>NW_028262358.1:79658110-81075610 GCF_047370975.1 Nipponia nippon | reverse complement strand
CGGGCTGAAGGGGCGGTGGGGCCAGCCCGTGGCTGCCCGCTGGTCCCCGCAGGGACGCCGACATTTCGGGGCCGGCCCCGGCTCGGCGAGCGGCCGGCGGTGCCCTGCGGCGGGCGCAGGCGGCGGGCAGCGGGCAGCGGGCGGCGGGCGGCGGGCGGCGGGCGGCGGGCGGCGGGCAGCGGGCGGGCTGGCGGAGCGCTGCCGCGGCGGGGCCGGCGCGAACAGCCACCGGCCCGGGCAAGTGTCACGGCAGCAGCGGCGGCGACTGGCCGGGCTGGGCTTTAATTGCCCTCCCGGCGCGGTGAGGGGAAAGGGCAGCTTTGGGGCTGCCAGCTGGTCAGACTCGCCGGCTCAAAATCGCTCTCGTCCCCCGTGCGCATCCCTGCGGCCTTTGCGCCCACGGTGCCACGCGTGACGGCGGCGAACAAACCCAGAGTGAAGCCCACGCTAACGATCACATCGAAAGCTATGCGCCAGAGTTTATCTCTGCAGACAGCGGGGTTACTTGGGAAGAGCCCGCTCGGTTACCTGGCACCTCTCGGCAGATATACCTCTAAGCGCAGCTCTTTGGGTTTCCTTTTGAAATTTATTAGGTCTGACTATTAGAAAAACGGAGTGGGAAATAAAAAAAATAAAATAATAATAATAATAATAATAAAGCTCCATATCTGCAGTTGCTTCTGAGAAGCAATGGATAAAATCCGCATGTGCAACTTCTCCTCAGGAGAAAGGTTCAGAAATCTTTTTGGAGAGTTACGAGGTATGGAGCAGAGAAACCCCGCTAGCGGGAATTAAACAAAAAGCCGAAGTGGAAAATTGAATTTGTTACTGTACTCTTTGGTCTGACAGGCACATCTGGACTGTTGCATATGCGTAAGAAAAAAGTCACACACCTTTCTCTTCCAGCTCCTGGAAAAGTCTTGGGACAGTTACCCAGCCTGAATTATAAACTGACTTAATCCTAGCGCCTCGTTGTGTCTTAATTAAAATATTTATGCGAAGAGGAGGGACAGAGAGGCACTCTGTTCCAATCCCTTCGTTCTGGCTTTATTTACAGTCGCTTTTTGTAGGTTCCATCTCCGAAAGCGATCTCGGTGCAAGCGATTTTGCGTGTGGGAGAGGAACCTGTGGATGTCTGAAACGAGGAATCCAGCTGCAGGCTGTTCGCTAGACATCTGTGTTATCTGCTGGCCGTGCCTCTCTCTTTCCTGGTGGCTCTATGTCTCTATTTCCTCCTGTCTCTATTTCTTAATCGCACCAACTACAGACACAGCTTCCCCAGCGCTCGCAGATGCAGCGGTTTGTGTTTTACAGGGGCCACGGCGGCTCATATTTTGTGCTATTCATCCTCCTTGAGGATCAAAGCTCTTCTGAACAGATTACTGGCCTGAAACCAACCCACTGAAATGGTAATATGGTCGTTCTTTAAAAAAAAAAAAAAAAAAAAAAAAAAGAAAGTGTAGGTATTTTCTGGTGTTTTCCCATCAAGTACCTGCCCAATTTCTGTATGGCACACGCCGGGAATCAATAGAAGTTAACAAGTCCTCAAAACATTCCCCATCTCTTTGTTTAATCTCCTTTACAATAAAGCCAAGGGAAGAGAATTAAAAATCTTTGAAGTATATTAAACCTCAAAAGGCTCAGCCAAGTAGACTTAAAATAGTCACTTATTTTCCAAAACTGGTTTGTCGAGGAACAATAAAAGGAAGTAAAATTTATGGAGAAATTATACAGTGGATTTGTCACTTAAAATATCGTAACTGTCTCGGGGACAATACCCCATGCTGAGGATTAATGGTCCCTCCAGACCTTTGATTCACCAGCGCCTTTTCTTTGCCCTTGACAAATTGGATTTTTAGGAATGGGAAGGTCGCCTGGCCCATTGTCTGCCAGCCATTCACTCCGCCTGATTATGCAGGAGGGTTAGGGAAAGGCTCCATGTGACCCTCTTGGATGGGACTCCGCAGCTGCTCGAGGAGCCAAACTCTCTCACCAAACTCTGCGCCCCAGAGCATCCCCCTGCCAAGGGGTACCCCTCCTGCTCCCGTTGAAAAGCCGGCGTCCGCACACCGCCGCGTCACTCTGCGGGCGGAGATACGCCTGTGTGCTCATCCTCCCGCCGCCAGCCGCTGTCACTCCGGCCCCCTTGAGTAGTTGGGGTTCCCGAGCGCTCGCAGCCAGAGGCAGCGATGCAAACCAGCCGGGCTCCGGCCATCAGCGTCAGCGCGGAGAGCTGCATCCCGGCCGGGCTGCGGCTGGGCCCGGTGCCGGGCATCTTCAAACTGGGCAAGTACCTGTCAGACCGCAGGGAGCCGGGACCCAAGAAAAAGGTATTTTCCTACCGCCTCTCCTGCACCGCTGGACCTTGCTCTTTCGTTGACTCGGGGGAAAGCCGGCTTGGGAGAAGAGGCTGCTCTTCCCCCCTCTCTCTTCGAGCCTCCCTTCTTAGAGCGAGCCAGGAAAGGAAAGGAAAGGGAAGCGTTTCCACAGCGTCCCGAGATGTCTCCTCGCGGCTGTGCCAGGGAAGCCCGCCCGCCCGTGCCCGCTCCCCCTCCTCGCCAGCACCGGGGCCCCGCTAGCCCGGCCGGCCTCCGCGGCGAGGCCGGGGGACCCGGCGGCTCTCCCGGAGGAGCGGACGCGCCCCCGCCTTGGACACAGACGTGCTGAAAGCGCCGCCGCAGCCCCGTGCCCGGTGCCCGGTGCCGGAGGGCGCTGGTCCCGGTGCCCGGTGCCCGGTGCCGGAGGGCGCTGGTCCCGCCGCCCGGCCCCCGCCCCGCGGGGCTCGGCTCACTCGGGCATTGCCCCTTCCCCGGCAGGGCCGGGAGGTGCGGCGGCTGGCTCCTCGCCCCTGGAGCCCCGGCGAGAAGGGGGCATGCGGCTTTCACAGTCCCCGGGGTTTGTCCGGGGAAGGAGCAGGGGGAGAGGCAGATGCACCAATTTATTTCTGCGTTTGGCTCGGGTTTGTGGCCTCCCCCCGCCCCGTCCCGTTCCTCGGCCGCGGGGCCTTTGGCTGGGGCCGGAGGGGAGCGCGGGGCGAGCGGGCCGGGGCTCCCCGGGGCCGGCGGCGGGGTGCGGGCTGCAGGTGCCGGGGCAGCCCGGCGCCCAGCGGAGCACAGCTCGGCCTCCTCGCAAACCAGCTCCCAGCCCCGCAGCCGCAAACAACTCGCACAGACGGAGCGGGGCGGGGGGAGCGGCCACCCGGCCACCGGCTCCGGGGCCAGTCGGTGTCCGAGCTGGGAAGGAGCGAGGCGGCGGCGGCGAAGGGCACTCGCCCCGTCCATCGCGCTCTTCAGGGGCTGCGGGTGAGAGCCCTCCTTCCACCCCCCGGGCAGCCGCGGCTCACGCGTTCCGCTCGGATTTTTAATGCCCTTTAATTGTTTTTAAACGCTCTGCCAGCCCACTCAAATTTATTTCTCATCTGGCTCCCTTGGTTTCTCGCTTTAGACTGCTTTGTTCCGATGACTTTTATTGCACGGTCATTCAGGGAACGGGCACTTCATTTTCTCTTTGTATGGGCAAGCAGATTATGAAGTATGGGGCTACAGAGACTTTGTAGCTAAGCAGAATCCTCTCCCCTTCCCCCCTCCCTGTCTCCCGGCAAGTCGTGTGTGTCGCAATTGTTTTGCACGGACTCAGAGGCTGCACAAACCCTTCCAAAAAAAAAAAAGGCATCTTACCTGGGCATTTAATATAGCGTTAAGCTAAAGGCGGCAGCAACGACTGAACAACGTGCGTTTGTGCCAGCGCGACCCCAGGGAAAAATCCCATTTCCCCTCGCAGTGCTGCAGGTCCCCGCCGGGCCCGGGCCCGGGCCCTTCCATCCTCACCCCCGCAGAGCAGCCACCCCCGGGCCAGCCGCAGCTCTGCCGAGGCACCTGCGAGCCGAGGAGGGTCCTGCCCAAAGGCGGGTGAGGCTGGAAGAGGCAAACCGGCGGCAAAACGAGATGCTCTCGCCGCTGCTTCCGAGCTGCCGTGCCCGGACACCTGCCCGGGGTGTGAGCGCAGGCTCGCCGGGCAAGGCAGCGCAGGCAGGCAGGCAGGCAGGCAGGGGGACGGGTAAGCTTTTTGCTTTCTTTCCGTTTCGTCTCGCGTGGAAGTGACAGCGGTGCCGCCTGTGTTCCAGGTGCGGATGGTGAGAGGGGAATTAGTGGATGAAGCCGGGAGCTCAGCTCTGGAGTGGATAGGGTTAATCCGGGCTGCCCGAAACTCCCAAGAGCAGACACTGGAGGCTGTTGCGGATCTGCCAGGAGGACAGGTACCCCACTCGCGGCTCCGGGCCGGCCTGGCACCGCTCTCCGCCACCTGCCTCCCCTCTCAAGCCTCCTGAAGAAGTTTCCTTTCTCCCCCTCCCAGATTTTCTACCGGGCGCTGCGAGATGTCCAGCCGGGAGAGGAGCTCACCGTCTGGTACTCCAACCCCCTGGCGCAGTGGTTCGACATCCCCGTCACGGCCACCCCGACGCACGACGAGAAAGGTACGGATGCGGGCATTCATGTCGGAGCCACCAAACTAAATGAAATAAACCAAACCCTCTTTAACTGACACCTTTGCCGGGAGCTCAGACTGCGGTAGGCAAACGCGGGCCCTTCAAATCCGCGCCCTCAGGAAAATTAATGCCAGCACAGCTGCAGTGACTTTTAACCTGCCACCCTTTAAACTAAGACTCCATCTGCTTATATTTAAAGGGTGATCTATTAACTCGGTAGCGTATGGAAAGGCCCCCGTGCCTCGAGTCGGTCCGTCATCGGCACAATTTAATGATCTTTTGATAGGCAAATGGGATTTC
Source organism: Nipponia nippon (assembly GCF_047370975.1). Classification (NCBI taxonomy): domain Eukaryota; kingdom Metazoa; phylum Chordata; class Aves; order Pelecaniformes; family Threskiornithidae; genus Nipponia; species Nipponia nippon. Next base: position 81,070,824 of record NW_028262358.1, on the reverse strand, counting down.
TATGAGACAACGCTAGTGTTGTTATGCGAGACAGCAGTTCGGCTTCCTGGGTTTTCAAAATACCGCTTTCACCTTGCGTGTCCCTCGGTCAGAGCTTCAGAGCCTCTTTTCAGGTTATTTTATGGACAGATTCACAGAGCCGAGTCGAAGTGGGTAGTGGGCAGTCCCCGTAAATTAGGATGCATGAGGTACAAATTAAATCGGCGTCAAGTTACGCTCAGATGAGGATATCCGAGGATATCGGGAAGGCGAAGACACCCGTCTGGGACCGCTCGTTTCAATCAGCAAGCTGATTCTTAGCTGGAATTACCGGTGTTAACAAAACCGATAAGGCGGCAGCACGTGAAACGGGGGGAAAGACGACGAACCCCCTCAGTGCTCCTCCGTCGGGCTGCTCCGGCAGCGGCCGCGGGCTCCCCCTGGCCCCGCGCCCTCTCGCCCGGTCTCGGCGCTCCCCGGGGCGGCGGCGGCGGCGGCTCGGCGCGACCTGCGGGCACTCGCTCGCCCGGGGCCGAGCCCGCTCAGCCGGCGGCCGGGGGACCCCGCCTGCCCCTGCCCGGCACAGAAGATCCTTCAGCCTGGCGGTGTCCCGGAGCAGGGAGCAAGGGCACGATCCGGGGAGGGGCTGAGCCCTCCCCGCCCCTCAAGGCTGACTGCTCCCCGGGGTAACCGGGATCCGGCCTGGAGGGGGGTGATGGCCGAAACACCGGGCGCTGGCTGCTCACGACCCATCCGACTCGTGCGATGCGCAAGAGCCCAAATCCCTCCTTGTGCTAGAACTGTACCGGGAAAAGGAACTCTTGGTCACGTCTCTGTCCCCCCCCACCAAGGGCAGAGAGGGACTGGGCCTGCGGGGGGTCACCCCCTCGAAAAGCCCGGGCTCTGGCGAAGTTTCGGCTGCAGGAAGGAGGACACGGTGCTGGGTCCTGCCCCCCCAGGCCAGCAGCCCTTGCCTGCGGATGGCTCCAGTGCTGCTCAGGGGAAAGAAGGGCAAGAAAGCTCGGGTCTGCGAGAGGCACCCAGCGTGTGGCATCGTCCTCGTCCCGTCGAAGCGACGTTTAGTTGCAGACTGACCCTGCGGATCTGCTCTGTCTCCAGTCCCACAGTTTCCAGACTAATTAATACGGACTCAGAATAAGGGTATCAAAATGCTGAAGCGCTCTTCTTTTAAGGATAGTACGCTGAAAAAAAAAAAAAAAAAAAAAAAGAACAACCCGAAACCTCAGGGCAGAAGAAATTCCGAGAGCTTTTTTTTAAAACAAAACAAAACAAAACAAAACTTTGGAAATCTTTTGGGTTTGACCCCATTTATTTGGGTTTACCATGATGAGAAAAGGGTGGTTTTCGTTGCTTTTTTTTTTTTTTTTTTTTTTTTTTTTTTTTCCCCTGAGCGATGGTTACTGGACTGGAGCTGAGCCGGGGAAAGCGCCGGGCCGGGGTCGGCGGCGCTCGGGAGGCAGCCGGTCCCGCCGGTCCCGCCACGCTTTTGCCGAGGACAACCAGGGCCAAACCGCGCCGCGGGAGAGGCCCGCGAAGGCAAAGGAAGGCAGCAGGAGGGAGCCCGCGGGGTCTGTGGCCGCACGCCCTCCCGCCCGTCCTTTGCCCCTTTTCCCACGCACGGCGGTGGGATTGCGGCCGTGGTTCCGCCTCCCGCGGCCGCTGCCCCGGCCGGGCCCGGGCAGACACGCTCCCGCCTCCCTCCTCGACGGGGCGAAAACCCACGTCCAACGACTTCATAACGCTGCACAGCCTGGGACCGCCGCTCCACGCACGGCAAGCGAGGAAGGGCTGCGCACGACGGCAACGACACGGGCGGCGAGACACACGCAACAGCCCTGGATCCTTCCGCCACGCGAGTTCGCGCCCGAGTTTCCCGCGGAGAGCGAAGACTTCGTGTTTCACCCGCGGCGGCCACCGGCTGATCCCCGGCCCAAGCGCTGCTCGGTGACCCGCCGCCCCCCGGGAGCCCCGGCTGCCGCGGAGCGCAGCGCAGGGCCGGAGCCCCCCCATCCCCGGTCGCTTGTGCCCCACCTCGCCCCCATCGCCCCCCAGGGATGAGGAGCTGGCCCCAGGAGCGGCCTCTCGTTTCTGTGGGGCGCTCGGCGTTTGGGTGCACTAACCCGGGAGTGAGGGTCGGCTGGGGACGGGCAGGGTGGGTGGGCAGCGGCTCGGGGAACTCCGGGGGCTTCTGAAAGGCCTGGGCGCTGAATTGTAGTGACTGGGGGGAACGAGAGAGAGAGATGGATACATATAGACAGAGAAAGAGAGAAGAAAGGAGAGGAGAGAAAAATGGGAAGGGGAGGAGAGAGAGAGTTAGAAGGGAAGATAGAAAAGGAAAGGAAGGAAGGAAGGGACGAAGGAAGGGAGAAAGAAAGAGAAAGGAGGAAGGAAGGAAAGAAGGAAAGAAGGAAAGAAGGAAGGAAGGAAGGAAGGAAGGAAGGAAGGAAGGAAGGAAGGAAGGAAGGAAGGAAGGAAAGAAAGAAAGAAAGAAAGAAAGAAAGAAAGAAAGAAAGAAAGAAAGAGAAAGGAAGGGAGGAAGAGAGAAAGAGAGAGAGAGCGAAAGAGAGAAAGAGAGAAATAAAGGGAGGGAGGCAAGAAGGAAGGACGGAAGGAGAGAAAAAAAGAAAGAAAGAAAGAAAGAAAGAAAGAAAGAAAGAAAGAAAGAAAGAAAGAAAGAAAGAAAGAAAGAAAGAAAGAAAGAAAGAAAGAAAGAAACTAAAGACACCCAGACAGAGAGGCTGCCCGCAGAGGCAGCGTTTCACCGTCGGGGCTGAGGAGATGCTCCTCCTCGGGAGGACGCTCCTGGCAAGCAGGGCCGGGAGGGGGAAAGCGGAGCCTGTGCCTGCGCGGTGCCGGGCAGTCACCGCAGCCGCGGCGACCGAGGTCTGTTCCGCTTGAGAGAAGCCGAAACGTTTAGGGGACGGGGCACAAAGGGCATTGTCCTCTGAAAGGGAACGATTACATATGGCCCATACATATCGGATATTGTCTGGCCGCCTAATGAGGGGCTCACGATCATTAGATTGGCCTTTGTTCGGTGCAGCCGACTCCCTGACATACGCTACCTCCCCTGCAAACGCCAACAGATGGGCCCCCCGACAGACGACTCGCGGCAGCAGCTGCTCCCCCCCGGCGCCACGGCGCCCGGTCCGCGGCAGCGCAGCCGGAGCCGCGCAGCGCCCGCACCGCACCGCTCCGCTCCGCACCGCTCCGCAGGGCGGCACGGCGCGGCGGGGGCGGGCCGGGGCGGCGGGGGAGCGGGGAGGCGCGGGGGTGCGCGGCCGCCGCTGACGGTCCCCTCCGCTTGCCTCCGCAGGGGAGGAGCGGTACATCTGCTGGTACTGCTGGAGGACCTTCAAGTACCCCAACAGCCTCAAGGCCCACGTCCACTTCCACTGCGCGCTGAGCCACGGCCGCCCCTTCCTGCACCACGACCACGGCCGGCCCGCCGCCGCCGCCGCCGCCTTCGGCCTGCCCCCCAAGGAGCCGCCGGCCGCCGCGCTGCGCGGCCACCCGCCGCCCGGCTGCGGCCCGCGGGAGGCCGTCAAGCGGGAGGCCGCCGCCGCCGCCTCCCCGCCGCCGGCCAAGCCGGGGCTGCCCAAGCGGGCGGCGGGCAAGGAGGAGCAGGAGCGCGCCCTGGACATGAGCGTGGGGGCCGCCCGCGGGCCGGGGCCGCTGCTGGGGCCGGCGGGCGGCAACGGGCTGGCGCTCTGCCCCGGGGCGCGCTCGGCCTTCCGCCCCGCCGGGCCGCTGCGGGAGGAGGCGCGGGGCGCCGCCGCCCTCGGCTTCTCCAAGCTGCTGGGGGGGCTGAAGGCGGGCCGCGCCGCCGCCGAGGCGCCGCCCAAGTGCGGGGCGCTGCCGGGCGAGGCCGCCCCCCCGGCGGCGGCGGCGGCGGCAGCGGCGGCGGCGGGGCTGGCCTGCGGCGGCGGGCTGCGCGCCTTCCCGCTGCTCTCGCCCCTGGAGGAGGCCTCGGCCTTCCGGCAGGTGGAGCGGGGGCTGCCCGCCGCCGCCCTGCCGCCCGCCCGCTACCCGCCGCTGCCCGGCGGCGCGCTGGAGCGCTTCGCGCTGCCGCCCTTCGAGGGGCTGAAGGCGTACGCGGGGGAGTGCGGGCTGCCGGTGATGCCGCTCACCGTCTACAACGGGGAGCTGCTCTACGGCGCCGCGCCCTACTACCCGCTGAAGCTGCACCTGGGCGGCCTCCTCAAGTACCCCGAGTCGGTGTCGTACTTCGGGGGGCCGGCGGCGGGGCTGCACGCCGCCGAGCTGGGCTCGCTGGCCAGCATCGACCGGGAGATCGCCATGCACACGCAGCAGCTCTCCGAGCTGGCGGCCGAGAAGGGCCGCGGGCGGCTGGAGGCGCTGCCGGCGGGGGCGGCGGGGGCGGCCGGCGGGAAGCCCAAGACCGGGCACCTGTGCCTCTACTGCGGGAAGCTGTACTCCCGCAAGTACGGGCTGAAGATCCACATGCGGACTCACACCGGCTACAAGCCGCTCAAGTGCAAGGTCTGCCTGCGGCCCTTCGGGGACCCCAGCAACCTCAACAAGCACATCCGCCTGCACGCCGAGGGCAACACGCCCTACCGCTGCGAGTACTGCGGCAAGGTGCTGGTGCGGCGCCGCGACCTGGAGCGGCACGTCAAGTCCCGGCACCCGGGGCAGAGCCTCGGCAAGGCGGCCGAGGACAAGAGTGACTCTGGCTACCCGCACCCCGAGCAGGAGCAAAAGACTGACAACGAGAGCGACGTGGACGTCTGCTTCACCGACGACCAGAGCGACCCGGAGAGCGGCAGCAGGAGCCGCGAGCAGTGATGCAAGGGCCGGCCGGGGCGGGGCGGGGGGCGGCGGGGAGCGCTGCAGCCCCCCCCTCCCCACGTACTCGGAGCTCCCGGCCTCCCGGGGAGGTCCCACGGGGGGCCGCGTCGCGGGGGAGCGCGGGCTGGCAGGCACCGCGGCCGCCCTGCGGAGAGGGGAGGGAAGGCGGGGGGCGAAACCCTGGCGGGCCCGGGATCCCGCCGGAGGGGCACCCGCTTCCCCGGAGGCGCCCGTATTTCAGTGGCCATATATTTTTATTGTACCTTTGTGTCGAGGAAATTGTGCCTTTTGGAAACGATTTTTTTCTATGTGCTCTCCCGTCACTTGTCCCAGCGGTCCGAGCCGTGGGGCTCCGCAGCACTCCCGGGTCTGCAAAGCGCCTCTGGCATCTGTACACTTTATTTGACACCTCGGATGTGCTTTCTGGGGTCCTAATAAAGCAATACCAACAGCTTTTTGGAAAGAAAGAAAGACGGAAAGACAGAAAGAAAGAAAGGCAACAAAAAGCCACACTTGCAGCACTGAAGAGGTTCGCATATGATAACAGGTGCACCACTTGATCAAGTTGCAATTATTTATAACAGATGATATTTGAGTAACAAATGTAAAATAAATATTGAAAAGCATGAATCTAAAAGCACGCACTATATAATTTTAAAGGAAATACACTCTCTGTTTGGTAGAATACAAATGTGGTGTATGTTTGTTTTCTAATGAATGATGTACAGTGGATACAGTATTTTGGTCTTGGTTCCAGTTTGTCATGCGATTTTTTTTAAAAAAAAATAAAGTTACTGACAAACTACTGTTTGTCTCGTTGTTCACTGAAGTGCTGTCAGCAGGACCTGACGCTTCTGACGATGGGGAGCTCGGCCCGGATCCCGCGGCACTCCGCCTCTTTGGGTCAAGCTCTAAAGAATTTGCCCCTGAATATTTCGTCTGAGTCTTTTCCTGCTCTCACTCAGCAAAGCAAACCAGCAAAACCCAAACAAAATCCAATCCTTTCTTTCTTATGCCTACGACTTTTGGCAACGTGTTTTTTTTTTTTGTTTTTTTTTTTTTCTTTTTTTTTTTTTCCACAGGGCCAGCGCAAAGATGTTCAAAGCTGAACATTATTAGTCTGCTTTAGCTCTTTCTGTTCTATCAAACGTGCCCCTTCTGCAAACAGTCTTCTTTAGAATCGTTGTTACTTTTGTCTGAGGGGAAAAAAAATCTCCTTATACTGTTGGTATGAAAAACCTGAAACGCGTTCAGTTTAAAAAAGACTGTCAAGCTTAAAAAAGGCTGTCAGAAAAATACCTCTTTCCCCTGGAAAATCCTCCGGGTGGCCAGGCGAACCGATGGGAGGCTGGCGATGGTGGCCCGCCGGCCGTGCGGGGCTCCCCGCTCGGCTCCCGGCTGGGGCCTTCGGTGGGAGCCGGCGCTGGGGCAGGCGGAGGGGGGGGCAGGGGGACCCCGCTTTCGGGGTTTGCCTAGCTCACAACTCTGAAGCAGACGGTAAATCGCTTCCACTCATGCGGGTGGCTGTGAGTTTCCAGGATCGGGCTCTATTTCAGTCCAGGGTGTAGGTGACGCAATGTAAAATACAAATTACTTCCAGCATCGGAAAGAATCTCAGGTACAAAACGGATCCTCCGTTTGCTCAGTTAAGGCTAAACGGGCTTGGCGGTAATAGGGAATGGGAATTCAAATGCCAGGCTTGGATTTCCTTTAAAGGTTTGATTTACATTCAAAAGCTGTAGGATCTAGGATTTTTTTTTTTTCCCCCTTCCCCCTGGGCTAGCGCACTAAATTCCCGCTTACTCGATTCGCTTTTATCCCAGGACGCAAGTTGTGTTTCTGTCGCGAACGTAAATGGAAAAGGTCTCTCCCGCGGAGAGCGGGATCTTGGTCATCTGTTGTCACCTATGGCACCGGCAGCGGGACCCGGAATGTAACCGGCCGGTTCTTGATTTCAATAGTTACCGGTTGCCTTCCCAAAGCAGGGCACCCACCATGGAGCTGCCGCCGGGGGGAGACGCCTCGGGGGCGCCGTGAGGTCCTGGCAAAGGGCAGAATAAGAACACCGCCGTCCGGGAATTACCTACGTGTCAGTGGGGCAGGTGCGTTTGAGTAGAAGTGTCCCACCAAAGCGTAATACTTGGGCAACTTTTGCAAAAAAAAGTAGTCAAATTGTGTGAATTAACGGTCTGTATATCTAAAAAATAATGTAGCCTTTGAATTAAGAAACAGAACACAAACCCAACTAAATATAACAAACCGCAAACAAGCAAAGCCAAGAGCAACAACAACAACAACAGAAAGAACACAACATGTTTGGCTTTTTTTTTTTCTTAACTGCTCTGCAGCGGCTAAATGGAAATACAAAATACAGGGGGAGACACAGGGAGAAACTCTGCCACGTTTCATTTTCAGGGCCCCATCCCTGCCCCGTCCCCGGTGCCCAGCGCCGAGCCCAGCGGGTCCCTGCGCGGGGGCGGAGGCCCGGCTCCGGGACCCGCCGGCGACGCGCACCGGCACAAGCCCGGCGGAGCTCTCCCGCCGCCGCGGCCCGGCCCCGGCTGCCGGCCGCGCTGCCTGCCGCCCCGGGCGGCTCTGCCGGGCCCCGCGGGGCCGGGCCGGAGGGAGCGCGGTGCGGAGCCGGCGCGGGGCCGCCGCGCTGGGGGGCGGCTTCCCATCTGTCCGCGCTGCGACGCCCGGCGACAGCTCTCCCGTGAGAAGAGCTGGGTGGTTATTCTTGGTTTTTAATTCTCTTGCGTAGTTGAATTTTATTTTATTTTATTTTATTTTATTTTATTTTATTTTATTTTATTTTATTTTATTTTATTTTATTTTATTTTATTTTATTTTATTTATTTTTTATTTTATTTTATTTTGTTTCGGTTTATTTTATGTTGTTATTTTATTTTGTTATTTTATTTTGTTATATTTTGCTTTATTTTTTAATTTTATCATTTATTTTATTTTATTCTATTCTATTTTGTTCTTTCTAAATTTTATTTTATTCCATTTTGTTTTATTTGTTTTCTTGTCCCGCTCGGGCCAGGGACTAGGCGACGATGTTCTCCCCAAACCTCCGTCCTTTGGGCAGCGTCGGAAGCCCGGGCTGCGGCCAGGGCAAGGGAAAGAAGCAGCTCGGGAGGACAAGCAGGCGCGGATCAGCAGCCGCAGCCCCGGGGCTCCGGCGCGCCCCTCGCCCGGCCGGGGGCCCCGGGCGGGCGGCGGCTCCCGGGGCGGCGGCTCCGGGGCGCCGCTGGCCGCCCCCGCGCCCTCCCGCAGCACCGGCCCGGGCGCTGATTGGCTGAGCTCTCCCGCGGGCCGCGCTCCTATTGGCCAGGCCGCGCTCCGCGGCGCCGCCCCGCGGTGCCGGCGGGGCCGGGGCGGTGCGGGAGGCAGCGAGGCGGCGTGGGGCCGCGGCGGGCGGGGCGCGGGGGAAGGCAGGGACGCGGACTCCCGTGGGCTCGGCGGGTTTGCCTGTGGCCGGGTGGATTGCAGCTCGTGGGGTCATGAAGTCATATGCCAGTCATGGCGGTTCCTCCGGTTTCCCTGGAGGCAAATTTGGGACTGAACGGACATGAAAAACCTGCAGGTCGTGGGTTACGTGCTGAGCTGATTGCAGACCTAGCCTTGGCACAACATACTCTGGATTTTGCGTTCTTAGCATCTCTAGGTCTACCGCTTTGCTGGCTGGCTGCCATAGTGACTACCATTTGCAACTAGGGGAAAAAAGCACAATGGCTGGTTTCAGTTTCTGAATTTCTGATTATTGATAGCTGCAGTAAAGCAAGTATGTCTTCTGCATTTTATAATATGGAGAAAACAATTAGCCACATTTACAGGAAAAAAGAGCTTTCTAGCTGAGAAAAACATACTGTTTTGATCCATGCAACGTGGAAAGCATAGGCAGAAAGAATGGTGGTGAGGCTGAAGAAAAATGATCTCCTTTAAATATTACTCATTGAGAGGTTTGTTTGTTCAAGGGCCATAGAGATAAAATGAAAAGATTTCCCTATTTTATTTTCTATGGGCCAACTCAGGTTTTCTGAGTCAAGTTGAACAGAGAACAACGAAAAGCTGTATTTTGCAAGTGAAGAATAGAACATTGCTTGCTTGTTGGAAGTCAAGAGCAAGATGAATACGAACACTGGGATGGCTTTTGGACATTATTAGCAACTGGTCTAAACATTTTGGAAACTGGTCTTTCAGTTTCCAAAAATTCATGCTCAGTCTCAGGTATTCCTGTAAAAACAATTGATTTGAGTAACATCCCATTTTTTAAATTTGAGAAAGAGTTTTGATGATTTTTGACTTGCCTTATATTAGCTTATTTGTAGAAACAGGGTCAAGAAGTCTGGGTGCATCTGGCAGGAGGTGCAAAGCACTGCCAAGAAGCAGATTGTAAGGATCTTGGGGGTAATCTTGGTTTCCAACCTATCTTGATTTCAGTATGAAACTCTACCATATATCTCATTAGTTAATGCTGTGATTGCTGTTGTGTCCATAGTCCGAGGATGCGCATGGGCGATCAATGGCACTGTGAATGACCAAGCTGTAGGGGAGGGTCTTACAGACCAGGGATCTAGGTCTTACTGCTCTAAACTTGCTGAATGGGTTTAAACACAAGACTTGAGTTTACAGCTTTAAATAACTCATCAAATTACCTGATTTTGCAAAGGTGTTGAATACCTGCTCTTCCCAGTGAAGCTAGTGGGATTGATTTAAAATTTACCAAGTTCTCTGACATATAGCTGAGACGGATGTAGTCTGCTGTAAGGCAAGTGAGTTTAGGTTTTGGACTGGTGGCTAGTACGAGACTCAGGGAGGACTTCATCACTTCTGAGCAAGACAATGGCTCTATGTAGTTAAAGGGATATAGTTTCAAAGCTTTTTGCATTAAGCTCATATTTTAAATTCACACACGCACAGATGTGATCTGATCAGAAAGCTCCACTACAGGTATGAAATCGTGCATGTTCTTAAGGGTCCCCTTCTCAGGCCACAACTCTGACCTGGCAAAGAAATGATTTACTGATTCAGAAAAGCCTATGAATTCCTTTGGGTGCATTCAAGCTGAAAATATTTCTAGGGAACTGTTTTTCTGTTTTCACTGAAAGTTATGTGCTCGGAAGTACATTTTGAAATATTTGCTGTATTTGTAAGCTGTATTTTCAATACAAAAAAGAATCCCCAGACCTGCACCTGATGAGGTGAGCAGCAAGCCTTGGATTCAAACGTCTATGTGACAGGGAGACATGGGGATGGGAGAAAATCTAACTGCACTTGGCTTCAGGTCAGGGAATGGTGAAGGTCAAGGATTGGTTTTGATCTTTTTGTTTTCCTCAAAGCCGTCTGAAAAGAATGATTTTAAACTTGACTCTGAGCAGTTACTTTCTGAATTATCACCTGAAGGTAAAGAGCAACATGCCAAGGTCAGGTTTAAGCTCACTGGAGTTCATTGGACCATAGCAGATAAAATCTACGAGCAACAAAATGCTTTCAGGTATATTCAAAGTCAATCCAATGAGGTATGATTCCCTACAGCATGTCGGATGTTATAAACTTGTATTTTACAAGAAACAGGAGAAAGAAGTTTCTCAGCAACTGAAAAAAGCGTAGCTGAAGAAATGGATCACTAGATCTGAGGTGTATGTTCAGCTACATTTAGAGCTGATATTCTGAAATATTATGGAAAACTATGAGCAAAGTTCATGAGGTTTTTCTGTAGACTTGCAGCTGGGTGTGTTTTTTGATGTTTAATGTTTCATAATTTTTTATCTGTTCTGCTTTGGAATGTATTATCCTGTTTCAATGATAATGGCAGGGCTTGTATTTTTATATTCTTTTGTAGAAATTGTAGACTGCTTGCTCCTGAGGAGAGTGATTTTGTACCAAGTAATTTGAAGTCCCGATCTGAAATGGAGAAAATGTGATTTAGAAAAACAACAATCAATAAACTAAGGTTCAGATCACTAAGGAATAATTCATAGCCTTTTTTTCTGTTTGCACCCCTTTAGCCTCATTGCAGATGAGTAAACAGTTGTGTGGGGAAAACATGAGGAAGAATGGGCAGTGGTGAAGCCTTTATGCTTTGTAAACCTGCTGGCGAGTCAGAGCAGCTGGAGCCTGTCTTGACCTTTGGAGCATATGACTGGTTCTTATAGCATGAGCAGTTTTTTTTAGCTCTATTCAGCAAATTGGAGTACTAAAAATACATTTCAGGTCTGAGTCCTATTTATCTGTGTAGAACTTCCACTTTTCCATTTTCCACTAGTCTAAACTACGTAGTAGCTCACCAAAAGAAATGATCAAAAAAGCAGACAGTGTATTTTTTTTTTCTAGTATATTTATTGAAAAATCAACGAAGCTGGATACTCTGGGGTTTTCAGAGATACTTCACCAAAGATCTTGCTAGCCACAGCACAGGGCTAAAGCATCCTGTGGAGAATGCACATTTGCAGCTAAGCAGCAACTTAAAATTGTGTCCAAATAACTATGTGACTGATGGTTGGCCTACAGTTTGTGTTTTTTATCTCTTGAGAGATGCCCTCCTTGTAGAAATAAGCAAAATAGACATTTTTTGATTGAAACAAAGGGCTCTGGGGACCATCTTCAGACTCTGGTCTGAGTTCAGGCAGGATTCTGGTTGCAGCGTGCAGCACCCTGTGGCCCACAGTGATAGCTGTCTTTGGGTCAGTGCCCATAAGGAGCACTACTTCAGCTTTGCACAGGCCAGATTTCACTGCGTCACTACGCTGAAATTTTTCTTTTTTCTCTTTCTGTTTTAAAAGCAGAAACTGAATTTAACATCCTTCATTTCGTGTTGCTGACAGCCAGCTTGCTAAGAAGAATGACTTTTGGACAAAGCAGAGGGAGGAAGTGAAATAATTTTTCAATGCTTTAGAGTGAGAGACTTCAGAAACCGTAAACAAGTTTGTTATATTAAATGATTTCAGTGGTTCCATAACAGATTGTTTGTTAAAGTCAAATGAGGCAGCTTAGCTATTGAAGAAATGAAGGAGAGTTAAGTTCCTGAATGAGTTAATTTTAGTGTCACGTGGGGCAACAAAATTGCTTAAGCTTTATTTTTTGAGGCAGCCTGTATTAATTTTAAAATATGCCTCTATGCTTTACCATGATCTTCCAAAAACTTTAGAAAGAGATAGAGACACTGAGAATTTCAGGAATACATATATATATATCAATTGAGTAATAAATAGGAAAGAAATGTGTAACTTTTTTTCCTGAATGAAATTTGTTGGGAATAATATCTCATGCTTTTGTCATAGCTAATGAAAAAAAAATGTCCGGTTGCAAGGGTATATATAAAACAGTTGAAAAATATAATTAGCAAATTAAAACACTATACAAAGATGCAGGGAAGTATTTGTCTCAATTATTACGAAATACAATGTTTATCTCAAATTAGAAGAATTTATATAAAGACGTAACCCTTATCTCTGATTATATGCATCTCTTCCACAAAGCTCTGATTCACCACACTTCAAATGAAACCTTCCTGCTTCTCGCTCTCAGCTTAGTGTTTTGGAAATAAATGAATTTTAATGCAGTGCAGAAGCTAATAGTAGAAGGGTTTCCTCAAATGGTTCTTTTCAAATGCTTGTTATATTTAAAGTCAAGCTATACATTTCTAGAAACAGGAATACATTTCACTGATTAAGACGTATTGTATAAGAAAAGGAACAGATCCTTTTTTGCTTCTAAAATGCCTTCCTCTTTTACGCAGCAGATGGTGCTAGATTGTGAATATATGTCAATTTGATTTATTTATAGTCTGAAAAATATACGGTGAAAGACATGGCATGTAGAATGTTCAAATAGACTACATAGCAAAGTGATCTTTATAAACTCATTTGTTTTGGCACAGTCTTCTGTGTTGTGCGTGCTTTTCCTGATGTCTCCTCTGCACCCTTCCAAGACTTTCAGAATTGCTTCTGTCTTTCGTGCTTATGAAAGATGCCAAAACTAACAAGGAATTGAGTGACAGATTTACAGTCAGTTCTAAAAGGTACCTTTTATCTAAAGAGTATAGGTAGCAGAGGTAATAGGAGTTTACACAAATTTCATTTATCTTTTGTACTAGAGCCTCTGTCAACAGCATCCCAAAAGCATGGTAATTTTCCTGACCCAAGTCTGTATGTCAACACTGCTGGACTTAGCTTTGGCAGGTACAGCCATGGTCCTAAAAAGACAAGCCAGACTGCAGCTGCCTACAAATCACGTCTACCCTTTTGGCATGTGACAGGGCCCTTTCTAGAGTGGACTCTGGAATGAATTTGTCTGCCATACACTGGCTGTATGATGCATTTCCATGAAAAAATGGTATTTGGGCATCCGCAGAAGGGTTCATGTTTAGACCTGCACACAGACTGCCTCTCAATAGGTCTTTGGTGCTCACCTAAAGTGCCTGTTTGCAGCCTAGCACCTAAAGTTGTTAAAGAGGTCCAGAAGTGACCATACACAACTATCAAAGCGTAGGATGCCACATGGTTTCTAACGTTATCCTGCCCTTGTGCTCTCCTGCCCACATCCAGCATGAGAGGTTGGTGGGGTACAGTCAGCTCTAGTCACACCACCTGTATCTCAGCATAATTGAATTTGTTGGCTGAAGCATTACTCAAGGAGCTCGGTGTCTGACTCTTGGGGAATTACAATGGACTTTTGGTGGGTAACTTTTTTGGGTTCTTCTGAAAATTCCAGATGTAATAGTTCACAAACAGGCTGATTCGTCCCTTGGTGGTAAGAACCTTTGTTAGAGTCTGTTAGCTTACATGCTGGAAAGACACTTCTGCCTTTAGGAAGACATAGATCAAGAGAGATGCAAAGTTATAGTTCATTTGCCTTATCCAAGACCTAGAGGATGAAAGAGGCAGTGTCACCACAGCCTTTCCAGAGGCCTTTTCTGGAATGGAGAAATACCCTTTTGGGATCCTTCATGAGGTGCTGATTAGATATTCAACAGAGTGTTTGAGCCTGCTCAAACACTGAGGGAAACTCAGATATATTAGCAAAGACATCCTCAAATATCACCCCAGAAGGCATGTCCTGCGATCAGTGCTGTTTTCTGGTGGTCAGTGCATTGGTAAGTATGAAAAACCATAGTATGAGGTATGAAGTATGTATTGTGGATTAGTAAAGCAGAGACTAGTGGGTTTTCCAAAAGGCTGACAGAATTGTTTAATCCTGTCAAAGAAGTGGCTACTAAAGCAGCTGCAGGAAGTTTAATCACTGAACCGTGGTTAAAGTCAGTATATCCAGATGTTGCTGAAATTCCTCAGAAGTGAGGCCTCGGTCACAGCAATGGCATAATTATTTGGTGACTCCGCAGATGGGGAAAACAACATGAAGAACAGTCCTGAGTCTTGGGTCACCTGAGTCTTGGGTCACCTGAGTCATTTTCTCAGAAAGACAATTAAAGGGTTACCCAAATCAATATCTTATTAGGGCTTTTAACTATTATTCCCTCAGTGTGAATGTTTGTGGAGAAATCTCTTGTATTTTAGCTTTTCACATACAGTTGAGACTCCTTGTTCTTTCCTTCAAGGTCTTGTGCAAATTAGCTCCCATCTGTCTTTCTTTTTCCATCTTCTAGTCCATTTCTTGCCTGCCTTGCCAGGCTCAAGCTGCCCCCTTTTCCTACTGCTGACCTCTGGTTTCTTTTCTGGCAATCTTTTTTTTTTTTAAAATTTTGCGAGTTGCTAGTTAAAAGCCTTATGGGACCACAAGCACCTTGTTTTCCCTAGTGGAGAAGATTAAAGTGTAAGAAGAAAGAACTCATACAAGAATAATATGCCAGTTCTGTGTGCTCTGTATGGACTTCGCCTGAATACTGAGAATGAACTATATGTAAGTAACAACTCTCTACTTGGTAAAATAAAAAATGCTCAAAGGTGCAACATACTCATGTTGGACCATATTTTGTTGTTAATAATGGAAATGCATCTTACCCCCTGCTAGACCAAGTTCTTGTTAGGGGCTTGTCCTTTGGGGACAGCGAAGGTGTCACAGAAACTGAATCAAGCAGAAGGAAACAAAAGTTATGAGAAAAACGGTAAGAAGTCATGATGTTGAGCTAAAGCTGGTTGGTGGAGATGTTGTAGAGGAGTTACAGCACCATTTGATTAGACCCTGGCTGTCATACATGAAAGATTTCTTAAATCTTAGAAATCACTGGTAGCTTACTTCAGTGCTCTTTAGCAGAATTAGCTCTCCTGAGCTCTCAACTTGAGTTAGCTCTTTAGTAGAGTTTAACTTGAGTTTTAGCTCTTTAGTAGAGTTTAAGTTGAGTTGGCTTTTCAGTAGAGTTAGCTCTTTTGAAGAAGCCAAGCCAGTTTGTAGTCCTCACTTGAGTTATTGGGTCAAGTTTTAAGTCCTGAGGAGCAGAATATGTTAATTTGGGTCCTTTGTATTGCTAATACACAGATAGACCTTCTTAACTAAAATCAGCTTGCACTTGTCTGCTTTTGTCTATTTCCAAACCATTTTTTAAATCATCTTTTTCACGCCAGATGATCTCTTTCTACATTTTATATTGCAAAACATTCCAGACTGTCTAATGACATCAGCATTGAGCATTTTGCTCCGGCCTTGGATAAGATTGAGTAGGGACCTGTATTGAACCGTATTTAAACAATTTTAACACTGTTTCTCCAAAGTTGTTATATACCCACAAGAATTTGACTGCAAATGTGACTGCAATAACCACTTTTTTTCTGATAATTCTGTTTTTCTCAGATGCCTTCAAAATTAGCCTACTCAGGAACATGTCTTAGGTGTGCACAATAATGAAGATTTTTATGCTTGAATGATTAATTTTGAGTTCTGCCCTTCTGCAGCTCCAAGCTTTGCTTTATGCCCATTCCTCCTCCTCCTTGTAAGAGATGCCCATTCTCCTTTGTAGGTTCATTTAGAAAATACAGCCCAAAGATCTTAGGAAAAGTTTGAGGAACATGATTTTTTCAGGTTTTTTGTGTAAAAGGGCAGTTTGACTGAGGTTGTTCTAACAGTTTTTTTCCCTGGATGCCTAGGCAATTAGTCCTCACTTTTAATGGCTCAGAAGGAGAGATCTGGGTTTTGTGGGATCTGTTTCCTTTGAGAAGCGTCTCCGGACATTGCTGTCTTTCCCCAAGTCTCCTGCCCTCAGCTTAGTGGATTAAGCCTGACTCTGTCTGTAAGTGGCCGACTTCAGGGTGTTTGAAACCGAGAAGCAGATCGCTCTCTATGAAATGAGGTAGATAATCATGGGGTATTAAAGGAGTGTTAAGAGGGTCTGCTCTTTGCACGTGATCTCTTTGAGTAGGAATTATGGTATCAGACTGCAGTAGAGGTTTCTGGCAAAAATAAAATACGTCTTATTTGTTGACATGTGTCTTGGCTCTTCAGTCAGTGCCCTGGGGAAGGACCTTAGCTTCAGGATTCAACCGAACATACACTAATCAGAGAAGGCCCCTGATTCCCCACCAGCCTTGGCCATGTCCCTGGGTAACAGTGAGGGCTACTGATGCTGAGCCAGGCTCACGGGCTCCCTCCGAGGGGAGGGAGCCCCGGCTTGAGGACACATGCTGAGGAGATGACAAATGAACACCATGAGATGTGACAGTGTGCTGCATCCCTGCAGGAGCCTCCTGCATTGGGATGAGCCGGTCCTACAGAGCAGATGTTCACTGCTCTGAATAGCTTGTCAATAATTCACGGGCATGGGAAGAGCATGGGAAGAGCATAAAGCATGGGAAGAGCACAGAACAGGCTGATAACCCACTGAACTCTCTTGTTTCCAATGGTCCTCTTTCCTAGCCCCTGGTTTATAACAAAAAGTAATGACATGTCTGTTATAAAGGCTGTGAAGTATGCACATGGTACAGCAATGGCTATGGAAAGCCCCGGAGAAGGAAGCTTGCCAAGTGTGCAGTAAGAGGGCCTCATAGGGCAGATGAGACACGTTTGGGGCAGTATGGATGTGACTGGGAGCCTCCAAAAGTGCCATGCAGTGTGGATGGAGATGGATGATTTAGTCCTGGGTGCACTCACAGGAACAACTCAAATTAACAACCTCATAACAATATTAAAGTGACTAACAGTATTTGACATCTGGTATACTTTCAGCCTGCAAGTAAGAGCTCCATTTCCCAAAACTCTTACAAATGTTGTCTTTTTGAGATTTTATTTTACCTCACCACAGTAAGGAGTGATTTCCTGACTTCTCCATTATCTCAGTTTTATCCGTCTGTGTTCAACATAACTTAGTCATGTTTACACAGAATTTCACCTTAATATCAGATACTGTCTTAATTTGTTCACCAGATACCTAGTTTTGTAATTTATGGACTCCTCAGGGTAACTTTTTCTTTGCCTTTGCTTTTCAATTCCCTGTACCATTATTTATATTCCCTTGAAAACTTACAGTCTGGTTCTGCAGCCTTTAGAAATCTAGATGAGAATCATCTAACAGTTACTTTTTCAATTTTGTGTTTCTGATCCTTATTATAAGTGGATTTTGAGTTAATGTTGCCACAGGCATTACAATACTGCATGTCCAACTCAACAATCTCAGGTGCGTTAAATGATAAAAAGAAATCACCAGTTTGAGTTTTTTTTTTAAAAATACAATCATGCCTTTTAGAAGTGTTTTTTTTCTAGGATCTGATATTCTTTGAGTTTCTTTAGCACAATCTAATAACTGCCTTCTTTCCCCACTGCATTGTAGGCTCTTGAAAGTCTAACATCTCTGAGCAAACCATAGAAAAATATTAGAAAAAAATTAACCTTTTGCACACTGCTAAGTCTGCATGGTCAGCTGTTCTTTTCTTGTTATTCACCTCTTTCTGCCATTTTTCTTCTGGATTTAATCCTCTGGTTTTAATTTCACTCCTGCAACCAGGAAATGGTTTTTGGTAGTCAGAAAGGAGCGCTGTAAGCCACAGCGCATAATTATCAGGTGGGCTCACCTGGAGAGCAGACTGCCACGGAGGGACTCCCACGCTCGGTGTAGCAGGTGCTGGGCTGTGGGAAGCTGGGCTGGTGCAGTAGCTCAGTGCTGAATGTGGGAAATGACCCTCCCAGCAGCTGCGTTCACTGCACTCATCTCTCCTGTCCTCCTTCTGTCCAACAGGAGAAGCAAGCTTGATCCTTCATGGCTGTTCCCTGGCTCTTCCATCCCAGCTCCTTTCCATAGCAGGAAGAGCCTAGCCCTGGGTCCTGTTCTTGGTGGGGAGCAATTCAGCTGTTTTTTCTATAGCTTATCATGGGATCATTCAGGAGGCCATCCAGCCCAATCTCCTGCTCACAGCAGGGTCAGGGCAAGGTTGCTCAGGCCAGGTTGCTCAGGGCTTGGGAGATTTGGTAAATGCAGTGGAGCCGTGGCTGATCGTAGTTAAAAGAATGAGAACAGAAAGTCTTGTGTAATTGTTTAGCTTGACATTAGCAAGGCATCTGACACCATCTCCTACAACACTCTCATTGACAAGCTGATGAAGAATGAACTAGACGATAAGTGGAAAACCTTCTGAACTGATGGTCTCAAAAGGCTGTGATCAGCAACTTGAAGTCCAGTTGGAGGCCAGTTACTAGCGGTCTGCCCCAGGGGTCAATACTGGGGCCAATAATGTTCATCAATAACATCTTCATTAATGACCTGGACAATGGGGTAGAGTGCACCCTTGGCAAGTTTGCAGATAATACAAAACTGTGAGGAGTGATTATAGACCAGATGGTTGTGCTGCAGTTCAAAAGGACCTTGGCAGGCTCAAGAAACAGTTTGAGAGGAGTCTCATGAAGTTCAAAAACATGAAATGCTAAGTCCTGCCACTGGAAAGGAATAACTTCATGCACCACTGCATGCTGGGGACTGACTGTCTGGAAAGCAGTTTTACAGGAAATGACTTGGGAGTCCTGGTGGACAACAAGTTGAACATGATCCAGCAGCATGCCCTCAGAGCAAAGATGGCCAACAGTCTCCTGGGCTGGATTAGGCAGAGCATCACCAGCAGGGAGGTGATCCTTCCTCTTTACTCAGCCCTGGTGAGACACATCTGGCATGCTGGGTCCAGGTCTGGGCCTCCCAGTGCAAGAGAGACAGAGACTTATGGGAGAGAGTTCAGTGAAGGGCTATGAAGATGATTAAGAAACTGGAGCATCTGGCATATGAGTAGAGGCTAAAAGAGTTGGGGTTGTTCAGCCTGGAGAAGAAAAGACTCAGGAGGATCTGATCCATGTGTACATATGCCTGATGGGAGTGAGTAAAGAAGGCAAAGCCAGGCTCTTTGCAGTGGTGCCCAGTGACAGGACAAGAGGCAACGGGCACAAACTGAAAGAGAAAATGGAGTGATCATGCAAAGGTGCACTCTGAACATTCATCAGAAAACTGCAGTCTGGCAGTTAGGCTTAGGAGCAAGAATTAGCATTTTTTCAGACAGCCATAACCCCATGCTTCATATTCACATACACATTATTTTGTTTATGATTTGCCACCTTTCATGTTTCATTTTTTCTGTGACTTATTTATTGTATCCAGGCTTCACTGTCATAAAACTTCCCCCCCCTCAGCTGTACTCACTGATAAGTGTCTTGTGTCAAGTAGCAAGTACCACGTATTTCTTATACCAGCTAAAGAAGACTAGAAAATACTTCAGTGCAAAACCAGACATGTAAATAAGGTGCATTTTGTGATCAAACAAAGAAAAAGACATTCATTTGTAAATTAATGTTGTGTTTGATGTGAACTCAGTGAAAGGGTCTTCCTGAAGAACCCATGAAGTCCATACAAACCTGTGAATACTTTTTCAGGTACTCACATATTTGTAATATTTAGTATGTGTATCACATAAGTTGATCAGTAAGTTGTGATTTTTTTCCTACTAACAGACTGAAAATCCATAAGACTGACTTCTGTGCACTACAGCAAATACTGGGGATGTAGTCACAGGCAAATTTAAGCTGCTACTATGAATTTTAAAATATGAGATTAAAACTATTCTGATAAATCACTACGATGTACATAATTTTACTCCAAGTTTTCTGGTGACATTACAAATAAGCGACAGTATCACAGAAGGTATTCAAACACTACATATAATCACAAGAGAAAGAGCAAGGTAACAAAATTATGCTAAAACAGGATGTTTAATAATTAGCCAGGAATAAGCCACTTCAAGAGTCTGAGTCAGCTAAGGACAGAGCCTCTTCCCGTAATCAGTGGAGTAAGTGGGAGATGTGAAATTTTCAAGGAGTCAGATGAATTATGTGTTGAAAAAGTTTATTTGCTATAATTAAAAAAAACCAAAACTGCATTCTTTTAAAAAAGTAAAAAAGATCTTGTCTTGAAAATTAGGTATCTTGCTCACCCCCTCACCCCCATAGTGAAGCCTTCATTTCTTACCATCAGCTCAGATCTAACCTGTAGCTTCCTGCTGGAAGAGAGACGTCTTCCACCCCTGGGAGGCAGACGTCCCTCAGAAGCATCTGGTTGGCCAGAGCATGGGCTGGGGGAAAGGAGACACGAGTTTGATGGACTGCCATTGGGCCCATGCAATGGGTTTCTGTCTGCTCTCCCACATTTTTAGTTATGTTATTTTTTTGTTTTGGAGCCTTCTGCTGCCATTAAGGCCCAGGGTAGCTCAGGACAGCAGGAATCCGCTGGAAATGCCGACACCAGAGCCCTGGGGCTATTGCAGAGATGTGAGTGGTTTTACCTTCTGCCAAAATGTCCTGGAGGACTGGATATTTACTTCTGCATTTCTTGTGCTTTCTGATTGTTTTTATCTCTTTACAGAAACACTACCAGTAATAAAAAATAATTTATCTTCAGATAAATGAAGTTTCTGGTCAACTGGGTGATGATATGATGATATTCATGCGTCCGATTCCAGTCCTCCTTCTCCCTCGAAATACAGACAAGTCTTTCTCTCCTCTTTGTTCTCTGTATCGCTCCTTTTGTTCCTCTGTAGTAATATCATTTTGTATGGATTTTCAGCCTCCAAGACATCTGAAATTGCTCACTGTGGTGAGGTATATCATCTAACTTAGCTGTCTAAAAGCTAGCTAGGCTGTAATTCATGGAGATATAAATATCTCCTAAGAGATGGTTGTTCTTTATTTTTATATTCTTTCACTAAGATGTTGCTTACTGTTGCCTACACTCAACCATTTCAGACTTGCACATGTGAATGAGTGCTTGACTAAGTGTCATGAATAACATTTATTTCATGGTGGACTGACATTTTCTGGAAAAGAAGAGCAGTGACAGCAGGGAGCTGTTCCTGTTCTTTTAGGAATTTTTGTGATCTTTCTACGTCTTCTTTTAGGCTTGCTGCTGGAGGTCAGTAGTGGGTAGACATTTTCCGAACAAATAAGAAACTGGGAAAAATGGAGAGCTTGAAATAATGTGTCAGAGATAATAAGGATAATTTATTTCTTGATAATAGAAAGATAGAAATTGATCCTTTTTCAACACTGAAAAAAGTTCGGTTTGTGGTTTTCAAGAAAAGATTTTTTTCCTGCCACTTGCTTCATGCTGAACAATGAGTTCCAATAAGAAACTTTCAGTATTTGCATCTTTATGATTATTTCAGAAACACTAGCTCATTTGTTCTTAATAATGTTACTGAAAAATACCAGTAATTATATAATGGCTGTAGAAATCACATTTTAGGTAAATGAAGAGAGAAATTATTTTTTTTATTATAACTCTCCAATTTATATGTAATTACCAGCTATAAAAGAACCTTCCTGGTATGCATAATGACCACCTTTTGTCCTTGCATGAAAAGTCGAGGTGTTTTCATTCAAGGTTTTGTTCTCTTCAGCTTATTCCTGGTTGGTTGGGGAGACAGAAGCAGCTGTTTTTATGACAAGTCACACAGCCCTTCCCCAGACTATTGAAAGTGTTGGTTTGAAAACCAGCTGGGTGCATTCTTAGTCTGTCAAGCCCAGGCCACAGAAACAAGAATCCTGGGCAAGCTAGTTGAAAAGTGCCATTGTTAAAAGGGAGCTGTTCTTGATGTTGTTTTTTTAATGTTAACAGAAATTAGCAATTATTAATTACCTGTAACTGCTATGATTTAAGAGTAATACAATAGAAAACGTGCAGACAACATAAAGTGACAAGCATTGTTTTTCCCCTTACTTTGGGCTCTACTGGAGATTCGATGCTCTACCGTCTTTTGTGTAAGTATATGTAAAATTCTAAAAGAAGAAGATGCAGGACTACTCTTGCTGTGTCAGTAGTTACAATTATTAACTGTAAACCACAGCAGAATTTGTAATCAGAGATATACTTTTGTTTTTTTGGACAGAAGGAAAAAGATTACTGTCTGTGTAACACCACAGCCACCTTTCTAATAGAAATGTGTCAGTTAATTGACAGGGGAGGATGATACTTTTGGCCTTTGTATTTTGTTTGGACTAGAGGAGTATTGCTAGAGATGGAGAATGTGGAAAAGAGGTGGTTGCTGTAGATGATACAGTCATGGACTGCACCAAGACTGTAACTATAGGGACAGAAGGAAAATGTTGGGTGTAAATCTTGTGGAGACATGAGAGCTGGTGCTTGACAGCAGCCTGGATACGCAGTCCCAAGGGGGAAGATCCTCAGCTGATTGAACCTGAATCACAGGTAGGAGAGTTCCTGAATAGCAGTCTTCATAGCCTACAGCAATTTTATATACTTTACCCATATCATGTGAGAATGCTCAGAAACAGCAGTCTCTCTATCATCACTTTTGTGGTGGCATGATATTATAGGTACAGTGAATGACTGGTACAAAAAAGACACTGGCATCTGTTGGCCTGTCATGAATCTAACAGCAACGGAGATGAATTGGCTGCAGAATTTAGTACATGTAGAGCTGGAAGAAACATCATTGTCAGGAATGCCTCATATTCTCCTTTAAAAAATAGGGAACTGGACAGACTTTTTTATGCTTTAGTATCTGTCACAGGTTTGATTCTGTTTTGTCAGAAATTTTCCCAAGAAGGCAGCCAAGAGGAAAAAAAAGGTCTTGCTGTGGTGTTATTTTTTCCAAATTTTAAATAACTCATGTTTTTAATTAGGAGCATGGGTGAGTGAATAATTCTGAAGCTTGACTTGGCTCTTCTGCTGTTCTCATGAAAATTTCTCCAGATTTGGGCTCTGAAAATTCCCCTTTGAATTACATAATCTTTGTTTTGTGCAGTGTGCTTTTTGAACAGTAAGCAGTCTGGACAGTGACAGGTCTGTGCTTCGTCAGTGCAGACTTCTTGTGTTACGGCTGGCCAGGCAAGTGAAATGAGTAGGTGCAAGAAAGTGGAATTTCAGTTGCATAAGCAGTAAATTCTGAATGTTGTAATATCAAACATCTGATTTTGGGTCCTGAACTGTCTTCATACAGGTATGGATTTACAGGTTTTGAACTTCTGTTTCAAGACATTTTCCCAAAAGATTAAATCTAGTCCCAGATCTGAAACACTGTGGTCTGAAAGGTGGAATGACAGATTCTGTGCGCAGCACAACAGGTAAGAGTTTAGTTCCCCATGGATTTGTATGCTCTTCCTTTCCCTGAATATCACCATGCTCTCAATTCCCCTGCAATATTTTTACTTTCACTCTTATTCCCTAAACTTCTTTATGATGCCTTCTGCATGTCCCCTGTCACCCCCCTTTACATGGAAGCCTTTCCTTCAGCAGGGGCAAGCTGTCCATGCAGAAGTCTGTCCTGGGGGAGCCGAGTCGCACTCTGGTCTCCCCTGACTGTCTTGCTTAAACCTCAGCTGATGGTAGTGAGAGCCAGGGCATCAATACATACCCGTGTGCAGATACCTCCATGTATGTCTCTCAGTCTGGAGCTGAGTCTTTCCAGCAGCTAAAATGAGCTAACATTAGAGGGAAAGTTAAACCAGTAACCACGTGAGTGGAATGGTGGTTCCTCGTAACTGTGGGTCCACATTTACATTTTGCTACAAAAGCAGTCCTCACTTCAGACAGCTCCTTTTAGCTCTGAAGTGGGTTCAGTGAGGAAACACAAGTTAGTGCAAGGGTCTGACCTGTACTTGGCAAAGGCATTTTACGTGGAATCAAATTTGTAAGGTACGGAAGTACATCAGCTGATGGGACTGGGTTGCTTGTTCTGCTACTAACGAAATCACCTTTGTTCAGGTTAGAGCTAAAAACCTATTCATCAAAATGTATGGGCAAATGGGCCTGTCATGTCAGATATTATAATAAGAATCACTAAATCTTTAACAATCCTACTTCATATCCAATTAAAAATCTCTTTTGTTTTCAGCAATCTGCATGTTTTATTCAGTTATTGCTTAAGAAAGTGGACTATGTAATCATCAGGAGATTTACAAGAGTTAATTGGTTCCTAGTGATAATGTATATTTATCTAGCAAGTAGCAGAATTTTCTCCTTCCAAAAGAACTACATCTATTATCTTGATAAATGTGTAAAGATAATTATTTGAGACAACAATGCTTTGCTATGACTGAACTTGTGACAGCAAAAATGCCACTCAACCTCAATTGGAAAAAAACTCTTAACATTTTCATTTACTTGGTTCCAAAATTCAGTGTAAACCCAATTGCCTCTAGCCTATTCTTGACAAGATCTGGCAATGTTTTAGAAGCTTTTGAAGCAATCACATTGTAATGGTTCAAACTTAAAGGGTACTTATGCCAAGATGAGTTACATTTTTTACTTTCTTTTGAGAAAAGCTGGCAACTGTCTTCACTGAGTAGTGCCAGATGTGTTGTGCTATGGTGATCTTCTGACTCTGTGGACAAAGGCTTTTATGTGTTCAAGGGAAATCATATTGCATTTCATCTCAGTTTTTTCCACCCACTTTAGATAAGATGGATTCCAGCTTATCTCACAGAAACATGCATCAATTTCTGTAATTTTTTTTCATTATTATTAACTATTGGAAGATATATAGCATGTTGCAATATGTGGAACAAGGTTTTCCATGCCTGCTGTGATCATGCTTTGAACACCAAGAGACTTGACTGGAGAAATTACATGGGTAAAAACAAGGGCAGGAAAATCAGTCTGGGTAAATCTAACACTTCTATGACATCTCTATGTATATTACTAAGCACTTTATCTATTCAGTGACTCCTTAAGCTCTGCTTCTTAAAAACAGAAAGATGTGACTCTGTTGCTTTCTTTTAGCCTCTCTCCAGTCTCTTTGCAGAAAAAATTGTTTATCTTAAAGGACTTGTGGCCATTTTTGTTAATAAGCAGATATGTGTATATGTTTGTGAAGAACCTTAATGAGAGAATGCTAATGAAGAAAGCCAAAGAAACTTAATTATTGTTCTGGTCTTTTCAGTGCTGAGTTCTAGAAATTCTTTCTCTTGCATTACAAACTTCATGCTTTTAATTTAAAGTTTCACTATTTAGAAAATATACAGGAAAAGTTTTTTGTGAAGGAAGAAGCTATATGTGTGAGGCTAGGTTTGGTCTTATGGGGGGTCTTAGCATGAGGAATATTTTTTTTCTTAAAAGCGTGCGATGGTCAGTCTGGGAGGCAAAGGTTGAGTTGATCAGAGTTTGGCTTTTCATAGCCTTGAGGAGTCCAAAAAACCACCAGTTTCCTAGTGGATGCATCACACTGTTGTGACGGATGGTCCAGACAAGACAGGCTCTCCATAGTGCTTTTCTGTTCTTAGCACTGCCAGCTCCATCTTGCTTATATTTATATCCTTTGCTTTTCAATTACCTGCAAGGTATTGAGAAAGCTGCAGAATGATGTGCTTAACACACAACATAAAGTGATAATGTGTAAATGCATGTGTTGTCTGCCTGCTGTAACAGACTGTTGTCTCACCATCTTCCTCAAAGGCTTCGTATCGATGCTGCTGCACAGGAAAGAGAGAGCCCTGTCCTGAAGGAACCTGCAGGTGTTGCCACCGTAGCCTGTTATGACCCTCTGGGCTGAATGGGAGCGGGAAACATGACGACTTCTTTATTCCACCCTGAAGTCTTTGGAAATGGGACAGAAATATTTGGTTATCACCAAACACTGAAAACACCAGAACATAAAACATCTAAATAGGGTTAAAATAATACTTTCTTTTTGTCCCACAGAGCCACTTACATTATTGACCATCAATAGTGAGTGAATGGTGAATTTAATACACAGTAACTCATGCTAAAGCCTACAGGTAAATGACTGTCTTATTTGTAATAAACGGCTTCTATTTAATATACTGGAGATGTTCCAAGGACATCTTTTCATAGGAGAAGCAGATGTAGATGAAGTTTTGTACAATTTTTTTTTATAAAACATTTAATTAGCAGGCATGAACACAGCCAGACACTTGAAATGGCACTAAAACAATTGTTTGATATTAAACAGCACACACATTCAACTTGTGAATGCAGTTATACTGAAAAGCTTGAAAATATCAACAAATTGTGGTGTGTTTAAAAAAGAAGTTTTAATTTTCTTTCAAGGTTTTTTCTTACAGAAATTGAAAGCTGGGGAAAAAAACAGTTCAAATGAACACAAAAAAAAAAAAAGAAAAGGAAAGAAAGAGAAAAGATTGTTTCTCTAAATGCCAAGAGCTTATTAATGCTTCTTTCACAGATCAGAAAAAGAATTGTGACCCATATTCTAAATCCCATATTGAATTGCTGTGCTCTTACCTGGAAAAGTTTGCTCACTTCATTGTGGGGGGCTAGGGCTCTGGATCATCTTGGCAAAAACTCGAATACAACGAAAGTACCTAAATAGTATTTAAAGTGAAAGGTTGGTAAAAAGAACAAGGAAACTCAGCTTTACAGTCATTTTTGCAAGTGGTTGGGTGCTTAGGGCCAGTTCCAACAGAGGATTGCAAAAGCAACTGCTAACTTTTCTGAACTGTACTATTGATTGCACTGAGAGCACCTGAATGATTAAGACATGAGCATGTCCCAAAGAGTCTTGATGCTTTGGGATAAAGCTCAAGGTGTCCTTTGAAGATACTTGTTAATAGGGTGCTGAGGTGTAGCATTCTGGATGAATTAGGGCATGCATAATTCAGAAGAAAACCTTGACTGCATCACCTAAAAATATTGACTTCACTGTTTTCTACCATCAATTAGCCATCATTTCATCAGTCTTTGTCTGGAGAACTCTTATATCCACAAACTCTTTATAGACATCATTCATCATCAAGAAAATGACAACATACAGATGACTACATAAAAAATACCACAAACCTACTCCCACAGAATCAAAATTTTTCCAAAACATGCTTAAAAATTTGTAATTTGCAGCTGAGATCTCAGGTGACATTGTGAGGGCCTTAGATTTGCTCTGGAAAAGCTTTATGTCTTACCAAACTAAAGAACATCAGTCATCCTTAAAGAATACCTCTGGATGAATAAGTTATGTCTCTAACTGTGCCACATGTTTACAACATAAAAAGCACCCTTCCCTTAGGTCATATATTCCTAGTAATCATGTACCATCATATACGGGATTTCTATAGAAAGTCTTTTACACAATTACAGCCTGTACTATGAGAAGACTATGTCCTGAAACGTATTTTCCCAGTATCTCCACTGTCATCTTTGGCACATCCCCGAATCTCACCAAACTTGTAATCAAGAACAAACTTCTTGCAAATCAACAAGTACTGAATAAATATGTCCATGGCAGAATCACATGATCCAAACCAAGAAATACATGTGTACAAGATTTCCATAACTGCCATGGTAAACGTATCTCACAAGGGAATAACCAGAATCCAGGAGTGTATCACTCATATAACATTCCCATCCAGTATGTCAAATACTTTTACAGAAATTATTCACAACAAACAGGAATTAATTAATACAGAGAGCTGAGAAACAACTAGTTACTGAGAGAACACTTCCATGAAACAGCAATTGCATCTTTGACATTTAGTCCTGATTTTCAAGGAAGACTTATACAATTCAAAACACAAGTCTGGAAAATAGATATATCATCACAGACACCATAAAAACAAGAATTATAGGAGAAGTTAATATTGCAACTTATAGAGTTGGAAAGCATGAAAATGCTGGAATGAATGATGACTGTCGGTGTGCATGTAATTTTAGAAACACAAAGAACAAAGACTGCTTGAGAACAATTTGTCTGAGTTTAATATAATCTTTTTAACCAGCTAGGCAAGCAGGCAGGCAATGGGACTTGTTACCTGTGGAGGAGGGTAGGGATATTATCAAGAGGAGAGAAAATGAACTTGATAGCCTCTGTGTGACACTCATGGACATGGAAGTAGATAGTTATTTGCCACTTGTAAAAGATTAGTGTTAGGCAGCTTATTGGTAAGTTTGTAAATGCTCTGTAAAGTTTATAAAACATGACTCTTTCTTGGTATCTTTTAAAATAACCATACAACAGAAAGGGGAAACAGACAAAAAAGAATCCCATATAGCCCATTTAATAGCTGAACTATGTTTTAGACCAAGTAAATAATATAATCAGTATTTCAGGCAATTGAGATGAAAAGCTGAGATAAAAACGAATAAAGAAAGCAGCACCTTCAATTTCAACTACATATTTTAAAAAACTGAGAGTGGACTGTGCTTTCCAGGTTGTACTTTTATAATGTGCAGATATACAACCATAGACTGGTCGTGGCCATGCACGGAAGGGGCGGTGGGAGGCACCAGCCCTGAATCACAGTATGGAGGAGAGCACAGCAGAGCCTGTGTGAAACCACAGCGTGGGATTTTCAAAACAAAGCACTCATGTGGCAAAATAAAGGATTTAGAAGAGAATAGTTTATGCACATATTATAGTGAGAAATTAGCATATGTAGTACCGTTTTCACACTCAACCCATGGGTTTTAGAAAGAGCCAATTATTGCCAGCACCTGCTTTGGATAGCAGTTTTGTTTCAGCTGGCCAAGAGGTCACGTGAATGAGTCAGAAAACTTATGATTCCCTTTATGCAGCCTGGCCCAATGAGATGGTGGTTGCCCACTGGCTAAGGCGAGGGACAAAGCAGAAGAATTTTGGAGAGGCCATTGGGGATGCTTGGGAGTGCATTGCGCAGGGGAATGAGGAAGCGTCAGTTCGATCTGCTGAGCCTGGAGAAGACTGCTCCGGCCACGGTCAGGGTCGTGTGTTCACTTGCAGGTGGAGGGAGCAATGCCGCACTCGGTCTCCAGATGAGGATTCTTCTTCCACACCTCTTATTTGCTGATTTGGCATATAGCTCTACCAGGGGGTTATGCAGCTTAGTTCTGGACACTGTCAGAGCACTGCTACATCAGCCTGACCATTGCTTTTACCCGCCTTAATCCCACTTAAGCTGCTGGCTTGCATTCAGGCTGTTCATTTCTTAAAACGCAGTAGGTCAGTATTGTGTAGAAACTGTCCTTGAAATGATGCCTCCTGCTGACTTCAGCATGAGTGGGATTGCTTATCAAAAGTGACCTTCACATGTGGCCTTATTTTCACTTCCACAGAGTCTGAACTCTGAATAAACCTTAGGCATATTCACTTGAGTGAGAAGGTTTCAGCACAGAAAATTCAGCTAGCGTCACTCAAGACATCTCTTTTGCTCTTGGTTACGTTTTTCCTGTTGCAGGATTTGAGATTGCAAAGGTTTCCAGCAGGAAAAAAAAGGTAATTGGCGTAGACCTCCTGCCCCTCAAAAGAAAGACTGCAAATGGGCAACGAGGGAATAACAACATCCTGATTACAGGAGAAATGTCTTTTGAAATGATAAAGTGGAAAAGAGTGGCTATGTCTGGACCAGTAAACCAAACAGGACCAGGGTACGTGGCCGGCTGCTGTGTTGCAACCATCTGTACTGTATTTTTAGCGTGGCCTGTGGCATGGCTGCTCTCTTGTTCCAGACACCCGGAGAAAGGCAAAGAAGTTTCACGCTGAGCAGCCTGCTGTGAATCACCCAGGCAGCCCGCTCAGTCTGAGCAGACCCTGACAGCCATTACCACACCAGGCTACCGTGGAGACACAGGGAAGACCAGGAACCGTCAAATATGGGAGAGTTCCTCTACTTGCAAAAGAGAAGGAGGCAATACACACAAGGTGGTGTCTGAAGGCTGGCACGCCCTATAATGTCACAACATATATTTGTTCATTTTCAAATACATACCAGCTCACTAGTTACCTTGAATATTTTCTGCATATTGTAGCTAAGTTTTGGACAAATATTGCCATTTTAAAGTTGCCGTGCCACTTAGCCCCCTTCATTATCTAACCTTGCTCTGTTCTACCTGAGGTCAATAACTCCATATTGCACAAGAAAGTTGATTTGTCAAATAATTTAATCACCTCTTCGTATAATGATAGAGTAAAATTGGCAGAGGAAGCTTGTTATCAGTCTGGGGTACTGGTAAGCAGTATTTATGTGTAATGAGGCTTTTGTCTTGCAGCATTCTGAAGATCATCTTGAACTCCTCCTCGCGCTTCAGCAACGGACTGTCATGTTGAATTTTCCTTTAACATTTTCCCCACTCCCTGAAAAGAAATTATAGGTTGTTATATGGAAGCTCATTTGAAGCCTCAATTTTCTTGAGTATCCTGCTCTTGTGGGGAGTACCAGGTGTGCTCAGAGACTGTGGCCTTCAGGTTCAAACTCAACTGGCATTCTACAAGTCTTTGATTTTTTTTCCCTCCTGCTGAAGAGGCAGTGGTTGTCTTGACAGCAGGAACAAAGCTTCATCCTTGTACTTTGATATGTAGCAAGGTTAAAATAAAACCATAATAAGCTTTCAAGAAACTGAGTATTTTTTAAGACAAAGGTTGTAGTAAAGGCTCTTGTGCTGATATTAAAAATTGTTGATTGTATTCAGGGCATTTTATTACACTGCTCACTGTAGCATATGAAGATGCCACCCATAAAAATGTATGCTCTGCAAGGTGATTTGTGAGGTGTAACACACCCTGAACTCCAAAATGCTGTTATGCTCTCAGAATTGTATCCCAAAGGAAGACAGAAAAAACATGCAACGAATTAGTTTTGCTGAAGAGATACAAATATTGAAAAATAACATGATTGTATTAAAACCACTAAAAGGACTCCTAGAGTGCTGAAGAGACAAAACAAGCTACTGAATGAGAAAATAAACATTTTGCCTTTCACTGTTACTTAGAAATTTCTACATCAATGATTTCTACAATGTCGGCCAGATTTGCAGGTACTCATGTTCAGCTATTTTGTATTGATAAGAAGGTCAATGTAATATCATAGGAAGCATTAAAAAACCTGTTTATGACACTGAAGTTTTGAGCTTTTTAACAAAATTGTAACATGATCTACTGTTTTCGCAAATTAAAACATATTTGACTCTACAGTGAAGCTGTGTTTCTATATAAAAACTTTTGGTGAAGGCAGAAGTTAGCTATTCATCAAGTTCATTCGATACTATGAATTCTCATTGCCATGCTGTATATAAATTATAATTTTCTACGTAGCATAGTTGTATACATATCTGAGTAATTCTTTTGGTGACTGTATCTTTTTTATTCTATTTCCTCCCCACCCCCCCCCCCCCCATGCTATTGTAGGCACTTCAGGAAAATAAAAATACAATAAATGAACTAACAGTGAAAAGAATTAGCCAAGAAGCTCATAAAAGAATTAGCCAAGAAGCTCATACACCTCTCAGGTGAACTACTGTGTGAATAAAATAATAATATGTCTGTATTAGACTAATTGCTCTATCATGCAACTGAAAAGGAAATCCAACAGGTAGAAGTCCATATTCATATTCAGATCTGCATCTGTTAGTACTCAATGAATAGCTTTTCTATTATTTAGTTAGTTCTATTATATATACAGGGACTGTACCAAATCATATCTTAGAAATACACACCTGATCATCTTTATATTACATCAGTTTCAATTGCTATGACCTGTATGTGATCTGCAAAAAGATATTTGCTTTACAAGAAAGAATATTAGCATTAATTTCTAGCGCAACAGACTTGCATTTAATATTAGTTCCTCTAAAAATAGCAAAAATGATATAATGGAGTCACAAATACTGACAGTTGCTGGAATATTGGCAGAGGTTAGTAACTAAATGTTAGAGAAAACTGGTTGTGTTTCACAGAAGGTCTGTAAGCAAACGAGGTAAAACAGAGGTAAAAGCTTTATTCCAAGCTGAAAATAGCAAATAGCTGTAGTAGTAGTGGCATGTTGCTGAAATTGTCGGTCCTTCCAAGCTGAAAATAGCAAATAGCTGTAGTAATGGCACGTTGCTGAAATTGTCGGTCCCTCCATTTGAGATGACTGTGGGAAGTCAGTGCACTCCTGCAGGGGAGGTCTCCAAACCTCCTCTCAGTGATGGTGAGGCACCGGTGTTCACCGAAGTGGTGAACGGTGGGAGAGGCGGCCCTGGCGAGAGCAGCCAACAATGATGAAATGAAAGAGGACCAACAAATGTTACCCTGAATGTTGTCCAGCTGCATATGTCAAAACACAGCACGACAGAGAGCTCAGAGGCCCCAAATTAGTATTTCCACCAACTTACTTTCTAATGAAATAGAAGGATATTTTCTAACCTTTCTGATGACCACAGGGAAATAGGAAAGCCCTGTTGATTTCTGCCAGAAACATTGAACACAATGCCAGTGTCTTGCCATACCTGTATCTTTGGATTGCTCGTCTTGTAGTAGGGGAAATCATTACTGATAGGTAAAAATGAATGTGTTCCATGGCTGTGCCAGGGAGCTGCCGGTTTAAGGACATGACTCCAACCAAATTGCCCTCTTCATAAGACCAGTTTTCAAGATGTAGGTCCAAGATGCTACCTCTAAATGTGACAAAACCAGAAACCACTGTAAAAAATGACTTTTTACCTTTCCACTGGAGTATTATGCTAGCAGATTAATTATGACAAAATGTGAGAAAATGCTTCCTCAAAATCTAAGTGAAAGCTGGAGCTGAAAGGTACAATGCAACCAAAAGGAAGAATGATTTTTAATGACTGTTGTCGAATAAATAAAGAGGTTATGAATTGCAAAGGAACATCTGACATTTCTGAGTAGATGATAGAAAACATGATAGGGAGGCAAAAAGTCTTGCAGGGAATTTAAATTCACAGATGATATTTCTGGTTCGCCCATTTTAAAATAAGATTTAACTAATTCCTAGTGTGGTTTTAGTAGCCACAGGATGTTACTGAAAACGAATTGAGTCTGATGCTCATATAAAACTTTACCATCTCTACAGTCATACGAATAAAACATCTAAGTGGCGTTGCTGATAGCACAGAGTTCTTGGTTCTTGGATGTTCAGTGACCGGATACTTCAGATTTACATTCTTGCTGTGTAAGAAGAGATTTACAACACATTGTACTGTGAGATGTAGCTCTACACAGACCTGCATGCAGCTTTGTGTTTGTGTAGGAAAGGTTGCCATCACTGGCAGTTTTCTGCTCATTTGCAAATTTTTTGTAGTTCAAAGAAACTGGTGCTTGACTTTATGGGAGGAATGGGGAGATGAGGCCACCAAGCAACGTTACTCATTGTTTCAGTTATACTTTCCTTTTTATACTTACTGAAAGGCTTGTCTCATGCTTACAAATGAATTTTAATAGCACATTTAAATGGAAAATTAAAATGAAAGACTTACACTATTATCTTGAGCCTCCATAAAGCAGAATTTTCCCATGCATACCACTGTACCATTGGCTGTCTATTCTACCTTGCACATTAGAAAACTTGCCAGCCAAAATCAGGGCATTTCTCCATTTATTTGCCACGCACGCCAAAGTAAAACAACAAATAGGAAAGGTGACTCTTTTGATCTCTTGCTGATTTTCTATTAAGACAAAATGAGCATGCAGGCAAATACAAACTTTAATCTGTATTTAGAAATTAGCATACTGGATGTACAATACCTTAGAAAGAAGATTATATCTTAGAATCCCATCCATTTATCACCTGCTGAAACAAGTATAATTGCTTAGTAGAAGCTAGATTATTTTCTATTAAATGGAATTTCAGTTATTAACTGCAGATTAATCAGTGCAGTATATAATTTATTTTCATTAGGCTCTATCAGTCTCCTGGGAGACAAGGGTTTAAGGAAATTCAGCCGTTGTGGGATCAGCCATCAATTTTTTTTCCTGACCTGTATTTTTAGACTTGTAATTTATATTATTTCAAGCAGTTTCTCTTTATGTGCCCTCCTTGTAACTGCATATAATTATCTTAAAGACCATTAAGAGGAAATATCAGAAATCAGAACATATTATGAGTCTCTTACATGGTCCAGAGAGAATTGGGTCACAATACTATAGCACAGCTTTTTCTTGTAGATGGCCTTATATATTTTTAATGTAATTATTTGAAAACTCACAATGCTAGTTTAATGTATTAGTAACCAAAAGCTAATTTGTTTTACACTAATATATAATTAACATCTAAAGATCAAGACCAGATAAACTGCTTAGGGATGTATAATTACACACAAAAAAAATTAATATACATAAGAACATGTCTGTGGATACTCTTCATCCAGTAACAAAATGAAAGGCTCTGGATTCAGGTGTAATGCCAGTAGCAGCCAGAATCTGGAATTATTGTCATTTGTTTCATCAAAGTAGTAAAATGGTGCAGGATTCATCCAAAGTTTATAACTAAGATTTTTGTTTCCTCTGAAGAAATCACTATAGGAAAAAGCATACTGCCTGTTTCCACAAAAGATGTTTTTTTCTTTCTTGGCATCTTTGAAAGATGCCAACCATTGGACGCTGAGCTGCGGGGGACTCATCAGCTCCGATGCTTACACAAACGGTTACCTTGGTGGGAGGGCAGTGGGTGCAGCTCACAGAGCTCAGAGTGTGAGCCTCCCACTTGGCTGGATGGCGGCAGTTGCCAGCCAGCTGTGCTGTGGGGGGCTGGGTTGGGAGGCCAGCTGTGCCCACGCAGCCAGCTGTGCCCATGCTGCTAGCTGTGCCTGTGCTGCCAGCTGTGCCTGTGCCGCCAGCTGTGCCTGTGCTCTAGGGCAGTGGCTGAAACCACAACTCTTTCTCTTTGTTAGCCTCATGGGCTGCCTGTCCTTGGGATGCTGGGATGAGGGCTGTTTTTATCTCTAACTTTTATGGAGTTCCTCTTGTTCCCCTCCAGGGTCAGACCCTTGAAGTCGCTATTTTCACTTCTTTCACCTGGCCTTTTGCTTGGGCATTGCCTGCTGTTAAATACCTAGCGTTACCTTATTGTCCTCCTTCTTTAACATTCTCAAGCCATAGGAACTTAACTCCTGTGGTGGTAACTTGTTCAGCATTGGCTGAGTTGTAGGGTGACTTCGAAAGCCCTTGCCAGCAGCTAGACACCACGCTGAATGAGGCTGCTGCCATCATGCTGGCTAACAGCGCGTCAGAGCCTTAGCCCATCTCTCCATCTGCTTGTCAGACCTTTCCTTGGGCAAAAGCATGCCAAATGCAGCTCTTTCTGTAGCTCAGCAGTACATGGCTCAGCCATTGCCGTTACTTCCACCACTTGGCACTGAGTTACGCCACAACTGCAGCACTCCCATGACAGGTTTGCTGTAATTGCTTCCAGTGCATTATAATAAGCATGTACGTGAATAAGTGAACAGTTGCCACTTGGCATCAATCTTTATTTTAACTTTTTTTTCTGTATTCTCTTGCTAGACACCAAAACAGGCAGGCAGACATCTTCTCTGCTCCTCTATGACTGCCACTGGAGGCTAGCTCGCCTGTGAAAGATAGATAGTTATTTTCACTAAAGCTCTGAGAAAGTGATAATGGGCCAAATTCTTTCCCCTTTCCCACTTGTATGAAGTGATAATAACTCCACTGGAAACAAAATAGTTATTGTGGCTGCAGGTGGATGTAAGAGGAGGGACGTTGAGGCTCTTCATCTGTCCATATGGAAGCACTGATGCATGTTTGATTTCTCTAATCGAACAAGGAAAGACAAAATGAGGGGAAATGCTTTAACTTGGTTGCTGTTTTGTATGTATATTAGTGATATAGCACGCAACACAGGTTTTCCTTAGGAGTGAATGTGTCCTCCATCCACACCTGGGAGCAAGTGGAGCACACCTGGGGAAATCAAGGACAAAGCTGTGTGTAGGATGCTATCCCAAGTACTCTATTGCAGACTGAATGCAGGGTACCTCTAGAAGAAAGAGAGAAAATAATTTCCAAGATCGTCTAAGTATGTGCTTTTAACATGAGTGCAAGGTGTTGTACAAGGCAGTCCATAATGGCTTGGCAGGCTCAGTTCTGAGCAAACAAGGACGAGGTCCTTGTCAGATAGTGCCATGGAGGACCCCTGCTTGCCACCAGCAGACAGACAGGGTGTAGCCAAGCCTTCCTGCTAGCAAGGAAGGGGAAGATACTTTTATGCACAACAGGCTGGTTAACCTTTGCAGGGAATGGGTGGAAAGTTTTGCCAGAGGTCATCCTACTTTGTGACAGCATGTGGAGGTTACCTGTCAACTGAGATGTGCAGGGCTCCCCAGACAGCGGGGATATAACAGTACCCAGGGGGGTGTGGGGGTAACACCTATCTAGGTACCTGTGCCTGAGGTAGTTGGAATAGGCTCCCTTTATAATCGATGGAGAGAGAAACAGGAACTCTTAGCATACAATCCTCTGACCTATTGTCTATTTTAAGGTGAGATGTAACTTAGAAGTGCCCATTCATTGCCGTGGGTTATGCAGTTTGGATGACTAACTGAGACGTGGATGTTTAGAGATGTAGAGGGTCTCAGGTTAGAGGACATGAAACCATGCTAAGGTGCCTAATTGCATTCCTCAGTTTTAAGTCCTTCTATCATTTTAATTCATTTTTAGTCCGCCTGCAAATTCTAGCTCTATGTTATGGGAGATAAAAGGGACTTGCCTCCTGCAAATAATCAGTGTTTTTTGGGACACCAGTTACATTGCAGCATCTCTGAACCTATTTCTTAGCTAACACCCCCCAGGTTCTTGAAGTGCTAGGGGTCCACATGAGGAACAAACCAGCAAACCTATCCACCCTGCCCAACATACACTAAGGAAAACTCTGCTCATTCTCACCCATACCTCCCCCGCCACCCCAAAAGGCTGCCAGCATGCAATGCCCATGGGAGATTATAACTCCAAGAGTTTCTGCTATCAGTCTCAGCAAATGAAACTGCTGATTCTCGCACAAGGAAAAGCTCCAGCTGTGAAGAAGAGGCTTACATACCATTCCCTATATCTGGAGGTGCTTTACTGGAGCATCACTGAGCAGTCACAAGTACAGACATAGTCTCTTCCTGCTGCTGGTTTCCCTTCCCACCACCCTGTAAGGTCACACGGAGAAAGAAAGGCAGGAGGGGGGCTCTTTTCTGCAGAAGGACCTCCCCCCTGTTCTGCATATGAGGTCTCGGGATGTGAATGTGACCAGCCTAATTTTCCTTTGTGCTGGTAAAGATTACCGTGTGGCTCAAAAATTGTGGCATGTAAAAATGAATGTGTTCATTGTGAACTACACTGGACACATATTCCTTTAATCATTACATCTCCCATATCTGTATGAAAATCGTTAATAGAAAAAGGCTTTGCAATTATGTAGCTACTTTCTCTGTGAGTGTTCTTGTGTTCTTGAAAAACTTTGCTAATTTCTCAGTGGTATATTCATAAGAAAGAGAATAGATCAGAAGACTTTTAGCTGGAGCCTATTATGTGTTTTTCCATCTGTTTGTGATGAACCAGAAAGAGCTATGTGTTAGGTCTTGCCTTATGGCAAATCCTGATCTGCAGTTGCTGTTTTCCCACACTTACTTAAGCTTCTCTGCACATCCCCGCACACAAAGCAGATGCCGGTGCCACAACAGGCCTGAGAGCCTCCTTCTGAGCGCGAGAGGCTGTTATGCAGCCAGGTCCTTAGGACTAGCCTCCAGCAAAGCCAACCAACCAAACAAAAAAAAGCTGCTTACTTTTGACATCAGATGATCTGAAACTGGTTTATCGATTGAAAAGGCAAAAAAAGCGTATGAGATCATCAGTTGTCTGCTGCAGTCCTTCTGGGCTCAGTAGCCTCTTTGGTGAAAGGTTTCGGGAAAGGAAAATAACTGCAGAAAGTGCACAATATTTTTCCTGTTTTCAAGTTGCTAGTTTTCAAGAATGTAGCAAAAAGCAGCGGTGCTGAGGAGACCTCACGAGGAATAAATAATATTTTCTCTTTTAAAAAGGATGAGGGGATAAAACAAGGAGTAAAGTGTATCTTTGCCTGCATTGATGATTGTTCCCTCTCCCCAGGGTTGAAATCTTGCCTTATTAAAATAATTGGGAGTATGCCATTAATGTCAATAGGGCCAGGATTTCACCCCTTTTATTCAGACCTGGACTCTCTTGTTGGCAATTGGCCCCATCTCAAACTTTCCTCCAGGGAGCCATTCTCTTTGCATTATATCCCAATCCCCATCCAGTGCTACAAACTGTCTATTAGAACTAGACAGAATACTGACAAGAAACAATGAAGTTGATAAATGTGTTGTTAAAAGACTAAAATAATCTTGGACTTTTTTTTTTTTCTTTACAGTATTTGAAGATTTTCTGTAGTCATTTGGTAGCTTTTGAGTGTGAGGTGGTTGAAATTGTTTTCATGTGCAACATCATGAAAATAACATTCACGGTTCATTTATGGAGTTACTCTTACCTATAGAACAATTACACTACAGTTATTCATAAACAGTACCTTTTTGTAACAATAAAATCATCTACCATACCAGATTAATTACTGCATTTTAATAACAAGTGTGATACTTGTTTTTCTTACATGTTGTAATTATGAAGTAAATTGCAGAACTTTATATTCATACTGACAGAACATTCACAAATATACATGAATTTAAAAAGTAATTGATTTTGCTTCTCATCTTTCCCACACAGATTTTTGGGTCAGATTCTTCTTCCATTGTCTCAGCAATTAAAGTAAAACTACTGCTTTTTTATCTATCTTTTGTAAAAAAAATTAACATCTATATTACTATACATTTTTTGGCATTTTATATCTCAGGTAACCAAATCAATTGTTGCTAATAAGTGTTTTACCAAAACAAAATTAAGCTGTTTTATCTCTATCAATTAATGTACATAATGCACTCTTTACAGACTTATTTTTGGCTCCAATGTAATCTGCAGCAAAATCCATATTTATGTATTTCATGGTGCAGGATCATGTATGGATATTTACAGGCACCCTTGCAAGAGTCCACTGAAAGGGCTTAGTGGGTCAGCTTTTCATTTCAAATTTGGCTGCCCATATTTGTGAATGGATGTTAATGTAATCTGGCAATTTAATCTTCTCTTTCCCTTTTTAGAGGCCTACTCTTAGGCTTAGAAATCCACTGAGTCAAAAATACACAGCCCAAATGATAATTTTTTTATATCTATAGATTCTTGAATATTTGTTTTTCAAATTTATCAATTGCTTGATACTGTTGTTGTTAAAGACAGTATAAAATCTTTCCAGTCTTTGCTTTAAAATATAGATATAAGGAGGAAACCATGACAAACATCTTGCCTTTGTGACAACATTATTAAAAGTCTAGCAGGGGTCTGGATCTACAGCCCTGAGAATTTATTTTGTACCAAAAGCTCTTTGAGTACATAATGAACACTCACAAATGAGAACCTATTCAGACAGTGTGCTATTGAGTCAAGTTCATCAAAGTTAAAGTAGCATATATTTTCTGAAAGCTGTAGATGATTACACACTGGTCTAACTTCAATGAGTTCTGATAATCATAATTTCCTGCAATAGAGTTAATTAAATTATGTTCTGCCTTGGGGTTCCTTTTCTTATACCAGTATGATTGTAAAATATGCTATTATGTTGCATTTCTGCCCAGCAGATTCTGATTAAAAGAAAGCAATCCAACGACCACATTTGCTAGGTAGAAATAAACTACTTCTGTTTTCTGTCTACTGATTCCTTTAATGTGTTCCTACTAAATCGCACCTGCCAAAAACAGTTGAGAGCAGGCATCTCCTGACCTAAAAGGAGCAGGGCCAGACAGTGACTGACAGCAGCCTGCCTTATGTCTTCGGGGAGCTTGTGGGGAACCCCCTCCCCAGCCCGTGAGCCACGTTGCAACGAACGCCACCCAGGAGGCAATGCAGAGGGGAGGACACAGCCTTCGATCCTGCTGAGGCTGGTGGGACCCCATCCCTGCTGCAAGCGAAGGGCACGGGGCAGCGCAGCAGCGCTGGCGAGGGCAGAGAGGCTCAACACCTTGCCAAGATGCTGCCGCTCTCCGGCGTCATGAACATCCAGGGCTTAAAATGCCAGCTCAGATTCAGTGCAGGGACTGAGGTTATTCACTGCTTTTGCATGGCAGTCTTTAAACTGTCCTCATATCTGCCCCAAAGCTAGGGAACTCCTATTTTTGAGGATTTACTCTTTTCACTTATGAACAGTGCTGCACCACACATTTTCATCATTTGAGGGAGGAAGGTTTAGAAAAATACTCTATTTATCCTTATGCCCAGGTTAATAAAAACAATTCTTAATCTAACTCACGTGGCCAGGAAAAGTCTGTACAGTGATTTAATGGAGAAATTGATTTCACGAGGTTGCTGTAATTGTATTTGAAGTATTACTTGACAATTATTTAATCTCATTCTCCAAGCCCGGTGAAATATGGTGCTTTTTAGATTTTAATTAATGGGCATAATGCAAGAGAATCTTTGAGTCTATGTTTGAAGTTAGTTTCAATCTCACAGCCCAGGAAAAAAACTGAGCTCAAATTTTAGGTAAAATCTTTCCATATTTTTTGTCCCAGATTAATGTTACTGATGCTTATTAATTTAAAAAAGTCTTGAAGATATTTTTTTGCACCTTTGTGGTTCTAACACAAAACCTCAACCAGATGGGGAGACCAGATTTCCTCGAGTCCATTTGTCTTTAGGGTTTCTGCTATTACCAGAGCTTCACTGGAAATTATTTTAAGGTTACTTGCCTATAATTGTGTTATTCTTTTGTTACAATGCTAAAGAACATGTACTGTTAGTCTTTTTTTGATCAAAAGCTGATTCTATCTCCTGTTTACATGATTTTCAGGAAACAATAAACAAATTACATTAGTATTTGCTCTGATAACCGAAAGTAATCTTGATGTTCCAGTGGGGGCTGAGACCTGTGGAGTTTTGTGGTAGCAATAATGACTGATCTTTTGTCAGCCATGTACTACTTTTGAAACATGCTTATAACATGTAATTAAACAAAATTGTGTACCAGTGGAATTACACTAATACTATAAAGAAAACAATAGATAGGGCCAGATGCATAACAAAATCTGAGTAAATCTCAGCTTCTGATCTTGTTCAAACACTTGATCTTTGAACTTATGGTTTATGATATCCTTTGTCAAAGCCCTTTGATTGATATATAGTTTCCTCATCCGTTACGCTTCAGAAGCCAATAAAGTTCTCAGACTCAAGTGGCAGTGGGATACTGTAAAATATTTTTTAATGCATTTACTGTATGCGTAGCTCACCTGAAATTATTTTATGCTGAAAATCACATG
Source organism: Nipponia nippon (assembly GCF_047370975.1). Lineage (NCBI taxonomy): Eukaryota > Metazoa > Chordata > Aves > Pelecaniformes > Threskiornithidae > Nipponia > Nipponia nippon. Next base: position 81,029,534 of record NW_028262358.1, on the reverse strand, counting down.
CAAATACATTAGGTACATATCTGTAGTCCAGTTGCTGCAATACAGAGAGAAGAGCTGGTGTAATTTCTGGGGGGACTCAGTTTAGTGATAAGTGGGTGTATGACTGATTTCTGAACCGTCCAGCCCTCAGAGACTCCACTGCTTCCTGCTGCAACAAAAACGTATATATTGTAATATTTGTTTTGAAAAATTTATATATTGGCTGACCATATGAACATGTTCTCATTGCCTACTCAGGCCTTTGAGCAATTTGCAGCCTTTTGTTAGCAAATAAAGGCTCTCTGAGCCTCCTACTTGAGCACCGAGTTTACCAGCTGCTATCCACTCCTAGACCTCATTAGGGGCCTGCTGTTCTGCTGAGAACCACACCACATGCTACGCCCCGCGTTGGCGGCGGATTAGCCTGTTGCTGCTCCTTAAATTACCAGGTACAAAAGGTTGCTCTGTTTCTCCATAGAGAACTACCACTCTTATCCTCTTTGAAGAGGCTCTATATCATGATCTCTCTAACTAATTAAGGTCTGCAGGCAAGCCACAGGTTGTTATAGAGGATTCGTCCCCATGGTTGATATCAGTAGGGTTTTTTCTGAGTTTTGTTTGTGAAGGATTAAAGCTGTTGTTTCTCAGAATCAAGTCCTAGAAAAAACAACAAAAGCCATACATACTCATGTAAATGTTTTAAAAAATTCTTCTTAACATCAACTCTCATCAAGAAGATTTAATGCTCTTTTACTTCTGTTTTGGAACGTTATTTGGGAGAAATATTTGTTAAATTTAAAACATGATTTTAAATATGAGGAATAAATTGAATTAGTTTCTGTGTGTCTAGAAATAACTCCATTCTAGTTGCAGTCACAGGTAGTTTCATATACCTCTGTTTGGATGGGAGGCATTAAAAAAAATTGACTCGGATAGGTCAATCAGGAAATACTCTTTTTTGTTTATCTCTCTGAGCTACAGTTCTGATGGATTTATGTGAACATGTGGATAATTTAGAATGTCACATGGGAGAGAGGTTGTAATTTAGTGACCTGCTTTGAGGTCTGCGCAGAGCAGACCTCTGCTCCCGCGGCCCCTCTTCAAGGTTCCCAGCAAGTTATCAGTCCTCACATATTGGACCGTGTTTATGGCATCCAGAGGGATTTTTCATTTTTTGTTTTGTGACGGATTATGTCCTATCTGTTACATAGTGGTATTAGGTATTTTTTGTTTTCACTCCCAGATGCATGATGCCCATGAATGAATAAGAATTAGTTGCATCTCTAATAAGGTAGCATGTGTTCCACAGATATCACATATTGATCTGAGACCTTGTCCAGTAACTGAAACACTCAACTTTGAGTCTGGTCTTTTGTGCAAACGTCATTGTATGCTGGTGCCAGTAAGGAGCTGCTACTTGCCTGTGATCATGGAATTATTTACATATAGAAAACATCAATCTGTGAGTTCTTCAGAGACAGTGAATATGGAAAGAAGAAATGAATATACCAGTTAAGGAAATAAGGACCCTTTTTATAAGAGAATACTGACTATAGAGCTTGTGGTTTCTCCTGCTGTTCAGTATACAGTGGTGTACCAGTACTGTATGAACCTAATCTACAAATGCATTTTGGCATGTAGTAGAATAGTTTTCTTTTAATTTGGAATGGGAGAAACCCAATGTTGGAATCTTTTGGGGAAGTCCATGTATATAATCCAATGGCAGTAAATGGCTCTATTATGTGTTCTGCCATCTGTTCAAAAAAACAAGCAAACCCAGCTATCCTTTTTTTCCAGGATCTCACAGCAGTATCATAAGATGTACACGCAAGTATAAATACACAATGTATAAATGGTTGAGAAATTTCAATTACAAGGAAATGTCTTCATTCTATGTGTTTAGTTGTGTAGATCACTAGCATCAGAGTTCCTGGTGGTCCTAAATATCTATTAATGATAGTGTAGTCTAGCACCTTGTGTACCACATGCAAAGATCCTCATCCTGTAATCTGTAATTAAGCCTGTAATACTTGCTTGAGCTATGCTGTGTTTCTGAGAAAGAAATACTGTTGTAATTCGAGGACTTCAAATTTTGAAATGCCACCATGTCCATGGCTGTTTCAGGGCTTGGTGTCTTTCACTGCTAAAAATTTGCCCCCCTACTTGTGATCAGAGCTGCATTATTTCACTTTCTAACCACTACACCTTGACTTGCCCCGTGAAGGAGCTACTTACAACTAGAAATTCCTTTCCTAAGTATGTACTTTACTTACTAGCAAAGCTAATGATTTTTTTTTTTCCTTTCTAAGGCTGAATAAGTCTTCAAAATCCACAGATTACATAATACAAGAATAACATGAAAAATAATTTCTTCATAATAACAAGTGCCTTGGGGATTCTAAAGATTTTGGTTGTACTTCCTATATTTAAAGAATTGTCCTTATCTCTTTGGCTACTCGCAGACGTACCGGTTTTACCGTTAGTTATGGGAGCCTTAGTGACCTGAGGATATGATTGCAGCCTCACCTGTAGACTCGACTGCCTTAACCTTCCTTGCTTCTCAGATGTCAACTTTGCCATTTTTCATTAGCTATAAATAATTCTGAGGGATAACATTGCTATTACCTTGGCATCTCTTCTTAACCAAGGCTGATTTTTAACAAAAAAGACCCCTGGACTGGACCTCTCCTAAAGCAAAAAGACAAGTGCAGCTTCAGAGATGATGAAGAGGAGATTGATTGGTTCTTCTCCAAGACGCTGCAGCTACCAGAGCCTAAACCCGGGCTGCACCTAAGAAGGTGTGGAGGCAGAGTCTGTACTTATGGAGCTAAGAAGACAGAGACTCCCAGGATGGGAAGGCTGGGAGCTTGTGAGCTCTGGCACCAGAGGATGGCTCCTGCCCCATCTGCAGATCTGCTACTCCAGAATAGGTTCAGTTCCCTGACAGTAGAGGAGAGCAGGGATGAGAGGAGAGCTGTCTAGGGGTGAATGATGAACCACCCTAGAGCTTATGGGTCAGTATTAGCAGGAATACCAATATGGATGATATTGTGGTGTGAGTCTGCTGCAGACCACCTGATTGGGAAGAGGTAGATGAAGCATCCTTCAGGCAACTGGAAAGAGCTTCATATTCACAAGCCATGCTGTTCTCATGGGGGCCTTGAATCACCCTGAGATCTGCAGGAGGGACAACAAAGCAGGACAGAAGCAATATATCAGGTTTCTGACATGCATTGATGATAACTTCCCGACACAGATGATCAAGAAGCCATTGAGGGCAGATGCTCTGCTGGACCTCATCTTTGGAAACAAGGAAGAGGCCTGCATGGATAAACAAGGAGCTCCTGGCTAAGCTCAAATGTAAGGATAAAGTATGCAAGATATGGAAGAAGGGACAGGTGACTTGGGAGAAATATAGGGACACTGTCTGAACAGGCAGGAATGAGGAAAGCTAAGTCCACATGGAGTTGAATCTGGCAAGGGAGAAGAATGGCTTCTACAAGTACCTTGCAGTAAAAAGAAGACCGGGGGAAATTTGGGACAGCTGCTGAATGGAGCAGAGGACCTGGTGACAAAGGACATTGAAAAGGCCAAGTTACTCAGTGCCTGCTTTGCCTTGGCCTTTACTGGTAAGATTTGCCTTCAACTGAGATGTAGAGAGCCATATGGAAACAACAGAAATGTATGTGCAAGTGATCACATTATTGAGCATTATTTTTAAAATAATACAGCTATCAGTCCTAACTAGGGACTGATGTTTCAGGGAAGCAAGCACAAGGCTTATTTGCAAGCACAGTTCCTATGATAATATGTGCAAAGTAGGGCATTGTATGCACAAATGTCTGTAAAAAAACATTTGTGTGTACATTTGTCTTGTTTCCACATGGCACTGTATACCTACTTTGTGTAAATGTCATGACTTGGAACTAACAGTGCTGGTGATGCAGCTTTTTGAATGACAGCGCTGTGAAAAATAGCTCCTTGATATGTGTACTTAAAAGTCGCAGTGACAGAAGCAACTGGGTCACAATTGCTGTGGGCATGGCTACAGCAGAAATCTGCCAGCCAAAGTTGCTCTGTAAATTCAGTTCTGTTACACGCTAACTTATTGTTACAGATCCAACCCAACACAATCAAGTAATTACATGGTTGCAGCTGGTAAAGCAGACTGACATTTATTTGACTGTGGAACAAAAATGTGTGAAGCTGGTCTAACTACTCAGGACAATGTGGATGGCTTTAAACAAAAATCACAAGGATAAATACTGAGAAGCAAAATTTGAAGGAATGTGTAAAGTTCAGCTGATATACTGTGGCCAGTGGGCTTTAATGGGATTTTGTCAAAACCTAAATGGATGGAAATTGCATATCTGTGCAGCAGAAGTCTTTGTGAGTGAAATATATACTCCAGGGTTGTTCAATTTTTCTTGCTAACACCTTTGCTTTCAGTCCTGCAAGCTGAGAATTACATCACCGAAACATGTTGCAGCTGGAAAAATGCTGATGTTAGGTTGCAATTTTTTCAACTTTAAAATATTCCTTTTGGAGCCTCATATATGTGCAATTAGGGATGTTCAGGTTTATTTCTTACGGATCTGTTTTAGAATTTTCATGTACGTGGTGATTCCGGTGAGATTGCTTTGCAGGAGACACGGACAGAGCAACTGAGAAGGGAGCATCCGTGACTGCAGGTTGGAGTGGCTGGGACTTCATGCTAGTGAAGTGAAAGTTTAGGGTTGGTTATTGCTTTTCCGAGACTTGAGAAAAGGATGTATGTAGAAGAAATTTGTAAATGCCTTTGGAAAATATTACCAAAGAAGAAAATCTAGTGATGTATATTTAGTCAAGGAATTGTCATTTCAGATGCTCTTTGCCCTTCCACCCAACCCAGAGCTGCTGGGTTTAGCTGATATGCTGATTTTCCAAAGGAGTGTCTCTGTACAATGTAGGCTTTGGAACTCCAAAAATAATTGTTTATGGGTGGGAGCAGGAGCTCAGATGCCCACAGTACCCAGCTGAAAGCCATTTTATTACAAAAATGCTTGAACCTGTAGTTTTCCATTTGAAAAAAAGAAACAACAAAAAAAGAAAAAAAAATGACTGGGAGGAGTGAATATAGAAATAGAAATACACTTAGCATGGTGGATGCAGAAGATAAAGCAGGAGTGAAAATAAGGGGATGAGTTTAAAGAGGAAACATCACATATTTATATTCTGCTTTAAATTTTCAGTCCTTGTAGGAGGAATTTTTTTCAGGGATGCTCTCATTCATTAGTTACTTGAATACAGGTTGTAAAATGCGAGTGACTTAAAGATCTGACTCCTGGCTCGGATATAATGAAGAATTCAGCAGAAGTTTGGCAGAAAGTCTAATCTGGGGAGAAAGTAGCATGGATTAGTATTTATGATTATCTTTGGATATACAAAATGTTAAGTCATTTCATGGGATATTTTGTCTTTTTTATGTATAATGTTGTGGCACAGATTTTTGCACTGTCAGCTTAGGAGCACTTCTATCTCAAAAACAAATAAACCTAATTTGTAGTTTGGTATTGTGAGGATGAGAAGAGATATGAAGATGATAGCAAAGATAAGAAAAGGAATAAAAATAATGAAGAGCTGCTGATCATTTCAGATCTGTGAAATAAAAGAAAACGGGAATATTAATTCTGATCAGGAAGATGCTCTTGGACTGTGGTCCTTTTAATTAGTTCAGCTGGGGTCAGTGGAAGATACAACCTATTGTCCAGCAAATCAGCTTTTCCAGTGGTCCTTGGTTTCTGAACTGGTAAATACTTTAGCCAGTTCTACGCTGTGTGGGTTCTTAAAGAGGCTGGTTACCTTCAAGTTCCTACTACAAAGAATTTTTTGTTTTGGCTAGCGTGGCACCATTATTCATCACTCATGCAGGTCCCTACCCACTCCAGCTCCTGACTTTACTACTAAAAGGATTTTGAATTAAAACCCAGCAAACTGCAGTGCCTTATGTTAGCATCTCATTGCTGCTAATGGAGAGCCTCTGCCTGAGCTGCATCATTAGCTCTCCTCAGGAGGAGCCTTTATTCTGATTTGGTTGCAGGAGCTGCCACATGGCAGTAAGTGAGCATGGTTCAAGCTGCAGAGGTGGAAAGGCAGGCCAGGGCTCCAGGGCACTCCTGCTCATAGACCCCACAGCATCTACGGCAGTGGAGGGGCGACAGCAGTCAGCTACTGCGGCTGTATGAAGATTGGCCACTTCAGGGTATCTATCAGAGAGTCCTGACCATAGTCCTAATGACACAGCATTCTTTGTTTATATGCCAATGTGGGTTTATCTTTTCTGAATAAATACTACAGCCAGGTTGTTGGCTGCAGAGTTACCTGTGGGTATAGCACACTCTCTCTTCTTAAGGGTGCACAGTCTGAAAAAATATATATGAATTGAGGGAAGGGGATACATCAGGCTTCAGCTCAGTAATCGTCCATAGGATCATTTGTGGTGCCTCCCCTTCCCTGCCCCCTGGTTAAACAATAGTAACTTCTCAACGTCTATTGACTGTTCAGCATCGCATCACTCCTGCAATCATGTTTCCATTGTGTTGGAGTCCCTCCCAGCACTCCCCTCCTTTCAATACTTCTCTCCTAATATGAACAAAATAAACCATTGAAAGTGAGTGTCATGAAATAAATTAAGTTTGAGCAGGGGTTAGAATGGGGCAATATCACTGACTGGACCATTCTGCCACCAATAGGTGGGATGGGACAAAGGGTGGGAAAACAGCCACCACACTCAGGCTGTCTTCACTGGTGTCATTAAGGAAACAGGCATGAAGAGGCAAGGCTGAGAGAAGTAAAATTGTCTTGGTCCTTGAAATCAAGAACGAAAGGCTAAGTATGAAGTTTCATGTGGCAGAAGGAATAGCAGCAACAAGTTAACACATGGGAATGACAGTCAAAGTGATAGTCTCGGGAGTAATCTCAGTCACGTAGTTTTTCACAAATTGAGGGCATTTAGTATAGACATTAGAAAATTGCAAGGACCATGCTGTGAAATAATGAGAGCCTGAATGAGATTTAAAACCTGAATACCACTTATCTATGCATTGTTGTACCATGGCTGAGAACTCAAGTCCAATAATTCAGCTCTGGTTGTGTTAAATTTAGGACAAAGATTAAATATTTTGGACAGAATGCCATAGTGGCAGGCTGGGATGTTGTATTGGCTGGAAGAAGACAGATGCAGAGACTGAGGCTGTACTTTCAATTAGCATTAACATAAGAAAGGCCATACTGAGTCAGATCTAGCCAAGTATATTGGTTGTAACAATGGCCAAAAGAAGATGCCACTTGGGGAAAGAGAATTGCAATAGAGCAAGCATATGGTGATAATTTCCTGAAGAAAAGTGGAAAACAATAAAGAAAAAAAATCAATAAAACCTGGAGGGGAATCTCATGGATTGAGGGAGAAATAAGGAGATAGAGCAGATGAGATCCTCCAGTAACATCTACTCCGTAATGTGGTGAAGTAAGAGAGGATGTGTTTGAAAGTTTGAGGCAAATCTGATGTTGAGGAGGTGAAAGTGCTGGTAAGTGCAGGAGAGAGTATAGGTGTCCAGAGAAAAGAACAGTAGGTGATAAAGAGAAGTTGTTTTTCTTACACAAATAATTATTCCCTGAAAAATGAAGTCATGGGATGGCTAACATATTCATGAATTTATAGTCATTTCAGCCAAAAGAAACATGAGAAGGTATTTAGAACGTATTAAAAATTGCTTTGAAATTTCTTGAATGCTTTATGCTCTGACAGTTGTCAGGAAGGAAGGAAGAAGCTAATCTCAGGAAGCTGAAGGGGGAGGTTGATCTTGCTCTTTTTTTCCTGGTTCAGAAGCCAAAATAATCCATCTCATTTGAAAGCATGATTTCATATTAGAGGGAGTTGAAATTAGGGAAGGGAGAAAGATGGTGGCTATACATGTGCAGCTATGTGTGCAGTGGCTATATGTAGGAGGAATACAGGTGAAGTGTTGGTGTCGTAGATGTATATTGATATTTTGGGAAACTGGAGAGTAATTGAGGAACAATACCGAGACAGATGAAGGAAGAAGGGCACAAGAATGGGATTGAGAACTGATATCAGTAGGGCAGCTGGAGGGGTTGGAATTTGGAAAATCTTGGAAACAGATGGAGAGAGTAAGATGGTTGCAGAGTATGTTATATGGGAGTAGCAAGTGTTCTCTCACAGATGGTGGGATATGTTCTCTCAGACATAAAGAGGTATGAACTGATGGAGAAGGGACCTATTTGCATACAGCATCATGAATATCCAGAGTGTTGAAAATGAAAAGAGCATTACAGGTGTGCTCTTTTTCAGAAGAGAAACTCAAAACATACTGTTGCTGAGCGAGTGCAAGCTGTGTGGCTCATCACGCCGTCTCCCCTGGTCTTTCCTTCTTGGTAAGTCACATGGCAAACCCAAGGCTGGATAAAGAGGTTACCAGCTATCATGACTGTTCCTGACAAACAGCAGCTTCTCACTGTGTGAGGCTGATTAATAAATGCATGACTCATAAAACTGAACAGCAGAGATTCACCCAGAGACTTTGGCCCCAGAGGCCATGCTGTGCTCTGACCTACAGTTCTGATGGTCTGGGCTTAGCCGGGACTAAGGAGACAATTTGGTCCATTGCTGTTTATGACATCTATTTTGAGACTTTTGCTGGCACAGCTGCATGGTAGACACAATTAGTGTTGAACAAAGAAATGCTAATTATTTACAGATGCATCAGTAACAAAAGCTCCTGACATTCAAATTCAGAGTTTCAGGAACAAGTGAAGGTGGTAGTGACACCAGTTAACTCCATGTGGCGGTATTCAAAAAAGTAACTTGTATTTTACGTTAATGCCTGCAGAGCTGCTTCCTTAGTTACTGAATGTCAGGACACGATACCATTTTGGAGTGTCAGTGGTCCTGATGCTCTTTTCAGGCAGTGAAAAGACCAAGAGTGAAGAATCTACTCCAGACATATCAGGAGTTTTTCTTTTGTCTGTTCTATCCTGAGCTGGAAGGAAAAGTGAAACTTCTGAAATTAATGGTGAAGAAAGATGCTCGATACAGGTCCTTTCAGACTGATTGGAGAATTGGATGATTTTGAAGTCTGACATCTTAAAGTTTTGTATGGAAAAACGACAGTTTTTACATTGGTGGCTTAAATGTAGGTGCTGACACTTAGGATGTCTCAGTTCTGTCCCTGGAGTAATTATACCTGAGGTAGGTAGGTGGCTTCTGTCAAATACCTAAGCTCTTTCTGCATGAGTTTTTGTGTATGCAGTATGGGTATAAAGCAGTGGACTTAATTCCCTAGCATAGCACAAGTCATTACTCTACAGTGTAATGAAAACCTCAAGCAGGGAGTGAAAAGTGAACTTTTAAAAGCCCACAATCTTTTTTTCTTACTCATGTTTTGCTTGAAGATACTGGAAATGAGTCAGCCTTGGAGAATCAATCCCGTTATTTCTGAATTCAGGACAGGATTTCTAGCCACATAAAAGCAAGGTTCCTCCTAAATAGAGCCATGACATTCTAGATTTTCTTTCTAAAATTTCATTGGTGTCTAGTGATTTTTATTTTGTTAACTAACATAGTTCTTGCTCTTTCTGTTGCTTTCAGTGGAAAGGACTATTTGTGGGCTAGACTGAGATGACTGGAAATTCATGCCCTCCTTTTAGCCCCTGGATGGATGCTGACTGCCATTCCAGGCATTCCCAGTCCGTCCTCCCTGCCTTGGGGGACCAGCCCTGGGGGCATGGGAAAAAAGCCTTTGCAAGGCCAGCCCTGCCCTGGCCTGCCTGCTGAGATTACTAGCCAGCCTGGCACTAATGCAAATGGTGCTGATGTTTTCTGCAAAGCAGACACCTGCCCGCGAGGAACTGGACTGAGACCACCAAATTGTTTTAGGTAGGTCAGCAAACAGCTGTCAGATCGTGTAATTTGGTTCTCCTAATTTGGAAAGGGATCTTATTCAGAGATGGAGCTGTTTGCCTGCTGACAAGCTCTCATGTATTATGTTGTGCATAATGTGCATGATTAACGCTTGTTTATTGGAGCAATTGTGCTCTGTGGCAGAGCTATAGCTGCTTTTTTATGTGCCAGTGGCAAGCAGCAGCAAGCTCTTCTCCCTTTGGGAGAGGCAGTACAGCATGCAATGCAAAACTTTTTGCAGCTTGAGCAACAGAGCTACTCTAGCCACATGGCAAAGTAAATATTTTGTTGGAAGCAACTCTTCTGGTTACCAACAGGTGTGTGCGTTTTAGGTTTGCAGACTAGTCTGCAGGTAGTAGACAGCTGTGACTTTTATCACCTTGTTTTTCAGTCTTCTTCCTTATAGATAGTACAGACCAACTGGCAATGTAAAAAACTTTTTGAGCTAAACTTTCTGTAGCTACTTTCACAATTTGCTTTTGAACCTCAGGGGCCTCTGCAATGCTACACTACATAGTGTTTTCACTATTTTTATGAGTGTTCTTTGCTGTACACTGGTTTTGCCTGTGAGTAACTGTGAGTACTAATCAAGTCATATTAGCACAGCTCTCCTGCCCTTATGTAACAGAGTCTTTGATACAAGGAGACTTTGATTACACTCCTGCAACACACTGTAAGTTTCAGTCAAATGTATCACATTTTCATGTGTTGGATTTGCTTAAAATCTGTTTTGTTTTATTTTGTTTTTTCCAGGTTGATGTCTTTTCTGTTAATACAGTGCTTGTTTAACTAAAAAGAGTAGTGCAGACCACAGTGCTGAGAATTTGCAAAGCAATTAAAAAGTGCTAATTAAAAAAAGAAAAATTAAGATTGTGATACAAAAGTACATTAAATTTTTTTCTTAATTGATATAATTTGGATTATTATAATTTGGTTTTTTTTTTCCCTGTGTGAGAAATATTCAGATTTAGCTAGTAATTATCAACATCCACTTTTACACGGGCACATGTGTTTTCCTCTTTGTCCTTTTCCTAGTTTTATAGGAATTTAAAAAAGATGGAGACACTACTGGAAGAAGTTGGAAAAAAGAACAAAAAAAAAAAGAGAAGAAAACACTTTATTTCCTATTTACCTGTATCAGGCATCCAGCTACACAAAACCAGAAAACATATGAAATAAAACCCCCACTCCTGTATTCCTGCCAGGAAATAATGTAGCATATGAACAGTTTCTCCAAGAAAACACTTCCCCTCTATTCACTTGTTGTTCCATTGTTTTCTTACCACTCCACTCTTAATTTAAATTGACCTATCCAGTAATAGAATTTAACTTGTTTCACTCAGCCTGTAAGATACACCCGCAGTTCTCCCTTACATTTCCTCGGCAGGGTTGAAGAGCTTTCCACCTTTTTTCCGCCTCCCCCAGCTGTGCGTTCTCACCCTCCTCCATGGGAGGCTGCTGCCCCTCTTCAGCCCTGCTTCTTCCATTGTTTCTGCAGCCCGGCTCTCAGCTGGATCTGCCAAACGAGCTATTTAAAAACCTCCCAACACTTGCAAGGAGGAAGATTCTGTTTTGGTTTGGTTTGGTTTGGTTTGGTTTGGTTTGGTTTGGTTTGGTTTGGTTTGGTTTGTACCAGATCATTTACCAGATCCAGTTTAGAAGCACAGTTGAACAGTTCAGTCCACGTGGTGGAGAAGGTGATAACTGGAGACGTGGTGTGGGGGGAACTGGGGAGGAGCAGGTACGGGAGAAGGGATCTGGAACACCTCAAGGTCTGCTGGTGAAGGAAGTACAGCAGGGAGGGAGCCTGGCTCTTGAGATTATCTCCCACTGGTGCAAGCAAACTGAGAACGCTGTTACAAAAGGTATTTTTTGAGATCTGGGAAGTGTTACCATGTAGAAAGGAGGTGTTGTGGTTGGGTGGAAGAGTGGATATGGGAAGAGGGGGTTTGGATCCAAGAGAAAAAAACAAAAAATGAAGGGCTGTTAATATGGCCATTAGAAGAGACAGGATGATAATGGAGCAGCAGTTTAGGAAAAATGTTTAGAAACTTGATTCAAAGCAAAAATATTTGCTTTGATTTTTTCTGCTTGCTGTTTTAAAATAAATTGTCTGAGTGGATTTTTTTAAGTAGGAAAAGGCTGATTTGAAGAAAGAACATCTTGCAAATCTCTCTTCAAGTCTGGAAAAGTAAAACATAAACTGTGTCCGGGAGCATCCCCAAATGTGCTTCTGAGTTACGCTCTCCCATGGGGATCTTCTGTGGAACTAAAACAGCAAACAGGCTTCATGTCAGACCTGGTTGCAGACACACATTTTATTTTTGTCATGGACTAGGAGGTTCAGTAAACATGTCCAGCTGCTGACAACAGCACACTAATGATTCTGCTATGGCACTTTCTGAAAAGGGTAACTCTCTCAGTCTTTCCCAGTAGAGCTGTTTCCTTTTGTAACTAATTATCTGTTGGATGAAAGCTGGTAATCTACGCTGATCAATTCTTAATACCAGCAGTTAGCAGAGCTTGTCTGACTTCAGGGAAGCTGAAATTCATATTCCTCCTCCGGTGTATATTTAATTGGTTATGTGGGTTGGGAAAGAGTTGTTTCATCCAAGTGCTGATCCGGACTCAGGCAGGTGTTAGATGCAAATGTGGTATTTCCTCCTCTCTTAAGAGTGGTCCAGCAGGCAGGACACGCTCCTCTGACAACCCTTCTGCATTCTGCCGTTGTCTCCCTTCACGTGGGAGGTGTGTGATCCAGGTCTGGGTCCCACTGCATGCCCTGGTACTTGGTGATCCCGACTTTGTGGCTCATCGGCTTATGGGGCTTGGTTGGCTGCAGCTGTGGGGCAGTGACACAAGGGTACAGCTGCAGCGTGCACTGGAAATCACATAGGAGCTTGTTGCTCCTGGAGGACAAGCACACCACCCAGTTTGCCTGAATGTTGCATGTTTTGTATGTGCTTTTTGAAGGAGGAACAAAGCGATTAAGCTCAATGAACATGACTTCAGGACGTGCTGGTGGTCTACCATGACACCCATATCACTCTGTGTTCTTCCAAATGCAACCTAATGGTCTGGTTTTTGTGAGGATTGGGAATTAACCTCTGCCATTCCTCAGCTGTATGTTTTCATTGACCACAGCAGTTGGGAAGGGCTCACAAATCATACCTTCCATTGTACCGCAACCCATCCTTGCTTACAGTGAGTTCCCCAAGCCAGCTGCATTGCCAAAACCACAGGAAATATTCTTACCAAACCATGGGAAATATTCTCTGGGTGAATCGAGGACAATTTTCTCATGCCTGTTTTCCAAGGTACAGCATGCTGGATTATCAGGCTTTCAAATGCACAGCTTGCTGAAGGTTTAAACCTTCAACTTTGCCTCTGTGCTCATGAGCTTACAGCCCAACTGCTTTCATGTCATTTGCATCTTTTATGACCCTAGGTTTTTGTTATTTTTTCTTTGCCAGCTACCATGGGTCCTCTCTATATTAGGCAATACTGCCTTAATTATGTCTATTTATCACCTGTTAACAGAAAACTCACTGTTGCTGTTCTTTCATACTCCCAGTCATTTTTAATTCTAGTCTCCAAACTATTAATCTTAAAATTATAGTCAGTTCCTTAGTAGCCCCCTGTTGGTGAATTTTACTGAAGGTTTTTAAAACAGACACCCCCCTGCCTTTTTCCTTTCCTCTATGATATTTTCTTGATTCCCTGGAGGTATTCTTTTACGCTGATGAACAAGATCTTTCTTTATGTATTCTATCCTACCTTGTACTTTTTGTAGCATGCTTTTCTTATGATTCAGTAGTTCTTTATTGTTTCATTTAATTTACCTGGCACTCCAGTAAAATACCCTGTTCTGATCCCAGAGACCTCCACGCTGTTTTTTTCCCCAAAGCTTACTGTAGCTTCTTCCCAACCTCCAGCTTTAAGAAACAACTCCTGATGTTCACTATGTAAGACAGGAGAAATGGAGACAGGGGAGAGCTCTTTTCAACATGTATCACCAACCTGGCTTTATATTTTCATAACTCTGGTCATCAAGCAGTGTTTGGTAGAGATAAGGGTGTGAAAGCATAAGAGTAACCATTTGCGTCCAGTCAAAGGTTGGATGAACGCCATACCTTCTTCTAAGCCAGCAGTAGATATTTAGAGAAAAGTGTACCTGAAACACTAAAGTTTTTATAGCAGACTGATCCTACCTTTTGTACATCCTCCAAGCTTCCAGTAGGCACTGGGTTAGGGACTATGTTAGCCAGAAGTTGGATCATTATGTCTAATAGCCCCTGGTGGGCTTGTGTCTCTGAATATATCTGGAAGACATTACGAGCAGAGAGGACTTCTTGAGCCCTCCATCCAATCTTCTGTTACAGCAAACAAGATAGTAAAAATATATCTTAAAAGTGCATAGTCTTTTGCTTGAGCCACTGTGAAGTTATAAACTCTCCATTTCCTTCATTTAGAGATAGAAGCCTGGACCTTTATCCATTCGGTGCTGAAATGATGATTATGATGATAGGAGAGAGTCTGAGGCCTGTAGTAAAAACTCCTCTGAATTAAACATTTTCCCTGTCACTGATTACCCAAAATTTACAACTCACAGTTGAGTGAGTTTGCCAGTTTGCCAGGCTGTCAGATTAGTAGATGCAGGGCTCCATGGTTAGATCTAAGAAGGAGAGGTGTTAGAAGATCATACTGAAATTAGTGTTTGGTGAAGAGGTGATGTAGATTATGCAAAAAATTACTGAACATCTGAAAACTAACCTCTGTATGTGTGTGGAAACAGTTTTCAGCCAGACCAGCTATCCTCTCTGGCTCAAGATGGGTAGGCTGGAATATGTAGCCAGAGCTTGGAGAGGGCTGAGAGGGGGAAAGAAGGGCAATACAGCAGCCTGCAATTGGATTCATTGCATGTCATGGTAGAACTGCAACCCCACATAGTGTTCCCATCTTAATTTCATTCTCCAAATGTGGCCACTTGGGTCCACAAAATACATGTGCTTCCAACAAGCAATGTCTGTTTTGTTGCACTTTTGCACTGATGCTTCAGGGCTAGTTCAGACAAATAGGTTTGTTTTTGGCATTTCTAGATGCAATAATATTTTCCCCAGCATTTGGCAACTGCAGATGGCATTTTAGGTAGCTCTTCTAACACAAGGATCTTGTGGCTTCACTGGTTCTTTGTACAGGACACTAGACATATAATTGCATGAATTCCTTTGTGTATTATTCATTATTTTCAGTCACACGAACACATAATTTCATCCGTAGGCTACCATGTGACTCAAAACAAGAGTCAATTAATTGCTATTTTTACCATGGCCGAAGTTCAGTCTTTATTACTGAATGATCTGTAAACAAAATAATTTTGCAGTCAAAATTATTACAGTATGTTTAAATTTTTTTTTTAAGAAATATTGGTTATACAAGTAAAAAAACAAAGTAGAAAAGGAGCGTAACATTTCTAGTCCAAAGTTAATAAAATAACCCAGAAAATAACAGCTGCTATTGCATTATTATATGCTCTTTGTAGTTAGGAATGTGAAGCTTCAGCCAATTTTGCAACAATACTTTCTAATTTGGATAAAGCTGCAATGGGTTACATGCCGTCTGATACTAAGAGAGTCCAAGAGGTCTGAAAACTGGCCCTTCGAGCCAAATAGGGATTGGGATCAGTTCTTAGTTGTTATCAAGCTGAAACAGCTATCTGTGTGCCTTTGTTGCCCCAGTGGTAGTTAGCAAATGTTCCTTGGAGACATCAGCCTAGTGCTATTTAGTCAGCAGAGCACACTTGGAGAATTACAGCAACTTTCACTCATTTCTAAATTGTGATGGGACCAAATATCTCCCTTGCTGCTCACAGTTCCTTTATTTTTAACTTGTAGTGAGGAACAAGAAAGACAGAAACATAGCTGCTGCCTTTTTACTGCTTTTCTTCCCTCCTGTTTCCTAGAGTCACCGAGAGCATCTCTGGTTTGTTCGGCAAGCTGTAGATAAGATTCATGGATGCAGATTGTCAAGTAGTCTTCCTAAAGTAATTGCAAAACACAATTAAGGCAGAAATAAGCAGGATATAGATGCTAAAATTACATCCTGAACACAAAAATAATTTAACTTACGGTACACCCAAGTGCTTTAATTTAAAAAAGCAATGAACACCTAAATCTACTTCTGAAAACTCTTCAGTGATGCTGCAGTCTTGTGGTTTTGAATATGTTTGTCTAGTACTAGTAGCACTTAAAGTCCCTTGGAGCTTATTTGATTACTTAGATTTTTTTTTTTTCTGTATTGAACTTCAGTCTGTAGAGAATTATGTCTTGGATCTCACTTTATTCCTAAGCCCTCTTGGGATCTGCAAACCTATGGTCCAGTACCTCCACAGTCTGAGTGACTAGAGCTCATGGGTGTTCCCAGGGCACAGCTGATGACACCCACATACTGAGCTCCACACTAAACCAGCAGTGTCTGGCTTTAATGCACAGCAAAAGAGAAGTCACGGTTCTTCCTCAGGCAGAGATGCCCAGTCTTCAGAGTGCTCAGGCAGACTGGAGAGGACCTAGGTTCAACATCTTCTCCTTTTTTTTCTGCTGATCATTCAGTAGTCTAGAGATCACTCTGGGGAGTGCAGGACTACTCACCATGGCAAGGAAGACCTGCTATAAGGACTTATCTTTCTGATCAGTCCTATCTGTTCCTGCTCTGCCTAATACTGCTTAGCCACACTTCTCCTGAAAAGTATATGGAGATTGCTGACCTACAGGCTTTGGTTTGATCTGTGGTTTTTTTTGTTTGTTTGGTTGTTTTTGGGTTTTTTTTTTTTAATCTCTGTGTATTTTGAATTCTTTTTCTGTATAACAGAATAACTTCATAGGAGGGATAGAAAGCATTCCCTCCTTTTGTCTGGCTGGGTCCTATGAAGTGTGACTCCTCACAGGTAGAGATAAAACTTGGACCTGTGCAGCCCACAGTACAGGTGGGAACTTCATGGGTCCTGTTCAGACAGTGAGTATGTCAAACAGAGAACATGGGAAATGGGCTGCGGATGGTCTGTTAAATCCTGCAGCTTTTTCAGCTTGTCAGTGACAGTGTGATGATACAGGTGTGCAGCAGTCTGTGCACTGATGGCATCTGGGGGCTGTGACTCTGCCTGAAGGACGCACTAACTGAATAAAAAAGTTGAGGTGTTTCTCTACAGTTTTTATGACAATGAAGCCCCTATGCTCTGTGGAGGGTCCTGGCTATGAATTGGATGAGGAACATTAACCTGTCTGTGAATAAGATATTTCATCTCCAAAGGTTGATAAATTTAGCATAAAATGATATTTTCAGCTTGTCCTACTGTGTAGCTCCTGGTAGTTCTCTGCTTATGACGCAGCTTGTTTGACTGGCTTGGTTTGAGGCAGCCAAGAGTATGTGCATTAACATTTTCATTTGGGTTGGGAGTTGCTGAACCAAATCTCCCACTCATCCCCACTCACAGCACTTGCTTTGCATTGCAGAGTGCTCTCACAGTGCTGAATCTGTTTCCTTTTGCAAGAAACAAAATCAGCAGCTGTGTTCCAGGAGGACACCTGGCATGCTCCCATGCTGGAGTATTTGGTCTGTGGGACCAGACTGAGATGCTGTGATGTAAATCCACAAAACACATATTCTGCAGTGACTGGGTTCCCAGCACCAACTGCTCTGCACTACAGATTGGCTCCTGCTGGGCTGCAGTACTTGCTAAGGTAGACACAGCCTAACTGGGTCTTGGTATCATGGAGAAGACTGCAGACTTAGCACAGGGATCGGAAATTGCTTCCGGGGTCAGGTGCTTTGAAGTTGGGCATTGCGGGATTTGGAGTCAAAACACTTCAGTCCTTTTTAGCTGCAGACCTAAATACGTGTCCATTGGCATCTAGCCATATAATTCTGCTGTTACTTATACCAAATGGAGACATTTGTCATAAGCATGTGGAAGAGAAAGGGATTTACAGCCTACATTAAAATCTTTCATCAGGAAGAGCATGCTCATTAGTGCAATATTCACTTTAATCTCATCTTTTTCTTCTGCTGCTGCACACTGCTCTTCTATCAACACTGATTAGCAGCTAGAAACCTAGCCTGTTTTTTTCTTGCTTGAGCATCCTGCATATGGGGGATGGACCTTAGCTGTTGGTAGCTGGGCAGTGAGGCTCTCTCTGTATTATGTTAATGTTGTCACTCACAATGTTTTCATTATGAGCTTCATTGTTTAGTCTTAATTTCCTGGCTCTTACAAATTATATCAGGATGAATTGTAGCACAAAGGCTTGTAGAGTTGATTTGATTTCCTTTCCCAGAGAGGGTGCAAAATTGTTCCCAGTTCTTTTTTTTTTTTTTTTTTTTTAATGTGGGTTTGCAGATACTGCTTCCCTGGTCATTTGTATCTAAACAGAATTCTAATTAAAGGGGAAAAAATTAATTTTTTTTTGTTGGCTGTTTGTCCTTAGTCTTCCAAGTGCTTTGCTCCTAGAGCGCTCGGTGAAAATACATGGGAGATCTTGGGAAGCCACTTGCCAACCCATTCTTAACAGAGCTGCTGATTTTCTCTATGTGTGTGTCTCAAGGAGATAAAATGTGGCTTTTTTTTAATGCAGAAAGCATTTTCTTAGTTCTTATATGTGGCTAAACTACAAAGGTCACCAGCTCTCAAGCACACTACTATCCTTAGTGGCAGAAAAAATGATTTAGAGTTGTAAATCTAAAGATCCAAATTTAAGTATGCAGATAGTCAATGCAGGCTCTCATCTTTTAGAACTGATGTTCGATGGGCAGTTGGGAAAACTAACTGTTAAACCATAAGTTAGTCACAGTTTCAGAGTGCTTACTCGTCCATGAACATGAACATAGTAACAGACAATAAAACAGGGTCTGAGAATGACGGCTGCATGTTTTTACAAAATAATAGGGAATGTGGAGTCAAAAGCTCCCAGTTTCTAAGCTGTCATGAAAGGGTATGACTCTTTTATGACTCCTTTTCAGTATAATCCAAGATTTGTCCTCTAACTGAATTCTACTCCACTGATTTGGCAACTTAGAAACTATTTTAAAAAAGCTATTAGGATTTTTCAGCTATTTCACTTGTTAGATACGTCCTTTTGTCTTCCTTGGCCCCTTTATTTTTTAAGGAGATATTTCTATTCTTACATTTGAACACCTTTAGACTAAAATACAGCTATAAAGAGATACGATTAATTTTACTCGTTGCTACAGAAATAAGTAAAGTAGCTGAATACCAGAATACCATCTTTCCCAGCTGGTACATTAATTTGGGACACAATAATACATTAAACAAATTCCATCTGCACTGGGACAAGCTACAACACTTATCTAGTCAGAAATATCTCAGGTTTGAATGTTTCTTTTAAGTGAAAGCACTCCGGTGTATGCCAAGCAATATCTCCCAACGTACCACTCTGGCTTTGGCCCCCAAAGCTTTCTGTAAGTCACCAAGCTGCAGCACATTTCTTTGCACACAAAACCTTTTTCTTACATCGCTTTCAAAAACTTAATGTAAGAATATATATAGAATCAACTGGCAGCTGACTGGCTACTGCATATGCCACATTCGTGATTGTAGTCGAATGCAGCGCTCCAGGAAAGAAAAACGACTCATAATTTTTGGCTACCGCCAGGCACGGCTTAGGCCATCACTCAGACTTTGCTGTGCAGCTCTGTCAGGCACATCAGTCCTGGTTTGCGGCACCTCTGGTCTCCCATCCCTGAGGCAGCGTGGAGCTGACACTATGGTTTGCAAATGGGTTGAGGTAGGTATATAGAAAGGAGGGGAAAATCACCATCTTTCTGCTACCACTTTGCTGCCTGAAAGCCTGGGTTTTTTTGTTGGTTTTTGGTTTTGTTTTGTTTTGACTTCTAGTTTTTTGTTTGTTTTGTTTTTTTTTTTTCCCCCCACAGGGGAGAGGAGGAGCCCTTTATATTAACAACAATTGCATTTTAATCAATTGCAATCTGGCCTGTGTAGTACATTTGGTTTGCAGCGTGTTCTGTCTTTAAAAAAATGATTCCAGTCTACTAAGGCCACTAGATTGAATCCTTCCCATAAAAATGAGCTCCATAGTGGTCACAATATTTTTACAACTAATAACACTAAATTCACCAAGGGGGAATCTCATCTAAGCAAGTATCAAAATGTTTGGCATATAATACTGAAATTCAGAGCAATACGTTTTCAGAGAGATTTTTATTTAATGGTTAGAGGTCAGAGGTGATGTGTCACAAAAGAAAAAAACAGACGTTACAAATAAGTTTTCTGTATTTAAGTAATTGAGGGCTCAAACCTGGATGTCCAGTACAAGTGCGGAGCTGGGCTTTACTTGATCATTAAAGTCTTCAGCCTGTTGCTCATCTGGGTGTTATCATCACAGTTCTGTATCTCTGTGTATGTCTGCAGTGACTAAGTAAAACTGGTTGAATTAAAAACTCAGTGCAACACTTCTAAAAATTATGCTGCTATATTAAGGCACATGTGCAATGAAAGAATAATGAGGGCTAGCGTGTTTTGGCCTAAGCACAGTAAATTGCCATGGATCAGTGCCACACTGATATTGGAAAGTGTAAACACTTTGGTGGTATAAGTACATAATTTAATTGTAGAAAAATATACCAGAAGATAGGTAATTATGCTCTCTGCTTTTTCCCTCTAATTATACAGAAAATCTTACTAAAGTTTAGTGTCATATAAAGCATGAATTGTCAACAAAACAGGCAGGATGGTTATCCTGCACTTAAATATCAACAATTTTTTCTCAGAGTGATAACAATTATAAGCTTATCTCTGATACAAAATTCTCTCCTTTTCCCATCTATAAACATTTACTATCTCCACTAGAAAACCTCTCCATTGCAGTTCCAAGGAGAATTTTGTGAGCAGATGAGGGTCTTGTTCTAGGATTCTTTATACACCCAATGTTTTTGATAAGTGGATTGTTAATTTTGTAATCCATCATTGTCCAAGTTTGCGAATGACTAGCCAAATCAGCACAGTTAGACTAATCTGAGTGTGTTCCCCTGCTATACCTCTAACTGTGCTATTGGTACTTTTTCTTTCAGTATTTTTCCCTGTGCATACTTTGCTCAATCTCCAGGTTCTTCATGGATTTCCTTTCATTTACGCATGGTGGAGGGAGTTATGGGAAGGCAGTGGGCGAGTGACACTAGCAATGACCCTGTGAGCTTGCTTGAGTTTTTGTTTCAGTTTGGGTAAGCCTGTACCCAAGGGTTAAAGGCATGAGCCACGTTATAAATTACGTGTTTGAAAGCTTTGGGTGCAGAGAGAAAGGATTGGGTATGAGCTGCTGCAGGATTATGATGTAGAGCTGCAGTGCAGACAGTGTGTTAGTGACTCTGATTGCATAGCCCCATGTCATGGAGGTTTTTCTAAACCTGGAATTGGTCTGCGTATCCCCTTGTAACCCCATATAGAGCTCACGACACACCAAAAGTCCATGAAAAACTGCTAATGTCTCTCACAGACATGTTCGATCTGCATTCCTTAATACACAGATCAATGGCTAGACCTTATTGTGTGACTTTCTGAATTAAAAAGTTGTGGCCTTGTGAGTTAGAAGTTAATCTATGCTCAGCCTGTGTTAGCTGATAGAGTGGGGTATCAGATTTGCTGAAAATCTTTTACTGGATAGTAGTAATTTTTTTTTTTTTTTAAATATGCAATTGTGTATAACTTGATGGTGCAAAACTTTATTTTTCAATTTATTATCTAAATTTCTCCATATTGTACTCAAGAAAGTGAAGCTCAAATATGCATGTTCAGGCAAGAACTTCAGATTTACTGGCTCCTTCTAACATATCGTACTTGAAGGCTCTGTGGGAACACTGGAGCCACCAAGGAGAAAATAGGAGTACTGCACACCAACTTCCCTTTCAAATGAAGAACTGGGAGAAGGATTGCACTTATGGATGGAAAAAGAGGTGCATGTGAAAACCTCTCACTTAGTGTTTTGATGATGAGCTGTCCTCCCCTTCTTCAGTGATTTCCCTGAAAACAGAGGTGCAACATGAGATGACAGTCCAAAACCAGTAGTGCCATACCATGTCACAAATTACTCTTTTCTTTTAAAGAAGGCATGGCATGCTGCAATGCTGTGCGTGCTGTCCATCCAAGTGCATCCTTGCTGGCACCTGTGTCCTAGTGAAACAGGCTGACTGACTTGTGAGCAGGCACACAGCCAGTCTAACAGATGGAGGTGAGTGAAGTCAGCCAAGAGACCATGCACTAGCTGCACATAAAGTGTGCTAGCTAACGGCAGGATTCCCAGACAAAAACATCCAAATGTCTCCTAGTAATCTCATATTCACATACTGGTACAAGGCAAAGATCAAGAAAATTGCTTTAGCAAGAGAAGAAAAGTAGAAATAGAAAGATGTGAGAAGTTGTTTCTATGTGGTTTACATTAGCAATGTAGCTGTGGTGCGTGAATCAACATTTTAAAAAGTGACTTGTCACTCCATCTTCTAACACCGCTGGCAAAATTAGGCAGCCAGGGGAAGGGCTAGCTCTCTTTGAAGGAGATGTGTTCAAGGTCGTAGGGTATGCTTGTAACATATTAATTAAAAGAGCCTGATTTCCTGACTCTGTCATTTGCCTTGGTTACAAGACCAGTAAACCACGACCAGTCTCTTAGCACTCCCACTCTTAATAAGATGATCTTTGTTTAATGCTCTTGGCGATGAGGACAGAGTTGTAACAATGATTTTAAACCCATGTGATAACCAAACAGCAGTATAAACCAGTTGAACTATCATGCAAGGAGCTGAAAATGAGGGTCTGGGTAAACTGCCACCATAAAGGGAGAATAAAAATGCAATCTGTATAAAGGTTTGCTAGTAACTTGTCAGACTCGCTTGGTGCATCCTGTGATAGTAGCACATTGTCATTTGCAGAGCAATGTAATGAAGCTGTGCCAGGCATGAAGAGCAGTGTTATCTGGCATTCGGGATGCTACACAAATACGATAAAAGCTAGTCAGCATTTCTTCTCTGACTGGCCTTTGAAGGGCTTAGAATTGAGCTGTACACGGTCTTTCCTATGCAAAATGGGTTTCAGTGGAGCAGGGTCTTGCCATTGTGTTTTTGGAAATTCTTGTATGGTTGTGAATTGCAAGAGTCAGAAGTAAAGGGCAGATTGAGTTGTGTTTGATGGACAGCACAGTCAGGACTATGAAGCTTCAGAGTCGCCGCGGCTTCCCTTGCATCATACACTGCAGAGTGGGCAGCAAACTGACTAAATAATACCAGTACTTCACCAGGCAGATGGTCAGGCAAAGGCCAGAGCCCTCTGTCCCTCACTCCCCTGCCTCTTCCAGTTCCCAGATGCAAGTTGAACTGGCACGGGGGTTGCTATAATTTGCTGCTGGTATAGACCAGCAACAAATTACTGCCCTGAGGAGCAAGCAGGAATAGGGAAGAGCATCTCTGAGGCATAAGGCCTCGAGGATGGTTCCTCGTGCACCACCCATCTCTCAGGGCTATGCCCAGAGGCCTGAGCTACCCTGTGGAGGATACATCTGAAGCCACCAGAGAGCAGAGAACCTCTCTCCCACCTCCTGAATTTCCCTCTCCCCTTCTGAAGTGTAATCAGTGTAGATAGATGTCAACTTGATTACACTTAAAAAAACAAACCATATTGGTACGTGTCTTGGACCTCAGTGTAGTAGAGACACGGTCGCCTACTGACAGGCTTGGAACAATACCTTTAGCTAAGGAGACTTGCTTCTACTTGCTTGTCTGTTTTTGCATTTCTACATTTTCAAGAACTTTGGATGCAACGGGCAACCTTCCAACAGTGCATTCCGAGCAATAACTGGTAAAGCAAGACCATTATTACTTGGTGTGAATACCGGGGTCACAATTGAATCCCAGAGGGGATATATTCAAATAGGCAGCCAAAAATTAAAACCCTGATGGTGAGCCCTTTACTCCCACTGTGAACTTCGATTTACATCACAAATTTTATAGCTTTAACTAGCTGGAAGAAACTTTCATTTGTATTTGAACATAGCCATACTTAAGGATAGACGAGCACATTTTTCCACATGTTGAAAGAGATTTATATGATACATCACCAAGGTCAGGGATCCCAGTATCTCAGAATCATTGATGCATTTATGATCCCCGCTTCCCTGTTAGGATGGGGCATGCAGTAATTTCCCACTGAAAAAAGGCAACTGGCAATAGAATTCATCTGAGCAAATGTAGATGCTTGCAGTGTAGGTCTCCAAATCCCAACTAAGCATCCTATGCTATTCAAGGTCAGTGGAGAGAGATAAGCAATTCTAGGCGTGATTTATTTTATCTTGCTTTAGATACCTGTATGAGAGCAGATGAATCTCTTTCTTAAAGTGCTATTGATTCCACAAAGAGTTCAGGGTGAGCAGCTCAGATGTTTACATTGTAATTAAACAGCAATCCTCTTCAGGGAGGTTAAAGACTGCAGAAGGATTTAGGTGTTTACATCTGAAATGTGGATACTCAGAGTGCTTTTTTAGTTGCCACTTCTCCTTGGAGATACCAAGAGTTCCCGAGGACCAAATCTGTAGACTTGCTGAAGGCAAGCATGCCGTCTGTGAGGCACCTTGACTCCCAGTGACATCCAATGCCCTAGGCTTCCCCTGTTCAAACGAGGAAAAAAGCAAAAAACATCAGTCAGGACAGAGCATAGCTCTGAAATATCACACAGTATAAGCAAAGACACAAAAAATTGCCTGAAAATCCACAGATATAAGTTTTGTTAGACTTTTTAATAATTTAAGTTTCTGGATTGACTGGAAATTCCTCAAAAGTAGCATTTGGGGTGACATTTTGGTTATGACTCCTTTTGTCAAAATACATACTTTTCCCATCTAAGGGAAAAAGAATAAGGCTGTAATTTATATATGATATTGAATATACTGTACATTAACTACAATGACATTTCGTGCATGCTCACACATATCTGTGTATGTATATATATGCATAAAATTTGCAAGTATTTCCAACTGCTAAACACATTATAAGTGCTAAGAAGATAAGGACAGTAATGCATTAAGACCAACAATTCCAATTAATCACTGGTAAATACAGAAGCCTGGAAAGGCAGGCTTAACAGGTTTTACCTTTCCCATTGGTAACTTATGGAATGGAGAAAGAAGGCAAAATATGTCACCATATCTCAACCATGTGGCTATCCCTCTTTCCAGCTTCCATGCCCTTTTTTAATGACCTATAGCTTCCTAAGGCCTTTGCTGACTTGTTGTTAAAAATGGTGTCAGGTAGATGGTAGGACTCAGATTCATAGAAGTAATTTGATGCATAATTCCTGCTAGAATCTATTATCTCTCTTTGGCACTCAGCAGACCTTGTCCAAGCTCTAAGATTCCTTATTTATGCTCCAGCAGCAATACAGTTTCTCCCTTCCATTAGTCTGCTTGAGAGAACTAGAGACTTCTCACTGATGGCTGTATTCTTACTTTGGTCCAGTGTAGTTTAATGGGAAAGTGACTATAAATCTCCTTCTTTTACCCAGTGGCCCTCTCTTCCTTTGGGGTGTCCAAAATATCCTGGATTTACATGCAATTGATCAGAACACTTATTTTTCCAATAAATCAAACTGTCTGGTCAAGACACACGGCTGTTGTGGGTGGCAGCTGGTCTCCACTGATCAGGGTAAACAACATAGTGAAATAAGCACTTGGTGCACTGAAATGTTTGCAGGGAAAAGACATTATTGAGCTGCTTTTTGTCGAGTATAATATTTGATACTCTCCTAATTTTCCATGATAAATGTATGCAGAGTAACTCAAAAGCGAAAAAAGTACTTTCCACTTTGGCAACGGTGGAGCCAAAACAGTCACTAACAACATTAGCATACATAAGGAATTCTTTGATTTGTTTTCATAGACAACATTTTTTGGGAACTGTAGAGTGTAAAAATATCCCAGAATTTATTCTGAGAATAAAATCCTTTTCTGGGATTTCTAGGGCCCTAAGTGACTGGTTTACAGTTAGAAGTGGAGATAACTAGGAAGTCGGCTAACTTCCAAGCTTCCCTAAAGAGCTTTGTGCCTGAATGAGATCTGTCATCTGCTCACTAACATCTTCTAGAATAACTCAGCTGGATTATAAGTGGTCCACCCACAGTCCGCTACTCCAAAAAGTTTTGTTCTAAGAAATCGGAGGCCTGTGAGATGGACGGAACCCCTGCATGACTGAAAACTCAAGTCCTACCTGAGACTTTGACTGTTTTCCCATCTTTTTCCCCAGATACCAATGTTGCAGGTTTTGTAAGAGCATGTGCCAGTGAATCCTTGGGGCACCAAGTCCAATTCCCCACAGGACTGGCAGGTGGGCGGTTGGTCCAGATGAGTCCACAAGAGCTTTCTGCCCCAGCTTCCCACTCCTAGCTTTTTCCAGTGCCCTGTGGAGGACACAGCCGATCAGCACAGAAGAGCAAAGGCCTCAGTGTCTTGTAAAGAACACATGACAGCACTGTTGATGTCCCAGAACCAGCAATAGCACAATATTTTTATAATTGTGTATTATATTATTTTCACATTACGGTATGGCCAGGGTTTCGTAGGTTTTTTTGCAAAACAAGTAGCAAGCAGTGCCTCTGGCTTTCACTAAGAGAGCACAAAACAGAGGGTCTGAATTCTGCCACTCTCAGTTATCAGAAGCACCACCCCAGCCTACAAATAATTCTATGTATTTATGTAAAAGTACTTTTTGATTAGGATGCAATGCAAATTGAAAAAGATAGAGTAAATATCACTTTCCTTGAGGTTAAATACAATAAAATTATCTTCCTGCCACCTTTCCTCTATCTCCAGTTTTATTTTCCATTTCACCTAGTTTCTGATTTTGGAGCCATCCTCTCCAGGTGAATGAGCAGTTTACTTGCAAGTTGTGTATAGAGATGGAAGAAGTGGTTCCTCAGGCACATCAAGATGCAATAGCAATACTGGTTTCCTGAAGTGGGGAACAGTCTGAAAAATAGCATGGAGATGGCTGAGGGGAGAGGTTAACAACAAAGACATCTATGACAATGCATGGAGGGGAATGACAGGCCAGGAAAGGTCTTCAAGGCTAATGAGAGAGGACTGGATGTGGGAGCTTTGCTGATGAATGGCGACAGAGGGATGTCATCGTGCTCTGTCTGAACAGCCTTTTCCCTTTATCACAGGAAGCATGTGTTGTCCACATGGGTTGACAAAACCACCTTTCCAAATCACATCCCTCTGGACTGTAATACAAGCCCCCAGCCCTGGGAGGCAGACTTGGTCCTCGGACATCATCATCTTAATGAAATGTGGATTGGGGTGATCTCCTGACTGAAGGGTCCTCTCTTACACGGAGAACAAGATGAAGCTGAGGCCTCTCTGCCTTTTCCTTCTCCAAGTCACAGGAGAAAACATGAACCAGAAACAGAATCAAGCCTGTTGAGTCCCCAGACTGGTCGTTTCCCTGTGTGGTACTCCTCCTTCTCTTTCTCCCTGGGAATCTGCTTTATCAGACCAAGTAAATCTTTACTTGAGACAGTTCATGCATACCACTTGTGAGGGTTGGTGCTTCCTCACCTGTGTGGCAGGGAAGGAGATCTTCCTGCCTCTTCCGGGATGGACTGTCTTGGGGAAACAGGCATATTGTGGAGGCCAGAGGGGAGGGTATAGTTAACCACTTCACAGATGAGAACCAGGATGAGAGTTTATGGAAAAAAAAGAAATAATGGTAACTTAAAGTGGATTGTAAGATGAAGGAGGCAAGAGTTGGAGTCCTTTACCTGGATGGCCGAAGAGCCATGCAGTAGTCAGAGAGCCAGGGAAGTTGGATTCATTGGCTCCCCAGACACAGACCAAGAGCAGGAAGGGCGGCACGGCAGAGTTCAACTGTTCACTGCCGACCGTGTTTCATCTCACCTGCAGTGACATCCAGGCAGCCAAGCAGCTCTCAAAAAGAAGTCCTTTTAGTTTTCCTAATGAAATATTTTCACTTTTAAGGTGGTGTGTGTGATAAATTTTGGGAGATTATGTGTGAAACCAGCTACAAAATTTTTACTTTTTCCTTTTGTTTATTTATGTGATAGGTCTTGGTTGCTCCTTAAGAATTACATTTGTTAAAGTGAACAAATTTGAACATTGAGCTGGGCTAGAAACAAATATTTATTTATATATTTATTTACAATTCCAACTTAAAGATGAAATTCTCATGAGAAGACTGAAAAAAATTTTCCATGATTTCCATAAAAAATATTTTGGTGGAAATTATCTAGAGGTTTTGTATGTAAAAACTTTAAAGCAGCTCCAGCAAAAAAGTAAATAAAAGTCACTTCAATAGTTCCAATTTTAGATATTTAAATTCTATAACATTATCCATGTATATTAAAACTGTATTTGTACATGCTTACATTACTGAAGCCTTTATTTGCTAGAGTCCAAGTGCTGCTGCTATGCATAAAGTACTCCGTGAGGTACTCCCATATGTTGCTGAAGTAGCATGCACGTGTGCACTGATGTTGATCCAGAGGAAGCCTAGGGGTTCTTCCCTTCCCTCTTGTACGCTGATTATTTCTGCCAGGCCCAGAGTAATCTGTGCAAGAGTGCGGGGGCCATGGCTTGGTGACAGGCTGTACATGCAAACAGATAGCTTGCATGATGCTTAGAAGTCTTTTTTTCCTGAAGGTGCCGTGTAGCAACATCCTTGAGTTGTAGGAGAAGACAGCGTTGGGCAGACAGGAAGGACCCGGCCCCGTTGCTCTGGGGCTGGGGTTGGTTGGTGCACAGAGCTCCGTTAAAATGAGTCCCAGAAACACTCCTTCTCGAGCCTTGTATGTAAAGACATCAAAGATAAACTGTAAATATGCCAGAAAGAATGATACTTTCATGTTTTTATGCTAAAAATGGGTAAGGGAATTGTCAGGACTCTTGTGAGGAAAAATTATAATGTATGACATTAAATATTGACTTAAAATATCTGTTTTGCCACCCCTTTTTATTATTTCAGTATGCAGTTGCTTCAAGGTAAAGTATGATTTTTCTGTCCCCTCTGTAATACCATATAATACATCAGAACAGAATTGTCTAAGTCTTGGAAAAATCAATCCACTTTCCCTATTCAAATGCAGATTAAAAATATCAGATCTTGTAGCAATTATATTTCTGATCTTTTCATTGTTAAGCCTGTGTCGTGATTAATTCAAAATATAAAGGTTTTGTGGAATGTAGATGGCTGAAAACCTGATTGGAAAATCATGAGAGATGTGAGGGTCTTATTTTGAGTGGTTAGTAACATGCTAAGTAGTGACACTTGCGTAGTTGTGTCTTTAAAATAGTAAAAAATGATGATGTAATAGGGATAGCATTTACTGGTGGAATCAGTAAGATGCTGTATGTGTTAATAATTGACAGGAAGAAATATCTTCTGTTTTGCACTGCAGATTGCACAGTTAAGTCTACAAGGAATGACTTTTCGTGCTAGATACCCTATGTAATATTGTGTTCAGCTGGGAAATGAGCGTCACAGTCTAGCCAGATACGAACACAACTTTGTTAGCGTGCAGTAGACTCAGTTCTTTACCTGATATTTTATTTAGTGAACTGGGTGGCCATAGTAAGTGACTAGGGCATATTCAAAATAACACATTTGACATGCAAATGCTCATTATTCTATTTAGAAAACAGCACTGAATGCATTCCTGTGCATGACGGTATCTTCACATTTGAATGGTTTCTGCTACTCATTTGATTTTAAAGTAATAGTTATTATGTAGAGCTGTTTCAGTTGAGAAAAATGCTCTTCCTTGGCTGTGATGATGTGTACCAAAGAACCTTTTGATTTTACCTGAAATAAAATATTAAGACTTTCAGCTGTGTGTATGTTATCTATGAGCACATATGTGCACATGCACACATGGGTATTGGCATTGTGACACAATGCAAACACCACAGGCGCACGCACATACATAGAAAGAGAAAATTATTTTTCTCGTGCTTATTTTCTTGGCACTTGCAGTTTGGTTAGATGTGAAACATTTGCATCTTCTATCTGCATAATGAGTTCTATATAAAATGATCGCAGCTAATGCAAAAGACAGGGTGGCATGTTTTCAGTTTTAATGGGGACACTCAGAAAACTTCCAATCTTTCTTGACATTTCTTATAGCAAAATAAATGTGGTCTAGGTTGGAGTGTCTATTATGAAAATAAGAGAAGAGCAAGTCAATTATATTTCAATGACTGAATAGCCAGGGGTCCTCATTAAAATGATCAGAAAGGCTGCAGTGTTGCTTTCCTGTATGTAGCCACTGATTAAGTTGTATAAGAATGACATGGCCTTTTTGGGAGAAAAGCAGAGTAAGCCGTGGTCTCTAGCCAGCCAGCCAGAAACCATTGACACTTACAAAAGTGAGATGTGCACTCCATCAAGAAAGGGAAGTTACTACTTATGGGGTCATGGACTCCTGATGTATTTAAAAATAGTTGTGGCTGTTTTATTGGACACAGTCAGAGAAAGCTTTGAATTTGCACTAGGTTGTATGAAAATGCCTGCGGTATGGTGGTGATATGGTATGTTTTCCTTTCCGCTGGCTTCAATGAAGTATACATAGCTTAACAGAATAGTACTATTATTACAATCTTTGTGTATTTGAACCTTTAAGCAATATTTTAGTTATCAGTTCATTACTATTCCTTTCTTAGAATTTAAATTCTTCTTATTTGCCAATTATTTTTTTGGTATAAAATGTTAGGAGAAAAAGGCTTGGTAATTTTATTCCCGGGAGAGACTGTATCCTGAAACAGTAAAAAAAATATTTGTTTAACCCTCCTGAGGGTCTGCAGTCTAAGGAAATATAGTATTGCCTAAGATCTGCTAATCCCAGATCAAGTGGCTGTAGAGTTTTTTTAAAATATATTTTCCCTTTCATGTTAGTTAATAGACTTTACATATTTATTTTAAAATAATCCTTCTGCAATTGTGGTTTATACAATTTCACCTCATAAAGGATACTTGTGATAAGAACTACTATAAAGAGATATGCCTTGTATTTCTTTTTTTTTATTGGAAAGTGATGTAGAATGTTAACATTTTATGTTTAGGAGTGATACAAAGCAGAACAACACCCATGTGTTAATTAAGCTGTCATAGTTTAAGTTTCTTCCCCCTTTAAATAAATTGCATCACTAACAGTATCTGAAGGTGACTTGAGAAATAAAAGATTTAATAGTGATCTTTTTTTTGTTAGTACAGTGATGCAGTTTGAAACAGTAATTTTCATTTTCCAACAAGGTGGAAATACACCTCAACATTGTCTTCTACTTTTACCATCTGATTCATGTAAATACTAATGTGACAAATTAAACCAAATAAAATCTCTGCTATTTCTAACTGCAAGTACTAGTTCATCTAAGCTTCTATTCTAAGTCAACTCACATCATACAGTGCTCCATCATTAACAATGATGTTTCATTATAAATTAAGACAATTTGAGATTTATATTGCAGTCTGCTAACATTTTGATGAAATAATTTTCAGTCTCAAGAAAACCAATAGTAACAGGAACTATAAGCTAAATACATTAACATATCAGGTGCTTAAAACTGATTTAATTTACTAAAATTAGCTAATAATGCAGCTAAATAATGATGCTCTTCATTTACAATTCAGGAGCTCGATAATGGACAAGGGAAACTGCAAGTTCTTGCAGTCAACAATAAAAGAATTGGTAATTTTGCCAATTATTATGTACCACAAGATGTCTCCTTTAAAAGTTTTCATTCTTTATTTACATACATGGCATCTAAACAGGAGACAAAGTGTCTCTGCCTTATTTACTTACGAATGCACGAGTTGCTTTAATTCTTTTCCATACAGTTTCTGTGATATTTTGACTCTTTAAAGTGCTTGTGGAATTCACCCAGTCATTATTTCTTGTTTAGTAGATGCAGAATCTCATTGTATTAAAAAGAACTGGGTTTATTTTTCTTCTTACCAGTTAGTAATATGTAATAAGACTATACAATTTATACATCTTAATTTTTGCAACAGGAATAAAATTCATAAATAGGAGCCAATCGATAAGGCTATTTGTATGTAAGGAGAGACACAATTATTGATGTAGTACCCTGAGTAAGAACACAGCATTATGGTGCTTAATACTGGAATTTGGCTCAAAACACCTAGATGTCTTTTCTCTCAACATTTTAGCAGCTGGTCTAGTATATATTCTCAGCAATATGTAGTACTGAAATTACATAATGACTGAAGAAGATAAGTAGAGTTATTTGTTGAAAAGACTTTGAAAAGTTGTGAACAGTGAAGAGTAAAGCTTGAGATTTCTTAGGGTACTCTGGTTTTGTGCTTCTTAGTGTGCACAAACACGTGAACAAATTAAAAATATTCTTCAGAGTGTTTGGGGAGGTATTTTTAGAAACCTTGGCATCCTTCTCTAATTTACTTCCATAGACTTATGACTTGTGTGTCAAAATATTTTTTTTAACAAAAGTAAAGTAAGGAAGTAAGGTATTATGGGTCTTTGAAAGTAATTAATGCTATAGTCACTGTTCTCTGAAAGTGAACCAACAGCAGCAGACCATAGCAGGCTATTCATCTGACTGACATGTCCTTCCAGACTGCTTGCACTCATCTGAAAAATCACCTCAGAGTCGATGTTTCTGAGGGGAAACATCTTGCGTGAGGTGGATATGATTGTGCTCTGTATGTAGAAGGTTCAAGAACAATTTACCATCTTTTGGAGGCAGAATTTCTTACCTGCCCTACTCAGCTCTCTATAGACATGCATGAGAGAAAAGGAAGTTTGCAGGAAACATTTTGCGTTGTTAGCTGTGTCTTTATTTAAACCTTCATTTTTCTAGTAAGAAATGTAATGCAGAATTTGCATTATGGAAAGTGTACTGTGCATGTTTTAATGGTTTAAGCTAGATTAAGAGATTAAAGTTGAGAACAAGTTACTGTATGTGAATTCAAATGCAAAATATCCTCATTATAATAATTCACAGGGAAAAAAACCCACTGTTTTAGAACTGGAACTGGCCAAACACGACCTAATGTCAACAATGAACTCTACTTTAACCAGCCTTTCAACCTGTGTATCGTCAGAGTAATTGGTCTTTTAGTTGATTTGACTAACTGACAGCTAAGCCACTAATAATTACCTGTGGCAGCATTTATATTTTTTCTTTTACTCTATAGCACAACATCAATGAATATATTTTAAATATTAACAGTAGTTGAATGTTTAGATTATAATTTAAATAATTATTTATGAAAATATGATTACACATCTGTGCCTACAATAGAGAGACTTTTTAATTTGATTAAAGAGAAGACAACAGCATATCTGCCCATCTAATTTTGTGGTTAAACTACTCATGACTTATAATAATATATTAATTTTGTCAATTTATTAGGGTATCATTTCAACTTTTTGACAAGCTTTCATCTTTATTTAGCTGAATTCGGGTTCAAGACAGTGCTTACTTAATAACTTATGCTTTATGAAGCTCTCCAAGAACATGATATTCTCACTACCATCTGCAATTTTCTTACACTGTGGTGTTGAGGCTCTTTAACATAATGTATTTCTGTATGAATGATATATATAAAGCCAAAGCATATGTATGTATGGTCTTGGCAGAGCAGAAATGTGCTGCAAAGACATCCAAGAAGAACGTATGCTGGAGAACTCATTTCTGAGGTAAGCTAAAGAAAAGGACTCAGTGAAAGCTAAATTAATACAACTGTTTGTTCCTTTGCAAAATACTACTTTGGGTACTGTGTTTTGTTCTTTACTAAGAAGACATATTTGCTTATAGAGATAAGGAACATTTTTTGGTTATGACTGAATAGAAAATAATAGACAGGGTAATAATAAGCAATGTTTTCAAATTTAAACTCTTTTGAATTATTTAAATTTCCAAATATCAGGTTTCAGTTATGGAACTAGAGATGTTTAATTTTAAATACAATATTTTAGTTTCTAAAATATTTTCTGGTATGTCTATTTGTCTCTCAAGCTAGATATAATTTACATTCTACTGGAAAAAAAGCACAGATTTTTTTCTGTACAACATTGTGTTATTCTTCTGTTCTGACAATTGTGTCATTTTAGAACTAATGAAATGTAATCATATTCGATCACTAGTTGGTTTCCGTATCTGAATAAAAACTCAAAGTATTTCTTTCCAAAGACTAGTTAAAAAAATGGTAGCCATGTTTAGAATTCCATGCTGTAGCTATATGAATTATCAATATTTACCACATTTTTGTAAGTATTTAAAAATGTTATCTGAAGATTCTTATTAGTAGTATTTCATTATTCCTGAGAGCATGCTGTTGTGCTTTACTTACAAATATTGTTTAGCTGATAATATTAAAAAAGTGAAATTTTGTTGAAAAGTGGAGTCAGATATTTAGCATAACTGAGGAAAATTAGTTACCATATATTTCAGTATTATGTGAAAGTATAGTTTAAAAAATATTTGGCTGAAGAAATTTAGGATATATTAGACTTTTGAAGGTATTTTAAAAGACTATTAAAACTGTTACAGTTACTTAAAACAGCAACTGGAAATATCTTTAATGCACACAGGTGTGTATACATTTCTTTAGTGATTAGTTTGATGTATAATCATTGTTTTTTATCTACTTATAGTTATTTACTCAAAGTCAGAGAAACACTGCTACTGGAATAAGTACTTTTCAGGCATTAAAGGTTTGTTTTCTATCGATGCATTTCAAAAGAAGTCTTACTACAGTGCCTTTTTAATAAATATTTCTAAAACTTTATTGAACTAAGAATAAAGATAATTAATTTCAATTATATGATAGCTTTAAAATAGAAGAGGTTCTCTGTTTTTTATTTGGTTAACTTATTCGATTGGCCCAGCTTGCCATTACAATGTATCTGAGGGTAAGCGATGAAATAACATCTTCTAGCATATGTGATACAGGAAGTCTGTGATTTTTTCCATTCATTTCAGAGTATTCTTTTAAAGAAATTAATAAATTAGGCAAACATTTTCTACAGATTTCTATAGAATAGAAATATTACAGTTTAAACCATCTTTCAGTGCTTTGAAAGAACAACTTATTATAAGCTTACATCTTATCCCAATGAATTTACATCAGAGTGAAATGGAAAAGTTTTTGTTGAATTACCTTAAATAGGAAATGAAATAAAAGTGTTCTCCCTTAAGTATATCCACATTTTAGTGATAAATAGTTATAACAAGGTGTATAAGGTCAGTACATACAGACACATCACAATTATAATATCATATGCTATTTTCTTGTTTATTGTCTTATTGTCCCTAAAACATGCATTACCAATTATAAATGCATAAATTACACTTGTTTGGACACTCAGAAGGTCAAGAAATTAGAAGTAGTCATGAATTATGTATATTTTTACAAATAATTACTGCCAATGTGCTTTTAATTAAGAGATAACAGAAATGTCTTACAGCAAATGCTACCTGACATTTTAAATCCACTCAGAAAAAAATAAAATGATTACTGTTGGCTGAAGAGAGACCATTACAGTAAAAGAAAAGTCAAGTGGATGAAATAAAAATGAGAGGGAATATTTAAAATAGCATTCAGATAACGTAGATAGTAGAGTTTGTTGAAAGTAAGGACACATGTTTGCAGGTCTGTCATTGACATTACTGAATAATTCTAAAGTTTTCAATTAAAAATCTCATAGAAATTTAGAACTTGTACAGGCAGTGTGTTCAAAGCCATATGCAAAGGTTATTTAGGGTTTTTTATACACTGAATCATAGGAAATGTTCTAAGAAATGCTTAGTGAAATATCAAGTAGGTAAATTAGTCTCTTAGTTATTACTGTCTGGCTTTTTACACATAAGCAACTACTTATCTTCAACATAGAGCATTGCTGTTTTCCTGGGAGACCTGCTAGCAAGAGCAAAATATGAATAATGATACTTAATGTGTAGATTAATTACTTCAGTTTTCAAACCAACCAGATTTGTAGCTTCATTACAATTCCTGTAATTCTGCATGGGTCAATCAGCCAGCCACTTATACATTTAAATTTATCTGCTATCTTTCAGCTGCCTACCTGAACACTTGGTGCTCATGCAAAAATCAAAACAACATTCCAGTTTCCACATTTACCTCACATCAAGATTTACAGAAAAGTTCTTCACATGTAAATAACCCCTTCTTCTCTTCTACTTTGTCAGTACAGGGGGCTTCATAAAGTCGGGGTCTATTTATAGACACTAAAATCTCCACCACCCATGGCTCTATCTTGCTAAAATTCCTTATAAAGCCGCTTCATAGCACCTACAAAACAAAATGTAGACTCTGAGCAGTAGGCCTTGAATATGAATAAACTTGAGCTATATTGGGCAAATGGATGAAATAAGAGCGAAGTGACTAAAGAATTCCCTGGAGAACAAGACCTGCTGTGAAACTTATCTCAAGTTGATACGCAGCTCCTGATTGTTCATGTCCTAATTTAAAAAAATGGGCCTCCAACTCATACATGACTTACTTCAGTCTTACAAAGGTTCGTTTGGTAAAATGAGGTTCAGTAAGAAAGTAAATGTCTAAGGAACCCTAAAGTGTTTGGCTGTAATTTGGACTAAGAAGGAGATAAGGACTTTCTGCTTTAAAAAACAAAGAAGACCCCTCCCAACTAAAGTTTTGGCATTTGTTTCAATACAGAATGGAATAATTTAAAAATATTTTCTGACAAGAGTACAAGGCTGTGAGCAAGACAGTGAACTCCAGAATAATATTTTTTTGCTAGAGCTTTTCCTTGATCTGTGAAGTTCTGTGGCTTTAACCAGCTAACTATTGGGTTCTCTGAAAATCTGGGGGTTTTTTTGGGTTTTTTTGTTTTTTTTTTTTTTTTTTCCAGAACATGTTGTGCATGTTAAAAACTTTTGTGAAATATATAGCATATATTTAAAAAAAAAAATCTTGGCAGATCAGCTACTTTCATGACACATGGGGATTTCTAAACAGCTTGGATTGTAAAGGCCTTTATAAACAACTGAAGCTTTCAGATCCAGTATAAGAGGTGTTTGGTTATAGTTTCCAATTAATGTTATTTAAATGTAAAGAAATCTATAGTAAATGACAATAAACCAGAGGAAAACATATTCTTCTGTTTCACAGAGAAGCTGTAACGTCTCAGACTACTGAATGAGGACTTGGCTTATGACAGTGAGTCCGGTTGTTCTAGGGATGCCGTTTTTGGTCCTCTGAGCACCACCATTGATAACTCCTGTTAGAGGTTAGCTCCAAACCTCCTTGCCCATGTCTCAGCTTCTGGAGTTCTTGGTAGCTTTGGCTGCCGAGTAATTTCTGCCCTGCTAAGGACCTAGTGAGACCAGGTGGTCAGGGACCAGCTGTATGCCCCTGCCTCTTCTCTCTGAACATCCCAACCTGCAGATTTCTGTAGGGATCTGTATTACCCTGTCTCCTCTTTACCATCTCAGGAAAAAGCAGGAACCATGATCTAGTAACTAGATCATGGTTTGCAGATAACCTGCAAAATTCATTCATCACTCACGCAACTGCTGCCACTGGCATGAGGACATCGTATCTGTAAGAAAGCAACTCTTGAACAGAAAAAAACTGGCTGAGCTGGACTCAAGAGGAACAAAGCTATGCTGGTTAATAAAGAGAGATGTTTTGAAGAATAAACTGTGCCTTTTTTTTCAGCTTTTTTTTTTCCTTCTTTTTAAGTACACTGATTATTTTGTGAAGTCTGTTTGATATTTTGCTAAATATGACCAGGCAAAAATGGCCAAATTCCCTTCAAGAACATAAGAGCAGTTGCGTTTCTCTAGCTGGTGTCCTGTTTATGAGAGTAACCAACAGAGGGTACTGGGGGAAGAGTGTAAGTACAGGGTAATGCTTCTCCCAAAATGTTCTCACAATTTCAGGGAACAGTTGAAACCCTCCTTTTTTCTGGCTGCAAGCTGGGAAACATCGTGCCGCCTTCTCCAATTTAGATATTGTAGTATCTGTCATTACAAGGCCAGATTATATTGATTGACTGTATCAACACTTGAATGTGAAGAGAAACCACAAATTTCAGAGAGTCCAGAAGTGGCTGCCTGCCTTCTCCACAGCTCAGGCTATGGGGAAAACTCTGCATGATAGCGTACACTGGGCTTCAATATCTGATGCAGATGCTAGTTTAACACTTTGGTCCCAGCCTTCCATGCAGTCAATGAATTGAGCTCTGAACACCTGACAGTGTTGGATGGCTCCAGGATGGCCAATGAACTGCCGTGAAAATCACTGAAATCTTGCATCTTCAAAACTTCCTTATGCAAAGCAGTGGGGCCCCAAAACAGCTTACTGTTTGAACTGCCAATCCACAGTGTATATCTCAACCTGTCTGCCTTACAGAGCATAGAAATTCTCTGTTGGATCAGAGCAAAGATCCATTTACCATTTTTTCAGTTGTACTGTGCCTAGCTAAGAGGAGAAGAAAAAAGGGTACAGCAATATTGTCCCATGGTATTCTTCATTCTTCAGTGTTTTGTAGTTCAGAGAATGCCAGAAACACAGAAATAACATTTAAGAATAAATAATATTAATAGCTCTAACTGGATTTTATTAATGGATTTATTCAGCTGATTTTTATTTTTCTAAATTTCAATATCTTGCAGCAAGGATTTCCGTAGCTTAAGAGTTCATTGTGTGAAGCTCACAGCCTTTTTTTTTTTGTTTTGAATCTGGTAGCTGTAGTTTCATGTGATGTTCTTGTACTGAAACAGACAAAAACCCACTATTCCCTGTTCACTTAGAAGGTTCACCATTTTTTAAACTTCAGTCATTTCCCTTTTTGTTTTTTCTTTTGGAAGCTGGGGAGCCCTAGTCCAGCTGTTTCTCATAGAGAAGCTGTTATATTTACTTGCTTGTCCTCTTTTGATCCATCTATATGTTTGATCCTCTTCTCTGTACCTTTACCAGTCCTTCTACACTCTTTTTCCACCTGGGCCACCAGCACATAATGCATTCATGATGTGAATCATTAGTTTATACAGTGGTATAATAATCTCTCTCTGTTTTCTAATTCTTTCTTAATAATTCCCATTTTTCAGATTCCTTTTTTGATTTCTACTCAGCATTAAGCAATTTTTTTTCCACAGAACTATCTGTTATAACCTGATTTTTTTGTTTGTTTGTTTGTTTTAAGAAGTATTAGCCAGCTCAAGGCTCACTCCTATGTAAGCAAAGATTTTTTGGATTTTTTTTCCCCCCAGGTCCCCCTTCGTCTGCAATGAACTCTCCCTGTCATTTTATCTTCCAGTCACTCAATATCATAACGTCTGCACAGTCAACACTCTCCTTTACTGCCCTAAACAACTTGGTCGGTCAGTAAACACTGTCACCTCAGAAGTGCCCCTTTTTTGATATAATTTATGAGTATATCCACAACATGGGACTGAACTTGCCTTTAAACACAACAGCAGTACTGTATGACTTGATACTTGCTGTTTAACACATATAATGAATTCCTATGAAACATTTCCCATTTTACAAAGAAGCTCTTTGACTCTAGTATTTTAGTGTCAGATTCCCATACGTTAGCCTCTGCTTTTTCTTTACATTTACTGATATATTATATTAGAATTTTACTTTATTATCAATACATTAATCTGCAAGTTTGAAATGAATACAGAAATTATTCTTTTCTATTTTGTAAATGTAAGTATTTGTTATTGGTCCTTATAGGGACCACCTACTATAAAGTGAGATTGCTTTACCTAACTTCAGATACATGAGAATTAATTGTCTAAATCAAAGCTAGGCTACTGCTGTAGCAAATGAAAAGAAATAGACCCAGTTGCAGTGCAGTTGCCGTCATTGCTTTGAACATTTAGCTAAATTGTAGAGGTCAAATACGTATAACCTTACCTCTGAATGCAGTTAACATAGCAGGTACATATAAAGACAAAGCATAAAACATTTCCTAATGTAATCGTTCAAGTTTATTGTGTATCTACCCATGGAAGCAAAGAGGACATGGGATATTTCAGTGTATCTGGCATTATTGTTTAAAACAGAGGCCCTTGGATAATTTCTTGGTAAGAATTACACTGCTGTGAGTTATGACTTGATGAGCTGGTAATGATGAGCGCTGGTAAAGATAAAATACTTATGAATACTAGCTCATGTGATGAAACAACTCGTACATGGCTAGGCCATTGGGATCTGATGCACAGATTTGGTAGCAGGTTTTGCAGCTGTTTGTCACAGCATTTAAGAACCTTTAATACACCTGCAGAAGCTGAGCCTAAACTGGAAGATTTCTTCAAAACTTTAAAAATTGTTTCTCTAACATGGAAAAGTGTAAAGGAAAAGAATTCCTATAAAGTTGGAAGGGTGAAAACTGCCACCTCTGATAAAAGCTAGTTCTGTGTTGACCCTGTAAGATTTGTATTTCTGGAGTTTGTTTTACAAATTCCAATTCATTTGTATTTTCTGTGGCTACATGAAAAATGAAGAGTCACTTGTAACAGTAAATGAAATATTTTAAGTGTTTTTTAAAGTATGCATGACAGATCAAGGTTGTGTATAGTCTACAAAAAAATTCTAGAGTTTATCTATCTCCAGTGTAAGTGGTATAAACTCCATTGTAAGTGCTATGAAAAGAAGATGCTGCAGATGAATGATCAGTTGTTGATTTGACCTGTGTAGTATGTCTCTATGCAAGGAAGATACATAAAGAAATTGCTAGTGTGGAATTTAGATAATTTCTAAATTGCAGTTTACAGGTGACAGGAAGCCTCTGGTTTTTAAAATGTGTTTCATTATGATAGTGTGATCTTTAGGTTCTCCAGTATTTAGTCCTACAAAACCAAGAAAATATATTCTAAAGTGACTTAAGATAGTCATGAAAGACATGAAAGTCTCAAAGAGCTTTTCCTATTCAAATTATAGGCAAGGATGAATTTGTCTCCTGGCTGATTGCTCTATGATCTTTATTGATCACGTTCCCTCAACTAGTTAGATCTGTATGCCAACATTTTTACCGAAGCTCTTAATTTTGAATTTGTTGATTCCACTCGGTTATTTGAAGACAGTAGCAAAGACAATGTCAAAGATCTGTTATTTTTTACATTGCTCCTATAAGAATTTTTTTCAGTAATTTGCAAAGATGAGTACTTTAACTGAACTAAAAATTTATGAGATTATAGTATTGTTCAAATAATCTGAGCTCTAAATTTCTAAAAAATAGTTCATTTTCTTGCTGTTACTTTGGACAACAATTTCTTATTAGTTTTGATAACTAAAAATATTTTGGAAGCTATTTCTTTTCAGAAATATTTCCACTTTCCCTCATTATTTTAAAAGTGCTTGAGTACTGGCTGATTACTCTTTATGCTCAGAAAGACATAACATACCAAAGAGAAAAAAAAAGCCTCCACGGAGTGACAAAGTTATTTTAGGGGAATTCAGGCTACAAACCCAAGTTATTTTCATTAAATCCCCTTCAATGAAGCTCCCTTAAACACCCAAGTTATGCCAGCTTTGCATCAGCTATTTCATAGATTTCTATCATACAGCAAGAATTTTTGGCCTAAATATTTAGCTCAAGTGCTTCTTGCTATTGCTTTAAGACAATGATATGAAAGCCATTGTTCTAGACCTTGCCTTCTCTCATGAAATTAGGAGGCAAAGTGTTTGAATGAGGAGGATATTAAGAAAAGAGAAAAGTGTACAAAACTTGAGGGCTGTTGGTAAGCTTTAGGGAAACCTGAAGCTCTATGTCTGCAATAATATTTTTCATGTCTTCTTGGGAGCTTTCTTCTCTCAAGGAATAAACAAGATGTTTCTGATGATTAGACAGTAATCACAAAGCAA
Organism: Nipponia nippon; assembly: GCF_047370975.1. Lineage (NCBI taxonomy): Eukaryota > Metazoa > Chordata > Aves > Pelecaniformes > Threskiornithidae > Nipponia > Nipponia nippon. The sequence continues at coordinate 80,987,677 of NW_028262358.1, read as the reverse complement.
TTCTGTTCTGTGTATCTTTAATGGTTAGCAAATTCGTGACTTTTTTTTTTTTTCAACAGCAAAGTGCTCAGTCTTTTATACTGGGCTGCAGACATGTCACTTTAATGATATCTTTAGACTTTGAAAACAAAATTACACAGCAGAAGGATGACACATACGGAGCTGATCACAGAACAGTGGTTCAGTAAAGTCAGAACCACATGATCTGCCAGAAGCTGACCTCATTTCTGAATGTTTTTAAATAATATGAATGGTTTTGCAATGAATTTGGAAAAATAGCTATATGCATATTCAATTTCTGTTGTTGTCTTTTTTCTCCATGCTTTATATTTTTACTGATTTTATTTTTTTTCTTAAATGAACTGCCATGCATTGCACTTCAGAGTAATCAATCACAATTGTTTGTAAATAGATGTGAGCTACAATTAAACCGCACATTTGTTGCAGCCATAGTGTCATAATACAAAGGCTCTTAGACCTATTAATATACTGAGCAAGGTATCTCCATCTAAAAATAAAATAAGATTTACATAGTGTATATTTATGTTTTCTAAGGAAAGAGAAACCATTATCTTCCCACTAGTTTATGACTTTCCTCTTTTCTGCTGTGTAAACAAATCAGCCATAACCATAATTAAAGAAAAATCAGGGCCAAAGTTGAAACTATGTCCTGGAGCCCCCTCTAAATTTAGATTTCAAAAGACACAGCTATAGAAAGGGGCTTTTCCTCCTTTGGGCTATTCAGCAAACCTCTGTTATTTCAGTAACATTGACAGATGCAAGTCAAAGGGAATGCAACACATGATAAAAATTTTTTTCAAGGGTTTTTAAAAAATAAAGAGAAAAAAGCTTGGGAAAAATTAAAGGAGGCCTTGCAAATTCACATTTCTCTGGTCAAGATCAACAAGAAGAAGTCAACAAGAACAAGAAGTCAACAAGAACAAGTCAATAGGACTTGTTCTGTTATCTTTTATGGGTGTGTCATTACAAATATTTACAGCTGCTTGCAGAGTTCCTGTAGTGCTTTTTTGGGTAATGTATTTCTTATGGTGGGGACAGCTGGGACTGGTGAAAGCTTAGGGCGAATGAGGATAATGATTAAATCCTTTAAAAAGATAAGGACATGACTGGGGTTGATGACATGGCTGGAAATGAAGCCTTTCCATGTGCTGTGCTGCCTTTCCCATCTGGTGGTCATGGCTTCTGCCTTCTTGCAGCTTCAGTTCAGACAAACTTAGTTCTGTGCCACCAAAACTGTTTGGTGAATTGTTTCTGCTTGCCTTTTGTACTGGTTTTGGCTGGGATAGAGTTAATTTTCTTCAGAGCACCTTTTATGGCACTGTGTTTATGCAGAGCCAAGGCCTTTTCTGTTTCTCAGGCTGCCCCACCAGTGAGCAGGCTGGGGGTGGGCAAGGAGTTGGGAGGGGACACAGCTGGGACAGCTGACCTCAACTGACCAAAGGATTATCCCAGACCATATTACATCATGCTCAGCAGCAAAAGGCTGGGGAAAGAACAAGGAAGGCAGGGGACATTTGGAGTGATGGTGTTTGTCTTCCCAAGTAACTGTTACATGTGGTGGAGCCCTGCTTTCCTAGAGATGGCTGGACACTTGCCTGCCCATAGGAAGCAATGAATGAATTCCTCATTTTGCTTTGCTTGCACACCCAGCTTTTGCTTTCCCTATTAAACTGTCTTTTTCTCAACCCATGAGTTTTCTTTTTCTCTTTTTTACCCTTCCGAATCTCTCCCCCATCCCACTAGGGGGGGAGTGAGCGAGTGGCTGTGTGGTGCTTAGTTGCTGGCTGGGGTTAACCCACAACGCCTCTTTAATGCATCATAAAAACCTAGCAGAGAAGAACAGACAAATAAACCAGCAAAAAATATGCAAATGCCCTCCCTCCCAAACTGTGCCAGAAATTGTGTGTTTAAATATGCTGAGGAATGAGTGGGATGCTCAGAAAAAGCAACTCTTCTGCAGGCATGACCGATTGACATCGTTCTCCCAAAACCATAACTTAACCATGCAAGTGACTCATTAGCTATCACAGAGGAATTGTTTCTTCCTGCTCACACAGATCCAGTGCCTGGGGCAGAAAATATGGTTTGCAAAGATGGCAGCTGGAGTCACCCTTGGGCTGTGCGGGCTGGTGGTGCACGTTTGCCTCTCACGGAGCCCCTTGGTAGTTGAATCTGTTTCTTGTTGCTTGCTTCTAACATGGTAGGAGCATTAGAAAGCCATAAAAAGAAAAGTTCAGCTGGTGGGGCAGTTCAAAGCGTGTGGGTCTGCTGAGGGAATTCCTGTTCGTCCCAACCAAGCGGGAGTGATAGAGAATTGCTGCGTGCTCCCTGTGGCTCTTAATAGCAAAAGAAAATGACTCTTTGGAGAAAAGATGCTATAAAAACATTGGATGTAGACCTTTCCCTGGAGGTCTCAGTTATTTGTAATTTTCTCCTATATGTTTGTGTGACTCAAGAGGCTGTATTTATATCTTATTGACACCATCTACAAAGTGCTCATTTCTGTCAGAAGAAACATTATCTGTATGAAAGCCTCATCCTTTGTGCAACTTTGCAGAGGTACAGCAGAGTGTTTTGTATAATTGTGACAACTTCAAAGCTTCCTCCTTGTCCCTAAGGATAGGTATTACACTTTTGATGCTATGATCAGTGAGTTTCTTCATCTGCATTCTCTGATTAAAAAATTAAGTAATACATGTTCTTAAATAGCATTCAAATGATTCCTTACAAATTTAGATGTAAATAGTAACATCTTCTTTGTACTTTGATTGCAGCTTCCATTTGAGGGTTTTAAATCATCTTACAAACTTTAGTAAATTGAATTGTACAACATCCTTTTCAGTTAAGTGTTACCAGTGTTGATTTCCTCTGGAAGGAGGGGCTGGAATGCTCTCTTGGAAATCTAAAAAGAGGTCTACTGAACAACCCACGCTGACTCAGCTGATGAGCAAAACTGATTACAAAAACAAACAGTATGTGTCAATGTTAAAGGCTGAACACACCTGGAACAGAGCAAAGTTCCTCTGATTCCAGCAGTGGCACCAAGAATAATTTTGCTTCACTAAAACCCTATTCCAGAGTTTCCATCTGAACATACAGAAGATTCCCCTAAAGTTGCTGCAGAGGACGGATCTGGTCACGCTCACATCATTTTACTGTATCTAGGTGATCATCTAGGAGTTAAATAATGTGCTCCAAAGGAATCGCATACTTCCTCCCTTAAGCCACTCTGACATCCAAGGTACCAAATTCTTCAGTCCAATACCTTATTAATGATATAGAATTTCTTGCTGCCAAGAATGCTATGCCCATTAGTCTTCTATGACATCTATTTAATAGAGCATCTATTTAATAAGCTAAACCCCCTCCATCTTTATTAAATAAGCAAATCTTATTAAAAACAATATTCACATATACTGTTCAAAGGTGGATATGCAAAAACTACATTTGGCAAGGAAAAAGATTTTTTGCCAAAAATTTGTTACAGAAAGAAAAATATTCTGCTGATGTTTGACAGTACCTTTGAATGACAGCTCACAAGGTGTGAACAGTTTGGATATTTTAAAGCAGTCACATTCTCTTCATTATTTTTCAAACAACAAACTAACAGCTAGTTTATGAATCATTAGACTTCCACTCTGCTTTCTTGAGAGTCCTGTGGCTCACACAGACCCACACACCGTAACTCTAAACAGTTATGGGATGACTTTTACACCTGCTGTGAATGTGTGTTTTGTATCTTGGGACTTGATTTACCATTAACACAATCTGCTGTTTACATGTCTGGAATGACTTATATTGCATTTACAAATTAGAGTAGATAACTGTTGATGCAACAAGGAGCCTAAAATGAACTAGGATGTAAATTCAACATTATTTTTTTACACATTGATCTCTAAAAGACAAAAAACATTTTAAAAGCCAGGCCACAAGAATGAAAGGAATTGTTTTCAACACACATCACAAAGAAAGGGCAGATAAAATAAACATTGGCTTATTCTACTGAAAATTTGGGGTAGAAAAAACACTCACTAAACTGAAGGTTTTCTATCATTCTCTGGAAACAGTAAGTTTCTAAGCCAGCCTGCCTAGCTGGCTCCTCAAAGCCAGGCTCTGATGCTTGCTTCTTCTATCAGCAATTTTAAACAGCATGTGAAAGTCTGTTGGGTTTGTGCTCCTGCTTCCTACTGTATGAATTATGGCAACAGATAGGCAGAGGTGGTTCTTTTGAGGAGGATTTGGCAGTGTGGTTGGATCTCAGGAATGTGACAAAGACTTAGGAGGTTACAGTTAGGGAGTGTATAGGATTATACATGGGAATAGTCACGTGAGGTGTTTTTGGAGACTCAGACAAGCCTCCTTTGTTCTGGAGGGAGTCTATACTCCATTGGTCCATTTTTGGGTTCCTCGCTTAATTAAAAAGTGAGTGGTTCTTTGAAGAAACGCAAGACTTATGATCCATATAGATATGAGAATTTTTTCTTATTTTTGTGGTGTAGTCCATTGTGGGAGACACATTTATTGTCAGTGATCAAATAACCCTTTATATTATTTCTCTTCTTGCTTTATAACGATTGTGCTCACCATGCATTTTCTTTAGTGAATAAGCTGACATCATGTTGTTATCATCATCGCTTTGTCAGAAATGGTGACGCAGATCACAGGCAGAAGGATTCCCTGCTCTGGTTGCTCTGATGTAATCAGAACAGACAAGAGGAAATACCTGACTGAAGGAAACAGATTGTCAGAAGTGTTTAAGAGCCAAAAATATCGATCACTTTGTGTTGAAAACCAAAAGTGGGATTCTGCAGGTGGAACTCTTCTGAAAATCTGGCATTTTCATGTATATTTCTCTTGCCTACAATGGGTTTTAAGTTGTGTCCTTTTGCTTTCTCCCCCATCTTTCTTTCCAGCTGTTTATTTTTAAAGTGACTTTAAATTTGCTTTTAAATGATCTTGTTTCCACTCTGGTATAAGACTACCTCAGCTAGAACACTGTTTCTTTTTGAACTTCTTAAGCACTCTAGTTATGCAAATACTAATAATAAAAACTTAAGGACTTAACTTGTTATCCCTGGGGCATGCCAGCATTCTCCACCCAGACCAATGGTTTAGGTAAAGAAAGATGAAAATAATTCCTACAAAGCACTAGAAATATTGGGTTTTGCTCAGACATCGTGTAATCACATACTGTATTATATTCTGAAAAATGCAAGGAGAATTATATAGGACACGTACCTCTTTTTACTCTAATTTCTGATTAAATTTGATTTGGCCTTCTTGGCAGTTGTGAAAATAGTGACTTAGGCCCCATAGTTCAACCAGGAAACTCAGTGCTGTAATGAATTGTTATTTTTTTTAACCAATTTAGCTACTTTAGGTCAAAATGAAGATAAGAATATGCTGTTCACACGCAAGCACATGCCTGGAAAGTTAATGAAGTCTATTCTCAGATTTGCTAGCTATTATCCTCAATTTGCATTTGACTATGATAATACAGTTCCAACTATATCAATGTCTGTCAAGCCATCTTGCTTTACAGTTGATATAGCACTAGCTCCATGTTAAACACACAGTTAATATATCCTGGATAATAAGGATTTTTTTTGTGTCTGCTTTACTATCCTGTCCCATCAATGCTTTTCATGGCTGTTTAGCTTGACTAATGACTTCCAAATGACCACAGAAGACAGAAGTCTCCCTGGGTGTTGCAAAGTGTGGGGGATTAATTTCAAAAAGCCTGTCTGAATTGCATTAATGCAACTATTTGACCTGTGTATATCCCCAGGGCAAAATGTAGTCAAGCAAAAGGTAGTAACAATAAACAGGATTTCAAATTGCAATTTTCTTTTTTTCTGAAATGAAGTTCAGTTAATTGACTTTTCATTTTATTTCCAGATCCAGCAGTGGAAAACTGCTGCCTGTCTTACCTGGTTTTGGTTTGGTACAATCTGCTCTCCAAGGCTTCTTGGGAAGGAAACCTTTGTAATATGTTTGGTTCTTTCACGCATATATCACAAACCCTGTTGACTGCACTGTGTTTTAATTTATTTTTCTACGGTCATCTTTATTCTGATGTTTTAATTCTGATTTAGTTAATTTTGCATGTAATTAATTCTGCATTTAATTTTGATGTTTTTTTATTATGACTATAAGGTATATGCAGCCTGAGGGAAGGATTGCTATCAGTGCACCTAGCTTGCTGTGCTGGTTTTGATTGGGGTAGAGTTAATTTTCGTCATAGTAGCTAGTACAGGGCTATGTTTTGTATTTGTGCTGGAAACAGTGTTGATGATACAGGAATCAGGAATGTTTTAGTTACTACCGAGCAGTGCTTACACAGAGTCAAGGCCTTTGCTGCTTCTCACCCCACCCCACCAGTAAGTAGGCTGGGCATGGGCAAGAGGCTGGGAGTGGACACAGCTGGGACAGCTGACCCCAGCTGACCAAAGGGATATTCCATACCATATGACGCATATGACGTCATGCTCAGCATATAGAGCTGGGGGAAGAAGAAGGAACGGGGGACGTTTGGAGTGATGGCGTTTTGTTGTGGTTTAACCCCAGCCAGCAACTAAGCACCACACAGGCACTCGCTCACTGTCCCCCCCGGTGGGATGGGGGAGAGAATCGGAAGAGTAAAAGTAAGAAAACTTGTGGGTTGAGAAAAAGGCAGTTTAATAGGGAAAGCAAAAGCTGCATGCGCAAGCAAAACAAAGCAAGGAATTCATTCACTACTTCCCATTGGCAGGCAGGTGTTCAGCTGTGTCCAGGAAAGCAGGGCTCCATCATGTGTAATGGCTAATTGAGAAGAGAAACGCCATCAGGCTGAACGTCCCCCCCTTCCTTCTTCTTCCCCCAGTTTATATACTGAGCATGACGTCATACGGTATGGAATAGCCCTTTGGCCAGTCTGGGTCAGTCCCCCTGGCTGTGCTCCCTCCCAGCTTCTTGTGCACTGGGCAGAGCATGGGAAGCTGAAAAGTCCTTGACTGGTGTAAGCACTACTCAGCAACAACCAAAACATCAGTGTGTTATCAACATTATTCTCATCCTAAATCCAAAACACAGCACTATGCCAGCTACTAAGAAGAAAATTAACTCTATCCCAGCTGAAACCAGGACACTAAGTAACCGCTAGAAGTAGAAGATGTTTTTTTTTCCATTAGTGTATGTGAGCTTCAGTAACATTTTTTGTTAGCTGTCTATTAGTAGGGTATTGGATCTAAAAGACATTGATATTTCAGCACATATCATTTGACAGTGAATCATTTTGATTCAATATTACATATTTGTCACTTAAATCTGGTTACTTGCCAAGACTGCTTTCTTAATGTCAAGGTTTCAATATTAAATATAGATTAATTTTGTCAATTGTGATGTTGACAAATTTAATTGACCGTAATTGTCAAAATTGCTGGTCATTAATTTATTCTCAGATTTTCTGTGTGAAAATATAAACCTGCAAAAGTGCCATTGTCAATTATGGTCCATTTAAAGTGACCTAATTAGCATTGTGTGATGAACCAACACATGGAAAAGCAAATGGGGGGACATGGTAAAGAGATAATTGAATGTGACATGAATACTAATATTGACTTTATACTATTTGAGTCATTAAAACACTGTCCGATGAAAAGGACTTAATTTTATCTCATGTTTTTATTTGCTAGAACAGCACAGAAGGATAATGAGGAACACCTGAATTCCTTCCACTGGAAAAAAAATTTGTCAAGACGAATTGAAAAGCTGAAAAAAAAGTGGTACCCCACTTTTATTTAGCAATGGGCAATCTGGCCCATATTCTCTAGTATTCTGAATGACTTCCTTATTTTGCAGTATTTTCCAGGAACACGCAGTTGGGTGCAGACTCATTTTGCACAGGTGAGTGGGCATCAATAGAGGAGGAAAGCTAGAAATCATGCCATGCTACCCTGTCATGTTGTCACTAATGCCATGATCCTTAAATTATTATACCAACAGACAACTGTAAGAGCTCAAAACTTCTTTCAGTCTTATTAAATATCAGAGCACTGCCACTGAAACCACTGGACACTCTTTGGTTTTGTCTCTTTGTGTGAGCTGCATTCAAGACTGGGTCTGTTCCTGGATCAGGGTTTGAGAGCCAACACCCTGAGCCATCTTTCTGTCCAATGCATATAATCCTCCCTGCAACTGAATTTGTAAAGAGAGAAGGGACAACCATTCTTGGAGGCTTTTATCTTCTGTCAGTCTCATGGAAATCTCATAAATGTAATAACTGCTGTACAGGCAATGTCTGCTGCTGGGTGAACACTGGCTGGCTGCTGCTCTTGGCGTGTGGGGGCCTGTAAGAAGCCTTTTAGACTCTGACTGTTAAAACTGCATTTTCACAGTACTGCAGGAAGGGGAAGCACCCAGTATTTCCCTCTGGGATGAGTAGTGTGCAAAGTCAGGAGCACAGAGAAGTGAGGAAGTTAAAAGACTGAAGAAGACGTGGAGGGAAAGCCAGGAATGATGAAAGACAAGACAGAAACAAAAATGTCTTTACTGTATGGATGTTTACAGCCCTTCTGCTAAAAAAAATGTCCTGAATATGTTAAAAATGCTTCTAGAGGAACAGAGGGAAATTCCTTAAGCTTTTTTTGAATAGACATATTCACAGCAAATATCACTGTTTTCCTTCTACCTTTGATGATGAACTTGCATCTATATGTTTGACATCATCTAAAAAAACATCTAAAAGGATCCATTAAGATGTGGCTTCAAAAGATTCAGTGTACTGAGTCACGCACTAACATAACTAGAAATTGTCTGCATCCAGGTTATGCTTCAGCTTATAAGGAGGAAGATATATGCATGCCTCTCTTACTAATATTCAAATTAAACTTGGGTCCCTACTGCAAATTTTGACAACTAAATTGTTTCTTCTGCCTAACACACATAGTTGTCATATCTTTGACACTCCAAAGCCAGAACCATTTATTCTGCAAAAGGTTTTCAAGAGAATTAATTATAACATCAAGTGGGGTGGTGCTCAAAATAGAATGAATGAGAAATAATGAGAAAAATGAATCCAATAATTATTTAAAGTAGTGGGTGTTAGCTTCTCCTCTGATCCTACGGTGGTGGTAGCTGGGAGTAGCTTCAAAGTAACAATACACATCCAGACATTGAGGACATTTTTATTCTCCTATTCTGTTTCACCGCATTACAAAAATCCAGTAGATTTAGTCTGTTTTTCAATTACACTAGACACTTACACATGTAGTGCAGAGCTCTCTGTACTGTTGTACTGGTCAACAAAAGACAATGATTAAATTCTAAAAAAGCATTAGATGAAACTGCTACTACAATAGGCATCAGTAATCAGAGGCATAATCACTTTCTGCTGGAAATCTGTAGCTGTAAAATGAACAGAAATACACATTCAGCTTTGAAGTCCATTTTCATGCAAAGATCAAATAGCTCTGTCAGTTTTATTCCTCACAGTTTTGAAGTGTAAATGTAAACCAATTCAGAGACAAGGAATTATTTACTGTACCTCTGTGGAGCAGGCATGTGTTCAGAAAAAGTATGCTTGACAAAATTATTTCTGTTTAATTGTTAGAATTTTGGGGACAACCATATTTAATGTGAGAAAAAGACACAAAGGCGATTGCTTTACAGGTATTCTATAGGACAGCATATTCCTGGAGCGCCGAGCTGATGGTTTCAGGGTTTCCAGTGCCTGAGTGGCTCAGTGCTGCAGCAGCACATACTTGATTAACCAGACTTACGATGGAACTTAACTCATTGACCTGAAGATCAAGTACACAATTGCGAGCATGCATTTAATAAGTTCAGGTCCAAACAGCCTGCAAACTGCCACCAAGCACCCTGACACCTCTCTCAGCTGCTGGGCTTGACTGAAGACCAGGCATTCCCTGCACGGTCACATACACAGTACTCAGCTTTGGCAACACAGAAAAGCATTTCTCAGCTACCAATACGGCACAAGGGTAGGTGGATGGCTACCTCTCGTGAATGGGAAATGGGGCTGGGTGAGAGGGAAGGAAGTGCTAACATATCTATGGGCAAGGAAAAGACAAATGTTGTTTTTTTTAATTTAAGAGGGTCCTACTGAAGCCTGGCCTTTCAACACTCATAGGAAAGCATACATGATAGTAACACAACAGACTCTGCGTTTAACACTTTGAGAGCAACCTCTGTCAAAGTGTCTGCACAAAAACCTGTTTACAAATGGGGTGTCTCTACATACCCAATCCCTGTATTTCAGTAGAGGAGCCCTTTTAGGAAGGAGCATTGACTCAGAGGTTTCTTTGACTGCTTTGAGTGAGACTTACCTGAGTATAACATGTTTTTCATCCATAAAGATAAACTTCTTTCCAGGCAAAACAGGGCAACCCTACTCAGACTTGCTATCGGAATTGGTCCCAAGCCTGTGCTTGATAATTAGCTACCTACCTATAAATTTAAACTATCTGTCTGTCCATGCTATAGCACCAGCAGGGAGAGTGCTAGCTGGCATGGACCAAAACCATGCTGGGGAAGATGCTAGTGAGCTAAGCTGCATGCAAGACTGCAAGATAGCCCTCAGGCCCGTGCTCTGCTCAGTTTCTTAGTGTAGAAAAGGCCTTGGAGGTGTTGGGCCAAACTATCAGAGGAAAGCTAGCAGGACTGATGAAACAAAGAAGGGTGAGAAATTGAATCAACCACCGTGCTAACAGGCACCTTAATTATGAGGGTTTTAGTAGCTTTCACACAGGCAAAATGCGAGACAAAGCTATGGAGGAGAAGTAGAACAGGTGGAAGTTTTCATTTGAAACTTAGTGTGTTGAAATCGACATGAAAAAGTTCTGTTTGGAGAATTTCTAGGGTTTTTTTTTCTGAAATTTCCAAATGTTCATGTTTGGCACTTTCAAAATATGTTTCTCAGTTTGTCATAATTTCTCATTTTAAGAATAAAAATGTTTTAAAAAAGTTAAACTATAAAAAGGTTAATAATACATTGTTAAAGTAAAGGTGCTTCAGTTGACCTTAGCCAATATTTCACTGATAATGTATCTGTGGAAAAAAAAAAGAAAGGAGGTTTTTAATGCTGATTATTCAAAGAGAGATTGTGAGAGATTATCAAAGAGTATTCTCTTTGATATCATAAAATCCCTTAAGAATCAGAAAAGAATTTCTCACTCAACCCTCATAATGAAAATCTCAGCATCCCCAGATGTACAGATATGCAGATAGGACTTGCTTCCAGATGTCTTTCTCAGTAATATGGTTGCTGTTCCATTATGTGCCCTGGGCTATTTGGACCTGGAAATGCCTCTAACATCTTACCAAATAAAAAACAGTGGAAGCGTTTTTAAAGCAGATACAGGTTCACAGATTTCTTTCCAGTTTTCATTTAAGACATCATTTAGCTGAATGGCAAGATACAGAATGGTCAAGCTGTAGGATATCACCTACTAAAGTGATGACTGAAATTTCACAAAGCTTGTGCAATATACTTTTAGGCAGAACTACATTTTCACTGATTTATATCTATCTCTGCTAGTGATAAAGCAAACCAAGGACTTGTGCCTCCTTATGTTTATGATTAAGCTGCAATGTTGTGAGATCAAGGCAGTTTTAGTCAACTGAAGACTCTTGTTTCAACCAGGCAAAGATGTAGTCCTGAATTTACTCAAACCATTTTTGCCTAACAAAAATCAACATGAAAACTTTAAAAATAATGAGTCTCAAAAGGATTCCGATTACTTTCATTCCATAATTTTGGATGATAAAAACAAACAGCGATAGGACTTCTAGATATTAATATAATATAAATAGAAAGATGGACTAGATAAAACCAGCTGAACACTAGTCTGTCCTCAAGACCTAACAGGGAAGTAATAACATGCTTTTGAATATGTAGCAATGACTTTTGGCAGATATGCCGTACACAATTCCATACCACAGAAAGCCATTGAAGTTGATTGACTATTTAATCCATTTCTGAAAGAGCATCACTAAGGGGATGTTTATATTGTTAGTATTGTTTTTTATAGCTAGAATGACATAGGACTGTCACGATGCTAGCTGCTGCAGTGCTGATACCTAGTTAGCTTACTATGTCCAGCTGCAGTAAGTATTTTAAAAGTTAAGTAAAAATGTTGCTGATATTTGCTGCAGACTTTCTTCTACCAAATAGATATTTTGATTTGATTATAGTAATTCTATTTTGTCTTAAGCAAGAATACCTTAAGATACAATGGAACACGCTACTTGCAAAAAGACATCAGAGTTTTGCAAACACAACAAAAATAAAATACATAGACTCACATATATTTTTTATTTATTATTATCTCCTTAGATATAATTACATATTTATAACTTCTTTCCACAGCATAACAGTATTTAGTGATTTCATATAAGTTTTTACCAGAAGTACAATATTGAAGACGTAACACTGGATTGGTTGATAAAATTCTGACCTACAGGTTATTTGGTAGACCCACACAAATTTTATATAAGACCCATACAGGTTAGCACTCAGCTACATGGATGCATTGAACAGAAAAGGGCAGATTTATGGAGTTCCGTAGACATGACAGAGAACAGAAAGTACTAAAGAAACTGTATGAAGTATTAAAAAAATAGTGATTATATAAAGAGTAATGGGCTTTGTGTACGACCCATTGGAAACAAAACTTCAGGTTCTTTTCTATGCCTCTTTCTATGCCCTTGTTCATGGAAGACTATAAGGTCTTATATAAACTACTCCCACTTTTTTATTTCCTTTGGAGTACCACAAAGCATATGGTACTATCAGCCTGCAGTTTCCCCTCTAGAGCTTCTGAATTCCTTGCTGCCTCAGTTCAACCACTTAAATTAAACAAGGTAAAGATTCTTTTACTCTCTCCTGGGTCCACTTCCTGACATTCACTTTGCTAATTAAATGTCAGTCTTTCATAAACACAAAGTGTTTGTTAAAAATATAAGCAAAACCATGCATGCATGCAAACATGTTTTCACATGGTCTGTGTCTCACCTTGGTCTCTATTTGCCTGAGAAACTGTCCCTTTTGAAAGCGTGTATAGCACAGAAGGACTCATGAAGGGATATAGGTGAGACGCAATAGCCAACAGCCATTTTAGGTGCCTAAATTCAGTGCTGATATCCTCATCCCACCACCAAGTTGATACATTGTCCTGGAAATGCCTAAATGCACCTACAATTCTTTTTCGTATTTCGTCATGTCTTATGCGCCTAAATTTTGTTGCTAGACATATACAGACATACAATCATGTCCTGATCCTGACACTATCTTCTAGCCTCTTCATCTTCCAGCCCTGCGGAGAATCACAAAATATGCCTGTATGTTGCTGGTCTCATTTTGGAGGCTCAATTCAATAGACCTTTTGGAGTGGGATTGTGTTAAGCAGCAGTTAAAAAGCACTCAGGCAGAAATCTATGGAGACTGGGGTTGAAGATCCTTCTATAAAGTGACCTGAATTTATGTCTGACAAAAATGTATGAAATGTAGAAGAGGCACTTTCACTCCTTTGAATTGCTCCACTTTGTGTCTTTCCCCAGTAAATACTCAGGTACGATCCTAGGGGTGAAGCAGCCTGCACACATTTCAGGTACCTTATTGAAATGCTCTTCACTAATAAACAGTCTAATTGCCTGCATAGACAGTGGACTGTGGCACATGCCTTTGAAGGACTCCAAATGGAAGTCCCATCCACTTGTCCATGTTACCAACCTAGGTGCAGACAGGCTCCCCTAACTTTGGGGGCCTTCTAACTTCCCCACGACTCTCTCTTAATGCTTTGTTTAGGTTTTATGCACTTTCTTTGAGAGGGATGACTTAGTAAATGTCTAAAACTTAAAAGTTAGGTGTCTGCAATAGGAGGGCTGGATTCTGCCTTGTAAAGAGAGAGAAGGGCCTGGGGCTGTGAACGTTGAGTGGAGGGAGCTATGAAAGCATTTACAGATCAAACTGTCTAGGTCCCAAGGAGAAACTTGTATTTAGGACACACTCTTGGCGTTTTTCACTGGATACTTTTAAGCTAGCATTGTGGCTCCTGTTTGCAGATGCCTAGCTCTAACAAAAAAATAATTTGAAGAGTACTTGAATTCAAAATGGAGGTTGTGAGTTCTGCTGATAAGGTACCAAAAAGAGATCATGCAATACTCAATTCCTGTGCAAACTGAGCCCTCAGATAGTGAAGAGCCAGCACTAGAGGAAATCTTGCTAGGAAACTAATAATGCCGAATTGAACAGGCTCTGAACACCATGTTGAAACTATGGCTGGGACTTCAACCTGAAGAACCAGGCTAAGGAGTCCATTAAAATGGCCTTCTTTCAGTCACCAGCCACGACTGGGTTGTGTGGTAAAAATTACTTTCAAAATTTAACTAATGACCGTATCATGATGTATGTACACAAAGAACCAAAATTAAGAGTATATGGAAAACTTCAATTCTGGGGCACCTAATTTTGTGAGTGCTGGCTTCTGTGACCTTTCAAAGTCTTTTCAAGGTAATCCTCCATGTATGTACTACCTTATATACAATGTCAATAGTCCTTTGTGTCCTGTCATGTAAATTTGCTTCAGAACAGGGGCTTTGGTATTACAGAAGCAAGAATATTAGTTTGTTATTAATTTTGTATGATTTAAAAGTCATCTCTCATTTATTTATTCCATTGCTCTGGCATGTTGTTAGGCCTTTTTTAAGCCTCAGAGTTATGTCCAGTGACATTGTCAATTGTGTCACGGCCTAAGACAAATTGTTCTTTTCTGATCTGCTAGTACCCTTTCTTAGGAGTTTAGCAGCATTATGTACCTGAGGGAACAAGCAGTGATCAGAAAAGTCGCAAGACACATTTACATGGTGTCTGAGGTAAATAAAGTTCCTTCCTCATATAGCAGCCATGTGTAACTGTTCATTTAAATATCTCTTCTTATCTTACGATCTGAGAGGTGACAGGGCTAAGAGCAGTAATGGAGATGTGAGTCCTTCCAGAAACCTCTCCAATGGGTAGCGATGGGATTCCTCACATCAGTGAGGCAGGAAACTCTTTTGAAGCTTCCTCTTCCATGAGTTTATAACAGACTTCCTTGCTGATGATAAGCACTCTAGTAGCCTCAGTAAAGCTTTCTACTATCTGGAAGCAGCTACCAGAGTACATCTCTCTGGTTAGGCAATGAGAGGGCCATTTAAAAAATAACAATGCAATACAAAGTCTTCTTTCCTAGGCCTGATACTCCAGCTGGTACAGAGCCCTGCAGCATCTTTCTGGATGGCTACTACAAGGACATCACACCTGTACATGGTTACACTAGCTTCTTGTAGAATATCAAACCTATTTCTAGGGCTGGTCTTACATTCTCACTGGCTTTCAATGGCCTGAAACACCTAGAGGCCTGGGATGAGGATGTGACAGAAGAGCTTCAGTGCTCTGGGGCAGTGAATCATTCACACTGAGACAAAACCTGTCTGCACAGAGGACAGAGCTCTCAGGCCCCAGACTTAAGAGAGTTGTGACAATCATCCCAAACATCACCATCATCTGCTCCAAACGCAGAGCAATAAGTGCCTTTGATTTGTCTTCTCAAACATATGAATTTGTCTGTCTGTGTATACCTGTATGACTGAAAAAGCCAGAGAAAACAACTGATGCACTGCATATACTTCTGGTCTCAAGAAGAGGACAAGAAAGTGGGGGGAGCAGTACAAAGGAAAAATGGCAGGTGGAGAAAAAGGGAGGGGGAGAAAGAAAGCTGAGAATATGGGATAAACAAGACAGAGACTGTGAGGAAGAGGATGAAACAAACCTGCAACAGTGAATCAATATATAAAAGGATGCAAATAATCCAAGCCTGGAACAGTTATGTTAGTAGGTCTGGCAATAATATCTTTCTCTTCTAGTCCTCTATTTCTCTTGAATCTACCTACTTCCTACTTTTCTTCTTACATCCACATGGACCAGGGGAAGATACTTCCTGATGTGCAATAGTCCTGGAAGAGACCAGAAGTCTGAGAAGAGTTCAGAGACTTTGGGAGGGAGGAGAATGATCACAGATGGGCTCTAAATTCCATTTCCATTTCTTCAAAAACCTTCGAAACCTTCCAAGGAGGCTTCTGTGCTTCCACTGGGAGCCAGATCTTTGGGCAACGGACAAGTTTCTTAATGCATTCAGCAGAAAGACTGCCAGACAAAATGTGCAATAAAGAGAAACTCTCTATTTAATTTTCAGAGTGTCTATTCATGTGTACAGACTCTTGGTGCAGCTAATATCAACTATAAGCGGCACCAAACATTTTTGTTGTCTTTAGGATTCTTTCCCTCATGATTCATTGCTTTGAGGATCTCTGCTCTTCTTGGGCTCCATAGCTCTGCAGACAACACAGGAATCTCATGTTGTGCCCTTTCCATGCTTGTACAGTATCAGTGTTGCTATCTAATCCTGCCTCAAAGTCTTCAAAAAGTCTTGCCTTTTCTTCCCTTTAACTGCTGTACTTGGCCTTGGATTCTGAAATGCAAAGAAATGTCTCTTTGGCATACAAGAGAGAAAACGGGGGAAGGCCAGGATGACTGGCTTGATTGATCAGCAGAGTATGAAGCAAGTGTCCCTGATGGATGGCTATGATATCAGTGGTCAGTTGGACAACCTTCATCCCAGTAAATGCCCCCAGTGCTCAGAGGCCCCCCACCCTCTGCCTGAAGATCTGCATCTTTCCATGCTGCTTCCCTTTCTCCTTTCCCAACACCTGCACTGAAGCTCCACTCCAGGGTTGGTTTGCCTAGTTTAGAGCTGGATTATGAGACAGAAAGGTGCTAAATAGGACTGCATCCTGGGTTTGTGTGAATTTAATCGAAAATGATAAAATAAGAAGAAATGCAGAAATGAGGATCACTGCTTCTGCACTATCCTCAAATACACACATCTATGATAATAAATAAATACATTTTGAAGAGGAAATGCAGCTCTAATTTCTAGACCCTTAACTGGCTGAATAAAGCAGGACAAAAGAAGATGATGAGGATTTTGGAGGAAGATACATATCATCTTATATAGTTACACTTGAGTGAGACTGTGAGCAAAACTCCCAGAAACTACTTTTATATTAAGAAAGTGGCTGTTGTTGACAAGTGGAGCGTGTGGTGGAAGGAGATTGTTGTCAGTGTAAACGGTGGTTACTGGAGAAGAGCTGTCACAGAGATAAAAATGAGGTGAAAAGGCTTCAGTTGGTGAAAAATGACATTGGCAAAATTGGTTCATTTCAGTGAAAGGGTTGGAGTAGGAGTCCCTAGCTGTCAGGACATGCTATTCAGTAGAGTGCGTTATCGGATACATTTTTCATTTGTTGAATATTCTGTTAAGGGCACAGAATACTGTTAAGCCTATCCATGAAAAGCCAATAGAAACATTTAGAAGTCAAACATTGAGAGCCCGGGTATTTATTGGCCTTGTTCCATGCACACAACTCTCATCAATGTCAGCTCTGCACAGGTCTAGCATGGCTTATGACCCTGAGGTTTTAACCTTTCTGCATTGCTAGTGCATTACTTATTGGGTAAAAGCCTTAGCTTCTTTGGAATTAGAAATCTGAGGCATTATTGGAAGCCAAGTAAGTAATAGAAAGTATACCAAAGGGACATGGCACCTTAGAAAATGCTCAGGCTTAGTCTGAATCAGAAGATGGTGGTCTTTGCCATTCTGTTCCATATAAGTGTGTATCTAACTAAGATACTGGACATAAGCAGAAATCCATACCTGCACTACAGCTTGTTGGTGTTCAGAACCAACTGCAGATGAAGTGGTCGCTGGGGGCTGAACTGCTCCCCATTCATCCCATTGGGGAGCTTTGGAGATATTTGCTGTGTTACTGATACCTCTTCTGTGGAAAACGAGGCTTCTGTCTTGAGAAAAATTTCTCAAGCATTTTTTTACAAGCATTAAGTTAATTCTGAGAAGGAATGCAAGCCCAGACCTTATGAGGGAGATGGCTAGGTGCGTGTGGTTCAGGATAACACAGTTCTCGGGGCTCAGAACACCAAGCAGAGCTGGTGGGTGCTGTGATGGAGCCTGCCAGAGGACTTGACCCATGTCAGTCAGCAGCACTGGCTGTTGGGAGCCAGAAGCTGGCTGTGGTGTGGATAACTAACACTGCACGAGGAAAGTGTTTAAAATCTGTGTGGATGTGGATGCCAGCCGTTAGTCCATCTAACGCTAAACAGGAGTCATGCATGGTGGTCGAGAACAAACATGCTTCTCCCTGAGGCCCTGTGAGATTACCCACGTTTAATACCTCATCTTTTATTGGCATTTCAGTCTAGATTTTTTTGACAGCTTATGTCAATGCTACCTCAAGGGCAAACCCTCCCCTAACTTTCTCACAGCAGAAGACTTTTTTTGCCCTTGCCATATTTGTCTCTGATGTCTCAGGTGCCATATTACTGTATCAAGAGGTGGAGAAATCAAAGGAGTGGGAGGTGACATCCCCCCAACTCTCTATCTTCCCCCCCCCCCCCCCCCCAAGCTGATACAGGGCTGCAATGCTGCAAGTTTGCTCTCCTAGTGCATCACCTCCATCCATCCTCTCTCGACCTTTCTCCAGACTCCAGGCAGGGGCAGGTGCCTGAAAAGTTATGGACAAACTGTGCATATGGTGGAGGTAGAGGACAGGCTAAAATTCCTATTCTGTGAAGACTGTATTTATTTCCCATTTTATGCTCACGGTAACCCCTAAATAGACTAGAAACTATAAACTTCAAACAGTGAGACACTGACAGACACAAATTCTTTACGATTATTCATTCAGAAATCCAAAATGTGAGGCCATCTTTATGCTCAGATAATGCCTAAACACTTTTCCTTGTTCAGGTGCCTTTAAAGTCTTGTCTCAGGGTGATCACTTACAGCTTTGGGAAACGAGCTGCGGCAGACCTTTGTTGCAGCATTCTCTAGATGCATTATGTTCTACACAAACGTGACAGCTGCAGTGAGGACAAGTGGAAAATTGACAGGAGATAATTATTGTCTTATTAGGTTCCAGTTTCTGACTTAAGGAATGTCAAGGTCTGACAGAAGCAGTGATTTCAATGAAGAACAGAAGGTAGGGGACAAAAGTTTTCTCATAGTTGCTTGGAAATAATTTCTGATGATGAACCTTTACATGCTGGTTTTGACTGAAAGTATTCACTGAAAATCATAAGTGGTTTCCAGCAAGCTGCTTGGGTTGATATGATCAAGATACGTAAAAAATTACAATGAATATAACACTGTTTTCATATCCAGTTGTCATTCACAGAAATAACAAAAGCCACACTCCTGCTGCTGCAGGCTATCTACCAGCAGACCCGTTGGTTACAATTGATTTGCTGATAGACAACCTAGCTTTCCAACAGTATGAATGGAGAACCAATTAGTAAAATTCTGATCTGTTGAATACAGAAGTTTAATCAAATAACGGGGTGGGGGGGGGGGGGAACTCATTTATTTTTGCAGAAAGGACAGGGTAAGGTGGTGAAAAGTGAAAGACCAAAATGGGAATCAATCAACCTAACAGAGTGCTCCTTTTGAATGAGTCCCTAAAGTAGATATCCTAGTGTACAAGCAGGCTGCAGGTAAGGCTCTTGCAACTGCAGTGGTGATAGGAAGCTATGGAGAGGTATAGCTTTTTCCTATCTATGATACAAGATAGTAGGCTAGGCTCTGAACAGGGATCTTCATCTCACTGACAAATGCCATTGACATCAACTAGAGCTCTTCCAAGAGCAGGAGAGGGATTCTTGGTTTGCACTGTTTCTTACTGGCAGGGATTCCATGTATGCTTATTTACTTTGGCATAAAACAGAAAAAAATGGTAATTAAACAGCACAGTTTGAAAGGAGTGGTATTCCTCAGGGTCAATGAGAAAAAAAAAAAGAAAAAAAAGAAAAAAAAAGAAAAAAATAGAAAAAAAAAGAAAAAAGATGAGTATAGGATAATAGGATAATCTAAGAATCTGTTCTGTATAAAGGCAACCTCTCTCCTATAGAGAGGAGGAAAATGTCACAGTGCTGTGCAGGTCTTTCCTCTACTTGCTGTATTTCAGGAATGGCAGCTAGTCACTTGGAGCAGGCATTTATGCTGAGGAAGGAATCGCACATAATATTTCAGTTATAATCACAGCTTACAGGAGTCCCCAGGACTTGAAAGAGGCCATGCTTTAGGGCACATGATGGTTTCTTCATTATCTGTGGTTTTGTGACTTTAATTAATCACTTTCTAGACCTGTGTTTGGGGTAGAATATTGCAGTGAAGGATAAAATGTCTGTGCTGATTAATTTTGAATGGCTGCAGCAATTCATATGATCGAGATGCTACTGCATCTCCAGGTTCTTGCAGAGCAGTATGTTGTTCAGTTTGCCCTCAAGTGTAGGAAACCAAGATGACTCTACACCATCTTCTCACCTGTATGGGGAGACCCCATGATGTTCACTGGTTTGCAGACACACTTGCAAGGATCTATTCCATGAAAGGAGTTCAGGAACAATACTGTAAAGCAAAATATTTGGCCAGATAATGTATGTTTTCAATCAAAATTGCTGTTAAATGGTAGTCTGTGTAGTGTAATTGGGATGTGAGTGTTGCATATACTACAGCACAGTCTAAGCTACTGCAGCTGCTGTGGGTAACAAGTGCAGTGAATATAAGAGAACCTGTACTGTGATATGTCCTAAAAGATTGGATACGTATTTCCAAGTAATGTTAGGCTTGAAGATATCTCCTGATAATGCTGTCTTTCAGGCTGTCATAGTTCTCTTCACCTGCTTTTATATTCCAAGACCTGTACATTGTGAATAATAATTTTGTATGAAATATTGAATAGTTCAGAAATAGGAGGGTAATTTTATACTGATTTTTTCAATCATATTGAAGAGTTCTCATTACCTGTTACTCAAAATCCAATTCTAATTCAAATCCATTTCCACTAAAGATCATGTTTATGTATCACTTTATGGAGGTTTATCTGTGCTTCATGCATTTCTGTTCCATGCACAATTGAAGACCATGGAAATATTACATGACATAGAAAGAGAGGTAGAAAATAACTGGATCCAAAATTTTGCTTCAAACCCAGTACCTACTATAGCTTTCAAGATGGTTTTCTGCATTTTCATCCTAGAACACTTATTTATGTAATAAAATGCATTAACTAAAATAGTTTACTTAAATGTGCTAAAAAGAAAACTATATACTGAGTAGAAAGATATTCTGTTGCCACAATGAAGACCAAATGTTAGGAGAGCCACCTTCCTCTCTTTGCCACAGGCTCCCCTTGTGACCTTAGCCTTGGCACTTGAGCTGTCTGAGCGTCTTCTCACTCTGAAAAAAGGGCAATTTTCTTCCTCTTTTTATGAGTGTCCTCTAGCCCTGTCCCAGGTTCCTTTCATAGTTACAGACTGTGCATGTTCATTAAATGGCTTAAAGGGGAATGTCACCACTTGGGGTAAAAAATTCTAGCTCATAAAAACCCTGCTTGTAACAGCCACTATCTTTGACGTGCAAGGAGGGGACATAGATGGAGAATGGCAGAACCCTGCTCCATGATTGAGTGCTGGAGAAGCAGCCCCTGGTGGTGGCAGAGATTGGGGGAACCTTGGGAGTATACTGAGATACTGTCCCTCCAACCAGAGGGAGCAGTAGCCAAGTTTCTCATTGCCTCCCTGCTCGGATGAGCCCTTAGTACAGGCAGACTCACAAGAGCTTTTCCTTTAATTGAAGTAAGTTGAATGGACACAAATGTAAATGTTGATAATATGTTTGTACTTCCATGAGTTTGCTCTTTCCCCCTCTTCAGTTTTGTCAAAAAGAACAGTGATGCTGACTGATTATGCAATTGAGTTCTTATTTCTTTACTCCAAAGTGGAGCTACCTACAAGTTTACTGGCCAGTTTCCTAAAGTGCTGGTAGATCCTTGTTGCAAATGGGACCAACCACTCTCCAGCAGGTAAGGCGATAAAAATGCGGGCAACGTTTCTCTGCCACAAGTGAAGCAAAGAAAGAGGCCACCGTGCATCAAGCAGAAAGATGAAAGCCATGCCAGCTATTAATGGGGACTAAAGTGTACTACAGCATGCAAGCTAAAGGGACCCTGTGTGAAGAAGCATGGAAATATTTTTTAATATCGTAGTTCCCTGTTAATGCCACTCTCAGTTTTCAAACACTCATATTCATGAGATGTATTATTATTAGCCATAGGGCACTTTATGGATGTTAATTTAATGGGTTTTTGTTTTTACTGATGCTTTGATGTTTCCAGAGACCTGCAGATGTGCTGCATGTTGAAGTCACAAACTCAGGGCAGCCCAGAATTAATTGAGAAAGCTGGCTCAAAAGCAATTATTCTGTTTTAACTGTATTCATGTATTCACCCTCATGCTAATATAAGGACTTTTGACGATGTTAAGAGACTGTACCTATGGTTGTGGGAGGTCAGAGGCAGCTGTACAAACTGTTTTCTGTCCTGGGATTAGCCGAGAACCTGCTTGGCCTCTGGCATAAGACAAATCAGCCCAGATGCTCACAAGGGAGCAACGTACAGGAGCAAGACTCCTGCAGTTTGACATGCTGCTGCTTCGTCTCTCTTGAGCAGTATCCCTGCCATTATTGCAGCTTTGCTGCTCCATTTTTCTGCCCCTTATTTGAGGACACAGGTTCTTCCTTGATATATATATAAAGGTTTAAAAAAATAGGTGCATGATCTTAATGCAGATACATAAACAGCTTGGTTGTATTATCAGGTAACAGATGTGAAAGTCAATAGAAAGTCAGTAATACATAATCTAAATACTTGCAGATATGTTTTAGGTCAGCCCTTAAAGGGGTCTTTGTGCATGTGGCACAATGTTTGCAAAACTGTATGGAATATTGTGTGAAAACTGCCAGTACTTTTTAACCACAGGTTCTTAGGCTGGGAAACATATATTCCAGATTAAGTGTATTCAAATAATTTTTAAGCGATTCTTACATTAAGTCATCCCTGTCTGCACTGGCTTTTTCTCTGAAAATGGTTCTAGTGTGTGATGGTTTTGGCTGGGATGGAGTTAATTTTCTTTATAGTAGCTAGTATGGGGCTATGTTTTGTATTTGTGCTGGAAACAGTGTTAATGATACAGGAATGTTTTAGTTACTACCGAGCAGTGCTTACACAGAGTCAAGGCCTTTGCTGCTTCTCACCCCACCCCACCAGTAAGTAGGCTGGGCATGGGCAAGAGGCTGGGAGTGGACACAGCTGGGACAGCTGACCCCAGCTGACCAAAGGGATATTCCATACCATATGATGTCATGCTCAGTATATTAAGTTAACGGTTGGACTCGATGATCTCAGAGGTCTTTTCCAACCTTAATGATTCTATGATTCTATGAACAAAGCTGGGGGAAGAAGAAGGAAGCGGGGGACGTTCGGCGTGATGGCATTTGTCTTCCCAAGTAACGGTTATGCGTGATGGAGCCCTGCTTTCCTGGGGATGGATGAACACCTGCCTGCCGATGGGAAGTAGTGAATGAATTCCTTGCTTTGCTTTGCTTGCATGTGCAGCTTTTGCTTTCCCTATTAGACTGTTTATCTCAACCCACGAGTTTTCTTACTTTTACTCTTCCGATTCTCTCCCCCATCCCACCAGGGGGGAGCGAGTGAGCAGCTGTGTGGTGCTTAGTTGCTGGCTGGAGTTAAACCATGACATAGTGTTATGATACCTGTTTACTGTTGTAATATATTTCATCTATTCTGAGCAAGCTAGGACTGTAAGATTTGCTATTGTATGTTTCTGCTCAAAGGTTTCAATGTGAAATTTTGTTGTCCAAAATCACAAATACAGCTATAACACAAAGATTTTTGCAGTTTCTCAATGTTTCTGCAACCAGAAACAAAGGAGAATTTTTTGTTGAATTATTTTAATGTGATATTCAGCTGTTGGTTGTAGTGTGTGGTTCTTTTAATGGAGGCAAACTGTTGTGCAGAAACTAATATTCCACAGAGAGAAACAGACTAAGCTGGAGAGTGCAAACATGGTGGTGGTGGTGAAGAGAAAATATCTAATCTTGTTTCATGCCCATTTGCTGCTTGAATTTCCCTTTACAGGCTCAAAAACCCCACACAGCAGGTACTTTCAAAATTAACTCTCCTTTCAGGGGGTCTAGTGTAATAGTACTTAAGTAGGCTTTTCTGGGCTGAATTAGCTGTTTCAAGTTTATGTTTGGTTTCAGCATTCATATAACTGTCTCTCTAGGCTGAAAAGCTCAATTTCCCTACCAAGCATGCTCTCTTTGTACCCTTTTCCTGCTGCAGAGCTTGGCAACCTTTAGCAACCTGCTCCTGGCAGCTGGATTTTCCCTCTCTGCCAGGTTCTGCTCTTTGCAAAGTCTTTAAACCAGATCATTGCCCAGGAGGTCAGAATAGAGAGTCTGGGATTTCTTTTTAAATTTCATCCAAAATAGCTAAGCTAAGGGACCTGTCCAGTATATTTTGTAAAATATATGTGATCAAGCTGGTTACATGACTTCTTTCTGCTACCTGTTCCCAGATACCTTTGCTTCTCCCATTTTTCTGAAATTCCTAATGCAGTACTGCTCCCAGCACTCCTGCTCTTGAGAGCACCAGGGTTTGTATTAAGACAGATTGACGACAGCCTATTTGCTACAGAGGGAAAAAGGAGCTTTCAGAAGCAGTAAGCTTGCTCCCCCTGCACAAAGTTGCTTAATTTTACACTCTTCTACCAGATCCTAGATGTAAAAAATGTAAATACTCCCTACAGGAATGTGACATCATGTGTCTATGGCTTTGACCATTGTGCCTATGAAAACATTAATTTAATGAAAAGGAAACAGTTTTGTTTTCCTCAGAGATCACAATCAATCTTTAGATAATCAAGAACAAATGTGCATTGCAACAGTGCTTTAACATGAGGTCTGCTAAAGTACTTCTGAAAATTTTGTAAAGCCACACGAGTCTCAGAGAAAGAGGACTTAAACCAGTCCAGTGATACTAGACAGCAGCTTGCAGAAGTCTCCCTGCACATCGGGAATAAAACCTGGATCTCCCCTTGTAAAGAGGGAAATCTTGGGCACCAATCTTTGTCCTGAAAATGGTATCTGTATCTCCAATTAAACAGGAAAAAAAAAAAAGCCTAAATACTGTTGTAAGAAGAAACTTGAAGCCATCCCCCTTAGTCATTTCCAGAAAGCATCCCTAGTAAAGGGCATCACAGTCAAGCTACCTTGTATTTATTCCTTACCTTGTGCCACAACTCAGGCATTTCTTTTCTGCACCCTCTCTTACCTGCAAATGCCGTGGTGAATATTGTCCTACCTTCCCCATTCCGAACCCCATGCGCCAGACTATATCCCCAGACCTGGGGAATAAGGCATTTTGCTAGGAATTAAATCAGTTGATAAGGTTTTGGTGCACTAGAAATTCAGGACGGCTGCTGACTAAACTGGCATATAAAAGGATGCTGCCACCTATTCTGTCAGCTATCTTGTATGGAACATGTGCCTGGCTTCTTTTCATTAACTTTAAGCAACATGGAAACTATTTGATCTCGATAAATACCAGATAAGGACTGTAATTCAAATCCTCTGCACTGAGAAACAGTATAAAACCAATGTATTAAAATACAAAGCAACTCAGGTTAAACCTTGGATGAAATGTGCCATGAAACCAATTGCACAATATAATTACAGGCACATGAAGCTCCTTCATACTAATTAATGACTAAGTAACTTCTAATAAAAAAGTACATTTTCTTAGAAGTGCATTTACTAAAATGTTTACAAATGTAGTCTCCTTCAGGGCCTGCTCCAACTATAGAACAAATCGCTTTGACTTGTACGGCAGCAGTGGCTTTATAAAAGACGTATATGGCATGAAAGCCCAAAGGGAAATATAGTATTCTAGGTGGAAAATACCCTCTGACTTCGTTTTTCATATTTCAACTTATTTCTGAACTTAGAATCATAGAATCATAGAATCGTTAAGGTTGGAAAAGACCCTTAAGATCATCGAGTCCAACCGTTAACCTATCACTGCCAAGTCCACTACTAAACCATGTCCTCGAACTTCAAGGGACGAATACTGCAACGTACGTATTTAATAGGCAAACTGAAAGGAGCAAAAAAAGGTCCAAATAGATGACGCTAAGCTGACAAACGTAGCTCAAACGCAAGCCGAGAGCTCCATCTGCTGCTGCGCTGCGGCGGGGCGCTCGGTGTCTTAATTAGGAATAGGAATATTTCGTGGAAAAACAACTTTTCCTTTCTTCCAGTCCCTTTATTTTCATTTCCCTCTCTTTTTTTTTTTTCTTGTTTTTGAATTGGCATCTTGAGACCACTACCAGCACTTGCGTAATATTCTTGTATAATCAAATGTGTGCTTTTGTATGAGGAAAAATTTCCTACAGCATCCTGTGACATAAACCCAAACTTCTCTTGGACTTCACCAACTCTTCACTCTCTTTCTGCATTTTCAGGAATGAATGTATTCTGCAAAAGACGCAGTAGACAGCTAAAGCACACTAGCCTATTCATTGCTCTGTATTCACCAACATCTCTCTCCTCTGCCTTTTGGTTTCCCAGTGGCTTGCTTAATAAGGACATACCGACGACAGTGCAGTATTGCTGTTTGCCAGATACAGTACAAAACTGAGAACCCTCTGTATCTCTGACAGTGTGACTCCCTCCTTGTCATTCTAAAAAGTGACCAGAAGGTTGTCATACTTTACTACTACAACACACATCTTAGAAATGCATGTGATTTATAGGAATATAAATTGCAGTTCATACTATACTATAAACACAGCCGAATACACAGAGAGGGATAATCTTCTGAAATTTAGAAACACGAATTGATCAGAAGATGCAGATCTTATCAAAAAGAACAGAAAGGACAAGAGGAATATTTTCATAGATGGTTTTCTCTCAGAGCTGGACTTAACTATAAACACTCACTTAAAGTGGACCTTGTGTACAGGTACCGCTTTATTTACTAGCCATGCTATTTGCTCTTCTTACTGCAGTGAGTCTTCTTCGAAAACATCCCATCCCTGGAAACATTCAAGGACAGGCTGGATGGGGGTCTGAGCAACCTGATCTAGTTGAAGATGTCCCTGCCCATTGGATGGAGGGGGGATGGACTAGATGACCTTTAAAGGTCCCTTCCATCCCAAAGCATTCTATGATTCTATAATTCTTTGTTTAGGTCTACATTAGCTCTCAGTGTGGCCCAACAGATTTTTACAGTGACACAGTCGGTACTGAGGTTTCTAGATTCACGCAGCACATATTTTCAGGGTGTTGCCGCAGATTGGCTCTAGTCTGGTCCCATGGACTGTCTGCCTCTTAGCAGCTGAGTCACACTAAATCACTGCTGGAAGGAAATCCTCTCATTTGTTTTCATCCAAAATGAAACCCACTCAAGCAAGGTGTCCTAGTCCACTAGGGTTGGACTAGATGGTCTTTAAAGGTCCCTTCCAACGCAAACCATTCTTTGATTCTATGACACTATGAAGTACTCTGAGAGAGCTTTGTGATGCTCACCAACAGGTGGTAAGTGGGGATGCCTGGGAGAGCCCCTTAAAAAAGGCATTCCTGTTGGGAACTAAAAGGCTAAACCACAAACTAAATTAATGCAGAGCTAAACTTTCCATTTGAAAAAGTTAGCATTTCATGCCAAAGATGGTCTTCTTAAAACTTTACTAGGCATAATGCATTGCATTATGTTAAAGTGTATGTCAATCCTAAGTATGTTCCTAAGTGTAAACATGGATTCTCTTTCTCCCTGTGCACCTTGCTTGCTCTTTTCTTTCTGATCTTGCTTGTTACACCAGAAAACAAATAATCTTCTCTGGCAGTCTTTTGCATTAAGTTTAGTCAGTACTCAGCTTGAGTTGAAAAATGGGGATATAATTCTCAGTACAGCTGGAACACCTATCACTGACATCAAGATTTTGTCTCTTAAAGCTCAACCTTCCTTAGAGCAGAGTGCAAGCATTTTGAATACAGGCTCTTCTGCCTTTCTTCCATCTTAAAGAAAGCAGGGGCTTGTCATAGCTGTATATACCTATATACACTGAATTGTGACAGATCCTGAGGACAAGTATCTTTCATTACCAGAGGTATTTATTTGCCTCTTTAGGTGCTTCAAATAATGCTGTTTATAAAAGACAGTGAAATAGAATCACTTAGATTAAAAATGTGGCTTGAAAATATACCACAGTAATGCCGACATCATCATCAGTCTGCTGTTAACTTTGTATGTGCTGACCATAAAAGAATGAACAATGGTATTTCAATGAGGTTTATAACTAAATGTAGGCAATTATATCAGGATGGTGAAAATTTGTGACTTTGCATAGAAATGTTCTGTACCTCTGATAAAAAAGCAGAAGGCAATGACTACACCTGTAAACAAAGCCTGCAAACAATACATATTAAGAAAACAAAGGTCTGCCTGTTGATTACAGTTATTTTGGCAGTGGGATCACAGAGGAAAAATTGCAATAGTTTGAGCAGGGAGGGAGACAGATGGGGTGGATGGTGAGTTTGGCTGCCTTTGGCACTGAACTACAGGCTGAGTATTCTCTCATTTCTTCTTCTCTTCCTTTTAACCTTCTCAGTTCTCCTTATTCTCTCTCGCCCTTTTCCTGCCTCCTCATCTGCTCAAAAAAGAGGGAGAGGGAACAGCAATGAGCAAGGTAGATGCTTCCCTGTAGAGATGCAAGGTAGATGCTTCCCTCTTCACTGAGGCAGCTACATGAACAGGCACAGCTCTGCAGCAGGAGTGGAGGGTGACCCTGTATCCTATACCTAATAGCTGCCTCCAGATCCGCCCGTCCAGCTCCTTCCTGGATTTTCAAAATTGGCTGATGCCAGACATGGGTGCATTGGACTATGCCAGCCCAGGGTTAGAGTGCTGGATGGAGAGATCTGCAGACCATCAGTTTCACACTTCTATTTTATTTTGGCCAAATCATGCAGTGGCAACTTCTGGGGTCATTAAAAAATGTCAGAATTTGACGTCTGTCAACTTTCAATATTAATTGGCAAAATCAGACAATGAGAAGTAAAGAAAAAAATCTAGTGTAAATTCTTGGTCCATATTCAGACCAACACTAAGACAACTAAGATGGACATTCGTTCATGCCAAGCAGGTAGTTTTTAACCAGAAAGACTATGATTCCCTGTTATCCTGTCACTCCCCAGGGGATCTTGAGTCCCTGCCTCCATG
This sequence comes from Nipponia nippon, assembly GCF_047370975.1. Taxonomy (NCBI): domain Eukaryota; kingdom Metazoa; phylum Chordata; class Aves; order Pelecaniformes; family Threskiornithidae; genus Nipponia; species Nipponia nippon. The sequence continues at coordinate 80,958,409 of NW_028262358.1, read as the reverse complement.
CTGGACTGTGACATTACCAAGCACATAAACACTGCTCCTGATGGGCCCCAAAGCTTTGTGTCTGGCCCCAAGATGCCTGACTCACTAAGCCCTGCTTGCATCCGACAGACAGCACTGAGTTCAGTGTCAGATGTGTCTGGTGGTTAAAATGAACTGTCAAATTTAGTACCATTGAACTTGCTATTGATGTGTTCTTATTCTTTTTACCTGTGGACGATCTCTGCCAAATGACGAAGGAGTGACTATGGGCAAGACCCACCAAAGGACTTTCAGTGTTTTAAAAAACACTTTATGGTACAATCCGTGTGTGACTTTGTGCTAGTCAACACTGCTGAGGAGAAGGGTAAACTCACCCCTTCTGGGCTGCAGGCTGATGAGCTGCAGTGCTTTCAGTGCCAGAGAGAGCTGGGTATCTCACTGCATTATTCTGTGTGCATACAACCCTAATAGTGCCCTGCTGTCTATACTTGCACCACTGTCAAACCTCATCCCCCCAAAACTAACATGGCAACTTAAACATCCTACCACTGTCCTTACAGGATGTTATTCCTAGCAGCCTTTTCTGAGACAATATCTTTAACTCTGCAGCACTAAGATGTCCTAATTTATTACACATGTCCTCAATTCTGTGAAGAAATGCTTGGTTTTGTGAGTCTGCAAAGCCTTCTAGAAGGCACAACAGAAAACAAGCATATTCCTCACCAAATTCTATTATAATTGAAAACTGGGTGGTCAGCTAACCTGCATCTCTTGTTTCAAAATGAACCAATTTCCTAGAAATACCATCACTTCCACTCTCTCTCTCTGTATTAGACAAGGAGACAGCAATGACAATAGCTAAAGCAGCCAGGGTTCTTTCATTCACTCTGGTGTTTAAAAGTTGCATGAAATGTGTTTTGCTCTGTACTTTAGCACTCAGAATAAGTTTCAGTTGAACCACTCAGGTATCAGAAAATAAAATGGATGCCTTGGATTCCTGGGAACTCTTGATCAAAGTGTGAGGATAGTCACCCTAGCTGTGTGACAATAAGGAACTTTCACGCCTGTAGGAGGTATCTGCTAATACTTTTAAAGGGTTAAATAACAATGTGAAGCTTTTATCTTAAAAATAGGAACAAATAATAAATAGCAAAAGATATATTAGGTCCTAGGGAAAGAAAACATAAAAGAATAGGAAAGACCTGCAACAAAAAGTATGGAATAATTCTGAATACATATCCTTTATACTTATATTATTAGAAGGATTAAAGGTGTTTCAGTGCCATCATTAACTGATTTCCTATCAATCTTTTTAATTCCAGAAGAAATATTGCCTATAAATCTAGACTTCTTTTCCTTGTCCCCTCCACTGTAATTCTTGTCAACCTACATTTTTTATGAATAACACACAGGCTTAATGATATACCGTCTAGTAAAATGCACACACAATGCTTTCCAGCATGAGAGGCAACCAGTTATTAATTCTGAAACTAAACCGTGATTCTATCCTATAGGCTTCATTAGGCTTGGTGGCAGCTTCAGGAAAAAAAAAACTTTTCCATTTGTTATAACGCAGAGTGTTCTGGAGTTACAAAATTTGGAATAAGGTTGAAGGAGAAGAGCCAGTAAATAAGAGCGTTCTGGATCTTATCTGTCATTCAAATGGAACAGAGCAGTGGAGTGGGTGCTGCAGTCATAAATTTATGACTTGGATGGCAAGGATGTCATTCACTCTGGGACTTTTGGATCCTTTTCCACTCCTTTTCCCAAAGGAGGATAGTATGAATAATTAGCAATTAATTAATAATTAACTAATAATTTGAAATATGTTATTAAATTGAGGTAATGTTAAATGCTATTGTTTCCTATCGAAAGTTGAAAGGGAAGACACTTGTATTTGGACTGTGTTTCTGAAATCTGGGAATGAATTCTGCAGACTTCAGCTTGTCCCTGGAAGACAGCACTTTTTGGAACTCCTGTGGGTGAAAGGACTAATCTATTCGTTACTTGGATTATGGTAATTCACGCGCTCACAGTAGTAGTTATAGACTGTCTGAGAAATCTTTTCTCATGTAGGAGTAACTAAAGCACCGATATTAACATGCTTTCAAGTGAGAAAACAGTAGGTTTAAATCTCTAATCCTGGAATGGAGTAGGAGTGCTTGCATGGTCAGGTGCGTTTGAGAAGCTTTTGAAGAAAAGCATTCTCAGCTCCTAGCTCTTGGAGGTTTCTGCATAGGTCGTGATTGCAGTGCAATGAGGGAGCCTTCTTGGAGTGAAGGCTTTAACAGGGCCAGACAGATCAGATGTGCCTTGAAAGGGCTGCTTCTCCTCTGTCAGCCTGCTCCTGGAGAGTTTCTCAACATGCAAGAGGAGATGCCAGAGCTTAACTGCTTGAGGTGTTGCTTGTGCATGAGCCTAACACTGTGAACATTTCCCAAATAATAAAACCAGGGAATTCAGTAATTATTGCATTTTGTATCTGGCGGCCTTCTACAATCTGCCTGTAGCCTTCTGCAACCTGAAGCTTTCTACAATCTGCCTGTAGATTGCCTGAGCTACGAATAATTTTTGACTATTCACATCTCATAATCTCTTGCAGGAGATGGTGGTGAAGACTTTCTAGGAAGGATCCAATTGATCAAGTGATATCACCAGCTGACACCATGCTTAAGGCCATGTTGGTCTGCATGTGGTGTTACTGATGTTACTTTGTAGGACTGCCCTAGGAGCCAGCTCTGCAGAAACCATCTGTGGATCCCTGGAGGTGCAATTACCCTGTCATGTGAATGTGCTTGGCAGTCTACATCTATCCCAGCTGGTATCACTGTCCCCATTTCACAGGTTGGAAAACCCAAAGCACAGAGCAGCAAACCATCATGTTCACGTTTACTCACAAGCCAATAGAAGGATAGAAAATACATCCTTCTCCCTCCTCTGCTAGCTGTCTTCTAACTTCTGCCACAGTACTTATAATCTCAAACATCTTTATTAACTGCATTCACTGATTTCTTTTTACATGCTTAATGCAAGTTTTATAAAGCATTTCAAATAATCCTTAAGGGGTGGGTCACTGTATAAAGATGCTCTGTCAATATTGTTACTTTAAGCTTAACAAGGCTGCTGAAAAAGTACTTTTAGTCTCTTTCTTTCCAGATTGTTGTAAACCAAGAAAACAAACACAATAGCAATATATGCTACCAACTGTAGGTTTGACCTCACTAGGCAAGGATTTTATTTCATAAATGACAATTATAAGCCTGTTCTATTTGTTCCAGAGTTAATTTATCTAGTTTCCATCCGTATTTACAATAGTAAATTACAGACCAGATTTGCTGCCTAGTAGCTAATCACCTTCTTTGACTGGCTGATGTTCTTCTGGCAGGCCTTAAATGTCTTTAAGGTCCCATATGTTGGCTAAATGCACCATTATGTACAGGATAATAGATGGTTCCAAAGAGACTACAATGCTATAATTAATTGGAGACAGTCTTGTAACATCATAATGCATGAAAATGCTGACTGATTTCCCTTTACTTTCAATGAGTAGTTTTTATCTGTGATCTCACAGGATTCAGCTAGAAATTGTTAGACATAAAAGCTTTATAGTTCAAGTCATGGAAGAACTACAGGTAGCACTACAATATAAACAGCAGAATTCAACAGTTCTTTAAAAACATCCTTTTAGTATTAAATCAAATTTTCTATATCCTTAAAACCAGTCAAAATGGAATAAAATAAAACAAAATACATTAATAAACTAATTAAAGAAAGCACAGACTCCAAAAATGTGTCAATGGGCATTCAGTGAAGGTAACTTCTTATAGTTTGCTGTTTTAGTTTCATCATATGCACTTTTGAATGTATGTAGCTTTCTATATTTTATCTACCCATCTACACCAAAATTTTAAATAATTTACAGGCTGTTTGCAAGATTTCAGGTGGTAGCTTCTGTGTTTCTTGTTCTTTCCAGTTATGCTCAGTTCCAAGCCTGTTTCCATGCTAAAAGAAACTCTCACTTGCAGATTCTTGTCTTACCAAATTTTCACTGTGTGAGAAAATAAATGCACATTTTGTGCATAATTTTTTAGGCAACATATATTGCATATCCAGTATCTATGTGCAATACTCATATATTAAAGTGACTGAATAGAAACTGAATGGCACGTTTCAACTGACCCAAATTATTTTATCCCCAAGGCAATTCAGTTCATGTTTTTGAGGCTCATTTGATTCAAAACTCGAAATCAGAACAAAATTTTAAAGCAAAATTTCTCTCTGTGGAAATTGTGGTTCAGCATAATCTTGGTCAGTAGTTAGTGGTCAGTGTTTTTATTTTTAACTATGAAAACTTTTCATTCATTCAGCTTCAAAATTGTGAAAATGTTTCTTTTTTGCTTTAATTGGCCAACACTCTTTTTCCCTATTGCTTTCTCATTGTCCTGTCTTTCACACCGCCTCCAATTATTAGAACAGCTGATCTTTGGAATATTTTTAGAATGTTACATAACTAAATATGTTATTGATTCCCATCCCTGCAAATAGAAATGTACCATTAACCTTGTTCCATGGCTGAAAACCTGAGGTGACCAGAAAGAGGTCATCTGGTACTGTCCACAAAGGTTGCAGACCTGTCTTTTCACCATAACTGTGCTGTTTCTTGTCATGTCATTCTTGGCTTCCCCTGAAGTGTAAAGCCTTTTTAAAATAAATCATCAACGGTGTGGTGTGTTATCTGTGGCTGGCCACCAGGTGCCCGCCAGGCTGTTCTCTCACTGCCCCTCCTCAGTAGGACAGGGGGAGAAAATACGATGAAAAGCTCATGGGTTGAGATAAAGACAGGGAGATCACTCACCAATTATTATCATGGGTAAAACAGAGTCGACTTTGGGGAAATTAATTTAATTTATTGTCAATTAATATCAGAGTAGGATAGTGAGAAATAAAAATAAAACCAAAACCACCTTCCCCCCATCTCCCCCTTCTTCCCAGGCTCAACTTCACCCATCACTCTTCCACCTCACCCCCGCTCCCTGAGCAGCAGAGGGGGGATGGGGAATGGGGGTTGTGGTCAGTCCATAACACTTCTCTGCCACTCCTCCTCCTCACGCTGTTCCCCTGCTCCAGTGTAGGGTCACTCTGACAGGATACAGCCCTTCACAAACTTCTCCAACATGGGTCTTTCCCATAGGCTGCAGTTCCTGCCAGAAAACCTGCTCCTGCATGGGCTCCTCTCCATGGGCCACAGTTTCCTTCAGGGCATATCCACCTGCTCTGGCATGGGGTCCTCCACGGGCTGCAGGGTGGATATCTGCTCTACCATGGACCTCCATGGGCTGCAGGGGAACAACCTGCTTCACCATGGTGTTCTCCATGGGCTGCAGGGGAATCTCTGCTCTGGTGCCTGGAGCACCTCCTCTCCCTCCTTCTTCACTGACCTTGGTTCTGCAGAGTTGTTCCTGTCACATTTTCTCACTCCTCTCTTACAGCTGTTGTGCAGTGTTTTTTACCCTTTCTTAAATATGTTATCACAGAGGCACACCACCATCACTGACGGGCTCAGCTTTGGTCAGTGGCGGGTCTGTCTTGGAACTGGCTGAAACTGGCTCCATCCAACATGGGGGCAGCTCCTGATGTCTTCTCACAGGAGCCACCCTTGCAGCCCTCTCTGATACCAAAAAGTATTTAGAAGAATCCAGTGATCAAGTAACCAGAAGCTGCTCTGTGCAACTCTGCAGAGAAAACGCATCTGCAGCTGTACAAGCAGGGCAGTGGCAATGAGAATTGGGGGGTTGAGTTTACCTCAGTACTGGACATTACACAAGAAAAAAAATATAATAATTTATGTAGAACATAAAAAAAAGAGAGAAAAAATAATTCAAGACCTGAAGATTATTTATTACAGCTGAGAAGGTCAATCTATTTGATTGATCAATAAGAAGACTGAGAAGTGTTTTTCCTCAGGAAGAAGGACTAATGAAGATGTTAGTAAAGAGCTTTTCAATCCAGAAGAGAAATAGATCATAAAAATTAACAACTGGAAGCTGAAACCAAGCAAATTTAATTTGGGAATATAGCAGAATGCTAGCAGTGAGAGTGAATAACTCTGAAGCAAACTACTAAGAAAACAGTGGGTTCTCCATAATTGTAATTTTTATGAAGTGATGCCTTAAGTATTGTTCTTCAGAAATGTAATTGTTACTACCTATAGTCAATTTTGCTTAACATGGAAAGCTTTGATTTATTTTTACTCTGGGGTATAGCCTTTAGTTTTTCTGTTACTCATGTATAATGAAAGTTGACAAGAACTGTACTTTATAAAGGCAGCAAATGAGAACATTGGGCTAAAAAAGTTGTTTTAGTTACGGAAGGCAGAAAATTTGTAAGAAGTGCTGTATGAGAGGAGATATATATACCTTAAAGATTTCCTCTGAGGAATGGGATGGCTGGAAGTTAAATTGGAACCAAGAGCTGCCAAAACCTTCCTTGAGTCCATGTGTTGAAGCTAAATCACATCATAACTTTTCTCCCTGCTAACAATTTCCCTTAACTAGTGATGTCTGTGAGAGCACTATTATTACAATCACAGGCACCTAAATTGAGAAACCAGAGCGAAGGGAATAGAGAAAATGTCCTTGAAATTTATTCAAGAGGATTCTCCAAATTTAGGAATTGAGGTGACAAAGTAGTGGGCTTGGCCTATGATGGAAAACCCAGCTTGATTTGTAAAGGATTTTTGCTAAAGAATTTTTGCTTCAAAGATGACCATAAAGTAGCAGCCAACCACCAGAGCAGAAAATTGACAGAATTGTTTCTACCTATGATTCTCTCTATTTAAATGACACATTATATAGATATATTATGACACCTAATATTGGTGAAACACTGGAATGGGTTGCCCAGAGAGGTGGGAGATGCCCCATCCTTGGAAACATTCAAGGCCAGGCTGGATGGGGCTCTGAGCAACCTGATCTAGTTGTAGATGTCCCTGTGAATTGCAGGGGGGGTGGACTAGATGACGTTTAAAGGTCCCTTCCATCCCAAAGCATTCTATGATTCTATGATCTATATTTTGTGATATTTACAGTCTCTACCACAGCAAGAAGTCTGTACCCAACAAGTCTCTTGCTGTTTCACGGCAACAAGTCTGTGCCAGAAGATCATAGACCATCCCTAGCTGTTGTTCTCGGCTCTGCCTTCAAACAGGAAAAGTGAGACCTTGTTAACTGACCCTGGAGACACTCACATATCTCCTTCACTGAACCATTTCTGTATCTCCTCAGAGTTGATCAGTATGTATTCATCATCATATACGCTAGTCCAAGACACTCCTTACACACGGTCTTTGATTTAAGAGGATGGAGATACTTCCTGATGTGAAAACAGGTTACAGCATATGTCCTTTTCATTCTTTCCTTCAGACATTTGTCCTGCAGGGTGTGTAGAAAAGCAAAGCAGGAACAAATGGAGCCATTATGTCTATTCACTGAAACCTTTGTTCTTTGGTGTACTATGTGTTTTCTGAATTTAGTGCCCTGTGGTTGTGAAAACTGATATAGTTTCCTCAGCTGTGAGAGACCTCTTCACTGTATTTAGGGAGAACTGTAGCATCCTGGGCCATGTCTACCATGGTTAGGAAGCTCCTCTTAAATGGCAACTCTCAACAAGAGCTGAGTATTTGGCAATCTTGTACCTCCCACCATGAAGTCTGAAAACCCTCTCCAGTTCTTTAGCAGGACTAGATGCCTCCTCAGACTGAATTGGGTCTTTCACATGACCCAGGAACACAAACCACGCCCCACTCTTGCTGTAGGGTCCATCAGTGCGTCCATGGAGTTCCTCTGGAGCCAGAGAAGTTGACTTGTGTGGAAGAAGCTGAATATTTCACTTACTCCATTGATCTCCTGAGTTCACAGGGAAACTGAGAGGGCAGACCTTCTTCACAGACAGGTCTGCAGTTCTGGCTGGCCTGAGAACAGCATGGTTTCTACAGGATCTGCACTTTAAGGGCCGCCTTCTACTGCAGCTGCCACAGACCTGCTGAAGAACTGCAGGTGGAGAGAGAATAGACTGATGCAGGATGATTTTTTTCTGTATTAATTGATTTTCTGTATCAGCTTCAAAGGTAAAGGAAGGATTCAGATGTTGCAGCCTGATCTAAACTCTTGTACATGTAATAACATATTTCTAGATAGGTAGAAGTGAATCCTAGTGAGGACAGGATATCACTTTGTAAGCATTGTTCTGTTTAAAAAATACAGTAGAATTTTTTTTAGAGACAAGGAGTTGGTAGACTCTGGAGGCCTCTGTTATTAGGGTTGAGGAGAGCAATGGTTGATAGAAGCAACCTGTTTTGTGTCTGTGATTTATAAGTCTCAATCTGTTGGCATAACATCCCTCTGGTTTAAGTTGTATAAAGGATAAGAGAGGCATCCTGTCCAGGCAGTATTTGTCTGGATTCGAGAAACTCGTTGGTGACTGAATGTTGACCTTGTTCAACAGTCATGCATAGTGTTCTCTCTTATATTTTTGAAATTTGAAACTTGTTTAAAATACTATGCTTTTAAAAAGCAACAATTTCCAAATGCTTAATGACATAAAAAAACCCTATACTGATAAAATACCAACACAAGAACAGCTGTACTGAAGTCATAGTAATGGCTGGAAATGGGAAGGCCAGAGTGCATCTAGCAAGTAGCAAGACCTAGTATCCTGTCTCCAGTCAAGAACAGATCTTTAGGAAAAAAAGTATAAGAATAAGGCAAACTTGGAAACAAGGAAAGAGATACTTCCCTCTATGCTCGCTCCAAGCTGCCAGGTTTTTGAATGAAATGCTGCACCTACAGTTTTCCAGGTGGGCCCTACTTCCGTGCATTCATATCTCTGCTCTTAAAATCCATTTATACTTTTAGCATACAAGTCGTCTTTATTTGGTAATGAGCTCTATGGCCAAACTGCAGATGTGAAAAGTTCTTATTTTTAAAAATATGTTACTTGGTAATTGAATTTAGTGCCTCCTAATTCCAGTGCAATGAGAATCAGTGAATAAGCATCCAGCAATTTTTCAGTTTGATAAACAGTGAATAAATGTTCACTAGCTGTTTCCTTTACTGCCTTTCTACACTGTATAGCATCTTATATATATCTATAAATCACCTTGTTCAAACTAAAAGGTTTAGCTGGCCTTCCCTTGTAAGACAGTAAAATGTTGACATGAAATTCCCAACAACTGTTGAAAAATATTTTATACTATTTAATCTTTTTTTTTTAAAAAAAAAAAAAAGATCAGTGAGGCATGTTCCCTTAGAATTACAGCAAAATATATATTATTTTCTTGACATCATTTAGGAATTTTGGAGTTGCATGTTAAAGCACAATTGTGCATCAACAGAATTAATGCTGCAAATGTTACAGGTCTTTGTCACAGCCACTATGGTATCAAGTCATGATAAAAATAAATCAGAAAGATGGGTTTGTTAATTGGTCACAAGGGCCAACATCCAAAGATAAAAAGTCTCTTTGTGTACAGGGTACATTGCCCCAAGCTGGTATTACTGTGTGATTTTTGCAGATTTAAATTCTTACATTGACAGGTTTTTCTGAAGAACTGCACTTTTGATCCTAAGTGCTGCAGAAGCTCCTGTAGAAGGCAGCTAAAGAAAGAAAGGGGCAGGCATGATAGAGAAAACTGAAGACAGCAGAGCCTAATGGAGCACAAAATGAATTTTCTCTGCCAGGGGCAGCATTTGGCAACATGGAAAATTTGCAAGTATTTTGAGGCTACAGAATTTGGGACCTTTAGGGCTCTGTCTTATTATCAACATAGTTGCTTAGTCCAATTACACAAAATATTTCAACCAACTAGTTAACGCCAAATGACAGTAGAAATGAAGACAAAGAGGAGAAGATTAATGCAGAAAAATAAAAATGAACCTGGTTGTAACAGCTATACTTGCAAGCATACTATTATGTGAGGGCTCCAAAAATTTCCAGTAGCTGTAGATGTTTCCATCTTTTTTTATTCTCTTCCTCCAGACCTGACTGAATAGATGCTTAATCTATGTGCAAGAACCTTTCCTTCTTCAGCTGCTGGGAAAGAAGTGAAGAGACAAATGTGATACTAAGGGAATTTAAAAAGCTAACTAAACTTAAGAAACTCTGAGGCTATAATGGGCATTAAAAAGAACTAAATAACTAGTAACTTGGTAGGATATAGGATAAATGAAAGAAGGATGAAGCATCAGGTAGTGTTGGAGAAAGAGATATAACAAGTTATACAAGGAGAAGGACTGAAGGAAGAACAGAAGAATGAGAATAGAAACTGAGGGAAGAGAGACTTGCAGTATAGAGACTAAGGGGACAGACAGATTTGGAACCTGGTAGCAGGAGGAAAGGGGAGTAACAAGGAAACAAAGCAGACTGAAGAAATAAAAATACAAGTAGCAAAGAACAGAAAGAAGACTGAATGAAGAATGAATATGACAGATACTCTAGTTTTCTTTGAAAACAATGCACTTCGTTGAGATATGTTAGTATCATAAAAGCAAAACCACAGTCATTTTGCATAGCAAAAGTAAAATAAATCAGCATTGTTTTTCTTCCTGTCACAGACATAACTGATCTCTTATTTGCTCAATATTTTACTTTGGATGGAAATTTGGACCTCAGAGCATGGGTAAAACCAGCTCTTGTGTTCTATCTGGAAGTAATTTTAGAAGCTACCCTGTTTGCCCTGCTGATGTCATACAGCAAATGATTTCCTCAGGGACTAAGTTCAAGTGTGGACTGACAGCCTCAGTTTTGAGTATCTGGCTTTTGTTATCGTTGTAACGTGATTTTAATATATGTAGGTCAGAAAGATTAAATAAAGCACATACAAATAGTACTAATGTCAAATAGACCACCCTTTTCCTAAAGTTTAATCAAAACACTCTTAATATAGATGATGCATTGCATGAGATTTCTTTAAATCAGTAAAATACATTCAGAGACTATAAGCATACCTTTGTTACAGTAATGTGTCATTGCCTGGCATCATTATTAAGCATTTATGGTTAGCTGAGTGACTTACTGTGCATTTATCATAATAGTGTATTTGGATTTCTTTTGAATGTAACAGTGTGTTTCAGAATCTTGAATATGAGGAATATCAGAAAATTCCTGTTTGATATATATATTTCTTTCAGTTACGCTCTCATCTTTAATTCCATCTTGTAACTTTACTTCAGATAACTAGAAAAACATCAATAACAGAAAATAGTAAGATTTTTCACAATAGCAAGTTTTATAACCTGACTTGGTGTTGCCATCCATTTAGGGATATAAAGAAGGAAAGGGCAGAGTTAATAGGCTAAAGCAGAGTTAACAGAATATTAGCTTTCCTCATTGATCAAACTTGTAAATAGGGTCTTCCCAACCTTTTTTTAGTGCACGGATTAGAAATGGGGCTAGGTAAAAGAATGAACGAAGCAGGGAACCAGTCTCTTTCTATCCTTCAGTAAGCAATCCACTGGCTGTGTGAGCAGAGCTCATACAAAACCTTACCCATCTTGCTACCACCTCTCACTAGTCTCCTTTGTGGCTGTACTTGAAAGGCATTTTTGCCAGTGACAGCCTAACAACTCCTATTCTGAAGCATCCTTCATAAAGAAGTCATGGATGTATGGGCTGAAAGAGTCTTGTCTACACCAAACTGTTTACAGAAAATCCTCTGGCAAAGCTCATGAAATGTGTCTCTCTAACTCTCAGAAATTTTTCTGGAGAAGGTGGTAAGCTGGACCCTCAGTTTCATTTGCAAAAAACTGCTGCTTGCTAGTGCTGTGTGTCACGGCACCGCTGGGCAGGGCCATGGGGAGCTGGAGACTGGCACTGCTGCAGCATCGCTGGGGCTGCTGCAAGCCATGTTGTCCAGTATTTCGTGTGTCATACACACCTTCCACCTCGGCAGTAAGATCAGAGACTTAATGAAAAGTCTAGAACTTCTTATTATAATTTCATAGCTTAAATCTTATATTTTTATAGGAAGATATCAATTTTACATATACTGTAAAAAAGCAGGACTTAGGGATTTCAGGGCATGAAAAGCAGCTTGCTGTTCCAGATGGTTTATAAAGTCTGACAACACTCAGTTTCACCCTGTAGCATAGTTTTTTGAAACTGTCCCCAGCCTAACAGCTGTAAAAGAACACAGTGACAGAAGGGAATACTTGACATATTTATAAACAAAATATAAATTATTTCCTATCCTTAGGGGAACACATAAGCATCTCCAGTCTAATATGATGCTATTAAACACCAGAAGAAAAAAACGCAAGATGGATCTTCCAATGTATTTAGGCTTTATATATCTGACCATGCCCTTGTTTCATTTGCCACACGGTTACCCTCGTTCCTAATTAGGCACCTGCTTGCCAGAAACACTCCTTTTTGCCTCCTCTCAAGGGCAGAGGCAGGTGCCAGGATTTGTTTTGTAAGGCTATATGCCAGGATAGCTTAACTGGCCACCGGGTGTCACTGTTTGACAGAAATAAACTTTGGTAGGCTAAAAACTCCAGATACTTTCTCAGCTTCTATGCTAGAAGTTGCAGGTTTCATTCTAAATTTGTCTTCTCCATCTGTCGCCTCAGTTGATGGAGTTTTAAACAATATTTGTGAGTGGGTCGCTTTTGTTTTGAATGGATTTTGGAAAATGCTTTCAGTTTTTTTAAAAACAAAAGGCAGAGGAAAAAACGAGGAAAATAAGAACAACTGAATATTTGGGAGATACTGTACTGCTAGAAATTGTCAATTAGATTTATTTTCTGGTGTCAGAATCCAAACTGCGGATAAAAATCCTACCATTGCCTGTGTGGAAGAAAAAAATAGTGCTGGGTTAATAGGTAAAACTTGTTCCCCCAGAATTTTCAACATAGAGTGTTAGATTTCTAGTGTTTTTCAGGCCAACACAGAGCCTACTGAGGCTTGTAGCTAGATGTAAGGGAAAAAGTCTGATCTGAAATTGGTGAAAAGTGTGAAACAACTCTTCAAGAAAATCTTCATTCAAGAAGCTTAAGCACACCTGCCTATTTAAAAGCGAAAATACTTTGGTACTCTTAAGAAAGGGAATACTTTGGTATAGCTTCAGAATCTCTTATCCAGATGATGAGAGGAAAGCAAAAAACAAAACAAAATGTATTTTCTGTCTTAACAGGTAATGTAACTGAGTGCCATGCCCTTACAGTGAACGATTGAGAAGTACAATCAATTAATTAAAAAAAGGGGTAGTAACCTAGAAAGTAGGCTAAATTAATCCCAGGGAAATGGAAAAATGAAGACAGTACCTCAATGAAATGTACATTCTGAGTGGAGTAAAATCATTGGGTGTGATAGGGATCAAAGGATTTATTGCCTTCTGTCTAATAGCAATGGAAGGATTTATTGCCCCCAAAACCTGTGGCTTCCAGAAGAATGTACTTACCCCAGCGTCTGCTAAATGTGGATAAATTCCTTCCCTCACAAGCTCTCTAAAATGTGGAAAGATTTACTTCCTTCTGAACAGCCTGCCTCAAACAAACAGCTACAAAGTATGCCACAGATGGTGCATTTTCCTTCTCCTTAAGGAGAGAATTTCACAGAAGGGGCCTAAAAGCAAGTAAACATTTTTTTCTGAGTTTAAAAAAAAGAAATACAACTTAGGGAATAAAATCAAATATTATGAATCTACAGAGGCTGGTTAGAAAGACTTTTGAGGTAAGCTATTACTTGAAAACAGTGATATAAGGCAATCTAATATGACAATTCAAAGGCAAGATCATCAAGTATATAGATATTTCACTTTATAATGCATTTTATAGTATTCTAAAACAATTGCGTAATGTAGCCATGATGATCTAAGGGTATAACCAAAGCAAGGTTCACAGGGACTTAATACCTTCATTTGTCTACTCACACAGCTGGGAAACCAGGCAAGAGTTCAGGCATCCACAGTCTGCTTCAGGACCGAAAGAAACAGCAAACATCAAGCCATAATTTTGCAGCTTCTGTTTCAAATCCGGAAAAAGGTTTGTGCACCCAAAAGCAAGTCTGCATTTTTCCAACTACATCATTGGGCCAATAAAAAATATTTGCTCTGCCCATAAATCTTTCCTTGCTATCATTAAAATGTTAGAATATGTTTAAAGCTTTCAGATGTTACTGGTTGTTATGTAATAAAAAAGTTGATTATACATAAAACATTGCTTATGTGGAATAGCAGTCAGGTTCAAAGAATCAGTAACTTCAGAGACTATGAGGATAAATGAGCTTGACCAAAAAATGGAAGCCGAAGTTCAGCATGCCTCCAGATAAGCAATTCTGTCTGCTGTTAGGCTTTCCAGATCAATTCCCAGCTGCCAAGGGTTATTAAAGGCCAGAAAGGTGGAAGTGCACAGCAGAGGCACCTGGTGAGGATTTTTTTCTTTTTTAAACTCAGATTTTGTACAGGAATACTGAAGTTGTGGTGATGTTTGCTGGGAAGCAGTTTCAGTGCTAGGATGGATATCTGACAGAACGACATCAGGGTGTCCGAACTTTCTGACTCCCACCTGACTCAGACTTGAGCCTGGCACACATAAATGGCAGCTCTGAAGGTGTACCTACCTAATTCCTCCTCTGGGAGCTGTAATGAAAATAGCTTGTAATAAAATGTTAAATATTCACTGGGCCAGTAAGAAACCAAGGAAAATCAGTGGTTTGAATATTGTGAGCAGTGACTGCTTACAAGCAGTAAAATGGATCAATGAAGAGGGGAAAGGGGTGAGGAAGTTTGAACCTCAGTGTAAATCATAGGAAAGTGTTGATACAACTTGGCTGAGGAGTCAAAGATAGCAAAAGAGGAAAATTGTGTACCTGGGCTTTCTACATCTCAGACAAGAATGCCTGAGGTGGGTGTCATCTTCTTCCCATGCATTAGCTTCCTTCTTATTTAGAAAGAAAAATAATTTTACTCTCAGAAGGACACAAGGGCTGAGAAAATAATTTCCCTCCTAGCTCTGATCTGCAATATGTAGGTCACTTTTGCTGATATACTGGTAAGTAATGTGAGATTCCTTGGGCAAGTGGAGACTATTACCTATAGAAACATAGGCAAGTAGGAAAAAGTAGGAAGAAGAGGAGTGAGAAAGCTCATGGATTGAGATGCAGACAGGGAGAGATCAGTTTTACCAATTACTGTCATGGGCAAAACATGGGTTGAAGGGGGAACCATAAGAAAACTGGAAAACATGCTTGTCTTGCTGCTCATAGGCAAGGCAATGGCCTCGCCCCCATGTTTCACACCAGCCACAGTTCCCGAGTTTGTGTCAGTGCAATCACAGCCGACAGGAACACTTCAGTGAGTGGCTTTGGCCTGTAGTCTGTTAGAAAATAATGTCACAACTAGCCTTCTTTGGTTTTATTGCTCTCCTTTGATCTCCTGGCGACCTTGGTTATTAATTTTCCACAAGGGTAGCACTTCTGAAATCCATTAGGAAACTCTCAGTAGTGATGAGATTCTCAGTTGTCCACCTTCATTTCATACAGCCTCCCCGTCCCTCTTGCAGCTCCTCATCCAAAGCAGACCTCAGCTGCAGCTCCTGGAAGTGGAGCTCTTCCCCAGATGCTGGCCTCGGTGGGTCACCATCCACGGCAGCCGGGGCAGATTGGTATGTGCCTGGCCCAAAGTAGGGCTGTGAAAGGGACAGGGTCATTTAGAGGGGAAATGGGACCTTTGAATGTGTTTTTGAAAATCTCTGTCCAGAACCTTGCACCTGTATTACTGCCTTTTGTAGCACCAAGCATACAGCTGCCTGATAATAGCAACACTTAATCTCAAAATTTAAATAAGTATCAGATTTGAGAAAAAAACGCTTCAAAACAAACACTTCGTGTTTGTCTTCAAGCTGCTATGTAATATTAAAAAGAGCATATTAGGGAGTGATTGCATTTTGGAAAACTACATTACCTAGATATATTTATTGTCTGTACATATTACTGCTGTTGTGTTGCTGTGCTTGTGTTTATATATATGCACACAGACACATAGACATTTCTAACTAGAGCAATGCAGAAACTGAATTTCAATATAGACTAGTTTCCAGCTCAACAAGCAATAGTGATTTTTTTAAACTAATTTTTGAGTGATAGAATATTTTTAAAAATATATTTCTCTCAGCCTGTGTGAGCACGTTAGAATATTTTGATGACAACTGTAGTCCAAATGGCAAGGTCCTGTTACAAGGAATTCATCACAGATGTAGTCCTTTAGGCCAAATTATGACCGAAAGAAGACTGAAAATAAAATGTTAAGAAACAGCTGATATGTTTTAATATATGAAATGCAAACTTGGCACGATCAGTAGGTTCTGACATTTTTTTATTTGCTAGTAGCACTGTGGGGCCATCAGCGAAAACTTTCAGCTCCCATCCCCCTCCCCTTCGGCAGCTGTTGACCATCATTTCTCAATCAGGTCCATTTCTTCAGCATGTCAGTGAGCTTCAAAACTTTTCTCCAGATGGCTGTTGAAGTTGGGAGCGATGACTGCAAGCTGCATATTAAATATCTGAGTTCCTTGCTCGAAGTTTGAGCCTGCAAATTCATGCAGCCTTGTTTTTCCTGGGAGGCATGAGTGGCTGGATGCAGCTGAGGCAGAGAGAAGGCAGGATGGAGTGTGGAGGAACCAGACAAGGACAGCAATGGCATGTCAAACCCATGAAAGTGAAGGATTATCATTGATTTCTGTGGGATTTGGAGCAGGTCCTATGCCTTACGTTACTTCAGATAGGGGCTGGCCTTCAAGGCTGTGCAGGTCCTGTTGCCTCAAGAGCATCCCTTGGGATCCTCTGCTCCATGGCACACATGTCCATGCAATGGTGCCTCTGCCCAGAGTATCTCTGTTCTCTTGGAGTATTGCCAACTTTTCAGATCCCCGTAGAAAAGATTGTGTATCTTTTTTCTGTTCCTGTCACGGGACTTTTGTCACTGAGGGAAAGGCAAAATGCATGCTTTGTATTTTCTCAGGGATGTTATTATTGCATTTGCGCTGCTGTGAGGTCCTGGCCCCTGGAGGTATTATGTAAACTAAGACCAGCTTTTTATTACTATCAACAAACCCCATTTTTTCCTGAACTCACTGGGTGGGATCTAATCTCAAGAAAAGATTCTTAGTAGCTGGTCAACTGAATTGCTCCCTGATTACTGTTAAATGCTGTTGATCATTTATGTGCAGATTACTATGTGATTTTAGGCACTTGTGTCACATCTAAATGTGGACACATAACCTTAGGTGTTTTAACCTTAAATTGAATCACACTCACTGTACTTCAGAAACTTTCTTGCGACTGTTGTCAGGCTGTTTTTTCATACCACGTTTGTAGTCTCTCTCCATTTCACCCCTCCCAAAAAGCCAAAGTAGACAAGTCATATCAATAACTGCCATCTACTTGTGTGCTGTCTGTTTCAGTTACAGCATACACATTCCCAGTCACACTGGTGATAGAAGACTTCTGAATTTCTTCAGTATATGGTGAATCTATATTAAAAATACAGCTTGTCAGACCCCAAACTTATGTCCTCTTACAGAATCATAGAATCGTTAAGGTTGGAAAAGACCCTTAAGATCATCAAGTCCATCTTCATTCAAGCCTAGGTCTAAATCATTCTTTCTTAATATGTTGGAATTTGGCCTTAGCTTGCTTTATTTTTCTGGATGTATTAAAAAGGGTGCCGTCTCAGTATTCAGCCTAAGTTATCCAAGCAAAAGTAAAGAAAACAGTCCCAAGCCCTAGATAGCATCCCATCTGCGATGTGCTAGCAACCCTTTATAAAGCACAACGTTGCCATTTCTGGGAGATGATTGCTTCCAACAGGGCCTCATTTGGTGGGTGAACAAACCCAGGATACTGGGAAGCCCCAGGGCTGGCATGTTGACCATGGGTGGCAAATATGTGGGTCCTGAGCAATTTAAGTACAGCTTCCAAGCGGAGGTCATGAGAGTGTGGGAGCTTCTGGCTGATCTGCAGAAGGGATGAGATGGCCTTCTTGTTCCAACCCTGTCACGCTGAGGCATGGTGGAACACCTTCACTCCAGGGTGGAGCCATGGTTGCCAATGCAGTGTGTTCAGAATTTCCCCTCTCTGAAGCGCGTAGTGTCTGGTGGGTCTTGGCCATCTGAAGATTTTGTCTGAAGTTTATAGATCCAGAAAGGACAGAAATCTGTACTGTAAAGTGAAGGATACAGCTGTACCACTACTGCATAAGGTGAAAATTAGTTCCATTCATGTGTTATGTAGCCATTTGACTTTAATAGTGTTGTGATCAAACCCAGTTAACTACAGGGAAATGCAGTGTTGGGGTAGTGGTTCTCAGATGTTTACCCCGGGTTCTCCCTGAGGATGCTTACTGGATATGACAAAATTCTACTGAAACAGAGAAAAGGTGTTCAAATCTGAAGGAAAGCTTGCATATCCAAATGCTTGTCTGCTTGTTTTGGTTTTTTCCCCCAGCTGAATCGGTGGACTATTATTTTTCCTGCAAACCTTTGTTTCATGAAAAATTTATGGCTTCACAACAATTAGCTCACATCTGTGTTCCCTGCAGGATAGCCACAACAGTATACGGACAGTTTGCTGCCCGATAGCTTGCATATTATTTATTTACAGTTTCTCTTACCTATCATTATTTTATTTATAGTTTTTTATATTTTCCTCCAAGTAGGAATTTGATTCAAGACAAAACTTTATGGGGAGACAACAAGAAGGACTGTTGGGTCACACTAACATTGGAGAAGGACCCTCAGGAAAAGCATGTAGTTTATACAAACATGAGATTAATAGCACCTGTGAGCTGAGATCTAGACTTTTAGTCTTGTTCTCTATTTGGGTTAGGAATTCAGGAAGCAGAAAACTCATTATATCTGGTACTCCTGAGCTGTTACAGATCCACTGAGTGGATCACACTGATCCAGGAGTCCTTCAGTCAAAGTGTTAAAATCTGAGTTAAAAATGAGCCTGGGTTTCTGCTAAGATGTAGCCCATGTTTCCTTCAGGTTTGTACTACTGCTCTCCAAGAAAAGCTCTGAGTAATTTTCAACAAATTATTTCATTGTAGTGAATTCACTACACTGTGGTATATTCTGGGGTTTATTTGGCCTCAGAATAATTTATTTGTCAGTATCAAGAGTCAATACAGCTCTTTGGATCTTCCTGCTGAATCTAAAAGGATAGTACGGAGAAAGAATAACTTTTAGGATGGCCGAATAATGTACAAATCTTTCCTGTGTTGCTAAGCATTTCTGGAATTCCCACCCTTTTTCAAAGTCTAACTAGGAACACAGACCAGCTGGCTACCGACATGAACTCTCTGGCGGGGATGAAGAAGCCTGCTGATTATCCCGCTAAGCCATTTGGAAGTGGCAGCTTGCAGGCTTTTGGGATCTACAAACACAGGAGAGAGAAGTTCAAGCCTGTTGGAAGCTGATAACGTCTGGGTGAGGGGGAGAGGGGATGAAGTGCAATCTGTGGTGTGGGAGAAAAGTGAGAGTCCCAGATTTCCAGCCAGGCTGTTCTGCAGTACCTTCTCCCTATATCTGATTCATTGTGTATCAAACATGAGTAGAACACGATACCAGAGACAGCTGTCTCTAAGGGGAGTACCTGTCATTGCTCGCTGACAACATGTTCCTGTCAATGACCAGTCCGATACTTGGCTAGCTCCTCTATCCTTGGCATTCAGCTTGAGGTGTTTATGGTACACAGGTAAACTCAAACCTCTCATTTCAATACTGCAACAGGCCCAGCAAGAACCCTTAGTGCACTAGGTCAGTTCTACTCAATCATTTTTATTGAAGTCGCTGGATAGTTGTACCAAGTTCAGCCAATCTGATCAGAATTTGCTCAGCAGGAAGCAGCACATCAGCTCCGGCACGTCAGTGAAGCCGTGCTGCGCTCACAGTGGGAAACTGAAACGCTTTGGTGTTTTGCAGGCAAGAGGTCTGACAGGAAGGTGGGAGTCGGTGCATGGAGGGGGCTTCTCTGGGATCCTTTCAAAATTCCCAGGCGACTGCCATCGAGGTCTGGACAGAGTCCCCTATTTCAGTTTTCCTGCTCCAGTCCCTTCAGTCCTTCTGACTTGTAAGTGGGTCCTCTGCCGTGAGTATTATCTGGCATCCTGTGCATTTCTGATCCCTCTGAGTTCTCAAAAGACAGAAGACTTGTTAGAGGTCTGTTTTGTGTGGATTTGTTCAAGATATAAAGGGAAATGCAACAAAGGTAAACAGAACCACAGCAAGGACTTGACAGCTGGGGATTCTAAACATCATCTCTTCTTTACCTAGGTTTGTGAACAAAATACACCAATTATTTTCAAAGTCACAATTCTTTCTCATAAGCTAGAAAAGCGAGTCTTCAGCAGTGTCAACTACTTGCTCAGCACATGTTTTAGGCATCACCTAGTATTTAACAAACAAAAAATCTTAGAAAACTGGATTAACCAGCTGGCATTTACCAGTTCTGGCCTTATTAAAACAAGTAGGTCATATTTACCAAGCCTCAATATGATCACAAACCACAAAATGCATCTTTTATTTCCAGTATGGAATACTGTTATTTTAACACAATTTTAACTTTAATGGAAAGAAAAATTTGCTTAACTGTTTTGATACTGCATTTATATATTTGGAGGGATAGCACTTTATTTATTTTTTTTTTAATTGGGAAGACAGTTTATACTGCAAAGGTGAAAGGATCTCCTTCTTCTATCCAGAGCAAATCAGTGTGTTTGTGAGCTAACCAAGGCCAGTCCAAAGGGGTTAATGTAGCAGAACCTGCTGTGACAAAGGGAAAAGTTGCTGGTTTAGAAATTACTAATGTAGAAACAAGAATCACCAAATAAACCAAGGCAAGTGATCTACCTTGAAATATGCATTAGATCTAAATGCAGAGAACTATAAAAAAGAAAATAAAGAAAAAATTTTTGATGACACAGCCTCCTGAACTTCCACGGAGCTCAAGTACCAGTTGAATTTTGGGTTGTCTCACACCTAGTGTGCTGGATGGCGCACTGACATCGAGTGAGAAAAGAGTTTCCTGCACGTAAGCACGTTCAAGTCATGGCACATTAGCATCAATATTTAAAACATTAATGCAAAAATATCTCAGGCATACAGATAGGTGATGCTCCCAAGCGCCCTGTTTGCTAACTGCAGCGCATTGCAGGAACTCTCTACTCTCTACACAAGAAGAGCAACCCTATCATCTGTCTCTGTTTTTCTTTTGGTTTTGTTGTTTGGGCTGAACAGCAGGTGACTCCGAGCACTTGCAGTTCTTGTGCTTGCAAATACAGCTAATAAAGAGCGCTAGAGCCCTGAGGGGTGTCTGAACACAGCGCAGTCCCTGGCTCGCCGGCCGGGGTACCCAGCAGATGGAGCACTTTACTCACATAATACACGTCGGTGGGCCAGCACAAATGTTTTGGGTCATGGGCTAACACTGATGATGTAAATTATACTCAGTGGTAGTCTTCCAGTACTGTAAGAATCCTAATTTTTTTTTATTTCTTTTGCCACTGGACCCTACATATTTGCAGTCTAACTTGATGATGCTATTTTAATGATGTTGGCAAGTCCAAATGTGTTGTGAAAGCATGTGTTACTTTTGCACTTTCCAGCAATATATTACTTTAATTCATCCAAGGAATGGTATCAGTGTGTTCTTTTTCCTCCTCAAAGCATGCAATCTTGTAACACATTCAGAGCTTTAAAAGTTTGCAAATTTTGTGGAACTAAACCATAACTCAGTCTTTGGAAGTGGATATCTTGTCAGTATTCCAGAGCTGCTAAGACATTTTGCTGATGAGTCATACTTTTTTCTTTTCAAAATCTTGCAGGCTTTAAAATGGAAATTAAGAAGGCCATTATAACGCTTTCTAAGAAAGAAAAAAAACATGTGCCAGCACTCTAAAAGGCAGTTGTTATATTGCTAGACAAATGAATGTAAATTAGAGAAGAGCAAAAAGGGGCATGAAAGATGGAATATGACACAGATAAAGTCTGGAATAAAACCATACAAGAAAAAATGAGTCAGAAAAATCATGAAAGGAACATTCATACTAATTTAGTGAAGGGAAAGAAGAAAATTCAAAGTGACAAGACTGTGTATCCAAAATGGCTTTCCTCTCACATCTTTCAGCCTGCCTAGTAGCCCACTGCTGTGAGTCACACTTGCTGCCTTCTCGCAATTCCCTGAAGTGCTATCAGCTATGATTACTGCATGCAGCCATGTATTCTGTAACCTTGAGCCTTGTCCCATTACCTTTCATGGGTATATGAGACATGAGACTTGCTGAACTGCTGTCCTGGACTTAGGCACCTAAATTCAACCTACTCTCCAAGTAAGGCAGTTCGAATCCAGTCCCTCAGTTCCTGAAGTGAGATTTGGGTGAACTATATGTGCCAAAGTCCAAAACTGGGGAAAGATAAAAAAAATCCACATTGCTTTTTCAGCTGCTGCCTATCCTTAGAGCATTGAAACCTACAAACCCTTCATTTTGTTACTGAAACTACAGTTGCACCTCTGTGCATATCCAAAACTGCCCCAGACCAAATATCCCAGTGCCTTGTTCAAACTCATGGCTCATCATAATCCAGAAATTATTAATCAAATTATGAATTAAATCCAGACTCATCTTCACTTTGGTCCTCTGTTGGGCTTGTTTGAAGAACAAACTGCACACCTGGCACTAGGAAAAGGCACCCTGCAAAATGCAGTTGCAGCCGGTTCCTTTTAAAGGGCATCTGGAAGAAGAAATAGTGCCCTGTATTTATATGGGGGCCACACCACTCTGGCCCAATGAATCATGATTTTTTTCTGTGTAGTGACACACCTTCAATAAGAAAGATGGAGAATCTTTAACCCAGACAGAATAGCCTGGCAGCTAGGACACCCTCTTAGCAGATGTCTTATCCGCCCACAGGCTGTGGGAAGAACTGATTCCAGGTCTCGCCTCCTTGACTAGTGTTTGCGTTCCACACTGGGAAGATGAAACAATTGTGGAAAGACTTTTAGAATGGAAAAAGACCGCTGCTCCTGCCTTTACCTTTTATGTTTCTAATGGCTGAAAAAGGCATCTCCTACAATGGTGACGTATTTAGAACACAAATGTCAGTTTACACAGAAACTGAAGGGAAAAGAGGTGAAATAAAAGCAGTCAGTCAACAAACCTGTGTGTGCATCCAAACCAGCTTGCTCTTCTTAACTAGTAGTGCTCCAATATCTCACTTGAAAGCCAAAGTAGAATGGGACAGATATAAAAATGGGAACATACAAAGCACCTAGCTCATTCTGACTGAGACTTATCTTGTGTAAATTGCATATTCAGGCCCTTCACAAAGCATCACAAGGCTGACCACTGTCAGCTCTGTTTTTAACAATGGAATTTGGAGAAAAATTGTCTGCAGGGGTGTTGCAAATAACATGTTCGTGAGTTCTTGCATCAGAACTAAACAGGCTAAAACTATTGAGAGTCATTGTAAGAGCTCTGAAAACATTTAGTCAAGGAGCAATTAGAACATAAAAGCAGACCAATTCCCTTTCAAGTAGGTGGATTTTAGAGGAAGGAAGGTTTATTCCTTTGGTATAAATGTAGCACTCCAGGCAGTAATGAGCCTCCCAGCACCGAAATGAAATCTAGGAGGCCTGAAAGAATCTGAGAAGAATCAGCAGATTTACATAGTCCCTCCCACTCCCACTTAATGTTAACTGATATTCTCTTGCAGATGAAAATTTACAGATTGATACCACTGAAAACTTTGAACCACATGCAATGGAGAACATTCATAGAAAGCAAAGAAAACTTTCTGTATTGTCTTGTAACTCCTGTGGACACCACCATTCCATAGTAAAGAGGACAGCTATGGCAATAAGACCATTCATAAAATGAGTTGAAGACAGCAATTTGAATATAAGTTCATGTACCACAAACAGAAGTAGGGGAAATAAACAGAAGACATTGTAATTTAGTAGCTTTGATATGCACAAAATTGTTAAGAATGTAACAGAAAATAAAAATGGTTGTTCTGATTCAGATGAAAGCTCACATAGTCCTGTGCTCTACTGATCAACAGCAGATGTTTAAAGACATAATGTAAGAAATAGAGCAACTATACAAATGCTTTTCACAGTATACAGTTCTGGCTTTGGCTACAGGAAACTAAGGATTTCAGGAAAATAACTCACATGGCTTATAGGACCAAAAAGAAAAAAGAGAAAGATTTGAAGTATGAAGAAAACCCTAAAAGAATAAAGGAAATTCTAGTTAATCATGAGGGTCAAAGGACAGAAGTGTTCAATTACTATTCTTGTTCTGTATTTAGAGAGAAGAGGGTGATGTACTCATATGATGAGAAGATGATAAAGTACTTTCTAGTGTTGTCCTCACTAAGAACTGTGGAGGGTGTCATAGCAAAGTTGATCACTATTTGAATAATCTACCTAGAGAAGCGATGAGGAAACCTTCTTCTGAAATGTTCAAATAATTTTTTTTTTTTCTGTGTACATGTATGTAATTTTTGGATTCATACCTTTGACCACAACACTCTGTCATTGCTATTCCTTTTGGTGTTAGAATAAACACAGTCTGATGTCTTATGCTCTGGTATAATGACTGCAATTTCCAGCTCCTCTGTCCCAATGCCATTACTTCTTGAAAGCAGATATTGCCCTTTATTATATAGTGTTTAAATCCTTATCTCTTTACCTATCTGAAGATGTTTCTGATGTGTGGAAGCAGGGGATGGGAGGTACATAAAGGTTTTTGATGATCAACGCACAAGTTTGACAATAGTAGCAGAAATAGTTGCTGTCATGCTAAGCCATCTAAAGCCAGCTTTCTTGGTAGATAGTTCAGGAGTGTGCTGAAGAGCTCACATAGCCTTGGTGTAACACAGAGGATGCTGGCGATGAGCATACCCTGCTAGGCAGATGTCTGTAAAGTGGTTGCCAGTCAGGTACCAAGCACTGAGACTGCATGAGGAAAAACTTTGGTTTTCTAATGGGAGCTTTTTTACAGAGTGGTGGAGGGAAAAGAGTATTGCGTGTCAAAATATGACTGTAATAACTGTGCTTCCAGCCACAGTGAACTCAGAATAAAATTTCATCAGATATTTCTATCACCTCAAGGGAAGTTTTTCTATTACCTGACACTTTGGTCTATTAGAGGAGATATAAGTAAAAAGTATGTCATACTCTTATAATGTGCAGTCAGCTGATATCATGTATCTAAAACCTGTTATGTATCTAAAACCTATCATGTATCTAAAACCTATAGAGAGTCAGCTTGCAAATAATATAGGAAAACCATAAACATTGCAAATCATGGCCTCAATGTGCTGGGTGACCATGGGGAATATGTGAGGAATCCATGTCTTGTGACACTAAAATGTAATAGTGAATATTATTGCAAATGTTTAAAGATCTGGAGGCAGAATTATCTAGAGGAGCAAAGAAGGATATAGCTAACTTTCTTAAAGAGGTAATACCCAATTTAAAGAGTCATTGCAGGTAGGAAAGAAAATGAGAACATTGGTTGTAACTGATGGGAGATCTGAAAAATGGCTTGGGGGGGGGGGCAGATACTATAAAATATTGTCCATCCTGGCTCTATATTCAGTTCATCCTTAGGCAGCCTGCTGATCCTTTACAGCTTTGGTGGCAGCTACTGAACCCTGTGCAGGACTAGTGACTAGGATGTTTTGGCAGCATCCTACGAAGAGAGAAGAACCTATAAATCCAAAGAACTTACGTAATTCCAGCACAGGCATCCACCACCAGGAACTGTTTGTATTTCTTGAGGAAAGTCAGCTCAAGCAACTGTGGGTACAAATGTTTCCTTTCTGTTTGGCCTTTTATAGCTCCAGGATATGTAGATATAAAGAGACAGTAGAAGTTCAGTACTGCTATTGAGGTTACTTGTGGGTTTTCAGGGTTTCAGGTTTGGACTTTTATGTTTGTGTTGAATTTTAGTTATTGCACCTTATCTAACCCCATAAAAAAAAAGTTTTTGTCACCAGCAGTTGAATGGTCTGATGGTATCATTTTGTCCTTACTTCCCAATGTAATTACTAAGTCAATAATGCTCAGTGTTTGCCTTCCCCAAAAGCTTCCAGTTCTACATTTCCAGTTCCTCATGTCCAGATCTACAAAACAGTTTATTGATGTATTGGAAAACAAGCCATCTATATCAGTCAATTATATGGCACCCTATATCCTCAAACTCACAATCACTGTGATTTACATTTGAATTAACACTTTATTTGAAAGAGACCTTACCAAAACAGTCTCTGAAATTAAGCAAGTATTTAATCCTCCAGAAAGATTAACAGTCTTTCAATTCCAGGAGTTTGAAAAACCTATATCTGTACAACAAATCCGGTGGTAATGTGCAATCCATATGCATGTCAAATCAGTAAGATATTTGAGCCTCTGTGAATGTAAACACATATGCCATTCTTTTTCCCCTTGACCCTGGGACCTGCTACCGAAGAGGGAAGTAGTTTCTAGTTAAGCATGTTGGCTAAAGCATCCCAAATGTCCAGGTTCATTTCATTTGAGAGTGCTTCAGAAATGCACAGGGAGAAAGTCCTTTGGTTCGGAGATGCTGTGTTAGGAGGAGGAGAGTGTTTGTTTGCATCCAGTGATGTGGATAGAGGTCTCTCTTGCCTTCAGCTTTTCCAGGCTGGCTTTCCATTGTCACTGCAAGTATGTGAATTTTCTGAATTGTCCCATGTTGTTTAGGTTTAGTTTCAGGAACCATGGCAAGAAAGAGGAGTTCCCCAAAATAAAGAAGGTTGCTTCTTCCCATCCTGACCAATGTGACTGTAAGGGAAGTGGGTCTCTGCTTGCCTAAGCATAGGAATTGTAGTGTCATAAATCTGCCTGGCACTTTATTCACTGTACGAAACAGCTTGTGCTTGTCCAGTGTAAGTGATATCTAAAGGCAGCCTCTGAACAGCAGACCACATGAAGACTATGAATACAATTAATTTAGCAACAGATCTTCACTTGTTGGATATAATTCTGGGGAGCTGGTGACAAGCTAGGTTAATTGTTCCTATAGTGGCATTATATTCTTTAGCTTCTTTGCTTCCCATTATCCCTCTCCCATCATATTACTATTAGACATATGTAGAAGATATTTTGCAAAGGCATAGTACATTTTCAAACACCAGATTTACCATATGCATGCAGACTGCCTGCTCCGCATAAGTTCCAATACTTCTTTGCTGTGTGTGTATAATTAATCCGTTATGACTGGGAAACACAGCATGTGCTGTATATGTACAGAATTGTTGTGTCAGACTTCTGCACTGATCTATTGTTTTTGGAAACCGCTGGGTCCGCTGAGCAGTCACGGTGCATTTTTTTCTCAGCATGCACAGTAAATATGGTGGCTTTAGGAATAAGTAGACCTACCACTAGCAATCCCATTTTCTGAAAGCCAGTTATCGTTTGAGGTACATTTTTTGTTCTCAAAATCCTTGAGGAAACAATTTTGATACTGGCACCAACAGCCTGCAGCTTGCCAGTTGACTGATCAACTTGATGTACTTGTTAGAGACCCACAGTTCATCAGTATGATTTTGCCAGAGAACAAGAGCAAACAGCTTTTATTTTGGTCTTGGACCTTAGTTCTGTATTGTGGGACCACGGAGTTAGGACAGATTCTTTATACAGCTCTGTAAATCTCTAGTACCTCATATGGTAGTTCCAGCGTCACTGGAAGTCGTCCCCTCTCCTCCTTGGTATGGTTACATTGTTCTGCAATAGGCCTCCTGCTCCAGAAAGGCTTGTGTACCTACAAAAGTAGGGAAGCATTTGATATCTGCCACATCTGTCTTTAATATTTTGTACTTGGTCACCCTGTTGAGTGTTCTCTTGTAATATCTGTAAGGCATTCAGATCTCATTCTGAGGAAGCCACTGCACATGTCTGAATTTCATGAGGCAACAAAAAAAAAGGGTGTAGGGGAGAGAGTATGCCTGTGTGCAATATAGAACATTAAGTTAGGGTGAGCTGTCCCACAACATGCTGCAGCAGAAGTCCTACAAGGTATTGTCTGCACAGGTTAGAAAGGTTGAGTTCACCACAAATCTTTGCATCTCATAGGAATACCAACAAAAACAGTGTTTGACATATTTTGGCAAATCAGTGTTGACGGTGGAAGCAGGTTTACTGGGTTCTTGCTTATGAATTACATGTCTGAAAGTTCAGATGGCTTTTGTGGACAGAGAAAATCAGTCAATCCAAGCTATGGGTCTCCATTCAAGGGTATCTGGGTAAATTTTTATAGTCTGTGATACAGAAGAGTTCAGACTAGAGCACCCAATTGTTAGTTCTGGCCTTGAATCTAGCTGTAAATCACTAATTGATGTGCATAAACCTCAATCTGGAGGGATTTCTCTGGTGGCTGGATGTTTAGACTTTCTCTCCAGTTGATCATCAGCCTCATTGCTGGTAGGACCAGCAAGAGACCTCCTCTGTACCAAATGTTGAAATTATTGTGAGCACCTGGGCAATCAAAGAAATAGGGCCAACGTCATCAAATATTTTAAACTTTTCAATAGATTGTAATTTAGCTTCTCTCAGTTGTTTTCATCAAGTGTCTACTTTCACAGCAAAACAACACACTTTTGTTTCTTCTATGACAAACCTTTAAAAAACCCTAAAGTTCTCAGCAACGTGGAGACTAACTTTACTCCTGGATTCTGTTTTGTCTAAGAACTACAACATTTTGGTCTCATGTACTGTGTAATCTTTTGTCCATTCCTGAAAGAGTCTACTGAATACAGATTCAACATGATATCTTAGTGGCAAAAATTTGCTCCCTCTTTCTATTTTGGTGTCTAAATGGCAATGTAATAAATGTATTAAAAAAGGTGTGAGTTAAACAAGAATAAGAGTGGCAGGAGAACTCTGGCTTGGAAGCCTTGGGAGCCTGTCTGTCTCTTTCCAAATTCTGCTATTGATCTGGTGCACATACACACACCTATATATGTATATGTATATATATATACCACTTAGGAAGATCAGTGTGCCACTTTCTGTCTGTCTTTCACACACACACGCGCACACACAAAGACATATGCACATACCCCCTATTATCTGTAATGAGACAGCAATCTCTTCCAGTCTTGCCCGAGGACTCTTGGTGTTTCTCTAACATGAATGTAATGTAATCAGAGCTATATGAAGAAAGGTTCTTATAATGGATTTAGGTATTTTAACACTTGTTTCATTGTAGTTCTGAGAGCTCCTAATGCTCCAGAAGAGCAAGCTGATGAAGGTTGAGCTAGGTACATGCCTCTCAACACATGGAGGAGCACAGCACAGGTTGTTTCCCTTTACACTTTCTAGTTCAAAAGAGATATGACAAAATAATAAATTATTGTCCTTAGTAGTAGCAGAGTATATATGCATGCTTACAAAAGTTATTACTAGTCTAATGGTAGATATGATTGTTCTCATTCCCCATGTAGCTGTCTGCAGAAGAAAATAGATACCTTCACTGCTGTTCACATAATGGTAAAAAAATGATTATGTGAAGTTGTTGACGGGATGATTCACTTGAAGCTGGTGGGCAAAATTACCACCTTCAGCTAAACTCCACTGCCTCTGCTAGTAAAGTGGTCTCTGATCTGTTTGACTTATCATGCCAGGCTGTAAACTCCAGTAGTTCAGGAGTTGCTTCAAAAGGGTCAGTAGTTCAGGCAGTTGGAGGGAGATGCACAACAGAACGGACTAAGCTTGCCAGCTATCCCCCACTTAGAACTGCGTGGAAGACAAAACTAATTTGTTCTCTTCCTCAGTGCTTAAATGACAGAGAGCATTTATCTCCATTTAAATAGATCAGATTTAAATATATCTTTCAAACATATCAGATAAAATCAATTTATCTGATTTTTACATAAGTTTCAGATATCTCCTTTATAAAAATAGGCTTTAAATGGTAATAATTTAGTTAAAATGACAGACTTATTCTGAAGTATAGTTATTGGTCTTTCATGGAGCAAAGTGTTTTGTAAGGTTTCAGCAGTCAATAGACACACGATCAGGCTGAGACTATTTAAGCAACAGCATTGAGGGCATAACGAGAGTTGTCTAGCTGAAATCAGTGGGATTACTCATGTTTTATAAGTGAACAGCTAGCGAGGAGTCTGACACAGGGCCCATTAAAATTCAGGGCAAGCATTTAATTGATTTTTTTAATAAGTCTTTAAGTGCTTTGCTAAACAGGAGGGCTCAGTACCTATAACCTGGTTTACAACTCAGGAATAACTACTTGCTGCTATTAAATTCTTACTTGTCACCATATTCCGCTATTGATAACTCATTGGGAGATCATTACTGACATTCCATACCTAGTTTTGCTCCATCTTGTTCATGCTTTGCAAAATGTTCATCTAACTTGTGATTTTCCTATTGCATCTGCAGTCCAACTCACTTTATTGAGCAGTGAGCCTTGCCAAAACCTTGTCTGTACATGAAAAATTGCTTCCATAAAGTCTGAAATAATTACCAGCTGTGTCTTCTGAAATTCACACAGGCTACTATTCATCATTATTCAAACTGGACTTTGGATTCTTGTACTTTGTGTTTTTACACCAAACTTATCTATTTTTCTAAGTCTTTAGAAGTTCAGCTTCTTTTGCAAGTCAATAGATTTTATGAAAATAGTGAAAATCAAATTATCTTTTTGAAGTAGGTTTAATTTATTTGAGTTCCTGATCAAAAACTACTGGTCTGGATAAACACTTGTGGCATACAAATTCGTTTAAACTTCTTGTATCCTCAAGTTACAGAACACAGTAGGGAACATTATTCAATTTTCACCAGAAAACTTCTAATATAACATTCTTATTTTTATATATGTATTAAAAGCTATGCAGATTGCATATGAAATGAAGCAGATAGTTTGCTTCATTTATGCATATCAATGTCCATTCAATGTTAAATACAAATAATGTTTATAATGTTTACAATGTTTACTAGATAATCTTAAATGAATTGGACAAAAATTTCTCAGCCATTCAAGTGAGGATAGCTCCTCGCAATTTCTGAATCATCAGTTGATACTGCCTCCCAAGATAGCATACACTTCCAGTCTTCTAAGAACACATATGCTCTAAGTCATCACAGAGTGATTTATAGACATACGTACATATATATATATATATATAAAACCTGTCCCAGATAATAAGCAGAAAACAAATGTGGAAATAATCAAAAGTTATAAGTTACGAAACACAGAAAATTGATAAGGGAAGCCACAGAGCTCAGGAAACATACATGGTCGGCAGGGTTACTGGGAGTGAAAGGGTGCGGATATGAGTTGAAAGGGCTGTGGAAGGTGGAACAAAGTTCTGCAGTTCATTAGAGGAGATAAGGGGCACTTGACTGTAAGGGGAAAAGCTGCTGCTGAGAGTGCTTAAGGGCAGAGATTTTGATTACTGCACATTCATCTTTAACTTTGTAGAAAACAAAAGTCTGTCTAGATTTGCCATTGCCTTTGCAATACAGTTCCTCATGTTTGTTCTTAATGTTAGGCTTCAAAAGTCTTTAATTTGATCTGTCCCTCTATCCACTGCTCCTAGAGGGGAGAGCCACTGGTCTCTGACACAACTCAGACACATAGATATGTAAAGGAGCATCTATCTACAAGTTCTATACAGGCTTGAAGGAGGCTCCCAGAGGAACTGAAGATAGGTGAGGGCATACTACATGAAGAAGACAGTTAATGTCAAAAAGCTTAAACTATTAATTCTGGGAAGTGTAATTTTATTTTCCATGAATTTACAGGGACACTGACAGATGGATTAAAATAGTTTGTCATCATTATCATCGTCATCATCTAATAAAAATGGCAAGTATAGCAAAAGGGACCCATGGGTAACTCACAATTTTAAGGGGATGACACAAATTACACAGGATTTACTTTTCTCCTCTTCAGATATTTTTGTAAAGATAGCAGGAAAGGAACTACATGTATTGGGCTCCGATGTTTTGTGGAGCTATACAAATACAGATATATGAAGTGCATCTCAGCTACTAACAACAGCTTGAAAACCAGAGGGATTATTTTTTCTCATAACTAACCTTGGAGTATCGGAAAATAAGAGTATATTCAGCTTTGCATCCTTTGCTTATTCTTTATTCCTTTACCTTTTTCTTTTAGTATCGGCTCTCTCCTTTAAAATCTTGACTAGAAAACAGTCACTGAATGACATGGGAAGATTTCCCTACCCCACAGCAGCATTATGACTGTAAGTGCATTAAAAATAGGGAAGGTGTTCTGGTGTCCTTGAAGTATGGATGTGAGCAAAGATCTAAGATTGAAAGCGTTTAGCATGGATCTGAATGTCTGAGATAAGTTTGTCTAGTTAAAAATAACTGAAGCATAATTAAAGAGGGATGTTTGCGGCAGATGTCTGTATTTCAGATGCCACTGGGGACCCTATGAAAATAGATGGTCAAAACCTTTTTTTTCATTTCAAGTGAAGAACTGCTAGTTTTTCAGTTAACCTTTTCCAGTTGTCCCCTGGCCCTTTTTTGTTTTCTGTATATGAAACCAACTGGATATTTCTGTCTGTTCTTTGGAAAACTGAAAATTATTTGAGATGCTTTTATTTAAAAATCCCCCCCTCTTCTTCCTGCAGAAAGTGATAATAATAGAGAATTTTTTTTTTGTCTAAAAAGTTACAAAAAACTCTCACAGATGTTTAGAAGAAAATAATTTTATACTGAAAGATGTCATAACAGAAATGTTTCACCAACTTCTGTATTATAAAAAAACCAGTAGAACTAATTTGCAGGTATAAGACTAAACCAAGGCAAGACGTAAAAGACTAGGTGTCTGCAGGACACAGATAGCTCTAAAATCTTACACTTGTTTCCTGCTGCCAGAGAAAATCCTTACTTCTTTGATTTTACTCAGCAGCATGCAGAACTGTAGGAAAGAATCACTACAATAAAATTGGCAAGCTTTTTCTCAGCTGTATAACAAATAATACAAGGTATGTTCCACACCTGTAATTTTCAGTGACAGAGATTTTAATCATATGAGATTTAATTGTTTTGGCTTCCAGAAAAAAGAGTTTTCAAACCTACTTAGTTAAGGCTGCTATGCAGGCTTGTATAATAAATAATTTTCTGCACTGCCCCAGGTCAGTGGTTTGCTCTTTGAAGCTGAAGATGTCTTCAACGCAGGTGTTCAAAAGAATTGTTCATATAGAGATGTCTGTTTTAGAGAAAGCAGGATGCATTGTTACTAGATTTATGCTTTATTGCAATACAGCTTTGTCCAAAGGTATGTCACAAATTTTTAAGCACATTGGAGGAGAAGTTGCAGCAGATCCTGAAATTCCTTCAAGGGGACTTTTTTTCTCAACATTAACCTTGATTTGGTATTTATTTAATCTAGATCAGAGTTTAATTGCATTTGAAAATTGAAAGGATGCTGTCACATCTCTGTATGACGCACTGGTTTTACTGGGCAAATGAGGCTTCCAGACAAACTATCACAAGTGATGTAAGAAATTATGACCCTCCAGTTTGCTTCCCTTTGCAGTGAGTAGAAGCACATATGTGCAAACGCCTAATGCTCGATGGGTCTCAGCCTGACAGTGATGGAAGTTTAATGAACACTGGGAAGTGTGGCAATAGAGGAGTGAACACAGATCTGGTTTTGCTGATTCTGAGAGGGCTGAGGGAAACACCTCTGGCAGAAAAGTAGTAGATACCACCTTGGAGTATCTTCTTTAGTTAGCCTGGCTCATCAGGTGGCACTTGAAGTGTTTGAGCAGTTTTAGCTGCCAAAGAAAATATCTAAAAATCAGGGTAAATAAAGCGTCGATTATCATAAGCAGAATCTCTCATTTGGCTGCAGAGGTTCAGCACATGGACTTCCCACGTCTTTCATGGAAGTAGTGCTGGTGGCTTTGGTGGGAGGAGAAAAGCCTCGGGGTGGTTGTTGTTGTATTTATTTATGGATTATGTTTTCTCCAGTCAGGTCACAATCCTGGATAGGAATAATTTTGATCTATTTTTACTTTTAGAGCTTGATTTTAATTTCTTTCTTTAATTGTTTGATTGACTTATCAGAAAACAGGTATCATCTTGCTAATTTCCACTGTTTGTCCTGCATGTGATTGTCATGTTATTTATGACATTTATGATAATATATGTTAATATTATGTTAATACATATCAGTCATAATAAATTTCTATCTATCTCATAGAGTCTAGTAGTTATTGCATGGATTATGAGTTCAACTTCTGATCTCATATGGGTAAGAATCTTCAGACATAATGTTTTACTCTTGGAAAATGCTGATTCAACAAAACTAAAAAAGATCTTTCAGGAACTTAATGATGGGATAAGCGATATCTCAGAGAAACTTTTATAGATGTGCTGTTCCTGTTAGACAGAAATTGAAGCTTTCAGATGTTCCCTTCCTGAGCAGAGGCCCTGCTTTTCCTAAGATTATCTTTATTGCTTTTGGTAATTTACTTTGGCTAATGTTTTCAACAAATTCAGGCAACTTTGCCTAATTTCAGACCATTAAATGAATTAGCTAAACAGCTAAAATTTAAAACTGAAGCATGTTGAGCCAAAAAATAGAGACATCAAGCTCAGTAGACCAGTTTGGAAAATTAAATCACGAGTATTTCTGTATGTAAAAGTGGAGTATGGACTTGGACATTTCAAAGAAAGGACCTATATATTTTTGAATGAGTACTGTTTTGTTTGTTAATGTTGTTAACCCATTATTTTTTAATTATTTAGCTTAGGAGAAAAAGAAAGAAAAGCAATTTGGATTATTTCTTAGATACTGATATTTGGCCTTTTTATTGTGCCTGTGTGTGGCATGTATAAAACATTACATTAAAAACTGTATTTTAAAAAAGTGAAAACTCTCCATGTTCAGAACCTAGCTCAAGTCCTACAGGTCCTTAAGTCACTGTTAGAACACTTATTTTTAAATTTTGTGTAGTTCTATGCTTTGCACAGGAATGAATTTTACCACTGACAAGCAGTGTTAGAGTGAGTGGAAAATAATTTTGCATTTGAAATCGTGATATCATCATAAATGCATGAAGAAGCATGGTGTATATTATAATACACGTGTGGTATTAATTGTCCCTAAACTTTGCATTCTTCCATGCAAAGACAGAAAAACACACCCAGAGAAAATATTTTACCAGTTTCTGTCCTCGTATTCTTTCAAGAAGGGCAGAGACAGTTCAGATAAAATTTTCATTCTGTTAAAGTCATTGGCAAAACCTTTGTGGGGTTGACTTAAACCCAATTCTGTCTTAAAAGCTAATTGTTCTGCTGTGCATCCATCTGCCCCCTCATGTTGCTTTTAATCTTCCATGGAGTTTTAGACATTTAACAGTTTTTCATATATAATTGCACTAATCCTGATAAAGGAGCTAAATTGGGCCTTGAAAAAGAAGATTCCCACCCTTCTCTCTCCTCATTGCTTTAGAACTAGTTCTTACAGAAGATAAACTACTTATATTCATCTCACCCAAATTAGGTGTATGTAGGAACGATTACTGTAAAACTCATGACTAATTTTACTTTCCCCTGAAGATGCATCATACTTCACACTTCCTCCCATTTAGGAAATGATTTATGGTTCTTTAATTACTGTAAGTATCAAGTACTGATTGTTTCAATATTAGCAATGCCTGTAATCTCCATTTGTCCAGAAGGCAAGATCTTAAAGAATGAATAAAAGCTTTCATAGCTAGTTTCTGCTTCTTCCTGATGCCTTGCGGCATATAATTCTCTGTATTCATTGATGTAAAGCCAAAAGATATTTTAGATCCTATATTCTAACCTCTGTTATCTCACATGTCACTCAGCCTCACCTAGTCACTCCTCTGTTGAACATAGTAATTTGTATTTAATGTAAGGATATCTTTGGAAAAAATCTTTCAGGAAGGAATACAGTTTTAATGAGGAGATAGACAACCCAGTGCTGCTTCTCTCAGACAGTGCTTTTATTTACACAGCACACTGTGCAGAGCAGAGCAGATCCCTTTTAGTCATTCAAGTAAATATATAATTTCTTTACAAGAAAAAAACTCTTAAAGGACATTCTCATGAGAACTTCTTGCTGCACTTTTAGATAAAGGCAAGACCATGCAGGTGGTATAACTGCTAGTACCCAGTGGGAGCTGCCTGCAGGCTCCTCTGTTAAAATGAGTAGCTGAGTTTATCCTGCAGCCAAGAACATGGGCTCTTCTTATCTCAACTGCTAAGTCCTAACTGCCCATTGCAAAGGTCTATCACTTTGGAAATTGCATATTCCAAGAATATATGCCAAATCTATGCTGTATTAATATTATGCTTTAAAAAGCAGGCAGGGAGATCTGTTCCTCTCCAAGAGGAGGATTCTGGCAAGGAGTCTCATGAAACCCCTTTTTGTTGACACTTGTCCTATGGGACCTTCCTGGTAAAGCTGGCATGTTTGTATCTCTGAAGAAGAATCATATAACTCATAATAGTCTGATTTACTAATATAAGCATTTCTCACCAATATGCTCACTAGACAGAAATTTTGGAGAAATTATCTTAAAAGTGACATGATCTTATCCAATAAAGGGTATTACATTGATGCTGGATGATCAGCTACCCATATTCAAGTTGGGGAACAGCTAGCTAGGAAGAGCTACTAAGCTCTTCCACAGTAATTTTGATGTTGGCCAAATAGGCATCTGCAACCTACACTGAAGAAGGCTGACATCATTTTCTTGTGTATGAACAAGATTACAACTTGCAAGACATCAGAAATAATTCTTTTGTTGCTCAGCACTGGAGACTGCACTCCAAGAAAAAATGGAGCCAAATGGAAAGAGTCCTGAGGAAATCAGAATCAACAGAAGCCTAGAAAATGTAATTTTATGGTGTTCAACCAAAGAAGAAAACCCCAAGGGAGAACATGAGGGCAGTTATAAATTACATAACACTGCTGTAAAGACACAGGGAATAATCTGTTTTCCATGTTCAAGAGGGAGGTGGCAAGAAGTAATGGCTTTAAATTGAAGCAGTTTAGATATTAGGAGTATGAACTACCAGTAAGAATAATGTAGTGAGTGAGTGTTGCAGACGGAGTGAGAGTGCATTTCACTCATAAGAGAGAAGCAAAAATATACTTTATTGATATAAAACAGTGAGTTAACAAAGTTCAATGGTAAATGCGACAGTGATTTAACAAGATTCGATGGCAAGGTACACTTGATTATTTACTGCATAAAGGACAGGGTCAGACAAAACTGTCAGGGAGACCCTCCCGTTGAGTCATGTGGTTCAGAAAGGAAACCCTTGCATTCTAAGCTCCTTCTCAGAGAGGAGTCTAGGTGCTGCTGGATCCAATCCTAGTCCCAGACTTAACGGTTTATGTCTGAAGTATTATATATGCACAATCAATCCTTTTTATCACTCAGCTAAGATTTCAAAGTTTAGCCTGCTATTAGTCACTTAGCGAGGACCTGTTGTAGCAAGGAATCTCTCAGCCTTGAGGAGTAACCTTGAGAGGTGTCCCTACTCAAGGGGAGATCCTGGTGTGCAACCCACTGTTGTTTCAGGAGAGCTCAATGGGCCCTGGGCTGTCCACTATTTATAGAGTAGAGATAATTGACTTATAGTCATATTTGCATACCAGCAAGACGTTTGGGTCACTGCTCCAGACAGTCCCTGGGTACTTTTTTGCTATGGGTCCCAAAGTCCCGTATAAGCTGGATGCAGCCATCATGACCCCCACTGGTGGTTATTGCTTATGCAGGGTGGTGGGGGAGCACACCACCACAGTGAAGTTGCTTAAGAAGTTGTGGACTCTTTGTAATGATTTACATGGCTCTGAACGAATACTCATCAATCATGACATAAGCTATTATCCTATCCTGACTGAGGAGGGTGGTTGTGGTGATGTCTCAAGAACTGTTTTAAAGTCTGTACCATTCTATGAATCTATGAACTTTCTGAAGACACAAGTCAAACATTCTTAGAATTTTTCTCACTTCTATTTCATTTTTTTTTTTTCAGCAATGGTATATTAATCATCCTCATCTGTATGATGAAGTTAAAGATGTTGTATGGCTCTTCCAGAATGCTATTTATTAGTACGCAGGAACTTTGAGTAAGAGGAGAAGCAACATGAGGCAAGTAATAAATACAGAGCAGCTGACACATCTCAGAGAGCTCTAGTTGATTAGTGAGTAGCTGACTTTGAATGTTCATATTCATGCTGTGGAAGACTCCAAGCAGGACTTCACACTCAGTTTGTCTTCAGACAGATATCTGTGTTGCCAGTCAACCTGATGGATCACTGAAGTACCACTCAGTCAAATGAAATGAAATCAGATCTTGGATGATGTAATGCTTGTGTTACTGTGATCACTGGAAAGAGAATCAAGGTTCCTGTGTGCAGTGCCAAGTATCTACAAACTATTATATATAAAGAAGTTTTTCTTGTAAGACGTCCTTCCAAAACAGTAGGTGAGGGCTCAGTGTATGGCATGTGTTCCAGTGCTGGTGAAGACCATTGAAACAGAGACATAATTTAACAGATAATGATTTGCATTTTGCATGTGGTGGCTGCCACCATGTAGAGCTGACTGAATCAGGTGGGGTAACAAAGTCTACCCAAACTAGGTACGCTGGTCCCAGCTAAAAGATGGGTTCCAACTGATATAGCTATTAAAGTCCAAGTGGACTGGGAGGAGCTTGGAATAGTCTTGGTGTCAGGAAAATTGTAACTGGATTCAGCAATGGTGCAACAGTCCTGGTATGTTAAAGAAGATAAATGTCACACAATTCCATTATGTGCACAATGTGTATAACCCCGAGGTTTTATTTTCTGGAAGAACAAAAACATATGTTAAAAATTTAAAGTTCCCTATCCAGTTCTAATGGTGCCAGTCTGGAACGTAAAGCTCATGTCACAGTTTGCTTATGGATAAACACCAGGGCAAATATGGATCTGGCAAAAGTAACAACCTTAGGCTTATTAAAAAGATAGTCACATCACTGCCATTTGCAGTAGTAATATACTCACGTAGCTGCTGTTGGCATCTGGTGGAGATGCAATGGTGGTTCAGTTCTACCCATACGGCAGTTCTGGCACATTTCTGACCATGCTAGTAACATATGCAGAAACGGTTCTGGTTGTGCAGATTTTGTTCCCACATGACTACTGGAAGGTTGGAAGAATTGATCAATGTGCTTATCACACTGTACTACTAAAACCACAGTAGCATTTAACCACACAATTTGGTTTTAGAAATGTTTCTTGGTCACAGTGTTACAGACACAAATCACAGTTCATTCTGCCAAGTGTTTTCTCCCCACCCTGTTTTTATAACAACTTCTGGAAGCATATAACTACTCTTATCACTAGAAAAGAGGAATCTGCTACCCGCTTCATCTTCCTATTAATCTGTCATCAGGAAAAATCGTTCATTCATTTTTTTAAAAGCAGTTTCATTTTCAAAACACATTCCGATATCTAAAAAATTATGAGACTCTTAATGTTAACACTTCTGGCCCTGGGGGTAGGACTATGAAGTAAATATGCTGTTTTGCTGCAGCTGATTTCAGGGCAGTCACTCTAAGTTATGGCTGCTCTGGCACATAGCCCAATGGATCCCTTCCCTCAGGCTGTGAAAAACTCCTCTGTAACTTTGTCAAACTAAGCTGGGAGCAAACAGCTTAAGTAGATGCCACACAGTAAGTAACAACTTTCTTCTTTTGTTTTGTTTTGTTAATATTTTTCATTAAAATAATAACTTCAAGCCTTTTAAAAAAATTGAAAAATGTTATTCAGCCAGGGCTTCAGTGCAAAACTCATACTTGCTGAGGTCTTGACTTCAAACCTCTCCCTTTTAATATATTTACAACGCTTCACAATGTTTTTTTCTTGCACTTCTCCCTCTGAAATGCTGATCTGTTCTGCAGAATAATTTTTCAAAAAATTAGTTATTCCAGGAGAATTGATCATGATTAAGTAGTGTTGAGATCTATCACTTGTCACTAATCACTTGCAGCACCATTTGGTTGAGGCTAAGGGGCATTACAAATGTCATAAAACCAGGCCAGGTGTTGTGGTTTAACCCCAGCTAGCAACTAAGCACTACACAGCCGCTCGCACACTCCTCCCCGGTGGGATGGGGGAGAGAATCAGAAGAGTAAAAGTGAGAAAACTAGTGGGTTGAGATAAAGACAGTTTAATAGGGAAAGCAAAATCTGTGTGCACAAGCAAAGCAAAGCAAGGAATTCATTCACTACTTCCCATCGGCAGGCAGGTGTTCAGCCGTGTCCAGGAAAGCAGGGCTCCATCACGCGTCATGGTTACTTGAGAAGACAAACGCCATGATGCCGAATGTCCCCCCTTTCCTCCTTCTTCCCCCAGCTTATATACTGAGCATGACATCGTACGGTATGGCATAGCCCTTTGGCCAGTCTGGGTCAGCTGTCCTGGCTGTGCCCCTTCCCAGCTTCTTGTGCACCTGGCAGAGCATGGGAACCTGAAAAGTCCTTGATTAGTATGAACACTACTTAGCAACAACTAAAACATCAGTGTGTTATCAACATTATTCTCATCCTAAATCCAAAACACGGCACTATGCCAGCTACTAAGAAGAAAATTAACTCTATCCCAGCTGAAACCAGGACACCAGGTAACACAGTGGCAAGATTTCTGCATCTTAATTAAACTCTATTTGATCATCATGAAAAGCTGTCATCATACAGCTATAACCAGACAAAGTGAGATTTAATTATGACCTTTCTTAAAAAAAAGAAAGTGCCAGCAGATGCTATTTCTTCTGTAGAGGGCATTCTCAGAGTGCCTATTTCTTCCCAGAAGATATCTGCTCCTGTGCGTCTACTCACATAGAACAGGGAGATAGGAACTGAAGTTTATTTGCTTGAGATTAGACAAACTTCCCTCAAAGGCAATGTCCTAATTGTGAAGTTGTAGACTGCTTTAGGTGGGCTTGGGTGTGAGGAGGAGAAAATGGAGCTTCAGAAGTAATAAGGTCAGAGATAAAGAGAAAATGAGCACAGGCACCAAATCTGATGGCTTCAGAACAGGTCAGGGCTGATGTATTTCTAAATCTGTTTAATACAAAATACACTGACAGTCCCAGAAACAGATGCTAGAATCTAAGGTTCCCCTTCCAATACAGGTCCCTAAACACCTGGCCATAAATTTCTCTTTGGCTGAGGGCAGCTTTAAGCATTCCATGCAAGTGGAAGATCTCCAGTAGGAGTGATGGAGTCAGCTGCTTCCTTGTCTCCCTTTTTCACATGGAAGTTTCCGGGTGTCTCTTCTGTGCATGCCCGGAAGTGCCTGATTCCTAAGCAAGCTGAGCAGTGCAGAAGTTGCCTGGTGCCCCATCACCCCAGGGAAGTTTCGGGCACTCTCCTGGACAGCTGGTGGTGACCCTGTCAATGGAATGTCCTTCAAGGGAATTTGAAAGAAAATTAAATTCATCCAGGAGCTAAGGCACACTCTGGGAAGGGGAAGCTATAGCTCAAGTTCCCTCAGACAGAGAGACCATGTTTCCCACTTCCTAGCAGGTGAGCACCTCTGGGAGTGTGCTTATGAGTAATAGTGTCCGTATTGTAATGGGAGAGAATGCTCACTGATAAATATTATCCGAAAATCTTTGAATGTTTCCAAAATGAGGTCCTCAAATATGATACACAGAAATATGCCTAAAGATACTCATGCTGGTTGGACAAGAGTCAAGCTCCTTGCGAATACTTCTGGGCACATGATTTTAGGAGTGTGGGAACTTAGTGTAAAAAACAAAGGTGCTTAATATGATCAGGCATACCATGGTTCTGAGTGTGCATTTTCAAGATGACACTTTTGAGGTTAAATGCCTAGGTTCTGCCTAAATCCTACATTAGATCTCCCTATATCTCATTTTGGATTAGTGTTCTCAGCTCCATGTTTTCACAAGAATGATGAAAAATAAATAAAGAAGACACAGGAAAAAAGCCATAAAATTATCTGAATGCTGGATGAAGCTCTTTGCAGTGAAAGTGTTAAAGAGCTTTTTCTCTTTAGGCTATTCAAACAGTGTATGAAAAAATGACTTGATTAAGTTTGTAAATACTCTCATAGACAGAAAATACCAGTTAGAGAAGGACTCTGGCAGTGTCACAGAAAAGTGGCAAAGACCAATTGCCAGAATCTGGAATCAGGTGCATGCAAATGACAGATTTGGTATACATTTTTGATACTGAAGGTCGCTACTGATCGGACAATCTACAGATGAAGTGTATTTTGCATCTCTTGATATCTGCATATGAATGTTATTTATCTTTTGGA
Organism: Nipponia nippon; assembly: GCF_047370975.1. Taxonomy (NCBI): domain Eukaryota; kingdom Metazoa; phylum Chordata; class Aves; order Pelecaniformes; family Threskiornithidae; genus Nipponia; species Nipponia nippon. The sequence goes on along the minus strand of NW_028262358.1, from coordinate 80,916,036 downwards.
AAGATATGCTTACATTTTGTCAAACACAAGGTACAGAAATAACTGAAAGTGGTTAAAAAATGATCTAATGGTCCATTCTAGTTTTAAATCTTAAGAATCTAACATCTTCCCTGTGTTTTCCTCATTCTGTACTGAAAAAGTTCTAAAGCCATGCAGGACAGAGGATTAATAGTAGCACAAATTCCTTGGCAAAAGTAATGTATAGCAGTTTTGCACACTTATCAAATTGCTCCAGATTAAATCTCTTTCCACTCTGACAGCATAATATTTAGTGAAGTGATATCCTGTCCCCAGTATCCCACTGATATTTCACTGAGTGTGGCACCAGGGACTGGGAATTTAGATTTACCCTGAACATGACTCAGAGCACTGAGAATATAAGAAAAGGTTTTCCTCAGATTCATAATGATATCTCATATATTTTTAATATATATAGATTGTGCAGTCATGAAGATGACACTACAGTGCAGATCTCAAATTCAGGTTTCCAGTGCTGAGCAATGATAAATTTAAGTTGAGCAATGACAGTCCAGCAGATCAAATTTAGTAAGAGAAGTGGGAGCTGCAATGAACCTTTGAAAGCAGAATAACTATCCTCAATACTTAGTCTGGACTTGGATATTATGATCTAAATCCTGCAACTCTTACTTGGGACATTGATGGAGGTGGTTTGGGCTATTAATAGAGCAGCTGGTTCCCAAGACATTGAAGAAACAGCCTCTGGAAAGCCGCTGCACATGCTTCTAGGGTCTTGGCTGTCCACATGTGGCAGGTGGCTCCTTTCCTTTCTTTTTGCCTGTCAGAACTCCAATGCCAAAGTCTCGGTGCCAATGTCTGGCCAGCTCCCATCCCTGCCCCCACTTTCTGCGTGCCCTACTCTCAGAGTCACTTTTGCTTGCTTGAACAACCCAAGTCTTCCTAAAACAAGACTGTCAAGTATCTTCGAGACCTCATTTATAAATCCATCCTCTCTTTCTCACCTTAGTGATCATATTTTGACGTACTATTTGTTCTGGACTGAAGGTGAGTCACTTGAACAAGTTAAGACCTGTCTTTCATTCATAAGCTCTGGGGTCAGTCCGCAAACCACTGATGTGTCTGTAATAGTGTTGACTTGATAGCAAGGCTCCTTAATAGACCTTTGGCTTATACAGAAAAATGGACTCAGTTTCCAGTACATTTAACTGGAATAAATGTGACTCCAAACAGCATAACCCAGGAAGGCAGAAAGACTTTTTTACTGCTGTAAATCATGTCCACGTGGGGGTTTTGTCAGCTTAGTGGTATCACTAGTCCTGCTAATCAAGCTGTGCAGTGGTGTCATGGGCAGTCATGTACTGGTTCAGGGTGTCAGAAGTCTTTACTCTTAAAAAGATGGGGTTAATCTGCCCTTGCAAACTTGGGCATGCTTTAAATGTCTTGACCTCCTTTTTTTCAGTGTCTCATGGAATTTTTCTGAGGTAAAAACACTTGTCCAGGCTGAATGGTCAGGATGGAGGAGAAATTCCCTTGGGTTCAAATTGCAAAAATTACCTTTGTTCCAGACTTGCAGTTTTACAGAGAAGGAATGCCCTGGCCATTTATCATCAAATGTCAAGTTAAAATACTCAGATCTAACTGACTTATGACAATCCTGTTCTGTAGATGTGGCTATAGATTTCACAAAGCATGCTAGCAAATGGACATAACGAAAAATGGATATGGCAGAAAATGGATATGGCAGACTATGACAGTTAAAAAGGACAAGTGCATAATGACCTACACTTTCAGCTGGTGGGCTTTGCCAGGGCATTCTGATAGCAGAAGGTAGCCCCAGACCTGACCAGTTGTTTAGTGATTGGTCATTAAGTGGGATGAAATGTAGCAGTGTATGATCCGATGTGCAGCATTCTTTGCAGCTGTGAGACAGGTGTCCCTTGAAGCTTAAGATGCACAGGGAAGTCTGAATGAGGTTTTTCTGTATACTGCATACCCCACTGCGAATAAATCTTCTTGTCCTCTTAAATATCGTACAGGCCTATCATAACAATCTGCTCAAATATAAATGCTCATTTCAAACTGTCATTGAAATCATTACCAGTCTTTTCCAATATTTTCATTCCCATATTTTTTAGGAACAGTGAGGTAAGTCTTCAGATCCTCCACAGTGCAGATTAGCTCTTATTCTGACAACACTTGTTCCATCTGTCACTGAACACAGTTTGCTTTTCATAAGGTCTGAGTTAGCCTTAGGATTTCTTTTCACTTCACCAGCTTACACTTTTCAACTGGTTGCACATATTAGCACAAATTAAATTTTTAAAGTGTCTTTCTTTGCCTAATTTGTTTTACCTCATAAATCTATAACACCGAACCTCATTTACATCACGGTACAAACAGCTCAGTTACCTTCACAGAAGTCTAAATGCTGTGACTGACCAGCACCACCTGCCAAAGGAGGGAACCCTGCAGAACCCTGTGGCCTCTGAAGCCCGTTAAGCAGCTCCACTGAAGTCATATGTGTAACAGTAAGCATATACTTAAATTCTTTTTTGGAATTGTCCCAGAAAGTTCAGTACTTTGGAAGACCAACTCCAGAGCATTTCAATTTACACCACACAGGCAAAGGGGAACAGCTGTGGGGTAGCAGAATACACAAGCAGTTGCAGCATTGGTCTTGGCTCCTGGAGGCACTTAGACTTTCTGTAGGGAGCCTTGGGTGGAAGATGGAGGGAGGGAGGGAGGGCAAAGCTTCTCCTTAACCTGGCTTCCAGAAACACAGAGTCAGTGAAACTGCTGTCATTGCCACCACTGCAGTCGTGAGAAGGGACCCTAAACTGTGATCTGGCCCTTAAAATGAGCTCCTCCAGTTGACAAAGCTCCCTCTCCAATCTGGCCATCAGTAAACCTAATGCTGGATCCCGTGAAGTGCAGAATAGGCCAAGTTATGTTTATATTTTCTCTTAAAGAGTTGCAGAAGAAGTGACAGTAGATTTTTGACGACCAAATAAACATTTCAGTATTCAGTGCAATATATGTAATGCTAATATGCTGCATTAGTCCATTAACTTGAGACATTTTTATGGGCCAGGCAGAGCGAAGAATATCTCTTCTCGTATTCATTGCTGTGATCATGCAATGGGCAGGAGGCAAAGGCCAGAAGTGTCTGACTTTCACAGGCTCATTGTGCCTAACATTGGATGTCCAGGATTGATTTTCAGGTGTCCTACGGTACAATCAAGCTATTTTTACTTAGGTAACCACTTAAAAAGTGCCTGCGTATTTCTAGGTGTCCAGGTGAAAAGGACTGACGTGCTTTTTCTCCTGTTACACTTCCATGCACCTAAGTTCATCCATGCATGTAAGAATCTACAAAAGAAAAATTTTGAATGTACTTCCTAAATATGCATTTCATTCAATCCATTTTGTCAATTAAAAATAATTATTTTATGCTAGACAGTACAGGAGTTCATCTGAACCACTGGATTTTGTATTGGGTAGCCTTGTCAAAGCTATTTACTTGATCTTTTTTATGTGCATGCTGAAATGCATTTCACAAAGTGGCATGTGATGTTACAAGATCTGCCTTCCCAAGGTTAATTCCAATCCTTGCCTTCAAGGATCAAATGTTTCAAGCAGATAAGAAGTCAGGTTTTGTTTTGTTAACTAGATTTTTTCTGGACCCAAAAATTTGCTTAAAATAATGTTATATCACCATAGCCATTGTACGATCATAACTGCATATTTAGTATAAATTCTCTTCTATTCTATTCTGATTTCAGTGTCATCAAGATAGCATCTGAATGCCAATAGTGCAGTAAATGGCATAATATTTAGTACATATGGGTAGTCTATACATGTTCTACTCATAAGTAGACCTATTAGGTGTGATTCATCTAATCAAATACTGCGTTTGTGACACATGTGTCTAATCTGAATGAGCCCCTTAGACTCCTTTTATAATCAGTGGAAGAACAGTAAATGTGTATGATTCATCTCATTCTAATACAGATGTCTATAATAAATCATTTGGATTGCCCCAGACATAGATTTTTCCCTCCTTAGCTCTAAAGGTTAGCAGAAGGATGACAAAACCTTATTGCTCATTTCACCATAAATCTTCTACTGTAGTATGTTAAATTACATGTTGGTGAGGCATGAAATAACAAATGGTGGCTTGGTTCAAATTGCAGTGCTGCTTTTCTATACTAGTAATAGTGATAGGAGCAAACAATTATTTCCCAGTGTTACTGACTTTGAGTAGTAGACCTTTTAATATAAATAATATATATATATTTATATATATATATTATATATATAAAAATAATATCTTTCATGCAATACAATATGAATTGACTTATGGCCAATCAGGTTGTATCAGGTTACTCATAAAATATTGCTGAGCTGCAATTGAGAATAAGCTGCGCACTTGCACTCATTATTGCTGGTTTAGTCACCCTTTTATGGGGAATGACAGCCTGGTTCAAGTCTTCTGTGTAATGGTGGTCACAAGCTAAGGATGGCTTTCCCATACCCCCAGGGGAATCTTAGGCACTGAATTACAAATTCAGATCTGCTTGGGGGAAGTTGTTTAAATAGCGTTTAAACATAAAGTAGAACAGGCAGACTCCCTTGCTCAATCACTTGAGCCCATCACAACAGATCTTCTACCTGCTTGAAGGCTCGGATTGCACCAAGGTTTTTGACAGACTTACTGAGTGCTTGTCACCAGTCTGTTCATTATTGTTGCTTGCAGCTTGCACTCAGCAAACTTCGTTACAACTTGTTTCTTTTCCAAGAAACAGATGGTATTTTTCAACAGAAAATAATTATCAGTATTTTTGAAACCTGTTGTAGTAAAACAGAACAGTTCTTCAATCTACAGGAACTTTTCACTTTATTACAGTTTTGAGCTGACTCACTGAAAATACTCTAGTTTTTGAAATGTTTTTCATTCATGTTGATTTTTGGAGAAAATGGCCGATAACTTAGAGTGGGGGGTGCACCGTGAGCTTTGCCCACGTGAAGGATCCTCCACTGCAGAAGATGGATGTTCAGAAACTTGTAATAACAATCTCCCTTAAGATGCATAAACTGGGGGCTAAACTCACAACATCTAGATCTTCAAAGAATTTCTAAAAATGTATTGTGCTGGTTTTCTATTTATTTAGATGCAGCTCTGATAAGTGCCTAGTTATCTTACTAAAGGTAAATTAAATGTACTGCCACAGTGATTTATTTAAAAAAGCTCATATTTCAGAAATCACTAATGAAATATTGAAACTTAGGAAAAGGATTACTAGGACATTTTCACTTGTGCTTTGTGCTGGAGGTAGTTGGGTAAATTCAAAGTTACCCTATGCTGTAAAAATATAGTGAAAAGGAGGAGTTTCTGCTAGAACAGAAAAGTCATATGAATTTTGCCCAATATGCTCTATCAGAGAGCTGGTTGTTAAAGTAGTGCAGAGAGCCAAAAGGCACAGTAAATATGTCTGATGAGCACAGTCCATGCTGCTACAGCTGGACTAGAGCTGGTACTCATGTTAGTCCAGTTATCTCTACTTGTAGTACAAGTCAAAGTATAGGCAAACTCTAGTGAATGTGGTATTCACAAGGATGTGTGAGGAAATGCCAAGCAGTGTGCACATTTTTTCAAACCTTTGATTACAACTCAGCAACTAATTTTTGCTCTTCTAAAATCAGATGGAAAAATTGCAAGGTTAAATATTACATTGGTGCAATTGTAGATTTATAAGGATTAGGCCTTAAAGTCCAAATCCTTACAGGTTTCTTGTACAGCAGAATCTTGAATGAGATATCATTGGAAAAAAAGTAAATGTATTTCTCTTTCTGCTTGTATAGTTTTACTTCCTAAGCAGGCATATTGCTATTTCAGTAGGTAAATTGCTTTTTTTAAATCCACACAAATCAGAAGGTGTAGAAAGGAGTGCTGAAAAAAACAGACCCTCCCCTCCTCTCATTTTCCTTTGTGCCACTAATGCTTACTGAATTTTTAGACTATACATATAAACTTTAGAGAAAATGGCTTATGTCCCAGGAATGCAACTGTTAGTTCTCTCTCCAGCTAAAAGCAAGGATTTAATTTAATTTTTCTGGTTTGTGAGACTTTACCCCAATTTATTTAAATAGAGCAGATTATGAGACTATTCAAGTTACTTTTGTTCTCTTTTGCTGCTGGTCTAATGAATGGCAGCAGTTAAAAGCACCACTAATGAAAAAAATGGGAAAAAAACCCTCCTCAAATTTAAATGAATACATTTGTTATTAATTATTTTCTCTCTGTATTTTTCCTCTTTCTTAGTGAAAATGCTTTCAAGAAGATGGTGTTCTGAATCTTCAAATACCGAAGAATTGCTTTTTTGTCCTTTCTTTGTCTTATCTGCTCTCTACTGTCCTCTGCCATGATTTCTGAATCACAGAAAGGGAAAGGAAGGTGAATTTTGGGGGATGAACCTAAAAAGAAGAAGGCTGAACTGGATGAGAAAGCATTTTTCTGCTCCCTTCCCAGAGCCTAGAGAAGGGTGCCAACTCCCAGCTCCTTCCCTGCCTAGCCCTGCCAAATGCCAGTGCTTCTGCCCATCTCCGTGTTCCCAGCCCAGAAACCCTTCACCACCCCTCGGTGGCTGGAAGATGTGCTGGGAAGGGCTGTCTGCCTGGGACACTCAATATTGTTTGTCCTCACTTGTGCTCCTCTCTCTACCCCTCAGTGACATTGCTTTTAACTTCTTGACAATGGGCCCTATTTCAAAATTGTCTTTCTCTGAGGTGTTTGTACGTGAAGGAATTAGGAAATCCAGGCTCACAAGCGAGATGTCCATTTTGATCCCACAACTTAAGCCAGACAAATGGCTTGAAATCTGTTCAGGTGTGTCTTTGCCCAAATGTCAGCTTTATCCCACTAATTTACTGAAGTGACTGGTGCAGGTTTAAGTGTCCTCATTCTTCCCACTTATCTTGTGGCTCCAGAGCTGGCCAAAGCCCCTCCAAATCCCAAACCACGCAGGAGACAAAGCAGTACATCATAACAGAAAGCGAAGATAAAGTTTCATTGTCTTCAAGGGGTGATTTACAAAAAGCTAAGGAAATAGCTCTGATATTCTCCTTTCTCTACAGGAGACGAGAAGATAGGCCTGTCAAAGTATTCAAACATACTCCTAAATCTAGATGAATTAAATAGTCAGAAGCAGGTGTATAAGTATTCTGCTGAATCAGAGCTGCAACTACAGTATGTTTAAAACAGACAATATTTGCAATATACAAAGATCTATTTCTCTAAAATGGCTGTGTCCACGGAAAGGTAAATGACATCTCTACACAGTCTGTAACAAGATTTATTAACCAGTGAGAATATCACTGCTCAAGAAAACAAGGATGTGCAGAGACATTGTTATACAAACCCAATGTGGAAAGAATTCTTTAAAATGGAAACCTCATTGAACCAAAATGTCAGAATTACTTATGATAAAAGGAAGAAACCATTACTTTTATCTTAAAGACCTTATTAAAAATACTTTTACTAAGGCTTTTAGTATTTTTTACTTTTCAGTACAAATGGCCTAAACAAAACACGAACATGCTAGCCTTTATATCCCTCCTGTTACACAGAGTATTGTATGAGAAAGGCACATGGATGAAGTTTAAAGCTTAAGCTGAGACTGAAGCTATTGGCCCAAACAGTTCATACAGCTATGGCGTTACTTTTAGTGCTTCTTTTCAGTTTGTAGGGTAGGACATCCAATTAAGAAATATGTTTTATTATCTCATGTCTAACCAAACAGAGTAAAAATTTATTATTTTATTTATCATCAGGAACAGGACCGGGTCATTGCTAGCAACATGACAAAGATTCAGCAGTATGAAGTCGATCTGCATAAGGACAAAACTAGAGCTTCCTTCAGTGTCAGAGGCCTTTCTGGTGTACAGCCTACAGGTCCTGGTGATTAATTCCAACTACTTCCTTTGAAATGGGAAAGTACAATGGTAACTAATGGTCCCCTCAACTTCTTCACCTTCCCTAGAGCAATGGAGAAGGTAGCCACCTATGATAGTGTGGTATGGTCCATGTTAGAAGGCATCTTCTATCTATCTATCCATTCATCTGGTAAGACAGTTCAAACTTTGACACAGTCTGTCCTCTTTCACAGTGTGTGTGCAAAGAACTCATGGCTGTCGTGGTTTAACCCCAGTCAGCAACCAAACACCACAGAGCTGCTTGCTTACCCTCCCACCCCAGGTGGGATGGGGGAGAAAATTGGAAAGGCAAAAGTAAGAAAACTTGTGGGTTGAGATAAGAACAGTTTAATAACAGAAATAAAATAACACAACAACAACAATAATAATAATAAATTGTAATGAAAAAGAACACAACAAAAAAGAAAGAGAGGAACAAAACCCAGGAAAAACAAGTGCTGCAACTGCTCACCACCTGCCGACCGATGCCCAGCCAGTCCCTGAGCAGTGATTGCTGCTCCCTGGCCAACTCTCTCCAGTTTATGTACTGAGCATGATGTCATAATGTATGGAATATCCCTTTGGCCAGTGTGGGTCAGCTCTTCTGGCTATGCTCCCTCCCAGATTCTTGTGCACCTGGCAGAGCATGGGAAGCTGAAAAGTCCTTGACTTAGTCAAGCACTGTTTAGCAACAAGTAAAACATCAGTGTGTTATCACATTATTCTCATCCTAAATCCGAAACACAGCACCATACCAGCTACTAGGAGGAAAATTAACTCTCCCAGCCAAAACCGGGACAGTGGCACAGCAGTGTGCACAGTGGCAAACACCATGTGAACAAAATGAGGACTGGTCAGTTCCTCCTGGGTGGGAAGGCGAGAGAGCACTGATAAATAGGAAAAAAAAAAAAAGATCAAAACACACACAAAATAGTTATTTTATGAAACTTACAGCCTTTTTGGAATGAACAAACAATTTAAGAAAGATTGTGAGTGTGTTCCTTTTATTTTTCCAGGTTTGCCAGTAATGACATAGAAACAAATTTTCTGTTCCACACAGTCCTGCAAAACTGCATGTGAAAGATTAAAAGGTCTGATTCGAGACATAATGTGGTTGCAACCTAAGCAATTTGAATGTTGGGGTCCAGGCATTGAACCTGTGGTAATATATCCTTGGACATGTGGACTCCCTCAAGCACAAATACAGAGTCCTTTGGCAGTTTATGTATTTCCATTAAAAGTGTAGGAACAGACTTTCCTTTTTTTTTTCTGCCTCTTTCAAGGACTCTGAAGACTCTAAGACAAGTTTTCACAACATGTCTTAGGACTGAAGGAGAAATGGGAGCGTACATTAGCAGAAGCTGCTCTGAAGCAATGTGATCCCAAGCTCTGTCTGTCAAGCAACTCTCAAATCTAATGTTTAAAATAACAAACACACTCTGGTGAGTGTGTTCTATTCTATCCATCCATCCATCCATTTATCTGTCTGCTGGTCAGGGATGCCAGAGACAAAATGGGTGGTTTCCTCAATACCAGCTGAAAACATGATCCCCCGAGCTTTGAAGGCTTACCAGAGAACATCATCAGGTAAGGTCAGATAAAAGCACAACTTTCCAAACCATCTTTGAACTTTATTACTTTTGAGTAGACCCACACAGGGAACATCAGAATAAGTGATGCCACCCATAAACATAAATTTACTCAAATTGTCTATGATCTCGTTCTCAGGTGGGTTAGGCGAAATGGCTGGACAAGAGCAAGGTACCTGTAAAAGCAGGTAACATAGTAATATAATAGAAAAACAAGAAAATATTTAGGTTAATATTCTTGACCGCAAAACAAAAATTCTAAGAATAGCCATCACAAGGGAAGGAAACAGCATTTTTTAAAAGTTGTCTAGTACAACATGCCAGAATGGCTTTTATTCAAGCAATTCCCTTAACATTCAACAAGTGTTGTTACAACTGAGCATGCTTTTGTCACAACATTATTTAATTAATATGATGAGAGTTTTTAATAAATTATAGTAGATTAGCATGTAGGAGATAGAATTTAAAAATTCAGACATACAAGAATCAAGCAGAGAGAAAATCTGAGATGAAGTTAGTTCTAGAAAAGGACTGGAGACAATTTAATACAGGCAAGACTGCTATTTAAAAAAAAAAAGAACTTTCTGATATATATTTAGCTTTAGGAGCACTCAAGTCTGTTATAGTTGTAATTTAAATGTTTAGTCTCCACATAACTGAAGATACAACTGAAAGACTTCACTACCTTAGAAGTAATCTTCAGTTAGCAGTGGCTTATGATACAAAATGAATTCAACTTCTTTTTCATGACCTACACATTTTGGAGTGAATTTTAATCTATCAGAGCAAAATGGATTAAAGTGGGCAATCTTGGAGCTGAAAGCAGAATATTAAATGCAACAATTCACATGTCATAAAAAAGAAGGGGAAGTTAAAGTGGGGTGTATTTTCCCTCTATTTTTTTCAGGAGTGAGTAGGGTAGGTACAAAGTCCACTGCATTTGGGACATCTTTTCATTTCCAGATGAGATCAGACTACCTACTAACATGACCACTGATTCACAGCTTAACAACTTGTTTGGGAAGAATGGTGTCAAATCATCTTCGAATAAATTCAACAAAGGTACAGAAACCTGACAGTTAATTTCTTCCTTTTTCTTTCCATCCTTTGCACATGCAGAATCTGGCATACTGGGACCAGCCATAGGCCTGGTCAAAAGTTACTGGGTGCAGACAGTATGCAACAAAGGCTGAAAATTAACATTGCCTTGGGTCTTGGTACTGCTTTGTGGCTGTCAAACTCTGTAAAGCAGTTTGAGGGAAGCTGCAGCACTGCCCTGTGATGGCTTTGAGGTGATATAACCACGAGACAACCAGAAACCAACCAAGCGACCTCACTCTGGTGTTCCACAGGCAAGCTACGGCGGAAGAACCCAACCTCTGGCAGCAGGAGCTGGTGCGTGGGTGAGGAACCATAATGCTGAAGAGTAATGGGTGAGATGAAACTTATGGAGAAAACTCAGTTCATCCATTTATCAGTTCATAATTCTTAAATTAATAACAAGTGATATGGCTAAATGAGAGCTCCTGAATGTCAAAGTTTTACATAAAAAAAGGAGAGAGGAAGCTTTGGGGCTTTTTTTTTTTTTTGGTAGAAAGCATCTGTTTTACGACCAGCCTCTACAAAATGGATCAAAAATTTAATTTTTTCCTTTTCAACTATATCACACATGCCTTTTTTCATGCATAATGCTGGAAGAGTTTTGGGTAGTAGTAGTGAAACACATCTCTCTTGTGGGAGTTAGATTGACTCAGTTTCTTTCAAAAAGACTGAAAACTGAATCATAGTCACAGAAATCTTTTGAAAATGTAATTTTCTGAAAATGAGTGATTTACTAGCTGTTATGAGAAAGACAAATTATATAGGAATTTAAACAATACTTGAAAATAATTTTCTTTTAGTGATTGGCTATTAGAAGCTTCTCTACCAAATTCCATCCTGCTGACTTCATGTCAGAATATTTAAAACTTGTGCAAGTTGAAAGGATAAAACTGAGAAATGTTTAAATACTGGTGAAATGTTCACTGAATGTTAGTGCTTGTAGAGCAGAAAAAAATGACAGCCCAACAAAACAAGACAGTCCAAGCTAATGTAATATGAATATTAAGATTGAGGTTTCTGGTACTGCCTAAGGCAGCACTCTTTTTCTAAAGGGTTATCATCTACACATGGAATCCCACAGCTCTTGTGCTCAGCTAATTAAGAAAGCTGATTCGGAAAGTACTTCATTCTTGCAGAAGACTATTTTTTTTCCCAGAAAGTAGTATTTTTGGTGTGTTCTGAACAAGGGCCATTAGAGATTAACTCTCTATCGCTCTCAAGCTATACCTTAGCTAGAAATGAAAAGCTCTGTCTCAGTCAGTGAACTATTTATGCTGTTCACAGATCAAGTGAGAAAAATGCAGAAAAAACACAATAAAAGTCTGCAAGAAACAGTCTTTATAATGTGATTCCTTCTTAAAAGGATTTCATAAAAGAAAAACAGGTGTAGACATGTATTAGGTGGATTAAATTATTAGAAATAAAGGAACAGAGTTTGGTGGAGTTATTCTACATTTACATTGATAAAAACACAGGAAGCCAGATAGGTGTATATAACACCAACTGTAATGTGTGCCAATTGAACATTGCATTTTGCTTTCAGATACCCTGGTATGCATCTACGTTTACTCTACTAAAACCAGGAATGCTGCTGTGAATTTTCTTCAATGCAGCTGAGAGCAGAAGCTTCGTAAGTGACTGGTTGCTTAAGAATGTGTTCGCCAGGCTGAAACCTCAATTTTAATTAAACTGTGGATTAAATAGTCCAGTACTGGTATCAGTAAATAACCAGAAATATCATTAACTGGACAGCAGTAACTTTCAATACTTGTCATTCCTTTGCTGTGTTGCTGTATCTGTATTAATACATAGCCACACTTGTACAATTTACACAATGTAAATATCTGATACAAATCAGAAGATCCTTTTCTGTATTTGCTGGCAACATGTTGCCTGCAAGACCTTGGAATGTTTCTCGAGGTCCTGTACTTGTTTTTCACAGATCACGTTCAGCAGCCTGTCAGAACAACGTCCCTGCAGGACCTCAGTTACTTGGTACTATTGCCCTTGGGCCAATGAAGATCAGGAACCAGTGCATAAGATCAAGAAAGATTCGTATTTCATGTGATAATAAATTATTTTCAGTCTTGCTTGAATATGAGCATGAAAGAGATTTCTTTCGTTATTCAAGCTTTGCAACAACGAAGTTCTTTTCACTAAATAAGGTTAAAGTAATGGCCATTATTGCTAGAATCAGCAAAAGGCTTTTCTGGCATCTGATATCTTAAAAAGCTATGTCTAATTTCATGCTGTTATTCTCAGTCCTCATGATGGTGACAGAAAGAATAGAAATCCTCTACATTTGCAATGGTAGAGCTGCTTTGTACCATTCTTGGTACAGCTACCTCTCCTATTTCACTGGCTGCCTCATGGAAATAGCTTCTGACACTGATATTGCATACAGGATCACTGTAATTGAGAGTAATTTACAGGCTTCTCAAGTTCTTAAAGCTTGTGATTACTCCCACTTTACACAAAATTTGACCTCTTAGTCTCAATGTAAGCACAGTATACTATATATGCTTTGAGCTTGCTTTCATTTTTCAAATGGTGCAAACAACATCTCCATGCAAAGTAAGGGAGCAATACTGCAACTCTTTTTAAAATTGACAGCAGAGATGTTTCCAAAGAATGAATACTGAAGAAAGTTACAATGGACATTACAAAAAAAATCAGTGAACAAACCGTGAATTAAAGGAAGTATTTGTGAGAAAATGGAAGTGTGTAAGATGGAAATAGGGTGTGTGGGAGAAGCACAGAAAAGTGACGTTAGTAGCTAACATGGAGTAAGAAGCGCACCTAAGCAGGCACCCCTCTTCCTGCAGGCTGAAAGGAAGGTGACAGGACATGATTTTCTGTCCTTAGCTGTGTTCGCCATATGCCCTGCGAGTCACCTCTTAGACATGCCTGCTGCCGGCTGTTAATGAGAGACTGAACTTTATTTTGTGCTTACAGTTGGGTGATACAAAAACACCTTAATGCTTTCATATGCTTCTGCTTAGCAGGAAGGTTTCAGTGAGATCTCCCTTTTGTTTCAAGCTGCCTATGCTCACAAGATACCTAACCACAAAAACATTGGTTATTTCTTGTTAGCTCTTTCATTAAGAACTGTGTATTGCACAAAGGTTTTTAACACAGGTTCACATGCACAGAGATTTATTACCAGGGTCTGTAGCTGATGGCATATAGTTACTTTAAGGGAAAAATCAAAGTGAAAAGAGAGAGTGTGGAAAGGTAAAGCTGTCCTGAGTGGCCAGCTGGGAAGAGAAGCAATGGGGGGGTCTCCAGACAAGCATCCTTCTCTGGGTCTCTTCTCTAGTGTCATATATGGTTCCCTCTGTAATGCTTTTTTCCACAGTATCAACACAGTTTTCATTAGTTCTTACCAGTTGCTCCTGCCTATGATGTTATTGATGTTGCTGAGAGCACGCCTTGTTGAGGCTGCACGCTGACTTGCTGTTAAGCTTGGGGCATGCAAGTTTTTGGGTCCACTAATGTCAACCAGAAGCTTTGACCACAGGGTAGGAAAAGGGAGGGGAAGAAGGGGTGGTTCTCACGCTGGTGGTAGTCACTTCCCATGAGAACACACCGTAACAACGCGGTTGGGTTTGCAGGTGCAGGGCTGGGAGGATAACAGTGCAAGATCCACAGCGTGGGAACAAGGGGAAAGTGCTGCCCCAGAGGCTCTGGGAAAGGCTGCTGCGGCAGCTTGGGTGACTGGGCACAGAGCTGCCAGCAGAAAGCCAGCTACAGAGCTTCAGAGAGAGGGCTGTTAGCAATGTAAGAGGCTGAGGCTCTTAAGGCACCATGTGACATGTGGCTTAACAGATGATATTGCTTTTGCTCAAAAAACCAGAGCCCCGCACAGCTCAGGACTTCTCAACAGTGAATGTAACTCATTGTGATAGCAGCTGCAGTGTAGTGGTTATCAGACTAATGTAGTTTGTAATAAAACTAACTGTGTTAATGGGCATTGAGGATCTTTAAGGGAAGGAATGGCATGTGCAAAGGAGCCCCCTTAGCCTGGGATGGGTACGGAATCCACATCTTCCAGCTCCAGAGGTGCCAACCACTGCCTATGGGCTGGCTGACCCTTGTTCCTTTTGCTGTGTAGACATTGTCTTCCTGGATACACAGCTGAGTTTTCATAGGATTCTCACAAAAGTAAAGGGCAGGTTACTAATGATGCAGGTGAGGGTACTAAAATCTGGCCTGTATATCTGTGTATTTCCCTATGTATTTTAAAATGACTTTTCACACTTTCTGGATCAATTATTTTGCTGAACATTTTCATATACTGATATGTGACTTTAAAGGATAATTTTCCTGGATTTCTAGTTCTCATTTTTAATATTCATCTGAGCAAAAGAAAAAAAGTCATTTAATGAACTTAAAGATGAAATCATTAGACTGAATGGAATGAAAACACCACCAGAAATTCAATTCAATGTAAATGTAAATGATTCTTTTCCTTCATAGAACTCAAACTTATTGCAGCCTGATGGTATTCTGACTTACCCTTCCCCAGACAATAAGAAATTAATCTCACCCTAAACACTTATCAAGCAGCTTTTGTCTCCATTCTTTTGCAGCGGTGGATTTCTATTGGTTGTTTCAGTTTGGATGTAATTTTCAATCTTGCCTACAGTCCGATGATAAATGTGTGAAATGAAATGTGAGTGGTGCATTTGGGAAAACATGCTGTTTTGAAAATACAGGGTAATTCCCACTTCAAACAGAGAGTGGAACTTAAAGGCAGACATGTTCCCTCATCTGACAAAGTAATTATCAGTAACAAAAGAGTCTTTTGTTGGGAAAAGTCTGAAGAATACTTACCTCAAACAAACAATAACGGGAGTGTCAGAGCTGTGTCTCTGACACAGAGAGCTGGAGAAGGAGGCAGTGATGGAGCCTCCAGAGCTCTCAAAATGTACAAGGCACCAGGTATATGGTACCTGTTACCCATGCCTATTACCGCCTTTCTTTTTTGCCTTTCTGCCAAACCTGCTGTTACAATGCTGCGTGGAGGAACATCTATGAGACCAACCACCACCAAAGGTAAGATCATGAAAGCCAAGGTGACACTTTGAAGGAGAAAATATTTCATGGGAGCATGTGCTCCTAGTTAATGTTGTAGCTAACTGCATGTCATCTTGTCTGATTTCTAGCAAAGCCATAAACATGTGGTCATACTTCTGTCATGCATATTGGACAAGGAGAAGGGAAACATCTCAGAGCTTGGATTTTTCCTTGCTTTCTTTCTTCCTGCCTCTGGATGTATCTTAACGTATGATATTTGACATCCTATGGTCTAACATTATTACTATGTATTGCATATAGTCACAATATAGTATACTGACACTATTATTATCATTAATATCACTAATTAGCATCAATTATCCAATTAATGTTAATTACTAATTTGTTATCTTTATTGGCTTAAAATGTAGGCTGTTAGGATTGCTCCAAGAGGCTGCAAAGTGTACTATGTTCAGCATCAAATGATGGGCTGCTCAGGAGACTGAGCTTTTAAAAGGTTTTTACCTTTTCCTGTGGCTGGAGTGTTTGTAACTGCATGTGAAGTGAAGCAAGGAGCAACAGAAAAAGGAGTGTGAAGAATGAGTAAATGGATTAGTCCATGGTAAATCAGGTGGTTCTGGTTTTAAATAACTGAAAGCCCATAACATTCATAGAGATATGGCCCACCCTACCAGTGATACTGCCTTGGTAAATGTTTCTTAGAGGAACATTACATCAACGGGCAAACAAGGAACATATTTTCTCATGTCTGTCAGCCTCGGCTGCTGCAAACAGTTGGAACACCTCCCTGTTTCTTCTCAGCCATCACAGAGCTGCTTAGTCCAAATTTATCTTCCCAGCTTCACCTCTCCTTTTATGTGCCTGAAGCCTTAAGAGCTTGGCTATTACAACGGACAACAGACTACAGACAGCTAGGACTAGCAAGCTCCTAGGCTAAGTGCTAATACTCTTACCACCCCTGTGCGGCACCCTTGAGTCTTTGCTGTACAGCTGACAGTGGGAGTGGAGGGGCACCTTCAGACTCCCTGATTCTCTTTAGTATTTTATACCTTTTTGTGCCAGTGTTTCTCGAACCTTTGAGTTGCCAACTGTCTCCATCTCAACGATCTTATCTCTGGCTGCAATCTTACCTTTCTTAGCACACATGGTTCTACTCTAAGTACTTTCACACAGTTTAGCATTTAGCAATTTCCTTAGGAGGCTGAGACAAGATTATACAGCTGTGCCATACCAAAACCATGCCTTGGATCACAGACAACTGAACCCCTATCAAAAGGATTACACCTTTTCTTATGACCAAATTTTGCAAAAGAAGTAGTCAGAAGCAGATTCACTCTGTAAGAAGGGACCCAAACAGGGGCATTTTCCTATGACATGCTCCAATGCAGTCATGCTACAGTGAATGAGATGTGCCTCACAGCCTTCCGTCACAGAAAGAAAGTCTGGCATAGGTTTTACCAGCTGCATCTTGTACGCCATTAAAGAATAAGGAATGATGTGACTTCTGAATCTGCATTAGTTATTTTGAACATGTAAATCTTGGCTCTTTTCTTAAAATGTCATAGGCCATAAAGTTCCTCTGCCATTTCAGACAAGTCACTAACATTGCTAATTGCAATGTTCATATTCAGTTTAAGTCAAGTGACTTATTGGAATGTTCCAAGTAAGAACGTTAGTGTAGGACACCATACCAGACCTCCTTTTCACCCATCTCATGCTCTCTCCTGTCTCACCAGAGACTGCAGCATAAGAGTATTATCAACACCTGGGATCGAGGAAATGCTGTCTGCAGCATACACAGTTCTGATTTCGCTTAGGCAAGTGATATTTTCATTGAACAGTCAAATTTACTTTTGATGTACATGGGGGTAAATTGTATTAGGATTGTTGTCTATGTGTGTCTATGTGCATCCTCATCCAGAGAACGGGTGGTGTGGGCTGCTCCTTAGGAAGCTTTTTTTTAACTGATAGGCCAAAGTTCTGCTACCAAGGTTTCATTCAGGTTTAATTTATGTAATGTTGCCTGTGGCATTAACAGGAATCTGTATTAAAAAATGTATTTGATGTCAGTTTAGAAAACTTTCTCATAAATTTTAATACGCATACCTAACTTGCATAGTTTTTACAGCTTTCCTTAATGTTTTTAATTTCATATTAAAGTGAGTAATGAAAACCAAACTTTTATACATTGTACCCCTCATAAATTGACCCCTAGAGCTCCATGGAGAGAACAGCTGGTTTTGCCACTTCTTAAGATCTTATAAAGAAATTTGATTTGCAAAAAGAAATGTTGAAATACTAAAGTCTCTGTAGGACCATTGCATGACATAGTTCACTCCTATTATGAAGCAGAGGATTTATGGGAATAAAAATATTATCCAGCAATATGACAGATATTAATTTGCATGTGATAGTCATTTTATTCAGCTCAGACTTCTGGAAGTGCCTTCCCAGGTCTGACCTGCTCCTGTCTTCCTTTAGAAGTGCTTTTGTTTTTGAGAAAAGTGAACGAGAACATGAAGCTGCTCAATGCTGCATTAGCCATAGAATTGACTAAGGTGTCAATTATGTTTCTTGCTTTTATTGTGAATTTGGGATGATTTTACAGTCAAACAAAATCTGATAAACTCTGCTGATTTTTTGCAAAATAGCCGATTTAATCTTTTCACTTAATGAAAGCTCCTGGGTGGATTCAGAGGTGCTTTTCTGAAACTATCAAGCACTAGACAGTTTGGGAGCTTGTTGTGTGAAAAACCTTTGTCTGTCTTGGCTATAGTGTCATAATTGGTATTAGCAGTGATAAAACAAATGGGAGAGAAGTAATTTGAAGAGCTTTTCCTAGGCAAGTGTATTTGAGACAGAAAAACTTGCCTCAAAATAGAAAAGAAAGCACAGTAATTAAAAAAAAAAAAAAAACCAAATGTCTATTTTAAGACATGGCTTTACTTTACTTACAGGTATATTTTTTATACCAAGTTTTGATATTCTGTCTTTCTTCATTATATGTTGTGTCTTTTTCCTGCCTTTTGCATACTACTTACTGTCTTTTGCATAATTTTTGTTCTCTAAACAGCAAGATTAAAGATACTGGTATGTGTAAATTCTTTAGGAATACAGGAAAAGTCTGTCATTTGTCACATTACTCATATGCAAGTATAAGAACAGAGCTTTAAAAATTGAACTTCAAAGGAATTGACAGTTTCTTGTCTCTTTTTTAACTGCATGTCAACCAAATAAGACTTGTAATATCATGCATTAGTGTAGCCTCTTTATGATAGCCATACTTTATCAATTTCAATATTATTTCTAACTTTCAATTTTCTACTTTCTGCTTTCTGTTTTCTGATAATTTTTCTCTCCCTCCCTTTAGTGACTACATTCCACTTCCATGGCAGCATGCTGTCTTGTATGCTGCAAGTTCAATAGCAACCATCCTTCCCATTGGCTCTGTTTATTTATCCTAGCTCATAAGTTCAAAGTTGTCCCTTGAATGTCTTCTTAATGATTGACAAGTGCCTCATGCTATGCAGGAAAGTTTGTCTTTTTGTTTTCCTCCATGCTCTCTCTGACATGTGAAAGACCTCTTTGGTCCAAAGCAGAAGTTTCTTTCCTGAATTTGGTCACTTTTTCCTTAAGATCAAGAATATACAGAAGCCGTTTTTGAAATCTGTAGTTATGATAAAAGCTAAAATTCTTGTTGTATCTTACAGCATTTTAATAAATGTTTTAAAAAATAACAGATACGGTAGGTTTCTGCAGTCTGCCTGGAAACCAAGTTTTTACCTTAAACAAGAACAGTTAAAACAAATCTAGTTTTAGTGACATTAAGCCTTTACTAGAAGCTGCACCTCTAAAGATGGGTCCCAGAACAGTAGTACTGGTGTTGTCTAGGATCCCTTAAGGCCTTGTTCATAGCATGATGCTATAGCGAGACTTAAAATACTTCTGCGACCTCCACAAACATCAGAAAAAGATTCCTGCAGTTTTCAAAAAATCATTAACCATAACTGATGGCATTTCTCATTCTTGAATTACTACAGCTTTGCATAAACACAATCAGGTATTATTGTCCTTGCGTACAGAATGAAAATCTGAAACCACATACCTGTCCAAGCTCATTGCTGTCATAATGGCACTGCATGCAAACTGGTTGCATGTGTCCAGGGAGGTAATGATGGTGCAAAAAGGGCTGCCAAAAACCCACTCACCTCCACGTGCTCATTAGTGAATGAGAAAGGGCATGCCAATTATATGAACCAAATCTGTTATAGCCAGATTGCAGATGTAGATATCTGGGATAGTTTTTTTCTGAGTTCTGAAATAAATTGGAAGACGTGGAGACAATTACTTGACAAGTTACTGTGTTGTTTTCCAAGTATACTGTTGATAGAGCAGACCTCAAAATGGAACTACACACAAATAAGTACACCATGAGAACCACTATTTTAGAGTTTACATATTTCAAACCAAAAATTTTAGGCTCAACAAAAATATATAGCTCATAATTTTGCTTTCCAGTGAGGCTGAATGGGCTATTTAATTTATTAACATGAGCACAATTATCTGTATTCTCCTTTGAGAACTATAAAGTGTTCAAAATTAAAACAGGTCAGATGGAAATAGGAACTCTAGAAACATCAGTCTAGCATAAATAGGAGGAGAGATCAGAGCCTTCCTGTGACACAGTTGACCCAGGGCTGAATCTTGCTTAAAGATGCAGACAAGAGGTTCTCAAGTGCTCAAGGTAAAAAGGGAACTGGTGAAAGAGGAATGATCCTCAGGGGAAAAAAAAATAGTATGCAGTCAAATACTTAAAGATAGTCTCATGAAGTTTATACATACATAGGGAACACAACTGAGTTAAAACTGTATGCACAGTCTTCATTTAAGTACTGAGAGTTTGGATTTGACAGTTTCATAATGTTATATTGCATGGTTTTTGTGTGATATATACACTTTCCTAGCTTCCTTTACGAAAATGTAATCCTTAGTATACCTCCTGATTTAGGCTTGGAGGAATGTTATACATGCAGTTGAAAGAATTCCTGACTTTAAATTGCCTTATTCTATACAAATCAAGGAAAGAAGCACAAAACATCTTTGAAAAGCACTGATATTTATAAAATATTTTTTAATTACAGGACCTTATTAAAAACATCCTTATCCACAGTCTCCATATAGGAATTATCTTAACTTACAAATTAGATGTCCAGTCTAAGCTATTTGTCTAGGCTCCCTCTCAGTATCTCTAACCATTTTTTTTTTCCCAGTCTACTGCAAAGTACCAGTTTATTTGTTATTCTTACTGGAAGACACAGAAGAACTTGCAGCTGGGGGAACTCTACCTGGCTGCCCACAAACCACATTCAGAAGTCCAGCTCTATGACCATCATTTCCTAAAATGACCTGTGTGAGAAGAGTTCCTAATTACACATTTTTCATGTTGCCTTCACTGCATGCTACGAGCTATGAAATAAACATCTTTCCAAAGAAACAAATTTAAGCTAGAGGGAATGAGCCAGACAAAAGTATTTTTTTGAAAAATTTTTAGTAAATTATGAAGTATGGTTCACTGTCATCTGGTTATGATGCTGAAAGCAAAGCCAGACATCTATAAAGTATATCTTCTGGCACTAATGACTGGAGCTTGTGGAGAGAATGACGCATATGTGATCTTTTTCCTCTGGTGCCTTTAGCTTTTTGAACTTTGAAGGTTGCAAAATCTCCAGGAAACGAAAAGCCCCAAACTGTGTTTCCTGCAAGGCATCAATTGGTACCATTATGCTCAGACACACAGGTTTCAAAGCATCTGAAAACTGCCTGTACATGTCATTTCATGAAAAAGTTAAAATGGTCTTTTTCTGCTTTATTTCATTCACATTACCAGGATAAATCATGCTAAATTAGAAATTACTTTTGGACTGAGAATGAGAATCTCAAATTCTAAATTCACTTTATGCTAAATTTAATCAACAAAGAATGTACATTGAACAGCTGTCCCATGGTCGATGTAAAAGGAAGTGTTGTAAGACCCACTGTCCCATGCTTTACACTGAGGTTCAGAAAATGATGCCTTTTTAGATCAGTGTCCAGAGGCCAGGACACATATTTTCATACATATTTTCATATAGTTTCCTGTGGTGGCTCAGAGCCACAGTATATAAATGGTAACTTATGCAGTAAACTTTATAATATCAAATAATTTTGGCCATATTTTATAGTTTATAACTTTCTTATATTTTATTAAGTCAGTAGTGCTTGCCTTCTGCTAAAACTATCACTTTACCAAAAAAAAAAAAAAAAAGAAAAAAAACCAGGAGAATAATAGTGATAGCCTCAACTTCAAACTTCTTTCTTTTCATCCTTTCAGTGTTTTCTACTTTCTCACCACAGCTTTGAAAGATTCTCAGCAGTTTCTCAAGCCACAGATATTAGCTGGTCAATTGATCCTTCCACCCACGCCAGGTTAATTTCCATCTCTGAAACACCATACAAAAAATGTACAAAAGCACAATTGCTGTTCTGTAAAATCTGTGCATATGTCAAATCTGTGGTCAGTCCTACCTTCTCTTCAATTCTACTTCTACAGATTAAACTCATTAAAAAATGGATTTAAAGGATCCCAATCCATTAAAAAAAAGAAGTGTTGAGCAGACACGACAATGTGATAATCCATATACTGGCTGTCACTCCAGTAAGCACTTTGAGGAACATGACAAGTGCATTAGGTATTGTCATCAGTCATTATTTATCCCCTCTGACTGCATTATGTGCTGTCATCAGTATTTATTTATACCCTCCTAGACAGAGAGTCTTCATTAACTAGAAGCTTAAGTGTTAATTTGGAAGTGATCTTTCAGGTCAAAGACAAGATGATTTATAAGTATCACACATTTAAAAACACAAGCATATACCCTTTCTTCAAACAGGAAAGGTCAAAATGGCATCCCTTATGGGCTACGTCTGCAATGGCAAGTAGCACCAGCTTTAAGGTCCTTCTCTCACCTAGGCCTGTCCTTCCCTACAAAATCTAACCATTCCCAGCAAACCAGCTTGACTGACAGGAAGCTTTTTTAAATTTATAGCTCTGATGTTAACCATAGTCCCCTTCTGCTGTCATACTTGGAGTTTACCTAGATCCTCCGTCACTGAGAAGAGCAAGTCCAACAGCAGCAGTCCTATACGTACTTAACGCTATCTTGTAGCCCTTTTGTGCTGGTAAGCATGTACTGTCCTCCCTCTTGGATCATTTCTGTGCATGTTATTTTCCCCTAGTGGCTGAAAAAACATCTCAATAATTTATCAGGAAAGACTTGTACTATCTTTTCTCCCTTTAATTGAGGGTTGGATTCTTCTTAGCTAATTTTATCGAATTGAAATTTAGACCTCTAATATCTCCAGGTGATCTTGGCTCCCATAATCACTGCAGAGAAACAGAACTCTGGGAGCAATTTATGCTCTTAGATAGGTATATGACAAAGATGATACGTATTACTCTCAGTAGTGCCTCTCCATGGAGAGACCCAGATGACTGGATTGGGCAATCAAAGTTAGGCTGGAAAAAATTTACTCACATCCGTACAACTGGGTAAGGCCTATAAAATCTTGTGAGAATGAATCTTGCTCAGTACCAATTATGAAAAACTGCACAAAGAAATGGCAACCATTTTTGTTCTACATCTCTGCCTCTATGTCTTCTCTCATTTAACCATATCTAGCGATGAATACTTCCAAGTAATTCAACTATCTAATTTGTTGTTCAATAACAACATTATCTAAATGTTTAACATTAGATTAGCAATAGCTACAGAAGTTTGTCCAAGATATTCTGGTCCAAAATATATTATTGTTTAACTGAATCTTACAGTCAAGCCAGATAACATCACTTAGAGACATGTATCAGTTGCTGTGCCAAATGTGATCATGGGAAGACCCACACTTCTAACATTAGCTTGTTTTTTATTTCTGAAACAAGTCTAAAACAGAATCATAGAAATCAGAGTAAATTGACAGCATGCTGTCAATGCAGAGACACTTAGCTTTCCCATCTCAGCAAGGAATAAAGAACAGAACAGCTGAGATACGTTGTAGGGCACTGGGTAGTTGTTTAACATGATGGGGGGTTTTTTGCTAGATTTAGGAAAAGCAGGAACCTAAGACTGGAAGAGAGAACCCTTGTCACAGAACTGAGTCATTGGCTATTACGGGCAACAAGGTCAGAAAAGACCTCCTCATAACAGAGTAATTTCACCTCAGAAATAATGATTTTACTTCCACTGCTCCTACTGAAGGCTATCAGAGGACATCACTGTTCTAGAAGGTAAAAATCACCTTCCAGTTATCAGCCTTTAATAGCTCCTGACTGGGGTCTACCCAATTGCTCTTGTACCAGTTTTGGCCTTTAGTTTAAACAGTCCTTTAACCTTTCTGCTGCATTTGATCCTGATTTATAGACAGCAAACGTACACCTCTGAGCCTTTAAAAAAAAAAAAAATTAGGTGAATTTTCATAGTTCTCCATTCTTCTGGTTCTAGTAATTGTTCTTTTCTGTTCTTATTCCAGTCTGAATATCTTATGTTTCCTGGAAACAGCTGGTGAGAGTTGTATTTCAGGCCTTGTTATGAGCCTGGAGAATGGCATTAGCATTTCCCTCTTTCCTCTGGAAAGGCAGAGCCTTACGTGTATTACAGCTGTGTGTGCTTCTCACGCAGCTTTAGCCTACTGACAGCACACAGCAATCCCAGGAGTTTTTCCGCTGTTGTTTTCTAACTGACAGCAGGGCTTCATATTTATAAAAAAAAATAAAAAAATTCTATGGCTTTGTGCTTTGTGCTACTAAATGTTACCGCATTTCTGCTGCTCTAGTCCCTCCTCTATCTAGTCCTTCCTGTATGACAGTCTTATACTCCTTCACATCAGCCACATCTCCCCAGCATATGTCATCAGGAATACTATTGACACACTCTTACACTTTGCCTCAGGTCTCTGAGGGAAAATATGAAATCTGGCTGGCCCCTTGACCAGTCCCTGAAAGTTTCACGTTAACCTATTTCTCCTGAAAATCTTTTCAGGAAACTTGTTTCTTATCAACATTGCCTAGTGCCATCCACAATTTAGCTAATTTTTTTCTCATGTTATAATTCTTGAACTCATTACATTGTTCTTTAGCTGCGTTAATAACTTCCAACATGATAACATATAAAATCTGATAACATAAAATCTCTAATCTGGACAGGCTAGCTGTATGTAGTGGTTTCAAAAATTTTCTACTGGTGACTACATTCAGTTGCAAATACACCTTCTCCAGCTGAAGACTCAGAATGCAAGTAATAAGTGTTGTAACACTTATCTGCAAGCTCTGATTTAGGAAATACTATTTTACCACTTACTCTTAGTTACCTTATTAAAAATCAAATTAATCTGAAAAGCTGTACTCATAGATAATTGAAACTGTATTTGATTCCCTTTTCTCTTCTATAACATACTCTTCCTTAAAAATACAAAGTCAGACTAATGCAGCTAATCGGGGTTGTCTGGATCACATTTTCCCTCTCCACACAAAAACATAGACATTCTCCCACCAGCTGGTTGACCAAAGTCAGTAGGTTTACATAAAATGCTTTCTAGCAGAACTGCAGTTTTGGGGACCAGTTTTTCTAGGTTGCTGGGATGAAGATTATTGGGTACTTCTGGCTGACACTGAACTCTTGCAGCATTTTCTCCACCAATTTCTTTTTAATTAAATAGCAACATATCTCAACTCCCTCTATTATTCCTAGGGATTAAATTCATTCACACAAGGAGGGCCAGCCAAAAGTCATTGACTTACTAATTTTTAAATTAAATCTTAGTGCATAGACATATATTACATGTAACTTTCATTAGGACTTTAGGTATTTTCTCCCAATAATTTGCAGATAATATAATTTTAATTCACACTTAAAAATGTTTGTCCCTAGCTGGCAGACCTGCAAACAAAATTGAGGAGCTGAAATTCCAAGGTTCTTTCTTTACCATGTTCTATCATCAGTAAAGCATTTGCTACTGGAAAGTAAATAACTTTCTAGTTAATTAGAGAGGTAATCTAGCTTCTTTCTCTCTTAAAAGAATTTAGTCTGTAATGCTAACAAAATTTAAATGTATACATGAGAAAATGTATTCAATAAAGAGTGACAGCACAGCTCGGAAGCAGAGCCTTTGAGGAGAATCAGATCTGTTTAGTGAAGGATGAGAATTTGACATGGTTATTTTTCAAAATGTAGCTACTTTTTAAATGTATATTCATCTACAGAGTCTGAGGTTTGTGGCTGTCTTTTTTAGTGTTGGTAACTACCACATTAATTTTTCAATGCACTATTTTCAAATTCTTTTCTTGTGTATAAATATTCATGCCCATTTGAACACAAATGCGGTTTAAATTATATTATTTTTTTCAAGTCATTGTTTGTGCCTATTTGCTCTGTCTCTCGTATTTTTATTTAGGCTAGACAAAGGCTTTTCACCAGGGACAAAAGAAATCTTTGTTCCTTCTCATTTTCCTTCCATTCTGTTATTTTAGAGACTCTACAACTAATTTTTAGAAACTCAGTGATTTCTTTTTTCCTTTCTATTCATTCATACATTTTAAAAGTCGTATTGCCACTATGTTCACTTGAGACATACTGTTTCCACATCTCTTCTGCATTCAGATTATGAGCTACAATGTTCTTGAGTGCACTAGGCTTTGGATTTCTGGTAGTTTCAAGCAAAGTTTACTAAAGTTCAGGGGCTGACAGACACTTAGTCCTAGGTTGGCCTTTGGAAATCTTTCCTTTAAAAGCACAGTATGTAGGGGCGGAGTCCATCTATTAATCATTGTAAAGTGTGACATATGTATGCCTTATGCTGTCATAAATCTTTATGTTAAATTTGTGCTGAAGATAAAAGCCACTTTTTCAAGATACATGCTTATGGATTTAGAGTTTGTGGTAGCATCAGCCACTTGACAGCAAATTCTTTATTATATAGAAAAAGAAATCTCTTGTTAAAATTAAGAGACTAGAAAGTATTTTTGTGCATAAAGGATGTCTGGGTCAGATTTTATGACCCAAAAAACTTTAGTAACTTCAGCAATTTTACCTTCTCAGAATATAACAAAAATATCTTGAGGTATTAATTCCTGTCATGTGAGAATCCTTGACTGGCACTAAGGCCCTTGTTTCTAGAAGCAAGGTGGTGCTGGAAAAAAGCAATGAGTTCTAGGAAGCTGCTGTAAATGGGCAAAAGTTAGATGGAGCTCTGTTGTTAAAATAATCTGAGGTAGAAGTGCAGTTTTCAAAGGAGAAAAAGACTGTATTTCAACTGATCTTAAAAGCATTTTGTAAGACATTATAATGCCTGGCTAGTACCATAACTAAAGTTTAAAGTTCAGTCTAGCTTTTGCATGTGCTAGTGGGAAGATTGCTGCCAATTACAACAGAAGCCAGGGAAAAAGGCATGTATTTTGGTTTCTGTGATATGTTTGAAGTCAATCATACACTTAAGTGCTTTCTCATAACAGAAAAGGCTAAGCAGGCACATATTACCGCTATCTGTAGTCATGATTTAATTTTTTTTGACGAGATGTAAATGTCAATGACTAAACAAAACATGAAAAACTTGCTATCCTTGTCTTTTCTGGGCAATTCACTCCCTTAATGTAGTCATAATTCTTTTTTTCAGCTATAAATCTTATTGCAAAATGTATTCCATTCCATACCTTCTTACTGTGAACACAATGAGGGTATTTCCGACTAAGCCTGTTGAACAGATAATCCCAATCAGAGAGGGAAGGATGATTGTCTCTGCAGCACCGATCACTTGGTAATGGTGCCATCTGCTCCAAGACCTGTTAAACAAGTCTGGTGTACTGTTCTGACAGGAATGCTGAAATTCATTCATTCTTCAGTGACTTTAGGACTTAGTTCTGTAGTAGCAAGAGGAAAGAAATTATTTGTGGACTAATCATTTGAATATAATTAGTTAAGTCTGGTATCTAAGTGTACACTACTGTTTAATGGTCATCTGAATTTCATAAAAACCTTTCGCCAAATGATTTTGTACATTCAGGATTGGACATAAAAGAAGTGGATGTTGTTGTTTTCAAAATGAAATCTGTGATATAATAACTCCATTATAATTTAAACAATTTAATTGTCCAAGACACACCATTTTAGAATCACAGTGTTTATTCTGCTCTCAAAAAGCCCAGTGTCCACTTTTTCTCTTGGCTGGGGTGGTCCCAGTAGACAAGGAGTTGAACACAAGCCATCAATGCACCTTCGCAGCAAAGGTCAATAGCATCCAGTGCTGCATTAGCAGCAGGACAACAGAGGTGATTCTTCCCCACTTAGCCCTGGTGACACATCTGCAGTGCTGGATCCAGGTCTGGACTCCCAAGTGCAAGAGAGACAGGGACTTACTCGAGGGCCATGAAGTTAGTGAAGAGACTGGTGCATCTGGCATATGAGAAGCTGAGAGGGCTGGGGTTGTTCAGCCTGGAGAAGAGAAGGCTCAGGGGAATCTAAGCAATGTGTGTAAATACTTTGTTGCAAGGGAGTGAAGACGCAGGAGCCAGACTCTTCTCAGTGGTGCCCAGTGACAGGACAAGCGGTAATGGGCACAAACTGAAACACAGAAAACTCCATCTGAACACAAGAAAGAATTTTTCCCTGTGAGGGTGATCAAACGCTGGACTCAGGTTGCCTTGAGAGGTTGTGGAGTCTCCACATATCTCCATCTCTTTGAATATCTCTTAGAGATGTTAAAAAACCCCAACTGGATGTGGCCCCAAGCAACCTGCTTGAGCAGACCCTGCTTTGAGAAGGATGTTTGACTAAGTGATCTCCAGAGTTCTCTTCCTACCTTACCTGTTCTATGATTTCTTGAATATGTGAAACACGAGACAATGATGTTAAATCTATTTTTTTTTATTCAAAATCACCTCTAATCTTGTGTGTCCGTTTTGAGATGCCTGAAGCTACAAGAAACCTATTGTTTTCTCAGCTATAAGTTATACCTGAGGACAAAGCTATTGGTGCAGATGCATATAGCCCATTTCTTCAACAGCTCCAGCTGCTGCAGCAAAACTATCTGTCTTCTATCCCATAGGCTCACTTTCTATAATAATGCACTGAACAAAATCAAAGTCTTTACCTTCAAGATTCTTTGTCGAAATATGCAATACTATATTTCCTTAAGTAAAGATGATATATTTTTCCTTAGATCATTTCCCCCCCCACTTCACTTATGCAACTGTAGCCTGATTCTCTGCTTTATTTGCCTAGTGCAACTTCAGGCTGGCAGGATCTGAACAAATATATAAAGGCACTCTGCTCAAAATAATTTAGTAAGCCCTGCTGAGAGTCCAGCAACTTCAGATAAGGCACTGAAGAACAATACTGCCCTGCAGTTACACCCATATCCGACTTTAAAAAACAGTTAATTGAGAGGCAGATCATACTTGTGTGTTTTTAGTCCTAATTTGAGACAAATCTACATCTGTAACAAATTTGATATTTATTTCAGTAAATACAGTACCTTAAAGCAAAATTGCAACCGAGGATAAAGTATAAAATTCCTTTATATAATATAAAATTCCCTTATGCATTTGAGAATAAAATCACCTGTTTCCCAGATTATAGTCTTTACGGGATGATGAGTCACTGCTCTTCAATAGCATCAAACTAACAGTAGCAGGGTTCTGCTGTTCAAGATACAAAGAAGGCAGCAGGTAATAAAGGCTTAATTTACTTGCTGAAACCAGGGGGTCCAAGAGGCTACCAGAAATACAAAAAAATAATGAAAATAAAATGCAGACACAGAATTTTTTTTAAAATTAATTTAAAAATAAGCAGTTTCCTGTTGTTTGCAGAGAAGAAACTTACCTGCGACAATATGTTCCCTGAGTACGAATAGGGGCGTAATTTTTACACTTGTATAATGCATTTAAGTTGAAGACCACCAAGAACTTTACAAACTTTATGTTTCACAGCAAAGTCATGATGTAGGAAAGTATCTTTTTATGGTGAAGTACCATTTGTGCCATACAAATCCTAAGTGAATGGCACGTGATTACAAACACAGTTACTTGTATTGGTCAAGATAAATGGCTCCTGCAGTGAAAACAATTTTTCTTGACAAATATGCTTGAAACCATACCTTACTAAGGTGTTTATAAGATACATTAGAGGCATGATCATTTTATGTATTATAACAAAATCACAAACTTTTCAAGAATTAAAAAAGTGGAAAACCCAAAATTGGTTCTGTTATTGGTGTGACCTCCCATTCCCAATGAGTGATTGATCCAGCGGTCATTTAATAGTAAACAGATACATTTGGCTAAAAAGAAAATAGTGCCTGTTTAGTGCTTAGCTTCTATGAAGTAAATGAATGCTATCTTATTTGTAAAAAGGGCAGATGAGAGTTTTTCAGCCAATTAAAAAAATCCTATTTCTTTCTGTTTGAAAATGTAAGATCAGCACTTTGTGAAAGAATTGGGAAAAGAATAATAGTTTACTTCAGTAAGTAGGGTGTCAGATATAACAGACCAGCTTTAAAGCTAATAAGCCCTTCTTTTTTTTCTAACTCTCTCAACTGATTTATTAAAAAGCATTATTTTAGTACTTGCCTCCAAAATTACTGACATCAATCACCCTTTAAATTTCAGTTGGGGAGTAGAAAAAAGCCTAATAATTTAAGTAACATAATCCCTGAAAGGACAGACTATTCAAAAGTGTATCATCAACTTCTTTCAGTGACAAAATGTAAAAGCTAAAATATACTCTCTGAAGCTTCTAATTTTTGATACATCTGTTATGTGTTCTCATTTCCTCTGACAAGCTATTACCATACAAAAATGGAAGGCTGAGTCAGTAAGGAAAACATCTTAGCTAACCTAAGTTCAACTATAAAAGCAAAGCCCATATAGTCAGCATTTTGAAGATAAACACAGGAATGTCTTCTCATGGGCCCTAATGATATAGTAGCACAATTCTTTCTTGTACCTCACTTCCTATAAACTCTGGCAAGGAAACAAACTCTTCCAAGTGTAGCAAGGCTTATGATGGCTCTGTAAGTCAGGGCAACATGCTGAATCATAGAATTGTAGAATTGTTTAGGTTGGAAAAGACCTTTAAGATCATCAGGTCCAACCATTAACCTAACACTGCCAAGTCCACCACTAAACCATGTCCCTAATACTGATGCTTACAACCCATCCTGTAATTCTTCTATGACATAGCAAGCCACCATCTGCAGTAAAATCAACAAAACTCTGTTATATGAAGAACTAGAATTATGGGGGAAATTCAAACCAGTAATTTTTCATCACTTAAGGTCACAGAAACCAGCTGCACACAAATTCACCATGACAGTGACACAAATTCAGAAACCCCAAAAGCTGAGAAAAGAAGCTGGCTCCTCGGTTGCTTAAGTATGGAAGAATAGATATTTAGAACATGGAGTAGGGCTTCTTTTTGAGGTCTGGATCAAACTGGCTAATGAAACTGAGAAAAGATTTCCATAGAATAGTTGAGACTCTTAATGAGCGTCTTTAAGATTTCTCCTCTGTATTTTAAACCGTTACACTATTGAAGTGTTTATACAAGCTGTCTAATTTAACTTCTTGTATATAAATGTGTTTCTTACAAAATATCTTACCTGTTACTAAGCAGTTCAGACACTTAAAACAGATGGAATTTATACTATGAATTTATTCTTCCTCATCGATGATCCTTGTGGGTCCCTTCCAACTTAGGACATTCTATGATTCTATGATAACTGCCAGGGACTATTACAGGAGTGAGTGCATACTAACCCTGATTTATTTTTAGTAACAAAACACACTTTTACTAGAGGCAAAATCAATCAAGAAGAGTAGCTTCTTTTATCTGTAATTTATGCATTCTGAAGGAATAATTCTTGGTGACAGCTTAATCAAATAACAACAACAAAAAAATCATCTTTTCATTTAATTCTATCCAGTTACAGACTGACTCCTACATGGAAAAAGTCAGTGACTTAGTGTGCTTGACTTAGTTTTGGTGTCACTTACAACTATTCTCACTTTCTCTGGTGCCTTTGACATGCTCAGATTTTGTCTGAAGGGCATGCCCACATCTTGCCATTGCACGGTTCTGCAGTTCGGTACCAATTTTAGCATTGACTTGGAATGTTTCGAGTCAGAAGGTTATCTCATTTAATTAGGGAAAGTAATCTTTTGTCTTGTTGCTTTTTGATAATTTGACTTGCCCTTTTCTCCATTGCCTTTATTCTAGAAAAACTGGAAGATGTGGATTTAATTCTTGCTTCTGCCACTGATTCAGTGTATGACCTCAGGCATGTTTGTTACATCCTTTGTTGCTTAGCTAGTCCATCTGCAAAATGTGGACACTTACGAAGTTTTTCTTACACCTCAGTAAAGTGAAAAAAGATCCAGAGACAGAAAATATTCTCTAGACTGGTATTCAATCTACATCTTACAAATACACTATAGTCTCAATTGCAGTGCTACATAGTCATAAGGGCTCTAATAAAGAGTGGGAAAACCAGAGACTAATGGGTGCAACCTGTGCTTGTACAGGGCAACCATGAACTCTGACCTGGGCTATTGTTGGTCGGAGTTTTTACAGAGCGTTTAACAGCCTTTAGGCACTTTTTGCATAGTCATAGACTGCAGGTTCTTAAGTAGTTCTTTGATTTTTATTCCTTATTAGAATAAATAAATACATGACCATTTATACTATCCTGCTTGATCAAATAGCACATACAACTTTGAGTATATTTATAATTCACATTAGGGAATTCATTGATTCTTCTTCACACAAAGCTGTAGTCTTAACTTTCTCTTAACTCTGAGCCAATTGCAATATTTATTACTTATTGGACATTCCTGATGATATAAGATTAAATTCCAGACAGCTTCTATGGCATTTGACTGAATGTCTCCCTTTTGCACATGCAACAGTACCTCAGGGTTCTTGAAAATGAGACCTTTGTGCTTGAACACACTTAAGATTAAAAAGAAGACAATAGAAGAAACTCTGGTGATTCCTACAGCTCGACTGAGACAGTTTCTGGCACAAAAAAAGCTATGTCCAGGAAAAGACAGAGGTAACCCTACCAGAGAAATCATTAGATTTACGCCAGATGTGAGTATGGTATAAGTAGCTTGTTTGAGATAATTTCTCTTGTGTCGCAGATTATCTCCTCTCCAGTACATTGTAGAAAACCTATTTACATAGAATAACTAGAATAACTATTTACAATTTGAATTTACTCTCTTTAAACCAATATACGA
The DNA here is from genome assembly GCF_047370975.1 of Nipponia nippon. Classification (NCBI taxonomy): domain Eukaryota; kingdom Metazoa; phylum Chordata; class Aves; order Pelecaniformes; family Threskiornithidae; genus Nipponia; species Nipponia nippon. Next base: position 80,883,036 of record NW_028262358.1, on the reverse strand, counting down.
CTACATTTGAAAGTATACCCATCAGAGTGTAGAGAAGGAAATAGCAACCCATAGATTGGAAAAGGACAGCCTATGATTAGATAAAAATATATTTGGGATGTTTGGAACAAGGGCGAACTTCTTGACATTCAGTATCTTGGACAAGTATCTTGCAAGAATCTATTTAAAACTAGGTACTAATTCTGGCTGAGCTCTTAGATTTGTTTACTTTGTTCTACTATAAAGGACTCATAGGAACTAACACTTTGATGTTTATTGGAAAATATGCTTATTGCTTTTAGAGTGACCTTCTCTAGTAATTAATTTTTCTCAGCTAGGAATTACTGTCAGTCATTTAGTGACTTGTGTGTAGTAGGCATATTTCAGGAAGTGCGGGATGCTCAGTATAAGCAGGTAGAGAATGATATTCAGCATCTTTTGGGAAGCTGGAAATGGAACGTAGTTATTCTGGTTTCGAAGCTTGTGGTCAAAGCTTGGGGAATAATCATCTGTTCAATTACTTCCTTTCTAAAATTACTTCTCCAGTGTTGAAGTATGTTTTGAATCCCAATCAGTAAAGGCACGAATTCTGCAAATGACTGATACATTTTAATCCTTTTCTGTTGTCGTGGAAAGAAATTGTTTTATACAGTGCAAAAGAAAACAAAACCTACAAGTGAACAAATTAGGAAGAGAGGAGGAAGAGAGATTTGGAAAAGGAAAAGAGCCCTGAGCTGACAAGTCTGAAGATCGTAACTTAAGAGCAGAAATTTGAAATTTATGCAAACTTGTTTGAAGCAGTTACCTAAGAATGTGGGGCATCCAGAAATCCTCTGGGTTTCTGAATCCATTCAGCCACCTGCCCAAGGGAGCAAGTGAGAACACTGATGACATTTACTATATCCAGTTCAAGATGAGATCACTAAACTCTGACTTTACAAAGGCTGAGAATTATCTTTCCCTTTTTGTTGATGTGGCAATAAAGGTGGAAAAAAGCTAACAGGTTATTTGTCTAAGGTTGCTGTCCAAGGAAATTACTGTGATTTGTGCTGAAATATGCTATTCATCTTACTTTTGATTAACCTTTTTCATTACTTACTTCTGAAATATTGAAACACCTTCATTGCTTCCCTTCTTATGCTTCCCCTGGCATTTGCGAAGATTTCACTGTTAAAGCTTCTTTAAAAAATTCTGCCTACAAATTGTTTAAAATAAGTATGCTCTGATCACTGTCTAACCTGGTCGTCTTCCACCTAAACAAAACTGTCTTTTTGTATCATGAATCAGTTTGAATGGGTATGCTAGGACCCTGGTGATGCTGGGATGCTGCTATGTTAACAAGAGTGCCCTGACCATGTTTCCCTTGGAAAATTTGCAGTCTGTTTGCTGTGAACAGTGTGCCATATGTTACATGGCAAGGAGTTTAAGTAGTCAAAGTGAACAGCAGCTGTGGAATGGGTCAATTTAATTTGCTGACACAAGTGTGAGAGAAATACCAGTTTACCTGTGTATCAACCATGCCCTTCTTGCAAGTGATACAATTTTTGTTTCTTATTTCTAGAAATAAAATAAAATAAAATAAAATAAAATAAAATAAAATAAAATAAAATAAAATAAAATAAAATAAAATAAAATAAAATGTAATGTATGAGATTGTTCATAAACAGGGCTGGGATGTACTAACAATTGGGTGAGGGTAGCTGTGTTCAAATGAAGAACAGAGGAGAAGGGAAGTAATTAAGTGGAGATCTACCTGCTTGGCCCAAGAACTGAAGAAGAAATTTGTACCACAGAATATCTGCCTTAGTTCTGTAAAGCATTGCTAAGACAGGCCCTTTCACCATCATGCAACAAGCCCATCTGCACCACGACGAGAAGAACAGTGCTGGAAATGCAAGGTAAATGTTACAGCTTAGGTTATCCATTTACATCTACTGACGCTGAAGACCTTGAAGCAGCACATATATTTAAACAGTTTACATGGCTTTTTGTAAGAGTGGATACAGGATACTTCCCATTACTTGGACATAGTACTAGTTTCAGAATGAGCAATAAACTGGACACCAAGTTAAATGAGAACACAGAAACATTAATCTCTAGCCTGCTTAGGGTCTGTCCTGCTATTTTAATCCACTGGCATGTTATCACAGAACCAGGAAAATTGTTACTTATACTTCTTCCATATTCGCCTGTTTCACTATACATACAGCTCCATTGTATCTTTGCCCCCACATAACCAATCTGATGGACAAAAATTCAAGACCAGATCATAGCTAAGTGATATCACATTTCCTTGTCAAGTATAATCTTCCTTGGCCTTTGTGTGTGGTGCAGTGCCTCCCACTAGGAGAGGTAAGAAACCTTCTGGATGTTCCTCCTTTACTCACAACAGACTCTTTTCCCTGGCTTCCCATGCAGTCTGCTGCCTACTTGGTTGTATCAGAGGTAACTGCAGATAATCCGGGTTTATGCGTGTCACACATACTCACCTAAGAGAACAACTGTAATTTTCCAAACCACTATTAAAATTTTCATATTGTTAATAAGACTTCCTATCCAAAATAATAACCCTGGATTAACAAACCGCTGTGGTGTAGACAAACACCTATTCCTTTGACAGATCCTTTTTTTTTGAGGGGGGGTGGGAATGTAACAATGGAAATCTAGAAAATACTGAAAATGTTGCTCAGTATGTGACATTTCCATTGAGTCATAGAATGTTAATGACATCATAGCAGAAGCTCTGCTTGGACATTTCTGTGTAAGACCAATATAAATTCAATAAAAGAGTTGCTTCTGTAGAATTTTTCTGTAAATCCTTTACTAATCCTTAGCTGGTATTACAAAGCAGATGTTTATTGAACCTGAGTTAAACTATTAAGATATTTTTCTTCACATGTTATGACTTGACTTCACATGAGTCTGATATCAAAATGCAAGAAAATAAGGCAAAGTGTCAGGAGAAAGAGTATTTAAACACAATAGCCCCATCTGATTTTTAACCCTGATATTAATGCCTGATGGTTATGCTGCACAATAGCCTTTAAAAAACCCTCTACGTTTCATTTTTGACTCAATTTCTGCTGCAAATTAAAGATATTTAGTTCTTCTTCAATAAATGTGAGGCAATGAATGGCCAGCAGAAAAGGTCATTCTGCCTCATTCCAATGAGTAGGAAAGATGGGAAAATTATAATTCTTTTAAGAAGTTGAATTGCTGACTTAAAACATAGCTGTCATATCACACAAATCTTTTGTTAGCCTTCCTATTTTCTTCTTTATAAAACCACCATGCAAAGCACTTTGCCTTAAATAATGCCACAGCATCTTTCTCTCCAAGACAGGCTTGGAGAGATACTGACTCTCATCGTTCTCCCAGGCAACTAAACTTCTTCAACATTCTTTGCTGAATGCTGAATTACTTTAATTTTACTAAATGCTGAATTACTTTAATTTACTGAATTACTTTAATTTACTGAATTAATTTAATTTACTGAATTACTTTACTTCTTCAACATTCTTTACTGAAGGCGCACGCACACCTTTCCACTACAGACAAGCATCGATCCAAAAGTGGATTTTTTTTTTTTAATTAAAAAAGCAAAATGAAAAAGAAAGAAAGACATCCCTCAAGGCTGATAGCACACAGAGCACAAAAGTTTAGAAAACTGCAGCATCCTGGGTCCGGCATCCCCCCACCCCGCCGCGGCGGCCGTGCGGCTCTCGGCCCCGCAGGGAGGGGCGCCCCGAGCCACCCGCCCCGCCGCCCCGCCGCTCGCCCCCGGGGCGCGGGAGTAGCCCGTGGCCCCCGCCACCCCGCTCCCGCGGCGGGGAACCCCGCCGAGGCGTCCCGGGGGCCCCGGCCGCTCGCCGCCTGAAAGCTCCCCGCTCCCGGCGGGAGCAGCCCGCTGTCGCGGAGGGGTAAGTGCTGCCCCCCGCGGCCCCTGGGTGAGAGCCCACCTGTAGCCGTCCTCCGCTCCCATCCGCTTCTGCAACCGGACCTGCCGCTTCTTCAAGCAGTCTTCGGCGGAGCAGCGTGTTACACCTAACGCAGCCTGCTACACCCAACGCAGCCTGCGGCTGTGCCCATCTCCAAGCGCTTGCACAAATGTTAAATATAAAAACCCAGCACGATAGTTACCCTGGGGAAAACAAACAAACACCCTACTCTGAAAGAAGTTTAAAGATCATAGGAAAATATGATACCTATTTTGCTGCCTACTCCAAGTTCCACAGCACTTACGTCTTCACAGTTTTAAACCTCTCTGACGTTTCAGGGAATCCTTCTTATGAAATAGGAAAGAAGAGAGGGAAATGGCCATATCTCTATAACAGCACAATAACTCTCAAAGAACCCTGGCAGGTGCTGAGCTGTATTAAAGCAGAGATGACCGGACAGCTCTGGTTCAGGTTTCAGATTCTGGTTCTGATATGCAAAGGTAGTGACCAAAATATTTTTTTTTTTATTCCCCCTCTCATATGTGTGAATGCATGCTTCATTTTAACTGCAGAGTTGATCAATTTTTTTGTAGTAAATTTTCATAGTATATATGCAATAAATACCTGAATGGAAGACTCTTGATGCCAAGACAAAACAGTACTGTAGTGCTGACAGAAGATTATTGTCAGAACTGCCTTTCACACTTAATTTTGGCAAAAAATATTTCACATAAGATGGAAATCTATTTTTGCTGAAACATTCCTGATTTCTCTCATTTCAAAGACACATCTCAGTTGACTAGATTTGGAATCAACATTGCCATTTTAGCTTCTGTAGAAAAAAAATCTTACCCCAAAGTTCTGAATTATCTTTAAAAAACAGACACTGCCCCTATACCCTCTCAGAGAAATGCAGCTAATATAAGAGTATAAGAAACACGAACTGTTTCAGTAAAGCAGACACATGAGAAAGGCTGCTAGAAAAAAGCTAATCAATTTGGGAAACACCACAAAATGTAAGTTTTACACTCAAAAGGAAGAGAAAGCCCCAGTGGTATATTCCACAGCAATATGCCCTTTTCCAGCCCTGTGCTCTGGAAACGAAAGTTTCTCAGCCTGCTGCCAGCTGCCTTGTCCTGCCCATGACCGAGCCAGCCCAGCTGCCTTTAGCTGCCACTCATACTCCTACCAGAGATTTCTGCCTCCTCAGATGTGCCAACATAACTGCAGGTTTCATCCCTCCCTTACCTGGTTCTTGTCAAAAGATCAGGGTTAGAAAAGTTTGCTATTAAAAGAACGTAAATGAATCCCCGTGAATCCGACAGAACCAGCCGACAGAGGCAATTACCCATGTAACTCGTGCAGATCTGTGAGAAAAGTAACCTCTGGCAAACCCCAACCCCCAGCATCGGTCAGAGGCCTCTGTGAAGAAAAGTCCCAGTAAAACTGGGCAAATGTAGAGTCAGGCAGCCAAAACCAAGGACTGTAGTTCATATTTGTGGGGGTTGAGGTGTCTGTCTCAGGATGTAGTATCTTTGGAAAGGATTGCAGGGGAGGGGGAGAGGGGAACATGGGTCATTGTGGAAAATCAAGTAAACACAGGCCCTCAGGTGACATCGTGCAGATAAGTGGCTAATACAGTCCTTAGACATATAAATATTAATATCAATAGGAGGGAGAGGAGGAGAGATACTATCTTTATTTGGCACAGGGAGTACTGTGCCCTGTTCACATTCTTACAGCACAGCAGAAATCACAGAAGATTTAAAAGCAAGATGAGAATTTTAAGACTGGAAAACAGGCATGTAGAGAGAGAGACAAGGCAGGGATACACATGACTGAATCTCTTTCCTTTAGCAAAGAAAAGATTAGAAGCTTTTAATTTCATCATTTTATGAATATCAACATAACAACAAAAAAAAAAGTTTTATAAGAAAAAGCTCTCTGTCCAGCAGGTGGTAATACAATTAAACTGACAGTCTGAAAACTGAATTAGAGAAAAATGACAGTGGAAATAAGACATCGATTTTATAGCCAAGACCTCGATAGTTCGTAGCCATTGGAACAACTCACTGAGTTTGAAAGGTAGGTTCTGCAACACTGAAACAATTCTTAAAGCAGTTCAGAAATTTTTCTAAAATATACATTCTTGCTAAAATGGGAATTAATTGCAAATAGCATATTTTGCAATATTTTACAGAAGGGCAGATGACTGTTGACAGTTTCTTTAGTAGCTTTCTAATCCAAGAGAAAGCTGATGCAGTATTTAGGAGGTGTGGTACTTACCCCTTTGGATGCAGCTTTGAATGTAGATCATATGTTTTGACTTTGCAGATACAGTCGCAGAATGGAAATCTTTGAACTTATGACAGTTTGTGATGCTGAGTTCCTTAAAGCAAGTAAGGTGGCAAATATGGAAATACCTACTGAGAGGTGAATTGAGGCCAGGCTACCAGACAGTTTCCATGTCTTACTGAAAACTATTACTGCTTTACCCTTTTCTCCAGGCATGGTATAACTAGAGCAATTCTAAAAAAGTTTGTCCTTTCAAAAGGAAAACTTAAACCTCTAGAAAATTGCTCCAAGGTAAAATTAAGATCTGTTAGTTTGTAAATGTAGTAAACTCACTACTTATCGCTTACTGTGATAAAGCTCAAAACCCGGCAGCTTATTTTTGGCTGTGAAAGCTTTTATTTGCTTGTCTTCACCATTATGTGCCCATACATTACTTCATTTCTTTCTATTTTTAATCTTTAATAGGGACAGTTGACAGTTGTTTTTGATTCATAACAGCTTTGACTCATAACTGGTGACATGCTGCAAGTTAACAAATCCTTAACTGATCTGAGCTCCACACAAAACGTTGTGTCTGGTTTGGGACAAGTAATGAAAGAAAAAATGGCTCTCAGATGACTTGGGAGATGTTTACCTGCAACAGAGAAATTAGAGGACTAAGTATTTTAAATTAAGATTTAACTGGAGCAGGGACTGGTACTCTGGACTCCCTGTGTACTCATTCTTTCTCTTCCTCTCCTTCTGGTACAGTGAATTTTAATTATTTCATGAGAACTGGAAGAGCATGAGGAGGAGATGGCAGAGTTCCCAGCTCAGAGTGCCCATGTGGTTAGGCCACGCTCATCACAAACTCCCTCGGGCAGCACAGATTAATTTATTCCAAGTCTACCAAATCCAGGAGAGTTATCCAGCATCTCTATAATCATAGAAGTAATTTCATGTTTGTCATCTCTGCTTTCTAAGAAAGGCAATTAAGCCAGGAATTACTGTGGGGGTTGGGTGGAGGGAGAGGAACGGATGGCACTAGGGATATGCTTCATGGATGGAGGGTGCTGCCTACCTCAGGTGGGTGTCAGGAACCTCATTCCCTCAGAGCAGCAGGTGATAAGCCCTTGTCTTTAGCATGTCTGGCTTCTGTAGTTTCTAGTTTTTGGCACAAAGCTTTCTTCATGTGGGGCATGGAAATCTTATAGGATAATCTATGAGGGAAGTTGTGACCTTCTTGTGAATAATTCATTTTTGTGCATATATTAGCTTGAGAAATGGTTAAGAACAAAGTTAATAAAAAAAAAAAAGAAAAAAGAAAAAAGAAAAAAGAGTTTGACTTAGAATTTTCCCCATGGCTGAAGTTCAGCTGAAGGCTTCCACTTTCTCCAAGGTTATCTATCAATATATTGACAGAACAGCCTCATATTAATTTGAGTTTATTGTTATATGCTCCCCCCCCCCCCCCCCCAAGTAGTTTCCCTCAAAACAACTTTTCTTTGAAGGAAAAATGAGTTTCTGTGGATAATCTTTGGTTTTGGTCCTAGTCTCTAGTTCTCACTCACTGGCATTTTAGAAGTCAATAGCAAACATCATGTATAATTCACAGGAGTTTAGCTTGCTTTTTTTTTTTCTCCCAAGGTGCTGAAAGACTCCAGATTTTACTTCTTTGAAAACATCATACCCTTCTTGACCAGAATTTCTTTATCAGGTTGGAGAAGAGGGCTGAAACACCTGCTTTTTCCTAAGGAATGACATGTTTGACACCCTGTTTCTTTGCAGGCACATTTCTATACAGAAGGAGGCTCTGTTATTTCATAGGACATTCAGTGCAAAGCCTGAAATGCCTGCAATCTGTTTTCCCACTTCCCCACGAAAAGGGACCGCTAAGAGCAGTAATACAACTCCCCATTCTTTCCATTTACTGCCCTGAATACAACTCCCTTCTTACCTATGTAAGGCAGGCAGGATGCTACACCAAATAACTATAAGAAGTCGATACCACCAGGTGGTGCTGCTAAACGTAGTTTTCCACATCCTTTTTATCCCTTTGAGAAGTAGTCTAAAGAAGATCTACCCGATAGCTAATTTGAGCTTGCTCAGTTTTATAAAGAAGCCATTCTCTTTGGGGAGGAGAGAGTAGGAGAGCATCTTCTCTGCCTGGGTACCTGAGAAGAATCAATACCTGAGCCAAATTGCCTGATACGTGAGCATTTTTGAAAGACGGAAAGTACACATGCATTATAACCACCACTCTCCCAGACAAAGTAAATACATTTCACTACTACTTCTGCCAAGCCAGTGTGCAGGGTCCAGCCATTACCTTCTCTTTGAGAGAGAGTGAGGGGTAGCAATGAGTTTGAATACTGAGTTTGGAAAAAAGTGATAATAAAATAACATTTCTTAATATGTTTCCCCTACTGAGATAGCAGTGTTCCAGGTAGACATGATTTGAAGGGAAAACTGGAGGAACTGGAATAATTGGTGGGCTTTAAACTGAAGGACTTGGGGGGTGGGGTCCAAAGTAGCAATGCTCACGCCATCACACGCAACTGGGGAATAAGCCAGGCCAACCAGAGCAGCGACAAATGTTCCTTAGCTGCCTCCCAAGATGACAACCAGAAGGCCAACCACCTCAAGGGTGTGTATGGCTGTGATGGATCCTCTTGCACACCTCCTGGGAAACATGCATGCTCGATTACCTCTCTGAAATGTCTGTACACCAGCGCATGCAGCACGGGAAATAAACAGGAAGAATTAGAGATCTGTGTGTGGTCGCAGGGCCATGATCTCATTGCAGTTATGAAGACATGGTGGGATGGCTCACATGACTGGAATGCTGTCATGGATGGCTATGTACTTTTTAGGAAAGACAGGCCAGCAAGGTGAGGTGGGGGAGTGTCTCTTTATGTGAGAGAGCAACTGCAATGTATTGAGCTCTGCATAGGGGTGGATGAAGAACGAGTCCAGAGCTTATGGGTAAGAATTAAGGGGCAAGCTAATATGGGTGACATTGTTGTGGGTATTTACTACAGGTCACCTGATCAGGAAGAGGAAGTCAATGAGGCCTTCTACAGACTGCTGAAAGTAGCCTCACAATCACAGGCCCTGGTTCTCATGGAGGACTTCAATCACCATGATATCTACTGGAAAGACAACACAGCTAGACACACACAGTCCAGGAGGTTCTTGCAGAGCGTTGATGATAACTTTTAGACACAGGTGGTGGAGGAGCCAATGAGGAGAGGTGTGCTGCTGGATCTTGTACTAACAAACAAAGAAGGACTGGTTGGGGATGTGAAGGTTGGGGGCAGCCTTGGTTACAGTGACCATGAGATGGTAGAGTTCAGGATCCTGCATGGAGGAAGCAGGGCAATAAGTAGGATTACAACCCTGGACTTCAAGAGAGATAACTTTGACCTCTTCAAGGACATACTTGGAGGAAAGCCATGGGTTAGGGCTCTAGAAGGTACGGGGATCCAAGAGAGCTGGTTAATATTCAAGCATCACTTCCTCCATGCTCAAGATTGATGCATCCCTATGAATAAGAAATCAAGCAAAGGGAGCATGGACGAGCAAGGAGGTTCCGACAAAACTCAAATGGAAGAAGGAAGTTTATGGAATGTCGAAAAAGGGACAGGCCACTTGGGAGGAATATGAGAACGTTGTCAGAGTATGCAGGGATGTGGTGAGGAAGGCTAAGGTCTACTTGGAATTAAATCTAGCAAGGGATGTCAAGGACTACAAGAAGGGCTTCTTCAAGTACATCGGTAGCAAAAGGAAGATTAGGGAAAATGTGGGCCCACTGCTGAATGACAGAGGATACAGAAAAGGCAGAATTACCGAATGCCTTCTTTGCTTCAGTCTTTACTGCTAAGGCCAGCCTTCAGGAATCCCAGACCCTGGAGGTAGGAGAGAAAGTCTGGAGAAAGGAAAACTTTCCCGTGGTCGAGGAGGATCGTGTTAGAGATCATTTAGGCAAACCGGACACCCACAAATCCATGGACCCTGATGGGATGCACCCACGAGTGCTGAGGGAGCTGGCAGATGTTATTGCTAAGCCAGTCTCCATTATCTGTGAAAGGTCATGGAGAACAGGAGAGGTGCCTGAGGACTGGAGGAAAGCCAATGTCACTCCAGTCTTCAAAAAGGGCAAGAAGGAGGACCCAGGAAACTACAGGCCAGTCAGCCTCGCCTCCATCCCTGGAAAGGTGATGGAACAGCTCATTCTGGATGTCGTCTTTAAGCATGTGGAGGAAAAGAAGGTTATCAGAAATAGTCAACACGGATTCACCAACAGGAAATCATGCTTGACCAATCTGATAGCCTTCTATGATAGCATGACTGGCTGAGTAGATGAGGGGAGAGCAGTGGATGTTGTCTACCTTGACTTCAGCAAGGCTTTTGACACTGTCTCTCATAACATCCTCATAGGTAAGCTCAGGAAATGTGAGTTAAATGAGTGGACAGTGAGATGGATTGAGAACTGGCTGAGCAGCAGAGCTCAGAGGGTTGTGATCAGTGGTGCAGAGTCTAGTTGGAGGCCTATAGCTAGAGGTGTTCCCTGGGGGTCAGTACTGGGTCCAGTCTTGTTCAACTTATTCATCAGTGATCTGGGTGAAGCTACAGAGTGTACCCTCAGCAAGTTTGCTGATGATACAAAACTGGGAGGAGTGGCTGATGCACCAGAAGGCTGTGCTGCCATTAAGCGAGACCTGGATAGGCTAGAGAGTTGGGCGGAAAGGAACCTAATGAAGTTCAACAAAGGCAAGTGTAGGGTCCTGCACCTAGGGAGGAATAACCCCATGCACAAGTACAGGTTAGGGGTTGACCTGCTTGAAAGCAGCTCTGTGGAGAAGGACATGATAGTGCTGGTGGACAAGTTAACCATGAGACAGCAATGTGCTCTTGCGGCCAAGAAGGCCAGTGGTATCCTGGGGTGCATTAGGAACAGTGTGGCCAGCAGGTCGAGGGAAATTATCCTCCCCCTCTGCTTTGCCCTGGTGAGGCCACACTTGAAGTACTGTGTCCAGTTGTGGTCTCCCCAGTTCAAGAAAGACAAGGAACTATTGGAGAGAGTCCAGCGGAGGGCTACAAAGATGATTAGGGGACCGGAGCATCTCTTTTATGAGGAAAGGCTGAGAGCGCTGGGTCTGTTTACCCTGGAGGAGACTGAGAGGGGGTCTTATCAACGCTTACAAATATCTTAAGGGCAGGTGTCAGTAGGATGGGGCCAGTCTCTCTTCAGTGGTGCCCAGCGACAGGATACGGTGCAACAGGCACAAACTGAAACACAGGAGGTTCTGTCTGAATATGAGGAAAAACTTCTTTACTTTGAGGGTGACAAAGCACTGGAACAGGCTGCCCAGAGAGGTTGTTGAGTCTCCTCTGGAGATATTAAAAATCCGCCTGGATGCAATCCTGTGCAACCTGGTCTAGGTGAACCTGATTTATCAGGGGGGTTGAACTAGATGATCTCCAGACGTCCCTTCCAACCCCAGCCATTCTGTGATTCTGTGAAAGACAATTGTTGCCACCCCTAGAGAAAGTATAGATTGCACTTTTTTGACTCTGCATTCTTGTGTGATTCCTTTAGATACTCCTACTGCTCCAGTGTGACTAAGACTGAAAAAGCAATATGATCCTGGTGTTACATAATAAATCTCAGACTTACTCCCCAAGCGCTTTCTATCTGCAAAATATCTAATTGGAGGGAGCTATTATTAGTTCTGAAGTATGCACTAGTATCATATGAGATGAGAAATATTTATTGAAAATACAGGACCAAAAATTAATAAATTCTGTGCTCTCACCTTTTTTTTAAATTAATGAATTGGTACTTCAAAATGTCTTGGCTCATTTGTACGTTTCTTGAAGTGATGTTTTCACAGCAAACAATTGTTTATTGCTTGAGTCTGTATTTTTCATATTACCATTGGCTAGAAGCAAGGGCATTTTATGTAAAAAAATAGATCTGTTTCTAGTGATCTTTTCTGAGAGCAAAGGTTTCAGAGACATTAAGAGAGATATTTTTATACTCTCCTTAATATTTTGAGAGAAATATAAAAGGTCATTCAGGTATTCATTATCCTGTTTGGGTTTTTTTCTCCTTTAAGTTGACTTTTCTTATTTATGCCTCAGATCATTTATGATCTTATAGCCAAAGAATTTGCAAGAATGTGCATGAAAAGTCATGATTTGAGACTTGATGAGGCTATTTTCCTTGCTGACATGGAGTCAAAGATATATCCTCAGCATTTATCTACCTACTTTCCTGCACAGCAGCAGTCATATATAACATAACTTCAGAGCCAAGCACTCTGACACTGCATTGAAGAAACATCTCCTCCCCTTTGCCACTTTTCTTTTCTTTTTGGAGTCATAAGTTTTTTTCATTATGTCTCTATCTGGCAGTTTCACACAAGTTCCTTCCCAGAAGTTCTGTATTTATTTATCTTTTTTTCTTTTTAATGTTGTTTTTTATTTACATTGGCAGCATGCTACTACTTCATGTTAGGCAAATCAGAGCATACCTGGAAAATAAACAAGGCTCATGGAAAACAGGTCTGTAGCCTCGAAGAGAACCCCCTAGAGTCAGAACCCCATTTAACCATCTATTCACTGGCTTACACAGTTTATGATCTCGGCTTTGGGGTACAATCTCTGGCCAGCTGGCTATAGGCTGTGGCAGCAAGCTATCATCTTCAGGTAAGCACACCCAAAATAACAACGTACAAGCATATTCTACCTATTCTACCTGTGCACAAGCCTAATGAGACCCCCATCTGCAGCCATGACAGTATCGTCCTGGTGGTGAGAAGGTCCAAGGAACAGTGTCAGCGTCAGTACCAATGAGCAAATTCTTTATGACCAAATTTACCATCTGCCCTCTTAATTTTAACCTTTTGCAGCATCTGGACATCTGTGGAGCAGGTTTCAGACACTCTGCTCAGTCAGCCCATGCCAATGGAAACCAGTATGACAACTGTTCTGTGCATGTGAACAAGGTCAAATATGTATTTTTATGGGGGCTGTTACTTGGTTAGGCAAAATACACACATAGTTAAGTCTTTTTAATAAAAATAAAATAAAGTATTTCCCTTCAAAACCCTTTGATATATCCCTGGCCACGTTATAAAGGAACTATGTTTTGCAGTCACACCAAGGTCTTGACTATGCTGTGGGTAAGTTCTTATCAGTTCCTGTGACTGATAAAACAATCGCTAACACAGCAGAACTAGTATAGGCTACAAATTCAAAACGGGAAAGCTTTCAGTCTGAACCAGTAGACAGGCTAGAAAGCTACGCTGATTCAATCTTTTTCAGCTGCACTTGTCTGGCTGAAACAATAAATTCCAGTGTACATCTAGGTTCTCCTTCTAGTGTGTGCACCTGATATCTTTAGAGATACATGTTACTAAACACCAGTTTCTATGGACAAATGTATCCTTCTAATTGCCCTGCACTTAGTTTTATGAATCTCTTTCTCCTTCTCCACATTTATCTGTCTTAATTATTTTTTTAATGTTGAGAGATCTGAGGGATGTGAAATTTTCTGCCTTGATAAGGGGTCTACACATTTCCACTTTTGCCAGCAGAAGTGCCTGCATGGCTGAGACCTAATACCACTCTGCCGCTTTGGTTTGTGACAGCCAGCTCATCTCAAGCAAAGGAATAAATTAAGAATCAGAGTTCCCTAGGAATGCCAGTAAGACAAGGATAAAAGACTAACTCAAAATGAGGTAATAATATAGGTGTCACTCAGAAGGCAAGAGTCCACAACAAAATGTGCTTTACTGCCTTATACTGCAGTAGTAAAAGCAAAAGTTGTATACATAAAATGATGTGTATATATAAATATGTATAGAGTTTGAATTTGCTAGGCACTTTGTGACGTACTTTTTTCTGCACTGAAAACGTAAGGAGATTGTTTCTCCTAACAGTTTTTTCCTTGTAGACCATTGTTGTTCTTCAAAACATCAAGCTACCACTCCTGCTTTAAGTTAGTCTCTAATGGAAGAGAATTGTGTTTGCCTATAATGAATGATAGCATGAGAACACTCATATGACCTCCTTAGTTAGAAGAAATAATAAAAAACATTAGGCACCAGCAGTTATTTTTAAGCACTTAAAAATGGGATCTTCAATTCTAAGGAAAAATGTTGAAAGCACCTCCTGAATAATGAGAACAGGAAAAGTACTTCTTAATTAGAAAAGTTCAGTACTTGTAGTTGCTGGCAACTACCATCAAAGATAAAATGCAATCATAATCATAATTGCATTTCAAACTTCAACTTGATGTGAGATCTGTAAGTCTTAGCAGTTAATAAGTTTTTAGATTTTTGTCTGCAGGAAATTGGAAGGTATTTCTTTTGAGTTCAGTGGATTTCTTCAAGCCCATAGTGAAAATTTATTTTAAGAACAGTGAAACAATTTCTAACAAGTAGTACATGCTTGAATAGCTCTGCAGTCATTTAACTTTGCTGATGGATATTAACTTCCTTGATAAGAAATTCAGATTATATATAAATCTGGTAATGATAATTCATATCACTTCTAGGAGAAGGTAATTTATTTCAGTTCAGGAGTAAATTTTTTTCTTCAGACTACTTAAAATACAAATCTTTGGAAATCAGAACTATTTTGAAGAAATTACACTGTAACTGAAACATTCAGAACAAATAGTTCTCACAGCTTTTCAGACTCTTCCTAGGAAGCTTAAAGTTTAAAGAAATTTTAACATCCTCGTTTCTTTATAACACCACAGATAAAAGATAACATTTTTGTAATACTCTAATGTTAAAATATAAAATAAAAACTACAATATCTCAAGGTCTTTTCAATTATATTGGTGGCTTTGGTTGCAATGGTTACTTGGGTAAAACATTGAGATTACTAATGATTAGTTTTTGTTCTTCAGCACAACCAAATATATTCTTATAACTGTAAGAATATACAGTATTCTACTGTATTAAAATAGAACAGAATAAAATAGGAGAAGCAAATATGGAGAACAAATATGGTCATACAACTATGAGGCTATTTTAGAAGAATATGACAAATACTGACGGATATGTGCCTGTTAAGGCTTAAAGGTATGTAGAACATTTGTGCATAGATTTAAAAACTTTCTGAAAAGCAAACAAATTGCTTCAGTAGCTTCCTCTGCCTTCTGCAACTGTGTGTTTTTCTTGCACACTGTAATACCTGCCTCTTGGGCAAAACAAATCTATTGAGAAAACTTTCACATATCTGAAGACCTGTATCTAGAATACTCTCTTTCATTGGTTGAACAAATCTAGTTCTTTCACTGAACCATGTTGGCCATGTTTTCCAAACTTCTGTCATTCTTGTTGTTCAATGAATTGCCCCCAATGTGTGCTGTCCCCTTACTGGCACAGAATGGAGCAGAACAGGGCCGCTACTGAGAACAGGAAAACTGCTAGGTTACAAACAAACCCTGGCCATTTTCCTTTGGAGATACATACACGTTCCTTCAGTAACTGGTGTGACTGGGTAGGACACCAGCACTACAGTGAGGGTTGCTTCAAACTTGAGGGATTGTCCTATGACCAGTGTTATTCGGTCCAGTGGAAAAGTAGCAACGCTAACCTAATTCTTCCATCAGCCCAAAGACATGCTCCTCTCAGGAGGATCTAGTATGTGTTCCAGAGATTCTTTTGTTTGCTATTGAAAAGGACAGTTTGTAATACAAGTATCCATGCAAACATAGGCAATTTACAGAGTTAAACTAGCACTTGTGCTTTCCTTCAAGTCCAGGGGAGTTTGCATTCTCACCCCACAATACAGTTCATGGTGAAACTTTCCTCCCTTTCTTCCTCTCCTGTCCCTCATATGCCAAGGCAGTCACTAGCAAAGGATTTGAATGCTTTCATAAACACAACAGAAATGCACTCTAGTCCCTGCAGAAATATCTTCTGCATTGTGTGGGTGACTTCCACAGCACATGGTTTTATTTCTGGTTGCGATTTAAAAGAAAAAAAATATTATTGACATATTTTCTGGGGATTTTGAGCCTGTCAGTGTATTAAACGTCGATCCTCAGTGAATAATTACAACAGGAGGTGTCTCCAGAAACTTAGTCAGAGGGTTAGCTAGCTTTTTGGCGCTTGAGCCGTGGTTGAGCTTGGCCATGAGTTCTTAGACATGTCTAAACTGTGTAGTTTCTGAGTATATTCAGAGTCACAAAGCAAGAGGTTTTAGAAGTTCAAGTGGTGCCAAATTTCAAAAGCACTGATGAGGGAGGGTTTTCAGGACTCTGGTTTTGGCTTCAGTAGTCTACATTCTAGTAGTAGTCTGAATTTCATTCATGGAACCTGACCATTACATGTATGTTTCAGAAATGTAAAGAAAAGAACCATGAGAATAAAAGAGTGTTAAAGAGTGTAAGTATTTGCTAATTTAATCTAGTGTCCTGACTTCAGCAATGGCTTAGAACAAGATGACATTTTGAAAGCTCTAGTATTCATCCTCTGTAAAGATGTAATCATTTGTTCAGTGCTGTGAATAAACAAGGGAATCTCTCTAGCTGTCATTGAATGAGCTGAAGTATGAGCCTGATGTCTTTTATTATCTAGAGATAACAGAGCACACCTTGTTTCTCCCTTAATTTTAGATCATCAAAGCTCCAACTTTTTACTATCTTGCTTAGTTCAAACTGTATGTAGTAGCCACTATATGTCTGGTTTGAATGAAATATCATAGCCAAGTTTTGTATAAAGCAATATATTCTCTGACAGGAAGGCCAAAGACCTTAAGAAAAATGGTGACATGAATTGTTACACAACAGACATCAGCACTAAAAAGCATTTTTCAGACCCACCAAGTTTTCTTATTGAATACTGAAATGTGTTTATATGCAGACTAGTGCAGTCTAGCCATAACTTACTGCAGTAAATTAAAATATTCTGTGACACTAGCTAATTAAACCAAACCTTGTGACCTTCTCATAATTAGGAATTGCAATAAGTTCAATGGTTTATGAACCACTAAACATAGTTACAAAAATCAGGAAAGAGAATCTATTATAGGCCCACCATTTGATACATTACAACTTGATGAAGCTTTTAATTGGTGTATTCTAATTTCAATTGCAAAGCTTAGCATAATTGTGGTAGCAGAAACTACAATCAATTAATTGCAGCCAGGGCATGGAACATGCTTCAGAAGATACACTTACCATTTTAGGGCAAATAAAGCTAGACTGGCAAAATAATAAGATAATTACCAAAAACAGTGTGAAGTTTTTTTAATTATCTTAAAAAAATTGCAAAGAAAAAGACCTGATTTTTGAACACCACCACATGTACTATACCATTCATTTAGAAAACGTGTGACAATGTGATGTTTTGTCCCACGTTAATTTGATTTATAGTGTAACTTAAAGTATTGTGGCTTTACACGGTCCAAGAAAAATTTGAATATAAAAACAGATGTCATTGACAGAAATGGCAAGAGTACAGCATACTCACATAAGGACTTATGTATATGATGCGAAGGGACATTGTGATTATTTTGTTTAGTTTTCTGCAAAACAGAGAAAGAGGGGAGCAGGTTTAGGGGAATAGTTTCTCTGCCATGATTGTGCAGACTCCTTTAAAGGTGTGCAGCCCCCCCAGTCAGCACAGAGATGAATCTCTCTTTAATACGCCAGATGCAGACACAGGATACTTTTCACATATTTTCCAGTGATGCTTTACTGCATAAGTGTCTCAGTTCATAGTGATGGGATGTTTCACCCTTTGTACAATGGCATTAACTAAAACACTTGTCCAGGAAGGGGAAACTTGGATTCTGAGCATATCTCAAGCTTAGCAGGCATATGCTCACATTGCCAGGAAATTGTGATAGCCTGAATCTCATGTAGCTACAGCCACTATAGCCTTTCCTGTAGAATTCATATACTGCCAATGAAAAGAGGTGGATACCTACATTAAGTGGTCTGGATCATCTTCCACAGGTTCTTGACTTTCCTGAATGCATTGGCTCAGGGAGTCCATCTTAGATTGAATCTTCTCTGATGGACAGAAGGTATAATCAAAACCTCCTTCATCTCTGCAATGAATATATAAAGGCTAAAGAACCCTATCCCTTCCTTTTACCCCCGGGTTATGTATCTGAAATGTAGATTCATTCCCGTTGCAGAATATATGCTGTGTGTGGTAAATATTTTGAATAGCCTGATTTTCTACTGTTGGGTCAAAAAGAAAGAGATCGTAAAAAAGAATAGGATTTATAATGTGGTTATTTGACAGCTCAGTCCAAAGACTACTAAAGCTCTTGAGGGTTTTTCCATCAACATATTTGGAACTGGGCCACTAATGACTAGGAGGAAGGGAATTTGGAACCTAAGCTTGTTTAGTTGAATTTTATTTGAATCTAAGTAATGTTAGATGCAGATTAGTACTCACTAGTATGTCTGGCTGCTGCAGTAAGACTTTGTGCTAGGGGAACTTTTTCTATTAAGTGGCCAGTGTACTAAAAGAATGGAGGGCATAGAATATAGCTACAAGTAGCTAGTGGGTTAAAGACAGAGAAATGTGATAGATGTGTGTGGGGAGAATATACATGCAGTGAACAGTATGGAATGTATTTTTATCTCTTCCATAGATTTGACCAAATTAAAGCAAAATAAGAAGTCCAGTCTCTATATCTTATCTTCACTGAGAAAGTGCTCTATGCTCTTTAAAAGAAGCTAAACATAGAGCTCCCATGTGGATGAGGGAGTGCATGTTAACGGATTCTCTTTATGCATTCCCATTTTACTGACCATATAGGGCTCTTAATCAACTTTCTTTTTACATGTTGGCTGTTTAGGAAATCAATTTTGATTGAGCATTTGTTTATTTACTTCCTAATTAACACCATTAAATCTTTGTTTTTCTCCAGCAGTAAAACAGACAAAACCAGAAGAGTGAGAATTTTTAACCATGACTTAGAATCTATCACGTCTCACATGTAATTATTATAAAAGTGTAGGACAGTATCGGAACGCTCTTTAGGGCTTCAATTTTGTACCAAACCAACAGAATCTGTATACCAAGTATTCCAATGGCATAAGGAAGGGAATTCTGAAAGACCATATTAAATCACAGTGCTGTGATTCTCTTCTTTTTTTTTTTTTTAATGCTTACTTTTTTTTAACCAAAATTAAGTTGTTGTTTTGTTTGGTTGCTTGCTTGCTTGCTTTTCTGGTAGTCAAGTTTTCAGGGCTACGATTTCTGTAATAAGCGAATACTCTCAATCCTACCAGTAAATTTAAGCCCAATACTCAGCCCAACACTGATTACAGAGTTCCAGTCCAGAGATTAATGAACAGTTCATTATCTTATATCAGATTTTAACAGTACAGGGATTAGTGTGTTGATAGAATCTGGACTAAATTAATTCTGTTCAGAAGTAATGAAAAGCGATGAACAAAACAAATGAAGGTTATTCTGTGGCAGAAACATTAAATTATACCAAGAAAAGTTACTCAGTGTACAAGGTAGGAAAAAAACTCCCCACACCAAAACTGTGTTCTAAGGCATATGGAAATCTCTCTGTCTTCACTGGGTTTTCGATTATCCCCCACAGAAAAAGAGAGAAGCAGCCTAGCTCAGGGACAAGCACATACTGTTGTTGCATCAACTATATGCTCAAGATAAAGCATGCTTGGGCCTGAGGAAGAGGAAAGGTATGCAAACAGTCTGTGACAATCTGGTCACTGGAGTGCAGAGTATGACAATACACCCAGATTTACTGCAACTAGCACATAATTCATCCATTATGCCCATCAGCTGATGAGCCTCCCTCCTACATTGCTGTAAATTTGGATTGCTTGCAGGGAACTCCAGATGATTATAAAAGGTAATGTTCTCTCTAGTCACCTGAAGAAAAATAGATTCCAGATTTTCTACTTAATCATTTTACTATTTGGCAGTAAATGCTATTTTTGCTGTGCAGGCTATTGCAGAAACACCTAATTGATTCACCACCATCAGTGTGTTACATCATACTCAGCAATAAACAGCTTGATTCCAATCCAAACCAGCTTTTATAGCCAGTGTACCAGAAAAACTTCTGTGAAACCATCTGTGACTGTCAGATCTAATGGGTTAGAGGCATGCACTGCTAAAGTGAGCAAGAGTCATCATAAATGAAGGCTGGGAAACTGCATAGTTAAATGTCAGAGTGGATAAATTCTTGCTATTCTGTTAGCCCAGCAGGTGACTTTATTCAACTGGTTGCTCATCCTCTGTATCTTTGCAGTGAACTTTGCCTACAGGGACCACTATTAATGTAAGCTAATATTGATTCGTTAATTTTGAATGAAAATGGCACTTGAATTTCTCCTTTGCATCCGTTATTGATCTTTGTGATTAAGTTAAAAAAATGTACAACTAAAACAGAACTTGTGGCCCTGAAATTCATTAATTCTTTCTGATGTCCTCTGTGATATATACAGTCAAATTTTGTGATGTCCTTCTGGCCACATCAGTATGGCTCCAGTTCAGAATAAGAATACCCCAAAATACAGAAGTTGCTTGACTAAGTAAGTCAGCTAATATTACACATTTATTTTTGTTTTTTTGTGACTAGATCTGAAATTGCCTTTGAAAATATTCCTTTAACAGGACGTGTATTATTATACAGTACCACATTAAACAATTTCATTACTTTTGCATAGTCACATTTTTAAAGGTAGGAAATGCCAGAACAAATTGTGCATATACACCATGATGAATGCTACACATTATGAAAAGTCATATTATTGAATAAACATTATAAGCACTTATTTAATGAAACATGCATTATGAATATGCATGTTGTATTTTTTTCAGATGTGTATTGTCAATAATATTTTCAGGAGTCACTGAATTTTGCTACCAGACTCTGGGAACAGAGGTGAGAACAGAGAGCTCAGGAGATGTTTTCTTCAGTTCTCACAGGTGCGATTCAGGGAGAATGAATGCTGTGAGATGGTGTCACCAATAAGCTTTTGGCTTTCTTGAACATGTAGTAATATTGTGTTGACAAAGGGTATATTCTGCCTCATGAGAAAGTGGAAAAGTGACTTTGTGTGCCTGTCTGCTAATCTAGTGACTAATGCTTTAAACTAGGAGCAGAGAGCAGCATCTGAAAGTCCACACAATAGCTGAAACTAGGGGAGATTGATCCACTGTCTTCTTTTTTGTGCTTTCTCCCATTGCTCTATCATGATTAAATTTGTCCATCAAACTTAAAATCCTGGATAGTAATGCAAGAAGTGTGAGACATAAGCAAGAGGCACGGGGATGCTTAATGCACAACCAAAACTATGACTGAACTGGCATCGCAAAAGGGTGGTGAGGTAACTTTGATGACTGGCTGTTTCATAGAAAGTGTATAGCTTGTTCAGAATGACAGGTGAGAGAGAAGGGGTTCAAGCACTTCATCTGAGGTACACTATATTGACAGATCTACAGCTGCTGAAGATCTGAGTTGAAAATAAGTGGTTGAGAATCAAAAGGTAAGAGCAGTTTGGGCAACAGTGATGACGAATATGGTAAGAATTCATGATTCACAGAAACTGGCAAAAGGAAGAACCACATTTCAAGAATAAAGAATTAAGTAAACTCAGAGAATGAGTAACAAGATCTGCTGAAACTACAGTCACTCTTAGCTTGATGTCTCCCAAGACTATTCCTAGAAAAAGCAGCAGTTCACCAATTGGAACTTCTGTTCTGAGAGCAGGCATATGGACTAACAGTTTTCTTTAAGGTTGCTCCTCAATAAATAAAGTTCTTTTGAGGTACGCTGTCTTTATGGGCCTTACTACTAATGCGTTTTGCAAGCTATCCTCCTGTTTATACATCCCAGTGCGATCTTTGGATTTCATTTCTTTTTTTGCAGCATCAGCAGCATAACATTGCAAACATATGTCAGCTTGTGAACCACTATAATCTGCATATTCTTTCCTACGTAATGTCTTGGCAGCTTCTCCTCCCCCCTCCCCCGTATATATTTAGGTGATTATTATTGCCCTTATGTGATACTTGAGGGAGCACACAGCAAAAAATATATGCTGAAAAGGGAGAAAAGCAAACTTTCTTAGTAGAAAGTCCATCTAGAGATAGAACTCTTCTTCAAGCCTTTTTTCATGCTGTTACTGCAAAATGGAGGTGAGCTCATCCATGAACACATACTGGTAGGCTGAGACACAGGTTGATCAGCGAGGATGGCAACTATCCTCTTGGAGCTCTGAATGTACAAGCAGCCATACACGAAATGGAGAAGCAGCTTCTTAATTTCTGAGTGAAAAATCTAGCCATTCTTGTGTGAGAATGGGATATCCTCTAAGAAGATGCATGGCAACAGTTATATTGACCAGACCAGAATAAGCTACAGCCAGAAGCTGACAAATGCTTTTGGGGACTTGCTGTACTAGTCCTCCAAGAACAGTGACCCATTGAATCACCATGCAGCCATGCACCTACAAAACCTGCTTAAACACAAGATAATGTGCCTATCATTTAAAATGCTTAGTGTTGCTCAATAAGGTGGAACATAATTCAAGTGCATAACTTTTGACACTTCTTTTGGCTGTTTTCAGACAACCGGTTATCCAAAAGTTTCCTCAGTTCTCTTTCCTACCTTAGGGATCCCATTTTAATGAACTGAAATGGTAATTAGAGGTAATTAGATGTAGTACAACAGATGGATCAAGAAAGAATGTAGACAAGGTGAACTGGACTGAGAAAATTAAGGTGCATGGCCTCAAAAACTTCTTCTGGCCTGTCTTCATCTGAATGATCCTTTGAAGATCCCCTGTGATCCATTCACTGTCTGAAGAATCCCATTATAAATGGCTGCAATGGTTGTAGATTAATGCGGATGAGATGGATTGAGACATGCATTTGAGATGAATGGTCCTTTGAGGCAATGTGCTCTTTCATACCAGATTGTGCCTCCTTTGTGCAAAACCCATGAGACTATGGCCAGTCAGAACTAAGGTCAGTCAGCCCTAAAGTAGTACCTACTTTCTTCCTACATGATTTTGCCCAAAAGAAATTATAATATCATAAGGGGACACATTTCACCACATGATTTACACTGTTTGTTCTCTCTTGGGCATTCTACCAGTAGAGGAACATTGATCGTGAACCTTTCCATATTTTAAGTGGAATTAGTTTTCATTCACAGTTCAACAGAGTGGTTCACAGAAAAGATTTCTATTTGCAGTGTGTCTTTTTTGGCTAAAAGAGAAGTTTCAGTTGGGGTCACTGGGCAGTCAAATAATAAATTGTGATTCTGGACTACAAGGAAGTAGGATTGAAGAATAAGTCTTCTTAGCTTATGGTAGAACATGTTTGGAAATTATTTCCAAGACAGTCAGCAAAATGGGCAAATTATCTTTGTTGCAAGGACAATTGCCCATATTCTAACATCATGGTTTTTTATGTAGTCTCTGTTTTACATAAGATACACAATCATTTATTTACTAGAGAAGGGATTGAAATTCAAATCTTCCTTCGTTCCAGGGGAACATGCTCACCGGTCATCTGTTAAACTAATTTTTCTGCTATGACAGCATCTCCAAGTGACTACTAATTGCACAACTGGCAGAGACAACCTGCAGTTCCAATCTCTGAATCTACCTTCTTCACTTAGCACCCCACAGGCTTACCACCAGGCAGTCTGCTACAGTAGGTGGGTACTCTTAGTTTAGACTTTTACTCTCCTTGTGCCTCACTTAAGTCTCCCTTGTTGCTGTTTGAGCTCGTAACTTCTTTCCCAGGAAACAGAGAGCATGGGAACATCCACTCCACGCATTATCTGTTATATCATGTGCTCCACTAGGAGTGTTTAAAGAATGTATGCTGGCAGAATAGCCAGAAGATTTTAGACGGTGTTGGAGCACACTGGTGCATATGGAGTTTTTGAGAAATAAGTTGTCTCTAAGCATTTAGTGGTGGAAGCTGAGAAATCTATGTATTTTGGAAAACCCATGCTGAAGGTGTAGCTGGTTAATTGGTTCTCGGGAACACAATTTGGACACAAATAGCTGGAAGTGGGATGTACAATAAGACATAAATCTCTAAAAAATATAACTATGTACACTGCCTGGGCAGTAAAAGTATAACAAAGTAACTTACATTGCCTTTAGACATTAAGCCCACATTTAAAATTCAAGCATATATTCTAATAAGGTTATTTTTATTATTTTAAAAGTTTGTCTTAGGCTGTAATGAATTCTTAAAACCATTTAATTTTTTGCATCAAAATTCTGAAAGCAATTACTATACAGTGGAATAGTTACATGAAGAAGCAAAATTATCCTGGGCCACATCTCACTGAAGATGATCCTACAGGTGCAGCATATATAAAATAATAGAAGAAGACAAAGTTAGAATAATATGACTACTTGATATAATTACCCAAAAGATTTATAACAAGGATTTGTAGCAAATTATATTTTGCTCACATTTATGGTTATTAGATAAATGGATATAAATGAACTAATTCCTCCATTTCACAGTTACAAAAAAAAAAGAGAGAGATTTTATCATGATGGACATCTTGGCAATTATTTAAATCTCTAAAGAATATTCACAGAGTGCACTCTTAAAAATGTGAGCAGTATTAAATGAATTCCCAGCTCCACCATTACAGAGATTAGCTCAGTATTGTATCTTTACTGACAATTCTATTGTATCCTTTCACTCCAAAGATTTTATGAGCTAGGCTCCGCTCTTGCCACGGTCTCACACAGAGAGATCCCACTGTAGGACCACAGCTGCAATTTTTAACTTCAACTTCTCTTGCTTAAGTCGGTTTACCTGTTTGAAGAAATTTTGTTTATGTGAGAACTGCAGGAAATCAGATATATATCAGATGCCTCAAAACCAGTCCTATTTTATTTTATATCATTCTGCAGGACTTGATTGATGACTAAAAATCTTGGAATTCCAGCTACCTGGGGAAAATAAGTACTCAGTGGAGGATGTATAATAAAGAGCAGCTAAAAATAAAGTGACAGCAATCACTGTAAAGCCTGATAACTGAATCTCTAGTGTCCAACATAAATACTGGTTTTAGGTGCTTTTTATGCATTTTACAGCAAGAGCCAGATGCTTGATATCTAGTACGTGAGTTTATATAAATTAGTTCCTTACTTGGCCAACTTTATGACATCAGTTCATGTTGAATTTATACTTTGCTTTAAAAGGTCACAATTACAAAAAAACCTGCAAACAAAATATTGAGACCTAACCTTCTTGTTCCTGGCAGTTTTAAATATATATCCTGTAAATATTTTGAACTACATACTTGCAGATTTTATGAAATGCTGCAATCTTACTACTGTGTATTATACCAAATCTATAGAATATGCCTATGTGACAACAAGTAGCTAAATATTTCCATATGTGTATAAAGGTGCATCTGAGTAAGTTATTTTTCTCTCCAAATAACTATGACTTTAATTCCTCAGAAATGTGCAGTATAGGCACTTGTTTATTTCATCTAATGAAATCCTGATAATAATGATCTCTTCAAACATACTTATGATTTGAGACAAACCAAAAACCAAATCACATACTACAAATAGGAGCTGAGACAGCATTACAAGAATTCGGGCTTGTATTATGCAGAAGAAGAAAGTATAGTGCCTTTTGGCCAAGGCTGCTACAATGTGCAAAGTTGATTAGGATCTGATAGGCAGTAGGAACCTATAGGTCAAATAGGTGTGCCATAGCTTAGCTGTGCTCCACTGTCCTACTGCCATCCTCTGTCTTCTCCTACCTTTTATTTATACCTTCTAAGGTGAGTATGGATACATGTGGGCTAGCAGTAAAAAAAAAAGTAAAGAAGAACTAATGGACAATGTTTTTTATGCTAGGAAAGGCAGTCTTTTATCCTTAAAACAGCCTGTGGTCTGGGACTGTATGAAGGATGATGCCTCATGGCATACGGAGTAACAAGAACTACCACATTGACAAGGAAATGTATTGTATCAGTAAAATCCCTACTGAAGTCAGTGGGAATTCTGCCACTGACTTTAATGGGGCCGAGATGTCACCCCACAAATTGAACTCTTTCTGTCACTAAGTTCTAGGACACGTCTACGTGGAGAGCAGAGTTGCAGTCGTGTGAGAATTTACTGTTCTGCCTCAGCATTTGGGTCATAATGCTGTAAAAGTGGAGAAGTCAGGATTTATTTTCTCCTGGTAAAATATCAGTTTAGAATTGCTGCAACCAATAAGTAGGCTGGCTGAATAGACACGACACTTAAAATTAATGGGCTTCTACAATATACTATAAATTCCTTATAATTGAAGGTGGCTTGAAAAACAAAGTGTTACAGAAATTTGGCACTGATATGAAACTTTGGGAGTCAGTAATTGCCAGAGGCTATAAATTAGCTTGAGACGCTGTACTGACTTGCTCATGCACCTAATGTAATGGTATCAGTTTAAATTACAAAAAGAAGCTGAACATTAAAATACTCAAATTGCATTGGGAGTAGGGAGAGAAACAACAGAACTGTCATAGCTCATTAGTTTTCTATAAAGTTGGAGAAAAATACAGCAATCAGTAACAAAGAAGTTTTCTACCTGTAGTTTATTCATCTAGCCAATATTTCCCAATGTCACAATTAAAAAAAATAAGATAAAATTTGAAGTATTTTATAATTTCAAGTAATTACTCATGCAGAATATTTACTTAATATTAACATGACATATTAACATTTATTAACATATTATTTTTTAACATTTTCTTGCTATTAACATGAACATGCATGCTGTAGAATATTATAACAGTGCTGCACCGACTAATGTTCAGAGAGGGCTACCATATCTCTGTTTCAATGCAATCAACTTTTATTTCCATCTAGAAACTTTAACGAAACAGAATTTGAGGACTTCTGGATAACTATCAAGGATTCTGGCTGCGTGGTTGTTGTAGCGGTCTCTGCAAGTCTGTACAATATTTGCAAACCCCAAGTGTGTTCTCTGCATTGAAGTTCATTAGCCAGCAACAGAGATGCAGCATGATGGATGCAGCACTTTCCAGGTGGGTACGTGTATCTTGACAGTAAGAACATATTCAAGGAATTCAATTGGCTCAAGATGTTTTAGACTTCATATCTGAATGGTCTATATTACCAGCATATCTATGGCTTCCTAGAGATACAGAAACCCTGTACTCAATGAGCGTGACAACACTGGTGAATGCATGACAGAGATTGGCAAAGATCGTTGACAAGCTCAACCAGAAAAAAAAAACCAGTTGGTTTTGCTTTCTCCACAGCTTTAAAGGCAGACTTTGAAGGCACTCTGAAGATTTACGTCCTTTCTGCCACAGGGGGTTTGTCTAACTGTGGAGCGCTGGCTTCGTTAACAACAACTTGCAGTTCTGTAGGCCTTTCTAGAGCTTTTGAATATCGTTTTCTGGAAAACATAACAGAAAACAGAAACTTCACTCATTTAACCATGGATTCTTACAGACATTTGGATGCTTTATGAAAGTCACTAATGATTTTTTTTTTCAATTGTTTTGCCCTGGTTTAGGTATGCCCCTTGCAAATCTAAAACTGATTATTAATACCTCCCAGGAAGACCAAAGACTTATTGGCCACCTTCCAGGTTTCCGGTGTAAATGATATTTTAATGATTAATTATATCTTCCTAACAGCTCAGAAGTCTGTTTTCAGTACCTCGAAGAATCTTGGCTAAGCGTTATTTGGGCTTGTAGAAACAGCCAAATTCTCAGTCTACTCAAATCACTTCAGACTTCATTTATTTAGGGTAACCGTTTCTGAAAGTGTCTCACAAACACCAGATGCTGTTCGCATTTCTAAAGAACTCTTTTCCGTTTAAATACAGCTTTAGTCTCAATCAGGTTACTGGAATGGTCTCTTTCACAAAGCTGTTGAAATTTATTTCACCTGTGTCTGTATCAGACAGAAAGATGCTGGAATTAAATGTCTGACTGCAATATGTACATGCATAGCTGAAGAAGCTTTAACTATCCCAAACAACAAATGACGTGATGGATTACAGACTTCAGCACACCCTAGCTAAAGTAAATTACACTGAAAGCCTGTACAGGTAGACTGGCTGTCACCCTGCCTAATTCTCACCAGGTGAAAATTAGGGATCTAGTTGAAGCTGGTTATCCCATGAGATTTCTCTGGAAGTGCCTATCTTAGGTACTGGTTTTATGATTAAATGAGTTACCTTACAGGGATGGTCCCCTCATCTCTCTGTTTCTCTGTGACCATAGAGAGAGCTGAACCTACTTAGACAAGATAGCTGACTTTGCAACAGCTCATGTCCTAATATTACCTTCTCTGCCACCTCCTCTCCATTGGTGTAGTGGCACAAACCATCTAGATAATGGCCAACTTAATAATGCCTGGCATGCCAAGGTCACAGCTCCTGACTGCGGACTGGAATGATCATAGTAGTAGCCAGTAATCTCGCACTTACCTTCCTTTAAGCAGAGGACATTTTTGTTGCTTTTGCTTCTCATGTTGCAGGAGGCGGGCCAAATGGAGTTACCGTAAAATAAGTAACATTTTTGTTAGTATTGACAAGGACATATACTATGTGATACCTTCAACTGCCAAGATTTGCAGAGGTATAATTCAGAATCTAAAAATCGTGCACCCGCATTAAAAAGAACTATTTTTTTAGCTTGGTTTTAATCTGCCACCATTTCAGTTGGTAGAAACCAACAACAATAGCAGCAACAAAAAGCAAACTGGGAATTCTTTTGTATAACTCTATAAGCTCATACTTAATAGTATGACATATATCTCATATATCTTTCATAAGAATTGGCAGGAATGCATATGTTACAACACTTTCAGGAAAAATAATACTGTGCATATGGATTAAATTTCAGAGACTTATTGCTTTGTTTTGCAAGCATTTTTCTTTAAACACACCAAAGTAACTTCTTTCACCCTCTCTCCTCAGTTTGGATAAGCAATTCTCTCATGCTTCCAGCCATTTCCTTGTGTTGTGTGAGCTCCTCCTCTTATTTCTACTTCATCTATCAAGATGTATTTGGCATTTTTTTGGGCAGATGACAGTACTTCATTTCACTGGGGAGAGAAATATGGAAGGCAGGAGACGAAAAGCAGCTGAAAAACACTTTGTCTTAGGATAAATGAATAGACTTTTACCAACTATTCTCAGAAACACACACTCCAGATCTTTGGACTGACAATAAGCATTGGAAATTTCATCCAAATGGTATTTTTCATCTGATAGTACTAAGCTTCTGAAAATGGGGTTTTACAACACTGCTGCTCAGTCATACCTCTTTCTTCTAAAAGAATTTAAGTTGAAATTGTTTGATGGCTTTGCATTACATGCTGTCTGAATAAAACATACTTGATTCCTTGTGCACACTGGATGACCAGGTAAGCTGCACATTATCTATTTGGTCCCTTCTGAATTACTTTGCTTTTGCAGCTCAGAGTGACTGACAGCAACACAAGGGCTAAGTGTTCCAGAAGAGCAGAGACTGCATTTATAAATTGCTGACTACTGCATCAGTAGGAAAAGAAAAGCCTCCCAGTGAAGCAATAATTACTCTGAAAGAAGAGGGTATTTCCAAGTCTTTGATACTGAAGACAGAAAATAGGCAATATGGAAAATGTTTCAGTGGACTTAATGCCTCCACACACATTTTCATATAAATTCTTCTGTGTATATGGGATGTCTTTTATAAGCAGTACCTTTCCTAGATTTGTTTTTTCTGTCTTTTTAAAATACTTTCTTTTATGCCATTCTGCATCAGGAAATTCAGTTAGAAAACAATGAGCAGGCAAAGTACCAGCACCCAGATTTCAGATACATACAACATCATACCTAATTCTTGAGAAAGTGGTTAAATGATATCACTTGCAAAAAATTACTTCTGTCTTGCTATTTGCTTGAGGGATACTAATCATCCTTTCTGTGCTTAAATTAAGAAACTAAATTTTTGTAGTAACTTTAGAAATAGACTAATTTTTTTGCTCAGAAGGATAAATTTACTTTTAATTATTGACTTGGGTCTGATATTGCATTATCTACAATTCTTCCTTAGCAGCTCAGGCTAGTGCCTTTAAGGTGTTCTGTAACTGATCATGTTTCTGTGTATTTTACTACAGGTAAGGGTTTTCTGAAAAATTGTAGTTTTAATATAAAGATACCATTTAAATGGTAAACTGAATTAGATTCCATTCAAATCAAAAGATTTTCATCAGAACTGAAGATTAAGATGGAAAAGATTCCACCTGAATCCATATTCATCTGACAACCAAAGTTAGCAGACACTATACTGGAAATGGCAATGTTGCCACTTCCAGTGAGGGATGGATTTTTCTGCATATGATAAAAGCAAATAGAATACTTTTAACTCTCTTTTTCTCCTAAAAATAGTCAAAACTATGACTATCCAAGTAGAAATAAAGAATGTGAGTTGCACTTATAGCTAATGGTCTCCTGGAAGAAGAGAACTGTCCTGTCAGGATGAAATATTGTAACTCTAAAAACCTGTAGAGTTTAACTGGCTTTAGGATTACGCTGTAGAGTTTTCAAGATCATAATTTGAGCTGAGGCACTACTGTTTGCTTAGATCTTACTTTACTTTCCTAGAGGATTTTTTGGAAATGATCTTCAAGTTTGAGTACCTTTACATGATGCAGTGTGTATGTGAGAAATAAGCACCTGGGATCAATTTATGCAACTGGAATTCTAAAGAAAATATATTTTCATCTCTTGAATTGCCATTTTTGCTCTGCCTGACTGAACGGGAAGTTGTAGAATAATCCTGAATCAATACATCTCAATCTCTTAAGAAGAAACAGACAAGCCGTGATCAATATTCATGTGTTTTTTTCTCTTGTAAGCTCATGTTATGACAGCAAAAGATTTGTTGTTTTTTGTCATGACCTAAGAGAAAAATCTCACATGCTTATGGCTTCTTTTTATTAGTTATCTTATTTAGGTATTAGTTTTATTAGCTATTTTATTTTTGCTTTTACATTACAGCAGTATCTAGCAGATACTGACCAAAGTCAGATCATGGTTCCGACATAAAAAATACAATATACAGATTTAGTGAGATGGTTAAGTTGCCCAAGAAGTATACTCTTAAGTGGGAAATCCAAGAAGCAGAGGAATAAGGCACAGGTGGACAGATGTGAATTAAATTGCTCAAATTCAAACTGAAATGGTAATAAAGATTAGAATAGGTCCATTGTCTCCCAGTTTGTAGTTCAGCGTCACTGGGACACCACTTCTCATAACTGGCCATGTTTTTTCACGTATTTCGGTCAATTTAATTCAAGGTTTCTATGTATAAGGTGAAAATACTACTTTTAACTCCTGGTGTTACCTCTGAAATAATGAAGTAACAGAAACAAGTGCAGTAAATTTTTTTTACACCAGAATAACGTTGCAGGCAAAATAATGTCGACTTAGGGAATTCCACTTCATTTAATTTATTGCCAATTAACAGAAATGGTTAATTACTGATTTGGGTACTGAGAAACAAAGAAAGAAAGTAAATTAAATGAACACGTAGGGAGAAGTCCTTTCTTCCCCCTTCTCCAGGCTCAGCTTCAGTTCAGGCACCTCTCCTCCCCCCTTCCTCATTTCTGCTCCCTTCATTTGCACCACAGGTTATGGTCAGGCCCCTTGGTGAGGTGACAGGCAGTGCAGGAGGCTGGGGTCAGCACCTGGTGGCTTCTTCCTGCTGCTCCTTCCTTCTTACTCCCCTGCACCTCCTTTCTTGCTTGTTTTGTCTGCTCTGGCATGACTTCATGGGCTGCAGTCCCTCAGGGTGTCCCTGTCCTAGTGTGGGTTGCCCGTGGCCACAGTCCCTCAGAAATATATCCCCTCCAGCATGGAGGTCCTCTTTCAAAGAGAGTCTCCTGCTTTGCCCTCAACAATATCCCTTTCCACATGCCTCCTCCTGTATTTTCCTGTGTGTGTCCTCACATGGCGTCCCCCATGTCTCCATTTGTGTGTCCTCCTGTGCCTCCTGCCCACAGTGGCTATTGCCCTTTTTCTTCAGTAAGTTTGAGCAGAGGTGCCACGTGCTCCTCTGATAGGTGGAAGTCCTGGCAGGTGGTGGGCTACAACATTGGTGGCTGTGACCAGCACAGAGTGGTTCCAGCTGCCTCCTCAGAGACACCTGTGGCCCCCGCTACCGAAACCCTGCACGAGTTGGTGTGCTCTACGTCATGTGGCTAAGTTAAAGCAGCTGATTAAGAAGCTATTCTTTGGGAGAAAAAAATATGCATTTTATATTCTGTGGCAATCATAGAGCATTTTAATAATGAAGCTTTTGATGAGAAAATGACACATGAATAATCTGTGTGAATTACCACAATCATGGTGGGTTCTAAATAATCACAGTTCCCTGTGGCACTGAATTACAAGCCACATTCATCAGTAATTATGATTTTACTCCAGAGTTGCAGATTAAAAATTCTGCTTCATGAGTTTTCAGTGCTGGGCAACCAGGCCAGGGTTTCCAATGCTTCCCAGGCTGCAGCGGAGGGTTTCAGAGATCAGGAATAACTGCATTCATGAGATACACTCACTGACTTCCCACTTTCTGCTCCTCCACCACCATGCACCAACCCATTAGGCACTGCCATGCTCTCTCCTGCTCCCAATGTACAAGTCTGGTAGATGTCCTGACATGCAAATTTGTCATTTTCCTCCAACAGCTAGGGGTTCGTAATCTGTTCTCTTTTGGATTTGGCTTTTTTTTTGTTTGTTTGTTTTGGTTTTTGTTTTTATTTTAAATGTCTCTGAGATGCTGGAACACTGCTTTTCAGGAGACTTTGTGTAGCACAAGGGCCTCATTTTAGGATATGCAAGAGAAAACCTTTCTTTAGAGCACTCTGTCTTCTTGCTTTAAGAACATATTTCTTATATTTCTGTCTTGGAGCAAAGTAGATTATAGCCAGACAGATAGGTACTTGGAAAAAAAAATTGATTTTATTTCTATGTTGCATTGATTATTCCCACGTATACCACCATTAGTCATACCCAGGAATTTCCTTGCTGGGAAATGGCAGGACAGAGTGGTTTAGAACTGCTCTGCAGCTGTTCTAAATTACACTGGGATAAGACTGTGAACCCTTCCAGTTTTTAGCTGTCTGAAGGTTTAGCTTTTAGCATGAGAACATACCCAAACCTAGCCTCAAATCCCCATTGAAATGGTTCACTGTTTTGCTGATGTCAGAATTAGTAACTTATAAGGAAAATTACCATAAAAAACAAATCACTGTAAACAGAAAGAGAAAACAGAACAGTGCAAAGAGAAGTAGGCTGGTAAGAGACTTTAAAATGTGCATAATATGAAATGGTATCAAAACTAAAGATCAACAGATGGCTTCAGCATGAAGACTAGCAGTGTTTTCTAGCCTTTATTTATTTCATAGGCTCAGTATCAAGAGGTGCAAGTTTCCATCTGGTAATAGAATTCCACAAATAATTTAAGATGAAAGGCATAGTATGTGTTTAATGATACCTTCAAGTTGCTGATCAAAGTATTTTTTCTGACCAGTTTTTTCTTCATCGTATTATTTTTCTTCCCTTACCCATTTTCTCCAGTCCTTCTACCCCTCCCTGACTCCCATGTTGCATAACTTTGCTAACATTTTTCCTATGCCATTATGAAGACTGTATGTGCTTACTGAAGACAGTGATTCTTCAGTGATTTAGTGATTCTTCAGTGATTTTGTCACTCAGTGTTCTCCATTCTTCCTGTCCTCTCCTTCCCCAGCCCACCACAGACTTTAGAACTGGGAAGAAGTCGGATTTCACCTGTTTTGTGTATATTCTCAATGTTTGTTTTTCTTATCCTAATTCCATTAAACTTGGATATTTTATTTATGGATGTATATGCACACAAAGCATATTGGGCATATGCTCCTTCCCTAAATAAGTAAGAGTATGTCACTTTTCAACTTGACAGCATGGCACAGGGAACAGCTGTGGCACAATGCTATCTGGGGGCACTTCTTCTGTCTGCAAGGAACCACAGAATGCAAGAAGAAATACGTTAGACATGAAAAGAAGAATTACGAAGGTTAGAGGACTTTGGTAAGACCTTTTACCCCTCCATGTCTCCATTTTCCCTCTCAATCACTGCTTTGTCTGTCTAAAGCACAGAGTTCCAAGCACAGTGATCTCTTAGGGCATAAGCTCTGCTGTTACGCTAATATGTCACCTATTTTCATCTATCATCTCAGCAGTGCTGAGACATTTAATAGAAAATTTCACAGAATTTTGGAAAGTGTCTGTTTCATCATGGGCACTCTACTAGACATCATATTTACCTCTGCCTGACAAGAGTTGGAAGATGATAAAGAATGATCCTGTGTCCATTGCAGATAGTTAGAAACCTTTCACTGAATTTGTCGAGACTTGTATCAGGCATATTAATCTGAGATGAGGCAGCATGTGCCCACTGCAATGCTTCCTGACTTCATATTCCAGTGCTGGCTTGTCAGTAAACACAGCAGGAGGGGAAAAGTGGCTCTGAGCCCTGCTATGTGCACACTCAGTTCCTGTGTTTTTCTCCTTTATTATCCTCCAATTCATAAGTGAATTTAGAATGGCTTAGCAATGCTATTGGCAAGTGCTTCAGCTCCAGTAGCTTTTATATTCAGTGTTGAAAACGTCAATCTTTTGACATTCGTCGTAGCAAAATGTGGTCTCTGGCACAAACTAATATCCTGTGGTTGCACAGCTCACTGCTCTGATATTTTGATTGTTTCCCCTATTTTTATTCATTTCTGTTATTCAGTGTGAAAGAGGTTAAATACCATTCTCTTGTATGCTATCTGGAGACGTTATGTCCTTTCCCTTGCATACATGGGATTTGCATGAATTAGTACTGCTGGTAATTATTCTGCACAGATAGCTACAGCAGAAGTAACTAAATTATTAGTCAGCTGGAGTAGCCCCATGTGCCATATACCTTGGAGACCCCACAGTACCGTTACAGGATAATGGTCTCCTGTTGCTGGATAACGGTCTCCTGTTGCTGGATAACGGTCTCCTCTTGCTATGCAAATGCAAAGTCAAAAATAAATATGAATAATGACATTTTATAGAGTAAACATAGAATTGAGTCTGCCTCATAAATATTTCATCAAAAAGCATTTCTGTTTCCTAAGCAAGTGAAATTAATACTTTCTAAGGCAATATCATGTTGTACATGAGAACAGAAATACACTTCTAACATTTACCGTGCCTAGTTAGATGCTACAGTTGTTATCCTTTTTACAGCTTATGTGCCAGATAACTCATTTCACCCTTTGATTTCAAGACCAGCCACCCTCTAGTAACTATTGCTCCTTACAGCTGGCCTGTTACCTCTTTTTCAGTCTTCCTTTTGACTTCTTTGCATGTTCCTATGCAATTCTCCCTCATTGTGCAATTTTTCTAGTTAGTGTTTGTTGTTTAGCACATTCTCCATCTTACCTACCAAATAATTTTGGGCCACATTATGTCTTTTTTTTTTTTTAAATCCATTTATACTATTGAACTAGAGCCTATACTTCAGCTTTCTTACTCTGGGAACAGAAGTTGAGTCCAAAAAAAAAAAAAAAAGAAGGGAGAGACTGTCGGGAAACTAGTTGCGGCTTTCTGATCTTGTCTTGTCCCAGCTTAAGGCTGATCAGACCAGTCAACATTCTTGTTCACCTTGATCTTGGTGGCAGTGGTTCTCCAGAGGAGAGACAGGCATCACTAGTGTTAAGGCTGGCAGCCTCACCACCATAAATGACTTCTCTAAACTTCACTGTGCCCTTGCTGATTCTTGATGGACTTTGTGCATAGCAGCTGGAGGATATTTGTGCCTCATCTCAACCCTTCTCATGCCAATCTCAGCTGCCAAAGAGGTGCTCCAGCTTCAGACTACATCATGTTCCTTCAAGCTACCTTTATTAAACTGATGCCCAATACAAACAAGGAAAGGGCAGATGGACAAGGGTTTGGAGAAAAAGCACACAACCTATGGGTTTTAGGCAACATGGACAGAAGCCCAAATCTAAATTAAGGGAACTGCACATTTACAACATCTTTCTCTCTACTTAAGAAAAGATGCACCATTTAATCTGAAGCAATTCCATCTGTTCCCCAATTAGAAAACCATCAAAGAAAAGATTAAGACATACTGCCCTTTCTAATCATTAATCATCTTGCTTTTTCCTTCTGCTTAGTACCACAATCTTTTGAAGATTAAGGCCAAACCAGTAAAGATTTCAGGATACTGAGCAAGTTAGGACTAGCTGGATGACCACGTCTGCAGTCTGAATGAGCTATCACAGCCCATGCTTTGCCAAGATTTCCCTCTTTGGTAGATGAAAAGCATCCAGCATGCCTGCTGCCTGCAGCTGGCTCAGGAATAACACGAGAGGAGGTTAGTCTCTTGGGTACACAGTCATTTAGAGCTTAAAAGGTCAAAACACCCAAATGTCTACTGGTAGCCAATGGAGATCATATGGCAAAAGTGTACTGAACTCCATAAAGGCACAATACTTTCTTAGAAGAGCAGCCAGGTTTGAGGCAGCCAGATTTTACACTAGCTTTAGTTTCCAGATGGATTTAAATCATGCAGAGATTATGAGAGTAATCTAACCTTGTGAAGGCAAAGTCTACAGTCAGAGGATGGGTACAATCACATGGATGCATGAATTTTTAGAGTATGTCGGTGATATCAAAATGAATCAGAACTGTATAGTTGCAATGTGGGTATAAATGCAAATCTCCCCATTTAAACCATATCAGAAAACAGCAAAAACACATCTGTTCCTTGCACTGAGAATAATTTTCTTACCAGATTCATTGGTTAATTTCCCTTCCAGCCATCTTTGCATCATTCCCCTGTGAACTAAGGCTCAGCCAGAAGTTTCTGTCTGTGCACTGACCTCTGCCAGTCACCAGAATTTTACTTTGTGAATGCAGGAGAGGAGGAAGAGAAGAAGAAAAAGTAGGTTGGTTACTTTTTGTGAAGACAGACAATGAATAATTCAGAACAGCAAATGACCTACAGCTCTGTGTGTTCCCAAATACTACAATCTCCATATAACCTCCAGCTATGAAGATCAGTCTTAGAGTTCCTCTGTTTCTCCTGTTTCCTCTGTAGTTTCAGTAACAATACACATTACTAAAGACATACGCAGCACATAGGGAGGGTTAAAGTAAAACACAGGTACACAGTTGTCAAAAGAAAAGTTAGGGTAAATGGAGAGATGTGACGTGTTTGAGCAGTCTCAATGGTATATGCCTGCCCATATCTAGCAGAAGTTCCTGATTTCCTCAAGTTTCTCCCTCTGTAGCAATATTCAAATTTTTCTTTGGCTACCACTGCTCTAGACATATTTTTCCACTTCAGCAAAACCCTGGGCTTAGAGCTTATTTGGTGAGCACGAGAATTGCTGGAACCCATAACTATCTTAGGTAAATATAATTTCCTGGACAGGTTCAACTGTTGAATTCGAACACTCTTCTCTTTCTCAGGATCCCATCACTCTCCACCAGAAGCCAGAATACACTTTCAGTGTCCTTTATATTCTTTAAAAGTTCTTTCACAAAAGTTGAAGGAAAGATAACTTTAAATTCATAGAAATTTGTTCTGTACCCAAACACATATTGAAGGGTTATGAAGTTCTGTCAGCAGGATATATTTGGATGAGTCACTATGTGTCATCTGAGTGGTACAACCTAAAAGGAAAAAAACAGAGGATTTACTTAAAATAAAAAAGAAGGAATTGATACAGAAAGTTGTAACTTAGCTGTGTTCACTCTCTTGAAAGGCTCAGCATGGGTATCAAATAACAAAAACAAAACAGCTGCAAACAAAATGAGTTTTACAAAGGCCATTAACTCTTAGTTACCATCATTATTTTAAATAACAATCTAACCACAAAGATGGTAAAATCGAAACTTTTTTTCTGTTGCCCTTTATAATGTTTACGTGGGCTATTTCCCAAATCTTAATTTTGGAATATAATCTTATTAAGACAGGAATTTGTATTACATCAATCTGTTTATCTGCCAACATTCAATAAACTTTAATCTGTTTTTCTTGCTTGTTAATTGGAATGTTAATAATGAGCTTCTTTTTATAGCGAATATGTCACAGAAGAAAAACAGTGTTGGAAAAATCTCTATAGGTACTTGTCATGCCTGATTCACATGTTCAGCCTGCTCTTGAAGACTTCCAAAGTCAGAAGTAAAGACACGGACTCTGAATAGTCCAGAGGGTCAGTTATCATTCTTCCATTAGAAAGTGTTTCCAACGTATAGCCTGAGTTTTCTTATTTTAATTTAAGCCAAATGTTTCTGCCTTCTATACTCATCTGTAATAGGGATCAGGTTATTCTTTTCTTTTCTCAGATTCCTCCCCAAGCCTACTTTAGTGTTTCCTCAATATTTGTACTACTAAGCCCATGGCAATTATCATTGCTGTATTGCAGAGTGTCTCACTTTGTTCACATCCTCTTTGAGGAGTACTGTCACAAAGGGGGTGCAGTGCTCCAGCTAAGCAGAGTGGAAAGATTGCCTCACATTTCTTGGCAGTTATCCTTGGTTTTGTCCCACTCAGTCCTCTTTTAATTTTTCCAAATCAAGAGTCAATTTCAACTCACAATTCCCTATAATATCTCAATCATCTGCTGTGTGACTGGCAGCTGTTTTTTTCTCACCCTAGATTTGTGCTGCTGATTATTTCTGTCTAACCATGGTATCTTCTGTTTGTTCTTATTGAATTAAATCCTATTTTTTCAGATCATTCCTCTGGTTTGTCAAGATTATTTTAAATTCTAACCCTGACCTCTAATGTACTTGCCATACTTCCTGCATCATCTGCAAATTAATAGGTATTTTGATACCATCCTCCAGACTAGCAAATAAAATGAAGGTTATCAGGCTCAGGACAGGTCTTGTGTCCCTTGCAAACTGCAAAATCCCACTCAGTGTACTTTTCCATTTTGATAATGAACAGGCATAACTTTATTCAATATGTTCATTCAACCAATATTTCATTCATCCACTTAGAGTAAAAAAAAAAAAAAAAGTATGTCCTGTACTAATTTATTAACTTATCTGCTTTAAATATGCTGACTCTCGGCATTGCTTTCACTTATTTGTAGTTTTAAAATATTCAAATGAAATTATGTAATGCTGGATTTACTCTGCAGTTCATTTTAGTTATGATAGCCAAAATTATGTTTTTAAAGATTTCTCTTTAATTATTGCTGCATTTTCAACAAAACTAAAAGTGTCAGTAAACATATGTGCTTCTTAGTGGATAGCCCTTATAGCCCATATCAACAAGGTAAGCCTAAAAGAAACTTCAGAAACTCAGTTTATCTTAGTTTAATTCTAAAATAATCTTCAATAGCATACACTAAAAAGTTCCTGTAATGATACCTGATGATTAGTTTGAAGAACTGACACAATAAAAAGGTTTCTTGCTTATTTTAGTTATTTCAGAATAAATATTCTGCCATAGGATCTGCAAAGCTTACGTTCAAATTGGGAAGGCTGAGATCCTGGGGAGTCCCTCAGCAAACAGCAATAACAGGCCTGTCCAGTTGGTCACATACTAAATAACTCTCCTTAGAAAAGCCACTTGGAAACTGGGTTGGCACATCAGAAGCCAAAAGGCATCTACTGAGAAAAACATCTCCTACCAGCTGTTGAATCTGAAAAAAATCTACATGAATAACATGCTAATGTCAATAACTGAAGTAATCTCCTCCTGGTAGGAAGACTATGGTAAAAAATGGTTTGCAGATTTTAAGGCCAAACTAAACCTAAAAAGTAATTAGTGTTTATTCGATAGGATCATTCAGCTATAATAGAATTATTAATTATGAAGCTGTAGCTATCCCAGGAAAAACACAGTAGAGGCATGATTTCTATAACATCCTTTCATAAAATTACTTTTAGGAAAATGAAAATATCTGATTTACAAAGAATTTATTGAAGAATTAAATTAGAGTCTTAAAAAGCTTCCAATAAAAAAGCATAATACACAGGAGAATCTGTAGCTAAAATGCTGAACAGTTCAAAACTGGCAAGTAAATTGTTATTCTGTGTCTCCAATTTTCTGCCATTTATTCTGCTGCTGGGTGCCAGTTTACAAAGTGATTTAATGGCTTGTCAGGTTACTACAGGTGTAGTTAATTTCATCATCAGTCACTGTTTTAGAAACAGGTTTAAAGAAACTGAGGTACACACAGTCACTGACAAATATAAGATGGACATTCACATAAACAACATGATGTTTGTTCTTCAGAAATGCACTGTTCCAAAACAATATGGACACCAAATATTAAACTACAGTGACTGAAAGAATCCTTAAATCTTTCTGTATTACAACAAATATAAAGCTCACAATTTACCAATGACATGTAGAAAGACATATATGGAGAAACCTACATTCAGATGCCTTAATCTCAGGCTGAACAAAGATCTTTCTTTAGTCTATGATTTGCATACTATTACATAGAATAGGATAGGATAGGATAGGATAGGATAGGATAGGATAGGATAGGATATTTCATTTGGAAGGGACCTGCAACGATCATCTCGTCCAACTGCCTGACCAATTCTGGGCTGAACAAAAGTTAAAGCATGTTGTTAAGAGCATTGTCCAAATGCCTCTTAAACACTGACAGGCTTGGAACATAGACCACCTCTCTAGGAAGACTTTTCCAGTGATTGGCCATATTCTTGGTAAAGAAATGCTTCCTAATGTCCAGTCTAAACCTCCCCTGGCGCAGCTTTGAACCATTCCCACATGTCCTATCACTGGATACCAGGGAGAAAAGATCAGCACCTCCCTCTCCACTTCCCCTCCTCAGGAAGCTGTGGAGAGCAGTGAGGTCGCCTCTCAGCCTCCTTTTCTCCAAATTAGACAAACCCAAAGTCCTTAGCTGCTCCTCATGGGACATTCCTTCCAGCCCTGTCACCAGCTTTGTTGCCCTCCTCTGGATGCATTCAAGGACATTCACATCCTTCTTAAATTGTGGTGCCCAGAACTGCACACAGTATTCAAGCTGAGGCCTCACCAGCACTGAATACAGCAGGATAATCACCTCTTTTGACCAGCTGGTTATGCTGTTTGATGCACCCCAGATGCGGTTTGCCCTCTTGGCTGCCAGGGCACCCTGCTGATTCATATTGAGCCTGCTGCCGACCAGCACCCCCAGATCCCTTTCTGCAGGGCTGGTCTCCAGCCTCTCCTCTCCCAATTTATACTTGTGCCCCGCATTACTCCATTCTAAGTGCAGAATCTGGCATTTGGAGTTGTTAAATTTCATCCCATTAGTCATTGTCCAATGCTCCAATTAGCCCTCATCCCTTCTCCTGCCTTCCCTCAGCTGTGGGAAACTGCAGTGCCATTTCCTTGTGTGAGGATAAACTAGCAAATATGGTCCTCCCCATGCTTTGGTAAGTGCGCCCCTTGGCATTGCAAGCAGCCCCCAGCAGTCTCATTTAATCACTAGCACATTCTTTAGGGCAGACTGTTAGTGCAGACATATATTAGCCTCTGCTAGCTCATAAACCCTGTATAAGGCAACCAGAGCTAGAACCTCATCAGTTCTTCACAGGTGTCTGTTTCTATGCTGAAAGCACTGTATTTTGCTGCTTTTATGAAATTCCTTTTGTCTGTTACACCGGCAGCACCATGGCAGTCCAGCATGCTGCTTTTGGGAGTGCCACAGCGCGTCCAAGCCCAGCCTTCAGAGCTGCCCTTTGCATGGAGCTGCTCAAGCAGAAGCAGTTATT
Organism: Nipponia nippon; assembly: GCF_047370975.1. Taxonomy (NCBI): domain Eukaryota; kingdom Metazoa; phylum Chordata; class Aves; order Pelecaniformes; family Threskiornithidae; genus Nipponia; species Nipponia nippon. The sequence continues at coordinate 80,841,026 of NW_028262358.1, read as the reverse complement.
TCCCATCACATAAACAAAACCTGGAGGGTATTATGGCATCCCACAAAAGGCAGCCATTTCTACTCCTTCCAGGAGCCTCCATCCAGGCTGTTCTCCTCCAGACCCACTTCTCACTGCTGGGAAATACTACATTCCCTGGGGGACCAAGGGAGGTGTAGCCGGACACATTGAAAAAGGCTGACCAAAGCTAGCCACATAGCCTTTAAAAGATGGATTACCATTGGATTTTTGATGCACAGAAGCTGAAATTAAATGCTAGAGCTGTATTTTTCATGCTGATAGGGATCACAATGGCAGCACAGCCATCTGGTCTATCAAACACTTCTCCCAGTTTTGTATCATCTGCAAACTTGAGGGCTCTCTTATCCATATCCCTCTGCACCCTTTGCTTGCCAACCGAGTCCAACACTTACACGTTTGTTTGGGGGTTACTATCTCCCTCCCCATCATTCCTAGTTTAAAGGTCTCCTTGCAAGGTTGGTCAGCCTGTTGGAAAATACGTTTTTTTTGTCCGATTCCTAAGGCAGATCCTGTCTCTTCCTAGCAGTCCTCGATTCTTAAAGAGATTCTCATGGTCATAAAAACGGAATCCTTGTTGTTGACACCAGCTGGGCCACAGATTTAGAACTCAGCAAGTTTAATTCGGAGGAGGGGAAAGATGCAATAGCCCAAAGATCATTGATACCAGAAGAACAGTTTGCAGTTATCCCATCACTATACAAAACTGATTAAAAGAATAGAGGAAAAAAGCCTTGTCATTTCAATAGCAGTGACACATGCTAAGAAGAAAAGAAAGGGTTTTTTCCCATTATTTTAATATGAAAAGTGCTAAATAAAAATCAGGAAAAATGTGCTGAAGTGTTTTCTTAAAAAGCTATCATATATAGAAATAAAAATAAAACAGCTAGGCATATAAGAGAGTACCTGGGCATTAAATATTGCCATAAGATTATGTGGTAGACCTTGAGATAAACAGGGATTCTTGATACAAATAACTTTGGAAAGGGATTTTATAAATATACCAAATCAATCATCTAATCCATGTAGGACTCATTTCAATAGTTTAAGACTATTTGTTATCAGTATTTCCATATTTCTCCTCCTCTCTCTCCCTTTTCTTCTGTATATGTCATCATGGGTCCCTTAGTGCCCGATGCTACTCTCATTGTCACCTCTACCTTCCACATGTTCTTTATCTCATTAATTTTTTCTTTCATATTTCCTCTTCCTTGTTTCTTCTTTTATCCTGTTATTTCAAACTGATATTTTCTCCTCAGTTATTTCATCCAACCTTCATTAGTTAAAGGTATCTTTCTATTTTGGAGTCCCTCTTCTCTGAATACTGCCTGCTTCTGTCTTCTCTCACTTTTTCTTCTATTAAGGAATTTTTGGTAACCTCAAGAAAACTAGTATTTCCCATTATTCTGAAGCAATCTATCAGCTCCATCCTATTCTGGAAAGACGTGTTCACTTCCTCTCTGTTAAGTTACTTTCATCTTTGCTCTTCTTTGGGGAAAAAAGAAAAATTAGATAATGAGAGCAGAGCTGCTCAGTAATTGAGGAAAGACCAGAGAAAAGCTAAAAGACAGGATGCTCAGCAGTTCCCCAGAAGGATATGGGAAAGATCTTATGCTAGGAAATAGGGTAAAACTGATAATTTTTTGCATGAAGTTAAGAAAGTTCACAATTGCTATCAGTAAAGGGATTTAAATACTAGGTCTTTCACATGGAATGTAATTTTCTTTTACCTACTGGGTGGGAAGAAAAATAATTTGCAAGCGCTTTCATATATGAAATATTTATAAGGAACAGCTTTTCAACAGAAGCAGCCATCATGCTTAGAAACAAAAATCTCAATGTCTTAAGTAACTCTACCTGTGTGCTTAAATCTATGTGCATACTTTAGTCAATTGAACAAATTGACTTGCACAGCGTTTCTTTTCCTCATCATGAAATGCCTAAGGGACACAGATAGGGTAACAAATAAAAGCCCCTTTGCTAGGGAGGAAGTGGGCTGTCTGATCTGCATTACTCTACAGTACAGAAAAGAAGTTTAAAAGCTCTTTGGAAATGTGTAAATCGTTAGACCAAATAAAACTCAAATGCTCCTTAAGTAAACACAGTGGGATCCCAGAAACCAAAATAATTTTTTAGCATCAAACACTGACTATTAAAATACAATATTTGTGACCATAATATCTGTTTGACTGGCCTTGAGATAGACAGCTCATGACAAACTCTGCAGCCCACCAAAGCCACTCTGCAGCTCACCTCCTGCAAAGGACATCAGTCTTGAACAGTAATTAGTAGCTAATATTGTAGCTGCCAGATCCAGGATTTGGAAACACTGAAAAAAATGGGTTTTGTTGGTTTTGGTTTTGTTTTTTGTTTTTTTTTTTAATTGATTTATTGATATTGTACATACAAGTAAGTGCAGTCTCATTTTATGCTGCTGTAAACAATATCCTAGCTTTAGGTTGAAAATATATTTCCTTTTTTTTTTCTTTTTGCATATTCAGTAAAACCATAGTACAATGTTGTTGCAAAGCAGAAAATAATCATTTGTGCTTTTACTAATGTTCCTGATATTCCTGCTTCTCATTGGTTTGTGAACAAGGATGCCACCCAACAAATGAAATTAAAAGAAACAATTATTCATCTGAAATAATTTCAAATAGTATGGTGTTAAGTAAGCAGAAGGCAGCAGTAGCATTTTTCACAACAAAAATTAAACAAGCCTTCTTACATACAATGTAAGAATAAATTTTTAACCCTTTCATGGCCACACCTGCTTGGTATGGTAGAATAAAGTGTTGAGCAGTTATCAAAGGTGCTTCAAATAAATTTTTCTTAAAACTGCCACCTATGCCTTACTTTCATGGAGATATATACATACAAAAATATGTATATATGTGTTACAACTAGAATATTAGAATAATGTATTCACAATGTGTTTGGTGCCTCTTATTCTATTGTTTAACATCAATTACCATGCACATACATTGTATCTATTTTGTCAACATCATTAAGGTCACAGCTATTGTACAAACATGGTATCAATATCTTTAATACCAGCACAGCTTAAACCTCCCAAATATCTTATCAAAATACAAGCCTAACAAATCAACCCTATCTATCTTAGTCCAACAAGATAGTACATTAAAAAGCTTTGTTCTTTTATTATCCAGAATATCAAAATTGTTCTTTGTCAAAACAAAGCTTTATAACTTCCTACTAGGAAGTTTCTTGGGATATTTTCTGCTCCTATTGCCAACCACAAATATTTCAGTTACTCAGATTTCTTAATTAATTTCTACCTCTATTAGTACTTTTGCTTAAAATACAGTGTTAGGTGTTAACATGGTCAACACAGGAACACAGTTTTTAACCTGACAGCAGTCCCACTGAAGTCAATAGAAATACACACAGGTTACCGTTGAACATATGTTGAGGTGTTTTGTTGTACTGGTCACAAACCACTAAACACCACAGAACCACGGGAAAAAGAAATGGAAATGAGTTAAGGCTTAAATCTGAAAATTTAACTGTGAATACTTACTCAATTAAATGTCACTGCCCACATTGCTTCTTTTGTCACTACTGGTCCTGAGAGCCTGCTGTGAATTAGATTGAAGAAACGTATCTTAGGGGAGTGTAATGAAACAACATATTCTTATCCAAGTTTTGTTCTGCACTGGTTTAGTTTTTTGCAAGGATTTATACATTCTTTTCACGCATCTCTGTGCAACTTTATTGTCATTGGTGTCATACACTGCAGTGGCATGCAGAGATAGCCAAAAAGCTTGGCAAAATACAATCTGTCTACAGCGCATAGAGCAGGGCAACATATTAGAGTGGGTTGTGGCAGCCATGTAGCCATTAGTTAATTATGATAGGGCGTCATGTTGATGTGACTGTGCTGCTTCCAATTTCAGAAGTAGTTCAGAGACCTCGACATCTGTGTCTGCATCTGCAAGGCCATATAGCTTGTTCCTGATATAGCTTTGATATGCTATAAAAAAAATAGGGAAACTTCTGGTCATTCATCTTCAAAATTAATTTTCAAGGCCTTTCATTTTGTCCTTGTGTCTGCAGTCCATGAAGAAAGTAAAATGGAGTAAAATGAAGGAAAATACTGGTTACATATTGTAATTCCTTTGAGATGCAAGATTCTCTCAAAATTTCTTCTTGGTTTTGTAATCCACAGAATTTTACTCTTAGACAGAAAAAAAAAAAGATGAGATGAGAGGAAGAAATAAAGCTGTCTATCCAGATGGACTCACCACATTTTTTTTAACCTTGAGAAAATACTCAGCAAACAGGACATGTTCAAAGATCTTACCTCTCTCATTTATCTAGCAATAGAGAGAGAATCAGAAATAAAAAGACATCTTTTTTATTTACCACAGATTTAAAAAAAAAAAAAAGCTCAGTTTCTAGATCACTATAGACTGTGTAAAGCTGCAGAGCAGTTCTCACAACCAGATACAAGGTTTTTAAACTTCTATTAATGAAAACAATTCCTACCTGGAAATTAAACTCACTGACTAAGCAACTTTTTATCTTTCTTTTTTTTTCTTCCAGAAATACTGAAAAGTTTTCATCTTTGAAGGCTGTTAACCTCACAATCCTTTCACTAAGGAATGTGTTTTAAGATTACAGACTTATCTGGTAGAAGTAGTACTGGTTAAAAGAAATTAGTTTCTTTCATGTTCTATTTAGCCACATATGAAAAACAAAAAACCCACAAACACAGAAAAAAAGTCCTCTACAAATCCTTGAGAAACCCTGGTGTCAGAAAATCTTTAAAAAGCAAGTAAATGAAATATCTCATTCAGAAATCTCTCATCATAATAATCTGTAATCCTACTCATTAATTACAAATTAAAATAACACCCTGCTGGTAAAGCTCCAGTTATTAGATGACTAAAACAATACTTTACCAAAGCTTTAAAAGCCAGCATTCTTTTCTTCTCTTTTAAATATTTGTGCTTTTTCCTTATTAGCCATGGAAGCCTTCAGGCTAGGCAGCTCTTCCAACATACACAGAAATGTATGAACATTTTTTCATTCTTTTCTTAAGTTCTCAAAACTATGCAGGCAAACCTCCTCAGACCCTGCCATTATCTGGAGGAAGCAGCACATTCGGCATACTGTTTCCAAACTGATATTCTTTTTCTTTTTAAAGGAAGGGCAGCGGGACATCTTGCATTCACTATTTTCCTACATTCCCTGACATCTAATGGGTACTGTATGGTAGTAAACCTGTGGTCTTTCCTGGGAGGATGTTTGCATACATTTAATTTCTTCTAGCAAGAAAACTAGAAAACCTCATCTACCCACCTGGCACAACAAGAGCAGTTCAGAGTCAAGCAAAATGTTGCAAATTGTGTTATGTTTTCATTGTGAATGAGCTATCTGCCTCCCAAGTATACATATCTTTATGAGAGATGCTACGGAACAGAAAAGCAGTTGCCATGGAAGTTTAAACTGTTCTGCAGCAGAAATTGTTTATGTGGGTGTCTTTTTTTTTTTTTTTTTTCCTATCAGCTTAGCTGTGAATTAAGGACTCCTTTCTATAAAGTTGCACTGGAAACTTGTGAGACTTGCTGATGTACGGCCTCATTTGACCAGCCTGGCTTTGACTCCAGAGAGTGGAAAGTATGAGAGCAAAACCCAAAGAGCTGTGGACTTCCCCTCTTACAGAAAGGACGTTTTTCAGGTAAGATAAATTTTCCTATATTGCCCTATAAATCATAAGAAATGAAACTCGGTGGTTTTATTCCTGGAAATATTTGTAAATCAGTTATTTTAACTATTCAACCAGCTCTGCTGACTATTCAGTTTCCTGATACAGCCGTACCCTTAGGAAATTACAGGATACTGACCCAGTTTACACAGATGAAGTTAATTAATTCAAATACAATTCAAACAGGATAGTTGTACATGTCTGCCAAATAAATCTTAACCAACTACCTTTCCAGCCCCTCCCTTGCTAACCCCTACTCCCCATCCCACTCCACTTCAGCCTGGAAAACAAGCTTTCCTGTCCATTATTTATTTTCTGTGGCTCACCAAGTCTACATTCGGTATCCAACCCCAAACAGAAATCCATTCAAACATTAACAATAGATCACACCAGTTCTCAGTCTGCAGCAAGGGCAAGACTGAAAGTAGAGAGGCTGGGGGTTACAATGCCCCCCAGGGTTTAAAAAAAAAAAGAAAAAAAAAAAGAAAAAGAAACTCATATTTCCTCTCTTAAAATGAACTGAAGCTGCCTGGGACCAGGCTCCAAAAAATACTGCCTTGTCTTTCCCACTCTGCTAGGCCCCTCAAGATCTCCTGCCTGTGCACATTAACCCACTGCAGTTCCCAATTTCAATGGAGCATTTCTTGCTGAGGCAGAGCAATGGCTGTAGGACCTGCAACTGGCCTCTTTTTCTTGGTGTTCCTCCTTTCCAAGGCTCTCTCCTTCCCTGTATGACCAGGGACCTCTCTTCTCACCCTCTCTTTCCCCACCTGGGTGGCTCAAGATCCCCTGATCCATTCAAAAAAACATGGCTGAAATACTGAATTGCACTATGCACACCTAAGTTTTTTGAGACCAGATTCAGATGCATTCTCCAGTTCATTACAAACAAGGTGCTAACATACTCAGAGGATCATAGACTCTCTTGGCTGAAAACAGCAGTGTTTTGTGGTTGCTTCATACTGAAAATTTTAAGTAGTTGTCCTGATGTAAAATTCTAGTGCAGATGCTCAGTTTTTATATCTACATAGCTAACCAAGGTAAACCTCAGAGACAGGGAATAAGGCTAGCCTTAAATAGTTCTGCAGGATGAGAATAGCCTGTGCACTATCCACAGTCAGGTTTTACATTAAAAGAAATAAGGCCAGTCAGCTGTCTTGAAATAAAAAAAAAAAACCCACATTTATCTTTTGTCAGAAGCGAGATCATAATTGTAGTTTTGGGACACGCAGAATTGGGTTTCCTCATTAAAAAAAAGTTTTGATAAATCCCACAGCAGCCCATAGAGAAATCAAAAGAGTAATAATCACATATTTTAGCTAGGCTTTTATATGCTAAAATATAACACTGTTTTACAAAGTAGGAGGCTGTTAACATATTCACCTTAAGGTCTCTATTCTAGCAATATGCCTGAATAAGAAGGTGAGGCTAATCAAGGTGATTACTGTGAACTGAATATGGTTTTCTGTTTGTCTTAGGATAAGTGAATACAAAAAAATAACCTATATGGATTTCGCAGGAAAGGTTGATGACTACGAAGCTTGTTTTGAAAAGATTAATTTGTATTTGTAAATAAGTATTTTCATTCACAAGTGATCTTATTTATTATCAAAGCTGCTAAACTGTAGTTGCTTAAAGGACAGTTGAGTGTACAATGGGATTCCCTGTCAAGGACGTTATTAATACTTTGAAGACTTCGTAGTTTAGGTCCTAACAGATTATAAAACATAAAGCTATGTACAGCCTGCATTGGACTCCCAATTAATTTTTAACTTGAGTTGCTAGCTTCTGATCTATGTGACATCATACAAACATACTCTTTGCACAATAGATTTATATTTCTAAATGAGATATAAATTATAATCTTACTTTTAGTGCAATATATCAGTGACTGTTTTTATTTAAAAATTCCTCAACAGAGAAGTTTTGCCTGTTATTATAGAAGATCAGATTTATTGACACAGACATCACATTCTTGTACTCCCAAAGTCGACGTCCATGGCAAATGTTAAAACTTTCGGATATCTGATAATGCTTTACAATGCATTCCATATCTGGAATGGTTTATCTTCTTTAAGATCTTTTTTTCTTTTTTTTTCTTTTTAATGTTAGCTCTGCATCTATAGTAAACATTGGCATTAACATTCATCTACATGTGCATCAACTTAGTGTAAGTTGAAATATAAACTGATGATAATAAATAATTCCCACAAAGCCTCTATTTGTATCTCACAATATGTTGGTACATTATTATTTATTTTGCTGATGGTGAAGAAATAACAATATATGACATTTTTAGCAAAAGAAACAGAATAGAAGAAGGTTATTTTTCCCCCCTTCTTTAAGACTCAGACCTGCTAACCTGTAAATTGTCAGGTGATACACCTTTTGTGTGTGGGAATCTCTAGTGGACAAAAGTTTCTCAGTCTTCACGTTAAGGGCATGGTCCATCGAATGCCATGTGGATGAAGCATTATAACTGTCAAACTGCTGAAATTTGTCTGAAATGTTCTTGGCAGATGGTGTGTGACACAGAGCAGACATTTAGTCCTTCACTACCTCAGCTTGTGCATGTTTCGCTGACAATTTCTGCTCTATTCTTTACTGGGTACAGAGGAACTTTGTTCAATTGACACAATGAATCTGGTATGGAGGAAGCAAAATATCAAGTCCATTGTGGCTTCTTTGCTGATCCCCAATCCTCCAGCCAATAATATAGAGAAACTTATACATATATTTTAAAACAGTTATACTCAAGTGGCTTAATTTTCAACTAATGCAGTAGAGGGGATAGGGAGTATAAGAGAAGGGGCATGTGCTGACCTGTAAGTGGAGAATGACAAGTGGCTGAAGCATTCAGAGACGGGGAATAAGGGGCTGCTGCCTCCCTAAATTTCTGGCTGGGCAATACCCTTGCTGCCAGCCACAGAACGGCTCTGTGAAGGATAAGCTGGTCAATGCACATTCACTTACTGCGAGTGTAACTTCTGCTTCAGGAAAGCTCTCCACAGCCAAGGGTCTCACTAAGAGACAGTGACTTTGCTGTTAGGAAAATTCAGCTGCCAGGCAGCAGCCAGCTACAAGGCTCCTCTTGCCAACATGTTGAACCAGAAAATCAAAGTGTTATTGTATAACTGAACAGGCAGTATTAAAACTGAGAACAGGACTGCTTAGAGAACAGATTGGCCAAAAGTAGATTTTATGGGTGGATTTCAAGAAGCAAGATGCCTGCATATCTGTTATCAGAGAGTGGATAGAATGTAGGGCAAGACATGTGCCTGTGAGCCTTTAGTGACTTCAGAGCTCTTTTTCTCTTAAGCTTACTATTGCTAAGGGTAAAAAGTTCTCTGATTTGAGAAGGCAGGCCAGTCACCCATATGTTGCGAGTAAGAGTACAATAGTCCAGAAACCCCATCTAAGAACAGGAAAAGGGAGTTGAGGGTGAGACCCAAGTCTGAAGGAAGTGCACTAAAAGAAAGGACAGAAGCAAAGGTGCTTCAATGTAGCACTCTCAACAAGCATGAGATAGCAGCAGGGTTGAATATTCAGTACATGGCATTAACAATAATAAAATATAATAATAAAGTATGAGGTGGGACAGAGAAAAAAGTATTAGATTTTGTCCAGATAAAAGAGAAGGATAAAAAAGAGACAGGTAGTCTGCATTATGAACTGTGCCTTCATAAAATAAAGTCAGGATAATTGGACTGAGAAAATAAGCTAGACTTTACGTGTCTAGTTGATTCTGCCACTATTTGGACAGCCAAGGAAAAATGGGATTCAGAATTATGTGAGAACTTTGCAGGAAGGACAAAGCTCATCAGCAGAAGCTGAGGACAGACTGGCAGATAAACCAAAGACTCGTCTTCAATAAAAAAATGGACTCCAGGGATCATTACAGCCATGAGCCCTGAAGCAACTTTGCCCTGTGAGTTAAGCTGGAAATGTCTATTTTACAAGCGTAGCTACTGTGCTCTTGGCACTTTCAAACTTTACTATTTTGGACTACCTAAAATGTGCTTGCTGAGAGCTGTTATGGTTAGATCCTGCGTGGTCTGACCTGCAACTAAAATGACTTTACCAGTTTTCTTTGGTTTATGATACAGTGACTACAAAACTTCTGAAGAAGTTTGACAACCCAACCCCCTGAGCAACTTTATTATGTTACACTGACATTCCTGGCTGGTTTTGTTAGCTTTGATTTTCAAGACAAAGGTAATGGCTTTCAGAAGGTTTTAGATTTATGTTTGATTATTTTTAACAGTTAGGGTCCTAAGCAAACTAAAATGTACCTTTTTTTAACAAAATAACTTATATTTTTGAAATAAAAACACTCCAAAGAATATAGACTGATGAAAGCTTATATATACATCTACTCTCTATGCCATAAAAACAGCTAACTTGATGAATATCTTGACAGAGAAAACTGTTCAAGTTTGGCTAATTAATAATAAAAAAAATAGTAGTGGAATCCAAAAGGAATGAGTATGCAGGAACTGATGTTAGGACTTCTAAATTTTGCAAGTGCAAGGTCCTGTACCTGGGTCAGGGCAGCCACTGGTATCAATACAGGCTGAGGGATGAAGGGATTGAGATCAGTTATGCAGAGAAGGACTTGGGGGTACTGGTGGATTAAAAGCTGGACATGAGCAGGCAATGTGCACTCACAGCCCAGAAAGCCAACTGTATCCTGGGCTGCATCAAAAGAAGCGTGGCCAGCAGGTCAACGGAGGTGATTCTGCCCTTCTGCTCTGCTCTGGTGAGACCCCACCTGGAGTACTGCCTTCAGCTCTGGGGTCCTCAGTACAAGAATGACATGGACCTGTTGGAGTGGGTCCAGAGGAGGGCCACAAAAATGATCAGAGGGATGGAACACCTCTCCTATGAAGAAAGGCTGAGAGAGTTGGGGCTGTTCACCCTGGAGAAGAGAAGGCTCTGAGGAGACCTTGTTGCAGCCGTTCAGTCCTTAAAGGAGGCTTATAAGAAAGATGTGGACAGACATAGGGCCTGTTGTGATAGGACAAGGGGTAATGGTTTTAAACTAAAGAAGGGTAGATTCAGGCTAGGTATAAGGAAGAAATTTTTTACAGTGATGGTGGTGAATCACTGGAACGGGTTGCCCAGAGAGGTGACAGATGCCCCATCCCTGGAAACACTTGAGGTCAGGTTGGATGGGGCTCTGAGCAACCTGATCTAGTTGAAGATGTCCCTGCTCATTGCAGGGGGGTGGGACTAGATGACCTTTAAACACCCCTTCTAACCCAAACTATTCTATGATTTTATGCTGTATGATTCGATGAAATTTTGCCTAGTGTGGTGAGTATTTCACATGACACTAAAATCTGAAAAAAGTGATTGACATATGCATATTTATATATATGTATTTCTGCTCCTAAATTATCACATATTTTTATTACAAGGGGCTGTAAGTTCCAGGTGGTGATGCTACTTCCCTCTTCTTCAAACACCAAGCCAAACCTGGCCATTAGGCTTACACAAGGTCAGCAACATTAGGCAGGAGGCTGCTCTGAGATCAGTCCTGTCTCATAGTGCCCTTGTACTCTGCCATCTGTCTGGGGCCATCTGCCACCTCTAAATTGCAAACTTGTTAGGATGGGACTGTGGCTTTTATTCTGTGGTTGCACATGTATGTTCCTCAGTCTTGCCTGGGACTGCTAAGCACAAAGGTAATATTAGTGACAATAATAAAAAGTGAAATGCTGCTGCTGTGTGTCTGCAAGTATTCACTGATTTTTTTTCTTCCTAAGGGGAGAGCACATATTTTAGCAAGTGAAGTCAACTAATCTTCTGTTTTCACAGAACAGTTATTCTTCTTTTGATGCACCTGGAAACTAGCCCATGACTCCCACTGATGAGGAGAACCACTTAGCTAATTCCTTGGCGAAGTGGGTTGCTGGAGAGCTACGTTCTTCATTGAAAACACGAGTTTTGACTTAATTAGCTCCAGTGTGTGCTTCATAACAAATGTGGGCTGTCTGCTGGGAGAGGTGCTGCCCCCACGGGGGCTACCTTGTGCTCGGGTGGACAGGAACTCTGGGCAGAGGTCCCTGGGGACCAGTCAGAGAGCAGAAGAGATAGAGGAGAAAGGAGGTGAGCTCTAGTGTGGCCAGTGGAGGCGGCAGTGGGCACAGAGGCTCTAAAAATGACAGCTGTAAATTGATTTCACCCAAATAAAGTTAATAAAACAATGCCAGTTATTATCCATGGGGATTTCTCTTTTTGGCTGCATTCTGGCCTCAAATAAAGGATCACGCAGAACAATGATAGTATTGTGCTGTGTATACCTAGGGAAGATTTTTCTTCCCCTTCAAGATGCTGTGTCAGAGACTGCACTGTCTTTCAGTTATGCTCTTAATTCCTCTACACTTTATTATATTTGTATTATATATTTTATACTATACTTACACAAGCATGACCATGTCTGTAGAAATACAAAATGAAGGTTTTGTTATACATGCATTGATAATTAGAACACCTTTATTCCACATTAGCCTTTGCTTTTCACTGTTGATCAATATGTGTAGCAAAGGCAAGTCGCTAGAGAAGGGAAGCAGATCACATTACTCACTAACAAGCCTTTTTCCCCCCTCACCCTGTATTTTTCCTCAGTAATGATACTTTCAAACTCATAAAGCCATATACAATTCTTGGCAGGGCTGTGCCTGTTTCCTATGGAGACTTGCAGCCCAAATGTGGTTGGGAGGAGACTTTACCAACCATGCATACCATGTTAGGAAGAAATCAAGGGCTAAATTTCTATTCTGTGAGTTGCAAGTGTATTTTGCCAAGAGATACACCAGGAGGAGCATCAGTTCCTCTCCAGTCTCTGCAGTAGGTGGGAAGACTGCAAATGGATTTCCTTGCTTGAGAGAGTATCATGACAACCCTTTTAGGGGAAAGAAATATACAGTCTATATCTCTTAAAATTAACTGTCATGGTTTCAGTTTTTGGCTGTGGATATTTTCAAGGCATTCAGAAGGTCACAGAATGAAATTTGTTGATGAAAGTTAGTCAATAATTCCAAGTAATGCTGGGGAGAAAAAAAGCTGTCAGGTACCACTAACAAGGAGAAAACACCGAGATTAGTTTAATTCGTTCTCTAGTGCAGATGATTTGTCAATCCAGGTACAGTTCTCAAACTGTAAAACCAGTCCGTTTATACCTCTGCCAAATACAGACAGATGAATGAAAATAAAATATACTGTTGATACAGCAAATCTCACAGAGCACAAAGTGCAGACTTATTCCCAGGAGAACAGAAACACAGCACTATTCTTCCAAAAGTTTTATTCTTTGTTTTAAGTAATAGGTCAGTTTTCTCACACTGATTTTAGTGTTCTCGAATGTACTGACATGCACAACCTCAAGCTAAACTGAAGGAAAGGAGAATGACTATGTAACAAAAAATAGCAGCCCACCTATTAACTCATCCCTGCTGGGCTGCAAGATTGGGAAAGAAATCAGCAAGAGCTGTCTCATTAAATCCAACTGGCCACAGGAGAGACTGCTGAATCCCTTTCCCTCCACATAAATCCATCTTTGCTTAAAATGTTGACGGCTAACTGAAATCCATGCTTCCCTGTTGCAACTCCAGGTTTGCCTGGCTCCCTGGGAAGTCCCTAGATTGTTTCCAGCTCCTGAAGTCAAGTGATTTACCTACTGCAGAATGGAAGCCTGGGAGCCTTGAAGCTGTCTTGAGACCAGGAGAGGGAATTCAGGTGGTGTTTGCTGCGTGAGCCAGAGACTAGATGGAGAATGCCATCGGTAGCTGGCATTGCACAGGGCTGAGATAATGAATAGGACTGGGTCACCCTGGTGACTCAGGAGCTGGAGGTGTGGAAGCCTCCTGTTGTGTTGGTTTCTGCAAGGTGGACAGTGCAGGTATTCAGAAAAGGGAGAAGAAAAGCTGTCTGTGGAAGAAGAAAGTGGGTGGTACATTTCCTAGAGTCCTCTGGCAACTTACCTTCTAAAAAAGGATTTGTTCAAATAAACTCCTGTATAATTTTAATTAATAATTTTTGAACCTTTACCAGCAGTGAAAATTAATTTGCATTAGTGGATTGGCCTTCAGGCTGGGAGGTTCCCCCTCACTTCCAGCCTGGTTCACAGAACCTTGGAAAATAATATAGACTTCACCACTTCACTTCTTTTTTCAATATTTATGGGAAACTGTATTTTCTTTTTCTTGGGGAAGGGTGATGTAACAATAAGGGACATTCTTCATTCTTAACTTACCTACCTTTAGGAATGGTATGGTACATACCACTATAGAAAAGCTACCAGGTACTCCTGATTTCTAAATGCATCAAACAGGGAGGGAAGGCAGGAAAGAAAGGGCTGATACTACTAAGTACTTATGGATGTAAAGTAGTTTTAAAAAGCATGTGCTAATTTTATTCTGACTTTAACTGGGTTCAAAGTTCTAGGGAAAATTCATTATATTTATTTCAATGCTACCAAAAAAATGTCTAAAGGGCATTCATGCATTCTAAAAATGTCTGCTGTAAAATGTTGCAAGGTGACATGCTAAGGCTTTGCACTTCTATTCAGCATATATTAAAGGTAAAATTCTCACAATTTGTACCTTAGTTTACAATTTTATTAAAACTAAATCTGTTTTCTACACTAGATATGGTGTCAAATATGGAAGAAAAGAAATGTTGGAGAATTTTACAACCACTGGATGTCATTGTTGTTCTTTTAAACTAAAAAAAAAAAAAAAAAAAAGGTGGAAACCAGTTCAAAGATTGGGACTTCAGAATAAACATCTTCTGGCTGCTTCCACATTTTTCATTTTAAATAGCATTAAAAATATATTTACATAAAATAGTAGACTGTGTTAATACTAATGCATTCCATGAAGCCAAATGAGCTACATGGACATTTCATAACAGCAGCCTAACTGCTTTTCTCTTTGGTAGTTCATCAGTCACTGCAAATTTCAATGTAGCTAGTTAACAGAAAGTGATGATCTGGATTGTATAGTGAATGTGTATAAACAGCTCGTTTTATTAGGTGTAGTCTTCATCATTTTTTACATGATTCTTATTAAATCTCACTTGTGAAAGGTTATGTATTGAATGCTAACAACAGAATGCAGATTTCAGATAGCTCTTTTCATACAGTTGTCTCAAAATGAAGTACTAATAAAAATCAGTAACAGCTACCAGGAGACAAATCCAGCCCCCTGCTCACTTCTGAGAGTCATTCTGCAAATAAGTGTCAGAGCCTGACTCAGAGAAAGAGATGCAGCTGTAGCAGTTAGTTCTGTGATGAAAGCAAAGGAGCAGTGGAATTGCTACCTAATTGACACAGGCGTGAAAAGGCTAAATCCTCTGCTGAGCAAAACTCTCCCGTCCTTTTCTGTTGCGGGCACCTAGGTAAGCCACAGACCTGGATGAGACTGCCTTGCGGGGCTCTGCAGCTGCCCAGTGGCCTACAAGAGAAGTTTTCTTCTCAGTGCTTCCCTAAAGTCCCTCCACCCCCTTGCTGTACATCTGCCCAGCACCTGGCCCGGAACTTGGAAGGGTTCTTAATTTCATTCTATGTGCACACTTATTACCCTCATAAGAAAGTAAGACTGAACTACACTCTGCGTACGGTGGGTGGGTTGAACACAGCTGTGCAGCAGACCACTTGTTCTCTTTCTGCTCTGTGAGAACGATGTTGTTTAAAGTATCCAGTCATCTTTTGCCTGGATTTTAGTGATTTTAGGATGTGATTTTAGGATGAAATTATATCAACAAGTAACAAAGGAGGGCAAACAGATTTTGCTTTACTTCTCCGGAAGTCACCCCATTTACCTGCAGCATTAGCATTGCTCTGAACTGTTGCCTGAGGCCAGTGCTCTCTGCCATAGCGATATCGTGAGTATTTCATGTCAGGAGAAATCTAGAGAAATAAAACAGTGATGTCACCGGAAAAGAAGCAGCAGGGATCTAGCTTATCAACTGGAGACAGGCTTGCTGTTAATGGATGGGCTGCCTTCCTCACCTCTGCAAATGAAATGGATGTTGGAGGCTCTGCTGTGGGGAGGACGGAGGAAGTGTAGCTAACCTGTCTTAATACAGCTCCAGAGTAACATTTGGATTTGGATATGATGGTACCATAGCTGGAAGATAAAGTCTGCAGCTTCATTGTGCAGTTATAACAGCTCTGTAGCCAGAGGGCTTTCATTGTTCTGCTTATTCTCTTTTCAAGCCTGCAGAGTAAGGAAAGGAGCTGTGTGTGCTCCTTTCTGCACCACGTATGCTTAAGTTGCAGTAAAAGGTCTGAATTGGTCTTGGGTAGAAATAAATACATTAACTTCAGTCTTTTGAAATATTAGTAGTAGTGCAGGTGTGGCAGCGAGGGCAGGCTTGGTCTAGCTATTGTAGTCCATGGCTGTTGTACAACACAGACACATCTTCTGAAGTTGCAAGCAGCTCTGAAATGCTTCTTCAGGACAGGATGGTTCTCCATCATCCCCAGCACATGACTGCTCTCTGATGGCACATTGTATTGCTGGGACTCAGTTGTCAAAGTCAGTCCAATGTGCACCTATGCTTCAGGGACTGAGGCAGAAACAGCCAGTTTGGATTCTATTGCAGGCCTCAGATATCTGCAAGCTCGCAGTGCCAATACCCAAATTGATCTTTTTTTTTTTTTTTGGTCTGGTGTTCATCTTTCAGTGGGATGTAGGTGTCTAAATGCCTTTGAGGATTTGGGACCAAGATTTTATTTCTAGTTCACATGCAGCTACCAGAACCACTGACAGGAAATTTTACATCCCCCAAGTTGGTCATTGTGAGTAAAAATTACTTCTATAAGAACTACACAGGGGCAGAGATTTCCCAGGATTGGAAAATTTTTTGTTGGAAACAGCAGTTTATCATGACCAAAATTTTAACAAAGATGGACAAACAGATATCTGCAGCAAAAGAGTTGATACTCTAGTAACTGATTATACTGCCAATCCAATGTGCAGCTGATGTGAGCTGAAAACTCTCAGTCACCCAGAGGGACGCTCAGGACCCAGGCTGGGGTCAGAACAGGAGCCTACACCTTGGTGCTCCTTGTCCCAGGGAAGTACCCTACCTAACCAGTTACTTAAATGTGGGTGCCATGAACTCACCTGTTCACCCTAGGTCTCTGTTTCTCTTGTTTTGACAGACTTTGTTATCTTTCTCCCTCTCTCATCTTTGGCGGGCCTTGGGTTCATTCTGAGGCATAATGGGAAAAACGAGATCTCGAAAACTTTCGCGGGGCAGGAAAACCACTTCCTACCCAGTTCTATTTCTGCTTCTAAAATTCTGTTTGGTGGTAGTTTCAGTGAACTCATTCTTCCTTTGTGTGCCATATGATCCACAGTTGTTTTCTAAATCACCAAAAGCCATTGACAGGCTGTGTGGTTTTGATTTAGGACAAAGATGTTCTTTTTAAAAAATCATTAACTGAAAATATAGGAGAAAAAAAAAATCTGTATTTACCTTATTCTTTGCCTTCCAAAAATTTTGTGAGATCAAAAAGCACTTATATCCATACTATTTATAGACGTAAAAGAAGATTAAACAGAACTGTGTTTATCTCAAATTAGATAGCCAACATTGAACTGAAATGAGATGCATAATATACATATGTATTCACATACACACAATATGCACATCTGAACCATGTAGAGACATTTCAGTAGCTTTCATAGATAAACAGATCTGCAAGTATGTGGGGAGAACAAACACATATATATATATGCTAATTTTTAAATTAAAATTATTTACTGGTTCAAATGTTCTGTAAAAAGAACAGACAACTACACATTTGTATTCATTTTGAACTTTATAAGTTTTGCCTAATCTTTCAATATTTATCTATTTCCCCCCAGATGTTAGATTAGACTGTTTGAAGGATGCAGGATACTATATTGCTAATATACTCACAACTTTATGGGGCAAAATAAGAAAGAAGATGAAATGCTACAAGCACTTATTGAAAGAATGGTATTTTCCCCCCGGCCAAATGACATCATCCAACAATATGAGGCAGGCAAAAATAGAGATCAGATCTTCAAACTGAACTCTGTTTTCTTCTGGTACAACAAAGCAATTTTGTAGTTGGCTCAAATGATGATCAGAATTTAGGAAACCTCAGGATGCTGTGTGTTCACTGACTTGAAAGCTCGTTCATAAGTATCACAGTGTGAATTCCTGGATACTGAAATGACACTAGTAGCTAATGGGGAGTTGACCATCTGTCACTGCTTCTTTAGACAATAATTTGGGGACAGGTAGAAAAGATTGCTGCCTCTATAAAGTTCATCAAGAAAACAAGGGGAAATAGGAAATTCAGCAGCAGATGGCCTAAGAGCCCCTGATGTGCTCTGGTCATCTGTTGGCAATGGTTTCTGTGGCATTAGCTGCAGTTTCCGGCCATGTACACTTGAAGGAACATTTGGTTACTAGTATAGTAATCATTGTACCTTACTACAGCTTGGACCCTCCTAGCCTAGCAAATTTTGATTGTTGCTGTCTCTTCAATTAATGCAATAGGAAAACAGATTAGGAAAAGATACCAGAGGATAACCTACTCCATCCTCATGCTTCAAATGCAAAGTCAACTATGTATCCTGGCAGACATTTGTTCAAATTGTTCCTAAAAACATCAGTGAAGTAAGTGCTTCAACTCCCTTGGGGCTTTATGTTCATGTGGTTCACGCAGGCACAGGGAACAGTTAAGATCTTTCCTCTTTGCACCTAGTTTTTATGTTTCTGTGTATCTAGCTTGTGTATCTAGCTTAAGTATCTGAAGACTTCCGGTAAATTTCTCTTAGTCTTCTCTGTTTTCTAAATTAAACTACTCTGCCTCCACCATGAGCAGTTTCTCATAGACAGTGCTTTTCAGATCTCTGACCTTTCCTGTCCCTCTTGACATTTTCATTGACTGGTCCACAGATTCCTTAAAATGAAGACCCTTAGGTGGATGAGACATTAGGTAGATATGAGACCTTTAGGGTGGATGAGATATAGGTAGCCAAAGAAGCAGAAGCAGTAGTAGCAGAAAGTGTGCAGCTTGCACATGGCACTCTCTACACATTAATATGATGCTTATCTTTTTCTCAACATCACAACATCAGTGACTTGGGTTTGGATGGTTATCTGCTATAACCCCAAGGTGCTTTTCAGTGGAACTGTTGCATAGCCTGTCATTCCTCAGTCTGTTCATGCAGTCGATTATTCCTGCATAAATGAAAATGTTTGCATTAGAGCTGCATCTGGTTTTTTCCCAAACCATTTCCTCAGTTTGTTCATTTTGAATTTTAATCCTTTCTTTCTGTGTAACTCACCCTGTATGCAACTGTAATAAGCATGTTTTTATTTTATCACCCACAGCATTCGCCAATATACCTCTGAAACATCCTTCCAGTCTGATAGTAGAACATTGATAAATGAACTTCTAATACCATTTTTACATCCACTCAATGAATCTGTAGTGCAGTCCATGTTTCCAAAGCCTGCTCACATGGAATCACTAAGGAGAAATGAGTTCTTAAGAGAGTGAAAGTGCGGTGAGGTTGTAGGTGGTGGCGGTGTGTTTATCTATGTATTCCTGTTTTAACTAAATCAGACTGGTGTGATGATGAGCTTGGGTTTTGAACCAGAAGATTTTATTAACCTTTCTCATTTTGCTGTAAATCTCGTATGTGTTCCTGAAGCCCTTTTTGGACTGATACACCAGGGTTTACTGGAGTCTTCTCTTCCTTCCCTCACATCCTGTGGCAGAAGAAGGTTATGTAGGAATTGCTAGTCTGAATTTCAGACAGTTCTCAGTTGAGGCCTCTACTTTCTGTTAGATGATAGCCCTTTCAAATCACTTAAAATATTACGTGAATGTATTATTACCTGAATGCTTAAAGCACCAATTTCAAAGTTTGTGTCTTCACCTTTAAGAAAAAAAAAGATCAGAAGCTATCTGCCAGACTTTTATGCAGAGCTACTAAAATGGAACTATTCCTGGTTTATGAGGTTTCAGACAGACAGATCTTTGATTCTGTGAAGTTGTATGTGACTTCATGAGAGACCTTTTCATAAATTGTTCAATCCAGCAGTTCTGCTCATCCTTCAACTTTTATTTTTGGTAAGTCAAGTGACCAGATCATATACAGGCAATGGAAACAGCTTAAAGCAGAATCAGCTTAAAATATGTATGGAATATAACTGTACACACACACACACACACACAGACTGCTCATTCTCTCCATAATACACATATACAAGATTCTGTGATATAATTCTGCATTCCTCACCACACGATAGCCAGCTATTTTGAAGTGAGAAATGGATAGAAACATAGACAATTCTCCTCCATACATGTGGAAAAGAATCCAGACTGTCCAGGAAGACATTATTTCCTGGTAAAATACTCTATGTGGTTTGGTAATGTATTGAAAAAAACTTCAAAAAGCCAGATGGTTCTCCCTGCTATTTTAATGTTCTTGTTTAATGAGTGGCCCAAGAAATGCATTTAAGTAAGTGAATAAAATCCAGTTGTTTCATCATTGTGTTATCTTAAGCAAAAACAAATAAATAAAAGCATGCCAGTACTGAAATGTTTTCGCTGTAAGAACTTGGTAGAGTAGTAGTGCCAAATTCTGCAGTGATGTAAACTGGGTGGATGCAAAGCAGATGTAACTTCATCTGCTGATTGCAATTGAAAGCTTTTAAAATTTGCTTGGAACATATTTATGCTTTGAGATGCATGGAGAAACGAAGTTCAGCTGAAGCTTAAGGAGTATGATCATTTCCCTCCACCAAATCTTCTTCTGTGTCACTGATCTCCTCAGATAAAGGTAGGGTTTTGGAGTCAGTTTCTTTAAAGCTCTATTCTCTTCCTCAGACATACTGTCTTCTCTATAAGCAGTATAAGCAGGTATTTAATTTCTTTACCTATCAGTAAATCACTCAGAATACCTCGCAGTATTCATAACCTGGCAGAGGAGTGTTTATCTGCTCACTCATCTATTAGTAATGACACATACCTGATAAATATCCTGTAGATCCATTGCTGTTGGCTAATGGCAAAATTTTTTTTGAGCCTAGTTAAAAAAAATTAAGCTAATTATAGTGCCTATTTATGAAACGTCTATCTTGGGTGATGAACTTTACTACTCTTGACAACATGAAATATTAATTCAGTATATATAGTTGAGCCTATTAAGAGGTTTAGACACTAAAGTGGGAGTTGGTGAGAATTTGAACACTGAAGGTGAAGGTTGTGGTGCTCCAGCTCCACTAACTCTCTTCAACTCCAGGGAGACTGTGGTGACTAACTTTTCATCAATGAAGTTTCCACATCTCTAGAAATTTTCTTCTGCAAGTGTTCCAAACTACTGCCATTGGGTATGTACCTGCCTACAGGTACCTGAGACAGACAACTCCAGACAATCTAAGGCATCCCTTCACCTTCTTCCCTTTTCACCTTCTGCTCAATCTGGCTTAATCAATGTTCTTACACCATACCAACCCAAAATATTGAAATTAGTGCAAAACAGGGCAACTATCTTCACTTTCACTCATCGCTGGAATAGGTGGCATTGAGGCTATGCTCTTACAAAACAGAATTCCCTCTGAAGTAAGACACCTCAGTTCTATTCTCTATTCAAGTTCAAATCTTTGTCTTCCAGTACCACAATGGACCTTAATCATAGGGCAGGAAGGGCCACTCTTCACCTCTGCTGTTGAAACTACCAGCTAAGCTTTCTCATTTCATAACGCCAGAAAAAAGAGGTATGAAAGCAACCGTTCTCCAGCACTCATTCAGGTAAAAGTCCCAGTAGCAAAGTACAAGATAGCTGAGCAGTAGGAAACATTGCTTTGCACCAACTCAGGATGAGGAAGGACTAAAATGCTTGTTTTCTGTTTCCTAAGCGAGTGCTGTAGCCACTGGGCAACAGTATGAAGGGGGTAGCATCAGTATCATCTCCTTCTGTATCCAAAAAGATCAAATCAATCTTCTGTTCTCTAAATGACAGGTGCAGATGCCTAACACAAGGAGAGGTTTCAGACTGTGAATTTAGGTCTCCCTGAACAGTCTCAGATTTTGAGGACACTATTCCTGATGCCCTCATCTTGTCTGTAATGACATGTATTTGTCTCACCCATCAGTACTTTGTGTAATGGGTTCCATTCAAAACTTTCTGTTTCCATAGACACTTATCAGCCTATGGATTTTTACTGATGAACAGAGTTACAAACACTGAATGTGGTGAAAATCAGCATTATACTACCAAAGTCCTTGAAAAAGTATCCTAAATCCTGCAGGTGGATGTACCCCAATGAATCCCGAACAAATGTGGATCTGTAGCAGTGGCTGATATTGGTTTCTGATGCAGGGCTGCAGTTTGGGGGATCCCTTTGCAGGATATAGTTCCCATCTCAGCTATGCACAAACAAAAGATGTCTAAGACTAAATATCCTAAATCACAAATAATCCATAATTACAGTCAATTTCCTTAAGTCCCAGGTCATGTAAATGAGCTTGGTCTTGTAACCAAGTTGCCTTGGAACTCATAAGTCCATCTGGATTTCACATACAGACCTGGTACCTCTATGAATGACTAACGGTACCTAGCATTGCCAAGAAAAGTAGCCCATCTTGATCGCTTGATGATGAGAAATAAAGTTATTTTAAAATCTGTCTATAAAACAGCTCCTCTCTAAATATTCTTAGGTTATGTTTATAGGCGTTTGTCACAGAATTATTATCTTTTCCAGTGCATTTCTATAGTATATATATATTTAATATGATATTGTTATTTAATACGTTATGCGTATACAAGCGAGTACACACACTGTATGCAGTGTGCACAATTAATTTTCACTGCTGCTGAGGGACATGCTTCAAGAAAATCCTCAAGGTGGCAGCACTGCCTCAGTTTTTAAGCTCACAGCCCATGCTCAAGCTACCAAAAAAATAAAGTTCCTGAAAACAATGCATTGCTCAGGTGAACCTTCTTTTAAACTATTTTCTGCCCACTGGTGTACAAACGCCTTATTAATCAACCGACTGGTCTTTCCTTTGGGCCTCAAAAATGTCAGCTTGAAAGCACAGGTGTCTTCAGGCATCCTTAAACAAATACTAAAAAATAAGATGATGTAACTAAAGTACCACTGGTGTTTGCTCTTCTACCCAGACATGAGAAAAATGGGGTTTATGGACTTTGTATAATAGCTGGGCATATGCACTTAAGCTTATCTTTCAAACCCTTCTAAATATGACTCTCATTACTTAATCCTGCACTCTTGCAGTTGTGTTCATAGTTGCTGCTACTTCTCATACCTCAGACAATTGATCTGGTTAGCAAGGTGCAACAGAAACACCATTGCATTAGACGCAAAACCTTGCCACACTCCATGTTATTTTATAAACCCATCTTATGCAGTAGCTCTTCACTAATCTAAATTGTCTGCTACAGTTAATATTGTTTAAATATAATCCTAGCTAATTCAGTTTTAACAATAATGAATACAGAGACTGAAAGTGTGCAGTATCCTGCACTCTGTTGTATAGAACTAATCCTACAAATTGCTTTGAGTCTTGCAGGAGAGCATTTTCTCATAAATGTTTTTATTATCACTAATACAACATCATTTGTAAATGAGAAAAACTACCTACGGTATCTGCAGACACCAACAATGATGAAAACAGCTGGAAGCTTCCATTATTTTACTCTTAACAGTATATCCTTTGATACTCAAATCATCCAAAGTTCTACCTAAATAGTTTTCAAGTTAATCTGAGAAATTAAAAATTTAGAAGTGGTGCATACTCCAAAAATAATGTTATGATTTATATGCTGCTGGATGCTTTACTTTTACTAACAAGAACCAAGTTGCACATTTGGTTACCTTTATGCTAATGTCAAATATCTTTATTAAGCAAATTGGTTTGTTTAAAACACTGAACAGGCATAAAATTTAAAAGATATTCAATTTTTCAGTACTACATGTGAATAATCCAGTCTGAGAAGTTGTTTGGCCCAATTGCTTTTAGGAAAACATCATCCATATTTCTTATCTCCATATGCTTTTAAGAAAATGAGGATTGAAATTCATGCATTGACTTTTAAATTTATGTTTTTATAAGATGATTCAATTTCAAAAGGTCTTGAAAGTATCAGATAACATTTACCACTAAAGCTTCAGTTGAAAAACCATCAGTTTGGTATTATAGTAGTAAAATTTTTATATTTTCCAGTCTTTACATTCATGAGGGTTATCTTGGGCAAAGTAGCTACAAATGCAAATTCAGAGCCAACCTCCTTCCCTACCTTAGAAGCTGTGAGTATTTTAACAGAGCTCATCTCTAGAAACTGTCTTAAAGATGGACAACAGCTGGGAAGACACAGCTTGATTAAAGATGGGAAGCTTAAAGTAGGGCAAGAGATCTCATGTTTGAATACATTACTAACATGGTAGATAAGGAGAAATCAGTAGATGTTAAAATACTGTTTGGTTTCTGAGACACATTTGGCAGCTTCTCACATGACTAAAATAAAGAGCAGCTTAAAAAAAAAGGAAAAAATAGGTGCTAAATAAAAGAGTATTAAAAAGGAGAACAACATGAAAGACTCATTTGGATAACTTGCTTGGACAACAACTTGGTTATTTATCTGTTTTTTCAAACTGAAGCTCCTAACACATTGCAATATATAGAAAATTAAATGTTAAAACATGATGAGCAATTGGTTCTACTATCACATAAAGCCAAAAAAAAAACAAAAAAAAAAAAAGAGAGCATATAATCTGTGGCAATCCTCAGCTACAAACAACCTCTCAACAAATATCATTCCTTATTTTTCTGGTCTACAAGTTTCTCCACTACATCTTTCCCTTTGCAGAAAGAATCAGTGACATGGGAGGCACCAAACTCTCCAAGATCCAAATTCTTAGCTATATTTCATAAACTGAACCCTAAGAGTCCTCAAATGCTGGAGGGGTAACAACCACAGAAACGCATACCTGGACATCAGAATACCAGGGTATTTATTTTTCTTTGGAGAAGACATAGGCACGTTATAGTGTCTTAATACTGCAGCATGCTTATACTTCATTCTTAATACTGCAGCATGCCTACACTTCATTCCTTCTTGTTCTACTGATGAATAAGAACAGCTTTGAGGCAAGGGCGAGATCTGGAAAGGTACAAATGGTAGTTGCCCCACTGCTCTAGCAGGTCATTAAGACACAGGTTGTTTTGCAGAGGTCTATGGGACTTGGTTATCTAAATCTCCTGCAGATTGGGCCAAGCAGCTGAATTACTTTTGAAAAGAAAGCTGTACTCTGCAGACATTTTTGAAAACAGACTCATGATTTGTTTTGCACTAAGGGAAAGATATGAAATGTTTTTCTTCTACTTGTTACTCTCAGAAAAACATGATATTCTGTTGCAGAAGTTCCAGGTTTCCACAAGGTTTTACTGTCCAATGGCCAGTTATTTTGTGCAAACAAGGGTAAAGGTACTGCAAGCTCTGCATTTAAAGTACCTTTACATTGTCTATGCTAGAGAAAATTGGTTTTTTGCTAATTCATTATGGGCGTGTGTCATGGATGAGTGGTTAGGCTGCTCAAAGAATCACCATCAAAGATATTTGCAAATAGTGATTTTAATAGAAATCTATAAAAGTGTGATTCAACAGAGTTTGATGGCAAGGTTCACTCTATTACTTATTAAATGAATGGAATATATATAAAAAGGAGAAAAGAAAAAAAGAAAATCGCTAGCAGCAATTTAAGGTTTGTTTGCAGCAAGGAGAAAATCACAAGAATTTAGCAATAACTAATCATTAATTAATCTAGCATCTACAAAGTGATTAAATGGGGTTTACTACAATATTTGTATCGATACACACACACAATAGGCCTAGTAATTTGTCGCGTCTTTAGTGAAATACTGACAATATGCATATATAAAGGTACCTAGTAAAAATTCCCCTTGAGTTCAGTGAAATACTCACTTCAGATGATTGTCTCAATGGGCGAAGGTCAAGGCTCAAGGAGTGAAAGGCACCAGCGATCATCCCAGGTCCTGTTGTCAGGCCTCTGTATGTGACTTAAAGTTCACAACTCTGAGAGGCGTCCCACTCGGAGGGAGATTCTGGTGCAGCCTGCTGCGCTCCAGGAGAGCTCAAAGGTTCTCAGTTGGTACCGCTGTTTACAGGGTCACAAGATGATTGACTTTAAGCATCAGTAAATTTCCATTCTACTTTCACAGCCCGTGTTGGAAATTACTAAAGTTCTCAAAAATTTCAGTGATGCTGGTACAGATCCTCCCGAGTTACAGCACAGATAAGATAGGCCCCAAGGCTATCACGAGGCGATTGATACAGACGAAAAATATGTTCCAAGGTTGTCAGGGCTGCCTCCCTGGTACAGACAGTGCTGCTCCCACCTCAGCCATGTAAGAGTTTCTGATACAGTCAAGGGACGCTCAACTGCCAAACTTGTTACACAAAGGCCAAGTTTTGACAGGAGTTACTGAGACTGTAAAGCATCTTTTCTTCCCATACTCTGCCAGGTGTACAAGAGAAAAGGGGGAGCGGGGAATGCACCGCCACAGCATGATTTTTAAATTTCACTTTCTTGTTCCTAACTCACTGAGGGGTGCTCTGAAAATCACACTAAATGCCTTCTGTATTTCCTATTACCTGAGGTCATACTTTTGTTTATAAGAAAAGGATGCATAATTTTTTCCTGCACTGATGTAGGGCATAGGTAATGCTAATGCAATTACAGATTTTCTTAACATTAGCTATTTGACTTTGAGGAGATGTGGAACACATCCTATTAGTTTTAGCACCCCACAGTATTATCACAGTTTTTGGGGTGCAAGAGGGCCTTGTACCTGGGGGATAGAAGCAGTGGAAGACGAGTAAAGAAATAAGACTACCAGGCAGCTACTGAAGTTTTAACACCAATACAAACAGATGAATTTAACATAAACCAGAGTGTCAAATCCGTTTTAACCTAGTACTTCTTGCTGATTCTATGCAATGTGCCTGTAACCAGTCCTAAACTTTGATTTGATAAGCAGGTTTACAGGAGCCAGGAGAACAAGATCTCACACCATAGGAAGTGAAAGAATATTCATACGCGCAGAACATCAGATCTAGGTGAGGTAAGGACCAAAGTGGAAGCAGATGTAGCTTCATGCCACCCTGGTTCTGAGCACTGAGAGGGGCCCAAAGCAGAGTTGCCTCAGAGCTGTTGTAACTTTTTGTTGACTATTTTAGCTGTCAGGGATGACCATGACCATAGACATATCTCAGAAATGCATCTTTGCCTGGAAATTCCCTTCTTACAACACAGCCTACCCACTTTTTTTAGCATAGTCATGACTGATCAAAAAATGTTTGGGAAAGTATTTGACTGTCTGCAAGCACTAATTCATTCAAACTATAAACCTAATGGACTCTTATCTGAGAAACAGAATCACCCTAAAAGATGCACTTGAATATAGGTTTCTCGTATCTCAGACAAGTGACTTACCACTGAACTATTAGATTTTCTTTCATAGTTTCATTTTGATAAAGAATAAAATCAAATTCCAATACCGAGAAATTTTCATGAAATATTTTTTTCACAGGGAAAATGGCAACACTTTTTAACCTCAAATCATTTGGCTGAAAATTCCCAAATCCTACTGTGATGTCCATTAGAACGATATTGCAAGTCCTGCTCTTCCCACAAGCGAGTGAGGCTGCCTGTCCCATTGTGCACTCTGCTCTCCTGTCCTGCTGAGATACTTTATAAGTCTCTCCTGGTCACAGCTTCCATGGTTCTCCCCAGATATGCCACCATACCAGAAGGGACAAAATAATCCATGTGCAGCACAAATAGGGGGCTTCCAGAATCATGTAAATAATGTGTAGTGCATCAAAGTACAATATTTTTGAAAACAAATGACTGATTTATCTAATAAGGATAACTTTTATTCATTAAGATGAGGGACATCTGCCCAGCTTCTGCTGAAATTTCAGCCCACTTATTCCCTCAGCAGGATTTTCCTGTAACACTTCATAAAGTAGAAATAATTATGGATTTCTCCTACTTGTTCTGCAGTGACATTTTTATTTTTCATTTCTCAATTTTGCCTCCTGTGCAGCAGGTGCTTCACCTTCAACTCCAGAGGGTTGCCTAAAGGCTTTTTCATTTAACTGCTGCTACATGCTGGTGCACAAATTGTCTGGCAGGGATGATGTGGGGTGATAAGGCCCACATCCTACAGCAGAAGATTTACCAGCTACCCAGCTTCTTAGAGCACATAGAGCCTGGCTCCACACTGGTTATGGGTCCAGTTTTTGTAGCATGATGTACTGCTTCAGACTAGTGGAATTAGCTCAAGATGTTAATAACTAGAAATTAGTGATGGGGAAAACAAAGTTTTAATACCTATTTCAATGGGAAATGTTTTAAGGATTTATTTTCTATGTTAGGATATACAATTTAATTCTCTTACCCATCACTTTTCATTTTAGCCCTGCCTGGGAGTCAAAGAAAACAGCAGCTTTTTATAAAAGCAGCATGTTATCCCTGGGAACATACAAGGTCAGGCTGGACGGTGCTCTGAGCAACCTAATCTAGTTGAAGATGTCCCTGCTCATTGCAGATGACCTTTAAAGGTCTCTTCCAGCCCAAACTATTCTGTGATTCTATGATTCTATGAAAAGTGAAAAATAATAGATATGCTAAGGGAGTGGCACTGTCTGCTATTTCTGTTTCAATTTCCATTTCTGGACCCTCACACCTCCAAAATTAGTTATTCAAAAAAACTGTTCAGATGCTGCTTAGTTTTTCAGAGTGTTTTGAAATATCACTTTGGCACCTGAAACACAACATGGGGAGAATGCAAATGCATGAAGTCAGAGAAAGTGGTTCTACAAATCCTACCTGGAATCTTGATGTCCTACATTTCTTCCAAAGCTTTCTGTGGCTGCAAAAGCTGTGCTACTGTGAATGCCCAGAAAAGCTTTCAGTTGTCTTCCCTGTAAAGCTGTTCTAACTCACAGACAGAATGTCTTTACTGCCCAATGCCTATCCTGAAAGCTCTTGGTTCAGCTCAGAACATAGCCAGATGTGCAGTGCCATGCTTGACATGGTTTTGGCTACAGCATACCTTCCAGAAAGTGTCCAGGCTTCAAGGGTAGGAATGACCTTACAGCTTCACAGTTTTCCCCCATAATTAAGAAAGCAATTGCTAAAAGCACTGCCGATTTGTCTTAACTTGCCTGGCTTCAGTTTCACCCACTGCTTTTTGTTGCACTTTTTTCCCCTGTCCTCACAAAAACTTTAGTATTCAGGGTGTTTTTTTCCTTTTCCCAAAAAAGTATTTCTGCATTGTTATCAAGTCACTCTTCAACTTTCTTTTTAGCATGACTAACGGACTCTGTTTTACAGCCAGTAGAAACTACATCTTTTTCTTCACCGTGGAATATATTGTCATCACTCTTCTATGTAAGTTTTTCTATACCCCTTAAAACCGAAATTCTATACCAGCTTTCTATAGCATGCCAAACATGGCACTGGCATGTGACCATTTTAATCAAATTAATCTCTGGCTTTGCTTTTTTAAGAGATGGCCAGACAGGGAAGGGGGTGTGTGCTGGTCCCGCCTCAGGTAGTGGCCTTAAACACTCATCTGGAATGTTTAGCTCCTTAGAAAGGGGAGGAAGCCTGGGTTATGGTGGACGTTGCCCAGACTAGCAATCCTATAACTGCTTAATTTGAAATTAAAAAAACCCCAACAACAACAATCTAGGAATATGTGTTTGGAATCCTCTTTTTACCTTGCCCAGTAAGGTCTAATCAATATGCTACAGAGCAATGGAATAAATTACCTACTCTTCAACTCTGGTATTCATTTTAGCATGTTAATGTGCTCCAGTGGAGGAGCATCTTTTCTCCTGCACTGAGAAGTTATGGTAACATCCTACAGAAAGGAATTTTTTGACCCCATTAACCTAAAGGAGGCCTGTCTAGATCAAGTCGCCTACTTGCTAGGCAAGTGTCCCAGTTATAACTGTTAAAGACTCTGGAGGAACGAGTTCCTCTTCACTGTTATCTTAAGACATTATGTTAATTTTTGAATGGGTAGAAGTGCCTAATAAATAACAAAGAAGCAGTTCTGGGAACTCAAGGGAAAAATGGGAGTTCAGGCATTCCTCCTATCCTCAGGGATTCCCCATTAGCCTGATCAAGGCAGTTGTCTGCGTAGCATGTCAGCTTTCCAAACCTTTGTCTAATGATACCTAATTCTTCCCCACTGATAGACCAGGAACCTATTTCTTTGAGACTATTTCTTTTCTCTGAGTTACCTTCCAATGAAAAGGTATCTTTTGCATATCTTGAAATGACATTTCATGTCTTCCTGTATCTTACCCTTAGTCTCCCTGAGGACATTTTATTTTTGCCTCTTCTCAGTGTAATGATGTCAAGATCACTGGTCCTCCAAGCAACCACAAACATCTAGTAGACAAATTTGTAATATCTATATAAGTAAATCCAGAGTTAGTTTAGATGTAGTTGTCTACCTTGTTGCATTAGAAAATTATCAGCTAAAAATTACATCCCCCTAACAGGTAATTCCAGATAATACAGACAGGTACTGAAGGAATAAATAGTTCTTTTCTCTGATTTGATTCGGTGTCCTCCACCAAGCCCCATCTTGGGCTACATTAGTTAATACATGAAGCCACATGCACCCATGAAATAGGCTATGGCAATCCCACAATAAAAGGCCAGCTCAGCACCTCCTTTTGAACATGTTATCCTTCCTAAACAGGTTATGACCAGGACCTTTAACTGTCCAGGTATGTGAACTGTCCAATTAGGTTTCAGAAAATGCCAATTCCATCAAATTTATTTTCATCAGTCAGAACCCTTTTTTTTTCATTTCTCAGACATCTAGGAATAATACCCGTCATTATAAAGCTTCTTCATTTTATGTTCTTTTCCATCTTGTGCTCAATTTGTTCACCACATGCTGAGTTAGACTCATGACTGCATTTACCTTATTTTATGGTTAGTCTGATGCTCCCATGGCTGGTTATGATAATTTTCCAGTACAATTAATTATCACTGTGATCAGATGCAATCCACGCTGCTTGCCACGTACCGTTCCCTGGGACTGTGGTCCAGCGGTCCTTAAATGCCATCACACTCAATGTTCATGATTGTCTATTTTTTCTTATCTATTGTGCATGGTACTTGAAGAATCATTAGTTTCTCTATTTCTTGCTCAAATCTCTTCCCAAATTCTCACAGTCATCTTTTAACCTTGCAGTTCCTAGTGACACGTCCCTTTGGTATCAGTGTGTACTGTCATCTGTACTGATTGACAGACAACCTCATAACCCCTTCCAATCTTGCAGTTGCTGCTCATATTTACATTCTACTAGATAACATGCTATCTGGTTACCCTGATTTGCACTGCTGATTTCTTGGCCCACTCTTCCTACTGTGCTGATAACTAGAGCCAAAGAAAATACTTTTTTGCAAAAAGTCAATATGTTAAAAATATTTTAGGTCATCTCAAAGTTGTCTACAAATTATAGTCAAATTTATTGAATAATTGAGTGAAAAGGAAGAATATAGATTAAGTCAAAATACGAGTGCCAAAAGTGCAGGAAGGGAGAGACTTCATTCATCTCATTGATCTCTGCCCCAATTGTAAGCACTGTAAGCATTTAATTTCCCTTTTTCCTGAAGGGATTAGAATTCACATCATGATGCCAAGCATCCCAATCATCATGCTGTTTAGCATTTTGTATAAAGGCTCCAACAAGAGGGCAACCTCAGAATATCATATAGCCTGTAGTGGTTAAGGCACTCAGCTGGGTGGAGAAAACAACAGTCAAGATCTCCCTCTTTCTCAGTAGGGGCAGGCATTTGAATGACAGTGTGTGACCTCTCAGCTGTGTGCTCTAACTGGAGAGAATTGCAAGGTAGATTCCTGTCACGCAAGCCAGTGGGAACTGTTCATTTCTCGTTATAAAGCATTTCTAACCACATGTTGGAGTTCTGAACTGCTTCATTTAGACTACTTTCAGGTCTTCTTTACTAGCACTTTTTCATTATGTGTATTTCACTTGCTTGAAGTTATCCCTTCCAAAGATAAAAAAGATAATAGGTTATTCCTTATTTTCAAAAATTTTACACGGAGGAAACATGTTCTACAGGATGGAATATGTAGTATTTTGCCCTCTTTCAGCCATGTGCTGGATGTGCCTTATTAACGGACAGAAATACTGCCATACATTACCTTGCCACCTGCGGTGAAGTTGTTTGAGCTTTTCTCTCTCCTTGGTCCAATGGCTCTGTAATTATTAGACTCTTACGTGTTCCCCACATGCATCTAAAATATTTTTAGAGGACTTAGGGGCTGTCTCTAGGTCTTTGGACCACTCTCCAAAGACTGAGCCATTGATTGTCACCTCAGGCTTAGTCAGGACAATGCAGAGTTCCTACTGCAAGAATAAAAACTTTGACAGCCCCATGTTTGTTTTTTTAGCAATATGGAGAGAGAACAATGATACAGAAGGATGTCAGTAGTGTACTTACATAATATAACCCCTTACTGGATGTTGATTTACATATTCTCATTCCCTCCCATTTCTTTCTACAGAACTTGGTTGGCTCCATTCCAGCAGAGGAAAGCACAAGAAAAGAAAGATTGCTTTACCCTGGCAAACACACACTACCAACAGGTACACAGCAGCTGTTCAATCTTAGCATCAAGATTACGGACACACACACAAACCTCAAGCAGGCATACTTATTTCAATGCTGGTCACAATGCTCTGACAACAATTTGTTATAAATCCTTTCACAGTCAGCCCAGACAAGATGAAGGCACTTTTGTTGTTGGTTTCAACAGATAATTCATTTTTCCTCTGAAAAAGGAGGTGGAAAACTAAGCTGTCTAGGTTATTAAACTCCTTAGGCTCAAGTAATTATACCCCCAAAAAATCATCAAATTTTGCCTGTCATTAGAATATCCAACAACTCATAACAATTATAGCAATGTATGTAATCTTCATGTCTAATTTCTGTATTTCAATGTATTAAGCAAACACAAAGTAATTCAACGATATCACTGTTTGACAAATGGCTTCATGACCACCAGAATTACTGATACCTGCTTTCCTGTGCCTTTCAGTCTTGTCACTGGCTTTAGTAGCTAAGCCATGTAAACACCAAGTTAAACATTTCCCTGCCTGGGCTAGTTACAAGATCTTTCTCCCACGTCAGCTGTCCTGGCTTCAATAATACTGGAACTCACCCACGGGATGGAGGGAGGATGGAGGAGGGAGCCTGTCCCTCCATCCTCACTCCCACTCCAGTCCCCCAATCTAAAAGCCATGTTTCCATCAGAAACAAGGCCATATTTTTTGTATTATTTATTCATTAACATATTTAAAAAAATAAAACTACGCTCACCATTACACTGTTGGTGGTTAACATCGTGATAGATCAGTTGTTAACCAGGGATCAAAACAGAGTCGAACTGGCCGTGGCAGGTGGAAGCTATAGCCAAATATACCATAGCTCCTGTCAAGGCACTTTCTAAAAAGGCTTCTGGTCTACATTCACAGCAAGATCTGTGACCTCTTAACTCATCAACACTGTCCTGCCCAGAGGCGTAATTTAGGGCCCTCAGCCAAGTTCCCCACTCAAAAATTGGAGGAAACCTGCCACACAAGAGAGACAGGGGCCAGAAAACTAGGAAGAGAGCTACCTAAAAATATATCCAGATCAAAATTCTGAATAAAAAAGTACACAAAGGAACCGGCAAGGACTAATCCCTGCCCTTCACACACCTTCAGGTGCTTTCCTCCAGACTTAATAGTGGCATATATTGGAATTGTAGAGAAAGTTGAGGTTCTTTGCTCCGAACCATCTTTTGGCACCAAAATCAAGTCACCCTTTCACAAAAAATCCTTCACAAATCTCAAGAACCAAATGAATAAAAAAGAATCCCAAAGACATGAAGTACCCCTAGGGAGTGCTGAGTAGTTTGGTGATTAGAGCACTCAGCTCCAGGACTGCTGATCTGTCTTCAAACATACACCTGCCTGATTTGAACCAAGACCACCCAACTCTCAGGAGAGTGCCTTCACCACCAGATTATTGGTTTTATAGGGGTACACCCAAAAGATGCACCCCAATGATGCAAATTAAATTATTATTTATAAATAAACACACATTGCTCAGTGCCTGGAATCTGTGTCTCTTAGATTAGCACACTAACTACCAACTTTGAGCATTAAACTTTTTTTCCTTCTTTGATGAAGACCATTTAATAAATAGTCAGCATTTATGACAGGGAATTTGCCACTAGCTTCTCCTAAGGATCTGCCTTTCAACATGTGGTGCTTAGTATGTTCATACTAAGGGCAAGCACTGCAGTAACAATATCAGTGTGTGGCAGTGAGAGATAAGTGAATTGATAGAAACTACTGAGTGAGTAGGCGATGAAATGGCAGATTAAATTCAATGTCAGTGCGTGCAAAATAATGCACTAATGGAAAAATAACTGTAAGCATTCAGCCAGAGGCCAGACAATGGACTATAAATTAGATACTTTCACTCATGAAAGGGATCTTAGAGTCACTATAGATAGTTTTCTGACTTTATCACCTCAGTACTCCTCAGTGGTCAAAAAGGAAGCAGGGTGCTGCGACTTATTACTACGAAGAAGGAATAGACAACTAAGCAAAAAAAAATCTTTAACACTTCTTGGAGTTATGGTTGCAACATATCAAACAGGATACAGTAAAAACAGTACAGAGAAGGATGAAAGAGATGACAAGAAGATAAGAAGAAATTAAATAGACCAGAACAGTCCTGTCTGGAAATGACTCAACTGAGCAGGCAATAGATATGAGAGAAGAATATAATATCCTGAAAGGCAGAGAGAAGATGAACGGGAAACAATTATTTGATGTTTCACATAGCTCAGGATGTGGAAGACACCAAATGAAATGATCAGATAGCACGTATAAAGAAAACCAAAGGAAGTTCTTTTTCCGAAGGAAAAATCACATGTAAAAAGCATAAATGAGATCAAAAAGATAGGCAAAATCAGAGAATAAAACTCTGTCAAGGGTTATTGAATGTCATGATCCTGATACCACTTGTGGCTCCAGGTATCTTGCAGGTTAGGAAGTGGGAGACACTGTCTGGGAAAGGTCGCTTTGTACTTCCACTGTTCTCTGATGTGTCCGTTGCTGGCCACTGTCACAAAGCTAGGTGGACTTCTGCCCTTACCCATCACATTCATTCCTATGTTCTTATGTATTCTAATAAATGCTTCTTTTTAAACAACAGAGCAGATTCCACAGTTAATATGCAGAGAACCATTGAAGTATTTACAAGTCTAATACCTGACTTGTTCTCCTGTGATATGGGAAACCTGTTTCAGATCCAACTCCATGTCAGGTAGAGGAGGGATTCAGGAATGGATATCTCATAGCCAAGGCAAGTATATTTTGAGTATTCTAGTATCTTCTTTAAGCAGAAACAGGTCATAGCCATATCAGCTATGTAATGAAGGAAAATTTTAACAAGTTCTGTTACACAGTTTGCTGGAAACAAAGAAAATATGTTTGGTTTAAAATGAAATATTTTGCATTTTAAACCTTGTTTGAAAAATTGTAATATTTGTAAGTTATTTTATAGGTCCTTTTAAAGCAAATAAAAAAGAGTCAAAATATAAAAAGCAGCTGATATTTGTATGCATTCAAAATTAAAAGCTCAGTAACTTTTCGGTTCAATTTTTTTTCCCCTCAGACACAAAAGGAATCACTGTTTTCAAGTCAAAATAGGAAAGAAATCATAGCAATAAGAATCTCATTCACCTGATAAGCTTCATTGAAAAGTGTAGTTGTGATAATAAACTCAAGAAAAAAATAAATTATTGGTATTATGCTTCTGACCTGAATTGATTGGATTACTGTTATTTCCTTCCATTTGAGCTGGAAGGCATGGTTCTTTTGTGTCCCTTCACTGTAGGCTGAGATGCTCCAAATCATAAAGCTAATTTTTTACACAAATATTTTATTTGACTAAAAACTCATACCAGAAGTATATTGGAATATTTGATATTTTCAAAAAGTTCCTCAATAAACAAATAGATATTATGAGAAAAATACAATTAGAAATATATGTCAGAAACAATTTTATGTGTCTGAAGTGATTAAGATTTGTAGGAATTTAGCACTGTAGAAACGAATCACAAAAAAATCTGAAATTATTGGCAGAAATTATTTTGGCAA
Source organism: Nipponia nippon (assembly GCF_047370975.1). Lineage (NCBI taxonomy): Eukaryota > Metazoa > Chordata > Aves > Pelecaniformes > Threskiornithidae > Nipponia > Nipponia nippon. The sequence goes on along the minus strand of NW_028262358.1, from coordinate 80,804,951 downwards.
ATACTTAAGAGAAAAAATTGTTTCCAGAGAGCATGGCTGACATGGAAATTACTTGCTGGCCAAATGTTGCTAAGCAAATAATTCAACCAGCCTTATTTCTTTAGTTAATGACATTCTTTGAAAATTTTGACAGTCAAATAGTGTTTGTAATGTGTATGTTTAATTAAAAGTCAGAATGATATTTTTCCACAAGAATAAATATTAGTAACAAATTGATCATGCATCTAATTATTTTTGTTTTACCATAGACTTATTACCCATATTTCTTACAATTTCCCTTTTTATAGCTGTGAAAACAATCCATCCAAGCTGAAACATGATATGAAGAATGTGTCATGTTGCTTCTCAATGTGGGTGAAAACTTCCTTCTAAAGCATAGCGAAAAATGTGTGGGGTTTGTTGTTAATTTTGTTAGTGCCAATAATACTTTCCAGTGATGGACAAAAACCTATAAAAAAGATTCTAACTTAATTATACTTAAATAACTAGGGCGCCTCTAAAAGGTAAACAAATACTCTTCTGTGGCATTGCCTTTACCACAATATTTCCTAAATTTAGAATGTATGTATACCACAGGACTGTATTTATACCAAGTCATGGTAAATGTTTACTTTTTGATATGGTATGTTCGCTATGTATTTATAAAAATGAACTGAAAAGAAGAGTTGAGAATGGATAAAAAATACGGGGAAAACCTGAGATATGAAAAGAAAATCAAGTTATACTTAGAGAACAAAAAATAAAATGTCAGTTTAGCTGCAAAAATAGCATAGCACCATGTGAATAACACCGTGAACAAATTACTCCAGGGTGGAAGGTAGCACAGAGACTTGCTCTGCTTAGCGAGGTAGGATCCTGCAGAAGGCGTTCAGATTGTAAGTGGACTTAGGTGAAGCAGAAGGTGCCAATAAGAGAAACTAGAGCAACTTTACCCTATTGTAACCATGTACATTTAGCAGGTGTCAAAATATCTATCTCCATTGAGTTCTGCAGTCCTGAATATTAGAAGCAAGGTCTCAGCTGGTGGAAAAAGTGTCATGAAGTCAGTCAGCTGTAGCATAAAGACTAATTTAAAATTAAGGACTGGCAAGAGAACACTTTTTCATCCTCAAAACTCACCCCTCAGACTGTATCAACTGCCTCAATGGCTTTGAATTCTCCTTTTCCATGACATGTTTTGGAACTACCTCTTACAGGGCCTGGTCAAAAGCCAGAAATTGTATTCATTAGAAGATTCTGGGGACAAAAGAAAAACCCTTCCACCTAAGTTTAGATATCGAATCTTCCTGGAAATTTTCCATGGAGAGGAAAACCCAAATGTGATTAGTATTTACATAATCAAAATACTTTGTTCCGAAATTTTCATCTCAGTTATGTTTTCCAGCCCTTCTAGAACAAAGAGGACTTGGCTTCACAGGGTGGCAACCAGGATGCTCAGGTACCCAGACGCTCAGCTTTGTGACATGGAGCCAGAAATCCCAGACTTCTCAACTAGCATGCCAGGTAAGCTGGCTGGACTTCAGGCTCAGCTCAACAGGAATCCTGCTGCTGTTCTTTTGGAAATTTGTGAAAGCCTTTTGTGTTTTCATAAAACATTCCAGTTTTGAGAAACTGTCACTTTTTAATGAAAACTCGCTTCATCTAAGAGTCCCATTCCATTCTAGAGATAAGGGCAATAATATTCATTTTGGATTGACTCCTTCTGGAATAAAATACTGGGTGAAAACCAAAATTATTTCTGTTTTCTTTTCAGAACTTTACTTGGGCCATGAATTGTGAGTCCAATTCCCATTCTTTTTAGTTAATAAAATCGTGCTCCTTCAGGAGAGTATAGAGCCAACATCTCTTAAGTTTGCCATTACAGATGCCTCCTTTTCACATTATTTCCTCAGATGAAGAGATTTACCATGTTCATCCTGTCTGCATTTCTGCCTTTTTGATAAAAAAGAAGTGGGTAAACAGTCTATGGCAAGGTAATTGGTTTAGTAAAGTGTAAGGCTGTATATTTCCCTTTCAAGTTCTTTAGCTCTTGAAAACTTTTGAGAGCCAAACTTCATTGAGGTTAAGTTTTTACTCATTCCTAGATTTTTCCATCCCATGTCCTGAATAATTTTAGGATATTGAAAATACAGTCATGCTAATCATTCTGATTTACAGTGCTCAAAATCAAACAATAAGCATGTTAATATAATTTTACTGATTTTCCTTTAAATGAACTCCCTCTGTAGGTCCTCCAGAGATCTAAAGCCATGATATGTTCAAAGAAAATTAGGTGTACCCATCTGAAGTTTTTAAGTGGGAAGTTTGAACTCTGAACTTTCTCCTGGAGGTTGTCACTCTTGGTAACATGAAGGAGAGTCAGGTGTTACTTTATATGACGCAAAATTACCTTTGTGTTATTTCCACATACCAGTAAGAACAGCAAGAATTTAATTGTATTCACTTCATTGGTTTTTAGAGTTGCTAAGACTAAGATCTGGATGCAGGACAGAGGCTGTCATTCTCCAGAGGGTTGTGCTACACACCCCTCCGATGCTGAGAAACCAAGGACAGAATCTAGGACAAACAGTCTGTAGTCATACTCCTCTGTTTCCATAAGAAATAATTATGAGAGACATTGAACTGGCTATGGAATAATAACCTGTACAGTTCTAAATGTTACAACCTTACGGCAGGACGTGAAGAGCCTGTCAGAGTCTTTATTTCATGACAGCATGATATGACATGAAAACAAAGTGCTCAGGCAGCAAAAATTGATGCAGTCCTGCTGAAGTCCTGGGAGCTGCTCTCTGCCACGAGGGTAGACCACCCTGCCTGCTCTTTCTTTCTCCTTTTCAGAAGGAAGATATTTGAATATCTTCCTGAGGGCTGCAACTGGGAGAGGGAAGCTGGCTGGTGGGCACGTGTCTGTGCCCAGATAGGACAGCAGCTGAGCTAGCAAGGGTGTGTATTTGGCTTTATGTGGCCTTATTGCCACTGGCTTGAATGATAGCCTACCATCGCCTCAGCTGGCCAAGGTAGCAGGTGCCACAGCATTGCTTTTGTTGCCTGTTGTGGCAGCAGTTATTTTTGTTGGCTGTGGGAATGGCAGCTGCTCAGCTTGCTAGAGCAGAGGTAGGGGCATAGCGTTGTAGCCGATCTAGGATAGCTGACATAGCACACAAATCACTATTATTAGTAATACAGTGCTGTCTTTTGCCTTCATACCACCATTACGAGATAAAAAGACGCAAGGACAAAAGTCAAGATAGATTTTTGCATAGTATTGATCACATCAAATACAAAACTAAGCTGAATGCTCAAATGCCCCTGGCTATCATTTTTGTTAATTTGTTCTTCTATTTATGTGGACTAATGGCCTAATGTTCTCTCTTCGTTAGCACATAGTGTAAATTATGTAATATTTGATCATGATTTATTTTCTCAATCTGGAGTCCTTCTTTTACACACAGATTATCCCAAGGGGCCATTTACAACCATGATTCTATGAGCTATAATCACAGTTCTAGGAATGCTAACATGAACTCTTCTCTACTTTATACTGAATATTCACCAGCATCTGCTATGGGATTAATACAAAAAGATTTTGCCACACATGGCAGCCAATTAACAAACAATATGTTGATATAGTTTGGGGCTATCCCTTCATCTTCCATGCAGAATCTGTTGTGGAGATATCTCCAGGGGTTTAAATTGCAGTCCTCAGCTTCTCAATTTACATTTGGCCTTTCATTGACTCTTTCTGTCTTAATAGTATACTTTTTCATTTGTATACAAATATTACATGGATGTTAACCAGGATTTACTCTTGTGTTCTTTGGTTGTTTAAGTCTACAAGGATGAGCTTTTGTTTCTTCCAACTGGATGTCTCTAAATTGAAATTGTTCTGTTAGTAAGGTAGGGTACAGAGGAATGGGCACTATTTTCTTGGGTTTGAGTTGATTTTTCTTTTCTTCTGCATTTATAGTAGAAATACTTTTAAATTTTATGTAAACATTGGTGTTTCAAAGCTCAGTAATGCTGCTGCTTATTTAGATTTCATTTCATTCAAATGAAATACCATTATCCTCCACTTCTGAATTAGTTTGCCTGAAATGCATTTTTTACCATGCCACTTTTAAGGTTTATTTTCAAATTCCCTTTTCTATGCTGCCTGTAAAAGTAGATTGTTACAGTGATGTATTTTTAAACATTGAGGTTGGTATAATTTTCCATTGCCTCCCACTACAACATTGACTGCATCATTTATTCCAGTTTTCAAAATTTTTGATCCAGCAGTGGGTTGCCCCTACTCTCCCTCTTACACAAGTGGCCTTTTGACTTGTGCAAAACTACAAACATGCCAAAAAGTAGGCATATATTTGTGCACGCCCAAGATTTAAGTTATATAGTTGATATAGGTGTCTGTAATAGGTGAGATTAATTGTTTTTCATGTTGTGGTACTGCTCCCTATGGTGTCTAGGCTTGTCATGCCTGCTGATTTTCTCTAACCTACTTTTTTACTGGGTGTTTTTTAAAAACTCTATCCTACTTTTTCCCATACCAAAGTAAATGGGATTTTTTTTTAGAGTTTAAACTCATCCTGCTGTGACTAAAATAAAATTCTAAAGTGAGTATTGCATAGGCATATTTTGGCACAATATTGATTTTATATACAATTCTATACCTCTAATTAACATCAAAATTAAATTTGGGTGAATGTTTTCCACCATAAATGAGTACTTAAATTTAATAGTTCATCTGGGCTCAATTTAGATGTTTTAAAATTTGATATCCAGAAAGAATTCAGATTTGAAATTCTATTATATATCCAAAGCAAAAATTTGAAAGGCTTTGCTGGAAAGAATTTGAAAAAGTTTACTACCTGAAAAGCTCTGCTGATGTGTGCTCTTTTCCCATTGAAAATGGTAGGCAGGAGTAAAAGGAGAGGAAGAAAACGTAAAACAAATGGAAGGAGATTAAAAACAAAAGCTAGCATAAGTAAAAAAAAAGTAAGAGGTCACCAAAGGGAAAGACTTACAGAGCCTGTGATCTGGATCCAGTTATCAACCTCCAAAGAAAATAGTGAGGTGTTATTATTTTTATTATATTGGAATGAGTAAAATGAGCATCTTTAACACTGTTTATTTATCTCAAAGCTAGGTCTGAGGGGAAATTCTCTGTGAAAACAGAGGGCTGGAGTCATCTAAAAGCAAAATGTAAAAGCACTCATTGTTGGATGCGTCTCTGTTTATGTTTATATGGACATGGGCTTGGTTATATCAGTCTCTAAACTAAGCAGAATTTAGGAAGACACATGAAACGGAGACCTAGTCACTAAATATTAGCCTCTAAAGGGTCAGGGGAACTTTTATTTTGAAATAAAACAAAAGTAAAAGTAAAGCTATGTTGCCCTTGGACAGTCTCATTCTCCTGTTAGCTATTCAGTTTTCCTCATTAACTTTTTTCCTTGCAAGTTTTGAACATGAAGAATAACCAAAAAAGTGGTTCCAACATGGCCTGAGCATTTACTCAGGAGTCACCTGAAGCCTGTGAATTCACAACACTTGGAGAGAGTACAGTGAATTTTAAGCAGCTGTGCTCAGATCCACCTCTGACCCAGGTCCACTGGATTCAGACTGAAGCTCCCTCACTCTCACATTGGGAGGCCAAGACACAACATTAAGCATTTCCACTGAGTTAGGGCCAAAGTCAAGTGAAATCACACGTGCATTTCATTTCTTATTAAATGCAAAAGATTATGCAAAATCACAGTTTTCCTGTCTCATGAAACAACACAGACAATGCTTTATTCAGCTCAGCTGTAACTTCTAATAAAATATGACAGAAAATAATGAGTGAAATTGTACTTCAAGTCTCAGAGGAGAAGTCTGTTAGGAAGGGGGGAAAAAAGCCCTCATACAGTATTTGTTCAAGACTCTTAAGAAAAAACTACACATAGAGTTATCAGCGTTGTCTCATAACAGTGAAGAATAAGGAGGATAGTCTAGCTGAGACAGAAGAAGCTGAGTAGAAGCCAAGATACCATTTTACTGTTAACCTCTTCAGGCTTAAGAACTGAGAAATATCAGGGAAGTTTATATGTATCTGTTGCCTATCATTTTTATTCTGCTCAGTAATACTGAGATGTTAATCCCTGTGATGGGATTTCCATTTGACCATGTGCAGGGAATTTAACTGTAACTTAAGTTATAATTCAACATGTCAGATCAATGATGTCAATGAATGCTGATTTGTCCCAGTAGCATTTGTTGCTATTACTGCAATAATGAAGACTGGTGGAATCATTTGATGATGTCTGTGGGGAGAGCCTTTACCAAAGGTTGGGCTGACTTAGAATAGGATGGTGCACTCAGTTACTTTTCTGATAGTGACACAGAAGTTTTCAAAACACTCTGCAATTAGATATTTTACTTTGTTTTTAAATACATTAAGATCATGAGCCAAAGACTGTGAATATTGATAAGACACCTTTACTTATGCTAGGAACAGAGATATTACACTGTGTTACCTGAGCTGTAAAAACTTAAAGCTGCAAAAAATTAAAAATTTTAATTCATTTTACCTTTGGCAAGATTACTCTGTATCTTGGCACTGATTCTCCTATTATCTGACTGTATTTTGCTCAATTGAAGTATTTGATTCAAGACTTATTTCAGCAGACATCACATCACCTGTCTTCTCAGTTATCTTTGAATCAGCTCAATATTTTATTTATTTTTCTGAAGTCCCTTGCTCAAAGGTTCAGTGCACCTGCACAAAATTTAAAAAATAATGTGGAAATCTAACATATACTAATTTAATATATCAGATAATCACATACTGATTAACATTTTCTAATTTAAATTGTTAACCCTCATTTTTTAAAATGCCTTTCTGTTCCAGCTCTTGTAAGCATCTGAAAACTAGTTTCCAAGTAAGGAAAACCTATTTAATAACCTACAGATTACTAAATTTTGCTTTGTGAAACTGTACACTTCAGCATATTTGAAGATAAAACAGACCTTTTATATCATACCATACTGCAATATGTATAACATTTATGTTTCAAGAATTAAAAAGTCTATCGTGTGATAAAAAGGAAAGCTGATGTACTTTTTTTCAATCCTTTCTTTTCATTTTGTTTTTTCTTAAATATCTTTCCTTCATTTGATGCCTTCCATGATACCTTGTCACAGAGCACAGGCCTCAAAGGATATCAAAGATTTTCTGAAACTTAAGAATTCAGGAACATGGGAAGATGTGAGGTTTCATAGGAAGATCCTTGAGGGGTTTAAGTAATGATAAAGAAATGGAAAATAACCAAAGCTATAGGATCACAAAGTACAAAGTGAAGGATGTGGTTGTATAGCCCTAGACCTCTAGAATTAAAGAAAAAGCAAATGTGTATTTGGAGCTAACCACTACAGCAAGCTGATGACTTGAAGCAAGGAGAAGTTTTTTCACATCTATTTTATCTCGGCATTCATCTCTTCTATGTTTGAGCTGCTTTGGAGGGTGATTTTTCCTTCACATCTTACGTTCCCTGTGACAATTTGATGCTGAAAGAATCCAGGCTTTTAAATAGCTGATGAATTGTTTTCTCAGCCACAGAATAAGCATTAAAGACCAGTTGTGTTTTACATTAAAATAGTACCTTTACATAGGAAAATTTACACTCGTGGGTTCTTCCTATGTCAGTACATATGCATGCAAATGTTCAAAACTTAAGTGCTCTCAGTTAGTTAGAATAGTACAGATTTTTTTTCCCCTGCCTGGATGAGCCCCCTAGAGTTTCCAGCCCAAACTACTTCTGTATGTGAATTTAAAGGTTTGTTTCTGTCTGCAATTATACATATCTTTTTGAAATTGGTTTTATATTTGTGACACTCAAATTCAATTTCTCCAATGTCTGCAGAAAATCAGCACACACACAAAGCACAATCATGGCTGAATAAAATAATGTAAATTTTTAACCAGATACTAATGGAAAAGTTTTGTCTCTTTCATCAAGCTCTCCTTAGTTTTATTCTTATAGAAATGCCTTTTCATTTTATTCAGGTTTCTGTGCACTGGAAATTAAAATCTTGACTATTGTAGCTGATAACCAGTCCTTTACAAAGTCAACTTTACGTTTCACCTTTTCACCCTTTGAGGTAAAGCATATCTGAGTGGGAAGGCTGAACTAATCCCAAATTAAGGATCCTTCTACAGGAAAAGCATGGTTAAAAACAACAAAGATGTTTAAATCCTTACACTGGGCCTATTAATCAGATAGCTGTAGATTTTCATGTGTTATTTTACTCCAAAATGAAGACTGTGAGCCAAGAAGCTATAGGCAATGGAGAGTTACTGCTCTATAAATTAAGCATTGACTGCAATACCCAAAAACCGCTACAACTTTATGAGATGCATTGTTGAAAGTACTGATGCAAATCTGTAGATAGCAAAGTGTGCATAGATGTTGAAGATGGGAGGCATATATCTCTAAATCAAATGGACACAACTTTTTTAAGACTTTTAGCTTAAGACAGCTCTTGTTCTAACAGCATTTCCTTCTACATGGTCAACATCAACCAATTATTTGATCTCAGACTTAACACTGTTCATTCATATCACCAGTCCTGTCAAACATTGGATATACTCTAGGCCCTACAGCTGTCCACGCCACAAGTGCTAGCTACAGCCAAGGGCAGAGTCGTGCATAAGACCACTCTGATAAGATCCCGGCATTCCATATGCTGTATGGAGCAGAGTTGGTTGGATCAAGTTGAGGTGGGAACTGTGGCTTTAAAACACAAGTTGTCATATTAGTTGGGAGTAGCTGCAATTTGCTCCACCCTAAACAGTCTATATGTGGTCTTCCTGCTTGCAGCAAATAACCAGTATAGTCCCCAGCTGGAAAAAATATGTGGATACCTCTACCCAAGGCAATCTAGAAAGTGTTGCCTCTTAGGTAAAGTTCCAGACACAGTTAATTGAAATAAGGAAAGTAGGGCATGCAGCTGAAGGACACCTCACATATTCCCTACAGCTATCCATATATCTGGTTACATACCTCAATGCAATTTTATCTGGATGAAATGATTTGTGTTGGGGCAGCACAATAGGCTGCCAGTGTGTAAACAGTCTCTTAACATTTTGCAGCCCATTATATTTTGCTGCCCAAGGCAACCTCCTGCTCTGTGTGGTTATACAGCCCTGTTTTTATTTTCCGTTGTTGTCAGATATGAGCCTATATATCACTCCCTTTGGGAGAGGCTGGACTCAGCATTGCAGTATGTAACTTAACATTGGCAGCTGTGATGGCAGGCAGCTACTTTAAGGATCCTACTGGACAGTAGAAAGTTACTGGGTGATAAACAAAAGGAAAATAATACTAATAAATAGACAAAACATGTGAATAATATGCTTTACTAACTACTTTCATTTCTATAAATAGGACATGTGGGTAATAAAAGTCTGTTTCCCATGCCCCACGCCTGAAGGGCCATTTGCGAAGGACCAGCCCAGAGTTGGCAGCGATTCCAAATATGTTGTTTCCATGTCAGCAAGTCCATTTTGGGGATTAAAATGACCTTCCCAGATGGGGAAGCATTTGGTACTTCCCAAACCTGCAGTCAAAAGGATTCTGAATGCAAACATGAAATTCAAAGAATGGGCAAGCATTGGTTTGGACAGTAAAATAAGCAGATTAGCCAAATGACACAGTCCTTGTGCTCAGAAATATTGAAGCCTTTACAGGGAAGCTGCTACTAAAACAAATCATCTGCTAATTGTTAACACATGCTGTGACACCACTGCTATCTACTGTTATAAATGTGACAAAAACATGGTATCTTAAGATGTATGGGCTGATATTTCATCCTTTTCCGTCTTGAACCACACACCAGAAGCATCAGAGCATCCTATCTGTAACGTATTGACATGTAAGAAAAAGCAACGGAAAAAATGAGAAAGAAATATTTTTATGGAGGAATGTATAATTGTGCATTGGGGGAGAATTCTCATATATGTAAATAAGAAGCTGAATGGGACACATTATCATCGTACAATGTTAATATTAATTAGTTTAAATAGTTTTAGATAGGCGTTTAGCCAAAACTCAGGACCCTGTGGGCTGTTTGTTGGGAGGAAAAATTGAGTCAGCAGTGTTTCAGATGTCATCCTGTTTGTTTCCAAAGGAACCCCGTCCTATTTCTCTCAAGACAGGAAGAATCAAGCAGCAGAAGACAGTTTCCATATTTGCAGTTGTGGGCACCTTTCAAGCCAGCACTTAGCACTCAGTGCCACGCAGGCTGTGCTTTGATAACTGTCTCCACTGCTTTTACTACTTCCACGTCATTTCCCCTGCTTTCTTACATGCACAGAGACATCTGCTTCAGTGCAATCAGTTCCCAGCCTGTGGGTGAAATGACAGAGGGCTGCATCACTGAAGGAGGTGCTGTGGGCACTCGTCCCTGCTTTTAAGCTCTGTACTCAATAAAGGAACGCAATGGCTTCTTCCTCCTTGTTTAAGATGTTAAGAGCTACAGTTACTGACAGTCCTGTTAAATTTGACTGAAAATCCTCTTTTACTGTTTTTTTTTCTAATGAACTCATGATTTTTGACTGCCTCTGCTTTCATGTGCCCAAATTCTTATACTTTGAAGTCTACGACATGGTTGGTGCATGTCCTCATCAGACATTAAAAAGTTTCATGTTAGATATGCAGGAAATTCAGCACCAAAAATCTGTTCTTGAAAGTATTTGTTGTTGCTTTTAAAACTGCTGGATTTACACCAAGAGCAAGGAGAAATATTTCTTCCAAAGCTGGAAATGTTTTTGAGTTACCAGTCTCTACAGAACCATTTCATTTCAGACTTTTAATTTTGTCGAATGTTTCTGGTTTAAGAACTACATGTTAGTCACCTCAAGCCTTCCAGATAGTAAAATGCCCTTGATAATTTTTTATTTGAAGAAAGGATTTCAAAGTTATTTTTTATTAATTACATTTCTACAGATACTTCCAAATCAGCTTCTGATTTTGGGGCCATCGAAATGCATTTTTTTGCCACTGAGTTCAGTGTGAACAGGACTTGATATTCTCCTGTAAACTACTTGTAGCTCTGAGGGAAAAATGACAGACAGACAGAGAAGGGAAGGAAGGAAGGAAGAAAGCAAGCAAGCAAGCAAGCAAGCAAAAGAACAAGAAAGAAAATGAACAAGAAAGTAAAGGTAGAAAAGAGGCAAGGAGAGAGGGAGGGGATGAGGAACTCTTTTATGTGAACACAGCCAGTCTCTCACTGAACCCATACAAATAATAGCTGTCAGACTATATGCCTTTAAGTTATTTTGTTGGTAATCCTCCCCTCTACCACTTTTCAGTTTAACAGTAAGGTGCCACAGAACAGTTAACAGCACTTCAGCCAAATTCTCGAAAGTATTCAGACACCTAACTCCTTTGAAAATATATTATTTAAAATGCCTAAATTCTTTTAAGGTCTCTTTTCAACTTTACACCTGGTAAGTTCATGTCAGTGGCGTGCAATTCAGAACAAAAATGTACATCCCTTGAATTTTCTGGGGCTGTATCCTTAAAATGTTTACCTTGAATAAAATCGTCATACCTCCAATAGAGTGTGTGTGTGTGCATCTGAGTGTGCATGTCTGTTTTATTTCTTTTCTGCTACTCTGGGCATGAAGAGTCAAGGGAGCTTGTGTAAATACAGTCCTACTTGCAATAGCGGCTCAGGAACAAACACTGCCCGGCAGTCTCCTGACTGGAGCACTAGTTTTGGCTTTAATTACTATAGCAACAAGAGTCTACCTGTTCAGAAAATAGCTGGCAGTGCCTCGGAAAGGACACTGAAAATCTTTTGAACAAATAAAAGATATAAAGAACAGTTTTCTCTAAGCAATAGCAGCAGCCTTCATAAAAGACTGCTACAGGTGGCTGAAAATTTTGGTCAAACTTGTTTTTAAGCGAAAACAGATTTTGATGGATCCTTCCGTTTTTCTCCTGAAATGCATGTTCTCTCTGAAAAAAAAAAAAAAAAAGGTGTGTTTTTACAAAAGTCTTCTCTGGCTTCTCATAGGAGTTCACTATTGGGTGCCAAATGCCTCTCTTCCCTTCTGTAGACAGGATTCTCCATTCCGAATTCACCATGGCAGGTATTTTTAAGACTTCTATGGTGACTTACGGATTTCATAGCATATGATTGTCAACAAGCTGATATAGGATAACATGCACAAGGCAGCTGCAGTGTAATTTCCATGGAATTCTTCAATATTTCTGAATCCAAATGTGCAGTATTCAAGATTAAACTAAAGAACTATGACAAACATTTTCAAATACGGGACAAAAGAAATCTACTTTTGATGTTATACTAAAAATCTAAATTTCTTCTGGGAAGTGTAGGCCAAGAGGGAATACACCATTCTCTGTTGACTTATACGGATTCCCATTTTAATATGTCCATTTTGAAGGTTAATTGTAGCTATCTAACCACTGTTCTGAAAGCCTTGGAGAAAATTTCATACGGGTCCCCACCTCCTAAAGAAGCCGACATGTGATAAATGCACCAAAATTCAGTTTAAAACTGAACTCTTCATAAATAAGTCTTTTGTAGTTGTAACTAAGACTGAAGTTGCATTTCTTTTACCAGAAGAGCTGGTAGAAACTACCAGAGCTGGTAGAAGATGACCTGCTTTCTCCCCTTCATGGTTCATTCCCATCCCTTTGCTGTCATGTCCTAACTCTCATTTGTTCCTCTGTAATTGTCCTAGTGGGTGTGCAGAAAAAGGGTTAAAAAGCAAGTCTGTCAGCATAGTTGGTGGCAAGCTGCAACACAGACATGGAAACAAGCAGCCAGAGTGAGGGAGAAGTTACACTTTCAGACACTTTTGCTGCGGAGGTATTGTGAAACTACATCCTAACGTGAAGCTCCTCAGCCTTGGCCTGAGTCTCTATTCCACTAAGACTGCCTTGTGGATGATATTATCTGCAACAAGAGCTTTCTGAAACCACTGCATTTTCGGTTTGCTAGTTCCAATGATGATCTAATTAAGACGTTGAAGTGTTCTGTCCCTTCTTTCTAAATTTCCATGATAATTCTCTTGTTAGCCCTATATATTTTATGCACTCCTTGGAACCAAAGCAGAGGCAGGAGGTGTGGGTCAAGGCATGGCTGAGACCTGAGGCTGATACATCAGTAACCTGTTGGAGAGATGCTGCAGAACTCTTTCCCATACACCTGTGCTTACACAGAAGTGAGTGAGCTCTTTAAAAAGGACACTGTGAAAACCAGTTTATCCACATTCATGTTTTTCATTGTCAACAAATTCAAAGCTTCAAGACAATACGACACAGAGAAGACATATATAGATTATGGGGAAAAAAGCTTTATTTACTATTAAATAGTGAATTGAACACTTGCCACTCAGTGATTATCTGTAATGTTGAAGCTGAAGTTAAAGCATAATGCTTCATTAACAGTCACATGAGGCTAGGCTTTATTACAAAATGAACAACTCAAGGCAGAGTCATCTGATCTAAAGCCTTTGACGAAGCTAAGAATGATACCCAAAAATCTTGAAACATCATACAGTTGCTACAGACATCCAAAATTAATCCCTTCCTAAACTGTTAACAGTATTTCGTGACAATGCAGACATTTGTAAAATGAACAGAGGAGAAAAAAGTGTCCCTCAGAATGGCTCTAAAGTTTTAGCTCTGTGCATACATTGCCCTTTGTCAGAGCTGCCTATACCTTAAATTAGCCAGGGGCCACTGGTACCTTTGTACTTTGCTACTGGAGGTGAATACACTCTGGGAAATTTAAAACACATGAGAGGAAAGTGCTTTTTTTATTCTTTGGTCGGTTCCCATTTTAGAGATGTGTCTAGCATGAATTTTATTACCCTCGTATCTCTCATTTTTATTATGCTTAGAAACAGCCAGGCCGCAGAGTAAGAGAATGGTTCTCTGATGTGCTTTTCTACCACTTCCTCGCTGCTCTTTGTTCGTATAACATTCTTTTCCTATGATAGTGCTCCACATCTCTATCATTTCCACACTTCAGGTTCCACGTCTCCTCCACACTACACTTTTTTCATTCCCATAATAAAACATTTGCCTTATATGAATGTTATGTTGGAGTTTTTATTGCTTATTAACATTATAGGCAATCATTCATTTCTACATTTATAGTATTTGAACATAAGTCTTCAACAAGGTACTTAGGAAATGAAATGCGAAACGTTAGAAAGGACAACATGGTTACCAAAAAATAATTAATCAACGCACAGAATACTTACATAGAGATAACAGGAAAAATGTCAGATGTGCAGTGCTATCTTCAACATCAAACTCCTACTGTTTAGAAAATAACATTCAGCATTTACATATGCTGAATACCCAATAGCTTTTCTTTGTCTCTGCTTGCCTTCCTTACCCCACTGCATGACTGCCTCTTGGGCCACCTCACTGCTGTATCCAGCCTGAACAGACAACGTGTAATAACTTAAGTGATAATCTCTGACACATATAGAACTATATTCCATCCTTTCCTATGAAGGAAAATCATCCACAATTTTTCTTTCATCTACCAGAATAAGGAGCAAGCCATTCTAGAGCTGACCCTCATACCTGAATCCATCTTGAAGGAGATTAACAGATCTATACTCTATGGGTATTCTTTTCCATTTACTCCCTTCTTGGTCAGAAAAATTTTGCTAAAATTAAGGCTTCTATTTGTAGGGCTTTCCCCTACTGGAGAGAGGGAAAGGAATCTTCAAAAGGAATTCAGCCTGCCTAAGATCTGATCTGTCCTTGATGGTCTTCCTTGGTGCCCATAGACCAGACTCCTCATCAGGCAAATGTCCAGAGAGAGATGCCACTTCAGCTTGATGTCTAAATGAATAGGTTAGAAGAAAGGAGAGGAATGTCTACAGAGTAACATAACAATTGTTGGAGTCTTATCTCTTCCGCTAAATGTAGTCTCGAGGACAGCTTTCCTATGAAAGGATTTCACATCTCCTTTTCTTTGTTCAAGTGCCGGAGCTAAAGATGGGTAAGTGACTTGTAATATATCATGCAAAAATATTTTTAAATTTGACTACCTTTAGAAAGGGAAATTGCTAGTCACACCATAGATGTAGATACCTTGGGCGTAGATGTGCATTTAGCACTGTCTCCACCAAAGTCAGCAGGAGATTTGCCATTACTGTTTAGGATAGTACAGTTCTGCACAGTTTTGAGGGAAGCAGAGGAGAGATTTGGCACACCCCACAGGAGTGTGCATCATAGCACGCAAGATTTGTTGGCTGGTATTGACTTACCACAGTAAAGCATCTGTCATGTTGTCTGACTATGGATGAAGGAGAGGGAGGAAGTATCTTCCTGAATACTCTCCAGGATGCCACGCACACTACAGCTCCTTACTTATTAAGCGTTTTCCTGTATGTTTCAGATCAATGTATTGGGGGAAAAAGAGTTTTGTGATAAAAGACATTTTCCACACTCACTCACCTCTCTGCTTAACTTCTATACTGAGCAACAACCTTCAAAACAGAGTGTGGTTTTACTGCCTTTGGCCAGTCCATTTTATTATTTAGCAGGGATTCTCATAAATTATGTGATATCTGTGGCAGACATGGATCCACCAGGAATATCTAGGAGATCACAAAGACCTCCAGGTATCTGTCTTATACAGTAACATACCTGTACATTACTATATCTCTCTCTATATCTACAACAGTACATCATACTGTGAAATACCTGAGAAATCTTGTGCCCTTAGTTGAATGAATAGTCCAGATTCTGGTGCAACTTTCCAAATATCCATATATAACAATCAAGACTCTTAATAAAATAAAACTGAACAGATATTAAGGCATCATATTGAAAAAATTGTAAACATGCTGGTTCATAAAATAAACTATAAACAGTATTGTTGGAATACATTTTTGGCATTTAAAAACGTATTTTGACTTTGTTGAATTCATCTATATTTGTTATATTCCAGTGGAGAACACCAAGAATTATCCATATTCAGTGCAAATGTGTGCCTACCTAGGGATCTAGAAATAAAGCTGAACTAGTTCACATCAGGAAACTTAAGCTCCAGCCGTACAGGTCAATCATTTTCTGTTTTAAAACAAAAGCTTAAAATCTGTAGAAAGCAACATGGTCACTAGAGAAATGCAGGCACATGGTACCCATGGGACTAACTGAATAAAAACCCTGAGGAAAATAAATAGATCTTTATGACAACAGTGAAATTCAACAAGTCATCACTACTCTGAAAGAGCTTTATTTTTCTTTATTAAAAATATACATTGGATAACAGTGAAAAATATGTCAATAATCATATTTTGGTGACAAGGGCTTAAACAGAAATGTAGATCATCTCTTTTATGCTAAAAAAGCTAATATAAGGAAGAAAGACAGCTTCAATAAAAATTAGTTCCCAAGCAAATTCTCTGTACTAACTCTGTACTGGAGGAAATTTAAGCAAAGTACTACTGATCAGGAAAAAATAAATCAAGTGGAAGGTTATATGCACTAATAAACAGTCATCACAATAGCTCACACTCCCTAAAATAGCATGAAAGGATAGCTGAGTGACAAATCATGAGCTATTTCAGAAATGAAGAATGGATGCTTTTCTGTAATCCTCCTAACTTTCTAATGCACTGAAAGGCTGAAGAATATAGATCTTTTTGTGAACTTTAGCTAGCCATTAGTCATTAATAAACAAATTGTCTTGTATCACTTGTGCTTAGTGACATAAATATATAAATATATATAGTGAGATAAAAAATAATCAAAGTACACCTGGTTATTATTTGTAAAGACTTAACTGTAAGTTTTTAATGATTAATTTATCTGGCATCTAATACCTTAATAGATCATGAGAAACATCAAGGGAGGAATGTGGTACTGCATTTTTAAAGTCTCTTTCGCTCTCACTGAATGATAATAGGCATGGAAGCTATCATTAGTCTTGTTAGATGATGGTTCCTTTAGGAATCTCTTATGTGTTACCTTTTAGAGGGAAGGTCAGAGAAAATCCCTCTGGGGGTCCCCTTGCAGGATACAGCTAACACAAGCGTAAACTGTATGGAAATGGCTAAATTATCTTTAGAGAGACCTTGGTCTTTCACATCAATCAGACCTTTCTGAACTAGTAAAACAGAGACGCATCCTGCTTGTAAGACTGTTACTATCCATATGTTTGTCATGACTGTCACAACAAATTTTGAATAAAAAGACCATTGTCACTTTTCTAGTCTTTTGGTAAATGCTAAAGGTAGGTGCAATTTATTTTAGTAAGAGCTACATGAACTGTTAGTACAAAAATGTAATGTTTAAGGTTGTAGTTAAAATCCAGAGAGTCAGGAACATAAAAGTTAATGCTATAAGAGCAACCTCAATGTTACCACTGTGCATATCTTGTATATTTTATGGTATAGATTTTACAGCATAATCAATAATCTATTAAGCTTCACATTTAACAAGAAAACAGGATTACGAATGGAGTATTTATAGAATATGATAGGTAGTTGTTGAAAACTTTGTGGATTTCTTGACTTTTCTTGACTTTGGCTATATAGCCTTGACGTTCTGTATTTAAATTCATTTTAGTTTAGAAAGATTTTGGGGAGGATAGCCAGCTCCCAGTGTTTGCTTTATTGCTTTTTCTTATCAAATACAACGTCTAGCTTCCCATGCCATTAAAAAAAGGCACAGGAAAGAGGAAAACAAGCTTCGTGCTCATCTGCACTTTTTGTACTACTAGAACAGCTTATGTGGGCTAGAAAACAAAGTAGCAATAGTTCATTTGTATTTTGTCCACAGTGACTGTAAACCTGCTTTGGTAAAGGAATTTTAAATGATAATTTACAATTTTCACTGTCACAGAATCCAGATGAAACTTTGGACAGACTCTACAAAATGATTGGAAATGGGTCCTCAGTCATGCCAGTGCCATTTTCAAAGCCATACACTAGAACTGGTAGAATGAAGAACACATTTCCAATAAAAATCACAGTTTTGGCAGAGCAAATTTTCCCTAGGGACATTCTCATTTTGCCTTAAGCTTTTGTTTTTCATTTAAATTTTAAATTTCTGCATAATAGCAATTTCAAACAGCAATTTCAAATTTCACTCAGCTTTACACTCAACACGTGAGATATTACCAATCCTCATAATTTTTTGTTTGGGTATAGTAATACCTCTGATAAATTATTATATTACTGTGATAGTTTTAGGGGCATTCAGGCATTACAGAAATAATAATAATTAATTCCTTTACCAAATACCTTAGGGCCATACTCAAATGTTATTATGGCACCCAAAGGGAACCTAGTCATGTACAATCAAGGTGATGAATAATTTGAGCCAATAAATATCCAGGGCTCCCCACTGCCATCTGGGAAATAATGAGGAATGCTGGACAGGCTGCACAGGCTTGAATGACTAACTTTGCATACGAGGCATAAAGGGCTGCTCTTATGAAACCTTATCTATTAGCCCATTTCTTTTATAAGGGTAACTTTCACTTACAGAATAAATAAACTTCGAAAAGAAGCTATCCTTTCTGAAGTTAATTGTGAACTCATTTTATGGTGTACCCCTACTTTCTCTCTGTCAGCTCCTGCACTGTGAATTTATTGGGTACCCTCATATTTATTGGTTATTAATGTTATGTTGTCAAGATCATACAGGGTATGGCTGGTGCTACCGCAAAGGTGTGGGATGAGTAAGGTAATTGCTAATTATTGTACCAGGCAATGCTGGGATACATCAGAAGAACTCTTAGGCTGAGAATCCCACCAGCATTTAAACATGAAATGTCCCTGACAGCTCTTGCTGTTATAGCTCAGGACGTCTTTGTCCCCAGCCACCCTTTGCTGTTACACTTTTTTCCATGCTCTTTGGCAATAAATGAGGTGTTTCTGTAAAAAACCTTGGTGTTTTCCAGGAAAAGTGAAGTTTTGGGGATCTGATTTGTTTCTCACCTGAAGTAGCAGTAAAATTCTAAAAAACCCTTTTCTGAGATTCTGCATTTAAAATAATATAATCTGTACATAAATGGCAGGAATAAACTTCTCCAAATCCACTGAGCTCAATCCGTCTTTCATCGCTCTCCATGTCTGAGATTCATTTTAGATTCCCTAATTCAATTCCCACCATAACCTAGCATATTCTCTTTCCCCTTATAACATTCACTATTTTTAAAGGCATCTTTTCTCTACCACTCCACGAGGTGATGGCTGTTACAAGTTTTTTTTCAATGGACTAGCAAGACTCACAACAATGACTAAAAAAAAATACCTCACTGGATCCCAAGAGAGATGTTGTAAGCGAGCTAAAAAACTATTGAAGTCCAAAAGTAAATATAAGTCCAGCTCAGTGTTATACTTAAACTAAAATTAACTTACTGATCAATATCTTCTTCTCAAAAGTTCTCTGGGGTGGAAATTTATCCAGGTGTGGATATGGAAATGAGGATGATAACCTCTCTTTTCCTAAAATGTCAAGTCCATTCCATAAATCTTACTTCTTCAGGAAATCTTGTGTGACATAGATTACCTCCTTCTAAAGGAAGAATATATCCACAGAAATTTCGCCAAGATCTCACAGGACTCTGGCTTTGCCAATTTCTATCCTATTTGTATGGCTATTCAGGCACAAATATGTTGCTCCCAGGAAATCTTCCCAGTGCATTCTTCCAATGGATTTCCAGACTTGCACGCACAGGATAGATACACATGTGGCTGTGTGCTCAAAACACAGGCCTTTTTTTCTCAGGAGGCAGACACCAGGACTCCATTTACTTGTCTTTCCCATTTTTTGTCCCTTTACCTCAATTTTGCTCCTCCATTAAGCTTCTCTGTGACTACCTCTGTATGTCAAATGGCCTTCCTTCAAACGAATTTCTCCTGAGCTCTAGCTTGATGCTTTCTTGCATATTTTGCAATTCCTTGGTTCTTTATTACAGTCCTGTGATTTTTTGGTAAAGTTTTTATTGAAAAAATAATTTTTGTAAGTTTCAAATTTTACTTTTTAATTTTCCAATTTTTAGGAAGTTTTTTTTTTTTTTTACTTTTCCTTTAATTAGCAGCTTTCTTCTGTTAAGCCTTCCATCTTCAAGCTGTATGTGATCTGTGAGGGAATTGTCATTTATTCTCAGGATCTTGGCTATTGGCTATTTTTCCTGTTTCTCTGACCAAGTAATATATTAGCTTAAAAATTAGGAAAAGAAGAGACCACGAAAAGACACATTTTTCCTCATTTCCATGATACTGTTGTAATTGCCCTAGCCAAATGTGAATTTGGCCAGTCTCTTCCAGTTAAAAGGAAAATAAGGGTCCTTTGAATGAGGAGTTCATCTTTGGGTCACAAGAGTGAAGGTAGGACTGTCTACCAGGTCTAGCACTAACCTAGCACAAATATGGATTCATTGTTTTGGAGCCAGCAGCTTTAGACAGCTTTAGTTTCATGGGTGAGTTCCCAGCACCAAGTTTAGCTGTCCCTCAGTTTATGGCTCTGGAGTCAACTTTGCTTCTTGGGGTTTTTTTGGCTTTGAATGAACCTATTGTTTCTCTAGTATCTCTACCTCTTTTTCTTATTAGGCATTTGCTTGACACTCTGGACATTAACTCTGCCCACTAAGGACAGTTCTCCACTTCTAACAAGAAGACTTGCTTCCCCCTTTCTGGTCTTGGTGTGGGAATCTTCATATGATGTCAAAAGGACTGTTCTGTCAGAGAATGTTGCTGATGATGTGGAAAAGAAAAGTAGAAAACGAGAGAAAAGAGAAGGGAAAAATCAGGAAAAAAGGGAAAAAGAGAAAAAAAGGAAAAAAAGGAGAAAAAAGGGAAAAAATGAGAAAAAAGGGAAAAAAGGAGAAAAAAGGGAAAAAGGAGAAAAAAGGGAAAAAGGAGAAAAAAGGGAAAAAGGAGAAAAAAGGGAAACAAAGGAGAAAAAAAGGGGAAAAAGGAGAAAAAAAGGGGGGAAGGGAGGGAAAGGGGGGGAAAGGAGAAAGGGGGAGGAGAGAGAGGAAGAGGAAGAAGAGGAAAGAGAAGGAAAAAAAAAGGAAAAAGAAAAATCATTTACCATTAAGATCCTAAAAAAAGGTTTTCCTAAAAGGACTCAAATACAAAAATACTCACTTCCCTGTAACTCTGATTACCAGTCAGTGAACTCACAGAAAAATATTTCTCCATGTCTTTCACTTCAGCTTGAGAGAACATGAAACTGACATACAAATAGGATCTCAGATAGTAACAGAGTATCCTTAACCTGGAATATAGCTATTCAGGGAATATCTCCCAAATTCAATTTCTTTTTCATAGACACCAACAAGAAGTGCCATTTATTTGCTGAGCTCCAGGATCAGTCTGCTCCTGACAATGGTGCCTTTTCCCCTGATAGTTTTTCTTGAGGTTCCCTATGAAGCTGAAATCAAAATAATTGTCATCCAGCAAGACTGGATGAGATTATTTCGGTTCCAGCACAGATGCCCAGACTTTGCCTCAAGGCAAAATTTGCTACCATCAGGTCTTTATTTGTTCAAATAGGGTCCACGATCAAGAACATCTGAAAGTTATTATTAAATAAGGTATACTAATATCTCTTAATGTGGAAAGAGTGTAATCAATAAATAAAAAGAACAGCTAAAGTAAATATTATTATATAAGAAGAGAGGAAGTCTCTCAGTTTTCCTGGTAAAGTCACATTGTTGCACAACTGTAGCTGTTTTATTTGTAATAACAGAGGGTTTTTTTTTTCCTAAATTATCAATTGAAAAAAATAGTTGAAATACCATTATCATCTGCTTTGCCAGCTTATAATAGGGCTGTGTCTTAATACAAGAAAAAAAGCATTATGTTTTAGTGATGGCAGCCTATTATATCTACGTTGTTTTCACTAAGATTTTGTGTTAAAAGTATTCTTGTTTTTTCAATGACAAAATTTAATATTAAGCAATAGCTTTCTCACCCATCATGTAGAAGGCCAGGTATGTTTTACTTTTGTGTTGTTCCACAATTCATTGAATTAGAATTGTATCAACATATACCTTAATGTAGAATACTGTTAAATAGTCAAATAACCCTACCTCCATCAAAGTCCCATTTTTAGTAAACCAAATTACATAGTACAAAACCTTTTGTATTTTTGCAAAGAAAACATAAAAGCTCTTCTTCCTCTAATATCTATAACTTTCCTTGTACGTACTACTATTGTTTCCCTAAAGTTATGTTTAAACGAATGTCTGAAATGCAACCAGAATGTGCAATTTACCTTCAAGTAAATCAGAATATTCAGTGTAAAGATTTAAGGTGCAGCTGTTTCTGCCATTCATTTGGGTAATCACTGTACATAAATTTATACACCATGAAAAGCTTTATTCGTGTTCATATGGTGTGAAAATTGAAAGAAAAACTCTAAATTAATTACCTTTTTAAACAAAGCAATTCAGATTTATCACATGCAGCAAGGGAATTTGTTCACATATCATAAACCTTCTGTGAAACACAGAAATGAAATATGAGTTAGGAAAAAGGGTTTACGCTCTGTAGAGACTTTAAGATGTGAAAAGCAAATTAACTGCCCCTGACTTCAATCAACATGCTCTTATGAGTTTGGGTAAAGTCTACCTGCAGCAGCAGCCTGGTGCCCTGCAGAGGCTCCAGAGGAACGCGGAGCAGCACGTCTTTGTCTAGAACCACCTGAGACTTTTCCATCCCCAGCTGCAACTTTTAGAATATGGACTTCAGCTGCTGAGGTAACACATTATTATTTTTCCTTCACACCTTACTAATAAATGTCAGTCTAAAGCCATTATATAGCAATAAGTCTTCCTGAATACAACAAAAAGAACTTACTCTCTTCTGCTAGGAAGTGTCATTTTCTTCCACATGAAATAAGTTGGTGAGTATGTAGAAAAGCATTGCTGCTTTGATTTTTGTGAATGCTTCCATTATTTCTCGTTATGAACCTCAAGTTCCTCACTGCATATGCTTGATTATATCCCAGTATACTACCAGTTATTTATTCGGGTAGTGTTTGCCAGCATGCATCCACCTTTAATTTACAGTCAGAAAAAGAAATGTAGGCTGATGAAATAATTTGCAGCCTGAAATTGATCTCCATGAAAACAAAATATACTCAATGTCTTTTGCCATAAGAAAACTATGCCATAAGAAAACAGTCACCCAAATACAGAGGGTGAAAAGATTATTTTTTCATTTCTTTCAAACACAGCCATGCAAACATGTTTGCTTCACAGAGAATATAAAATGACCAGAGGATATCATTCAGGGAAGGAAAATATTTTAAGACTTAATTCTTTAGCACTGTTGTTTCAGCATGCCAACAAAATCAATGCTAACAAAAATCACCTCCTTTTAATCTGTTACTCTTTTGTTCCATTGAAGTAACTCAAGATCAATATGTATTGATTTGCTCCCTAATTATATTAATTTTACTTTAGAAATTAGGGAGGCCATAATGAGAATGTGAAGTTACTTGAAGACAGTACATTATAGGTAGTCTAATTTAGCTGGAGTCTGTGCATGAGATTAATTCATTAAAAGCAGCCAATTACCATACAAACAGGGGAGATAAATAAGATTTGCTCCTTTAATTTGCATTTTATACATTCCTTTGTAATTTTTAGAAGCTTAAATGAATTTACAACCTAACTATACTTTTAATGTATATCCATTTTATTGCTGGGGAATATAATTGCATTTAATTTTAACCTTTGGCTTTGTCTTTTAGGCACAGCATTTTAGAAAACGAGATCGTGGCATCTAGATATGAGACATTTTATGTGACATTTTAATTAAGAAAAATAATGAAATGCTAATACTTTTAACATTCTAACTATTCTTTCCACTAAACTTTTCTCCACTTACAGATAGTAAGATGTTCAGTTGATAGATAATGATACAGGAAATGAAGGTGCTTTGACCTGTTTTGGCTGAGGATCTGGCTTATAAATGTGTCTCAGACACAAATGACTGTCTATAAAGAGAATCAAAATAATTATTTCAATTGGATAGCTACATATTTTATCAATGCAAATGAATGCTTGATGATATGATTCCTTTGAAGGACTTTGTCTGTTGTTTGAGGTTAAAATCAACTGGCTTATTGTTAGGATGATTCTCTCCTTGCCCTTTTTGCACCATACCCCAGCATAATCTGGAGCTACGTGAGATACTTCATTCTTTATTGCTTTACAGCTGTAGGATTGGGAGTATCTCCAGTGAAATATCACAAAAGTAATCACACTTGTGTAATTTAGTGTCTGTAAAGAGAGAATCGGACCCAAGAGATCTTTAAAAGAAACTCACTGTGATTTTAAGCCATTTGTAATTCTCTTTAAAACTTAACAAAAAGTCCATTAGCTAACTGAAGACTACCTTTTTCCAGAGAAGATACATGGTGTCATTCATTTTTTGTGAAGATAGAAAGCTGATAAACATTAAAAAAAAAAAAAAAGGAAAAAAGAAAACAAAGTGTTATGAAACTAGAAAAAATAATTGAAAATTTGTACTTCTTGACATCCATAACTTATTGTATATATAATACTATGTGTTCTTAATGGTTCTTGCCATAGATAATACACTCATGCATAAGGTTCAGTCTAGTTGATTTCCTTCCTTAACTCCCTTCCAAAGTTCTTTATGTTAACCTATAATAAAATTATGTTTGATGGTATCTCTGTACAGGAGCATTCAAGTAATTAATTGCAGCTAAGTGATGTGGACCTTAGGATAAACCCATGGAAAATATAGGTCTTGGACAAGTGGAAACAGTCTCTTAAGTAGGAAACTCTGAAGCTAGTGTCCAGTTTCAAATATGTATATTCTTAAATAGCTGATACTGAAAATTATATTCAGTGACAAACCCTGGCCCTCTGCTGCCAAAACTCAGTGTAAAGTGTTTAGTTAAAAGGAAAGACATTTGGCTTTCAAGTAAACTTTTTGGTTGTTCTTTACCTCAAGCTGAGCTATCCTTTGGTATGGGTCCCAGTCATGGTTGTTCTCATCAAGGTAGATACTAGCTGCCGTGAATATCTTTCATTGATGCCAGTGGACCATAATGAGGACCTGAACTAGATTTACTGGCTTCCTTGGGTGTCCACAACACAGGCATTGGTGCTAAAGCATAACAGAAACAGCTGAAGAGATTAGGCTACCAGTTCTAGTGAAACAGTACTTTGCTGCAATTTCTCTGTGTGCTGCAAGCTCCAGGAAGCAAGAAAGAGGAGTTTAAGAGCAGTTTTAGCAACATCTGGTGCCTTCTTAAACCCAAGCTGCCTTTCTCTGCCAGCACTAATTATCTGCTTCATAGAAAAACATGACCAATATGAAGAATTGTCATTCATATTGCAAGCAGATTGCCAGACAGATAACACATCATGATAATGATGATGATGATAATGATATATAAATGTTATACATACTGCATTCCTATTACATTCCTGCACTGAATACAGTGCTGCAGAGCATAAAGGAGCCTCCTTATAGAAGTGTTCAGTAAAAACTGAGGGTGAGATTTTCAAAAGTGATCAACATCTATTTGTCATAGGATTTTCTACTGTTGCCCATGACTGTAACCACTGAACACATGCTGCAGCAGTGGAATGCTTCCACTGTATCTGGGTGCAATTTGAGAACAATGGGAACTGTCATCCCATTAAGCTTTTATTCCTTTTTTTTTTTTTTTTCTCCTCAGTCTTGCTAAGTGACTGAGGGTATATCTTAGCTTGATAGGCCACAGTAGTAACATGAGGATTACTGTTAAATAGGAAACAGGGTAGATTAGCTTGTGCAAACACTTGGGTTGTGGTGCCTGCAGCACATGGGTTAGCTAATGAAGAGCTGACTTGGGTGTGTCTGCAGTCTCCAAGTCTTAACTGCAGCATTATTTCATGCTCCCTGTCAGGTCTTGTCCTTATCACAGCCATTTTGTACAAAACTCTTCTGTTCATCTGTGTTTACTCCTAGGGTACTCACAGTGCAGGTGCCAGGAGCAGTATGTTTTCTACTACCTTTAGTCTGTTCACCCAAATTTGCAGTCAGAACACAAACTTTTTCAAATATCGATTGACCTCTGGTCCCTTCTACCTAGTGCTGCCCCTATAAACCAAAAAAGACTGATAAGACCTCCTTCCATTCAGAAGAAGGTGTCAGACCCTGCTAAGGTCCTTCAGATTTGCTCCCAGGAGTAGCTTCTCCTAAAAGTGAATACAGTTCCAGCAGTGTGACTGTGAGTTGCTCACACTCAAACTAAGCTAACTTGAATGAAATTTATAATAACTGTAGTTACTTACAAAGCACTGAGGAAAGCCCGTGTGGAAAACCTGCTATTCTGATTTTATATCTTCTGTCTTCACTCATTACCTTCTGAAACATAAACTAATTTAGGTTGGAAAGGACCCTCAGATTTCATTTAGTCCAACCTCCTGCACAAGTGCACCTTGTTATGTTTTCCGTAACTTCTGTCAAATGTCAAGCAGTGTGAAAAAAGTGGATTAGTCTGGATGGCAGTGCTGAGCAGGCAAACTGGATCTGTGTTTCTTTCAACCATCTACATGATTGGGAAGCTCTATTTAAAAAGAAAAGGCAACGATCTTATTACAATAGCCTGCATAATTTCTTTCAGACAAAACCAAACTAGTTTCAAATAAGGTAAGCCAAATTTTATAAGGATTTGTTCATCACTTCTAATTTATGATGTTTAGTTACTCAGTTGGAGCTGATAAATCAAAATTAGCTGCCAGTATTCACTAGGCATATTAACAACACAAGCTGTGTGTTTAGTAACTTTTAAAAGGATATCTGATTTATATATAGGCGTAATGTAACTGGAAATGAGTTAAACACTGGCTTACTGTCAGCTTCAGAAGCCTAGAATAGTT
Organism: Nipponia nippon; assembly: GCF_047370975.1. Lineage (NCBI taxonomy): Eukaryota > Metazoa > Chordata > Aves > Pelecaniformes > Threskiornithidae > Nipponia > Nipponia nippon. The sequence continues at coordinate 80,778,044 of NW_028262358.1, read as the reverse complement.
TGACTTTTACTACACATTTCATAAATTTATGTCTGGGAACGAACCAGCAAGAGAAACCTCAGTTCACAAATGAAACTTTTCAAAACTTCACCTGAGGCACCTGAAAATAGAAACGCGATATACCTTTTGTAATTATAGTTTGGTTGCCGCAAGAATATAATGCATATTGTAGTAATATTCTAAAAAGTAATTGGCATTTGAAGTTTGGAATTATACCCCAGTCCTGATAGAAGCCGGTGACTCAATCTGTGTTGAAAGCAGCTACAGATTTGGAGTTTCAAGGGTGACTGTTTCTTCCAAGCACCCACCTCTGCATTCTACACATTCCCTTATAGTGACCATCAGCATGTTTTCAAGCCATTTATTTACAAGGCAAGGTGTAAAAGTTAAGTTTGACGTGTTTGTCAATCTTATATCGCCTCAAAAAAAACATACTGAAAAAGGGGACAAAAGTAATAAACACAGGAATGTTTGGAAGAGCCACCTACAGCTGAGTGTGAACAAGCCATGTAAACAATGGCACAATATAGACACAGCTGAAAGCACTTAATTAGGTTGTGACAATTAGAGCAGTCATGTGAGCAACCTCAGCTTCTTTCCTTTTCCAGCAGGACTAGGTCTTGCTCAAGCAAACACACTGTCAAAAAAAAAACCAAAACCAAACACCATAAGCCCTGTTGCTTTAGATAAGAATTTAAGAATGCTGTGTCTTCCCCAACAATCAAGTTTTTTAATGGCAGAATACTGCAACTCTGGGACTTTAGAAGACTGCATACGGTTTGCTCTCTGAATGAGGCACTTTTTCAGTACTTAATACAGCTGGTTTCATTTGCTGGTTTGGTCACTTGTCATGCTAACTTATCAGAGAGGTCTTTTTGCAGTATGAAGCACAAAGCCATCTGGGATTTGAATTTATAGCTGGCAGTGTAATACATATGCCCTGGATTGCGAGGTTCAGTCCTCAGACTGTTTTAAGACTACTATTGAGGGGTACCCATTTGGAGACGTAGACAGCTTAAAAACTGTTAGTTCCATAGATATCTGCTAATCTCATGCATGAAACTGAACAGCCACCTTTCCAAAATAGCTTTGCTTGGCCACTTCTGGTCTACTTGGGTGCCAGCCTGGAGACCTGTTGGACTCTTAAGCAAGGGCCTGATTCTGTACTGCCTGCCAATTTGTTTAATCTTCACCCATTCAGCATAAGCAATTTCTGAAACAAAGAGGTTTGTGTAATAAAAATCAGTCTATCACAGGCTGACAACAGTTAGAAAGGCTGCTTTTCATGTTTGATGTTCCGATACTGTGCACATTTCTTGGATGTAGATCTATTGAGAGAAATCATGCTCTTTCACCTCCAGACTAATAGCTCATTCTCTTACGTTTATCCAGAACTATCAGATCACATTTGGCTCTTGATATAAAAAATGTCATTCAGTTTTTGCAAGTTCATAACCTGTAAAATTCTGGCTCTGAGTCCCTATCCCTCCATGTACTGCCCTGAGTGAGATAAAGCTGAGGTATTTCAGTTGCTCTTTCTGCTCCTTTCCATACTGACAACTGCCACTGTGGTGCATGACAGCGTACTGTCACTGGAAGATTCCTTATTATGGGGCTTGTACAGGTGAAAACTAAAACAAAATGCAGTTTAACGCCCACCTGCTCAGCTCCTGGGGTAACAATATGTAAAACTGCCTAGAATAAAGTACACAAAGCATTCAGGAAATAGGAACATAAACCCAATCTAACACCACATAGCTCTAATAAATAGGCTACCGACACATACTCACTTGTTCCCTCCTCTTCTTCCAACCTGAAGGCCCTTGTACTCTTGGCTGCACTGATGTTCAGCTTTAAGAGTAATGATGAAGTATCCCCCAGTCCAGACTACTCTGTACCCTGGCAGGTAAAACAGCCTCATGTGAGATGTGGCTTTAAAGCCATTTGAACTGAGGCTGGAGCAGTTAACATAGACTTCTGTCCTCCTGCATGAACCCCTCTGTCAGTAAGCTGTCATGCAAAAGGCAAGCACTAACTTCTCTTTCCACTCCTTCCCAATAAAATAGCATGCAGGTTATAAACAAGGCAGCGATGCTTGTGCTTCTATCTCGGGTGTACTCCGGGCTGCTAGAAAACCTTCGTGGCTTTGTATGTAGAGTCTCCATCCCCAGCGTGGTTACAGGGGGCTTCCTAACTCTGTGCCTCATGTGTACAGAGCGTGACTGTGTGATTGTGGATAGCTGTGTCTGGGTTAAGAGCAAGTAACTAAAAGTGGAGAGTTTGTAAGGATGTTTGGCTTCCTCCATCACCAGACTCTGTGAGTGCTTCTAGGCAGTCCCATGACAAAAAATGAAACCAGAGTAGCCTAAATGTCTGCTGGTGGTTGTCTGAAATAACCAAAATAACCTGCTTGACTTTGCTGTGACACATGCTGGAAGAGTTCCTCAGGCAGCTACAGCTGACAGGCAATTAGGAAATTGTTCCATGCCATTTCACAAGCTGTCAGTTAATGGCTCCCAGCTGAAGCACAGACACTGCCTAGGCGAGTGCTAACCCCATTTCACTGAAGACCACTGAAGGAGCAAAGCTGAAGACAGGAACTCACTCGGAGATAGGCAGGAAAGCAGTAAAGTTACTGTTAAGAAACACTGGCTCCCGGCTCTGATACCTAGGACATCTGATTGGGCTTGTGGCCGTCTCCAGCAGTGGTTTGCAGGGGGACAGGCTGGGGGAGAAGCATGAAAGCAGTTAGTTCAGCTGGAAGCCATTAGCGTACAGCTGAGAGGCAGCAAGGAGCAGCTTCCTAAACTGCTTCCCAGCAATACCTCGGTGAGCATTTCCTTTTCAAGGCAGATGCAAGCTGATAACATAAGACTAAAACTTAAATTGAACTTGCCTCATGCCAAAATCAAACAAGCAGGTTGGAAGTGCTCATATGTTTGGGAATAAGTGAGAAGTAGTTTATGCACCTGTTTTCTATCATCTCTTAGCTGTTTGATCCTGGCTCCCAGCTAAGACCTGGTAACTGACTGTGAGGATGCATGCAGTCCCTTTGAAAGCAAAATCAAACAGGTGAAGACTGAAAGCCATGGCTCTTAGTGATTTAAACTTGCATCTTTAACTTTGCTCTGAAACAGAGCAGAATAGCTCTCCAAGAAACCAGTAAAGTAAACCTGAGAAGTAATAAAGACCAACCTGTTATATGTTAGTCTCAAAAATAGCACACAAGTCCCCTCCATCTGCACTTTACAGTAAAAATGGTTAAGCCCAGTTTCAGAGCTTAAGCACTTGTGTGTTTCCTCCAGACTCTTTTCTACACTCCGTCCCCAAAGCAATTTCATTTTGGGTGATGAAGATGGCAAACTAAAACAATGAGCTTAGTGATTTACTGATGTGGTCAATTAGAACAGTCTGCCAGATGACAGTCCTTCAAGATTTCTTCTAGGGATTCTTGGTATAGGTGTTTTTGTTTCTGAGCATGCTCCCTGTTGTGGTACTCATCTTTCAGCTTTAGCTTTTTTTGTTTGCTACGTAAGGATGGAAGGTACTTATTGTAGCCTTGTGGAGTCCACTCCTAATAGCAAAAGCTGCTGTAGCAACACTGAGTGGCTTTTGAGAGCTGGACAAAAATCACTCAGCTGGTTTCTGAAAACATTTATTTTGTCTGAATGATACCTGACATGTCTGACACCACCTCACAGAGTGTTTCAGCTTTTTTTTTTTCTTTTAAGAGCACCATAAATCAAACACTGTGAGTTTCAGTCCAGCAACATATTCATGAATGTGAGTAAGAAATATTCAGGCCTTTTTAGACTCTATATTGGTCTTCTTGACAGATACATGCTTAGGACAATTTTAGTATGTTATGCTCCCTTTTAAATTCAACCATATTAAAAAACTGCTTCTCCTATTTGCTTGATTGGAATTATTATTCCAGTGATGTTCACTTTTACTACATGAATATATATAATACTTTGATCAAATGTTCCCAAATCATAAGCCAAAAAGTTCATATTTATTTTAGAGAAGATTTTAGGACAGTTCATCAGTCACAGAACATTTCAGTTATAGCACAGGTATACTTTCAAATGAACTGTAATATAACAAAATTGTTGGGTTTTGCTTTTATGGTAACAGTTGCATGTGTAGAACACTGCAGACAGGCATCAAGTCTGGATATTAGTGTTTAATTAATTGGTTTACCCAGTCAACAACAGGATTTTCAATCCTGTTTCTGAATTCTGTAATAACAATATGACAATATGAGTACAAGCTTTATCTACTTCACTAGCAAATTTAAAGCTTGCTGTGTGAATCTTGAACTGATATGAATCTTAACACATTAAGCTTTCTTCAAACATAATTATTTTCCTCTGAGGGTTTTTTCTTCCCTGAAGTGTTGTGTGAACTACTAAAAAGATTTACACAGTAAAACTTATTCCAAACTGGCCTTTGATCTGAAATGTCAGAAAAAGTAGTTTTAGTAAATCCAGACTTATTTGGAAATTTAAGTCATGTCTTACAAAGAGTTTCAATCAAAAAGGAACAACTAGAAGGGTCAAATAATTTCAAACTCTTTTGGGATGAAGTCCCTTTAGTTTTGAGGCTCAAATTTGACAATTTAAAGAATGATAGAGGACGAGGAAGTTTCCCTATGCAGATGAGATAGCCCAGTAATGGGTATGCTCATGCAAAGAACTGAAGATCGATCCTTCTTTTCCTTTTTTAGAGTATGAATTTGAGCCCAGGACATCCAGGCTGCAAGGTTGTTTCATGGTAAATTTATAGTATTTGAAGTCTTTTTATTCATTATTTAGATTTTTAAATAAAATTTTAATACTGAAAAAACTTGCTTCAGAATTCCTTTTAAAAATATTTGTATGTTTGTCAATTTTCAAAAACTAGCAGCAAAAATTGAGTTTATAGGTTTTTGGTTTTCTTTCTCATTTACATGCAATGACAAATTCAGAAGAAGCAGTAAACTTATTGCAACTTCTTTGTCTCTATCTGGAATGTTTCTAAGGCATAAGAAATCAGCTCATAACCTCTGGCTTCCATTTTGTGAAAACAAATAACAGGGTTGGAAATAACCTCAGAGTGCTATGAATCTTCCAAGGTAGAATATCAATAGCAGTACTCAATCGATATTTCAATTATCACTAGAATTTTCTCAGTATTTCTAACCCATTTTTCAATCAAGTATTGTGAAAATAAATAGAGCAGCTCAGGGATTATGGAATATTATGAGAGGCAGGTGGAAATGAACGCTTCAGTCCTGCAGCTTTCCTGTATGAAATCACACACGCTTCCACCACCAGTTAATTCAGTGCCCAAGCTGAAGTGCAATCCCCAGCTCTGGGTTTTGATCCCAAGTAAGGTACCAGTCAGCATCACTCGACGGCCTGGGCTTTCTTTGGTGAGCCAGAACAACACCAAGTCACACAGAAGCCAGGCTGGAAAGCAGAGGCTAAAAGCTGAAAGAAAGGTGTTGTTTTTTTCTTCATTTCCCCATCAGCTTCATTGACTCGGGGGGAAAAGGGAGCACTGGAGCAAACAAGAAACCCTCAGACAGATGCAATTGAGGGAAAGCTGAAGGAAAAAACGCTTTGTTGTTTTCAGCAATTACTTTCTGTCTTCCTCCCCACTCCATGAAATGAATGCTTGAGCACAACTGCAACAAGGACACCAGAAACCCAGGGACAGGGTCTAACTGAAAATGCCACCTTACCTAGCCTGGCAGTCATCAGTCAGTCAGGCATGTGCAGTGAACAGGTAGATTAGGACCTGGATTTCTTGCATGCGAAGCTTTAGTAATTCTGAAGAGGGACATAAGATACCTATGCAAAGTTGGGAATAGACCATAGTGTTATTCTTTCTCACTGCATCAAGGGCAGAAATTTCTCACTGATGCAACAGAAGGACAACGTGATCCCGCCTGCAGTAGATGGCAAAAAGATCAAGAATTAAACACTTTCAAATCTCCCCAAATGTTAATTAAAACAAGGAGATGAAGGTCTTATCTTCAAAACTATACACAACCAAGAAATAAACATATTGAAAAGTATGAAAACAACACATCCCTGCATGATATAGAGTTGTTAAATCAAATTCCGCAGGGGAAAGGGTTTGTCCTTTGACTATTGTCTAGGTATTAGGCGACAGTGGGGAAGATGTATTTTATTTAATAGTACTGATAAATGAAACCAAATGCAGCTTGTTACCACTGGCACTGGGATGAGTCATTCTGAAATACAATATCATAACCACTCCAAGTCAAGCCTTAAGCAATCCAACAATGCTATTTAACAATGGCCTCTTTATATCCCCATTCAGCCATTCTGTTCTGCTTACTCATGGACAGTATGGTACATGAAGTCTGGATAAAGTCCTATGAAGACATCATATTCTTACTATAAAGGAAATAAAAGAATCTATAGATTTGTGAGGTCATCTCTGTCAATACAATGACTTCTTTCAACCGGTTCTATGCTAGCACCTATTATCTATGAAGGCTAAAATACTGTTACTGAAGTCAAGTGCTTGCATTTGAATATGTTGTTGAAGGAAGGAAGAGTATAATCTTGCACTGAAGTCATGCACAATGGCCAACATGTTACATAATCCCCCTCTTCCCCTCTTATTCTTAAAAAAGAATAAAGAAAAAAGAAAATGGGACAATGTGGAAATCTTTTTCCCTAATAAAATGGGCATAGCATGATTCTCTCAAATGAAAACAAGATGATTTCGCAAAAAATAAAGAGGCCATTTGTTGCTCGTAGATTGTTCCAAATTAATATCTTCCGCATCCTGTATAGTTTTGAATTTTGCTGTTGTGGGAACACCACTGATCGTGTGGGCTGGATTATTCCTTCCAGAGTAATGCCAAAACTTTGCCAAAATTGCCTGTACAGTCTTATGAAGCTGACAAGATTTGGTTTGTGTTTATTCAGACAAAGTCTATTCATAGAATAGAATCATAGAATCATTAAGGTTGGAAAAGACCCTTAAGATCATCGAGTCCAACCGTTAACCCAGCACTGCCAGGTCCACCACTAAACCATGTCCTCAAGCACCACATCTACCCTTCTTTTAAATACCTCCAGAGATGGAGACTCAACCACTTCCCTGGGCAGCCTGTTCAATGCCTGACTACCCTTTCAGTGAAGAAGATTTTCCTAATATCCAAACTAAACTTCCCCTGGCGCAGCTTGAGGTTGTTTCCTCTCATCCTATCGCTTGTTACTTGGGAGAAAAGACTGACCCCCACCTTGCTACAACCTCCTTTCAGGTAGTTGTAGAGAGCAATAAGGTCTCCCCTCAGCCTCCTCTTCTCCAGACTAAACAACCCCAGCTCCCTCAGCCTCTCCTTATAAGACTTGTGCTCCAGACCCTTCACCAACTTCCTTGCCCTTTTTTGGACGTGCTCCAGCACCTTGATGTCCTTCTTGTAGTGAGGGGCCCAAAACTGAACACAGTACTCGAGGTGCAGCCTCACCAGTGCCAAGTACAGGGGCACTATCACCTCCCTGGTCCTGATGGCCATGCTATTCCTGATACAAGCCAGGATGCCATTGGCCTTCTTGGCCACCTGGGCACACTGCTGGCTCATGTTCAGGTGGCTGTCAGCCAACACCCCCAGGTCCTTTTCTGCCAGGCAGCTCTCCAGCCACTCCTCCCCAAGCCTGTAGCGTTGCATGGGGTTGTTGTGACCAAAGTGCAGGACCTGGCACTTAGCCTTGTTGAATCTCATACAGTTGGTCCCAGCCCAACAATCCAGCCTGTCCAATTTATTAATTTATTTATTCATTTAGGTCCAATCCATTAACGGCAGCTATGATACTGGTTGTGCTTCAAGGAATAACAACTTTTCCTCAGAAATAATATAGCTTCATTTCTGGGGTGCCATTAGCAATTTCTTATAATCCATAACAAGTTGTTAAGAAAACAGAAATAGAAAAGTAAAATTAACTTTTAGTTGGGTAAAAGATATAGATGTTCATAATATAACCACCATATAGCTCCCTGAAAGTACAAACCAATAGTTTTGTCAGTCTTTCACTTGGTAATTTTAAAGGGAATGAAGAGAAGAGAGTGACAAACCTACAGTTTCCAAGGATTTTGCTGGTTCTTGCTGACAAATACTATGTTTTCCTGAGTTACAACTACTGTTTAGTAACAAAACAGACTAATGATATGATCTTGGGAAAAAAATAGTAGCCTTTGGTGTCAAAATCACATCAATAAAAGAGAGAATATTGGGTTTCCTCTATGCACTATTAAATCAAGTACTAATTATAGAGAAGCAGCACATATTCCTTCTGGGTTTAGTCAATTATTAAAGATAATTTAAAATGTGGAACCTGTTGGTGGCAGAAATTATTTGCAAAAGTTACTTTCATTACACAGGGACAGCAAAGAATTGCAGTTGCTGATGTCATATCTGACCTTCTCTATGGAGGTTCCTGGGTGCTTACTTGTATTTATAGTGAAGTATCAGTGACTTAGCTTTTGCTCTTAGCCTAGGAAAATGCCTTTGTCACAGGCAAAGACAATACATTTAAGCAGAGATTATACAATATGATGGAATGAATTTATTTTTTTTTAAGAGGAAAATATTTAACAAATATACCCTTGCTGAAAATGAGCACATTACATGCTGCATTTCACTTTATTTAAAAAAAAAATCTCTGAAATCTCCCTCTGTTCTTATTCTACAGTCTCCTTTGTCTATTTCATTTATTACTTCCTTTGATGGCACAGTTAAAAGCATAATTTTTTATCCAAAGGAAAAATGAATTTCTGCATTCCTGGGTTGCATGCATTTACTGTAGTCCATTATCACATTCACACCCCGCAACATTGTAGACAATCAATCACCAAATATCACCAACTTTTCAAGTAGAAGAATATCAGATACACGTGAGGGATATCTTCTCATCAAGGCACTGATCCTAATAATGAAAACATGACGTGCAAGGGAAAGGAGTGGGAATGGAAAGACAGATGCTGATGGGGAGCTTTTGCCACACACTTGGTCATCTTATAATTCTAACCATTCAGTATAAGACAGGCAACAGGGATGATTGCTATTGTTTTACTGATTAGTCATTCTCTCCCTTTTTTCCCAAAAGGCACGCTGGCCAACTCTACTTAGTAAATATTGACACCTGTAAACCAAGCTGGCTGATGCCTTTGGCTCTTCAGCTCTCTTCCCATCTGTTGCCTGGGAATTTTAAGCGAAGTATTTTGGGACACTTGCTCTCTTTTCATTGAAAACTGTAAAAAAAAAAAAAAATCACTACCCAAAAGCTAATCCTAGAGCCACATGGCTCTAGAGAGGCCTGTAGTAACTAAAGGGAAAACAGAGCATATGTAAAATGCATATCCCACTGGCCTCTTCTGACTACTCTTCTTTAGTTAACAGCATGCCAGGGTAATCTGCTTAGTTACCAAGTGGAGCTTTCTTCCCTTTTCCCCATGAGATCACCCTGACCACGATCAAAGTCCAAACACATTCTCAGCTAACTCTATTGTTCCCAAGAGTGGGATTAATGACTAATTATGTCAGGTCACTCATCCAGATGGCCTCTCAGATGTTCCTTTGTCATTGCCTGACCTTCCATATGCCCCTTTGACCTTGAGGTTTATTTCCATGGCAACATGAAGCCTCAGTTTCCTTGCTGAGATTGCCAAGAAGTGGCCAAAAGGGGGGATATGGGATAATCTACCCACACTTTGTATTCTGCTTCCATCTCATGCCTTGTTAAATCCAATGAATAGATAAAAAATGCTATCGGATCCCAGCTGAGTGATGACCATGGTCATGATTCTATGTTACATGCTATGTTTTTTAAATTAGCAGACAGCTTTGTACATGGAAACGTGCATTTAATTTGAAGAACATCAATCGCCATAATGTGATCTTTTTATCTCATTAATGTTAAGCAAGGGTAATAGAATGGAATTACAAAATATCACTGTGAAAGGAATACAATTCAGAGAATTATAGATATCCCCCATTAAAGCCCTAGAGATGTTTAGATAAGTCTACTTGTTCAGTTTCATAAATTAAAGATTCTTTTACCTTTCCTGAGGTTTAAACTTAGCCTTGGATGTTGATCTTATTCTGAAGAAGGATTTTAACATGGTTAATGCAATGGACAATTTTCCTAACACAGCCAAATAAGTAAATAAAAATATAAAAGACCATTAACTGATGAACTCAATTAAAAAGGTTGAATGGTATTTCCATGAGTTGAACACTATTTTTTTTTAGCATTTAAAAATTAATATTGGGCACGGTCTGAATTTACTACTCTGTGCTGTCAACTGTAGCAAAACTGGTTAACCCTCTTGCTACCTGGCCATAAAATGAAATGATAATCTGCTCCTTTTTTCAAATTTCCTTAAATGTTATTCATTAATTGGTTAAAAACAATTATATGTGCAAGAGTGAATAATGAACATCAGGCTTACTGCTTACCATGCTAAAACAGCATCTTAATGGAGCAGTATCACTGTTTATGCCACATCCCCAATTCTCACACAGTCTCTTTTTTTAAAGGAGCCACTTATGTGAATTAAATGGGACCAGCCAATATACCAGCCAATCTGGAGCATCATACCAGCCATATTTTTTCCTAGTTTTGAAGGATGTCAATGTATACTATTTTACAAATTGCTTTGCAAATGCATTCCAGAGATGTTAGTTGGTCTTAGTGCAAATTCTTGTAAGACTCAGAAACATCTACAAAGCAAACCAGAACATAATGCAGTGCCCTCAAACTGCTTATTTGCTCTTCATTCTTAATCTCTTGCAATGGGCACTGACAGTATCGCAGGGAAAGTTACCTCTATGTATGCATGTCTACATAAAATTCTATAAAAACTACACTGAAATAATAAGGCTTTTAAAGATAAAAGCAAACAGGTTCAGAAATAAAGGTGACATTTGCATGCCTGTAGCTCTACCCTCTGTATATATGGGTTATCAGCCAGCCTTCATTCAGATTATAATTTCAGTTTTATAGTGATATAGCTTCAATGTAGGGCCAAGACATTTAACTGAATGAGACAGTGTCCTGGTTTTGGCTGGGATAGAGTTAATTTTCTTCCTACTAGCTGGTATAGTGCTGTGTTTTGGATTTAGGATGAGAATGATGTTGATAACACACTGATGTTTTAGTTGTTGCTGGGTAGTGCTTATACTAAGTCAAGGACTTTTCAGCTTCCCATGCTCTGCCAGGTGCACAAGAAGCTGGGAGGGAGCACAGCCAGGACAGCTGAACCAGACTGGCCAAAGGGGTTGTACCATATTTGGGGTATTCATTGGAATGACCAAAGGGGTCTTTCCATACCGTATGAAGTCATGCTCAGTATATAAACTGGGGGAGTTGGCCAGGGAGCAGCGATTGCTGCTTGGGGATGGGATGGGCATTGGTCAGTGGGTGGTAAGCAATTGCATTGTGCATTACTTGTTTTGTATATTCTTCTATATCATTATTATTATTATTTTATCTTCCTTTACTGTCTTATTGAACTGGCTTCATCTCAACCCATGGGTTTTACTTTTTTTTTTTCCGATTCTCTCCCCATTCCGCTGGGGTGAGGGGCGGGGAGGACAAGCAAGCGGCTGTGTGGTACTTAGTTGCCAACTGGGGTTAAACCACAACAGACAGACATTATTTACATAACATAGTGCACAAGATTTCTGTCTCATGCCCTCCTGTTCTGGAAGGAGAAGAACGATGAAGCAGAAATGCATCACTAAACTTTTCGTTGTTTCGTTCAAGAAATTTCTAATATTTTATCCTGTGCACACAATCAGCCACTGTAGGAAGGAAGCAGAAGATCTCTGAGCTGCCGTATTCTTTCACAATTTCCCCTGAATCTGTGAGCTGGACGAAACTGGGGACCCGAACAGAAGCTGATACGTCATCATAGCTTCAAAGTCTTTACAATGATATTTGTGTACAGAGGATAATGTTAAGATCATGTTCATTACTTCCACTTTGGTCCTTCAAAATTTTAATTTCTGCACTTTCCAACCTTAGCACTCTAACAGTTTTTAACTGAGTTTCTAAATGTTTCTAAGGAGAAAGATGAAAAATTAAAGGAAAGTCCATTATATGGTACAATTTTCTAAGTATCAGTAGCATTCCTTGTTCAGAAACAACCAACCTTAGTGAAGCACAGAGGGGATGTATAGTTCATTCACTAGGCAAGAAGCCCATTTTCATAATTCATAATATTGTGAATATTCTTTTACCTCGGCGTAATGTTCCACAAATACAAATTAGAAATTAAATACTACTTGATCATTGTATTTACAAATGCACAGACCCACTAAAGTTTGTTCATTGACATACTTAATGCATAAATAGTGCAGGTAGTACAATACAATAGCAATGCACAATGCAAAGAACAAGTTAAAGTTTTCAGAAATGCAAAGAACACTTTTAAATACTACAGCACTACCAAATCAACACATATTTGCACACATTGAAAGTCATTGGATAAGCAAATAAATAAATACAGACATACAATGTAAAAAGCGAGTAAAATGGAATAATGGGATACTTTTGGAGGCACTTCATAGTCCTGCGTAGGTGTTCTCAGAAGTCAAGTTTGATGTGAGAAGGAAAAAAAAACCCTGCATTTTCCAAAATGGCCTCTCATCATGGGTATGAAAGTTATTTTCACATCTAAATGAGGTTTGATGTGTGCACATTCTATTGATTTTGCACAAAAGTGACAGGGTGCTGAAAGACCCATAAAAATGATTTGTGTATAAAACTTGTATTCATACAAATGCAGGCTCCACCAAGGACCACTGGAAAGTTTGCAGTATGACTAATATGCTCAGAATAAATTACTTAATCAGTGCCTCTACTGGGAATAATGAGAACAGTTCAACGATTTACCATAAGTATTAGGCCAATATATACTAGTATTCAATTTTTTAAAACAAAAAGGGAACATGAATGAAATGTCTGAAGGACAGCAACTAGTTGTTCAGTGTTCAAAATACCAAATTCTTTAGAAGTGACATGCACACAGAAATGCCTTAGCACAGAAATGCATGCATGATACATAGAGAAATCCATATAGCAGATGGGAGGGACAATTCCGTCTTTATAACATAATTAATTACTTATAAAGTAATGGTAGTGGCCAATCATTAATACTTTGAAAGTGTCTGTTTCATCAAAGTTTATTGGTGGGTGTTTTATCATGCTCCAAGAAGTGATTAAGTAGAATTCAATATGTCTTTTTAGGTCTGGCAGGATTGTCATGTGGTTAAGGATAGATCTGGATGTTCTTCATTGCTTTCCCATTTAGCTGAGGTAAGCCTTTGAACAAATTGCACAGATGTTCAATGTCTGTTTTCCTGCATAAGAAACTGAGCTAATAATAATAATTGCTGACGTTATAGATGTGCACTGAGATTGCATTAACTAATGACGTTAAGGCACCTTGGAAAATAATGGCTCACATTGTAATGAATTAGAGACAGTTTGGGGTGTGCAAGGACTGTAGAACTTTGCTTCCCATTATTAAATAACTACTTCCTTCACAATCCACGGTATCATAACAAGATCTGGTAGGATACCCCACACCACGTAAAGAATAAGAAATAGATGTCTGACTGAAAGGCTTATATATGCAGTTGTACATCTAGGTTCAGCAGGGAATCCTTGATGCAATGCTGACCACAATGGAGGGTAATCATATCACCAGCAAAATAATTTCTGAATGTTAAGTGTGAAAACATTTCCTACGAATTTGCAAAGCAATTGAACTTTTACCTTAGCACAATGCAATACCAACAGAAAAAACAGAGGAAGAGAAGTTGTTTTATCTCAAAAATCTGTATGTGATTTTGAACGTTAACTGTGCATTAGAATGACCAAGGCATGATTATTCCAGACTGTCAATGCACTAAGGCATATTTTCCAGGTATTTGATCAAAGGAATGGGGGATTTTAAGTGAGCTGTTTTGAAGTGTATAGAGTTGGTAAATCTCTGCAATAATTTTTCTGCAGTTAACAACATTGGAAAGTTGCTTGGTATGTTGATATATAGTGCAAGGATATTCTGCACACTTTGAAGTTTACTAATTCCATTAAATTTATTTTTTAATGAAGTACTAATAAGAGTAAGAAATGCCACTGACTCTCAGTAATACCCATGCTATAGTACTTTTGCAGATGTGCACCCCTTAAACTATGTGTATGGCATAGATACCTTGCATTGAATTGTTTTGTGATGAGCAAGGGAGAAAAGGAAGACAAAAATGCCAGGTCATCACTGTCACACACACAATACTTGTTTCTCTACCTTTGGATATGTATAGAGTCAGTTTTACAAGTATTTCTGAAAGTTACACACCTAATGTTCCAGGCAGTAAAGAAAAACAATAAAACCTGTTCTATTCTAACAGCTGTTTTTTTCCCTTTTTCCTACCCACAGCATATGCAAAATATTTTTATAGAAATGTTTTTAATATTGCATAGTTACAACTCATTATTTGGACAATATAACAACAATACAATTGTTATCATCATTATTTTACAACTCAGAGGTCCTGATCCAAAAAGATGTTGTGGTGTATAGGAAAAGGGTGGAAACCATTTCACTTGGAGACACTGAAAAAGTATCAGAAGGACTGATTTTGTGAGCTGGGACTGAGCAGAACAGACTTCCAGATCCTGCACCACTGAAATAATCTTTTTAATTAGAATGAATTAAGACAGAACCTATCTTGACACCAATATCACCCAGAGCACTCATCTGGGCTGTGGGAGACTCAGGTGGTTCATGCCTGTGAGCTGGATCACTGGCAGGTTGGAAATCCTTGGGCAAGAGCTCTAACCAGAGCTACAGGAAAGGAGATACAATAAAAGACTCTCCTATCAACTCAGGGGATTCTCAAGGGGGTCAATCAGGGGAAGGTATTTGGGTTTGTTGCCAAAAGTCATTTGGGTTTGTTGCTTAAAATGAAAAAAAACCCAAAACACCAAAAAACCCCGCAGGCAATTCTGATCCCAGTCACTAGCTACTGGATGTCTACCTTGGTAAGGCTTTTCTATAATCCTTGCCTAAGTACTCTTTGGATTCACCCTGCGGCAGCTCCTCCTTCCTTATCAATTTCCAAACCACTGGGAGAGTCAGCCAAGGAAGAAAGAAGAGTCACTTACCCTACTGTAATGCTGGGTCTCAGAGCTCTGCTGCCCATGCGACCCTTAGCCTGGTTAACTTGATCCCCTTCGCTCATAGAGGGGTTTCCTTTTCTCTGAGGGTCCCCTGCAGTGAAGGATCCAAGCAACAGGGGTGCTCGCTCCTCCCCTTACATACTTGGACAGGGAAAACTGGATGCTGGTGTTGCAGCTGTTCCTGCAAACCTGCCTATTTGAACCATGGTGCTGAGTAAGGAAGGGTCCCAGGTAGAGCACACCTCTCAAAGCAGCAGAGTTACCATGCTGCCAGATGATCAAACTGCCTTGTCTTCGGAGAAGCCCAAATTGCTTTCATGTGGGAAGAAAAGGGTGTGGAAACGTTGACTCTGTCCTCTCCCCTTTCCAGGAAGCAGAGCTATCAACCACAAAATCAAGCTACGAACACATGTAAAGAACTACCCATCCTTGTTCAGTCACAGCATTGCTGATTCTCAGTTCCAATGGTTAACTCCTCTAAGTGTAAATCAAGACTTAATGTGAACAAAACCCTGAAATGGTCTCATCAAAGAACCAGGATGAAACGGTCATAAAACGGGCTTAGGGATAGGTCTGATTAAAGCATATGTACTTTATGCCTAGCGTACAGTCTAAATTCCTGGCTTCATATGGTTATGTCTCAATCTCAGTTTTCATTTCAAAAGAAATTTCATCTTCTCACTCCCTGCATTTTTTAAGGAATGGTTGAAATTCAAGTCAACTATAACCAACGCAGGGATGCCTGTCTGGGTTTTGAAGCAATTCTAGAAAAAAACTCTATGAGAAGAAAGCTCTCTCTTGCAGCCCAGTAGGATTTTAGTCTCAAGACTGATTTCTTCTGTAGCCCAGAAAGTAATACCATTGCAGTGAGGAATGACATGGTGTCAAGTGGAGAAAGGAAGAAGGCTCTAAATGTCATCATCTAAGGTGCTGAGATAAACATGATACGAATCTTTTATTTTCCCATCAGATGATAGAACTGCTGCCACATTTTCCCAGGGCACAGTGGCTGTTTCTGCTGTTAGAAGAGAGAAAATATACCCATCCTGAGACACACAGTTGCTATCACTCTAGATACAGACCAATGCCATGATGCTAGAGTGGGGTTATGGGTTTGAAAAGTATGTGCTTGGGACTCTACTGTTTTATTTAGATGATTGTCTGAATCGTAATAGATTGTGCTGCAAAGGCTGTCACTGTGTAAGTAAATGTATAAACCAGTCAGAAGGTCCCAATTCAATTTCTTTTTTAACTTATCCATTTAGTGGCATTGCTGAAATAACCTAGCAGTATATTATTAATCTTCCCAGCCTCTTATACAGTACTCCCAGTCTGGCCTACAGCTCAGAAACTAACAAATTATTTTTTTCTCTCTCCCCCTCTCTTTCTCACATTTAGCTGCCCGCTCTTCTCTCTCCCAGCTGAGACTCACCAACCAGCCATTGCAAGGCATGGAGTAGGGGCGGTACTTTTTCACTGAAGATTTCATCAGATGGCTCTCACTGGAGAAGGAGTTCATTCACCCTGTGCAACTGGTTCTTCCAGGAAGAAACATCTCTAGCAGTTATTCCTAGAAGTACAATTAACCACATACTGTGCACAACAGAGAGCAGTATTAACTTACAGCTTCACAAGAAGAGCTAATAGCTTTATGGAACTTTGCTAAGATGTAGGATTTTATGTAATGGCTCATTTTAAGCATTTGGTAAACCTGTGGATGATTTACGGAAGCTTAAGAATTAAATGGGATTTTACTGTTTAGCAAAGAAGCATTATTCTCTGTTGAAGATGTAATGATTAACTCCACTTTGTGGTTTTGTTTTATATTGCGGGTTATGACATAACAGTATTGGTCTACAGTTGGCAATGATTTATAAATTGTGAATAAAAATGATTTTGATCCAATCCTGGCAAACCTTATCTTAGTCAGGAGCTACAATTTTCCTTATCACTGTTATTATTGGAAGGGAACCTGTTGCCTGTGAAGACTGGAAGAGAGGATTTACTAGAGGGAAAAAAGTTAATATTTATTTTAAGCTGCTAGGACATGTTCAAGCTGCATAAAGTGAACAGCATTCACAATTATCAGACTTCTTAGTCTATATAACCTGACAAAACCCTTTGTGGAAAACTCAAAATCTGAGAGCTGTTGTGTCACAGACAATAAGTTGTATTGTATTGTCTGGGGCCTATATATTTTTAAGGTGAATAAGACCTGTAGCTTAAATAAGATGTGTATAATTTTTAATTCCTCTCAACCTGCTTTAAAATAATGACTGCAGATATTATTTCAAGTCCTAACATGTGGCTTTGGAAAGGAAATGGATTACTTTGAAGTCGTTTGTAAAGGTGTTGGTTGCTGTGAAAACATTCACTTTCAGACAGTCACTTTGGAATTCTAAAACGGGAAAGAAAAGAAAGGAGAAGTCAAATGAATCGCACATGCTTCGAAGCCATCATCGTCAGAAAGCCCCATTTAATCATCTGACATGTGTGGGATCCTTCTGTAAAATAAAAAATAAAAAAAGAAAAGAAGACACAAAGTGAAGTGAAATGGGCAAACATGTTCCTTTTAGCTGCATGCAAACACGGAGAACCAGCCTGCCATGTCCATGCCAGGCGAAACACCCTTCACTTGCCTGAGAAATCGGAAACAATTGACAAGCACCCATCAAAACCCGAAGCAGCTCCATCGGCGATCATGTTTCCTGCTGTACGTGTGTGTGCATTGATTGACAGCGCTTCCTCTTCCGCCGAGCAGGACCCCGAGGGTAGCAGCCTGGCAGCTTGTTTTGTCAGCTGTGGCCAGCCGCTGTCAGCCCGGGCAGGGACCTTGTGTGCCGCGGGGGGCCCGGCCCAGGCCTTGCCCCTCGCTGGTGGCTGCAGCTGATGCACCCCTCGTCCCCTGCACTGCAGCAGAGCCCCCCACCCCTCCCCAAATAACATCTCGCTGCCATGATTTCAGCCTCCCCTCGGAAGGGAGGAAAGGCAAAGGGGAAGGGGGAGAGCAACGGCAAAGCCTTGGAAATCAGAAATTGCCGCTAAAACCTCTGTCCAGATGAATATGAAGTCTAGGACTTCACAACTGCTTGTTTTTTTGAACACTTGTGTGCTTACCTGCCTGGTTCCTGCTGTATATCAGGGATAATGTCTATAAGGAACAGAAATGAAACCAGTTTGCTTTTTGCACTATAAAATGGAAAGTTGAGAACTACCTAGAAAGTGAATAGAATTGTATGGGGTTTTTTTTACAATAATTTTCCCTAATTTTTCATTTAACTGTGAGGACCAAATTCAGAAGACAAGCTTGTCCCCTTGTCTCAAGACCCACAGTGATCTTGCTTTTAAGCATGCTTGTCTGCTCTTTACAGAAACCTGAAAGATGCAGTTCGTGTGCTGAGAACCCAGGCAACGTAAGTCCAAGAAACAGATACCTTCTTCTGGTCTTGTGGTAGACAAATTAAATCAACATGGACTCTATAGAAAGTGTGAGATTTTTGTTTTTACAATAACTTACGTCTTACTTCTAAATTTCATACAGAATTTTCAGTTTTAAATTTACGTATTTGCACAGCCTTATCTGCAGGCTTAGATGCCTTTAAGCAGTTCCTTCAGCAGCATGGCAGTCTTCCCACTCCATCCCCAGTGCTGCTTCGTAATGCTCTCCTGTCCCCACAGGAACCACCTCCTTCCCCACTCTCTTCTCCAGTTATTTCACGGCTCTTGTGAAAGTGTTGCCACCTTTAATTCTTCACTGAAATATTGTCATTCATTCTCCCCTTCCTATCCCACCAGCGTAGCTAAAACTGGTCTGAACATTTTGGAAGAATGCAAAATACAAGTATTTATTTTAAGCACATGATTGAATGCTAGCTAATTGAGGGAAAGATTTTCTTTCTGAAATAATGCAGCATCATTCAAAGTACTTTTAGGCCTTTTGACTGTATAAATAACCTTTTGCACTTCAAGGGTCATTAGATCACGATAGTTTGTAATACAATTATAGTCAGCACTCTGCTCTTATGGGCTGCCTGGTAATTTGCTTGTTAATATATTAGCACAAAGCATTGATCAAGTAGCTAATCCAATCACACGCTTGTTATTGATCTCTTATTGAGCATCCTGCCAGTGATCACTTTTCGCTCAGGCCCGGTCAATAGCAAATGCCAAATAGGCTCTCCCGCACCTAATGAGCTTACGAAATAAACCAAACATTTTCCTTTGCCCTCAAGGCTAGGATCAATTGAGAGCTTTTAGAGCAGAATTCAGATTATTTTTTCATCAGCTTTTCCCCTTTCTTTCTGCAAGCATGCAGGTTTGCATTAAGACCTCTGTCTAAGACTTTCATTCTAATTTGAGGACATCTGAAAAGCAGCTGCCATGTCTGAAATACTCGAACAGCTGTAAACAATAAATCATGGGGGTGAGGAATTCTGGGCTGCACGTTGGCATGTGGTCTGTCAAGCCAAAAAAATAGAGACATACAAAAGATCAAGAGGTCAGGGGTACCTGAAGTCTACAAAAAAATGAACTTGTCCCATATTTCATCCCAGAGAGCCATATTCTGGAGGAAGGCCTACACAGCATTCTTTTACAGGAGGATCATGCCTTCATACACCACGGTTGGGGGAGGCTTGGGGGTACTGCAATGAATTAGACATGAGCCTTTTCATATTGCTGCTATTGCATTAAGGCGATTCCAGTATCAGCTAATGGAATTTCACACTACAGACAGAGATTCTTGCTGATGAAAAGCACACCAGAATTATGCAGGAAGAAACAGTACTTCAGTTACATGCAAAAGTGCCAAATACTAGTTCTTTAACTTATAACAGTTCCCAGTTGCTTACCGTGCAGTACGCGAATGTGACCATAATGGATTTACAGTTACTCAGGAAAGAAGAGAGTGAGAAAGAAGGGAGGAGAGAGGTTTTTTAGAAGAGGTAACTTTTACTTATCACAAGAATTTTGTAACTTTTATCAGATGTCTTTTCAGCTAAAACAGCTTAAGTCTCTGAAGAAAGTTCTTTGGAAAGAACATTTTTCCATTTAGTCAGAGGCCTTATAGAAAAACAATAGTGCTGTAATAGTAGCTTCTATTAGATCATAAAAAAAGAATGCAAGATCCTTAGATCTTAAATATCCTTGCTTCAGCTATTACTATTAGCACTATTTTATATAGCTAGGTTGCATTTTCACTTTAATCACTTTTATTCCATGATCTTGTTTTGATTATTGTGGTTACTATTTTCCTCATTACCGTACCAGATTTAAATTACAGAGAGATGCAATCTGAATATAAACCAGGTATGGATTTAAAATCTTTAAAAGCATTTGTAACATGTAAGCATGCAATTTAAAACCATTACCAAAATCTGATTACTTGCCTGGGGAAAAAAAGTTCAGCTAGAAACACCGGCGATATCTTTTTGGAATTTTTCTTTTGAATTGCTCACAATTATGCATTACAAAAATATTTGTTTGGCAGACTTTTTTGATGTCAAATGAAAATGAGTGCATCTTGTGGCTCTGTATTTTGCAAGTTTCCACTATCTATTTCTGTGCAATCCTCTTAATAACCAGCTGTACAAATCTTTACAGATGAGGCTGGACCTTATGTAAGAGGACTTTCATTTACATGACAAGACCTTGCTCTTGCCATTAGTAAGTCTTACAGGGTCAGCCTCCACTGACAAATACTTTACCTCTGTGTTTCGCCTCCATGTTTCCCCCTCTTATTGTCTCACTGCCTACACTTATTCTCAGGCTTTCTTTCAGAGTGATCCAGACAATTCCTCCAGGATCAAGCTCTGCAAGCTTCCCGGGATGGTTTAACCCTGATATCATCCCCAAAAAGACTGTAAGAAGACTGGACTGAGTATGGGCAACATTCACCTTCAACCTGGACAGGGCTTATCTTCTCAAACACCTACCTGCAACTTCATGCTGCAAAAAACACTGGTGGCACTCCTTATATTGTTTAAGGCATTTTTGTTGAAAAAGACACACACCCCAAAAATTGCACCCGAACCCATGGGACCACCACAGGCTCAGAGGATACTGTAGGCCACCTGGTCAGTATTTTATTCACTCTGCCCAAGAAAAGACAGTTACGAGCCACTTTACACGATTTGGTTTGAAGACAAGGGACTGCTCCCTGGTAGGATGCCCTTGGCTGCACAAGCAGAGCCATCCAGCTGATTTGCATCTTTCTTTCTCATGCAACCTTAAACCAGGAGAAACTCCACTAAGTCAATGGGCTTAGAGCAGTATACATGCTATTTGAGCTCAGCCCAAGTGTGTAAGAACTGTTCGGATGAGTCAAGCCACTAGCCTGCAAAACTGAGGATTTAACTCTTTATGACAAAGTTCCTAAAAGTATCACATTTTCTAATGCAGATGGTAATCTAGTGCTGCAATTCTACCTTCAGCTAAATCATTTAATGATTGGCTGTCTGCATAACCAATTAAGTTTATACAAATACTCTGATTTTACAAGCAACTAAAAGTAACTGGCAAAGTTAGACAGATATGACACTAAATGTGAGCACACATCCTATTGAACTTACAATTTAATTGAAAAATTGGTCTCTAATGTATAATTGGACTACTCAGCTTGGTTTGTTGTTTAAATGGTTATTTAAACTTTTTTGGAAATGTAAAGTTTTTCTTCTTTTTAAAAATGTTTTCTGACACGCACCTCTCAAAGAAAGGAGGCAATGCACTAATTCTGTATCACATCCTGTCCTTGCATTATTGCACCTCTCAAGTCAGTAACTCTTTAGGTCTTCAGAACTACATATTTGTTCTTGAGTTAACTCTGGAGGTGTAATCAGGACCTTCTGACTAACTGCAAAAAAGACTCCATGTTCCTTGTACTTACAAGATTTACTGTGTAGAATACAGAACATCATCTTCATGGTGGGGGCAAAAATGGGAGGGATTTAATAATCTGGATAGAGGAGGATTTCTACGTCCTAATTCCACATCTTTATCAAAATCTAAAAAGAAAGACTTCTTTCTAAGTTTCTTTTCCCCAATACTTTCCTCATTGACCACCAGAATCTCTTAATCATCAACTAACCAACTTGTTACACTTTTTGTTAACCACATTTTCCTGCTGTACAGCTCTCCAAAGCAAGGATCAAAAAGTGGGAAGTGACCGTTAATATTTTTCACTTTGAGATAAAACTCTTGTAGGCATCTGGCAAAAATACTGTGAATTAACCATAAGTGTGTGCTTATGGCAGTAGTAGCTCTCCATCTTTTCCTTTTTAATCCACCAGTCATGTCCTAAAGAGTTATTGGAACTAGTCATATGAAATCATTGCTAAGGCACTGGGAAAGAAATGTTTCATTGTTGTTGGTTTTTTTTCAAATAATGCTTTATACCCCCATGCTTAGCAGCTTAATTTGGATAGCATTTTATGCTCTTATGAGCCCTTCTATGCCTCTCGGGGAAAGAATTTTTTAGAAGCGTACTTTTCATATTGTGTCTCTTTACAGAAACGATACAGGCATGAATAACAAATAACAGCCAGTTTCCTGTAACTGGGGAGAGAGACATAAATCAGTTTGGTTTTGCCGTCTTGTGACCTATTGTGAACAGCTGCTTTGTCCTCTAGCTAGGTCTGTACTTTTAGGTGCACCTCACTAGGCTATACGCTATATATAATTAGGCATTTTAAGTTAGAGAAGATGAAAATCAAATATTAGAAATGTGGCCTCTACCATAATAATTTCCAAGAAAGAGACTGAATTGGTAGAAATAAAGATCAAACACCTAAAGATGATGCTTTTCATATGGATCCATCCAATGCACTCCTTTAACAATTCCTACCCGGGAAAGGGTTTTCTTGGCTTCCTGGCAAGTACCTGGCACCACCTTCTTTGAAGTACTGAAAGCTTTTTGATGAAAATGAGAGCCATTCTAAGATAGCTGGAATAAGATTTTGGCATAATATATTTAGCTGTATATTTTATCATTGCTTGAATTTGCATTGATTGTTCTTGGTTATTTCTTCAGCATTGATGCAAGCTGAAGTTCTGAAGTTCTACCGTGACAATGAAGTAGCTTATCTCTATGAAAACAAAGGCTAATTGGCTACATATTGCAAGGTGAAGTGTTGTGAAATAATGCAGAAAAAAAGAAAATCAGTATGTTAGCATTTTCATGGTGGAATGACACTGATAATGAGACTGGAATGACAAATTTAATTAAAAAATATAAATATTATGTTAGAAGCATAAACATAAGTGGAAATATTTATTTTGCTCTTTCACCTATGAAAACTGACAACAATGTTAAGCTTGTTCAGGTACAACAAGGCATGCATGTGTAGCAAGAAGCTATGAAAATGCCCCCTTTCCCTAAACCATTTAGATGAGTGTTTTTCTAAAGCAGTGGATAAGAAAGCAATTCCCTGATTTGATCTGAGTAGCCACCAACATTCAGTATAGAACACTGCATGCGATCATTATCTATTTCTTTGTAGTACTTCAAGAACAACAAATCACAAAGCCATGCTCAGCTTGGTTCCCTTGTGAAACAAAGGAATTAGACGGACTATCAGAGATGTACTCCAGGGGAGGCTGACGTCTCTAGAATGTCAAGGAGGTTCAGAGAAATGATGATTCCAAACACAAAGCCTTCCCTTCATGTGATCTGATAGAGGTAAAAATTAAAGATGCAGAAATGTTAATATAAAGCACTGTAATGTTGTTTTACATGTGCTGCTTTTGAAATGCATATTTGAAAACACTTTCTGTGAGGAAGAACTTCCTAAAAAGAAATCTGTGCTTTACCAGCTAAAAATAGCCATTTAAATAGCTATGAAAATTTCTATCCTTTCAATAATGTGATGAAAGAAATCAGTAAAATGTGTAGAACTAGTCCCTTCTGTGCTTCTTATCCACAATATTTTAAAAGCATTAATGTCTTTTAAAATAACTTTTAAGCATTCTTTCATAATTATAGATAACAGTCAGTTTACAAAATAACACCCTGTTTTAAAACTATCATCGAAACACATTAAATGAGCTACCAGAACTCTCTAATTTATAGCATTGGCAGACTGAAGGGAATGAGTGGGACAACTTCAGAAAACAGATTAACTAAATGTAGCAGAAAAGTCCAAAATGTCCACATTAGACACTTAACTTTTAAGACATTGACAAACACAGGTTTCAGACTTGCTAGACTGAATTAGGTGCTATTGTGGTGCGTAGTCCAAGAAAAACAGCTCACCACCTCCTTAAGACATATGACACAGAAGACATCTTAAAAAATTTCTGATGTGCCTTCCTTCGCCTTTGCTTCTGGACTTGTGCAGAAGTACTCTGCTCTCAAAATCTAGACCTATATTTGGTATATGGAACTAATTTGAAATTAAGTGGACTTTATATTTTAATCATTTGCTTCCTACAGAAACAGGGCTCAGAGTGCAGCCAGGACCAATACATCTTCTGGCCAGTCTGAATATCCTAGTCGTCACACCACCAACAGTTACAAGTCTTGTCCCTCCTGGCTTGTTCCTCTTCTAACTCCATGACTGATGCACTCCATGGTGGCCAGTGTCAATCAGATGAGAGGAAGATGCCTCTGAAACACTGTCTGGATTGAGTGCAGCACATACTTGGCAAGTGGAGGATGTAAGAAATTTTTATGTTCTCAGGCTATGAAGGGAACTGAGCCTCAGTTTCTGCCTTCCTAGGCAGTTGCTCAAACCACTAGGTCATTATATAAAAACAGATCCACACTTTAAGCTTCTCCTTTTCTCCTTCAGCAATGTTCCCTTTGTTGTTAGTCTTCTGTAATCAAAATGGTTTTGTGTTCTCTATGCTAGAGTCAGTGTTACCAGTGTAGAGTCTGGTGTTTCTCAGGGCTAAGGTATTCATGCATTTTTCTGATTTCCAGATGGATCACAAAGCAATTGAGGGGGAATTTGGTCATGCAGTTGCTCAAGTCAAAGCATCCATGCATATGTATAAGACATGAACTTAAGACATCTAAAAAAATTTCAAGACCACCAGCAAGATATCTAGAAAGCTGTAGATGCCTCTAGAGCTATATAATGCTGGGGATAATCTCTCTAAATCACTTCAATGGTAGAGGTGTCAGCATTATACAAAAGCCCCAATCTAAGCTGATTTTGCAAGTTTTATCTCACATTTTAAGTGTGCTTAAAGCCTAATCTGAAGGTTTTTATTTTGGATCAGAGGATATTGTCTTTTTTCATGTTGTAAAATAATCTATTCTATAACTAATTCTATTCTCATCAGTGGAGTAAGCCTTGAAGGAAGCTGACACCTGACATCCATTAAAAGCATGAATGGCTGGCTCTATCCAAAAGGTTTTGTTCACTCCTAATCACATGAACTCCCACAAAAGTAAATGGGAGCAACCAAGTCAAAACTTTAGAATTCATTCAGTAGTGAACTTTAATATCTGGCAGGGAGGGAGTTTATTTGAATTTTTTTAAAAAATAATGTAACAAGGAAACAAGCGTGGCTCTTTAATGTGGTCTCAAAATTTCCCATAAACTCTTAAAAATAATCCCTTTTTCCTACTTATAGATTCACCTGATGTAAAAACAATTAGATTATTGCAAAAGCAAGGGCTAAGTACATTTCAGGTTGTTGCTTCTCTTTAAGTGAAATGTATAAACATATATGTCTTCTTGAAGACTTTGAGTTCCAACTTGAAAGATGTCAGACTTAAATTATAGTAAAGCATTAAAAAGCTATCTGAAAAATTAATTTCAAAATTATAATTCTGCATGTTCCTTGCCCATAATATAGATCTACTATATAGTAATTTTAAAGTGTGTATTTTCTAAATTAAAACCATTTGTGATTACATACACAGGGGAGGTTGTAATCACACACTAATGCATAAATTTATGCCTCTATGTGATTGAGATTAATAACAACTTCAGAATTAGAAGGAACATCATAAAGGCCCTGCCAGTCATTGGCACAGGAAAGCTGTTATGCTTCTTTGGATATCTACTTATAATTCTAAAATTAGGATACAGATATGGAAGCTAGCCAACTGAGGTACCAGCAGTCATTTAACTGCAGTGCCATACAGCTCTCTGTGGATCTAATATTACTGCATTTCCCATGTCTCAGCTTCATGGTCATCTTATGCAGTGCAGTCCCATGGGTTTTCTTCCTCTTAAATATGTCCACACTTGTTCTGCCTTGGGAGCATATGCAGTATATCATATAAATCACAGTTACAGTAAAAAAATAGACCTCTCTCCTCCCAACATAGCAACAAAATAACAACTCCTGCCAAAAAGAAAAGGAGGAAGGGAATCTCCAAACAGTGTCTTTGGTCATTAGCCCTACTTAAGAATGACTAATCAGAAAACCCAGCGACTTTGGACCATGTCCATTTTATGCACTGAACCGAGCAGAAATGGAAATTCCAGTCAAACCTTTCACTGAAACAGCCTTGCACTAAAATTCCCTGTCAATCTCTACCAACACGGCATCATCTGAAGAAAAATCTGTCAAGACCTAGAAATACAGGGAGCAAGATGCCTATTTTTCAAAATAAATTCATGGCTGATAAAGGCTACAAATCATGGCTCTAATGTGCTTACTGAAAGAAGTTCGGTTTAGTGAATTCTCACCACAGTCTGCACCACTCAAATGTCTAGTCATCCATGAAGCAGAAACCCCAGAAACACACATTAGTGTAGGCTTGTCTTATAGGGTTCTCTGTAGGAAGATTAATATCTAATATTTTAAAATATGTCTTGGCAAGAACAGATGCGCATTAAGATTCCGGCAACATTTTCTGAATATGGCTCCAGACGGCAGAAAAGCAGGGGAACTCCTTCTGCACACTGATATGTTAGCAGCTCCACAGATAGCATCCACGGTATTGATTGCCTTTGACACAGTCACAGTGAATCTATTATTTAAGAAGGAGATATTCTTCAGTGAAACCCTGCAATAAGCAATAACAAATACTGCGTGTTCTTGGTTTCCTGCTGGAGTGGTAATGGGCAGAAACTCAGGGCGTTATTGTTGCCATATGTCTCGACAGTCATATTGATTTAATTGGTTGTCATAAAAATCTGACAAGAGGGAAGCCAGTTCATAGCTGGGTATGGGCCAGAGAGTACTGGTGAATGGGCTACTTAGATCTCTCAAGAGCCTCTTTGTCTTCTACCAGTGTCATTGAACTGGATGTCTTGTCCGTAATCTAGAAACAATCCATTTTATGGATGGAAATGCAGGCCATTTACTTTTGGATCCAATTTGTCCTACAGAATTGCAGAAAATCTTATATGTTGTGGAAACTATCTGTATTAATATATAAATTCCCTGAAATGGAAAATGTTTTCACTGAGGGCAGCAGATGGACTGCCTCATCTTTTGCCTCCATATCACCCATCCGTAAATCTGTGCTGTATTTAAACTGCTTCAGTCTTTACTTAACATCAAAAGACAACCACATGCAAGAACATCCATATTACATAACAGAATATTTAGCACTTGCATGAGAACTGTCATACAAGAAGCTTAATGCAATCTTACATATCTGTGGTTTACTGCAGGATAGCATTGCTACCCACATTTTATGGAAAGGGAAGGAAAAGAGAGATGCTAGAGAAATGATGCGACTTGGCTACAGTGTGAGGTAAAACCAGGAGTGGAGCGCGGGGGCTCTGCTCTCAGGCTATGAGCTTTACTAACAGACCTGTCCTCTTACTTTTTTCCTGCCACCCTGGCTCTGAAGTGCTATGAAAACATTCACTCTGTTTGGAAGAAGAAAACACAACTGCAGTTACCTTCCTTCCATGTTGAAAATACAACAGCCAACAGATACTCTTGTTTGTGTGTTCATTTTATAGTATTTTATGTAGTTCGTATCACTTAGGTCCATCCATGACGAAGTTAGGTGTCCAGTCTGTGTGAATCATCTGGGCTGCCTCTGTGTTCAGTGTCTTCTCTGGCAGCTCTTTCCACTGTGTATTGGGTCTGGCTGAGATGGAGTTAATTTTCCCCATAGCAGCCCTCATAGTGCTGTACTTTGTATTCGTATCTAGAAAAGTGTTGATAACACACCAGCGTTTTGGCTACTGCTGAGCAGTGCTCACACAGCATCAGGGCTGTCTCTCCAACATTTCTCCCCCCTCACCAGTAGGCTGGGGGTGGGCAAGATCTTGGGAGGGGACATAGCCAGGACAGCTTAGCCAAACTGACCAAAGCAATATTCCATACCATATATGACATCCACTCAGCAATAAAAGCTAAGATAAAGGAGGAGGAAGTGCGGGCATTCGTTATTTACGATGTTTGTCTTCCAGTGCAACTGCTACGCATACTGAAGCCCTGTTTCCTGGGTAGTGGCTGGACATCACCTGCTGATGGGAAATAGAGAATAAAATCTTTGTTTTCCTTTTGCTTCTGCACGAGACCTTTGCTTTTGCTTTTATTAAACTGTCTATCTTGACCCACAAGTTTTTTTTCCATCTCATTTTCTCCCCTCCCTGTCCTGCTGAGGAGGAGATAGATAGAGCGGCTTGGTGGCACCTGGCATCCAGCCAAGGTGAACCCACCACACACTGTAAGATAAACATGTCTAACAAGCAGAGAGAATCATCCTTGTGTGTTGAGAAGAACATATAAGCATCACCTAAGACAGGATTTTGAACAATTTTGAAGCAGTCCGGTGTATCGGCTTAATATACTACAGCTTTATGAATGGTTTCAGATGTATCAGAACTGCTGTAGATTCAATGCAGACTTGTTTTAGTGAAAATACAACTTTAAAGGTTCAATAGGTAACATTATATTCAATATATTACATTAGTCTATGAAAAGGAGAGACGTGAACTTAAAGTTCAGCTTAGTTTTTTACTATCAGAAGTTCCTAATGATTGTTACTTATTTCTAAACTGAACTAAAAATGAATGTAACAGTGATGTAACAATGCTACACTAAACAGTATGCTGTGGATTTTTCTTCCAGTAAAAGGTTCCCCAGACTATATCCATCAAGGCTGACTATCCAAAATATTTACTGTATTTTTTTTGGCTCAGAGGTCTATCAGTGTAGGTAATTTGTAAATTTAGACATTTATGCCCATAAAATTGTACTATGCAATAAACAGATTTGACAAGGTTATCTGAAAAAAAATCAAATTATGTTCTCGATTTTCATGCCCTAGTAAACGGTCAGCTATTTTACGAATGAATTTAAATATATAAATTAACATCAACCTACTCCTGAGAGGTGATTACTGAAAACAACGTACCACCATGGCAAGAATTGTACAGCAGAGGAACATTTCCATGCAGCAATTAAGTTGATACCCATTAGCTAAGGACAACGTATCCAAGCCATGAAATTGATTGAACAGAGTCTGCACAGTAACTGACTCCTATTTCAAAATACTCAAGTGAACAATCATCTGTCCAAATACAACATTATTAAAGTGAAGAGACCGTAGCTGATTTTGGCTACTATGGCATAAACCTTGAGAAGAATCCATGCTACTAATAAATTTAGTCAGTTTTTACCACTAAACTTGAGATTGACTCACCCTAAGAAGTTTATTTGATGTGACAGGAAAAGTAAACCAGTTAGATCACACTCTTTGGTGAATTACACCTGTGCAATCCTCCTTACTTCTGTTGGTTTATTTCAGATGAAAGCTGGTGCAAAGCTGAGTGTTGAACATTTGTATGTTAAATGCCTGATTGGTTTGAAATTCTTAAGAGCTTACCAAGCTCTAACTCAAAAATCAATTGCATTAAAGGAATACTAAGCAGTTTATTGAAGACCCTGTTTTTCCCTTGTCAAAGACTTATCTGAAATTGTTTGAGATGGTGGCAACAAATTCTTTGCAAAAAAGGCTCTTCTATGAATCCAGATAAAGAACTTCAGATCCCAGCTATATTATCCAATAATAGAGGTAGTGTATACACCTTTTGTTGGCCTATGTAGAAAGAGAAATGTCTTTAAATTTGTTAAAGCTAAAAGAAAAGTTTGAGATATTCAAGCAGAAAAAATCTAAGATGTTGTTTCACCTTGAAGATATGGAGTGAAATGCTGGGTTTGGACACACCAATTCAGAGCACCTCAAAAGAAGCAGATAAAGTTATTTACTTTCAGCCAAATGCATGACAGCAGATTTTGGCCTTTCCTCTTCTAACCTTACATCTCTGTAGGTGTTAACCTGATCTCATATGCACTCAAGCGTAGTTTTCTGATTTTTCTGCTATCAGATTAAACATATGAAGTTGAGGACCTATATGGACTTTAGGGATTCAAGTCCATTATTATATAACAGTGAGATAATCAAAACCAGCAAATAACTGCTTCCTAATACACTACACGCCTAAAGTTCCTGTGTTTTCCCTTTAAAACTTGGAGCTGCTCAGAATTTTCCTTTTGAAACCCAATAAGCATTTCAACATATCCAAGGCACTTTGGGGATCTAGGCTTATTTAGCCCACAGGTATCACAACAGGCTGATTCAAATCTGTCTGCACCCAGTGCTTAGTGTTAGGAGGTAGTGCAAGAATATGGTCCCAAACTTAGTGGGAGCTAGGAGACCTTGAAGGAGACCAGTGGCTACAACGCGTCCAAGGCAGTGGCTGCCAGTGTCTGCTAACCTCAGGAATAAAGATTAAGGTCAGTTATTACCAGACTCACAAGCTTGCTCAGTTCCTGCTGAGTTCCTCTAAGCCCTGTGATGTCCATCCAAGGCAGGAGCTGCCCCATGAGAGAATTTTTAGTGTTTTTCCCTGTATGACTCAGTTCCTTATCAGTTGTGCCCACTGCTGAGCTGAACACCTATAAATTTTGGAGCTGGCCAATTGCAGTGAAAGTTCGTCCATATTAAAAAGCTGAGTCAAACAATGTGTTTCATGAACGCAGCTGGAAGATGAACCAAAGCTAATTATTAAACCAGTTATGACTAAATAAAATATTACCTTTTCACATATCACCACATTTGTTTTGCTGCTTGTATTTTATCCTTCCTATAAACAGAGGCAAGCCATATGACCAGAAAAAAAAAACCCAAACATTAGCAATTAGCGTAGCCTTACAGAGAACAGCAATTAACCTGCTGCAGAACTTAACCTCCTTCAGTGGAGTAACCTCTCAGTTATGTTCTCTCTACTTGTCCTTCTCAGCAATGCTGCTTTGTGCTGACCAGGCTGACAGTATTGCTCATCTGCATTGCTTTTTGCATTGCTGTTCTGCAAAATGAAATCAGAAACCGTGTTCCGTCAAAGCGTTATATGAATATTTAAATTGTTAATGTATTTTGACTCTCTTAAGTTTTACTCCTGTCCCCACATTTTCCTTTACTTTGCTACTTTAAAAAGGGATAAATCATGCCAGCAATCAAATAAAAACCCCAAAAGTCATATTTTGCATTGCTGAGGCAAATCCAAAAGGACACAATAAATAACTTTTGTGGTGTCTGGATTGCTTTCAAACCAATCTTTTTAAAAGGGGAAAAAGTCACTGAAAAATGTCAAGTGCCTTTACAATTTACCAGGACTCATGATTTGATTTTGATTAATGCTCAACTTAACAATTCCACCAGCATTTGAAACCAGTTCATCAGCATTAAATCTCACAAAAGTAGGTAAGTGTTACATCCAGCTCGAGAGTGCATATAGTAATTAAGAGTTCACAGCAAGAAAGCATGCCACTCTAAGACAAGCAGCTAAGCAGGGTGTCATCACTGTGTATCAGAAACAGGCACCGTTATCAGTCTTCTTAGCCTCATGCCAGTGCACTCATACTGCCAGCACCCACACAAATTGGAGAGCTAGGGAAAAGTTTTGGAAAGAGGTCTATAGGCAGAAGACCACAGCTGCTCTCCAAAGATTTCACTGTTTTTCTGCCTACAGGGGGGCAGGGTGAACCAGAGCAGGGCAAGGCAGAAGCCTCCATGGGCTTGCTTACCCACATAACCAGGAGTTCAGAGTATGTAGCCTCCGTCCTCCATTTTACAGGTAGCATGCAGTCTGGAAGCTTCCCTTCAGTACAGGAAGGGCTACGTCTGACTAAAAGCCATGAGCAGGTGACTTCTGCTTTATATAGTACAACCATCTGGAGAATTTAATTTGGAAAAACACAATTACTTGCATGGCACAATGGTTGCCATCATTAGATTAACACAGGAAGTGCTACAGGCTCTTTAGTTAGCATCAGTGTTTAGTTCTTTATTTCAGCTGGAAGATGGCATCTCCAACAGTAAAGGGCCCACTAACTTCATGATGAACCATTGATTCAGTGAGATACAAAACTTAAGTGCCACCTACCGAATGACCAGAACCACTTCCTGCTCCTCCTACATCCTCCCCTTGGGTCCAGCATCAAGGCATTGATCCTGTTTGCTGCTGATTTGGAATCAAACTCAAGAGCCATAAAATAGAGCAGTTGAGAGAGATAGTCTTAAAAAAACTTTAAAATTAAGTTAAAGAAACTAACATTTGTTTGATGGGGTTTGTTTTTCAAAATTCAAGTAATTCTTTCTTCTAAATATTGCAAATACATACTTGAAATCCTTCCACAGTTAAGAAATTATATTTCTGGCACACAAAAAGGATTCCTGTTTTAAATTTTTGTTAGAATGTTAGTCTGCAGGTACACTAAAGGTTAGATGTCTTGTCTACATTAGTCAAATTCAGAAGTAATTAGCAAATGTCTAGAGTCATGTAAGTAACGGGCAACACTGGACAAAGAAAACAGGAATTGTGCTTGTCAGCATGAGGGATTTCACTGCAGGAGAGTTGCTGTGCCTTCCATTATTTCAACGGTCAATGGATGTTGCTATAGAAACTACATAGTTAGCAAGCCATGTAAGCAAAAGAAATATGATAAAAGCAAAACTAAACCAATGAAAGGATAAAAACCCAAGGATCTCCTATCTGTCCAACAACTTAAATTCATTTGTTGGTTTTATCTTTCAGTCATAGCACCAATTGATGAGATTCCTAGTAACAATATCATCTATTCACATAGCACTTTTATATAAGTCCCATCATGTATTATAGCACATAATAATCAAAATCAGCATCAAACAAAACTCCTTTCAAAATCCATTTAAAAATGAAATAATATTGAGTTATTTGAATATGCAAAAATAGTATTTGGCTTCATAACAATATATTAGCCCTCCATAAATACTAATGAGTAATGCTTATGAATATCTCTTGCACGATGTAGTTTCTTTGCTTAGAGGAAAAATAACATTTTAATATTTAAACTAGCTTTTATATGTGCCAGAAAGTACTTGCAAATACAGTTAGCTGCCTGAAGTACCCAGGCACTGATGATCACCTGCATAACAGGTTGGCTTGTCACACAGCATGCCACACAGTTCATGCTGATTTGAATATTTGCACTTAATGAATGAAGCCTGAGACTTTCCTTCCATTTTGGATAATTAAGTAAATAGCCAATCTGAGATTTTAAAACAAGTGGGATTAAAGAGACTTAGAGATCTTGTCATTCTAAAAAGAAGGATGTATATGACAGGTGATCATATATAATTCTGAACTTATATAGAATCCATGGGCTGTATTCTGTGAATATATTTTGTCAATTTTCCATAACCACATTTTCCTCTAAATTGATTTCTGTTGTGTTCCTTTCCAGTAACAAGACAACATGATTTTTTTCCTTTTAGATGTGAATATGATAAATATACACAGAAAAAGAGGTACACACCAGAACCTGCAAATCCTCTTATTTCCTTTCCTAGTCCTGCGATCAGGGTTGAATGGCAGAGCCCTGAGCTTCTCATTCCAACTGCTGCCTGGCTTTTTTTTGATAGAGGAGTCCACAGCATTAATCACCAAAAGAGATGTATTAAATAGGCAAAAGCCGAGAGAATGAGAAAATCTGATATAGCAAGATGAGAGCTGTGCTAAGTAACCGAAACCAACGTAAGCGTTAGTGTCTTCAGACAAAGAAAAGCAACTTGAGGAACATAGTGAAACCACACAACATTTGCCCTCTATTCAACTGCAGCTTGTACATCTAGCCATCACAAATAAACCTTTCATTATCACATTGCTTTCCAGGTCTATGGAGAAAAAAATGCCAACATATAGCAATGATTGGTTGCACTTCCACTGACAGCATTGGTGCTTTTAAGTACAAAGTCTCTTGAGAAATGTTGATAAGCTCTTGCCACTAGGTCACATTAGAAAAGAGAATCCCAAGTGTTTCATAAATGTTTGCACAAGCCCTATAGAA
Organism: Nipponia nippon; assembly: GCF_047370975.1. Taxonomy (NCBI): domain Eukaryota; kingdom Metazoa; phylum Chordata; class Aves; order Pelecaniformes; family Threskiornithidae; genus Nipponia; species Nipponia nippon. Next base: position 80,743,578 of record NW_028262358.1, on the reverse strand, counting down.
AAACATGCAAGGATGATTAAACTGAAAGAGAGCATTCAAAAACTTTTTTTTTTTTTAATAGAGAAAGCAAAAAACAAGGAATAACAATTTAAATAGGACACTTCTGTTTTGCACTGGTCCATGATTTGGTCAGTTTGGTCATTTTAGCTGGACTATTAAAAGTAATTCTCAGAAAAGGCACTGAGACTTCAAGGGTCTCATTCCCTTATCATCCCAGAGGGCTGAGATTAATGTCTACTATGGGACTGTGCCAGGAACATGGTCTTTTCTTGTTAACGCTGCTCCTGGAAAAAGGAGAACTATTGTAAACCTCTTAACGCACTTTCCTCTTGCCGTGTCTCTCAACCCTGTCACACAATTTGAAAGGATATTAGAACAGACAGAGAGTGCAGAGTTGAAATCAAGCATAAGTCCTCATTCCATGAAAGCTTTGCATATCACAGGGTCTGTGTTATGAAATGGTCAACTGTTTGCCCCTGAGTCCTCATCCATTACATCCACATAAAAAAGACCATCTTGCAGTCAGAGCTGTGCAAACTGTTTGGATGCTGCCTCAATCTGGCAGGAGGGAGGAAGTTCACTGCCCAAGCCCGCTAGCCCAATATACCCCAGGGGACCCAAGCTGAGCCAAGGCAGCCGAAGGACAGACATAAAACCAATTTGTTTCTTTGCAGAAGAAAACATCCAAGGCTGTTATTGGTGTATCTAACCTTTGGATTACAGGTCTCTCAGTCAGAGAGAGCTTAGCGCTATATCAGTGATTAGGGCAGAGCATACTACTGTGGCTGGCGATGACGATCACTTGCCAAGACAGAAATTCCTTGGGAAGAGAGTGGATTTGACAGCATTTCTGTAAAAGAAAATTATCTGTGTGCGGTTTAAGTATCTTTGTTTGGTGTTAAAACTGTCTATGCTTTATTAAGTATATTCATTTGATCAGAAAATAATTTGAATAATTGACTGAAATCTACTAATACAAAAATTGGTCTGCTGCAAAACCACAAGGCACACTATCACTATTTAGCAAAGAAGAAACATTCAGCAGCTGTACAAGATTTGTTCATGGAAAATTATCTGAGACTGGAAAACAGTAATTAATTTTTCTCATAACCTCAGGAAGGTAACTCAGTGTCTTTTTTACAGATAAACATAATGCGCAAAGGTCTGGATCCGTCCTACTGAGTTCACATCCTTCAGTGAGGAACTTCACCCAGGTTTGCAGTGTAGCCACTAGAGGAACAGGATCATCCTGGGGAGAGCTAGCACACTTCATGTCTAGATCAGGTAGGGAGAATCTGGCGAACTTCAGTAGCCCAAAGCCATGCACCAAGTTAATGACAAACTTCAGAGCAGAACACCACCCTTAACTGTTTTGGTGGTGGTGTTGGTCAGCCATGAGGACAAGTGGGCTCTATGTATAGGGCAATCAATAATGAACAGGGAAAAAAATAAAGAAGGAAGGCTAATTTTATGTGACTACATTGACTACCTCTGTCCCTGTAAACTTACCCAGGGGCAGAATTTTCTGTATGGTTTAATTGTTATTGTGCTCCTTGGCACAGCTTTAGTCAGTGCCCCATAGGTCCAAGCACTGCCCTGACACATTCAGGAGAGGATACAAGCTGTGGTCTGCTCCCAATAGGCTTAACAGGGAATTTTGGCAGAGGGGGTATAGATGAGGTTAGCTTTATGGACAGAACTGTCCTGTGCTACTTGCTGTTGGGGCCAGGCATTAGTCCTGGCCATGTCTGATCTCCAGGTAAAGTTATGTTTGTTACTATTTCAAAGACAACATTTCAAGCCATGTTACTGTATTTTCAGCTTTGCCATGTTTGGGGAAATGTGAGATATTGGAAAAAAAACTGTGCTAGATTAAATAACTATCCAATCTCAGAATGTCTTCCTCTAGAAGCTTAATATGTTTTATTTATCCAAGGAAAGCTTAAGAAATGGCCTAACCATAATCTGCATATTTGCAATGTTTCAGACTTCCAATAATTCTGGTGACCTTTCTAAAATTTCTGTAGTTTTTCAGTTTGCTTTTTGTTCAGTGGATTGTACAACTTTAAACAATGCTGCCTGTTGTGCTCTCTTCTAACCCTGAGCTGATATTCCTCATTCATATTTAGCTGTGTAGTACCTCATTCGTTACCGTGGCTCTGGATTCTTTTCTATGTCACCTAATTCCAGATCAATGCTGCCCATCTGGTATGCATGACCTACTTTGTAGTCCTCCATTAGCAGGACTAATTGGAGAAAAATTGATGGACTCATATTCCATCTGAATATGCACTTCTATCAGAATCATAAAGGTTTTCCTGGAGTTACATTCTGGAAGAAAGATGTTAGAGGCAATGCTGAGATTTACACTTTGAGAGCAAGTTACTTGCTTTTCTGATTGGGAGAGGTTTTTTGAGTTAAAAAAACAACTAATATTAAAATGAGATATTAAATTAAACTAAATATAATAAAATAAATATTTTCTAATTTTTTTTCTTTAATGCAGATTGTGTAAATTCATAGTTCATAGCACAAGTTCATGAAGGCAAATTCTGAGATCTTAGTTTGTTCCACACTCCATGCAAACCAAGTTCATTGTCAGGCAATCTTTTCCTCGTAGTTTTGTTGTCATTCAATTTTTTTTTAATCATCATCATAATTTCTTAAGCAATGATTTCATACTTTCTTCTAGATCACAAGAGAAAATGGGTATATATCATTCATGAACAGGCCCTGGCAGGACCTAACCAGACTTTTTGTCCCTTTTTGGATGTAGATTTTCCATTTGAAATTAGTGTGTTTGCAGACCAGTTTAATTTCTTTCATATGGGCTCCATGATATTTTTTATTAAACTATTTTTAAACAGAACGTAATGTGGTACTGAGCCCTTACATTGTATATGATGTCAATACAGTTAACTTCATCAGCTGGCATTGATTATGTAAATGTGTTTTAATTTGTTATTTGACTATGCATGATATGAGCTTTTCCATGGCTTTGATCAGAAGACTAGCCAGCTTGAATACTCAAAATACACTGTTTATCTTTTTTCATATCAGGACAGTGTATCTATGTTTCTTACAAATCAAGAATAGTGACTGAAAAATTCATGACCTAACTTTGATGTACGGTGGATGTAGGTTTTCCAGTTGTGTTGATTCAAATTTTCTTATTATACGAGATTTGGTTTAACATTCTTGCGAGTTGATGGTCGCTCTTGCACTGTATTTGATAGCTGTTCTACCCTTATCTCTTACTGGAACTATATGAACAGTAGGATTTTCTTTTTTTCTCTTATTTTATCAGCATTAATTCTTAAATATCTGATCGCTTCCCTTGTCTTTTATCAGTCATTGATGACATTTATTGTTGATGAAACATTCATATATCTATACAGGCATGAACACGTTTCTGTGGCTTGTCTACATATACCTTATGCACAACATTCCCATGTCTTTTTCTAACTGGGATGACTTTCTAATCACAGAAAATATTTTTATTTGTTTCAGAATTCCTACTCATTCCTCCAGAAAGCACTGTTCAACAATTCCCAGCTAACAAGTTTAAGCCAGTCCTGCTGTAATGGATAGGTAAAGCAAAATACCAAAAACATTTATGAGAGCAGAGAGTTAGGATTTTGCAGACCATCAGTTTCAAGTGCTTAGCTTGCAACACCTGGGGCTTGAATTTCAGCAGTACTTATTGCTGGCAATTTACAGTGACTTCAAGAGCAGTAGTAGTGCTGCACTTTATTTTCCTTATTAAATATTAACACATACACACATGAGAAACCACAAGGGTAGTTTAATATGTTGTATATTTATCAAATATTAAACATTCATTGTTTGGATTTTAAGAAATGGAACCACAAAAGTATGTTTAACTTATTTCCACTTCTAGCAAGACAGGTTCAAAATAATGCAGAGTAATGTTTAGGTTACTAGTGATTTAGTAACACCGTGCCGTGTTTCCTAGATGAAAAATAGGATGTTAACAGAATGAACAAATCTTGAAGGGCAAAAATCTCTTCAGACATCACCCACTTAAACAGTTGCCATTAGAGGAAGCTGTATTAAGCACAGATGTCAAGTGTCTGCAGGAGCTGCTGTGTGAAAACATCAGGCTATTCAGTTCTTTCCAAGGCTCAGTCCCTGAACACTACATGCCGATCAGACTGAACATCCCCTGTGAATGGGACATTTGCATGGAGTTCTGACTCCATCAATACATTACACACTCAGATTGTATTATTTTAACAAGGCTCCTCACTGTGCGAGTTCCAAATGGGCATTAAGGCTGAACACCAGAGTAAACAGTGTGGGCAATGAACTTCATCACCACAAACACCTGATGACTACTTCCACCAGCCCTTTCTTCACTCTTTCTCTTGCAGGCTGCCCATTATTTTGGTCCTCCTGGCAGCAATTAGCTGTTATCAGGCTTGCTCTCTCAGGCACCCTTTCTGCTAGAGACTAATCCCACTCAACATAGTCCATTCTGTCTGTTGCCATTCTTTGTTGGTTACACCGTGTGCACAAATTAATTAGGGCTCAATTTAAGGGCTGACTCAGCTGGTTCATAGCACAAATGAGTGCAGCTGTTTTTCTGCATAAGGTTTTCAGCTTCTTTTTTGCGGGGGGGCTTTTTTTTTTCCCTCTTGGTTTAGAAATATTCTCTGCGTGTGTGTGTGTGAGCGCGCAAATTAAACATGAGATTTTTGGCAGATGCAGTTGGCTAAGGAAGTTGACAACATGGATCTGTTTAGCCCATCTGCCCCTGAGGATCCAACTCAATTTCTTGCAGAGCTATAGGGTTAGGACTACTGAGTTTCCAGTGTCAAAGGGTGGCTTCTCTACCTCAGACATGCTGGCATTCTGATCCTGGGAGGTCCCCTGCCTCCAAAAACCAGAACCATCTGGAATCACATGGGCAGCTTGTCTGCTGAGTTCAGCAACAGGGATCCCTGTAGCTACAGCTCCATCCCACTGCTAGGGGACCTGGAAGGCACTTAACAATTACTATATTTACTATAGGATTACAAGTGCATACGATATCATATGTATAGTACAATCCTTCGACTTTTACACAAAAATATTCTTGGGGTATAGTTCACACTGAAATATATCCTCAGAGAGATAAACATCATGATGTTTTAATTTAATTTAGTAAATGTTCCTGAAATAAAAGGATATTTTACTTAAGTAACCATGTTATGTTTATATCCTCTTACATATGCTGGAATTTTAAAATTCTGAGTCATGATTCAACACCAGACCAATAAAGCACCTCAAGTGAGTGGGAAAAGTACATTCTGAATGTGCAGATATTATTCTTCACTGTTGAGTTCAACTGGAAGAATTTAGTCCTTGAACATGAAACTGGAGTGTTTGATTCTGTTCTCGCTGAAGCCAAATGAGAGTGTTGCTCTTAACTTCTATGGATGCCTGTAAAATGTTGGGATATATGAGTTTATGACACTTCAACCAAAATGTTTACTACTTTGGGCCTAGTTTCACTGCCACTGGGCTTTAAAGTTGACAACAATATATAAATGCTGCTATAATTACCTGGTTGATAATTACCTCTCATTGACTTCATGGAGTTTTGCATTCCCTGTAGTCAACTGAGGTCTTATTTTATTGGGATATATCATTATTTTAGAGTCTAACTGTGTAAATATTGCTGAAAAACAATCAGGTACAGGCATAAACCCCAGAGCCTCTGGAATTTTCCACAAGCTGGAACAATTAGTTTATATTTTATATCTATATACATGCATGTATATATACATATATAGACACACTTCCCCCTCCCCCCCCCCCAAGATTTGTAAACTCATTGGGGTAAGCATTGTCCCTGACTAAAGTGTACATACCATTCAACAGGGACTTAGAGATGGATTCAGTCTCTCCATACCACCACAGTCCAAATAGTGGCAAAGGCAACTTGGCATTTGGAATCAGAGGACTATTTACATGCTTACAATTAAACAGCTGCTGAAGTGTTTTATTAGACTTGGTTAATCAGCTCCTTCCCAGAACACACCTTCATTTCAATAAATGAAGTTCTGTACTCATATTTACTGAAGCAAAATTCTTCAGTTTTTTCCTATTTTAAACAGGAAGGAAATAAATATATATTATTTAGTCTGTTCTATCTTTCTGTTTCTAAAAAGTAGCTACTGAGTTGTCATCAGTTCAGATGTGAACTACTACCTTGAATGTTGAATACAAATATTGCATAAATTATATATTTGAATCACTCATGGAATAGACATGGAATTATTAGATATACAGTGTGTAAACACTAGGGCAAAAGTCTCTGAATTGACCTTTGAAGGAAAGTTATTTAAAGCAGTAGAGTGAAAACAAGAGGTAAAAAAGGTGCAATTCAGAAGAGAAACCGGATTCATAATTTCCTAGAACAAACATGGAAATTTAAATTCAGCTCTGCTAAAAAAAATATAAGAAAGGCAAATATTTACGTGAGCAGAATCTCACCCAGCCCAGTCCCAACACTTGTACACATGAATAACTTTACACTCTTCATCGGTAAGATTGTCTCAAATGGCATTCCTTGGGTAAGAATGTCCTGTATTTGCAGGGTCTGTCCATTACCACATAATTGTTATGTACCATAAGAAAGCTTTCTAGTCTAAAGAAAGCACTTTGACAATCCAAACTAAACATTTTTAATATAAAAAAAATCACATTTACCTGTAGACTTTGCTATTAACAGCCACTGATTTTTAGGCCATACTTCATTAAGAGCTTCTGTACCAGTGAAACCGCTTTCTAGATTGACAGATTGGCTGATTTAACAACAACAAAAAAAATCTTATTTTGAAGGTTTTTATCATGAAAAACCCTCTCAAACGGCCCAGTGCATTGTGATTTCCGTGGTTCTTTTTCTTCTGAGCTGTTCAATTAGTTGGAAATCTCTCTCTGATGGACTGAAGCAGCTTGAGTGAACGCCTGAGCGCACAACCAATTAGGCTCATTTGAAGTTGCAGAATTGCCTTCTTTGGTGTTAAAACCCCATGTCAAACACTGGGTCTAAGATCATTTGTACTACAAAATGAGATTGACAGAGCAGCTGCAACAGGGGGCATGCCTGCTGGACGACTTAATTGTGGAGACTGAAGGGCCATCATGAACTGGCGTGTGGAGATTGTATCACCACTGCTGCATTACAAATGCTCTTTATTAACAGTGATCTGTAATCAATGAGCTCAGGCTTTTTGCCAGAGCTCCAAAATCAGATAGGCAGCTCTCCTCCCAAGGAATAGGAGGAGACACTGGAGCAGGGTGTTGTGCTAAGAAAGGGAGCAGGGATGCACTCCCTGGAACCTCGTTGGGTTTATGAAGCTACAGAGAGGGAAATAACCATCCAATCACACACAGCTTTCCTCATTTAGTAGAATATGCATTAGCTGGGTTGAGCATGCGGCAATGTACAGGCAATTGCACGTATATTGGCATGAATGAAATATGGTTACTTCAACAGAACGATATTTTATTAGTCAAAGAGACTACACCAACTCACGCTGGTCTGAATAAATAGTTTCAATAGTGGCATAATGTTTGTAGCTTAATGGTAATCCCATGATACAAGCGACCTGAAGTAAATCCAATAGGTTTAGTTTCAGCAAATTAATGAAGAAAACAGTGTATTTTAATCTTTTGGGTAGGAAACCTTTTGCTTTTTTTAATAAGACATATTGCTTTTGAATAGAGTAGTTGCTTTTCAACGATGCTTCCAAGCCAACAGTTTTGTTTATTCCTTCATTATTAAAAACAATGTCCTCTTACTGTAACCTACTGGGTCAGTTTCCTGGAAAGAAATCAATATATCTGCACAAGCATTCAAAGATTACTTTATGATGAGACAGGTGTAAAACCAATGTTGAAGTCAACCATAAAGTTAGCCAAAATCAGCAATAGCTGATTGTAATTACCTACCCAATGCCTTTTGCTATGAGAATTAACTTCACTGCTTTTTTCAAAGGCATTTTACTCTTGCCTACTTCACTCTCTGAAAGAATCCCAGAGAAGGAAATAAGAAACTTGAGTGAACAATACAGGAACAGCTCAGCTAGCGTGGCAAAATCACATGCAGATGAGCTCTGGTATCATAAGTAGTGCCTCAAGTTTCTGGTCCTCGATTATATAAGCAATTCATGTTTAGATGCATATTCTAAACTTTTGGCTCCTCATATGAGTCAGAGTGACAGGATTTACTTTTAATTGCAGGCTTTTTTCCATTTTTTTTTTTGTTTTGTTTTGGTTTTTTTATTTATACCATAAAGTATGATTGTCTGTTCAGGTGTTTATTACAGGTTTGTTTGTGTTTGTTTGTTTGTTTGTTTTCTCCTGGAGGCCTCATTTTGCTATTACCAGGAATTCCCACATGTTTATAAATTCCGTTCAAATTAAATAGATTCACACTCTGTCATTGTGCAGCAATTGCAACATAAGCAGCATGCAGCTGAAATAAAAACATTTTCAGAAAAATTTCTGAAGTAAATACCTGCACATGTAATCATGTTTTAAATTATCTTTAGGAACTCTCTTTTACCACAATACATACAGGAAACTTAACAATAAACTTGACATTGTTTAGGCTGCAGATTGTCTTACTGCGACCTCGTGGTCCCCATATGACTCAGTCCATCTGCTGTCTCTTTCCTTACAACTAGAGAGTGAGCTCTGAGGTGGGAATGGTATTTCTGTTCTTTGTCTGTACAGTGTCTAGCTCAACACCATCATTGTCTATGACTAGTGCCCCAGGAAGCTACAAGGAAACCACTTATGGCTACCGTTACCAAAAACAACAAGAAAAATCCAAGTATCCCCATCAGTTAACGTTGGAAACAAAATGACATTTTATTCTATTGTTTATGTAGTGTTTATTCGTCTGTTGCCAGATCTTGTTGTGAAATGTTTCTCTTGTATCAGCAGTTCCTGATAGTAGGATGGTGAAAGGTGCTGAAGGTGAATATACAGGTAAGAAAGAGTTTTAGTATAATCAAGGTATTAAAAAAAAACAAAATAAAACAAAACAAAACAAAAACCAAAAACCAAACAAACCAGAATCCTTTTTTAAGTAAATGAGTTCTTATTCAGTGTATCCATCAGCTACACTTGACCATCCCATTCCATGTTTGCTAGTATTTTTGCAGTGGCTTTTACACCAGTTCACTCCAACAAAAGCAAGTGTCTAAACTGAAAATGATACCTTAGTGTAAGGAAATAACTAATCAATAAATATGTGACTGAAAGCAAATGGCTATGTGTTTGTTCTACTAATGCTGTTGCAACTAAACTAATACCTCACCCAGTCAATAAAGATATGAAATGTCAGTTCCTTTTTCCCTCCCATTTACAGTTTCTGCATATTCACTTAACATCATCTTTCCCACATATCCCAGAGTATGGCCTTACATAAACTTATTGTTGGGACACTTGAAATCTGGATGAATTGTCTTGCTGTTACTCTTTCCGTTCCAAAATCTCTTATTCTTATCTTGTTCACTACTTCTTACAAAACTTCACTCCCAGCAAAGATCTGAAATATAACACACAGATACGTCACACTTTGGCTGTAGAAAGGACTGTATGATTCAACCCAGGCAGAATTATTCTGCAAATTTGCAAGCTATCAGCAGCCTATGAAAGTTTTCTCCAGCTATGCTGGTGAATAGGTCTGTATCATGCTGTCAGCATTGAGCAGAATGCTGTGGTTTCGCATATCAATGCATGGAGATTTCACAATGCTGGAAGAAGACTACAGCCTCCCTGAACAGATGGTTGTCCTACCTCTTGAAGGGTTAAGTTTCCTTTCTATTTTCCATTTATTCTGGGAAACAGTAAATATACAGAGAGAAACTTTTGAAACTAGGAACTAGAATTTCACTAAAACCATACACAGACTCTCTATTCTTGTCATGCTTTGTTGAAGTCCCAGCACTTTCCCCTTCTTCCACTCACTGCTGTGAGAGATGCGACCATGAACTGGTTATCATCCCATTGTCATTTTGTTGAACACAGTGATGTTCCATGCATACATGGCAGGGCACCAAATTCAGGATGCATATCATTAAAACAAGTTAGTTGTGAATTATCAAATAAATGGAACGTGATAAAATAAGAGGAACCAAATAAACAAAAATACTTACGTTTGAGTCTGGAAAGCTATTGTGACTTCTAATATAATTAATTTCTATTTAAATGATCTACATAAAGAGCCACAAAAGCAAAAATACAGAGTAAGAAAAAACTTGTATGATCACCATACAGTTCTTAAAGTAAAACCAAAAAGAAGTAACTGCTAGATTTATTTATAAAAACTTAAAGCAACTCACAGTTAGTTGTACAGGACTGAATAATTACAATTCGTTAATATCCAAAAAGTACAGCAAGGCACAGTCTGCATCCACAGAGTTAACAGCATGATTTCTGATTGCCTGCAGTAGAAGAAGTGTCAAGGCCCAGCTCTTCAAGGTTTTTCTTTTAATTGAACTAGTTTAATATACAGGCACTATTGGGATTTATTTTCTTTAAAAGTTATCTTTTTTTCCTAAAAAGCTATCCTGTAAACTCAAAAGTTATCCTTAAAAAGTTATCGAAGCATTGCAGTCAACAGATAGCAGGGTCTAAAATAAATCATACTATTAGAACATGCTTTGAAAATATACTCCTTACATTCCACCTTCTGAAGGCAACAGCTGCATCCTCTGTAATCTAGAATAAATAGGGGAAAACCTGTCACTGTACAAACACTTTTTAAAAAATACATCTTGCTTCTTTAAATCTGTGCAAATTCTTCAGCGATTATTGTCTTTAAATAATGTCACAGATATAAAAGGAATTAGTGTTGATGCTTCCAGATTTTCATGCTCATTTATGTGCTATGGATTTTTGTACAGAGAAATCAAATCGCTCACATCTGTGGAAATATCACATACTATACTGACTTGGACTTCCATTTAGAGAAGTCAAAGCTTTTTCTGCAAGCCATGTTTTTTTAAAAAACAGAAAGAAAATTAAAACACAGTATACAAAATGGACTGACATTGCTAATCAATAATCTGTGACTTTATAGCTGGTTATCAAAACGAAGTTTCATGCAACCAGTAACTAAAGGACAGAATACTGTCATGGGTATGCTCAAGAAGAATCTTTTAAAGAGGAATCAAATATTACAGGATAACAAGAATATCCAGCAGCACACTAATACTACCAACAATTGTAACTGGGATATACAAACATATCTTTCAGATTTTAAAACAATCGCTAATCATTAGGTTGATATGAGATTTCCCAGAAAAGGACTTATTATTTATCTAGCAGCCATGGGTATTTTGTACCTTTCTCTCTGGTGGCACTGTTAAGCAAGCTTTAACTGAACAGACTGTGTTTAATTCTGTCATTCAGAGAACAATAATTGCTATTATTCAAATACTAATAACATGCTTCAATCTAGTTTTGAATTATTTATTGTATTTCTTATCTTTACCATCTTTTTTTAGTTATCAGAATATAAGGCATGTCTTAAAAATATTCTGCTTCTGAAGTTGTATTTAAAAATTCAAAGCATGCAATATAAATATAATACGATATTATGTTTTAATTCAGTTGCCAGGCAATTTTTTTCCCTCCCACCAAAACAGGGAAATAAAGCTGAAAGACTCAAATACCAATTGATATATAGCAATATATCCAGATTGGGATTCATCTTCTGTAATCTAAGATTCCTCATTTTAGTAGTCCAAGTCACCCTGGTCTCCTTTATGGTCAATAGAAGAAATCACGTAACTTCAGAAAACAATTTGTGTTGCCTATCTTAATACAACCAGTTTAAGATGAAATGAATTGCTTGTTTCTCTCATTGACTATACGTGGTCCCTAGAGAGACTAACCTGAATTTAAACAACTAACTTTTAACACCTAAATTAGGGAAGATGAATCTTCTCCCAATCTGTAAAATTGCTTAATTTACAAGTAAGCCAGAAAATCAGCTACTATAGCAGCATGAGACAATATCCAGGCTGCCATGGTGATCCTGAAAGTTTTTACCCTTTTAGTTTTGCTCCAGTCATTCTAAGTCATTAATATCTCCTTGATTTTCATTATTAATTTCCTTTCTCATTGATTACCCTTTTCCGTATGTAAGGAAATGTTGACCTGCTTCTCTGAATAACATTTAACATTAGCAATGACTATAGTCTGTCTTTATGACCAAGCAGGATTTAAAAAATCCTTCCTCACTTATGATTTAGCAACACTTTTTTCAGGAGCCAACTTGCTATTTATATAAAAAAAAGTTACAAGATTAAGAATGCAACTCAGGAATAAATAACATCCTAAAAGCAGTAGAAACTCTAAACTCTACAAAGAAAAGTTGCAGAATCTGAACAGGCTACAGATAACCTTCAAAGTACCATTGGCTGAGCCTGTTTTGTTTATTTTATAGTTCTATTATCAAGCCTATTTACAGATATTTGCAATGATAAAAGAGCCAAAAATAATGAGGAAGTCAGAGTGTGACTTCATGAAAGAACACGAAAGAACAGTAATAGTAGACCTATTTTATGAGCAGTCTAAATTAGGTTGTCCTCAACTTTGGTGTGGTTACTTGCAAATGACTGTTCATTTGGATAAAATGTGAAGGTGATTTGGCATTGTTCCTTGAGTGAAAACTGATCAGCTGACAAAGATTTTGTTGCTTACATTTAGATAAAGATAGAAACTTTCCTCCAAGAGGAAAAATATCTAAGTAACCAATGATTCAGCTTATCGCTCCTATCAGGTGCTTTACTTGCTGTTTGATCATTTAATCTGTTAACAAATCAATTTTATATTATTTATCCAACTGGAAGCCTGATCTGTGTGTATTATGTATCACTCACCTATGTTGTGTCACACATTAGAATCAAATACTCTATGATATTTTTATTGTATGCACTGGTCTTCTGTTTCTTGCCCAAGCTTCTAGTCATGCATAAATGCTCTGTATTCAACTCCAAATGCTTCTGAAGAGATTCTTCAATGTCATTACACAAATTATCATAGGATATAAGGGGCTAATACGGTAATACATAAAGTGCTGCTGTAGTTTGGGAGCATCCAAACAGTTATCACTTTACAGTGCCAATGAGTCCTACCTTGTTTCTTCTATCAGTGGATGTTTCCAGAGATTGTTCTTCACCACAATCTTGGGTGATAATGCACTTAATGACTCAAAGATGGAGCTGCATACTTACAGGCACCTCTCCATAGACCTTTTCCTGATAAATACAATAGAAAATTCAGCTGTCAGGGAATGCATCCGGGTCTTTTCAGAGCCTGAATCTGTAGACTTCTGAACTTAATATGCAGAGATATCAGCTAGGTTCTTTCCTCTTTTGTTTTTCATGTGACTAATGATTATATTTTTCTTATGTTCTGCATCTTTTTTTTAATCTCTTATACTTCTTCCTCCTGGTTTGTTCTTCTTTCTTTTCCCTATCACCTTCCTTCACACTACCTTCTTTTCAGTTCCTCTGCTTTTTTTTGTATCTTTTCAATACCCCTCTTCCTTTCAAATTTTGCTCATCATACTGAGTAGATTCATCTCACCTAACTACAGACGTAGAAATGCTAGATATTTTGTCTAAGGCAGATAACTCCATTTATAGTCAACAGAGAAAAAATATATTGACCAAAGTTATTTATACCATGCACTTTATACATCAGCCTCAGATAGGGTCATGCAAGGCCTCCTAGCAACCTCCACAGATGGAGACTGGACAACCAGTTTAGACTGGATGCTGAACTTTAAGACAGTTATAGTCTGGCAGCATAAGTCCCATCTGTTATAACCATCTCATCATCATCTTCTGCCATAAACTTTAAACTCTTTAGTTTCACTTTGGTAACCCTAGCTGTTGGTACTTGCCCACTCAAGCCTCCCTTTGTCTTCTGCTCCTTCTGCAACTTTAAGAAAAAAACCCGCTACTAAGGATCTCGAATCTTATTACTGTTGTCTTCCTTTATCCTTTTTTGCTTTCCCCCTTCTACATGCATGCTCTCAGTGTGTGAGATTAGACTGCTACAACTATATAGGGACCATATGTTTATTTTTCTATGTCAGGTAGTACATTTTAGATACTCTCTCTTTTTAACAGGCATCCTCCCAGGTGTTGATGGGATGGAGTGTGGACCAGAGGCACAGATTTTCACCTGAAACAGAAGATGCCAGCTTTTCCTGAGGTGGCTGAGGAACAATCCATGGGCTGCTTGCCAAGTTCTGTAGATGTTCATTCTGATGATGGAAATATGGGATAATCTTCTAAGGGCATGCTAAGGACATTTCTTCTCCCTGTGATTCTTTCACAGTCTTTTTCTTTCCCCCCCAAAGAAAAAAGGAATCAATTTGATCAAACTTGCTGTGCTTAATTGGGAAGAATCAAGGAAAACATCCCCGTGATAGCTTTATCTTACACCTGTTTTAATAAATTTCCTACACAGATGACTGGTAAGTTAAATTCATTTTAGTCAACCACAAAAAGATCAGTGATTAAAAGAAATGCTTTATTTAGAAGCAACATAAATATTTCTGACAAGTCATATAGCTTTTATAAGCAATTCAAATCTGACATGCAACCTTGCTTATCTTTTACATCACTTAAAATATAGCCTGAATGCTTCCAAGCAACTTATAACTGCTTTTTCCAGGATGAAATAGAAAAATATTCATGCATACTAAGCACCTTTATTTCAGTATTTCTCAGACACTTCAAAACACTGAGGTTCCCAAAGCCCGGTCAGATACATGAAACACTTCACTCGCTATTAAACACCGCAGAAATGGCTGTTAAACATCACATAGTCACACATTAAACAATCAGTTTTCAATTAGGTCTTCTTCCCTTGCCTAAATCAGAGGAAGAATCCAAAACTAGGTTGAGAAGTTCAAGAATCATTTCACGTGCTGATGAAAGGAAAAGCAGAACATGCTCGCTAGGAGAGATGAGGGAGGACAGCAGACAAGCAGAAAACCCTCCTCATTTGAAAACACTGGGACACCCTCACTTAAAGCCTTGCAGCTGTGAAAAGTCTCATGGGGCTTTACTGATCTTAAAAGCTCAGTCTCAGTTTTGAAGGAGAGATATATTTCGCATGTTTTCTGTCCTGAATTATACTGTCACAGCTGCACTGACAGTTCCACAGTATAATTTTTTCTAAAAATAAAATCATAACAAAAGAGATCTTGTTCATTATGTTTGAAGCACTTTCCTCTGAGCGTTCCTCCAGCCAGGCAAAAGTTATTTCAGAATTTTACATCATCTTGCAATGAAAGTATTAAAAAGTATGAAAGCACCCCTCCTGACTTTTCTATACCGCTCCATTTCCTCAAAAAAAATGAAACCAGATGACATTTTGGTTTACTTGTTATTAGGAGGAGTGGGAAGAATCTAATGCTGTATACATCCTCAGTCCATTATTTCTGTGTCAGCTTGAGTTTCATAATTTAATTCAATTCCAGTAGGGCAGAGCACAGCAATACATTTCATAAAACAGTAAACTATGCAAACATGACATAGAAGTTATAATGCAGTATTCATATGCATGCTGAGTTGTCATTTTTATAACACAGCATTTTCACCAGGGACACTTAATTAAAAACAGATTCTTTGTATCTGGTATCGAACTAGTACCAACAATTAATTCATTATAATGCTATTTTTTTTATCAGGAGCTAGTCTTTAATTGTGTTGAAAAATGCAGGATGCACATTTGATTTGAATTAAAGAAACCATACTAAGGCTCAGCAAGAAGCAAAAAGTGGATAACCATTTTGTAACAGGGGAAAAAAAAACTTGTACAAACCACAGGAGACCATTGGTTTTTGAAGAGAAAGGAGGCTGCCAACATTATGCAATATAGAAGATGGACAGGTGTAAAAGTGATCAAGAGATCTCGATTGTCTGTAAGGTATTTAATACTAACAGTA
Organism: Nipponia nippon; assembly: GCF_047370975.1. NCBI lineage: Eukaryota > Metazoa > Chordata > Aves > Pelecaniformes > Threskiornithidae > Nipponia > Nipponia nippon. The sequence continues at coordinate 80,727,581 of NW_028262358.1, read as the reverse complement.
TTCTTACCTAATACAACACAAATAAAGATGTTCCCTGTCTCTACTCTCTGACTCAGATACACAGTGGACTGGACCCAGTAGAAAACGCTAGGGCTAGCAATGTTAGGTCTGAGGGTTTTCTTTTCTCTTAAATTCACTTCTGTGTGTTTAAAGAGAAGCAGTGCTTTAGAAAGCATTTGAATGAGGACAAGGTGATGGGTTTGTAAATAAAGGTAGTAAAAATTATCCATGCATTGCAGAAAACATGGGAAAATACACAGAGAACTATATATGGCTGCTACTGAGGACAAGATTGGGATGAGTTAAGGTAGGGACTGGATGCTTTCAGGCAAGAAGTTCAGAAAAGCTTTCACTGGCCTCAGTAAGCTTTGGAGAAAAACTTTTGCAGGAGATTTCTGTGAACATCTGCTGCCAGATTTGGGATTCCATGAGCAGATGGTTGCCCAAACTTGAGCCAGGGCTTTTTACCTGAGAAAGACTCTCCCTTAGTGCTGATGCCTCCTGTCTCAGTGCCCTACATCACATCCCTGGGGCAAGACACAGAGCAGAAAATGTTGGCCCCAGGCTTGGGGAACTGCTCTTCCAGAACCTGAGCGTGGCAGACCTATTCCATCTCACCTGACTTATATTTCATTATGAAGATTCTTAAGACATCTTAAATTGGTTTGATTGTGCCTCCTTTGTCTGTACATAGCTCTCATTTGGGTCAAATGAAGACTATAAACCAAGCTGGCCTCATTAGCTTTTCCCACAATCAACGTTATGTCATTTCTCACCAGTCTGTGGCATGGTGTGTCTTCTCTCTCTTTCCAGCTCTCTTCTGTGAACTGCTACTTTCTTCCACAGTTTCCTGTTTAAGATTTACTTACTTTATGACCTGTTATTGTTACTGTTTCTCAAACATGTTGTCTTTGTGTTCCTACTTTGAGCTAATTGGAAAATTACTATTTATCTTTTTCTGTCAAAAAGCAGAATAGGTTCATGGGTCAAGTGTTTTTGCTACATCTAACCTCTCAAATCATGCTTTCAGCTGAGAAACCTGTGCTTTTGACAAACACCACAAAGAACGTCAGGCTGAGAGTCAGGCTACGCAGCCTGTGTATCACTGTTCATATTATGCGGCCCTTGTTCAGTAAGTGACTTGTTCTTCACCTCAGGAGTTTGAAGTAGTGCAATCAGGCTAAAAACTGTAACGCTAATTTAGTGAGAGGAACAAAGACAGATAAAATGAAGGTAGAATTTGAGTACCTGTGTCCAAGAGCATGGGCTGAATCTGCTTGCCCCTTTCTGCCATGTCATCTAGGCACCTCAGTTGCCTGGCACCCAAGTTTTTGACAAGAAAGTTACTTTACTAAATAGCAAAATTTCCAGTTTTGGTGACTTTGGTATAAATCTGTCTATGTGCCAATAAACCTAAGCTTGGATTTTTGTTTCCAAAGTCTGTTCTGAGCATGTCCAAAATGAAAAGGATTGAGTTCAGCAGGAAGGTTAGTTGCTCATGGTGCTACCACACTCTTTAGTCAGTGGTACTTTAAATACTACAGACATGAGTGAAGCCTGTTGCAGGAATCACAACAGATCAGACTGCCCTCACACTGGGCCAGAATAGCTGTTCCTTTTGGTCATCATGAGTCTCCAGTTTGTGAAGGATGTAAAGAAAATATATCGACCTTACGCATGTGAATTTTACTCCAATGGTTGAAGTGAGATCTGTGTACCTAAATGTGAACATTACCAAATGTATAAATGTACATTTGAGGAAATAAAATATTATTTAAGCCAGAAAATAAATTAGACATTTTCTAATACTGACTCCAAGACTTCTAAGTTGATATCTCAATTTTTATTTTATCTATTTTATTAAAGAGGGCAATAAACAGTCGCAGCCTGTCTCCCTTCACTGATTATAAAGGGAGCCGGGGGTTCATGTGTCCAATCTCATGTAAAGATGGACAAGATGAATCTAACTCTCAATTTCAGAGACTTAGGCATAGCACTACTAATAGTTGCCACATTCAAATTCTGGTTATTGCTCGGAACTTATTAGAAAATGACTATTTTTCTGGCCTAAAGAAGAAAATAAGGGTAGAGCTACACCAATGTTTTTTTTGTCATCACAAACCTTTTTGACAGCCCAGCTTCAAATCACTTTTGTAAGTTAAATGTGAAGAAGATATATAAGGCAAATAGTTAATTTTTTTATAGACATGGTTTACTTAAGCAGTTCTTTTAATTTATTTTCAGTTTCATTTTCATATATATTCATTTTCAAGCTGACCATAGCAGTTTATTTATGCCCATGGTAAGTTCTGACCAAAGCATTTGGACAGAAACACATCTCAGAATAACATTTCCAAATCTGCTGCAGGCTGAATAGTCAATGAAAACATTTCATTTCTCACAGTGCTTTAGTAAACACTGGTGGCTAACCAACTGGGAAACAGCCCTGCAGAGGACCCAGGGATCTAGTTATGGCCTCCTCGGTACAAGACAGCCATGAACTTACTGGACGGCAAAAAAGATGATGAAGGCATGGAGCACCTGTCATATGAGAAAAGGCTGAGAGAGATGGGGTTGTTTAGCCTGGAGCATAGAAGGCTCAGGGGGATCTGATCAACGTGTGCAAAAACCTGATTGCAGGTAGGGGATGAGAAAGACAGAGACAGACTCTTCCCAGTGTAGCCCAGTGACAGGAGAACAGGCAATGGGCACAAACTGAAATTCTATTTCAACATATGAAAAAGCTTTTCTACACTGACGGTGACGAGGCACTGGCAAAGGTTGCCCCAAGAGAGGTTGTGGAGTCTTCCTCCTTGGAGATATTAAAAAATTGACTGGATACAGCTCCGGGCAACTTGCTGTAATTGACCCTGCTTGGAGCAGGGGGTTTGAACTAGAGATCTCCAGAGGTACTTTCCAACCACAGCCCTTCTGTGATTCTATGATTCTGTAATTTATTTTTTCAATGATAAATAAATATTTCTATAAAAGACAAACTTTTCAGTAAAAATTATAATAAAAATAAGCAAATTCACGTAAAAATTATGATAGCAATTTCCAGTGCCTGGTTTTCAAGAAGACAGCAATTTTAGGAATTTCTGTGTTGCTTTGTAGAGGGAGTAGATATAAATCTAATCTATTTTTGTTACCCAGAAAACTTAATACAACAAGGTTGAATTTATTATAAGGGAAGGCAGAGTAAATTTAATGTCTGTGTAGGCAAACATGCACAAAAGAGCATAAGCAAGTAATTATGTAATGCTCTGATTTGACATGCAAGTAAGTATAAACTAATACTGACTTGAGCCTCCTAATCATGTTCACACTGATTCAAATGAAAATGTATGTTTTCTATTACAATGATTTTACCAATGATTTAATGGAATTTCTCTCCAGCTAAGAGTGATTATTAGTCACAGAAGTGCCGTAATGCTGTGACCCTTTCAAACTTTTGATATGAAACAGTTGTTATTGCATTTCTAATGTCCAAATAGTTGCAGTTGGATTCACATAATTTGACAATTTTCTTGCAACAGAATGTCCATATGCAATATGTTCGTTTTCAGAAATACAACAGATGATAGTACCTAAGTCTATTGATTGGAGTAGAGCAGTTACTGTTTTAGAAATATTCCTGCCCACAGATTTGACAGGATCATTTGCAACAATATTCAACAAGACAAAACAGACAAAGGTAAATCATTTAAAGACTGACTGTTATTCTTAAACATTTTATACCATTCATCCAGCTGTAACACTGACAATATATTTTTGAACAGATGATACTCTATAAATGTTTCTTGACTTCGCATTCCTAGCAAGTGGTTAAAGGACTTCCTATTCTCTTATTTATAATTAATCTTTTTGTTTTCTGTTGTTTTATACTCTCTGCTTTTTACATAGGTAAAGCTCTAAGGAAAACCCATGCTAGCAGCCCTATATATGATCTCTACTATTATGTATCTTTTCTGTCAATATCAGTGATAAGGGTCAGGTGCAAACACATAATACATAGTCTATTATTATCTCTGAAATAAAGTGGGGCAGATTATTAAGAAGTATGCTAACAACTGTGCCTGAATTATCTTCTTTATATTCACAATGAAATATTACTTGTAGAAGAAACAAAAGATATTCTCAAGGGTGGGAATAGGTAGCCCTAACTCGTCTTCCTATTCCTACTGCTTGAAAACACACTATTGCATATATTTAGAGTGCAAGGCTACAAAAATGCTGGACTCACAAAAATTTCACTCACAAGGCTTTGCTTTTCTGTAATTTTCTTCATCTTCTTCCTGTGTCAGACTCATCCTGGGCAGAATAAATTCTAAGGACAGGTGAGTAGAGACAGATGTGCATTAAATACATAGCATTTTTGGTTAAGTGAGCATTTACCGATGACTGAAACTAGTGACAATGAGTAGTAAATGGGTTGGAGACACTGGCCTATGAGTTATTGTGTTGCTTTGCGCATACTGGAGACCGAATACCAGTAGTGAATAAACTGCAGTCAAAAATTTGCCGCAGCATATCCTTGTGTTCCCAGTGAGAAGAGATTTTTCCAGGTTCCTGTAGACTTACATTATGCTGTTCGCAAAATTTGCATGGATAGCTTTGCCACATTCAGCACAATGATGAAATGTGCAGGTAGAGTTGTACTCTGAAGTGACATAAGTGCATTAATATTGTATGTCCAGCAGCAGCTGCTCTGGCACTAGGGCTGTTAATAGATCTTTGGCTTTTTTAGTACTTAGCAAATAATAATATTTAAATTCCTTGGACATAATGAAAATAAGTCTTCTTTTTCTTTTTTTTTTTTCTTGGTACAAAGACACATTTAGGGAAGTTGATCATCCAGCAGTTCAAGAGAAATACTAAATGTGAGAAGTACTTTAGACATACATTAGCTAGATAGATTAGATAGCTTGAAAGCTGCTTTCCTCACTGTAGGATAATCAAGGAACTTGGTCAACTTCCAATTCAAGATATTTATTTGACTTGCTGCAAGCTGCAAAGGGATATAAAATACCCCATAGCATTTGGGAATATAGAACTAAAACAGCCAAGCCTGAAGAAAAAATACACTTGTGAATACCAGCAGTCAGGCGCCATCCATCACTGATGCAGAACCCCAGAATCCTGACAGCCTGAATTGATTTGGTTTGATATTTATAGTCAGACCTTGCTCCTGAAAACCGTGAAGCAGTCCTCTGTGATGCTACAGTTGTGATAACAGACCAAATGACTTCATCTTCCAGAGGTGAGACTAACAGACTTGCCAAATCCTGTACATAGCCCTAAAAATGTATTTCTTTAAACCATGAAGAGGGTTTAAAATTCACTTAGCCAAATATATGAAGGACTATATTTTCTGAGTTTTGCATATTTCATCATCAGGTTTCCCATAATCATTGTTGTTTCAATTCTACACTGAGGTATTTGAAAGCAGACTGCTAAAGGACTGCAAATGACCTGGCAATTATCCACACACAAGGCTGTAAAAAACATGACCTTGGAAGAGTAGTTGGTGCTAGTCTTTGGTTTTCTCATTTGTGTTTTGTGTCTGTTGTCTTTGCCAAACTTTATCTTCTGCGTCACAACACATATAACGCCTAGAAAGCCCTTTAAGCCTTAAGACATGTTGGTTTTTAGGTTTTATTAACTTGGTTCTAGATTAAATTTCATATGCTATAATGAAAGACATATGTCTAGTTGTAGGTTCAGCAAGCTATACTTTGTCTCTTTCAGTATCCTGACATGGTCTCAGAGGGTCAGGAGAACGTCCTGGCCTTTGCTCCCAATGCTTTTCCTCTTGCTGAGAGGAAGACCCAGAAACACAGCATCTCTCCCTCTTCCTCGGGAAGGAGCCACAAGGTAAACCAGCACTTTCTTAGAGTTGAGCGTCTGAGGAACCAGGAGGGTACTCTGCACCACTGAATGCACCTGCTCCACAGTCTAGACGTCCAACCAGTCTTCTACTGAAAATGTCTTTGGCTTAAGGGGAAGCACTCAATATGAGACTGAACTCAGTCCAAGTGTTATAGGACTCGATCTACGTAATGTTTAATTTTGGCTCTTTGGTCAGACACAGCCAGGATATTTCACAGTATCTGCATAATAACTTTCCATGGTTTCTCAATAGATAATTTCTGCTTTTAAACCTCAGCTGAATTATGTAGTTGTAGGTTTTGTAAGTCAAAAGGGCCTGACATGTAGGTGAATAAGGAGGCTAATCATTTTGCTGTAAAGAAGAAAAATATGTATGTTTTCTCATGCTTAGCAGAGCGTAATAGATATCCTAGATGATAAAGGCTCACAATCATAGAGTAGTTAAACCAGGGATGGTCAGTTTAAATGAATTAAAACCCCTTTAATTCCTCCAAGGCTTCTCGATTTCTGTTCAGATTTAAACTGTAGTCACAGCCTCCTGTTAACTAATAGGCATGCTGTGGATTTTCCGTTCTATTCATCACAAATTCCTGCAGTAGTGGGAATGGGGGAGGGGAGGAGGAAGGACTTCAGCTCGGTTATAAATCGCCAAGAAATGACTGACAAATACCAATGCAGACCTTTGCACAGCGCTATGCTGGAGATGGCACATTGCCAGGCAGGCTGCAGATACACATGGTGTTATCGCTGAGCAATTTTAGGGAAATGATATGTTTATTCTAAAGCAAGAGAGGGGAATTAAAATGGAGCTCTTGCAGTTTCAGTTGTAAGACAATGGAAAAACTATTTGCATTGCCTTTTCCTGTTTTATTTCATATGCAAATAAGGAAATGGAATGGAAAAAATCAAGAAAATTCAATATCATACACTGTGAAAAATAAAAAAAATAATGAAATTTATTTAATTCATTCTAAATGTGCTGTGCATTTAGTGTTCCTTCTCCAGGCTTCGGTCATATTTTGAAATTTTTGTATGTAATATACTTGGATTCCAGAGTATTTTATATTTCTGAAGCAAACATTTTTGCCTGAAGTAAAAAAGTAATTTCCAAACCACTTACATCTAATTCATGATATATGTTGTATATTTATTTAATAAGGTCTCTGTAAATTCAGTCATTTATTTGATTTATGTACACAGCTGTCTGATCACAGTTTGGTACTTGCCATATAGCTACAACTATGCAACATGAAACTTGAATTCTTCAAGACTGTGTCATTTTTTGTTGATAGTTACAAGAGGACAGGATGATCATACTTTAACATAGACACTAATATATGCAGTCAGTGTGTGTACTTTGTGTTGATTTACTTAATTGGCCACAGTAATATATAAAATCTGAGTACAGGAGGGAAGAACTCAAGAAAAATTCAGGAAGAAACAGTCTAGCTCTGCACAATGCTCTCCTAAGATACATGTGTAATATTATGGCACATAGGATATGCAGCTCACATTTATACACTGTCAAAAATATCATGCACACTTCTATGAAAATATTAATCTTGCTTTTTCCTGTGAATCAGTGTCAATTTTTTTAAAATCACTAAAACAGTGATCAATTTTTTGGAAGACAATTGCCACTTTTTCCAATCTTTTATTTATGCTGATAGCAGAAAAATGAATGAATGAAAAAGAATACAGAACTATTTTCAGGGTTCAAAAAATACAGAAAGGAAGCATTCAAGTTGCACTCCCTTTCATCTCTTGCAGCTTACTGATCACAGACAGAAAGGAAAAATGAGGAACATATTCCAGATTTCCTACTTGACTCTGTTGCTTCAGTGCCAAGAGGAAAATAACTGAAATATTATGTAAAGTATTAAACATTATCAGCCAAATATTCTTTAGGGGGGCTGGAGTAAAGACAGCCAAAAGAAAATGCTTTTCATTAGGGGTAATGATATTAACTTCTTTTCCACAACACTTTGGAATACATAGCTCAAAAGTGACAAGTCTCTTTCTTTAACAATAAAAAAAAAAATCCACTCAGCATTCTTAGAAAACTGACTACTCAGCAGAAATTAAAAGCATAAAGGAAGGCAATTTCAGTCAAATTTCCAAAGAATTAAACCCACTGAGTTTCAGAGGTGATGAATGTGAAGTGTTAATTACTAACCAGATTGCTTAGTGTTCCTTCTTTTCATATCACAAATATGTCTCTAGGAGTTACACAAGCAGACACTTACTCTCACTGGAGTTCAGAATAAGCCAAGCATAGGGAACTTGGTGGCAAGTTTAGTTATGCCACTGCCATCTTGTTTTCCTCATCCCTGTGAACAAACATTGGACAAGGATAGATAACTATCACTGGAACAGGCTCCCTTCCTCCTCAAACACTGAAACAGGCTTCCTAGAGAGGTGGTTGATGCCCCATGCCTGTCAGTGTTTAAGAGGCATTTGGACAATGCCCTTAATGTGCTTTAACTTTTGGTCAGCCCTGAAGTGGTCAGGCAATTGGACTAGATGATTGTTGCAGGTCCCTTCCAACTGAAATATTCTACTCTATTCTATTTCACTGGGATGAAATGTCTTGCATTTTAACAGTGAACAACAAATATAAGAACTGAAATATGAGAAGTCCGCAGGCAAAGCAAACCACAATTTAATATTAATTTTATTTATACAGTTGGTTAGGGTGATTTATTTTTTTGTTTATATCATATCAATCAAATTCAAAATAGACATTGCAAGCCCATTTTACTTGATCCCAGCAAAACCTACACATTCAAGAAAAGAGAGGAAGAGGAGTTATCAGGGTATTTGTTTTCCTTTTCATTTCATGTTTTCCTTTTGGGAATGAACAATCCACAACTGCAGTTCTGCCTGTCTGTCATCCCTGGATGATTACTTGTAGCATCCAGCAGAGATCATCAGAAAGGGATTTGGATGAAAGTAGGTTAGCAGCTTTGCAGATTTATTTATGGAGGAAAACCTGTGTGATCAGCACCATGGTATCAGTCATGGAGATGGTCAAAAGCAGAAGTGGATAAATTGATCTTCAATATTAGGAAGACTGGTTGCCAGATACATTAAAACCCAACATTGGATAAGTGGTTTTGAAGAGGGTTACAAAAAGGACTTGATAATATGGAAACCTCTAGAAAGTTTCTAAGACAGGCATGGTCTCCTCAGTGGAAGGGACAAGGAAAATGACTTTACATGCTAAGGTCTACATGGATTATTTGGGTATGAGAGGAAGAGTGGCAGAAGAAAAGATTGACATCCCTGCAAGACAGGTCAGAAAGCAGCAGTGTCCAAGGAATTAAATACCAGTCTCCAACATCCATCAAGAGAAACTGACTTTTCCATCTCCTTGAATACCCAGACAGACCCTTTTTTGTTTACTCCTTTCAGTCATGAACAGAGATGTGCAGATATATCAGACTGTAAAACTGAGGTGTGGTTTAAACCATACATATTGTTCAACACACATACGTCACACAGACCTGCTAAGAGTTTAACACAATGTGGAAGGAGTCAAAGTTTTAATACACATTACTATAAATCATGCTTAATCTTGGCAAGCAAAGTCCACTCTTGCTAAGGACTATCAAATTCTTTGGATATCTTGACTGTGTATATTCAAATCAACAACTTAGAAAAATGAGAGTAGTGTAACTGTAGTCGTTACATAGCAGAGCCAGGCATAATGCATGCAGGCAACATGAGAGCTCCCTGCGTGTCTCTGCCAATGTCTCCTAGGCTGATCCAAGCAGGCCAAGCTGCAAGGAGATTCTGTGAAGTGGAAAAATCCTTGGCCTTCAAGATCAGGTCAGCAAATGTATGGTTGCTTGTTGACAAACAATGAGCCCTGATTTTGAGTCAGATCTCTTGAAATTGAAGTCTATGCAACACATGACATGTTTATTCACCCAGGCTAACCCAGAAAGCATAGCCTTAAAGATTTATTTCACTTTATGTTTTATTTACATTCAACAAAATGTATCAATCACAGGCAGTTGCTACTTGTCTTTGCATCAGTGGAGGGACCTAAGCCAGCAGAATTTTATTCATAAGTTACTATTATTTAAGCTTGTTTGGGAGCAGAGACAACTGTATCTTAACAATTTGTCAAGTGGACAATTTCTACTCAGGCTAATAAATATACCCAAAGAAATGACCTGATCGTCCCTGTGGTCTATTGACTACTGCTAAGAGATGTGAGAAAAGAAATTAAAAAGAAGACTGACTAACATCAGTCAGCTTCATTTTTCACATTGAAAAAAGGTGAATTCAGACACATCATTTTCTCAAGGTGTCTCCAGATGAAAAATGTTGGAAAACCACAGTTCTATAGTAATCTATAATCACATTTCTGCCCACATTCTTTCCAGAATAAATGATAAAATCTCACACATTTAACACTGGGGAACTGAAAAGACCAATCACTTTATGGAAGTATCATTCTCCATTTCTTGGATTTCTAAAAATGGTATTATAACTCAGCATATAAAAAATGTATGTATTTGAAAGTAAATACTTAGACAAAGAAATAGGAGACAGTATTCTATTTCTTACTTCATTTTTTCCAAAAAAAACATAGATTTTTAAGTGGTATTTAAAAACCTTATTCTTTCATTAATACAATATTTTGTATAAGGTGAGGAATATGATAGTTTTTAAGTAGGTTTAAATACATTCACAGCAAGACTCCTTTCTCTTCAGCAAAGTTTTATGGTAAGTAGGTAGTTAGGTAGATGATTGATTGATTGATTGATTGATTGATAGATGGACAGATAGACAGATGGGAGACACCTGGAGACTTGTAAAGAAAATGAATAAATAGTGAACAGCAACAAAACACCACATCCTAAATGCATTTGAGGTGATGCTCAGAGAGTGCTACACAGTTGTGCATTTCCTACTGGCTCAACCAAGAATTCAGTCTTGTTCAGGTAAGCAGCTGATAAAGGTTCTATAATACAGAAAGCATTGTAGTAGTCCAGCCTTGGTGATGCAATAAAACTGACCATGCCAGCCAACAGCCACCCAGTGACTTCTCACCACAACAGCACAAAGCAGCTAAAGAGGAGCAGAGTGGAAAAGGGGTATTTCTGTACTATATGTGATGATTTATTTGCCATCAATAGCAAGCATCCCTCCAAAAGCATTGACAATCTCTAGAACTTTTTGCCATTTTTGGAGTAACACAGTGGACTGTCTTTATATGAAGTCCCATTACAGAACTTGACAATTTAAATATATACAAAATCAGTAGATATTCCCAGTATCTTTACTTCCTTTCTTTACTTTAATGCTGCCTTGGTGAAACATGGAATATTCTTCTCTTAGAAAATCTCATAAATATGAAGACAGAAAAAACATAACATGCAGGTAATTCTACTGACTTACTGGTTGCTTTTTTTGTCTCCTAGTTCATGTTTTGGAAACTAAATATGTAGCTAATGTTTCTGTCCTGTATTTGCACTAAAATTACAGCACTGGGACAATTAAGGTTGTTTCTTTTTTTTCCTTCAGCAAATCAAAACCTTTTGTTTTAATCACAAGAAATGGCAATGTGTCACACAGCAGGTAATAATTTAACATGGGGAAAAATCAGATATTGAAAATTATGTGGGCAGCATTAAATATTTGCTCTAAATTAAGAGTGGATTTTTAAAAAATGTTAATCCTGTTTTTCATTACTTTTGTTCTCATCTTCTGTTGAACTTCTAGTCAAAAAAGCCAAAAGAGACTGACATACTGAAGAAGGGCCAATAGCTCACTCTGGCTTCTTGCTCCTAGACTTCATGTAGAAATTTGAGAGAACTTTGGAGCCAGCTTTTCTCAAATGATGGAAAGACTGACAGCATCTCCTTTCCCTTGTAAAAACCCTCAGCCAGCATGAGGCCTACTTAGTACAATAAACAACACAGTGTGAACTATTTTTGCAGGTGAGATATCCTGCTGGTGGCCCACCCATAAATCAAGGACACTGCCTAACAGCAAGGGAAACAGCCAGAGCTAAAAGAAGGGGAAATGAAGTGTTGCACATAACCCCCTACTGATTGAAGGTCACAGACCCGTTGAGACTGACAATTTATTATAATTTATTAGTGTTGCATTTCTCCTTCAAACCAGCAGGAGCATCAGAATCCAAGCATATGAATTCTGAAAAACGGAGGAAGAATAAAAGGTCTTTAGACGATGTGCAGTGTGTGTATGAAATAAAGGGAAATAAGTTAAAAGTAGCTAATTCAGCCAATTGGATTTTGACAAAAGTAAAGTTTGAATGATGGGTGAAAAGCAGTATTTGTAAACATCTTAGGATGGACATAAAATATGCCAGAAATTACTAATCACACAGTCATTAATAGAAATGTGCCACAATTTGTCTTTTAGCAATGTCTGGTAGTTAATATTTAGACCTAATATGAAAGACCTCCTGGAATGATTACTGTAAATAGTAATTAAATGAAACCAGTCTTTGGCTGTTATTAGGCAAGAGATTAACTTCATGTGAAGTCAGTAGCAACACACATTTTCAGAAGACTGTTTGGACCCAATTTTGAAGTCCTTCACCTAGCAAGGACTTGAAGTCCAGAAATGACTGAACTCCTCTGATAATATATTAAAAGATTTCAGCTGATGTCAGCTTGCACAGCTCCACAGCAACTGTTCATCTACAACATAAAGAGACAACCCATGAGCTACAGAATATCAGCGTTGTTTCTTAAACAGATAAGTGGGGAAAAATGCACTAGCTTTTATATATTACAAAAAAAAAGTTCCTAACAAAGGGAAAACTATTTTCCTACCTTTCTTAGATTTTTCCCATGTTTACATTAACTAATAAGTACTGGTGATCATGAAGTATTTAAAAGTAAGAATTGCCACACTTCTGACCCAAAAATTGCGAACATTTGGAGTTAAGGTAGATTCTGTGTAGTCACAGAATCATTTGAAATAAAATAACAAAACTAGCCAAGTGAAAATTCAATAGCTTCACACGGCTCGACTGATAAATCCTAAAGATTTCCTGGGCATGAAACATGAATATCAAAGTCATGTGTTGGGGAACATTTTTTTAATCAGTCATACCATTTAAAAAACTCCTAAACCAGAACAATACAGTGCCCCTCAGGAAAAGGAATGATCAAAAGAACAAACCCCTCTGGCAGATATAAATCACCCCACTTAATGCATTACTGGAGGGTTCTTATACTCGGGCGATGAGGGCAGTTTAAAAATACAGTTTGACCATATGGTACAATGTCTCATAATCTGGATGGTAAGATGCCAGCTTCTTCTCTTTGGCTGCAGATCCCGAATTCAGCTTGTTCCTACTTCCACCAAGGTTCAAATGACCTTTTGTTGTAATTTAAATTGCTCTGATAGCGAACTACCACTTTCTGTCTCTCTGTTCTATCTTGCTGAAATTTGGATCTGTAACATCTATTTCCCTGCTACATTCTTACTTATCAAGTGCTCTCTTATCCTACTTTTTTCCCACTTGAAGTGATCAGTTCTGAACTTGGAAATGCCATTTCTTACAGCACACGGGTGAAAGCATGCTCCTTTAAGAAGCAGGCACAGATGGCAAGTCCATCAGCTAAGTTCAAACCGGAGGTCAAGAGAGGAAAAGGAAATTACCCCTAGTACTCATCTCAGACTCTGCCCTCTTCCACTGTCTTCTCTGACTGCTGGTGAATTTAGCTCATCATTTCCCAAACAGCACCCAGCTTAGCCAATGACAGTGGGAAATCAATATATCCACCACATTTGACCTTATCACCTTTAAACCAGTATCTTACAAATCACTCAGGATAAACAGTCATGATCACAGAGTTAGTAGGGAGGTCAACTACTCTAAAGGTGGAATCAACTATACCTAAACCATTCCTGGCAGATGTTTGTCTAATGTTTTCTTAAAAACTTCTAGCAACTGAGACTCCTTAGCTCCTCTCAGAAATCTCTTCCACTGTGTATTTATCCTTACTGATAGAAAATCTTTTCTCATGTCTAACCTAAATCTTCCTAGCTGCATTTTAGCATGCTATTTCTCACCCTAATGATCAATAGATCAAAGTCCTAAATTATGCCTGGAGAACATTTTGTAAACCTCACCTTAGCAGCAGCCTTTTACATATTTGAAGACTTGCATCTACCCCTCAGTTTTCTGGTCCTTGTACTCCACCATCCCGATTCTTTCTTTAAAGCCACATTTTCCAGTTTTCTGATCAATCTTTTTGTTCTGCTTTGCCTTCCCCTTCTTTTGGTCCACAAACTTCTGGAAATATGGTGCCTCTAATTGGATGCAGTAATGCTCCAGCTGAGGCCAGTATTCAGCAGAGCAGCTGGTTTACATATAATACTCATGTTTATACATCCTGATACAGTGTTTGCTTTTTTAAAAATATTTTTGGCAGAAGTTTAACATTGAGAATACATGCTCAGTTTGGGGTCCCTTCTAGTTCCTAAGCTCTTTTCTGTAGAACTGCCAGCCAGGTGGAGATCCATCTTCGTGAAACAACACAGAACCAGGAGAGCCCTCCCTTCTATTTCAAAGGACTGGTGTGAGGAAACACTAGGCTGATTTTACAATTTATGTTAGCTGTTACTTAACAGGTTATTATCTTCAAGGTGCTTACACGCAATGTGTTTGATTATTTGTTCCATTGTTTCTCTGGGACTCTAGTTATACCAGCTCTTCAGTAACTCCTTCCTCTAGCAAAAAGACGACAGAATTCACTTCCTCAAAAGCCTTAGGCCATGACTGATGTGTGCCTTATATGGGCATGTCTCTTTAGAAAAATAAAACAAAAAAAAATGTTAGGGATAGAAGATGATTACCTCTCTCTCATAACTAAAGGCAAAAGAAGGTCTTTTCTAAAAGAGGTCTAGGTGGCCTAGGAACACAGGTCCTACTAATTATATCTCAGGGCCCAGCAGTAAGTCCTTGTTCAAGTAACCCCATTGATTTAAATCAGTTGTGGCATAGAACTGAAGGAAGAGGCCCAGAGATGTTTTATGTGCAAATAATAAGTCTGCAGTGGCAGTCCAAAACCAAAAGAATTTACTCAGAGATGTTCCCAAACAGAGACATATTAAGCTGTTTCTGATAAATCAGTAAGAATTTTAACTTTCAGGTATCCAAAAGAATGCTGTTTGATTGCTTTTATTGTTTAGACTGTGTTGCCTTGTAGCAGTAGTCAGAGCACAGGGAACAATAACAAACCCCACACATGGCATGCAGAGTGCAGAAAACAAAGAATAATGGTTTCACAGCTCAGCCAAGAAGCACCTGCAGTTACAGAGCACTCTGCTTTCAAAAGCTTTTCTACTTCATACTCTGGGTATTTGGATCCATATTCATCCTGCCCAGCTTTAATTCATTTGAACTGATGTGTTCAGACTAGGCACGCGTACTCTTAACTTTCGTCTGGGGTCAATTAAGAAAGGGCAAAAGAATTATTCCAAGTCCCTAAGATCTGAATCATGGCCTGGAGGTATTAATCTCTGTTAATTATGCATCTGTCTTACAAATTAGTAGTCTTTGTGCTCTAAATCCCCCTGGTCTGATAATACTGGTTTTCCTACTTCTTAGGGACATCAACTGTAGATAGATTGGTAAACATCAAAATAACATAAAAAGTGGGGGGAAAAAACTTACTGTGAATGAAAAAACAAAGGACTTTACTTTTCCCCCAAATTTGACCCTATCAGCTAAATTTCTATCTCCACCAGAGCTGTGCTTCATAGCAGGAAAGAAAAGGCTGTCACCTAGCTACCTCATTCTAACAGCCACCGCATTCCCTATGTGATGCATACCTACTAACCTGTGATACTGAGCTGTGCCAATAGAGCTGGTTGCTGGTAGATCTCACGCTAGAATGACTAGCAAAGTTAAGGAGCTCTGCCCCAAGTCATCCTCCATCCAAATGCTTCTGTGTCACTTTCATCCAAATGCTTCTGGTCAGGAATGTTACGACAACACAACATTTTGGGGGAATTAAAAAACTTTAATCAAACTATTCTGATCAGAGGGGCAATTGTTTTGAACACACTGGCTTGCAAAAAAGATGGATTTGGAGTTGTCTAAAAGTTTCTTTTTACAAATATCTTTAAAATAAAAGCTTTGCTTGTCATGTGAATATCCCTCTCATGTTGAAGTACCAAGGTATTTTTAAAGGATTAAAATGATTACACTGATTATATTTGATTTCACTTCTTCTAATCAGTTCACAGAGGTTTTACAGGTTGATATTTCATCAAGAGTCAAAGTCAGGAAGGTTTCACTGTTGCTGTAAGGATTAGAGAAATCCCGATTGACCCAGACCTGCTTTTGAGCACTTCTGATTACTTTATCTTGTATTCTTTTGTCCATATATTTTTTCCTGATGTGAAGCTATTTTTACTGAACTTATTTCCATTATTTCAACATGTGCATTCATCATTTGAACAGCTATAAATATCCTCACTCCCCCCCATCCCTAATTACTGCTTTGAAGGTACCATTAAGTCATGCATGTGCCTTAATTTGCAATTGGAGAGATAATTCTTAGTGCAGCCTGGACCACTCGTCAGTGTTTAACACCTAGTGAACTCTTAGAATAAACTTTTGAAGTACTGTGGATTGGTCTGCTTTTTCTACCACTAATTCAAGAATGAGCATAGTCAGCACAGTACTGAGTGATTTTGAGAATTGCCCTCACTAGAAATTTTTCCAGTAAAATACATCAAATTCTAAAGTCTTGCACAGCCACTGGAAATGGGAATGTTTGCATTTTTGCCTGGCCTCTGCTGAGCAAAGGGCAGTTATGATTAAATTATACCCATATTCACTAGTGTATTGGTGAAGATCTAAACTTACAAACCCACAAATATGGAGATACTTCCAAACAAATTCAACCTCCCTGAAAATGTCACTCAGAAATATGAACAAGCCTGTTCAACTCCATGTGTGAAAATCCAACCACCAAACATTCTGCACAGTAAACTTAGTTTTCATTCATACAACAGCAAACAAAGCGTGTATTGTAATGACTTTTGATCCTATAATCCACACCAGAGCTCAGAGGTGAGCTAGCAATTTGCAGAGCTTTCTCCCTGAGTCTTGCTGACACTTTTCTGCTATTCAAGTACACACTGTCCTGGTTGCTGATCCAAACTACAGATACAGTAGAAAACAAGGGAGCTTACAGAGCATACTCTGAAAACTTCAATCAATCACCATAACTTTTTACCAATTTTGTTAACTTGACTTTTTTCTCCTAAGGAACATTTCTCATCTAACTCTTAAAATTGTCATATGATTCAGCATAACATTATGCCTGCCAACAAGTCAGCATAAAAGTGGAACAGCAATGAAAAAACACTTTTTCACATGCCTTTTTACTTTATTTCACAAAAAATAGTTTCTTTACTTCTGTTAGAATTTCCAGTTCCTAAAAATCTCAGAATCTGCATTATAGCAAGACAAAACAAACTCTTAAATTGCAGTAGATTTCAGCTTGTTAGTTACTGTGCAAATCTATTTTCAGGCATTTTACTGCAGTATTCATTAAAAATTTGAGTAATGTTTGATTTTCATATTTTACTGAGATTAAGTTGACTACAAAGAGAAAGCATCTCTTATGGAAACTTCGTTTATCAAAGAAGGCATTTTGCTCTGGCTGATTTCCTGGCTGTATTACCAAAGAAATCCCTAAAAAGCAAATTCAGATTTGGAACAAGAAGAGTGTTCTGTCAAAAATGTGCTAAATGCCAGAGGGGAAGCATGATCAGTCAGAGAAGATTAGAAAAACTTCGTATTTGTATTACCCAGAACTACTGAAAATAAATATAAAAACCACTTGGGGATAAGGAAAAAAAAAAAAAAAAAGCTGAAACAATCCAGATTAATCAGCAATCATTTATGTTGCATTAAAAGGCCAAGCCAGAGCTACCTGCGGACCAGGCTAAACCTACTCAGGACAGGGCATCAGAGGAGAGTGCAGATATCTGCTCAGTCACAGGGTTCCCACATAAAACAAGTCCTTTTTCTGCTTTTGATTTCAGCCCCTCATTAGTGGGAGAGAGAACAGCCACTGCTGTCTGTGCCGTTTATGCTCACACATTTTTTTTCTGTGCTACATGTTTTTTGTTCTCCATAAGAAGTTAGCCACAAATCAGGCATACATGGAGACTCTTCAAAATGTATCAAGATTTTACAATAACCTGTTGGGGAGCACTATTAATAGTATAATTCTCATTTAAAAATTTAGAAATTTTGACTGGGTTAAATGGGAGGTCCTGCATCCTGATCCAGCTGTGGCCAGTGCCAGATATTCCACAAAAGGGCACAATGTACAAAAAAGGGTTAATAATAGGAGAAAATACCTCTTAACTTTTTAGGAAGTAATTGACTTTCATTCTGATACAGAATCCTCACACTTGATCTTAACCTCTTCTGTTTAATTCTATTTCTTATTGCCCAAATAAATATAAACCTTTTAAAATTATGGTGGAATTTTGCAAGCAACAGTATTTTGTAACAATTAATTCCAGAAAGAGATTATACATTGTATAATGTTTTCCTTTTCTCTTGAAAATTTTCAACTTTTAAATTATTTAAACAATCCCTTCTCTCATAATCAGAAGCATGTTAACTTATGTTGTCTTTACTTTCTCATTCTGGTGTTCGCCAGCCTCTTCAAAGTCTCACCATTCCTTCAATAATTTTGTTTTTCCAGCTGCAAAACTTCCGATATATGCATCAAAAATATTTTATATATATCAGAAGTATTTTTAGTAGGATCTCATATCCAAAATGGAACAAAATTGAGGGCATACTGCCAGTTGTTATTATTGGCTTTACAATAAAATTGTGATTTTTTCCCCCTCTTTTTTGCAACATTTTCTTTACTGGTTTCACTATAGCTGCAGACTGAGATGAGAGTGTCATTGAGGCAAACTCAATGATGCCAAGGTTTAATTTCCTGAATGCCAGGACTGAATTTAAAATTGGCAGAATTCATTTAGACTGTTCCATCCCAGCATTTAGGAGCTGTTAAATTGGCACTGTGCTTTATTCTCCCTATGCTTTTTACAATTCTTATCAAATCTTGATGAGTCTAAGAGCTACTAGTCTAATTAAATGTTTTATATTTGCCTCTCCTCTAACTGTGCCTTTTTTCTAGGTTGTTAATAAATAAAAAGCAATAGCTTTGGATATTCTACTCATAAAAGCGTTTATACAAAGCTGTTAACATACTTCTAGTCTTGCAAGTGCAATGATTCTGAGTACAACAATATAGCTGCTTATTCAGTGCTTTCTGTCACGTGGGTTCTGATATTACCTGCATGAAGGAACAACTTCAATGCCATACATACCAAAACAGTGTACCTGAACCAAGAGCTTGCTTCTGGAGTCTTTGCCTGTGTCAGAAACAGAAAGCAGTGTTCAGCCAATTTCATACACTTGTGAACACTTTGTCCCTCAGTGAGTGAGTAATTATATTAATAAACCTACTGCAGGGCTTTGAAAATTAAGTAAGAGTGTCTTCAGGTATTTATCGGAGGAAGGACTCCTCCAGAAAGCTGTCCTAACCACTAACCACAAGACAGCAGGAATTTGACAACCAGGGTTTATTTCTGCCACCACTGAGCAGGAGACAAGACATGATGACACCCTTTGTCTTTGATGAGCATATTATCATTGTCCTAGATAAAGCACCCTGTTATTCTCACCCACAAATGATGCGGAAAAAGAACAGGCAAAATTCCTGTAATGTAATTCTGTTATAATCCTCTAGCAGCTGCAGAAGGCATTGGAAAAGAGAGATGCTCTCTCCTGACCTGCTTGAAAATATGCATGGAAACAGCAATCAGCTCCACACTGTTAGGGCTCCAAGATGTGAAAACAAGATTGCACTGAGATGAGCATCTTGGGTGATGGTTCCCCAGTTAACTACATTCCCTTGCCAACAGTTTTAGCCTGAACCAGCAATGAATCTCCAAGAAGTATGCAATCCACTCTGTCCTTTCAGCCTGGCTGAAGGAGTCTCTGCTCAGACACCTCAGTTTGAGATGGAACAACTCACCCTCTAGTGGGAAAAATGTAAAGAAAAAAACATTTACCCAAGTCTTTTCATGGATCTTTTCATAACCTGGGCTTCCACTTCTAAGAGCTGGCTTTGTAAATGGTCTCAGACTGCCTCAGAAAGTCTTCTCTAAGACAAAAACCTGCACCAAATACAAAAGAGCAAACAGCTAAATAACTCGTGAGCACTTCAGGCAAAAGGAAAATACCAGAAAAAACCTTCAAGCACCAGTCCAAATCCAAATTATTAGACCTGAAACCGGCATAGCACTTTACTTATGTCCTGGATATAACAATGCAATATGCAATATATGATGTCCCCGGGGGGAATTGCACCTTTCAAGGTTCCCTGAGAAGCCCCTTTTCCAATGCTACCCAATAACCTCATCCTTCTTTAATCTGGACCGTAGTGAGCTGTGCTATGTGCAAAAGCCATGAGTGGGAGACAATAACACACAGAGGCAACAAATGGGGGGGCCACCAACATAAGTCACCAGAAAAAGGCAGAATGATGAGTTTCCTTTGGGGTTTCTATCCCTAAGAAACAGCAATGGCTTGCTAGAATAACCCCTGCTGCCCTGAACTGGTTCAAGGTGTGTGTTTGCAGGATAAACTACGTGAACACTGTACATCTCTGATATCGAGGTAGTTTTCCCCTCTGCCGCATGCCTGCATTGCAAATGCAGAGCATGGGATGGGGAAATAGATTCTTTGCAGCAAACACTTTTTTCTTGTTTGGTTGTTTTTTTTTTAAAAAAAAAACATGCAGATATAGCTTATATCTGTTTTCCTGTACACATTGGAGGTAGGAGACACTGGGACCTGCTGAAAATGCCTTTGCCAGGGCAGGGCCAGTCAAACAGTGACCAAGACTATGTACAGTAAGTGGTCAAGGCATACAGTTGTCATTAAGTTGTGATTAGCTTGTGTCATACAGTTGTGATTAACTCGTGTCATCCAGATACATGATGCAGTAGGTAGATTTGGAAGGTATAAACTGTACAGACCAACTGTTCAGGTAGGCAGACTACCTGAGCAGCGGGAGTTTTCAGAAGACCTGACAGTGTGGGGATTATTGTGTGTGCTCAGTGGTGAGCCCAGATTTCTCATTCCTCAAATGGGAAATCTGGGGGAGAGGGACATTTCCTGAGACAGCATGAAGCTGCATGTAGGAGGGTGCTGCAAGGCCAGATCTGAGGTTCCCACCTCCGCAGGGCTCCCAGCACCCCACTTGTAATACACATGGGTCAAAGCCACAACAGAAGGCCAGGGAACCTACCCCTGAGGCAACCATGTGGGGCTCGTTAATAGGACAATGTAGATGGCATCATCTAGAAGAAAAGAGCAAGAGGCATCCCCATTGCAAAACTTTTGAGTGTTGGGGGGGAGCACACACAACATATTGATCCCTTATGGATGGTTTGGGAACACTTAGCTGACGAAGCCCCTCAGGAATGAATCCTATGAATCACACTGGGGTTTGGCTAGGAATTAGGCTCCAAACTGCTCAGTGCTATCGAGACTAAGATGCTCCCAGGTCCACAGAGAGACAAAACATGAAGGTCTATAAAACTCCAAAAGCACGGTCTCCTCTCAGTTTTACACTGCCTCCCACATTAGGCAGTGGTTGAGTAAGACTTTTGCAGCTTTCCACAGTTGCAAATAAGCAGCTAACCCTTACATTCTTTTGTAGGATTTTTTTAACATCATTTGGATAATATAATCTGGTTTTGGTAGTTTGCTGCTCCATGGAGTGTCCGAATGTTCTAGCACCTTTTTAATGTTTCAGCCTATTAAAAAGTCTCTACCTTTCAGCCTATTAAAAAGTCTCTACCTTTCTTTTCATCTGATGTCATCTGACGTTCTTTGCACTCCTACTCTATAAAAAGAAAAAAGGACTTATAAGTGTCCTCTTATGGTGGTTATGAGTTATATCTACTCCTGTCTTCAACAGGAGTGACTAATAATTGGAGGAACCTGCAAGAAAGAAAAGGGCCTTAAAACAAGTTTCTGAACAATGACATAATAAACCAGTAACTCTCTGGAGCCAATTTTAATTCTGAGCACTAAACATTTTCTCATGCAACTCACACATCCTTAAAACTAGAGCAAGCAGTTTGCAGACTCTACAAGCACACTCCATGGAACCAGACTTCTTACCCCAAACGTTGCGACATTTTATTTGGATGAAATACTGTTCTGTTAGCTAGAAGCAGTGATTCTGCTCATCAGACATACTGCTGCCTCATCAATAATTGCCATGCTTATTTTTCCAGAGATGGTATCTTCAGAAAGGTAAATGGGGATTCTTAAAAAAAATGTACTTTCATCTGAATTTCTGGACTTTGAATGTTCTCACTTACTGTTATGTTTTGTATTGCTGGCCTGTACCGTTAACTGGATGATTTCATTCCTAATCTTAATTACTTATTACTTTATTTAAAATATAATTTGTAACATCCTTTTTAAGTTTTGAGTCAAACTTTCCTGGTATCTTCATTAGTTGAAATTCCCCTAACCTTTTGTTTAGTCTACTACCCTAACAGTTCATAAACTAATTCCCATTTTTTCTCCTTTATTGAGGGCACAGGATAAGTAGTGGGTTTGGTCCCTAGAGGATTTATATGTTGTGTGTACATCATATTTCCTATCTTAAGAATGCCAGATGAAATATTATAAAACTGATCCTGGTAACTGACATTCTGCTAATCTTTTGTTGCTTTTAAAACAAAAAGGTATAAATAAAGTAATACTGTAAATGCTCTGTAATTGACAAATACAGTATAAAAATACGTAATTAATTTTGCACACTAGATTTGCACTATTGCAAATGGCAGCAGCATGCTCCAATAAATTGTTATTCCAGTCAGGTCTTCTGTAATATTAATTGGTTATTTTTGTATAGCTTTGAACCAATAAACTGATTCAAGTCAGCTGGGTTAGCTTTCAAACTTTTATTCAGGCATTAACTTCTACTCAACAGTATCAGAGATGACAGTATCAGTAAAGCCTTTAATAGAGACGAGCCCCAACTACAGAATGTTAAAGAAGTTTGGATATGAATACCACAACTGGACTCCCTTAAACCAGAGCCTGCCTTAGAATAATTATAATTTTTAACCTAAATTGCAGACAATTTTGTTTCTTCAGACCTTGGATCACATCAAGCTAATTCTCACTTAATGCTGGAGCAGTACAAAAATTTTTGAGCAGGAATGAAAGTCAGGTGCTTAGCTATTTCTATGTTTGCTCTCCTATAGCTATAGTTTCCTTAAAATAAGGTGAAATGAAAAAATCAAGTTGCTGGTTTGGACTGTGGGATTTTTTTCCATACCGAAGTGTTTATATGCATACTGTAAAAATCATATACATATATATATACACACCACTATACTAATATATATACACACCACTGCTAGAATGAGTAATATATTTTTATGTATGTAATACATATTTTTATGTATTGAAAGTATATTATCTTAATACTTATGCATTAAAAGTATTTTATGTATTTTATGTATTAAAAGTCTCTCTGCTGAAAAAAAAATCAGTCCTTTGTGTAATATTAAACAAGTAAGAATAGTTGATTTTCATATTTCTCCTATGCTGTCAATCTGCGATTCCCATTGTTCCTTGCAGAACAGAGGGACAGAGAAAATATCCAAGAAGTGTTGCATAGCTGTGCTGAATCCATTTGTCTCAAGTACACTGGCAACTGCTGGTATTGCTCTTGTGTTTCTTTGCTAAAGCTCCCATACCTATTACTACTTATATCAGAGCCAACATTCACTTAAGACAGCAGGAGAGGAAGTGGAAAACCTGTACCTCAAACTAGATCTGTGCTCTAAATGTTTAAAAAGATAAGCAATGTTACTCTGAAATAGGCATTACTTATAGGTTAGAGCCTTTTTTCCATTTAAATACTTTGCAAACTTTACCATTTAACCTAAGAGAGCCAGTTCATCCAGTGGAGGTAGGGTTTGTGCCTGACCCCCACTAATACACATTAGAAGACTCCTTGACATGCCAAAATATATGGAGGTCAAACAGCAGTTGCACAATGTTCAATTTATTGTCCGCTTTTGCATACTTACCTGCATCCTAAAGGAGCTCACAAGTTACAGCATGAGGTGAAATAAGCTTTGCTGCTTGCAATTCTACAGCCATTGAATTATTAATGCTTGGGCCGCTACTCAGAAAGGTTCATTTCCACAGTTCACAAGATCACCACCTGGTGAAATTGCTCTTTGCTGCCCTACACCAACAGCTCATATGCTGGCCCTAATGGGGCAAAGTTAAAAAGTCGTACAAGGCTTCCCCTTGTAAACGCTTGTGCGTGGGGATGTGAGTATGTGTAGGGAAGTGAGGTAGGGAGGGAGAGAGAGTCGTTCGGATTCTTACATACCCACATCTGTCTGCAAGGTGTGCAATTCCTCAGGGCGGAAGACCTGAGCCTGGCAATTGGTAAAAGCTAAAGAAGCCACCCTAACTGCTAGGAAAAAATAGCTAGCAAGAAAACAGACGGTTGTACATGTGGGGTTTCTCCCAGAAGTTCTACTTAAGGCTTTTTTGTTTTGTTTTCACAGCAAAATGGAAAAATGTGAATGCATAAAGAAAAAGCCACAGATTTATTTTCTGATTTTGGTCACAGTATTCTTATAAAAATGAAAAACTTACAGCTCTGGAAACAATCTTACTGTCACATAGCTAATTTCAAAAAAAGAGCATAGACTGTAAAATGAGCATACAATTTCCCACAAATGCTTCCGTGTGCGCGAACAGTGAGATTTTATGGGAACTGTATTTACACATGCAAAATTATGTGGTTACCTAGTGATGCAAATTTGCAGGCATAAAATAAAATTACAACTTCTGCACACAGACAGCAGTCACAGAAAAATCCATGTAGACCAAAGCTACAGCTTGAGATGTTGCTTCTAAACCAGCTCAGGAATAAAAATAATTGTAATACTAATATTGTTTTTTAAATCAGATTAGTGGAAAAAGTGGCTCAGTCCTCATTCACTGATATGTAACAGTATGCCTTACTGACCATGAGCCATACAGAGTGTGTGGTTCAGGTGAATTACTTAAATAATATATTAGTTCTGTATTGGTTTGTCTGTCTTCATTCCAATATCCTTGTGCTGACATAAGGCAAACACGGCACGTGACAACTAGACTGAACAGGGGGAAGGGAGCAAGAAGGAAGCATAAAACTGACATGATTAATAGAGCTGCCACAATTTGTTTACCTGAATGACTTTGATGAACATGTACTTTTTTCAAGACTGTTAGTTCACTGCCATTTGTCTGTTGATTCACATTAAGGGTAAAATCAGGCCATCAGACTGTCTGGAAAAAAAAAAATCCCACCCTAGCAAGCTGGCTGAAGCAGCTGAAGGTATTACAGGAATGTTCAAATGCTGAGTGATCACTGCATGGTGTATTTGAG
Organism: Nipponia nippon; assembly: GCF_047370975.1. Classification (NCBI taxonomy): domain Eukaryota; kingdom Metazoa; phylum Chordata; class Aves; order Pelecaniformes; family Threskiornithidae; genus Nipponia; species Nipponia nippon. Next base: position 80,702,154 of record NW_028262358.1, on the reverse strand, counting down.
TCTTCTTTGTATGCACGAATATAGGCTAAGGACAATGTGGGACACTTTTCATTACGTTCTATAAAATTCCCTGTACATTCACAAATAATATTCCTCATTGATAAAAATGACATGGAGTGAAATGAGTTTTTTGAATAAAGCAGAAACTGCCATGTTCCAGTAATTAAAAAGGTTAGCAGTAAAGTAAGTTTGAACCAAACATTTCAGTCTGAGTACTCTAATTTTATGTAGAGATTAGAAAAAATCTATATTAAGATACTTTTCCACTTATAGACATACTGTTGCCTTTCTTTGATGTGAATGATTAGCCAAATTTAACAGATTTGCAGCTTGCTGTGATACTGGAGACAGTGATTCTGTCAAGGTTTTTCTTAGATAAAATTCTGTTTACTTACAGAGCATATCTGAAGTCCCAGAACAACTCAGACAGGAGACAGATGATTTGCCCACAGATGCAAGCTTCTTTTTCAGGCAACACTTGACCCAAAAATTACATCTCAGATTTTCTTAAGGTCATACTCCCAGAGCATCGTTGTTCTTTCCTTGTATATAGCCATCCTGTTTCTACCACTTCTTTGCGATCCCTGATCCGTCCATAACCTCTCTAGCCACTCAATTTGTCTTACTGAGGAGTTTTATAGATAGGTCAAGTTTCAGATGAAACTACAGACCAACCAGCTAGCTCCACAGAGAGATTTGTTTCTTCCACCTGAATTAAAAAAATGAATATTGTTCCAAGAACATTTCTCCCAATCCTTTGCATAACAATGCATTACATGCCTTTTTTCCTCATTTAAAACCTCCCATGTAACTAAAGTTATACTGAGTCCTCAAGTTTATAAAAAGGGAGGGAGGGATTTTTAGAGTTAATGGCTCAGTAAGCTGAATTTGTAAGTCCCACTGTCTCCCAGATGACAGATGCTTGGGTTTTTCATGAAATCATTGACTAGGAGAAATGCAGCTAAGTGACCAAGCTTTTTCAATTTTCTCTTGTTGGCTTTTCTTCAACATCTCTCATCAAATCTGTGAACTTCACAGTGATCAAAATGGCCCCTGTGTGTCCCGCAGGTGGTGTCTCTCAAACTGTGAATTTAAGTGCCCAGAATAAGGCATCTCAATTGGGGAAGTTCTGGTCACACTTTTGAAATATGAGACTTCTGTTTCTCTTTATAACATTGTTGATCACGTTCTCAACACCTGTTAATGTGCAAGTGAAGAAAAAATAAAGCAAAAGCTCATAAACTGTTAAAATAGAAAAGAGACAAAATCTGAATCAGTTATGTTAAAGATCAAAGTGATCAGTGTCTCTTAAAATGTTTAGAGACTGAAATTCTCAATTTATGGCTTCAGTCTTACAGCTCTCTCAGGTATTCTGTGCACCTGGACTCATGGAGCCTTACTGAGTCTTTCAGTCCCTGGGCGCTGTCACCCAGGCAAGACAGACATATAAGCAGTTTGGTAGATTAATTCTTCATAAGCAATACTCTGGGAGTGAACCTTCATGCTAGCTACTAAAATATGGCTCATGGAATATTTTTAATTAATCCTAATCATTCAGTTATTATAATTAATCCCAAATTCACACTGTCTTTGAAAGATTTTTTTGATCAATCTAGTATTCCACTTTTTAGGAGGCAATTTATTCAGCAGTGGATGTGCTGCACTCTTAAATAAAATAAAACTTTAAGAAATGTAAGGGTAAAAACTCAAACCATTGTAGAAATAGTAGAAATAGTAAAATAGTCAAGTAAACTGGGTTTGTTCATAAAAAGTTATTTTGACAAGTTTAATTAAATTCATAACATAATAAAGGACAGAGATTATAGCCCATACCATGCTACTCCTCCTCCTTATTGTGCAAGTTAACAAACTCAAGGCATTACCTCTCTCTAACAAAAGGACAGGGTTCATTTTCTAATGTTTAATGGTTCATTTCTGGTAGCAAATAGGAAAATTGTTCATAACTTTATAGAGAATTATTGAAAAAAAGCTTTGCTTAGTATCAGAGTTCATCAAGTTAGAATCTTTCTCCCTTCACAAGCCTTGAAATGTAATCAACATTAAAAGTCTTCCTTTACACAACAGTTGAACTGAAGTGGCACCTAACCTCCTTTTACAAAATCAAAGTTAACATGGATGAATATGAAACTCCAGTTCAAAATTTTACAGAGCAGCATTTTCATTGGACAGACTTTTAGAGTATTTGAAGGTTAGTTGCGGGGTGGAGGTGGTCATTTGTTTTTCTCCTTCAAGAAAAAGGAATTTTGGTGTGATGTTGATTTGCTTTTTTAGCTGAGTGCTGTTTGTCATGGGAATATATAGGTACATCTGAAAATGGAAAAAAAACTTTTCTCAAACTGTGGTGTCAGAGTGCCAGATCACCACGTCACAGTGATATCAATAGCTGGCTAGTTTTTTCTACTGTGCAATAATAGGCAGTGGTATATAAACCATTCTTCTACAGAATCTTCGCAAAAAAGTCTATGACAGCAAAAAGTCTAGACATAATGACAGTGAATATTTGGGATAAAGGAACAATCTGATAGTCACGGAAGAAAACTCATATCACAGGTGATAAACCTGTGCACAAAATACCATTCCAGAGAAAATTCAAAGTCCTTAAGGAGCACCACGCTTTCAGGAGTAATTACAGACCTAAAAGAAACAAATTATTTTTTTCCAGTATGAATCTGAAGAAAAAAAATGAGTCATCAGTCTCTCTTCATCCAGTTTTTCCTATCTTCATTGTATGAAATATAGTCCTTACAACCAACCAGAATATTTTATATGCACACAAGCAGAACAAACTGTGCATTAAACACAGCAATGTGAAAATCCAGCGGAGCAGTACATGAAATCCAGTATTTTAAAATCCAATCCAACCCAATCTATATTTTAAAACAGGGTAGCTAAAGAATAGTAAGCCATCCAAATATAACTTAAATGAAAGTAAATAATATATAATATTAAAACTCAGAATAATTGTACAGGAACACTTTACAAAATACTGTGTAAAACAAAACGTATTACCAGAGTCAGTTAAGAGAATTTATTTTTTTTCCCTGGTTTTTAAAGTAAATCATAATAAGCCTCTAAAAATAAGTTTAAAAGCCACATGTAATGACCCTACAGATATATTACAAGAAGGCCACTTGCCAGTACAGCATTGGGACTCCCGTCTTCTCACCCCCTTTATGAAATGCAGTACCTTCCATCATTTAACCAGATAAAGACCCATTTTCTTATATTATAACATGTTCAGTCCTGATCTAAAAGATCTTCTCCTTATCATTTAGTACTCATGAATTTTAATAAGATTTGATATGATAGCTATGTTAAAATCAGGTATTTTTTGTCAAAGAAGATACAAATGTACTCACTGGTGGTATGTCATTTGGGATTGTCATACTGACACCTTCCTACGTTATTTAGTTGGGACAGCAGGGGTTAAGATGCATTTTGTGGCACTGTATGTTGATCCCACATGGAGTAAAGATCTGTTACTAGAGACGTATGAACAAATCAGGCATTCTGTTCAACTTTAAAAAAAAAACCCAAACTGTTTCTACTTTTCAGTAATGCAATCTGTAAAAGATATAGTAAATAACTAGATGATATAAAACGGGGGGGGGGGGGGGGGGGGGGAAGAAAGCAAGCTCCTTATTGTAGCTAATGATCTAATTGTTCTAATATTCCATGTCTCTCAAAAACTCTTGTAGCTAATGGTAGAGAAGCCCAAATGAAACACATCTGCAGAACAGAGACACTGTTACCCACATCCTTCTTCTCTATGCAGCAGAACTATAGTAGTTTTATTGCTTACAAAGTCTTCCAGAAACAGTAATTCTGAATAACTTCTCCATTGTACTATTTTATTTCAGAGCAGAGGGCTGAGGGTCAAATCAGGAACCATTTTCAAGCCATAGTACTTAAAAATCTTAGAGGTGGGTGAGAAACACAAAAAAACTCTTACAAAATATTTATTCAAACTAGTCATGCTGGTTTTATTTTAATTTTCATGTCTCCATCGGCGCATGTCTCAAGAAAAATTCTGGTTTAAAGAGTGTTCATAAAAATAATTTCAGGCAAGAGGAAGAAATTTGTTCAGTAGCCTTTTGGATTGTTTTTTGTGACAAAGAGAGGAACAGAAATGGTATTATACTGCTGAGAGGATCAGGCATATAGACCAAGTAGTGTGACTAACTTAACTCTGTATATCAAAAAACTAAAGTAATGCTCAATTTTTACGTAGACAATACAATGAAATGTATACAAGTAAAGTACTATTCCACCAAATTATGATTAAACTATTTGTATTTTTTCCTGCCTTGGAGAGCACTTCACCCAGAAATAGCCAAAGTTAATCAAGGAAATCTGTTCACACCAAAAAGATAAATTGCCCCATACTGTATTAATTAGCAGAGTATTGTCTTTGAACTGACTTCCCTACACCTGAATAAAAGCATTAAGAACCCAGACTTTTTGTCAAAAACTCTAATTTAGAAAAGACGTAAGTGCCAACATGTAGATTTGTGTTAGAAGATCCTATGTGTGTGATTTTATGCATGCAATTCTATGTGTGCAACGGTATTGCAGAAAGTGTCCAGGAGAAATTAAAAATATTTTGTTCTAAACATTTATGAACAGTACCTCTAACTCAGAGCATATGAGACCAACACCACAAGAAGGTATTTTTTTCCCTTCCTGGAATTACTGCAGCAAGTTTCTGCTATTGCAAGATAAGTTATCAAAACTTGTTTATGTTAAATATCATGGATTAGTAAATTGAAAAATAGGACAACACTTTTTTCTCAAATCTACCTTTAGTTGAGTTCAGCTAGAGCTTCAGTTGCTCAAGAAAGGACCTAATATTGTTCCACAAGAATAGAAAAAAAAAAAAAGAAAACATTCATATCTGCCTAATGATTAGACCTAAGTATAGCTGCAGCAGATTCCTTGGTAAGCTCCTCATCACCAGCTTTTCACAAACCTGTGTTTCTCTGGTCAGCCACCAGGACTATGTTCATTTTCGTTCTTCTCAGAGTTGTTTCTGTCTTTGTATCCAATTTAAGAAGTTCATTGATTAGTGAAAGACCCCATTTTTCTTCAGCAATATTTCCAACAAAAATATTCACATTTTTAGTCATCAGGAGATATCAAAAAATCAAAAAATGCTTTTTCAGTGCCACATCCTAAAAACTTCTCTTTTCATTTGTTAGTGTCACTGCTTTCCCAAAATTTGCAGCCATCTAATTTTACCCTGAATAAATCACAGCCCTTTAAAAAACAGCACAAAGAGAAGCTTGTGAATCTGTGGAAAATGAAGTAGAAAACATTTTTTCCTTATCAATCAACTTTTGTATTTGTATATTGTATTTTTATTTTTTTAAGTTACAAAAACTGTTGTGCAAGTTAGCATGTAGCACAGAGAGTGCCTCTGCTTCTTCTCCATTTATTTTCTATTTCCATTTTTAAAGTTTCAGATGCAATATTCAAGCTAGCAAAGGATCTTGTATTCATCTTCACAATAATACTATGCTGTATCCAAATTGTAAGTCATGTTGCTTTTAAAGAATTCTAATAGCATGATGCATACTTCATACATTACCTCTATTTTCCTCTTGCCCTTTCAACCTTGTTTATAGTTTTGCATAATTTGTAATCTGCTCAGGAGGGTGAGATAATTGCCTGGTTAAAGTGGAGAATATTGAGGCAGGTCTTGAGCCTGAAAATCCTTTCTTGGGTAAGCAGTCCTTACTCAAATAGGTATTAGCCAACGAATTCAAGAAGAGTTTGCATAAATGCAGTTTGTAAGTGTCTAGTCTAGGAGGATATTGAACGCTGTGTCTGTAGTTTCCCTACAGAAGTGGATATCAGCTAGTTTTTATTTTCAGTACAACTGGAAAAGAATTAGTTCGTTACACCATGATGGATCATCCTGCACTTCGCTTTCTAAGTTACTATAAATTTTTAAGGCCAGATAAAACTAGTGCACCTCCAGAGGCTTCAGCAGAATCGTACTATTATTCATGAACAAACTCCCACTCCCATTTTACAATATATTTCCAATTTACAATTATTATAATTTCCAAGTAATATTGTATTCTAGAGAAAAGATGGGAACAGAAAGAAGCATAACACAGTTTTATAAATCACTGCGAAGACCCAAAAGTTCAAAAAGAAGGTATAGAATATTACACAATTAATTTTTATTTATTAGATTAATCAGGAAAAGATAAATATATAGAGAACAAATATTTCTCAAATTCTGATTACTTAAAAATGGAAGCAGGCAAGGAAAAGAGAATGTCTAGCAAATTACAATGTGAATAAGATAAACCAGATCCATGCTAATTATTTTTCTTTGAGTCAATGGAAAATGTTTCCATTTCATTTCCAAAGGGAAAGGGGTAAAGAGGCTTTAATTAGTATTCCATAAACAACTCCAATACTTTCATTAGAGGACAATAAACAAATGACAAAGAATGTAGATCTTCAAAAGTGGCGAAGTGTTTGGAGAAAATCTGTGGAAGCAGTGGGAACAAAAATAAAAAAGAGCCTAATAGATGAGGTATAATCTCTGTAAGAAGGACAAGATGCACAGAGGATAGCTGAGAGCATAGGTTAGTTGGGGTTGTTGGAATTGACACATCTAATCCAAAAAGTAAACTAAACACAGAACCTTTGTATTTCAAAACCATCTTAGGTAGCAGACTTTTGTGTGCCTTTTACCTTTTTAGTTTAGAAAGGAAAGTTAAAAAAACCCACAAACCTTTTGATGGAGAGTAAATGGCATACTTTAGAATCTTACTAAATCACGATTCCTTTGCTGTTTGATTAGGAATGCATTTGAGAGTCTGGACACTTTCTTTCAAGCTTGTTTGCTTTTCTTCCTCCCTGCTTCTCTTTACTCGACATTGTCTGTCTGTGGTGCTGAGATTTTAGAACTCTCTTTACCCTTTAAACTGTTGCTGTCAAGACTACAATAAAAGGGAGATTCATAATAAGAAGTGCATTCTGCCAAGATGCTTCTCCAATATATATTGCCATTATGTATCTTGACAGACCCTTGTGATTAATATTGTCCTATTAAGCCAATGAAATTGATCCTGTCATCACCTTTAGAAGAGAAGACAACCGAAAGAAAAAGTTCATTTCTAGGGTTTACACAGGAGATGCAAAAGAAACTTTTAAATGGTCATCATGCAAAAGGCAAATTCATTCCTTGTATATGTTCACTGCCAACCATGCCGTAGACAACAAAACACCTTGGACTTTATCACTGTCTAAATCTAGTGCCCCTGATACACTTTCATTAGTTGCATTCTCCAGCAGCACAGAGAGTATTTTCACACAACTTGGAAAGAACCATATGTTGTTAGCAATTTATCATCCTTGTCTTAAATTCTTCTGCTCCTATAGACACACAGTAAAATTCCTAGGCCAAATAAAAAGTGTTAGGGAACAACACAAATCAATCTTACAAGCAGGTAATGGAATGATCTCATTGATCAAAAAGCATTTACAATAAAAGCAATAAAGACATAAATGCTGCACCTTTATCAAATTCTTTTTCTCTCTCTCACCTTTTTTTTTTTTTCCTTCCTCCTGCTGACAGTACATAATGTCCAGAGAAACTATATCTTCTTTGGATATGGGCAATCTTTTCAATAATAACTTGCTGCTTCCTTCCTTTTCATTTTTGCTGCTTGAATGAAAAATTCCTCTGCAAAACTGCATTTTTGGCTGAATTGATTGCCTGAACCTTTAATTCTAATGTTTCAATACATTGACTCCTGGAGATTATATATGTGTCTTGTATTTCATAGACTTTTAGTTGTGATAATTTAGGCTTAGATTGCTGATAATGTTAGACCATTAGAGAATATATAGTCTGACAGCAGTCATAAAACAGGCATTTGTTACTGCATTGTGTTTTATGTTGGTTAATGGTGTGTCCACAAATGTTTGCAAAACATAAAAGATACCAATATTTTAATGATGCAATAAGACTGAATCAAATAAAAAGCCATATCTTTGTGACAAGAAAATTTATTCCAAAACAATGGCATCAGAATTTAAATGAAAAGTTTTATAGAAAAGAATAGTGTGCTTGTCAGAGGTTTATATATGTATGTATTTATTGGTGTGCTAAATTGATTATATACAGTAAATGGCATTGCTGCTATTACACTGTATTCTGATCATTTCCGTATGCTCTAGGCTTTTATTTTGACTTTGCAATTATGAATGTATAATCACAGTTATTTGAGTAGGTTACATTCTGCAGGGAGAAAAAGTGATTGATTGAGTAACAAAATCACACATGAGCACAGGAAAGTTTAGGCACCATACTGGTCAGACAGAAAACCCAAGTGCTGACTGCTTGCAGGCTTCAGAATATATGCTACAAGTTTGTTAACTTGAATTTTACCAGGAGTCAAGGCCAGATAAACAGCCTGCAGTAACAAATGTGAAGCTGCTCAGATTTGGAAGTAGCATACCTATAGTGACAGCAATCTTTTTTTTGTTATATCAGCATTTTACAGGTAAGAAACTGAGAGGTGAGGGATTAAGCCACTTGCTCAGATCAGAATTTCATACTTCTGCCAAATGGTCTTTGGAATGACAGCAATACTGCTTTTCTTTTCTGTCCTAAACTGATGTAGAGGAGTAGACAAAGAGCTGCTGAATTCTGCCATAGGAGCATTAGCCAATCGGTGCTGGATAAAGTTATATCCTTCATCTCTTTGTGGTTTTTCCCCTGGAGCAGGGAGCTCACTAACCTCACCACAAGGTGCCCCCCAGGCAGCAGGACAACTCAGAGGGGAGACTCAGAGCCCCAAACCAAGCGTGGAGATGCAGATACGGAGCATGCAAGCAAGGGAAATTACTTTGAATTATATTATGCAACAGCTGGGCATTGTGGTGGTGAAACTGCAGCTACACTGCCACACAGGGTAATGGGATCCCCTGCAAAGGCAGAAGTGCCTGAAGTGAAGCACCACCCTTACCAGTTTTTACATCCCTTCCATGCTCAGACGTGAAACAAGAGGCAATAGCATAGGGAGCTGAAGTGGTGAAGACAGGGACAGAAAAATGGCTCCCGTTTAGGAGAAGGATATTGTCCTAAATACACCCATCCTGCTCCAAAGGCATGGGCAGCAGAGAAGCCAACCGCATGGGTGACAAATGCCGGGGAAGACCCCTCTCTTCTCACTCAGCCTGGAGTGGGAGAGACATCAGCATCCCTTCCTCACTTTCAAGAAGGACTGCTGCAATGAAATTAGATAATTTGAGCCACTGAAGTCTCATATGCAGCATTCCATGGGAGTTAGCAGGAATCTTCTGCAAGCAGAGGAGAGCCTGAAGGACTATGCCTGTTCCCCTTGCTGTGTGGCAGTAACCTCTTGCTGAAGAAGTCAGTGCGGTGAGACACAGGTGGTACCAGAGCTGTACCACAGGATCAAAGAAGAAAGATTGATGGAGATGCACAAGGCATATCATGAGTAACACAGAATAAGATAAAATGACATAAGAGATAGGGCTGCTTATTTTCTACCTAAATCACTCTCTCCAGATGCTTTTTCCTACATCAGCCTACCCTTTTGCCTCTTTTGTGGTAAGTGCCTCCACAGAGTACTGGCATTTATCATTTATGCCAGTACTTTAGCCAGTGGTAAATTTGGCTTAGCAGTTTATAAAATAATTGCAAGACTTTTAGAACAATAATTCCCCCAGTATTTTACTATCCTTTGAAAACATTTTGTTGTATTACCAGCTTCAACAGCTCCTCAGAGAATCTTAATTTGTTATGAATAATTTCTTGAGGATTTTGGCTGAGAAGATGTACAAGCACATTCTGATTTTCACATTAAAGAGTGAGTAAGATACAAATATATAGTGCTTTCAAAGAGCAGAAACATTTCTAGTGGCGTCTCTAAAAAAAAAAATCTTGATGGATAGGTGGACACTTTTTTATTTACTGATTGTGTCAGTGGCAAAACTGGCCATTTCCCAAGCAAGGTTTCTTTATTTTGCAGCTTATTTTCCCCAAAATACAATTGGTTTCTGTACACATTGTATCCTGGTTATAGCAGGTAAGCAAGGTCACAAAGAGGAGTTTGGTTAGTGGGAAAATCTTTCAGGCAGCACAGTTCATCTGGATGGACTTGCCCAGACATGGGACGTTTTGGTGATTGGTATTTCCCTGAGTCCAAAGTACGTAACTGCGAGAGGAATGCACGCGATATGTAGAAATCAGTCACTTAAAACTATTAAAAGGGCTATAATGTGCATTAAAACAATAAGCAACCAACTGCATACTTCAGGTTGTATATCCATAAAGCTGAAAAGCATTCCTCTGTTTCTAACTAGAATTGCCTGCAGGGCAATAGTATTTGGCATTACGAAAAAGTAAAAAACTTTAGAAATTCATACTTAAATTAGCATGCAAAATCCTGGTTGTACCAGGATTTTGTGTCGTTAATCCAATTTTTATAAAGGGAGGTGAATAAAACAGAAACTTTTCTAAATACAGCAAAAGTATTCATGTTTCGTGGGGAGAAGGCGGCACATCCTTGATTCATAGATAAGTCCCAGTAACTTCCTGACACTAGAGAGGGAAGAAACTCTGAGACTCTATTTTATGCCTATGTGCCTCATAACTAATGGAAGTCAGACAGAGCAACACAAGCAATTCACGGTTGTATTTTGTATTACAAGTCTGATCCTGTGATTTTAAAAGAAATGGAAGCTTTCGGGGAACTAGGCCCTGGCAGAGGTATGGTGAGTTCAGGAATTGGTATGATCTACATCACATCTTCGAGAAAACTTTTGAGAGGAACAGAGGCCTACTCTGCCTACTTCAGAGATCCAGGAAGCTGACAGAAAATTACCTTTGCTTTTAATACTACTGTCCTTCACAACATAACAATGGGTATGGAATAAATATTTCAATATTATAAGGTTGTAGATTAAAATGCCTTAAATAGAAGAGATGCCACAAAACTGTACTTATATGTTACTGCCAATAAAGCAAACCAGATCTGCCTACAGCCAAATTAATAAAAAAAAATCCTATGTTTTTATTCAAGAATCTACACTCTTCTTACAGCTATCTGCAGCTTGTTTTCCCATCTGTGGTTGTCAGGAGTGACATGTTAGTAAATACCAGTTTAAAGTGTGTTATCTAATAAAGGAGGCATACTTTTTCCACTGAATTTGCATTACATTTAACTTTATGTAGGGAAATAGTGCACTATAAAGTAGGGGCCTCAGGTTCAGCAAAGCAGTTGGGTAGCTCTACTAAAACAGCATCCATCAGGCACCACAAAAAGCAGAGATACGGCTCTGCAGCTACTTGCAAAAATGTACAGTTCAATTTTAACGTCATCTTCTCTATTCAACAGCAGTTCTCCCCTCCCCAGTTCAAAAAAGCAGCTGTGGTGTCAACAGGCACATTATGTAAAAATAAACCATTTGATAAGTGGATGGAGAAGAACGCTCTTTGATCAGCAGAATATACAGACATCCACGAGTGCAAGGGGCACTGGAGGAATGCCTAAGAAGTAAGTTCCATCAAGGGTGAATTTGCTGGAAGGGTAATTGTGCGAGAATCTGTCAGGCAGCAAGAAAGAGCTGTAAGCTTCCAAACCATATGATCCAAACCAAGGGAAATAAAAAAAAAGCACTTTTGCTTTCAAAAGTCTCCCAAAAGACTAAAAATAGATCATGGGGAGATGAATCAAATAATAATTTATTCAGAAAACTAACTTGCAGACAGAATACACAATCCTTTGATGTTTGAAAACTATTGAAGAAGGTCAGTCTATTTCAAAATAGTGCTGTTTGAAAGTTCTTTTTCTTCCCTCTTATTTCAAGCAAGTTTGAAATGCGGGTAAACTTTGCTGCTACTACTATATTTTCAGGCGTCAAAAAAAATAGAAGAGAAGCCCATGGTTCTGGGTGGATAATAGATTTCTGACTGCTGCAAAACCAACAGTAAGTTCAGTTCCAGCAGAATACACCCATGGTTAAACAACCACCTCTAGGTTTCTCCAAGATTACATTTTGTTCAGCCTCTAGATAAAGGTCAGCTCTTGTAAGTAACTAATTTTTACTTTTTCCTTGGGTCTTCAACTTACAAGTTTCCATGTACACTTCAGAAAAACTAACACACGAGGTTTTATTCTGTAAGATGTCCTACTTGTAATGAAAAGTGAAGGCTTTAAAATGCTTTCCCTTGCATAAACTCTTGATGTTGAGGAGCCAGACTATTTCTAAAGTGGTGAAATCTGATGATCCATATTTTCTATAGTAATTTGAAGACAGAACCTTGGGCAGATGAATTGTACTCACTGGCAAAAACCTGGCAACTGACAACATGTTTAAGTCTCAAGTTGCTATATTAATTATTTCCTTTTGTGTTTTAGGATCTGAAATGTGCAGTTGATTTAAGCAATCAAGCAGCAAAAAATTTAGTGAGTTATTTTTTCCCTTCTTAATTTTTGGGTATATTTTCGTTCTGTAACAAGAATCCAAACAGTTTATCAGGAGGTAAACTTTTTGGGGAAAATCCCAGATTGCTGGTTTTAAAGACTATCAGCGATTACTGAGGACACCAAACTTCACTGAAACTGGCAAATCCAACACCTGCAGAAAGATAACAGAGGAGCCCAGTGTCGTTTCAGAAACACCAGCAGTATCACAGTCACAGCTAGATAAATATCACATGACAAGAAGTGATAACAAACATACTGCCATAACCTCAGGAAGACCTAAGTTTACAAAGATTAAGGGGGAAAGCACGAGGAAATGCAGTTAAACAAAGAGCCTAAAAGATACTTCTATTTCACATCACTTGTGGAAAAATCAACAGAAAAATATAACAAATGAACTCGTTGTGTTGAGATCCTTATAAAAATAACTCAGAGCAAATGCAAGCAAGCTGGAAAATCAGACCCACACTGGCGGTTGTTAAAGTGCTACCAGGAGGATTTAAGCCCTGCAGTGTGTTGGCTTTCAGATGCACGCGGTTTGCTTTACAAAGGAGGTGTGTGTTGCAACTGAACATCAGCTTCTATTAATCGGTGACAAAATGCAAGGCACACAAGGAACTGCTCAAGTCAACCTGACAGACTCCATCTCATATGACAGAAAATTATATCACCCACCCCCTGCCCCTCATTCCACAACCAGTGCTGAGATAAATGATGCTTCCTTTGCTGAATTGTGCTGCCTTGGTTGTTCAGGAACCACCAGACTCTGCATTAATATTGACACTGCCGCTTCCACCCAAACTGGATGCAATACATATTCAGAAAAAGAACTGATGGGGAAAAATGTCATATTTTTCAGTGACTTGCTCCATATTTTGTGTTTTCAATATATTAACTTCAGACTATTCTGCTGGTGCCTGTGTGAAAGAAATGTGAGACTAAAACATCTTTCTTAATTTGACGGGTATATGACTAGAAAAACTTAATGACTGTAAAAATTTTGAAGTCTTTGAAGCAATGAGTATAATTTACTTCAATTTTTTACCCAGACCTTCTATCTGAGTTGGGTTTTTACATTACATCTTAAGGCTTAGATATATTTTTTCCACCACAAAAAATAATTCCAGCTTACATGTCATAGTCCTTGCTATGATTACTAGATGGAAAAGTTATGATTTATTTGTTATACATGATGAAAAAGTTCTAGAGATGGGCCATCCTTCTGAAAATAATAGCATTTTATTTTAGACTGCATGCAACAAAGATGGGGAAAAAACCTAGTAATAGCCACTGTTTTATTTTGCTTAACAAATACGAGCCTGTAAAGCACTGACCATGTAAATCCACATTTATTTATCTGAGACAGCAGGACACTGCAGATCCTGACAAGTGTGAACATGTAAGAAACCTGGTAGATCTTTGAGGCCTTTCCTCATTTCTTCCCAAACAAATTGAATAAAATCAGACCTTTGAATGAAGACCCTTTCACAGCTACCTTCGATCACAGGCATATCGCACAGCAGAGGCAAATGTTTCTTCTCACCTATGGTTGACAGAGTAGGCATGGCATTTCCTGCATGACTCCACCCCAAGAGGAAAGCGTTGTGCCCGTTAGTGCCACTGACTGGAACTCAACCTTAACATAAAGCTGAATACATGTCCTCAGCATTTCTCGTTCTCCCTCTTCAGACAGAGGATGCCTATTACAGGCCAAAGAATGGTTGTTATGGACCTGTTCTAGCAGATGAGACTTCAAAGGGCTATTGAATATGGTCACATATCTTTTGCACAGTATTTCCCTTTCAGTTGTGTTTCAAAGGCCAGCCGAGAAGTAAAAAGCTGTTTTACTAACACTTTTCAAGCTAGTTATAGCTTCTAAGTATCAACCATAACCTTTGGGACCATTTACTGCTAAACAGGGTTAGTGAAAGAGTTTTAAAGATTTCTCTTAACAATGTTTTTGGTTGTGTGAATGAACTGACAAGTGATAAACACCTGCCCACAACCCGGATCAAGACAGGGAAGACCTTGTGTACTATCCTACTAGAGTGATGTTTGGTTTATAAGGTATCTGCTTCTGAAGATTACCATTAACACAGACTCGTATGTCACCGAGACTGCAACCCGATTAACAACTGTCCCAGGAACTGCTGGGGTAAACAGCATATTCAAGTACTTCTATTGTCTTACTGATGAAGCTGTTTTGAATGCTTTTCTTATGCCTTCGCACAGAATGTACCTCCTAAGGCTAGGTGGTCCATTGCCCCCAAAGTCATTGAAGTACTCAGAAGTTTTATGACCAGTCTTCCGGCAGGAAGCTAGACACTAACTGAACTTCAGGCATGTGAACCATCCCATTGAAGTTAGCTGCAGATTTCGAGTTCATACCCATGTGTCCGTAGGATGACAGTACCTCAGCATCTTCATGCCGCTCGATTAAAGGCTGGTAATTGGAGCCAGCTTCCGGTAGTATGGGTAACATTTCCTTCTGCAGCTCTGAAGACTCAGGATAGGGCTACTCCTGTAATAAAAAGTGAAAAAAGGACAGCCCTGGGGAGCCAGACTTGCTGTTTCTGGAAGGGGCTATCTCCTGCACATCGAAACCCAGTGGCTTTTCCAGGACTTCAGCTCAGGCAAAGTGATGGCTGCAATTGCAGTCATTATCAGCATTGTCATAAGGATGTTGTGAGCCCAGAGATGCAAGCAGGGAGACAGAAGATAACTTGACACCCTGCACAATAAAAGGAACCCAGAGGTACCGAGCCTCCCTTCGAAGAAACAGACATTTGTCTCCTTTGTTTTGGAGCCGAAGGTTGTTTAACAGCTTTGAGGCCTCCTGAAAGTCCACTTTTTGGGGCCGCTTCCACATGTCTGTATATAAGGCATAACTTCTGGCATATTTTCATCTCAGCTCAAACACTGAAAAGCTAACAGAAGAGAACACCAAGGGAGAAAAAGATGATGGAAACTCCTGACTACTTGGAAGACAAAATTAGAGAAGGTCCAGGTATTTGTAATAAATGAGTTTTGGGACCACCAGCTACCTCTATGAAGAGAAATGTTGTCTTTGCTCCATTCTCAGTAGTGAAGACATTTGGACTGCATTAAACTGCAGAGTGGGAGGGGATTTAAAACAAAATTTCCCCTGCCAAAGACTGCGTGTAAGGCTGCTTTAAGAAAAAGAGCATGATTGTCATAAAGCTTAATGTTACAATGTTTTCAATTAGTTTAAAAGCTTTTTTTATTGATCATTTTTATTATGGCTCTTCAGTTATTTTGTAACTTTTATTTGGAATAAGTCTCAGTTTATTTGAAACATTTTTGAAAACTACATTGCTTTTTCAAGTGTTATCAAGTATGAGTACTTTGCAAGGCCAGGTTAGTGTACCTACTTTCAATATTTGGAGACTAGTTTTGACTTAATGTTTCAAAAAGTTCATGTTGTGTTTGTTTTTCATCCATTGATCTGATTTTGCAAGGCTTTGTGTGAGGCTTATCTTCAGTTCATTTGAGGTGTTAAGCACCTTGCAGAATTTTAGCTATTGTTTTCTAACTGAGATTCAATAAATTCAGATACTGATGATTTGTGTACAAGTCAAATCTGATATGGAGATTTCTTTCATGAATAAGTTATTTTACATTACTATATTCTTGCTTTTCTAACTTATGCAATGCATTCTTTTTTATTTCTATTCAACTATTTCAGTTTTGGTTAAGTGTTTTTGTTCTGCCTTGAGTTTAGGTTCTGCACATTTTGTAAGTTCCCAATTAAAGGTTTTAAAGTTCTGAAAATCAGCTGATAAGTCAATAAGTTCAGCAATACTTGGATGGTATCCATGCCACATACACTTTTAATGCACAAGCACAACAGATAAGTTCCAATACAAGATCTAGTTGAAGATTTGCTACAACTGAAGATTTAGTATTAATTGGATACAAATTGCTATAACAGTATTATCCTGAGTAAGTACTTTCAGCTATTAAATATAAGTAACTTGATCTATTTCTAAACCAATTATAAGCTGCAGGGAGTTTGTGAGAGAGGGAGGAGATGGTGAAGGACAACTGGAGAAGGAGAAAGGAAATGGAGAAAAGGATTAACTGAACATGATCAGATGGTTTGTACAAAGGGAAACATATCTATAGTGTTACCTATAAGACCTAAAGAACACATGACAGCCTACCTGCTATTTTTGCTAATTATTTATAGAGCCAAGATTACTTGTAAAGTTTGCCACACCATATATGTAAGAAAAGTGTAAACAACACTTAAGAAGTTCCTTCAGTGATTCTGAATATCTGTGCTTCACAGATGGGAGAAAGATGGGAAGAGGTAATAAAAGAGATGGGAAGAGGTAATAGGTAGATTAATGGGATATTAATGGGATGGGAGAGAGATGGGAAGCGGTAATAAAAGAGATGGGAAGAAGTAATAGGTAGATTAATGGGATATTTCATTCCTAAATCTGATACCATGGTTATTTTTTTCCCTTCTGCCACAACAATTCCTCCCCTGCATAACCAACCCCAAACACTAACTGACATATCTGACAGCTATAAACAAGGACTACACCATAGTAGAACTACATCACAGCGCAACTTCATCACACAACTGCTGTTATTAGGTTGTCCTTAATCAACCTAGCAGAGAGGAGACACCATGAAGTTGAGACCAGTTTATGCAGGTGTCCAATAATTTGGCACTTATTCAGGTGTATGACTTCTGACTTTTCCTCTGTAAAGGCTTTTTTCTTTTATTTTCTTTTTTTCTTTTTTCCCCCTTATTTTCTAACTCTATCTGGTGTTGGCTTCTTAATGCTATTCTTGTTCAGAATGTTTTGACAGATGGCAAGATTCCCCTTTCACATAAAATTCAGGGGAAAAAAAGAAAAGAAAAAAAATTGTTAATGTTTTGGATAGGCTTTCTGAACAAATAGACTCGTTTCAAATCACCAGAAAAGTAGAAAAGGCGAAACAGGACTGTGATAGGAAATAAGAGTCAACTATTTTATTTTTGTTTTAAACTGCAAAAGTTTAAATCTGAGCCTGTTGCCAGAATCCGGCATAGAAGCAGGAGGAGGAGGCTGGAGTGAGAAAAGGTGAATTGCCTCTGCCCATTTTTTGGTACCATTTTGTTAATATGGAAAATTTCTCATTAACTAAAATGTTTGAAGACGAACACATGGAAGGGACTTAAAACTTTTTCAAGCTGCTTCCCACAACTCAGTGATTCTTAGTATGTAAGATAAAAAAGTGGAAATACAATTGCACATGAGTAGGATTGGCTTAAAAATACAAGTTTGCCAAAACTGATAGATAAAGATTTCAGCAGCACTAAATTTGAAGCAAGAAAGCTAAGCTTTTAACTTCAGACAGTCCCCATTTCTGATTAAATTCTTTAACACTCTGATTTCCTTTCCCAGAATATGAAATCAGATCACAGAAAGGGAAAAAAAATATCCCAGAGAGAAGACCATTACTGACGGAAGCCATGTGTCATTAATTCAGTTATAAATTATTAGCTGAAAGCAGCCTCTCAGCATTTGTATTTGATGAACAAAAATTGATTGCTTCAAGGGCATTTCAATCCTTTTGATGTTACCATCTTTTAGTCCACCACAAATCTGAATCCTTAACAGAATGATTATAGCATTATAGTAATCCTAAGAGCCAATACTAAAGGATTTGGAAGAGCAACAGAGATCAATAGTTTGAAAAAAGCATGTCTTTTTGAGTTGACAGAGCTGTCTAGCCTGATAGTGAACCTGAAAAAAATAAGTGGGGACTAAGTAAACAAGCAATCGTGCAGACTGAGCTAAACTGAGATGATGAGCCATTTTTCTGAATTGTTGAATACACCAGGAAGCTCTGAATATTTCTATGGGATTTAAGCAAAACTAATGGCAACCAAGGGATATTTTGCCCACAATAAAAAGAAGAAGTTTCAGAAATATGCTTGCAAGTGTTTTCAGAGCTTTGTGAACTATTCTGGAGGTTGGGAAGTTCTGTGGGGTCAACATTTGTGTTTTGCATAGACTTTGAGATTATTTGAACTGGGATTTGAGGGAACATTGTCTTAATGATTGTCTTCCTTTTAGTTGCTTTGAAATCCAGAATCTGGGCCATATTCCAACACAGAGATGAAAGTTCAATCCTCTCAGCAATTGGATTGTGAGATATACAGTAGACAGAAGGACCATGCATCCTTATCATGTAATCTCTACCAAATTAAAAAAAATGTTTAAACTGTGGAAGCAATAGGTAATGTTTGTGGAAAGTTCAGGTTGTGCCAGGTTGTAAGTAACAAAGTTTCCCTAGCACAACAAATCAGAAAATGAGCTGAAAGCTAATTCCCTCTTCAGCAGCTCAAGGATTAGCATAAAATTATACTTTGAAGGAGGAAAAAGAACAGCATTGCAACAGTGGGGTATTGTTAAAGATCACTGGAATGGAGAGAGGGAAGAAAGAGAAGAAAAAAATCTTTACACCAGAACACTGCAAACTGGTATAATGTTTAGCAGATATTTAACGATTCTTTTCGTGTGCTAAACAACAGATTAACTTCGTAGTACTCAAGAGAAAATTCAGAGAAATTCAGATGCAACACATCTGGAGAGCATCCCGTGGCAAATGGTGAATGGCTAAGTAATCTATTTCAATTGCAAGACAAGTAGTGATAATTTATTGTTTGTAACAAGGGCTGTGATCTTACCATTAATTCTAATGCAAAAACTTCTAAAATTATTTTAAGGATAAATGCAGGACTTCCAGCAATCACATTTCTTTAGTGAGACATATGTCACTGATACATACTATTATTAAAAGATAAAGTCGTAAAAGTCATTTGAAAAAAGGTGTGTTTTTCAATTCTGTATGATCTTGCATATGAAGACTCATGAAAAGAAGTGTGGCATGCACCTTTTACGCTACTGCAGATTATTTTCTTTATGGGCCATAGCTTTTTAGCTTGGTTCATGTTTTCACATTTCTTACATCTGAAAGAGTGGCACAAATTAAATGCACATTAAAGATATGATTTCGGAACATTGTGTTGAAGCAGGTTTAACCCATTATTTTGAAGCTATGCATGATAACATGTGATCTTTAAGCTTAACCTTTATCTCAAGCTGTTTAAAATGTTTTGTAGCTGTTCTTGTCTAAACGAATAAAGAGGATGATAAGCAGGGACTGGCATAAATAATAGCTGCTCTAAAATGGGCGAAGAAATTGATAGCTCTACAAATGGTAGCCACCTGTATCAGGAAACTAAAGAAAGAGTGAGTATTCAGTGGAGAAGAATGACTGGAAACCTGACAGCAAAGAATAGAAATGGCAAGGGGAGAGAGGTCTTTTTAAAATGCTCTGTTCTCTAATAATGCAGTGCCAACTTCAAGCCATGAATATAGGTTATAGTATCACTGGTCGTCTGCTGGCTTTAACCAGCCAGTCCTAACTTCAGTGAGTTACAAGATTTCATCAGTGTTGGAAGCTGGCTTACCTAATGAATATACCAACCTTCATTTTTCCTTTTTATGGGAATGTTGTTTGGACTATGGTCTGTACTCCTTCCACCACATCACACACTCTCTTGAGCAGAAAATATAAGTTACTAACTTTACCCTAATCTTTAGGGACAGAAGTAGCACAGAACCATTGCAGAAAAAGATCTATACTTGCCCTTGTTAAGGTCTGTCACATTCAGCTCACCCTACACTTCTACAAGAAACATGTGGAGATATTTCTATAGATTATTGCTGGGATGGATTTGAAATTTGCATGTATGCTCCTCAAATTATTGATAAGATTCTCGGCAGTTGGGTTGTGAAATTTATATGTTCAATAACGAGATTGGCATTCCAGTCAAAGTAGCTTCATTCCTAAAAAAACGTCATTAACAAAAATCTTTATATCTATCTTTTCAATCTATCTACACTATATGCCCCACAAATGTAAATCTCTATACAGACTGAAGTTTCCAAAAGTGCTATTGACATTGGTGGCAGTTTATAGACATATAGTTTGTTCTATATCTAAGTGAAAATTAACTAGAAATCAGAAAATTTTATTGCAAATATCAAAAGTTTTTGTAAAATTTGAAAAAAAAAATTGAAAATAATTGAGAAAATACTTAGACCTTACAGAGGTGCATATATAATATAGACAGATAGTGTCATATTATACAGTCATAGACTTTTAAAAAGATTTCAGCTGGAAAGGACCTCAGGAGATGATCTGGTCCAAACCTGTCTATCCTTACCCAAGGCAATGCTGCCTTTCATCAAGACCAACTTGATTCTACCATGCTTATCAATGAATAATTCATTCAAGTTAATAGTCTTCACCTGTGATAAGAGAAGGCTCAGAAACACAGTATGTGAACTGTAAAAGGTATTGCTTCTTGAAGTGTCTGAAGGATTAACCTCCTCAGGATTACTCTCCTTCTTGAAGCTGCCCCTTCACCTTCTCAGTCCTTTATAACTCACTATAACTCTTTTCCCAAGTTACAAGCTTTTGCTAGTTAGCTACTTGTACACAAAGCCTTATTCAGAGTACATAACTTACTCCTTCTGTGTTCATACAACCAGATAACCACTCTCCTACAGATGAGATTTGCTCTCTAATACTACTCTGTAATACAACTACTTCTCACAGGTGTTTTAGAGGTGTTATGTGCACATTTATTTATTAATGAGGATTGCTAGACAAAAGAGGTCAGAATTCATGCTGAACAGTGTTAAACATTATTATAAAATTTTCATTCCACAACAATTAAAGTTGCATAACATGGACTCCAAAAAGAGTGTCTCATTTTAAGAACTATACATCAGGTCTCCTGAGGGCTTCCCATATGGTTTTGGTGAATTGAAAGATAATCACAAAAATATATTTGGGATTAGAAGGATGTTTAGCCATTGAATTTGTGATTAATAGGGGTGAAAAATATCCAGTGAAGTTCACTAAAACTATAGGGACTGATCCACCCACAAGCAAACCAAAAGTTTTTAGTAAGATGGGAAAAGTTTTGAAGTCTGGAAGGGAAACAAATCATCACTATGAAAAATAAAATGTTTCAGGTGTGTGATACTGAGAAACCACAGGGAGATGACTCAAAATTCCTGAATCAAGACTTAAAAATAAAATAGAATAATTCTACATCACTTTCTTTTTCAGTTATTTTTGACAGGTTTCTAATGTGGGGTCAATTGAAGGATTTTGGAGAATCTGTTCTGACATTGTTTTATTGTTTCAAATAAAGGCAAAATTCTGCCCATAAGAGGCTGATCAATTGTAGCATATGTCTATCGCTATTTCTGTTTCAGCATTGCCACAGCCCTTGTATCTGTTATTCAAGAAAAATGGAGTTAATACCTTAAGTATTTCATGACTACATGTTGCATATACAAACTACGTTAAGAGGAGTATAGGACTGGAAAATATCTCAATCACTCGCCCTACTCAGCTGCTATTGCAGGCAATCATAACTACTCACAAGTTGCCACATCTTTGGATTTTTTTGTCTTAATTTTCTTTGTTCTAGAACATTGCTGTGTTCTACACTCAAAATTGTCCTTAGTTTTCACCCTATATCTTTTCAAAGGCAACTTCTACGCATTTATTCTTAGATCAAGATTGTCCTTTAGCTTAAATAATTATTTTCTCTCCTTAGGGCTTGTTTCTAGCATACATTTTGAGTCAGCAGTAAAATTTCTCCCAGCTCTTGTTTTGCTATGCTACACAAAGCCAGCTCCTCTAGTTTGTTCTCACACGTTAGCTCTGTATCTTTTGATCACCCTGTTCTCCTCACTCTGAATTTTTAGTTGAATTGTAGGTTTCTAGAACATGGTTAACCAGATCCATGCACAATATTCTGGAAGAGTACCCTGGATAAAGGTGAAACTAATTTCTCACCTCTATTGAAAAAGCTTTGCACAATAAATCCAGTGACTGAATTTGCCTTTCCCATGGTTGTATCCCACCTGTGGACTACAGCCATTTTATGATTAACTAATGCAAAATCTTTCTCCTCCTCTACCAATGACCTTTGAATTTTGTTATTAATCCCCAAAGGCATGAACTTGTAATTCTCTCTGTTCAGTGTCATTTCACTGCAATTATAATCCAGGCTGGTTATTCAAGATATTTATATTTTAATGTGTTCAGTTCATATCTTCAGGACTAACACTAGCAGCTTTCTACACCCCAACACCTCTCTTTCAGTACTCACTCAACATAGTCTCCACTCAAACCAGTTCTTCTGCCTACAATAAAGAGTAATTTCTCAGAGTACGATATCAGTTTACTCAGGTTAAGATATCTTACATCTACTACATTTAACTTGTAAAAAAAAAAAAAGGCTACTGTGTACATTCCTCAAACTTTTTAAAAAACACAGCATATCTTTTATCCTTTATAAAAATACATCTTACATTTGTTATTCTACAGTCATATAGTAACAGTGGCTACATTTATTTTTAAATGTCTTGCCACCAATCTTGCAATGTCATATGCTAGTCCTCTCAGAACTCTGGAAAGGACATGAAATTCAGAGTTTATTCCCCCATAAAAATAGTAACTTCAATCTTTTTATTCCCTGTAGCTAGCTGTCTTGCCCCTTCTCTCCTGTATTTCATATCACTTATGAAAAATTGAAGCAAAGTATTATTTTAGCATTGGGACAAACTTCCATCCATTCCTACCCCTTCCAAATGCAGAGTAGCCTCTCTTCTTCCCTCACCCTCATTTTTTTATAAGGCTAAAGAACCTTTTTTTCTTTGTTTTGGATTCCTTTGTGAAGTCTAACTTGGCTCAGCTTCTGCTCTCTTACAAGTTTTAACTGCTCTCTCTATACCGCATGAACTCTAGAATGTAATTTCCTTTGCTTAACAATCTTTCTTTCCACCCATATTCTCTTACCTAAACCTTAAATCCAATACCTTTTCTCACATTTTGCTCTTATTTTGAAGATGGTTACTTTTCAGCCAGGATGAGAGTGTGACTCTCCACTTTCGATAGAGTTCCAATGAGTTTTTGTTCCTTTGACTTAAAGTAAATCCAAGTCTTGTCTGTATTCTGCTCTCCTAGTTCCTTAGTCTAAACTATACCACTGCCTGAATTCACTTAGTTTAGTAAGCATATTAAGATTTCTAAAAGTTAAGCAATCAAAATTCAGAAGATATAAGGTTGCTTGTGCAATTTTAATTCAAAATCTTTACGCATACACAGTATGAGAGAGTCTTCATGAACCACATTATTATTTCATTCACCTTCATGCAACATACAACATGGACAGTATTTATTGGGTACATAATAATTCACAGTCATTTTTTTTAACCAATTGTTCATTGGGTTGCTCCTATCATTATTTGATGTTCATCATCCAAACCCTTAACAGAATATAGACACATTTCCTTTCATCTCTGCACTTATTACCTGATTTAGGGGAGATAGCCACTGCTTTAATTTTCAGTAATAAGTGACAGATACTTTAGTAACTCAAATTCCAAGTTCTTAAGTGGGCACTGCCAAAAAAAATTTTTTAAAAAATCAAACGCTAAGCAGGTTTAACTGACTGCCTAAGGAATTGCTCACAGGAATTATATAAGGATATAGATAGGAGAGAGTTTTCTGAGACAGCATTTAGCTCACATAATTAGCAGAACACTGCATGCCCCTCTACATCTTTTTCCTTGTTCTGTGCACAAGAAATTTATCTTCAGTGGCAGCTCCGGGAGGAAGCTGGGTGCATTGGGAAGTGAATCCCAGATAGAAGAAAAAGGGTAATTGCTAGAAACAGATGATTTTAAATTAATGACTTGGTCTTTCCATGATGGAATGAGAAGATTTCCCCTTAGTTCTCTAGGTCCTGTTCCCAGGTACCTGATTTCACATTTCCACTGGGTGACAGGGTAACGTAGAGTTGGACGTAGCTGTACTGAAGTGGAAAGCCTCATGTGGCTCTATTTCCTATTTTTTAAACAAAGAACATCAGTTCATTCCAATGCGAAAGAAGCAGAAATGTGGATTTACTTGTCCAAAATTTACTCTGATTTACACAGAGTTGTGAGTTTTGCAGGAATTCACAGCAAGCCTGATCTTACTTTTAAGTGGTAAAATCTACAAGTTCCCAATTGCAACAAATCATGCTATTGTGAGGACTAAGTTAACAGGACCCAACAACAGTTTAGAAGGACAAAGTAATGTGATCAAGTACTCCCAGAGGGAGCATAAGAAAGCTGTGGAAAATATGGAGGCATACTATAGCTCTGCAACTCCTCGGGCAGCTGGGGACTGACACCTGCGCAAATACTGTCTAGCTTTGCAGACAGTAGGACAACAGTTAGCACCACAGAGACTGAAACTACAGAGCAACAGAAACATGGAAGGCCCAGGAATCTGCAAAAAAGTTAAGCATTTTAAGCATTAATCTGCAAAAAAAAGTTAAGCTGGCATTTTTTAATGTTTTATGCTACAAAGCAGCAGACAAAACTTTACAGAAGAAAGACACCATGTCCCATTTGCTCTCTGCTCTCATTCAGCTACCCCTTAATTAAGTTTGATATGGAAGGGACTGTAGTACAACACAGGTTCCCCACTCTGACCAGGGCATATCTTTGTACCTTGAATCAAAAGCAAGAAAGAACAATTTCTTGACAAGACGTGTAAAACATTAGCAGACATCTCAATGAAACATTACAAAACTGAGAGCAAAATTGTATGTTCACTGAGCTTCTATGTTAACTGAGGAGCCTATTATTCTCTTCACAGGACTAAAAAGAGATACCCTTTCTTGAATTTTCTTATCAGTGTTTCCCTTTCCCTTAGGGGGAGTAGGACCAGTATTAGGTAAGTCAATCTAGTTACCACTGGAAAAGAAGATCCACATGGGGCAGCTTTTTGATATGTTTGAGATCACTATTTACTGACTTCTATAATGAAGTAATCAGCTTTTTTTTTTTTTTTTGGACTTTAGTTGATCCAATTTTATTTCTATTTTGAAGAATCATTATCTCACTAGAAAAGTATGAAGATCTGACAAGAATCGAGCCCAGTATATCCAGCCAATGCCATGTAACACTAGGGCAGCATGCCATATTTTTTTTTCATTGGAAACTGGCTTAGTCCCACAAATGGGTGGCAGGTCAGGGGAAAAGATGGCAATACAGAAATGTAAGATCTTAAAAATACTGCCCATGGACTATGACTAAAATTATTGTATAAAACATAATAATGTGTCAGGGGACACTTTTAAAAACCAATTTAAATGCAGAAAGGCAGCTCCAGTAGGAAAAATAAAGAAAGGACCACCTTAGATTTCAGTATCTTCTCTGTTACTTGGTACACCCCGTGGGATATTGGCCTTTTGCCATACCATTCATGAAGTTAAAATCCACTTCATACTTACCCCTCAGTGGAAGTATCCTAACAAGTTGCCTGTAGGGAACATTCATGTGAACCTCCCCCCTTTCTCGGTTTACATACAGTAAACAGTTCCCAAGATAGAACAATTTGCTCTCCAGACTAGTGGTTAAGACAATTCTTTCAGAGCCCTACAGTCTGCTGACTTCAGTATTCCCTTTGTTCGTTGGGGCTCTCAGAGAGACAGGGCAATGAGAACATAAAGCCTGAACCTGGGCCTCCTGCCCTTTTTTGAGTACTCTCTTAAACCGTATATATGCGCTGAGAACTAATAGAGCTCAAGGAATCAAGTTCCATTAAGAAAGAGGGGTTTTAAAGCACTTTACTGAGAATAATTACAAAATTCAGCAAATAAGAATACATCATACAAATAATTCATAAAAATATGCATACTACCTTAAAAAAAAAAAGAAAGAAAGAAAAGACTGATAATTTAGAAGTTATTATAAGTTTTACAATGTTAGAAAACACTAACAGCTAACCAGTCTGTAAGCGATAAATCTTGCCTAAGCCTTAGATGTTAAACTGCAAAGAAATGGAAGTCTGGTTGCATTTGCAGATGGGAACTTTGGCATGAATATGAGTTCAATGCCAAATGAAGGTTGCCTCATGGAAGAGTCCTCTTTTATTACCTAATCACCAACATTAAGCTGCACCAGTACAAATATGGCTAATGAATGCCCTTAATGTCTCTGGGTGGACTAGATCTGACTTTTATCCTAATGCTTATACTTCATTGTTACCTAAATGAGTCTGATGTTAATCTGTGGTCACTTTTGGCTCTGTGAATGTGAAGAATTAATTCAGTGACCATGTCTTTTGATTCTTGTTCCCTGAAATCTATTTCTGACCCAAAGGCCAGTCAGAGTTTGACTAGAGGCTTTAACTTATAGATCTCAGACCTTTAGTATCCTAGGTGCATCCTTCGTGTCTATTCCTGGAAGCAGTATTTTCACTCTATTTGCAACATCTCCATCCTTGGTTCTAGAACTGTTAAAAGGTTTAGAGCTGAAAAAAAAAAAAAAAAATCCCAGGATGTTTTCTGAATCTAGTTCCCTGCTTTTTTACTCTAAGTACCCAAAGTTATCTGTTATTTGTTTTATGTCAAAGGACAGTAATTTCAAACAGTTCACTTTGGCAAGGAAAGAAGATCTGTTTTTTCCCCAGTATTTTGCTTTATCTGCTCCTCTGAAAAGAGAAGAAACGTTAGCATCCAACCCTGAGAATTCATAACATACACACAGAAACCCTGTATACTAGGTGCTTTAAAACAGAGAATGTTGGCAAATGTCCATAGAGTTTCTGACTTTAGGTGGGCAATTGGAGGAAGTCAACAGAGTTTGGGGACTGTTGTCTCCATCAAAGGCTGTGAGGAAACAAATAAACAAGCCCATGGGCTCACAGGAAGCATTTGCCAAAAATCATCTGAGTGAGCAGACACTGATGACAGGTTCCCATAGATGGTATTACTGTTCCCACATGAGAAGCAATTTTATTTATGTTGCATTTAAAAAATTGTAACTTGCGCTTTCAAAGTTTATATTCTCTTGGAGTGCTCAAGGTTAGAATTCATTGTGGATGAAATACTGATTTTCCTTTTTCCTAGTATTTTCCTACTATTTCAGTCAAAGCAGAATATCTTTCCATATTTCTGATGATACTAAGGCCAAAGAGACTGCATTAGGTATAGTAATATTTGTATTATCTGCCATTAATTTAAGCCACTAAGAAGTTACAAATTCTTGCAGGATCATCCCACCCCATTATACTACTAGTAGATGTGTGCACCCTACTAGCCAGTGAAAAAAAAGTCATTTTCATGTATACCATTATTTTAGAACCATATTTTAATAAAATTGCCTGTTACTAGTTCCCAGAATTTATCCCTAAAAGAACTGGAGTGCCCAGAAAGTGACTGCAAAAATTATTTGGTACTTAACAAAATGTTCCCTGTACATGTCCAGTCTGAAACTCGTTCTTCACTCTACTACAAAACTCAGTGGTTATCGCAGCAGAACTAAGAGGTGAAAGAAAGGGCAATCTGTCCTTCCTCAAATGTACTAAAAGGATCGTTTACATTATAGGTATAAAATCATTACTGCTGAACATAAAAGATTAAAAAGAGAAAAGAAAGAGAAAACCTGCCTTGATGTCAAGAGTTTTACGTAAGTATGCAAAGTTAAATGTTTGGGAAACCCAAATCACCTAGATACAATTTAAAAAACATCTAAATAGTATTTTAGACAATTATAAGACTGTATTTGACATCCTAGTTAAGGTCAACTTGTACTAAATTATCTTATTGCATTTTTCAGAAAAAAACATTAGTGATGTTATGATTTAATAAGAAACTATTCCTTTGTACTAACATACTTTTAGGAGGTTTACCACAGAAAAGAAATTTTCATCAGTTCTTGATGGCTGGAAACTACTTGACTTCCTCAAACCATCTTTATAATTCCTTCACAGGAATTATCTAGATAACAAATTCATTGAAACTGAAGGCTCCGCCAGCTGAGTCAGTTCATCCCAAACTCATTATCCCCGTGAATAATTCTTCTTTTGTCTCATACGAAATCTAGAAGCACCTGCAGGCATCACAGTGTTGCTACAAGGGTGGCTGTCAGTTTGTGGGTGTGTGAAGAGGCTTCATCCTGAAGCTGTGATTCATAAGGTGATTCATACAGAAATGTACACTTCTTTAACAGCATTACTCCTCCAATAGCACTGTTAATGGTGGCAATCTCTGTCCAAGGTGCTTGCTCCTTGCACCACTGCCCTCTCTCCGCTCTAGCAGCTGCACAGTGAAGCAGACCGAGGACCTGATCCAGCAGAAATACAGCTTTCTCAGTTAGGTAATTTTCCAGCCATATCACAGCTCTGATTCAGTTCTCTTCATGGTTATGCAGCAGAAGGGTATCTATCGAAGGATGGGAACCGCTTAAGCTGGTTTAAGCACTGCTGCTGCCCAACACTAGATTGAATTTTTTTTTACTAATTTCTTATCAGGGAAGCTAAAGCATTTTCTTTCAGTATACGTTAACGCTACACTAAAAGCTTGGTCAAAGCCCAGTAGTGTAGTGAGCTAACTGTTTATCCTCTGGAGAGGTGGCAACCGCGTGTGGTTATTCTTAGGGACATCAGCATTATGACTGCTTGAGGATGAAAATGGTTAGGAAACAATGGGGCAAACCCCTTTCTTGTTAACTCAACTACTGAAATTTGAGGTGGGAGAAAGAGGAAAGGGAAAATGGGGACTTGGTTTAAATGGCCTTCCAAGGGAAGCTTGGACTATAGACACAAGACTCCAGACTTGATCCTTCTTCATAAGTGCAACATAAGCATATGAAGCCAAAATAAAAGGAGGGGCTCTCATTAAAGCAGCTGTGGTTGCCTAACATTTTGTCAGCAAGAGCAAGAAGGGTGAAAGGAACCTTTGGTGATATGCTGCTAAACAAATCTACCAATGGCTTTCTTTTCACATTTATTCCTCTGTTTCCATGAAGTTTTCAAATTCACTAGAGGAGTGAGTGATAGAGAGGATGAAAAGAACCTCTATGTTTGTTTTATGGAAACATTATGCTGTCCACTACTAATGTCTTCAGTGAGCTCAGTAATGAGTTGCTGAAGCAAAGCAAAGCAAATTTTAAGGAAAATGTATAATTCAGATTTAGAGATTCCAGCTCTTTCTGTGTGAGGAGCTTTTAGAACTCAAGTTAAAGATCTCCTATATCACAAGGGAATATAAGTGCTGAAGATACACACAAATCATGGTATGAACAAATTGTCAACATTTTTAACACCAAGTATAGGCAGAATATATAAAGTATTATCTTGAGATGTAAAAGAATACTTGATCTACATAAAGACACTATGAAAAGAAGCAGATGTTCAGTCAATGAAACAGTATCAAAGCATTCTGCACAGAAAGTATACTGTCAAGACAAACACATTTAAATCTTTGTTTTCCTTTGAGATCTAAAGGCTCTGAAATATTCGAGTCATGCAGATTAAGTTATTTTGGCTTTTTACAAAAAGATTACATGCCGCTATGAAAGGCATCTGCTAATTGCAGACCCACCAAAAGGCCCAGTTTTTAGACTTCTTAGAGCTTTTCTCACCATGATTTTTCAGAAGCACTTTATAGGATTCTCGGTTGCTTAGTATTTATGCTGTACTTGGAGAGTACACAGTGACAAGAAGCTGTGGAACCATGGTGAGGTTTATGGCCTTATACAGAAAGCTGGACTAGATCATTACATGGTCCCTGGCCTTACAACAGGGAAAAAGAAAAAGTGTTAGAATCTCATCCAAGCTCTTGGAATTCCCTTTTACACAGATGAGTTTAATACCCATGCGCTGGTTCTCAAAACTATTATTCCTTACTTCAAGGAGGCAGGGAAATTTGAAACAAATGTAGAAACAACAATTACAAAAAATATATACTAGCCAGCTGGAAAGGAAATGTGAAGCACTCTTATATGCAGAACATGCTACTACTACTTCTTTCCCAGAATTAAGCACAAAGCAAACAGAAAGAAGCATATTAGCAAAGTCAAATCTGTATTATCAAGCCCATGACTGACAAAGGAAAACAGACCCTGGCAAGGGGGGGGCTGAAAAAAGACCATTTTGAGGTCTTTTTTCATCCAGGTTACTACCCTGGATGTTTAATGATGAAGAAACAGAAGAAAAAAAATTTATTGCAAACTTCCATTTATTTAGCCATTTTTTCCTGGCTATCCACATTTATAAATTTTTGGAAATAAATTTAAACAGACTGAAAAACATTTCTCTGGAAATGTGAAGTATTAGTAAAATTATTAGTTTCCATAAAAAAGATCCAGTGGGATTTGTAATATTAATACATATACAATACAGATTTTCTTTCAGCTGCTATCCTGAAACAACTAGATAGGGACTTTTTGTCTTTTCTGTTTAGCTAAATGGAACTTTCTCTTATACGTGTCAGAGGTTTACACCACACATTTCAGAAGACACCTTGCAACATGCAGAATCTCCCATCAGCATCTTATCCTTACCTTGGCAGTTAGAGAATTTTGTAGTTCAACAATGTGAGAGATATTTGATCTTCCTTTCAGTAGTCTTAATTACTCCACCCTGAATGTAATTGCTAATCACACGAGAAGACAGTTCTGCTTTTGACCCTGCCAAATGGCTGGTCTCTATCACTTCCTGAGCACAAATCTCTGTGCTTCTACCTCAGCTCTAGGTTCTCTCTCTGTTACTCAAATTATGTTTGCCACAGAAGCACACAAGTCTCCCTGAAACAGGAGTTAGTGCACCTCCTTGCCAAAGAAATGCAGAAGTCTGCACAGCTATTTGGAAGTATGTGATACTCATCTCACATATCTACTAATATATTTCAACATGGTTTGATAGGAAAGCCCTGGGGGAAGTTCTTCACTGGATATAAGCCAAAGCTAATTAATTTAAGAATGTGAACAAAGTATACCAAGATAAGGCAGTTTGTGAACTTACAGTGCTCTCAGCCTACAGAAAATACTCATCAAGAGGTCATTCAAAGCAGCTTATCCATTGCTGACCTCCTGTTAAGACCATATCCACAGACAGTAAGCCTTGCATAACTGGCCCTTGACACAGCTTAGCTAACCCAGGCAGCTGGTTCAAGGATCAAGCCTCATGAGGACCCCTGCACAACTGCAATAGTTTATCATAGCCGGAGAGTCAGTTCTCAAGTGGGGTGCTTTTTTCCTTTAGAAGAAAGGAGAAAACAAACATTGCATTCTGCAAATGGAGAGAATACATTGCACAAACTGTTTTGAGAGGAAAGCCTTGTGTTTTAAAATGTGAAGAAAGGATGCCAGCTCAAAACCAGGAAATGTACACTTTGTTCTGGGTTTAAGCCTGAGCTCCACAGGGCTTACAGGTGCTAAGAACATTTTACACTAAGAGCTGTCAAGGGACGATGCTCTAGTTACTAGCCAGCTTTTGGGAAAAGTCAAACCAGTGCTGTCCTAAATTTTCCTTACGTAGTCAGCTTTAAAAAGGGGGTTTCCTCCTCCTGCTTTTAACCAGTGAGAATTTTCTTTTTCATAAGGGACATCAGGCCTGTTGGTGTGGAGAATCAGTTTGGGGAGTGTGAATGCTGCTCTTGCCAGCAGTCCATGGTGCTGATGGAGAGATTTATATTTGAATATGGTCAGTGTCCTCAGCCTGCAGCTGGAACGGATTATTTCCAACATTTTTTGAAAGGTCAGTTGGTGCGTTTCTGTGTCAGCATTGTCAAGGATTTATGGACAGCAAGAAAAGGTCAATAATGCACACTAAATGACCTGCCAAAATGAGTTGTGATCTACTAGTGGGTTGTTGCCCTACAAAGTTCCCCTAAACTGGAGATAACATACAGAAAACCCACTTGTTAGTTTACCATGCCATTTGGCAATTGCTCAGCATAGCTCAGGTCTCCTGCTGAGCTATGAAAAAAGTGGTACTAAAGGTCACAATAGGAAAAATTTTAGTGTATATCATCTTCATGGTCCATTTTTCTTTCATGTGCTTCCCCATAATAATGTAGTGTTCACTGGATTTTCATGGGTGTCCAGGGTATGCATGTTAAAAAGAGCTGATCATGTATTCAGAGATGTATTTGCCATTTTACATTATTGTGCTACGGGATCCTTAACTGTGCAATATTTTCATTAAAAAGATGCTGCTGCCTATCTTTTATTAAATTAAAAAAGGAAGAAGTGTGGTAGGTTGATATTATGAGGGTTTTTTTCAATGACTAATGAAAAAGGCTGGACTGTGTTGTCACATTTTACAACAGTAACTGACAATGGATGCACATGAGAAACAGAGTGCGTAAATAACCTTCCCCCCATCCCTGCCGTCCAGATTGTGTCCAGACCATCACATGTATTAGCAGCTGACTGACCTATCCTTTGTTGGTTTGGACCTATTTAGCTTTTGGCTTATAGTCAAAATCTATAGCTCTAGCAAATAGAGAAGAGAAGGATTGTCTAAGTTGCCTGTCAATGCCCACAGTGACCCACTAAGCTCAGACGCAGCCTGGCAGCCTTCATCACACGTTGCTCATTCTGCCATGCCGTGGTAGCACCATTCTCACAAGTACTGCTAAAAAACACCATCTCCCAAAGCAAGGATATGTGATGAGCACAGAGCTACTCCCAGGACAGAGGCTCTCCAAGTCTCAGCACAATTACCTCCTCCCGAGTTGTCACTTCCCCTTGTGCAGAGAGACAAAATCCAGACTCCTCTTCTGTAACCCAGCCAAAATATCCTGCAGAAAACAACACAGTATTGTTCCTCCTAAAATCCTTCACTATTTCCCTAGGCATCTGACTGTCTTCCCCTTCAGATTTTTCCTGCCTCTCTCTCAGCCACCAGAAAGGGCACCCTGCCCTGACACCTAATTTTGGCCTTGGAAGAGGTGGCTGAGTGGCTGCTTCTGCTTGGTGACTTAGTCACAGCTGCAAAAAGACACGGGCCCCAATTGTGCACAGGGTCCGACTGGGAAACCCTTTTGGGACACATTGAGTTGTGTGTTTGTACCCTCTCCCCCAAACAAACATGCAGAAGTCAGCATAGCTACGAAGTTTTGCATCAGATGAAGGTCCTTCTCTCAACCTGCTTCTGTTTTACTGCTGTTACTAGATAAATTATGGAATTACACCAAAGAAGAAATGAAAACAGAAAAGGCTTTTTTTTCTTCTATATCAACTATTTATTGTGACCCATTTCTGTGTCCTATAGTCTTTTCAAGGAAGTCAGATAAACTTCAGATAAGCAACAAGAAATCTCGTTATTATGCTTTCATATTTCAGCTGTTGTTTGTACTGTCCTTCTAGCATGCCCTTGTGCAAACCACTGCCCAAAAACTAGTACACTTTATCTCATGTTAGAACTGTAACAAGCAGGCTTGCATCAGACAGCAGCAAAATGAGCAGAATAAACATGGAGGAAAGCTACTTCTAAATCTCAAAATAGTACTTCATTTCGAGTTTTGTTCATTGCTGGGATTCATTCCAATTTTAATGAAACAGAATTTCTCGGTCATATTTCCACATTACGTTTCCATCTTTCATTAAAGTAGAGCCAGAAAAGCACTTAAGCACATGCTTAAAACTTCAAAATGCATTCTGAACGTATTGCCTAATTCCTGTCATATTTTTGTTCACTGGGGGTCTTCACAAGTTCAGACTAATACTAGAAATTGGCTTTGATTTAGATAAAAGCATTCTTGTCCTAAATGCGGTCAAATACAACAAGGCCAAAACCTGAAACCTTCACATATGCTAGGGGAGACAGACACTATCATTCTTCCCTACACTCATGCAGTTAAAACACTGGCCAGTTAGACACAATATGAAGAGAAATAACTAACTCCTCTAGCTTCCTCGCTGCAGATCGCTGTCCCATTTGCTGGCCTGTGGGCTGGCTTGGCTCAGATGCTAGCACCAAGAGCAAGGACTCTTTCAGCAAGGTGACTTGCTGAGTACAGTGCTATGCAAACTGAGCTTTAAAAGTCTGTAAAAGTGGCAGCGTAGCAGTTCTCCTATCCAGTTTTTTAGGACAGCCCTGACTCTTTGTTGTTATTACTGGCTTCCCTTTGTCAAAGCAAGGGCATTCTGTACTGGAGGAGGTTCCCTCAGTCGTTTCCCACTTTAGGAACCCCATGTCTTCACATAAAAGTGCAGGATTTCCTAAGTGGTTCACACGCAACAGGCCAAATTCTTAATCCAGTTTCAAAATAGTATTTTCTTCAGTAGTCTTCATGAGGAAGGTTTGGCTCCCAGAGAGCAGGAGCAGGCTATT
Organism: Nipponia nippon; assembly: GCF_047370975.1. Lineage (NCBI taxonomy): Eukaryota > Metazoa > Chordata > Aves > Pelecaniformes > Threskiornithidae > Nipponia > Nipponia nippon. The sequence continues at coordinate 80,667,418 of NW_028262358.1, read as the reverse complement.
TTAATACAAAGGAACTCAGACCTTTAAAGGGATTCAAGCTGCTCTTTATATCTTCCAGAAAGCCTTGCTCTGAATCACATGCTCCCAGCGTCTGCTCCCTATTCTCACCTATTCTCCTTCTTTCACCTGGGGAGTTAGGTAATGTCTGGCCCAAGTACAATAAGGCCCCCACCCCCTTTAAAGGCCATCTTATGCTAGAACAACATTGTTTATGGATTCCATATGGTCTATCATTAGTGTTATCCTTGATTCTCTGTCTCTCACTTTCCTCTTGTGCAATAAAAGAGATGAAGTAACACATTGTAAAAGAATGTGTTTGCAAGATAGAATAGACATCTGCCTCTCTCCTTTGGAGGCTGCTGCAAGAATACAATTGCTACCTATTTTGCCAATTTGACCACAACATGTCTAGGGCCTCTCAGAGCAATCGTGCGTGAACACATCAATCTGTTCACGAGCAATAGCTCTGTGTCTGAGATGGCCACCGATTTTATATTTTTTCACTGTTACTGGCACACTTTGTCCAAAAACTACACAAGTTACTGTTGGTACTGTTACAAAAGATGTTAAGGACCTTTCAGGGATGATGTGACCTGATCTTTCTGGATCATTTTAAAAAATGTTGTCTGTCTTTTTTAAAGCAAATATCATTCTTCCTTTGAGCGAGCAAGCCCTGCAAGCCCAGGCAAGGCCAGGAAGAAGTCACATTTCCACTTTCAGAGTTGAAGACAGAATGTTTTGTACGTTTCTAAGAAAAAACAATCCACTCCAACTTGACCACATAACTTGCTTTAGATCTATCTGTGACAGCTTAAAAATTAGTAAGAATAATTTCATCAATTAAAACCACCTGCTGTTTGATTTATGACAACCGTACAACGTCTAAGAATCAGTGAGCAGAGTGGATATTGTTGTCAAAAAGGCTCATTTTGCCCTCTCTTTCTCTTTCACACCATCTTAGGTCAGGAATACCTCTGGTCGATTTGCCGCAATTAGTCCGCTGTAAAACTGTACAAAGGTGGACAGCTTCTGATTGCAGTGGAGGCAGCCCCGCTACCTTACGCTGCTGCGGCTGAGATAGGAATCAGGCACAAAGGCTGCAAAATTGGTCTTTAACCACACACTTGGTGCCCTTAACAGCATTTGGAAATCTGTTCGTATGTCTCATTTCATTGTCTGCTAGCCATAAGGCCATTGTTAAAAAAAAAAATTGACAGTATGTCTTCTCTTATCATCACATAGAAAAGGATATAAAAATATAAATAACCCAAAGGCATCTGTCTTTCTGGGTTACTTGAGAATAACCTCATCTTAATGAAGATATAAACGATATGCTTTAACAGAACCTGCAGCATAGACTCTGATTGAAAGGGAAATTATTATTTCTCTTCTATTTCCTAAGTAATCAGACTTGAAGGCAGGTCTCCTTCTGCTACTTCCAAGACATAAGACAAAGACTATTTTAAAAACACTGAATGTATTCTTTCCTCTTCACTGAAGACCTGGTGTTTCACTGGTTACTCAGGGAAAACTGTTGCTGGAGTTGGTGAAATATTTTTGGAGCGAGGTATGTAGGGGTGGGCACACTTGTTATAGTGCTAAAATTATTTTTCTCATGCAAAAGATAAACAATCAACCAACACAAATAAACAAAAGCATACTAGTTGCCAGCAAGTCCACTGAATCTTTCTTTTTAAGTTAGAGGAAGCTTAAGTATCTGCCTTCCTGACAACTTCATTTCATGATCTTGTGTCTATCCTCGTTCTACACATCCATAAATTTCCAGCCAGAATTATAATTATTCTGTGTGCCCCTTTTTTTGCTTGTAATCACCTGAATGACTCTTGCCTTAGTCATTTTTTCTCTGCCTTCTGAAATCCCTATAATCTGAATTTATCTACAAGGTCAGAAACAAAGTAAATTCAAATCTGTGCAATCTATGGGAGAACCAAGAAGTTCCTTCAGATTGTCTTGCAATTTTGGGAATAAAGCTGGCCAAGACAGTGACTAGATCCTTCACAACTGCAGCAGCCAAGCAATAGATACCTACTTTCCAGGGGGCAGAGGTGTACAACTGGCAAAGCATTCTCCATTCACCAGAAGAGGAAGCCCTTAAGACGGACAAAAGACTGCGCGTGGAATATGGTACAGTGGAAGAGACACTAAAGATCTTAACCTAGGTGCACTCATATAAACATTGCAAAACCTCAGGTCACCTCAGGTGCTTGTTATTCTTTTAATATTATTGCCTCTGCCTGACAGTAAGAGTGAACTGGAATAGTGTGTTTGAAAACCTATATGTATAATGTACTTACACCAAAATGTAGTTGAACCTCTATACTTGAAAAGGTCTGCTCATCATTAGCCTGGGACTGATTTTTGGACACTGCTTTTTGCACTGTTTCATTTGAACTAGATATTGGTAAACTCTTCTTTTCTCTAACGTGCTCAGTACAGTGTAATTTATAGTGTTATGCAGATGCTGGATCATTTGAATCTCCATTCTGTTGCACATAATTTACATTGTCTGTGGTAAATAAAAAGATAAGCGCAATCCATATTGCAAATGCATTGTTCCACTATGAATTTGCATGCTTTCTCCTTGTTCTTCATGGAATTTATGTGGTCATTGTAGTGAATATCCTCTTATCAGTTATGTTTGGATTTTAAAACTAGCTGTTTCTGTATACATCGTCACAGCAGTCTTCACTATCACCCTAAATAATTCCCAAGCTATAATAAAAAATTCTGCTGAACTGAAATATTACAGTAAAAGTAAGGACACTGCTTGAAAATATACATATAATGTTTTCTCTTATTTAATTCCTATTCAAGCAAGCAGTCCTAAATCAGATGATTTTTTATAAAATTAAATCAGTTTACAGATTTAAATCCATTTGCGTTGGAACATTTTTTATCTCAGTGACACTTTTATGTGGACCACATAGCTCTTTTGAAATAATTTTCACTTGAGCATCGGTGTTTCACCATGTCAATGAACATTTCCCTGATGCAGGAGACCATCGAGCCTTTTCAAGGCTCCGACACATTAAGTGATCTTCTAACTAGATTTGAATGAATAGTATTGACGTAACTTTAAATACAATAAAATACACAGTTCTGTGAGAAGATAATCCACTGAACCTCACCCCGTAAGGTCTGGTGTCATGTCTGAGTTCTGATGTTGTGTAAGAGGAAAGCTCATGTTCCACTTTTACTTGAGCTGCAGCATGGAAGGTCTTTTGCCTGACTGTAGCATCCTATTTTTATACAAATTGTGAGAATTTAGACTGACATCTCTTTTGAAAACTTGATTCAGTTAGGCTGAAGAGTTGCAAAGATATTAAGGATGAAGTGACTGACAGATGGGCAAAGAGATAATGTGGTTGCGTGACCTTCATTCTCATAGGAAACCATGACAACTAGAAAGAGAGATTTGGAGATCTTTAGCTGGAAAAAGTTGGTACAGCTTCACTTCCCTCAGTGAGCTGGAGTGACCTGCTGAGTGCTAAAAATAGATAGCAATTAAAATGGAAACACTGGGCTGGGCAAACTCTATCTGAATGCTCTCTCCTCTGCACCTCCTTGTAATACAAATATAGTGTAATTGAATTTGAAATAATTCTTTATATATTAAAAAATTAACAGGTTTTTAAGTGAGCATCAAAACCAGCACTTTAAAATAGCCATTGTAAAAGCACCCTGTAATCAAAATACAGTACATTCACTTTGGCATAAGTGAAAAATTCACTTCTTAGCCTTGACTTTTTGACATCATTTTTATAACACTGCAATTTTACAAAACAATGCTATGTAAAAAATGGAAATGCGATGTCTCTGTTTATTTGTTTTCTAACCAAGTGCATCTTCTTTTGATAAACTACCATGAAATTTTAAATGTAATTTCTAACGATATAAAGTATCTGTATTTTGCCCCTCCCTGTGAAGCCATTACCTAATCAAGTGCTGCATAATAAAACAAATAAACAAATACCAAAATATGATCCATCACGACTACATGAAAAATGAAAATATTAACCAAGGTCTGCTTAAAAAAGTTTCACGTTATAAATCACAACTTGTTAAAAAGACAAATGAATGAATGTGTTTAAAGAATAAAAGCAGAAAACAGAGAACTTCAATCCCTTTTAAATTCTCTTCACAAAAAATAGCCTCTTCAATTCATTTGATGCAGTACATGAATCAAACATTATTGATTAATATATAGAATTTGTGACATGCTAATGTGGGAGTTGAGGGAGTTGTTTAAACTACAGAAGTCTTTAAAAACTTCCCTTCCCCCAGCAGGGTGATCTCAGGTGGGATGTTAAATGTATGCTCAGCCACCGGCTGCAAGAAGTCACTAAAGCAAACACTGAAGCACCTTGGTGAAGGCAATACTATCAACCGACACTTCTGCTCAGTGACCCTCTCAGGTCTTAGAAATGGTCTTTTCGGATTCTGGGTCTTGCTGTATTGATTTCAATCAGCAGCTTTTCCTAAGAGCCCCACTTTGAAATAGCCCTGCCAGAATTTCTATGCTCTATCCCAAGTTTTATCTCAGGGCTTTTATTCGCATTTGACATCGTTCAGCTAAATGACAAGAGAGGATTTTGTGTGTGTACTTGTTTTCCTACCCACATTTTTTTTAATTATGTTTGTTTCGAACATGAGTAAATCTCTCTGTTTACTTACTCTTTCACTCACTCCATCGAAGGAGGCAGGCTGAGCTGCCTCAAGTGTTGTTTTCAAAATGTTTTTACATTTTTTTACCATGCTTCAGTGGGACCAAAATATTTCTGTCAATGACTTCATTAATGCCAGGATTTTACCCCTGTCTTTTGAATACTGGAGGCACCCCACAGGAGGCTCTCTCACTGCTCAAATCCCCATGCTTCCCTCTTATCCTTACCCGAGCAGCAGAGGCTTCGACAGCCCACACACCTCCATGGTGACACCCCTGCTCAAGGTGGTGAGGGGCCAGGGAGCCGGTGCTCCACACCAGGGCACAGGACCTGGGGTAAAAAGGCAAAGAGTGGGCAGCTGCTGTTCCCTCCATCAGATTTCTCCCTCATGAGAGGCTGCACGACTGCATCGCATCTCCAAAGGCATGGAGCAAAGCAAGCTGGGAGGAGGCAAAATCGCTTAAGCCATGTTTGCACGTCCTAACTTCTATAGCTCTCGGGATAAATTAGAGCTGCCTAAAGGGCTTTTTGATGGTTAAGATTTGGGGGGGGGGGGGGGGGGGGGGAGTGTATTTCAGACAGTAAAAAGTTTCAAAGTTTTTCTCTTTTTCTGTTGTTTTTTTGTTGTTTCTTTTTTTAAATGAAGAAAGCTATCAGGAAATCCTCAGCAGAAACTGAGAATGGGTTCCTGATGGCTGGATGGATTTTGCCAAAATCCATTTTAAGGTTTACTTTGAGTAAGCTCAAATCAGGTTGCCATATGGAATTACTCCATGCAGCAGCCTGACCTAGAGCAAAACTGAACAAAGCTGAGATTATTTACTAAAATTGTAAACTGCTGGCTGTTTTGCATCTCTCCTACACTGGATCTAATTCTCTAAGTAAATAAGCACATATTAAGTTAAAAACCCAAGTTAACTAATAGGCCAAATAGTTGTACACAAGGTAGGCTATTTGATGACACAGAAAACACAACCGTGGGTCAGAATTCATGCCTCAGACTGTCTCAAAGCTTGCTGGCACCTGCAGTTTAGCATATTTACTGCTGTAGCCAAGAAGATTGATCACAGGAAGCCAAAGCTGTTCAGTCAAAAAAAAAAGAATCAGCTGTTTTCTATGAGCAGTCTGTCAGATAACCAGCCTAATGAAACTGTGGGCATTTCTCTTGAGCTCAAGAAACATTCATGCTGGAGAGGATACTGGAGTCATTCTAATACTTTACAGTTGTTTTGGAGGTTAAATAGAAAGCGGCACAGAAGAAAGGCTTTGCCTTTGTGATTAAAGAAAAGACAGAAACATAACATCAAAATGTACAGTTGTGCCCTGGACTAAAATAGACATAACACTAACACTGTATTTTTCACCTCACTGATGCAATTCAAATTGAAAACACAAAGGATGCCTTTCACTGGTATTCTTTAAAAAAAAAGTGACACAATTGTCCCATGGAGAAACCAGACAGAGAAGACACGGTCGTGCTTTTGTAAAATAATTCATAACCTGATGAAATGTCTTGTGTCAGAATCAAAACCAAGAAGCTTCGGATGAAAAATGGATCTGACTCCTGTTAGAATTGCATAAGCTGCTCTGCAGTCTTAGCCCTCCCTGTCCTGGGCTCCAAATGGATACAAAGACAAAAGGAACGCAGCAAAAGGCTCAGCACATAGTGATCCTAATGTCCTTTCACAGGACACATCACCAATGTGGAAAACATTGACATTGACACATGGGCTTTTGGCTAGCTTGTACATACAAACGTGGTTTCACCAGCCACCCTGCTGTCAGTGCAAAACGACATTTCCACATAAGTTGCCTTATCTGGTTGCGTGCAGGCAGGACTCCACCGGGCAGGCGTTTATTCTGCTGTGATGAGAATAGTCTTCTGGGTGTTCACTCAGTTTTGCTGGACAGCATGGGAGAAAAAGCATGGGTTTCACATGTTCTGGTACCTTCTTCCTTTAATTTCTTACCACTTGTGAAGCTAATAGCACGGGAGAAAGGTGGCAGTCTAACCTGTTTTACCTCACAAAACAGGCAGTACTAATGTAAAAAAGCGTTTTAAAATGGCGGTGAGATGCTCACTCTATTTTAGCCCTCTTGCACTTGTAAACTCTCTACAAGCCAGGGGGACATTGTTTTTCATATGTGACAGACGTGGACAATCATGGTAGGTGGCACAAATCAGTGTAGCCTCAAGGCTGCTCTAGCCGATCCCAAGAGGCTGACCAGTTCAGAACGACTTCAAGCTTCAAGGGAGACAGAAGGAGCCATAGAAAGATTCCAGTGTGCTTTTTGCAAGTGAATCAAATGGTCTCTGGCACTGCATCTTGAGGGGAAATTGAAAGTGTCCAGCTTAAAAAAGAACCTTAAGCTTTCTTCACCATTTTGTCATGTTTCTCCTTATCAAAACAAAACAAAACAAAACCCCACTCAAACAATCAGGTAAATGTAGCACATTTGATAATGTGCAAGTTTGTCTGTTTGCAACACAACTTTGGTATAATTTCCAAATACGTCATACTAACAATTCCTAGGAATATTGCTGGAAATTAAAGATGGCTCCCATGTGACATTTACCACCTGAAACATTGGGTAACAAATAGTGGAGCTTATAGTCAGTTGAAAGCTTGTCATATGCTGATACTTTCTGGGTTTTATTTCCCAGGCCTCGGTTTATGCGCTGCATTTTGTATTAATATTATTTTTATTACAGAATATTTTTATTTATAGATGAAAAAGAGTGTAGGTAACAGGTGACAAATATAGACAACACGATAAAAAAGACAAAGCTGATGACAGCTCATGATAATAATGAACAAATGAATAATAATGATGAGCTGAACAATAATAATGAACATTTAATTATTTGCCTGTAATTTAATGCATGCTTAGACAAAGACACAATTTTTAAGTTTCCCTCTCAGGTGTATCTGATAGTAGCTTTTGTTGTTATTTTCCAGTACAGGCATGTGTCCTCAGGTTTCAGTTTTCATATTTATGTTCTGTTTGCAGGTCAAGAGTGATGATGTTTTGCAATGCAGCTAAAGTAGTATGTGTATTTGGTATGCTGAAGGCATCTATCATCTTTTGTCTGTAGCTTTTCTGAAAAGTTCATCACCTCCATTCCCTCAACCAATAGCTTTCTTGTAGCAGAACTAATGCCTATGAGAAAAAGATTGCAGGGACCTCACTATGGCATTTACACCAGCTGTATAAAGAAGGGAAAGGGAAAAGGGAGTGCAAGTGATGGAAACCATTGCCAGATAGCCCTTTTCCTCATGAAAAGGAAAACACGATTTTCAGGATCAACAGAGGACACTTGCTCGGCACGCTAGATCACAGGATTTGTGAAATCACAGGCCAGGTCTTGGAGCAGAAGGGAAGAAAGAGAACTGGAAGTGATAATGCCTAAGGGAGCCAAAAATGAGAGGACTGTGGGAGAAAGGCAATGCTAGACTGCAGGCAGAGAGAGATGTCTGTGAGGATGAGCAGGCTTGATGCTGGTGAGGCCCAGTGATTTCCATGTATACGTAGCCTTGCACCTGGCCTCTGGACCATAGTCCAGTGTTGTGTGCATGCCTAGTGAAACTCCTGTTAACATCCATGAAGAACCCATGTCATCTGTCGGGCTTTGCGCTGTGGCGGATAGCCCTTTTTATTCACATAGGCACACCGGACTGCGTAGCAGCAGGCTATTTGTGACCTTCTGACAGTCAGAGAAGCTGTATCAAATGAAATTGCTGATGCCAAAGCCTCTGATGGCCACCATATGGGGATAGAGGAAGTGCCTGATGGTATCGCACACTTTTATTACAATGGCCATGACAGCAGATTTCCTCAGTGCAGAACAATTTGCCAATAAGCACAGGAGCCGAGAGTGAACAGAGACCAGTGGGCAATGGGTATTATTTATGCCCTAGAAGAGAGACTGAAGAGCATGCATGGATGTTGCAGGACTTTCAGCACACAGCATTGAAGATGATACTCAGTTTTGTTGCAGAGCTGAGCATGGAGAAACTAAGACTACTGCTGTCCTATGGAGGACAGTATGGTCCCATGAGTGCCTGTTGATCTCAGTGTCTCTTTTTGAACATGGGCTTCAAAGGCAATGAGGCAGGTCAATAACGGACATTTCTGAAACCCCTCACCCATGCATTAAAAAGAAAGAAAGAAAGAAAGAAAGAAAGAAAGAAAGAAAGAAAGAAAGAAAGAAAGAAAGAAAGAAAGAAAGAAAGAAAGAAAGAAAGAAAAAGAAAGAGAGAAAGAAAGAAAGAAAGAAAGGAAGAAACAAAGAAAAAAAGAAAGAAAGAAAGAAAGAAAGAAAGAAAGAAAGAAAGAAAGAAAGAAAGAAAGAAAGAAAGAAAGAAAGAAAGAAAGAAAGAAAGAAAGAAAGAAAGAAAGAAAGAAAGAAAGAAAGAAAGAAAGAAAGAAAGAAAGAAAAAGAAAGAGAGAAAGAAAGAAAGAAAGAAAGAAAGAAAGAAAGAAAGAAAGAAAGAAAGAAAGAAAGAAAGAAAGAAAGAAAGAAAGAAAGAAAGAAAGAAAGAAAGAGAGAAAGAAAGAAAGAAAGAAAGAAAGAAAGAAAGAAAGAAAGAAAGAAAGAAAGAAAGAAAGAAAGAAAGAAAGGAAGAAAGAAAGAAAGAAAGAAAGAAAGAAAGAAAGAAAGAAAGAAAGAAAGAAAGAAAGAAAGAAAGAAAGAAAGAAAGAAAAAAAGAAAGAAAGAAAGAAAGAAAGAAAGAAAGAAAGAAAGAAAGAAGGAAAAAGACAGAAAGACAGAAAGACAGAAAGAAACCCAGCACGTTTTGAACAGCTAAACAGCATTGTTTGGGGAAAAGACAACACAATTTCCTGCCTGCATGGAGAACCAGGGCCAAATTCAGGCCAAGGAGAGAGAAACTGCTTAAACTACCCCATAGGAAATGCTAAAAGCATGAATGTAGTTTAAACATCTAACTCCATGCTGCATCTTGGAGAACTCAGTGCCTACATCCATGCAGGAGCAGTGCCTACATCCATGCAGGAGCAAAGGGTCAGTGACACAACTGCATCTCTGTTTTATGCAATTAATTTACTTGAGACTCAAAACTGACTCCTGTGCATCTCGCCCCCATCCCCACTGCTTATGTGTTTTTCTCTGAGTCTTGTGAATGGAAAATATGTGAGCAACCACTTTCTCTCCTGAGAAAGCTGCTTTCTCATCCAACCACAGCATCAGGCTCCCACTACTCCCTGGCACCATCAGTCTTGCATTTGTTCATCTGCAGGGAAGAGTGTCAATGAGACTGCCTGAGAGGACAGGGTTTGATGACTCAGAGACTAGTGTAGAAAGTGCAAGCTGTGACCCTGAACCCTCAAGCTCAGGAGTACCTAGACCCCAGAGCAGGCAAGGGTTGCAGCAGCTAAGCTGCTGCACAGTGGCTCACGTTATTATGGCTCAATTGAACCGTACAAGCATGCAAGCCCAAGTAATAGCCATCTCTCAGGTCTGAATGCAGTTTAGCATTTCTCACCTATTCCTTTGCCATAACACTGCTCTTTGTCGGAATATAGTATTTTAAGCACCTAAGGGGCATCATGCTCCAAGTCAGCAAGCTGATTTAGCTGAGGCACAAGGGTGGTGGATGGCTTCAAGAAACGTGGCAGACTATGCACAAAGTAGACAATTAATCTTAATTAAGCCCCTGTGAGTCAGCTCTTCCTGACAGAATAGTATTTGAGCAGATTCAGACATCTTTCTTAAATGGGGTAGCAGTATATTATCAGTGTCCCTTCGTATTTGATAAACTTCATTCCAGATTCAGAGAGCACTTAGGATTCACAGAAACCAAAATAAATTACTTTTCCCATGTCCCCTCCCAATTCTGAGAAATAGTCTCATTAACTAAAATGAATTCCTGAAAATATATCCTATATAGGACAATCCTTAGTTTTAAAAATGTAGAAAAACAGACAAAAATTGCATATTGGTAGCTATATTTTAAACCAAAAAAATCTTCACATAATAAATACATCTTATGCACATTAACTTCAAATTTACTTCAGAAAGCTATTTACAATATAAATAATTATAAATGGGAACACTTTGCAAGATATTGTTGACATAACTAAATTGTGTTTCCTACATTACATTCCAAAGGAAAACTTCGAATTACAGATGTTATGCTATAATGTCACTAGACCCTATACATTGCAAGGCATGGTATTTGAAATGCTGGCAATCTGTGTCTTTTTTTCCATAAATATAACCTATTGGTTTAAAGCAAACATGAAATGCTTCATTATGTCTCAAGTGCTTTTTTTTGCTAGATTAGTATATTTTTTATGCATTGAAATATTTACCTTGGGAAAAAGTTGCAGTGCCTTAAAAGTACTTTTCTTAATAGACTTTATTTTCTTAGAAATGTAAAGGTGCCGATGTTTTATAATGTGTGAGCAAGATCATTTCTTGCATTGCCAAACTTCCCACTGTATCGGCAGCTGAAAAGAAAAAAATGCATGCCGTCCAAATTGCAATAAATAAAAATCTTTGAAAACTGTATTTTGAATCCTAGAACAACAGGAAATCTCGAGAACTCTGTGTGAGAGGGGAGTTAAATAGTGAATACAACCAGACAAAAAGCTTTGTTTCTTCCTGTATTTGATCTTTCCTTTCAAATACAGTTTCATAGATGGAGTCATAAATTACCTCTTTTCAGAAAGGGATATATTCCTAGCAACTTCAAGCCAGATTTATCCACAGACTCTTGTATACATAAATTAAATGCCACAGTGAAGCTTAACCTCACATCATTTTTTTTTCATTAATAAATGCTCTAAGGAAATGTGACATGGAGTTACACTAGTGCTCTCACCATTCTGAACAGAAGACTATTTAATTTTTTTGTCTTCAGAATAACAGCTTGGTAAAAATATTTTGTTAAACCCTTAGCTACACCTCTAGCAGGCTTTACTAACACCAAACTGAAGGGTTACAGAAAAAAACTGTGGGGGTTTTTTTGTTTTGTTTTTTCTGTTGTTGGTTTTGGGTTTGGTTTTTTTTGCTTCTCAGTGCATACAGCCAAAATATTTAACCATCAATACTAACTGCTAATAAAATAAAACAGGTTCTCCGCCACACTGTGGAGGTGTCTGGAGCTAATCCAGTATACATACAGGAAAGCATGTTCATCCACCATTGTTCCTAATAACAAAGCCTGCATTGCCTTTAGACTCTTAGGTGTTTTAAGTAAACTTGCAACTCATGGAAAGACCAGAGCTTGAACCCATTTGCTGCCAGACATTAACTATAGCCACCTTAAAATAGACATAGCTAGGTCTAATCCTGGAACTGTGTGCTATAATCCCCATTATATACAGCTTTGTATGCAGAAGGTCTGAAACCAATGTGTATGCTGCAGCTTTGTTCTTTGACTGAAAGGTTAACTGACCTTTCGAACAGCTAGTTTGATTTTCTGGGGTGGCTGCGCCTTTTCCAGAAATACTATGCAACCTTCTATTTTTTTCCAACTCACTCAGGATATTCACATAAATGAACAGATGGTGGTTAACATACTTAGGGACATTAATGAATAAATGCTGCGTGTCCAGAGATAAAAATGAGATCAGAGAAGAGTGATTAAAAGTTTAAAAGAGTAGAATTTCACTGTGTAACCTGTGGCAGTATTGTGGACACATCAACAAAAGCCATTTAAAGCTTAAGAAATACTTCTGGGGTTCTTCAGTGCAAAGAGATGCACTCATTTTTTCAAAGCATATACAAATAACCTCCATTATAGAAACACAGCCATTACAGCTATTACGTTCCATAGTGTCCATACTCACATCTTGAGATTAAAAAAAACAAAAAATTACAAACAAACCTCAAACCTATTGCCACTTCACAAGTCAGCTTTTTGCCCTTACACATATTAAGTAGTACCTTACTCCACAAATATTCCCATCTGAGTGAATGGGACAAATTGCTGAGTAAGGTTCTTCTTCTAATTTAAGAATTGCTTTGCAAATTTGTCCAAAATTACAAACTCCGTGCCCCTGGGGTGCAGTTTTGTATAAAGAAGAGAGGGGGGGTTTGCTTCTTTAAACAAAAGGGATATACCAAAATCATAATGCACCAAAATCATAATGGTTAATTAATAATCCACTGATATCAATAAGAAATGGTTTGAAAGAGCTGTGGTCACTCTGTATTTGGAGTAGCTACAAAATATTAATTTGGTGTTAATAGTGAAACAGCATTATGTTAGAGAAATGATGCAACACAGCAATTTATATTGTTTCTGTTCCAAAACACAATCTATATACCTTATTTAAAGTGATAGCCTTTAGCTAATATGTGATACATTTGAAATGTATTTGGTACAAATGCCTTGCATTTTTCAGTTTTGCAAAATATCTCATCTCATCTTATCTGATTTAGAAAAGGAAGCAGATGATATCCTTGAAGGATACTAAATGAAAATTTGAATTAAATAAATATGCAATGGAAAAAATAAGCTTTATATCATATTGAAAAGTACATGTAATATGAGCTGCAGTGATATTATATGCTATAATTAAGATTGCAAACTTGCTTTCATGTAGCATGTAGCATGTGGAGTCTATGTTTACAACATTCAGTGCTTTCTGTCAATTAAGAAGAAATTCCTGGCTATCTAAAGAAGCAGGATGGCAAATTAACTGACAAAAGGCATCCATCTCCGGCAGACTGTACTGAAGTGCTAAGGAGTGCCAGTTGCTGGAATCCCATGAGGGGAGTGAGCATCAGCCTTTCTTGTAAGCACAACATGGCTGCATGTACAGACCTCTCTACTGATGTATTCCGTTCATTACAGTGCATTTTGCTGCATTTGTCATTGTAGTGAACTGGAACTATTGAAAATAGGATAAATAACTACAGTTTGGGAAGTTTTATTTTGGAATCACAGTAAATAAGAATGGGGAATTTTTATTGCATAACACACTGGCTTTTTTCCTTGGTAAAATCCTATAGAGTACAAGCATCTTATATTGTGCCTGTTTGTTTTATAAGTCTTCTATTTTTCAAAAGTGCCTGTCAGAATGCAAATACAACAATGCCCAAACTGTGGTTTCCTGACTACTTGTGGCCATTAGACCATAGCCAGGCAAGTGCAGATGGTCTGCAGAACTCTATTGCCTTCTAATTAAAAGCTTGATAACAAGAGTGCTTGGTGATCCCAAGAAACTTGGGTGCTGACAAAATCCCATTCATCCAAAGAGTTTAGGAAACTCTTCTGTAATACAAAATAATATTGACACTTAGACTTATTTTTATATGTACTAGTAGGGATAATATGATACCATGTACCTCTACTCTAATTAGCTTTGCAAATTGTATTTTAATACTGTACAATGAGACTCCAAATACAAGTTTATTCATATTATTCATAGGAATAAGTGAAATAAATATGTATCCAGAACCAGGTTTATCAAAAATACTTTCTCATTCCTATGCTTTAGGAATATATACAATTGTTGGGCTGAAAGAAGTCCATTTTGGTCCATCCCTTCCTCTGAGTTAACAGTTGTCAATGTTTTTCTTCCCCTCAGTTATTTGCCTTGTTTTTATCTTAAAACAAACAAACAAACAAACAAAAATCTCTAGATGCTTCTCTTTATGACCTTTGTTATTCATTTGGCAGTTAGTCAAATAAACTTCTTGCCAAATCATTTTGTTCTCATTTTGCCTTGGCTAACATTCAATGCCCTGTCTCTCATTTCTGCCGCTAGTTCAAATAGTTTTAGACCATTATTTATCTCTCCTCTGTGCAGAGCTTGGTGCACATCAGTGACGCTCCCCCTTACTCTTTTCCCTTACAAAGATGACAGACCTAGTTTATTTAAAGTTTTTATTAGATCTTTCAGTCTCTTTATCTTTTGCTGAGCTCTGCTCCACCTTTTCTATTATGAGCTTTAGATAATAAAGACCAGACTGTGTTGCTCTTCCTTGTGTTCAATGTACATTTCACCAGGAGTGATCACACTGCAGTCAACAAAGATTGCTTATGGAGTAAGGTACTACTCAATTCAAGATTCACAATCTGCCTTGGAGTGATCAGGACTATACACAGTATTCCAAGTTCAGAGAGGTAATTTCCTCTGCTTTCAAGTATATCTCTACTTACGTGGCTTATAATGTTATTATTTAGCTTTTGCTTCTGATTAGCTTTATTTGAAAATAGATATTTTTAACCCACCCGTAGCATGCTGGTTTATATTTAGTCCCATTGATGACTCAGTCCCATATGTCGAGCTTCTTAATGTTACAAATGAAGCTAGACTTAGTGCTACTCTCATTTTAGTAACCACCTCAAGTCGCCTTACCTCCACATTGGTGTAATAGGGAGCGGTGATCCTGCTCCTGTTGCAGTCAACTGTGAGACTTCATATAAATGCCATACAAAGAAGGACAGGTCTAGCAATTGTGCCTACAAATGCCCTATTTTACATTTTTAGCATATGGTTTTAATTTACTCTTTTTCAATCAATTAGTGTCTCTTTGTTCATGAGATTATTAAAAATTGCAAAAAGTTTCTCTGCCTCTTTTGATGTCTTCTATAACTTTATGACAGGCCCTGATAATATCAGCATTCTTAATACAATTGAATTTCTTGGAACCCTGATTTCCCTCAGTATTTTTTTATGTACATATGACTGATTTTGATATCCCTAATATGTTCTGATATTCATTAAATATTCTGCTGCAAGCAAGAAAAGACTGCGTATCTCCTTTTCAAAGTCATACCTATTACTTTACTGTATGTCAGATAGAGTAGTACAATTTTCTATACTTTCTTAATTTACTCAAAAACTTTATCAGAAGTAGGACAAACTGCCATACAGATTTTGTCTATTCTCACCTCTCATATTTTTACACTTATGTAATTGCCTTTGTATTTTACAGCAAAATTTCTATGATTCTATTGAGTTCCTTCTGCGTTTCAAATTAATTCTTAATTATTTGGCCACTTAGAACCATTTTTCCTTATTTTATCATTATTACTAAATGGCATACATAGCCATAGGGTTAAATGTGTTTATCTTGGACCACTTCTAATTCCAGCCTGTTCTCCCTGTTTCTCCTGACAATTTTCTTCCATGTCACTCCACTACCCACCTTGTGCAACCTTTCAAAAATATGAGTACAATGTCCCATCTCTACATCAAGACAACCAAGCCCTAGGTATTTCTCAAAACTATACTGAGAAAGGCCCTCTTTCTTTTCAATACAGTAGAAATAAATATTTGATCGTACTAATCATAAGGATACTGCTCATTTGACTCCTTTCAAATCAAGCATATGTAAATAGTTATGCATGTGAGTACACAAGGAAATAACAATTCGAGAAGTTCTCTTTTCTTTCTCTCCTTTTTGATTTTGTATTGGTTAGCCATGGATGGTTTATACTATGGAGTAGCATAACACACTTGGCCGTTAGGGAATAAACAGATCACCAGAAGTACACATTTTGATGTATATTTCGAAGGAACACATTCCAACTTTCTGTGTGAAAAAGAGTGCATAGCAGTTTTGTTGGCTGGGACCTGTGGGGCACATGCAGTTCAGAAGCTCTGCCCTTGGCAGTGTTTCCAAACAGCCACCTCTTACACAATGTGCATAAATTGCTCTGCTAGCCTGCCCCAAGCGCTCCCTGCCCAGACCTCTTCCACCCTTCTCACCTTGCATGGCACCAGCTTTGAGTTTAGCTCCATTCACTCTAACCCTACATGCCAGTGCATTTTTATTTTTTAAAAGTAATGTGTGTTAACTAAGTTATCCTCCCAAACCTTAGGTTATTCTTTCTAGTGCACTGTGGTATATCAAATGCTGGTAACGACAAGGGCATGAAAACATATAATATCTTCCAATTATATCTCAAAAGTTATTTTTTAAAGCACAAAAGTTTTCAGAAAAAAAGTGTCAGCTTCCATTGGTTATTATAACAGATGTTCCCTTGTGTCCTTGTGCTGGATCTTGCTGCATCCTTAAGTGAGAAGTCACATCAAAGTGTGATCCATTACAGCCTAGTGAATAGTTTCTAATGGTTTCAGTGTCATATAGATGCTCCAGGGCATATCCAGTTAATGTGTAAGCATGCTTATCAAAGTACTGCCTGTGGGAGCTGTAATAATTTGGAGAGGCTGCTGCGTGGTCCCCTGGGGTTTGATGAGGGGACATGTCTGAATGCAGGTAGTCTTTACCTAGTACCAAACTAGATTTTGATATTCGGTCAGAACTGGGGCTGCTTATCCTAGACAGTGCTGTGGGGCTGTTGTCATAGTCATTTTCGTGTGGGCTCATAATCTTTCCATCTTGTTGCTGGATGTGTTCACAGGGAGGAGTGTTGGCAACCGTCGGGACGCGGCAGACATCCCCTGCCAACTGCTGCTGAGGGTAGTTTGCAAAACAGATAGCGTGCTTCTTCCCTGTGCCATTAATGGAGACCAGTGGATCAGGGGTTGTTTTCCGCAGCTGTAGTCTGTTCTCTTCCTCTTTAATCATTTGCTGGGTGGCTCTTATTAGAGTTTCAATTTTGCTGGGCTCATGCGGACTGCTCTGATATTGCTCAGTACGGTATCGGTCACCTGATTCACTGGCAGAGCCAGGGTCAGGTGAGCTAACAACACTGTCCTCGTCCCAGTGTCCTCTCCCTAGGAAAGAGAGAAAGGGGACAAGCATTGAGGTTGAAGGAGGCAAGCAATCTTGAAGAACAAGTACTCTGAACCTTATTTTACAGACAGAAAACCAAAACAGAGGCCAGTGACTCGTAACAAAGTCATCAAAAATGACCATGGTAGACCACTTGCTTTTCAGTGACAACCTCTAGTTTCCAGTGTCTGCACATGGAACAAGTAACACAGCTGAAAATATACAAAGAGATCTAACCACCTCAACACAGACATCCAGTGCCATCTGAGATGCCCTAGGGTAACCGAGCATCTGCATAGGCCCAGAAGGTATGGCACCAACTCTACGGGAACTCTGTGTCTTCTGAAGCAGCTAGAGACCAGGCAGGGTACCCTAGGGCATATCAAAGAGCCCTCAACACTGATATTCAAGCCCCTGACCCCTCACTACCTCTTTGCATCAACAAAGTCTGAGTGAATTGGGACTGTGGTGAAAACAAAAATCTCAAGGAATTGTACATCGTTCCAGTATGTCTTCTTAGGCCTTTCCAGGAGCTACAATATAGAGACAGCATTGTGGAATAGTTTGTGGCTCTCTAGTGACTTTACACAGGTTACACAACAACAAATAAACACAAGTAATGAAGCAGTTCTTTAGAAGCATAAGAACGCATGGCTGTTAGACAGGATTACTGTAAAAATGCGATGTCATATCCCAACACATAATATTTGCTATATAAAACTTTTAGAATGGGAAAATATAACTATATTCTTACCTCTTTCTAAAAAATAAGGCCCACAGACATATCAGAGAAGGTGTTCAGCTTGCATGTAGCTGAAAGGACAGAATCAGACCTGTCAATCCTCACTAGGAAGAAAGTGAGTGACCCCCAAACCTGAACAGCCAACTAAGGCCACACTATAATAAAGGGCTTGATAAAGGATTTGCTGAGATACATGCCTGAAGGAAGGCATGTGTTGGACTTGCACAATTTACTTAAAGATGCTTTTGCCTCAGTACATACAAAGTTCTCTTTGGGGATAAGGCCCATTGGGTTGGTTGACAGGACTCCTCAAAGGAAACTCTTTTTCAGACTAGCAGACCGTCCTCTGTGTTGGGTTAAGGCATACAGATCTGTTTGGGTGGCAGACCACTACTGCTGTGTTG
Organism: Nipponia nippon; assembly: GCF_047370975.1. NCBI lineage: Eukaryota > Metazoa > Chordata > Aves > Pelecaniformes > Threskiornithidae > Nipponia > Nipponia nippon. Next base: position 80,648,923 of record NW_028262358.1, on the reverse strand, counting down.
CAGAATTCATGACAAAAATCAGTGATAGGCTTTTATAATAAACGTATCCTGCCATTTGTAGGTGGAATTACTGCACTGTGGAGTATCTCATGAGCATAAATTTATCCTTCACATCCTCTTAAGATCTGGACCCAAAATGTCAGGGCCTGGAGGTGGAAGTGCACTCCAGCCACCAGAGCACATGGCACGTCAGGCATACCATGACACACTGGGGAGCTGGTCAGCTGCGGCTCTAAACCACGGGCTCAGTTTGTCTCCCTGCACAGACCATATCTGCAGTGTCCCAGACTTCCTGAGTGTGACCAGAAGTACGTGGGCTCATACACAATATCCAGGGCCTGCCATACTGGTCAGCTAATTGTCATTATTGTAAGGTGACTCTGAGCCAGAACTACCAGAAGATACATTAAAAGAACAGAAAAGGAAGAAAATATTTTCTGCCCAAAGAAACTGCTCTGACAGCAACGTTCACATAGTATTGTCAAAAAGAGTTTCATTTGTGAAAGGCCAAGGTTTGTAGCTGCCTAAATCTAAATGAAAATGACACCTTTGTAAGAGAGGCTGAGATGTTCCACTCCTCAACTAAGACCAACATGTCAGGTTTTACACCCAAAGCTACATGCAGACTGAAGGCCTGCTGAAACACATAAAACTTGATAGAATAAAGAAAATAACTGCAGCACCTGGAATTACAGCAAAACCAAGGAACAAACTAAAAATACCAATTATATTATCCATTCGCATTGATTATCCTTGATAAAGCTACGGAATTTAACATTTTTGTATTTTGTATTTGTACCTCCGTATGGTATTTATACCTTACTATCTTTCTGTGGTCAGCAAGAATTATCATGCATAAAATTTGCCAGCAAAATTATCATACTTCACTCAATTCTCTTTTTTGGAGAAGAAAAAGCTAGAGAAACACAAATATGACAGAAGTACAGAACAGACACAAGGAAGGAGGTGTGTTCTCACAGGAAAAATGGAGAACAGTCCTCATCAGCAAAATTTAGGGCTCCTTTTCTTTCCTCATTTTTCCTCTGACTGTATTTCCTAGAACTTGCTATTGATTAATTTTTCTAATCTCAGCATAGTTTTCCTCAGATTGGAGTAAAATAGTACAGTTCTTGATTTCCAAAGCCTCATGCTGCAAGTCAATGGAATGGTACTAATGTAATTAGCTTTTATGAGTTCTTTAGATACAACCTATGTTTTGACAGATTATTTTAGTAGAAAAGCTTTTTTTTTTTATGCTGCATCTATCCTTACAACCTTGAACTCTGACTTTTGGGTCAGTTGCAGTCTTTCAGCTCTCAGGCTACCCTTTAAACCCAAGGATCTTTGGATTTTTCCAAATCCCAGATCAGCCTTTCACTGTGATTGTTTTATTAGCTTCAGCCACTGAAGATGTGCTAATGCACTGAGTTTGCAACCTGCCAGACACTGAGCAAGGCATCAGGGTTGGTGCTGAAAGGATGGAGAGACTCTAATTGGCTGAGAATAAATGTCTGAAACCAAAAGCAACTGTTAATTTGAATTGTCAATTTTAAATAAAAATAAACAGCAAATCTTACAGAATCTAGTAATAACCAGTGCACAGAAAAAAGTCATTTGGAGAACAATTTCTCCAAAAACTTTAAAGATTTTTAATATCTAGCTTGGATTTAATTGTAATTTTTTGCTAAATATATTCCATCCAAAGTAGTTTGGTCTTAAATCAAATAAAGAACACATTTCTACCAAGTGTATCATTTTGTTTATATTTTTAAGATCATCCTTAAAATCTCACCAGTCAGATATTTCCACCTTAATTTCACAGATTAAAAAACATACAACAAAATTATATTTTGCTGCATACAAGCCAGACTGTCAAATTCAACGTGAATTTTAAGTATTCCTCATCTCTGTAGATGTGATCTCTGAGACAAGGGCATACATCAAGAGTCTCTCTCATTTTCTGTCTCTCACATAAACAGCTGCATGTTTATGTCATGTTGCTTTATCTGAAGTGGTGCCACTTCTGCAAATCCTTGTTATCTCTTACCATGAATCCTGTGCACTGACGTTATGTGGGGCATACTGTTTTCATACGCCTCTCTGCTCTCAGGGGACGACTTAGTCAGGGGCAATGCTGAACGAGAACCCCACCAGCTCTCCCTTCCTGGCTGCGGAGTGCCAAGGAAATACCGGCCAGCTTCGCATCTGCCTCCTTCACAGGCCTGAGTATGGAAATGTCTGTCATCGGTCAGCCTGGAGTGGTCAAGTGCAAAACCGTAGCAGAGAGCACTGCGGTCTGAGTACTGTCTGTAGGCACAGGAGACATCGTGGTGCTGGGAGCTCGGTCTCTCTACGGACTCCAATAGCTGCGGAGAAGCTGTATCGGTCAGGGGGCTCCCACCCCACTGGCTCTCGTGATCAGACTCAGATCTCTCAGTGTGAAATCCAGAATACTGCAAAACAGGAGAAGCAGCGGGGAAATTACTACGCCTGGGTGAAATCTGCAAGTAACTGCACTGAAAAGACAGACTATGTATGTGATAGGGTGTTTTTTGTGAGCGTGCCCACACGTCTGCACCTTCTGATTGGACTCCTAGTCCTTTCCTGTACAACACTCTGTAATGAGCTCACAGATGACAGGACAGACCTCATGAAAGTCTAAAACATCCCATGTCGACCCTTAATAGCCATCTCCTTTATGATGTGTAATATTAGGCTCAGCAACTTCAATGTTGCAGTTCAATATTTTTTTAATATGTCCAGGTTTTTCTTATTGCTTTGAAAGCTAGTGCTTATGCTCGGCAATGGTGCCCCAGTGCTCCTCGGCAAAACGCTTTCAAATGGGACTGAAATAACACAGCTCCCGGAGCATTCTCACATGTCAAATTGAAACTGAATGTGTTTGCATGTGCTTTTTCTAAGCGTTCCCTCTCTTTTCCTCATATTTTGTTTGTTGTTGGATTTTTTCTTCTTACCTGGAGTGGTATCTTGGAACTTCTTTCCTCCTATTAGTAGGGAAAAGAAAGCCTCCTGTAGATCCTGGGACTACCAACTCTACTACAGAGTAAAGCTCCAAAGTGACGGAAGATCAGTAGGAAGCTAAAAATCAGAGCTCTGTTGCAATGCAGAAATAAGGAAAATCCAGAACCTATTTGCCAGAAAAGGCAACCTCTAGCCAAAGCAGGCAGAGCAGGCATTTGGCACCCTCACTTAAGCAGTGCCCTCCCAACACAGAAGAAGTAGCTAGCAGGCAGCTGGAAAAGCAGACAGAATAGGAGCATGGGCATTTGTTTATAGACAAGTAAGGGTTAACTTAAGAGTCACGGATTTCTAGACATTCATAATGAATGTTTCAAACTTTTAGATATTTTTGGGGAAAGTAAAAAAAAAGAATGCTCATTAAACTTCCTAGGATTTAGCTATCTCATTTAAAAATCTTTTTATTTATTGGAATTGTCAAACTTCATGCAACATCTTTAAATCAATTTCACCTATGGTTACGGATTGGGATGAGACCAAAGCTGGACACGCTCACTTCTTCAGTACTGCACACTCATGTCACAAATCAATGTATTACAACGTGAAACCTTGGAATTCTCCCATTCTATCACTCACCTTCCAGATGCCCACTCTGCCTTTACTTTTAATAGGCATTAGGCCTCTCTCCTGAAAACATAAGCTTACCTTCCTTTTCATTAGATTGAGTTGCTATGAAACTCTTCATTATCAGCCAGGATCAAGGTTTTATGCATATACCAATCAAAAGTACTGACCAGATGTTTGACTTACAGTAACTTAAACCATCTGTGCAACATCAGTAGTAGTTTTGGCAGTTAATTGGGTATTTCTTCAGTATTCCAGTTTATATTTGTGGATACTGTTTGTTAACACAATAGGTTATTTAAAGGAAAGAAAGAAAGGGTCATGGCTTTGAGGAGCCTGATTATATTTTGTCATTAGTTGTCAGAAGAACACCCGTAGGCAAAAAGCCTACCAGTAGATACGGAGGAGGTCAGCAACTTAGTACCACCATATTCGTCGCAAGGTTTTAGACATGAAAGGATAAATCTGAGTTTGCATGGAGGTAAGAGCCACAAAAGAGTTATTTTAAATGGCAGTAACTTGGCAAACGTTAACTAGGAACTTTATTTCAGCCATCACAGTGTTATGTGACCAAGTAGAACGTCTAACTCTTCTATTATCCTTTCAGATCTAATGTCTCCAAACTGCTTAGTCACAAAGATATCTTCATAAATACCGACTGAATTGTTGTAAACTTTGTGACAAAAATATATTAAAAAAATTGTTTCCAATGAAAAAATTAGAAATTATTAACAAGATTTTTACTATTAAATTTTAGTTAAAATGGAAATTCACAAAAGTAAAACTACTTTTGTACTTGTTCTTAATTTTAGAATTAGCGCTCTTTTTGGATTTGACTTTTACAAAATAGATCTTTTAATCTAAAAAGTTAAGCTGAAATATAAGATAATATAGGCATAAATGTAAGTATAAAAATGTTAAAAGTTAATTTATTTTCTTATTAAAAATAAAACTCATAGCATGTGTTTCTTTCATGAGGAGGACAAGGAAAATTAATTTCTGATCATATTATAATGAAATATCTTTTTTTTTTTTACAATTTATGATGATGATAAATGCCAGAAATTCTTTCAAACTAAAAATTCTTAATTTCATTTAGCTGTATTAAATATTCTTCTATTAGTTCTCTGTTTCTAAGGACACCTCAGTGTCCAACATAGCTTCTCTTGAAAGGAATTTCTCCATTTAACTGAAAACTTGCTCAATTTTTTTTTATCTTGAACCTAACCACAAAGTATTCAATTGCACAGGCCTTCATGCACTTTTCTTAAATAAAGGGAAACCATTTCAAAGGGTACATGTTCAGTATATCAGAAATGCACCATGTAATGTCATATAACCATGTAGTCAAGACCAACGATACTTCTTTGCACTTTATGTAAATTATGATTATTTGAGATCTGACCCATAGCAGCTGCTAGCCATGGACAGAATTACATTAACACAGTGAATTCCTTGTGGCCCACATTGTCTACCAAGGTTTCATATGACTGTTTATTCTTACGGTACAACATAAGCATACACAGGCCAAAAATATGTGTAAATCCCTTTAAAGCGAATCACATCTCTATTTGGCATCGTCAGGCTGCCTCTACCACTGCAGTCCTACCACTGCCCCTTCTGGGAATCTGATGTTGACAGGTGGAGAGTCCAAATACAGGCATGTGTGACCTGTTGATGGCGGGAGAAATGGAAGGATGATCAAAGATACTGCTTTACTGACACGGGAGTGGAAACATTATCTCTCAAGTCAGAATTAAGCTCCCACATGTCAAGTGATGAAAGAATCAGATTTAATGAAAATTATGGCCAATTAAAATGAGTGAAAATATTTTTTTTTTCGGTCCCAGTCCTGCCTCATCAGATATGTTTCCCTTTCTGCTAATTTTTGCCTTCTGGCTCCTATCAGGCAGAATTTATTATTTCTGTTTTTTGACAAAGTTTAACCAGCAGACAGAAGTTAAACATGATAAGGAACTTCAGACAGGCAACATCTGAAATCCCTTCAGGTGATTTCTGAATTGTCTTCTGGCATAAACAACAACAATAAATAAATTCAATGGTCCTCCAGCTGGTTCCTGGAAAATGAATTGCCACCTCCAGATACTAGAAATATCTTCCAGAGTGTTAATCCAGTGTACCATCGCAGTGAGAGCACACCAGCGGGATTAGCACTGACACAGAAAGGGGCTATAGGCCATCATTGATGCTATTTTCTCTCCAAGAAAAACTTCAGGAGGGCTGAAGGAACAAGGAAATAGGAAAATATAAATTCCATGTCTAAGAAAAACTTACTTTACGAGAGGCCATGGAAGTGTATTAGGCCAGTAGATAATTTACTGTTTCTCGGGTTATTTTTTTTTGCCTGACCTTCCATTCCTACAGGTGTCTCACTGGCCTGAGCACTCAGCCTGTCATACGCAGCAACATCAGCCTGCTCCACACGCTGTGCCAGATGTTCAAACAATAGATGTTATAGATATCTAATTTTCTGGCAGCCTACTCAGGTTTTTATCATTATAAACATTAAATATATAGTGAAAGCCTCTCAGAGTCCTCTTTTCCATGAAAAACTTTCACTACATCAGCATTAGCAGCTTTACTCTTGATTTGTGTCTTAACCATGAGAAAAAACATCACAGATGCGGGCTGCATTGTACTAAGAACATATGCATGCTTTTAAATCACTTTTATCTTACTTTTTACTAATGTAATCCTGAAATGTAAAATATGTTCTTTTTGCATTCACTATTATGGGCAGAACAGATGGTGAAAGGCTTAGATTAAAGTAATACAGCATGTCCATTAAAATAACTCCCACTGCTGGTGACTCTTCACCAGATCAGGAGTTATGTTTACTATAAAAAGAGGGGTTTGCTTTGCTTTTGAATACACTGGAAGTTGCCAAAGCTTTAGGCTACAGGAAGAAATGGAAAAAAAAAACCACAAAACCAACCCCCCCAAAAAAAGGCTGACTAGAAATCAGCGTGATTCTGTTATCTTTACCCCATTGGGTGATACACCAAATAAAGGTGGATTGCAGAATTAATCCAGATTATCTGTTTAAAGGAGCTATAGAATCAATTTACCTCCCAAATCAGGTGTATTAATATACATCTACTAAAGAATGCTCTTACTTCCAAAAATTCATGCGTGCTGTAACACGCACCAAAGCCTCCATCCAACAGCTCTTGGGTACATCCTTACTTGTATGCGTGCATTCATTTTATATATATATAATCTTTATCCAAGAAATAAGATGAGATATGAAGCAATAAGTGTTTATCCAGATCTGACCATAAAACATTTTCATTAGAGGCAGACAACAGAAAATTTTACATATATTCTTTAAACAATCATCATTAATGGGCGATTAAACTCCAAAGCAGTTGTTCAGATGATCACAATTAAAATGTTTTTCCAATCTTGTTGCTATTTCCTTTGTACAGAATAAATGAGGTCCAGGGCTAGCTTTTGGGAACACAAAATAAATGAGGTCCAGGGCTAGATTTTGGGAGCTTCTCACAATTATTGTTATTATTATGGGGGAAAACTACAGTCATCTTTTAACCAACTCATAATTTCCTTTTTCTGCAAATCTCTATCAAGTCTTCATCTCTCCTGTTTTTTTGCCTCCTCTTTCAGCTCTCCATCTCTCTGATAGAACAGGACTAGAAGAGCACTGTTCAAAGTGTCTGGGCAAATCCTACAACTGTGTCATGAATTTTGGGTTGCTCTCCTCTCTGCTTGCCCTTCCCCTGTCTGGGGCTGGTTTCATAGAACCCACTAGCCCACTGTACTAACATCAGGCAGTGTTAATCAGATGCTGACCAATGTCTCCAATTTAATGAACTGAGTTTTTGCTTAAAGAGTCTACAAATGCCATCTTACACTATGTATACTTTTGCATAAGATTTGAGGAAAAAAACATTAGTGCTGTCAGGTGACCAAAACATCCACCTTTTGCCCTAGTAGTAAACAAACATTCAGCTGAAATTTATTAACAAGGTTTTCATACAATTCACATCTCATATAGCTATCCTGGGAACACACGGCTGGCAAGGGAGAGAATTCTCAGCCATCACCCAGTAAAGCATATGATTCCCTTTTCTCTTCAAGAGTGAAGCAAAGTAAATGGTAAAGGGAAAAGAAAAGAAAAAAAAAAAGAGAGAAAGTATGTACATTCAAAATCCCGTAGGTGCCCTAAACTTTAAGAAATACCTTGCCCACTGCCATTATTTTACTAATAAACTTCCTGCTTCCTTCCTCCACCAAAACCTGGGCTTCTGTGTAAGCCAAACCCCATGACCTCACTTTTCAGCCATGGCTTTTGAGTCACACTCTAATTCTCTGCAACTGACTGGCAAATTACGTGGGCTGGAGACTGAGGGACACAGGCCATACCACCTGCTGCGTGTTCTTCACAACAGCTTTTCTTAGTCTTTCAACAGTTTTTTCAGTGGTGGAGAAGGATGAGAGGGATGCAAAGCCAAGCTGCCAGCGTTGCTTGTGGTGATGTGCTACAATGAACGGTATGACCATTTTTCAAGGTATTGGCAACTAGCATGGCTGCTTCTTTTTGAATGATGAAATCTGTGACTTTACTACTAGGCAGCTGGTAATGAGGATGCAAAATGACACTGGAGACTAAACATCCTGAGCTTTCAGGCAACAATCCCTGATAAATCAGCGCTGCACTGCTAGTTCAGGATTTTTTCTGGTGGCAGAGAGAATAAGGAGCTACTGATGAAAGTCACAATTTCAGAAAGTAGATTGATGTGGGAAGATAACAGGTCTTCAGCTGGGACTGTCCTGCTAGCAAATGAGGACTTCTGAAACAACTGCGTAAGGGGAGATGAAGAGTAATTTGAGTAAATCAAAGGTAGTCATCTTAAAAATCGAATTTAGAATTAATTGTAGGTATCCTTCCCGATTCTTTAAAGCAGTTTTATTACAGTTGTTTGGTGTAGTGCATTCAAGAGAAAGACTTTTCTTCAAGGAAGCGATGTAGACACTTGGGCTCACATTGTACACTCTCAGAGGTCAGTTTAGAAAACATTGTGCATGCAGAGAAACTGTAGTCATCAAGGTCATTATCAGTTAAATATTGACCTCGACTCTTTAAAAATACATAGCTTTTCAACGTTACATCATGAATGCATACATTTATATCCACTGTGTGGTGGCATAAGAGTAGTAAGACTTGCATCATTATTTAGTAAACATAATGGTTATTTCAACAAACAGATTTATTTGAGCTAAAGGGTTGACAATGTAAGTGTGCAAGTACTGTGGCACTGTCTGCAGAAACCAGTTGTGTAAGTGTATTAGGTAAGCTCCAGTTCAGAAACCCAATCAAGTCTGGTCCATTCTCCAAGCAGGGACATGTTCCTTACACATTAGGCCTGAAAAATGAAATCTGGGAAATTAAAGTCTACTGATGCCAATGGCCACCTCCTAGTGCTTTCTCCCTTTCAAAGCTTTGTACATAGAAAAGCTTTCTTGTTCCACTTCAGCAAGTTAGCTTGTTGCTTTCCCTCCTCAAAACTCACTCCTCCTGACTAAGATTTCAGTATTAAACTGCTGTCAAACATCTGGCAGCTTTCTAGTTATGTTGGAATTATTAAAAAGCAAGAAAAAGCAAGCTTTCTCGAAAGGCAAAACTCACAATCCTCTCAAACCAAGTATTTCAAAACCAACGGTTTCACTTGTCCTTCTCTCCACTCCTCATTAACCCTGAGCCCTGCGCCGTTGTTGTTGTTGATGATGATTTATTATGCATGCCGAAACATAAATGTTTCCAGCTTTTTAGAAACAGTTTAAAGAAACATATTCCTGCCTCAAGATCTTATAACCTGTCGTCCTTTATTCCCTTTGAGTAACATGTTCTTTGGCCCATTCTAATTACTTGGGTAAAATAGCAGTCAAAATCAAGATATTCAAAAAGATTTAATTTCGTTTTTCAAAGACAACTACCTGTGGGTATGGTGATGTCCTTGATTTTGACTTTGCGCTCGAGAGGCGAGATTTGCTTCCCTTTCTATTATCCGTTATGGTCGGAGTTGAATTTGCGTATGAGAATGCCGGCTTGGTAGCAGTGACCTGATCCAGGGAGAGCTGTAGTCCTTTATATTCAGTATCCCTATATAAAAGGCAAAAGTGAAAAACAAACTCACTTCATATCTTAATGGGAAACATTCCTTCCTTCTTAGTGGGGGGTGGAAACGAAAGATATTTTTAAGGAAAAGGAATAAAACGATCCAGGGCAAGCCAGTATATTCCCCTAATACATTTAAGTAGTATAGCTTACTAAACAATAGCACTATTTTTGTACTGAAAATATGATTGCTTTTTGCATCCAGCTGTTATCATCCTGATCTACTTTCTTCAGTAATAAAAAACAATGGGATGGAAATTTCTGAGGTTTGTATTACAGTTCTGCATTGGTCACATAGTTAAGCAGTAAATAGGATACATTTTCCTCAAAACTCTTTTAACTGTACAACTACAAACTTACCACGTGTGCATATGTGTGTGTGTTCATGCATGTGTGTGGGTGTACATAACAGCCTACATAGATGACTAAATAAATTGAACAAATTAATTTTTTTTATAGAAAACTTGAAGGTCTTTAAGGTTATATTTTTCATCATTTACAAGGTTTCAGGCAATTGGTGCAAATTTTTCTTCTTCTATAAGTGTTGTGACTGTTTATTCCTCTGTTTGAAGTTTCTTATACTGAAGGAGTTTACCATCCAGAGAAAACAGCTAAATAAATACAACTCTTGTAATTTAAATGGTCTGTCCCCCACTCACAAAATACTAGAGGTTTTCTATGGGGAGCTAGATATAACAGCAGTTTGTGAAGTTCAGTGTTAGTTTCTTCAAATTTTCTAATGAATACATAAAAGTAAGGAAAACTGGCATTATTCACAATGTCTTACTAAGCATAACGAGGGCACATGCATTGGACTGCACCCTTCTGCACACATCTGCATGTCTGCTGATACCCGGGGGAGTAAGAAATGAGCTCTCCAGCTTTCATGTAGTCATAAGGAACCTATTCTGACAATGATTTATTAAAAGAGAGTGAAGCAAGAGTTTCTTCCTGACCTACCTACCTGGAGGAAAAGAGGAAGGATTCATGACTTTTCTTTTCCTTTGTGTTAATCAGCAGGGAAGTAAGAGAGCAAGGGAAGAATAATGCTTCTCTTATGCAGTCAAGGAGCCAACATATTCATTCACCCATTACCCCATAATCCATCTAAACCTAAAGACTGATCCTTAACGAATTATATTAATAATAAATTGTTCACCCAGCTTTAGCAACAATATCTTGCTCTATAATCGGACATATATTGATGTAAGCTGTGACAGTCTAACATTTTTTAGAAAGGAACAGCACCACAACATGAGCATATCACAGCTTAGTACACTGAAATGCTGTCAGATAAAAGTCAGGGACAGAAAGATAAACTTGATGATAAATCACTGAAATAAATGAAATAGGATGAATCTTTAAACAGCCACAGATAAACCTTCGGAACAGACAGATTAATTCATGCCAGTTCTACACTTAATTTTTTTTGCACCTGATAAACAACAAACTTGTTGGTTGAAGAGGCTTAGTTTTTTTTGGCAATGCAGACAGTATATATGTATCCGTGTATATATAACACATGAAAGTGAATCGCTGACATTAGAACTGTGCTGACTACACTGTTTCTAGTCCATAGCAGATGGAGATTGGCCAAGTATAATTAATGTTTTGTAATGCGAAATTACTTCTTAATGAGGTCATTTCTTCAGATTTTGGCTTTAATAGAGATAGGCCTCTGCTATAATATTTGCATTTCAAATATCCTGCCTGCAGTGAAAGCATCTGAATATAGGGATTTGCTTTGGCCTATTTGACAGGTAAGGCTCATCCACATATTTTGAAACTGTTAATCTTTCCCATGGTAACCCTCAGAATTTCCACCCAGGCACCTTGACTCGACATGCAAAGCATCTATCTCTATAATTGAGTCCTACCAAATTATCTTTATGTTATATGAAACATTAGAAACAAAGGATGTCAATTAATCTTCATATTTAACTACTACATGCTACTACAGTAGCATGAGATATTATCCATAGTCCTGAAAAACTATCAATCAATCAGTCTCATCCTGACATACACATTCCCCCTGACTATTTGATTATAAGAAAAGGAAGGGTCCTCTGGTCTCAGCGTCAGATGCAGAAAGTGCTGCCTCCAGAAATGAAAATTAATCAAAACTAAGTAGATAAGTTGTTCACAGCCTTAGAAATATGAGGAGGTTCTGTTTTGGTTTTGAACCTACTAACCTTTTTGCCTCCCTTTTTGCTGGAGAACCCATAGCTCTGCACTCCTGCCATTATCTCCCCATTTCTGGTGTATGCCACCCTATAACAGTCTGCTGCTTTCTCATGTCAGCAGAAGAGCTGTAAAAAAATTGGATGAAACACCACCCCAGTGTTCAAACCACAGACTGTCACTCCAACACTTCTTGGCTGCTGTTACGATGTGTAAGGGCCAAACATTCAAATCGTAGAGACTACACTGGGAATCTAAAAAAATCCAGGCAAACCAGGCTGCACAAAACCTTGCATGCCGTTATGTGTTACTTTTCTAAGTCCTTGGTATCTTTATGGTGAGGAGTCACCCTCCCAGAACACCACATGTTAAATAAACACCACAAGCTGGCACTTGCAGCCAATTGCTTAGACAGTAACATCATTAAACAAAGCATAAGAAAACTATCTGAAGTTCATGTGGCCAAACACAAAGTTTCCCCTTAGAAAAAGAACACATCTGCACTCTCTTTTCAGGTGAAACACTTGGACTTTTTTGCATCACTGAGGCATGATTCAATACCATCTCAACCCTATCCTAGCAGAGCTACCCTGAAGAACAGCCAAGATAGACACCAGAACACCAATAGTAACAGGCCAAGTTAAATACCAGAAGCTTTAAAAAAAAAAAAAAGCAAAGAAAACATGAAGGAAGGGTCCTGTGGTCTCAAAGTCAGATGCAGAAGATGTTCCACCAAGCAATGAAAGCGTTTGAGTATATCCATATGCACTGTGAGGCAGAGGACTAGCAAAACCAGAGCTCCTAGTGGTACACAAAATACAGATGGAAATTCTGACAACTTCCTGGAGGAATTTATAAAACTTCCGCCAACCATGGAACTGTAATCTCCAGATTCCTGTTCTCAGACACCTGAATCCTCTGTTACAGAGTCCCAGCAACACAGTAGTACTACATCTTATGTTCTACACATAACTCAAAAAAGGGTGGTGGATGCGAGCCTCTTCCTCCAAGGTCCTCATCTTCAGGATCCTACAGGGATCCACACAATCTACATCTATCTACATGAGACCGCTGAGAGAGAGAGTGATATGGCATGTGTTCAATTGCTAACAGTATGTTGCTGACAATCTACTATTTATCTCATTTTCTGATGCAACTATCATCACTATAAAACATCAGAATAACTACAGGAAATTAGCTCTCAAATGAAGAACAGATGGATCAAACTGAATCCAGACAAGACCAAAGTGATGCTTCTTTGCAAAGGGAAACACATTGAAGACCTCCACCTTTTCATGATGGGAAACAGCCATTCTTTCCACAGTTGAATGGATATTCTAGGTCCTCTTTGACTCCTCCAAAAACTTGGATGCATATGCTTTTGGTAGCATATGCTTCCAAAAATGTACTATTTCTCCTCTGTCTTGTCCCTCCCCCCCATATGAGAATCTGGCCGGTATGGTCAATGTATCAGGCACCTACAGACTGGATTACCATGCTTCACTGTAAGCGAAAAGAAATCAGAAGACAAAGCGTAAAATCCTCTTGCTACAATATGCTGCTTCCCGTTTTTTTATATCTAACTCCCAGAAGCATTTCCACTCTGTGCTATGTCTCTGACTCTTCCAATGCCCATTATAATACTTGAGCCTAATTTTGAAAGCACTTATTGATGTACTACAGCTAGCATCATGAAAAACCAAGGATCGATGGCTGTACCAACTGCACTTCTCTGCAGTAAAGCATCTGAAAGTTGAGTACAAAGCATTCTTTACTAAAGTGATCTAGCTATAGCAAGCTGCATAGATGGAGAAAGACAAAGGCTGAAGCAAAAAAGCATTTGGAAGAGGAAGCCAATCTGTTTGCACATGATTTGGATGCCAGCACTTGTGTGAAGAGTTCTCAGAATTCAGCTTTAGATCACACTTTCTGCCTACCACCATTGACAACATATACAATATGAAACATGGTGGCAACAGTCTGTCTGACGAAAGTTTGAGGAAGAGAAAATGACTCATTAGCAGCTAGACCTAAAAAAAAAGAACAGTAAGAGAGTATTAGAGCATCACAACACCTGAATTCTTGGCAAACAACAGAGCTTGCACAAATATGGCAACTGAGTGTGAGGATAGAGCTCACCATGAAACTGAAAAAAAATGAGAGGTTTTTATATATGGCCTTTTTGAAGGAAAAAGGATGAGGAAAGGGTGAGTCAGCATTGCTAGAAATAATGTTGGGAAGACTGGAATTAATGACAGTGGCCCAGTGGGCACAGTATGGCCCAAGACAAACTAAAACTGGACAGACAAGCCAGGCTGTTTTGTAGTTGTGTTTCTTCAAGTAACAGGGTGAAGTTTGGGACTACTTTAACCAAAATCTAAAAACTAAAGTGAGACTAGACATTAACATTAGAGAGCTAAAGGCACAAATAGTTTTTAAGATACTAAGATTCCCTAATTAAAGACAGTGTTGGCTATGGAACAGAAGACAACTTAAACCCTGAAAAATGCTTTCAAACAGAAAGAGCAGCTCAACAGGATGTATCCAGGGGAAGGAGTAAAATATTGACATCAATTAGTAAAGAATAAATATCCAGATTCAACCAAAGGAACTTAAGGACAACCAGACTCAAGAATAGAGATCTTACATATGTACAGTCATAAGCAACGTAACCTTCAAAACAAGAAGAAAACCTTCAAAAAAGAAGAAAAAAAGCTCAGCCTGTGGAAAACTCTGCAAAAGCCATAACAAAGAGCATCTTTTTACGTTAGTGCCGCAACATGCCGGAAAGGAAGAATAAACTATACATGCAGTGACTGAGAATTCACAGGTAACCAACAAAGAGGCAGATACTTACAGTGTATTTAATTCCATCAAAAGACACTAAATTTAGACATCTTAAAGAAGATTCACAGAAATTCAGTTTTTAATACGAGGAGTTACAGCATTGGATTAGAAATGCATCTCAGTTCATTCTCTCCAGCAGCAATCAAAATATCAGTGTACAACTAGAAAGAGATCTTACTCTTATTCTTAGGTATCTTTCAATTGTTAGTCTGAACAATATGCAATGATCATACTGTCACCAGAAATCACAGCAAATAAAGAACAAAAAGGCAACATGTGACCATCTAAACCTGACAAACACTGGATAACCTACACCCATGTCATTCCCTACACATATAAAAGTAATTAAAGAAGTACAAGCTGCAAGTAACAGCATTAGATGATCTTAATGCAACAGGTTCCTACATCATGGGTACAATCATTCACACAACGGAAGCAAAGTGGAAAGCATTGTTCATACAAAAGAAAACAAGGTATAGTTTTAGTTGGTTGCACTATTATTTCTATTGAATGCATAATATATGTTCATAATTTCCTCTAATTTTACATGAAAAATCTATGAAAAGGGTCATATGCACTCTGCATTTCTTTCAGTTAAAAATCAGAAAAATTACATTTGTCAGATTTTCTGCCAGTCTAACAGAACACAGAACAGAAATTGTGAGATTAAACTAAAGGTGTTAATGTCGTTAATGTTCAGTCTATTTTGCTGAGTTGTTGTAATTCAGTTAAAATCAGCCATGAAGGTGGTAAAAGTCTGGCACTTCCTCATGCATGTCTGACCACACTACTGTAATACATCATTCTTCTACTTTTAAACAATGCCTGAAACTTTTAACATTTCCACACTCCAGCTCATGCAATGCTAACAGAATGCCATTCAGCAGATGAGTGAAAAGAGAACAGATTCTGGCTGTTTGTCATCTTCATGGCTTTCTAAATCAGCAGATGGTACAACAAAACAGACAATTTCCTCATCTGCTGTGTCCTCTGTTCATGTACAATGTGTCTCAGAAATGTTTACAAAGGCCTCAGTCTGCTCACGAGACTTGTCAGGAGGAGCGTATGCAATCCCTTAGAATCTTCTAGAACCAGTCAAAATAAGGAGGTTTCACTTAGCTCATACAGGAAGCCAAATTTCAGGACAAAGTGGGAAAAAAGCTGTTGAACCTCACTGCTTGTTATGAAACTACACTGACATTCAGTTGTGTGACCTCAGAGATACTGCCTGCCTCAGTTTTTCCATCAGTTATTGGGATTATGTTAGTAATTCTCCTTTCTAAAACTTGTCAAGTGAAAAGTCCCATATAGGCCTGACCTACTGCTCACCAAAGTAATTGGAAAAACCCTCCAGAAATCTCTCAAGTGGTTGTTTATCATTAGTACACTTAATGGTTAAGCAATGCATCTACTTGGAGAAGTATGAGATCTGTGTATTGGATCCCTTCATTAAGTTCCTGGCACCCATTTATCTCCATAAATAGCATAAGCAGCAGTAGCTGTTTACATCTTGTTGAGTCAAAGTTTACAGCTTCTCCAGCCACGAGATTCACATACATATCATGTTTCTGTATTTGCTTTTAAAGACAGAGCAATCCAAACCAGGAAGTCTAATTAAATTATTTGGTACATTCAGGAAAATTGAAGAACAAAATTTCCTATACGGATCATTTAACAGAAATATCTGAGCATATCCTCTAGACAACTACCATCTGAGAAATTTTATATATTCCCTGATGGGCTTCTCATCTCAGAATGCTGTCATTTAACTGTCAGTTGGAGTTAAATAAAACATCGCAGCCTCTAGATAATCACGGTGTGGCTGAGTTTTCAGCAGTCTGAAGGTACAGTTTGTCATTGCCAACCACATGTCTAGCCATTTCTGGTTCCAAAAGGAGCTCTTTGTACACTGTATTTGCCTTTATTTACTAGATTTGCTAGACGAAAATATGTACCAGGGATTTATTATTGTTTGTGAATAAAATGCCTAAGATATCCTAGGCTAATTATATATAAATATAATTACCATTTTTAGTTACAGATAGCACTGAAAAAATGCTTTAAATAAATAAAATGTGAAGACCTGAGTTTAATTCTGTAACATTTGTTTATACTGGGAGTGCTTTCTTTAGAATGTGAGGTGCCTAGGAGCATAACCAGCTAAAAGTCCTATTCGATGTATATTCAGTGCTTGCCAAGTTAAATGGCGAAATATATTTGACAGGAGTTTGTAAATGTTTGTATATGTTAGAATCTGCCTGAGAATGAGAAATTTTGATTAGAGGGACATAGCCTGCAATGCCTTTTTTTTTTTTTATGTCAACCAAATAGTTAAGAATACTTTATTTGAAGGCATGTTAAACCCTGCAGAACTCCATGACTCACATCATACTGTCAGCCTTTATTAAATTATTGTGGTGACTTCTTTGTAATCATTTGGAGTTTTCCATTACTTTAAATTCACCTGCACATTCAAAATAATATTTCTGAATAAACCAAAGGCCTGTTAAATGAGACTTTTAAAAGTCTAATTTTTTTCTTCCAACTACTCCTTTTCAACCACTCCATAAAAAACAATGTCACCTCAGTGCATCGGCAAGTGCATGTATGCAGCATCCCTTTAGGAATTAATGCCACATAAACATAAGTTCTCACATATCCCTGTAAGACCATTTCTGTTTTGCATAAAGCCAGACTGACAACTGTGCAACAGACTGCTGCAATACAGAGCAGACTTTCCCATCTCAGACTTCTTAGTATTTTTATATGTTAAAAAATACACCTTGAACATGACCGACACCTTTACGACACCAATCTAGTAGCTAAGTGATCTGGATTCAATTCTCAACCCACCCACAGACTACTGGTGCCACACTGGACAAATCATGTATCATGGGACTTTAGCAAGCACTTGGCACTTGCCTGAGTTTACCCTCAAGGCGGCCAATGGGACTTTTAGTTTTGTTAGGGTCAAATTTAGCCCAGCACTGATCATTTCTGAGAATCCCTACCTTAACTTTGCTGAATATTAGCTCTGAAAGGGAGGATAACGATATGTTCTTGTAGGAAACACTTCTTTTGTGAAATATCTTTGCCTGTCTTGCCTATTAAACTTAAGCTTTTTATTGGAAGGAACAATCTCCCACTATCAATGCATGATAGCTAATGTTACTAATGTTAACTCCCAGTTGCAACCTCTGGCTGCACATCTACCACAGATAACAAAAAATACATTTCCCGAGATCAGTACTCATGTCACTATTGATGCAAAGCATGTTTTTATTATTTCAGAATCTCCATGTATTCAACGCGAATGTTTTTAACTATGTCCTATACCATTTATCCTTGATTAAACCTCTTCTAGATAGTTAATCATTAATGATTTCTTTACAGTTGCTGTGCAAACAGTTCATTCATGCTTATGACACATCAAATTTCACAGACGTGTTCTTTAATTGGATTCATTTATTTCTAATCTACTTAAGCCTTCACTACTGTAATGCTTGACTAAATATACATTAAACTCACTTATTTCAACTACTAAAATAAATTTGAGATGTATTCTATGAATAAAAATACTTGATTGAATACATGTAATACCATTGTTATTGTGTACCTAACTGAGCAGAAATTATTGGAAATAGCACACTGGATAGCTACACAATATGCTTGGACAAAAGGATTTGAGAGGATGCCGAAGATTTTTTTTGGCAGAGATTATAAATTAACAGGTTTCTAAACTCTAAGGATTCCTATAGCACATTAAAGTATGTAATAAGGAGAACCAAAATGAGCTCCTCATGATTTTCATGAAGGATGTTGGGTGTTTTAATTTTAAAATTCAAGCACTTTTTTAGGAGATAAGAGCCTCATACCAGTTCTGTCCCGTCATGGCAAGGAAAAGAGCTAAAACAGCCAAGATACTTTCAAGATTTGACTATTCTGTGTTTTGTAAGTAACAGTAACTGAAAAGTTGGCACAAAATTGGACAGAAGTCCTGTTTCTGGGTGTTTAGAAGCCACAAAAGACAATTACGTAGCTACGGACTCTGGGCATATACAACACTCTCCTCTATGGGGCCTAAATGTGGTCTTTAAAACCTAGTTTCAGATTTTTCTTTCTAAAACTAGTAGCCTTGAACTCCATTTTGGTGCAGAATCCTCTAATTTACATGTTTCACCACTTACACTGAGAAGTTTCACAAAAGAAAGATGCATCACATTGCAGAGAGGTCACTGATAACGCAGACTGCCCTGTGTGTAACAAAATGCATATCATTGCATAATTATGCAGAAAGTGAGGATTATAAAAATTAGGATTATACCTCATACTGTACACAAACCCCTCATGCACTGACACTCCAAATATTGTATACTCTGACCATCCCATCTGAAAACCTGAAAAAGCTCAGAGTGGTACAGCAAGGATGTTGGGCTTGAAACAGCCTCACTATGAGGAATGATTAAGGAGACTCCTCAGGCTGAAAGAGAGATGACTGGGAGGACAAAATAAGATCTGTAAATTATGAGCGACATAGAGAAAATGAGTAGGATGCAGTTTTTCACTTTTTCTTCTAATGCAAGAAGTATGGGCTATGAAAGGAACGAAAAGGTAGCACTTTCGCAAAAAAAGGAGGCCTTTCTTACCACATTTACTTAAGCTTGGAAAAAGCTCATGTGGTTTCAAAAAGTAAACAGATAAATTTGTGGAGAAAAAGAACCCACAGAACCTTGACAACGAATACACTCAGAGATCTCACCTCTTTCTAGGAAGTCTTTTGAACTGCATGCTTGTCCTGTTTTTACATTCTTTCCAAAGTATTTGCCATAGTCACTATCAGTATGTATCTGATCCTGTATAGCTGTTCTTATGTTACACTCTATACCACATTAGTTAAGCAATGTCATACTTCAGTTTCTTTGAAACTGTGCAGTGAAGAGTGGTCCTGACAATTTGACGTTATTACTTTTAATAATTTACTGTAAAAGTTAATTTATTGATATTTCAGATTTTATCAACTCCTCCATGTTCCCTATAATGAAAGCTTTTGTTGTGACAACCTTCCAAAGATCCTAAGGTGAACATTTAAAAAAATTAGTTAGCTTTTCTGTGATGAATTTCTAGATAAGCTTCTGTGATCTGGGAATCGTTCATTTGAGAAAAACAACGTGCTTGAAAAATGGTTTACCGTTCATTCTCTTTGTTCCTCCTTGGGAAATTCCCTACCTGCACGCCTCATACCATACTTGCCCATCATCCCAGCCTGCTTTTTCTGATCAGCTGCACCCCATAGTGAAGAGGCATATTGAGCCTAAAAGGATTCATGAACTCCATCTAGTGAGGAGATCCCATTTACAGTAGATCATTTTCTTTTTCATCAGATTAGTCCTTTCTTGTTGTAAGACTTTCACCTTCCTCAGAAGAAGCAAGATTTTTCTACAGTGAAAGTCTTTCCAATTCACTTGCCCAGAGTTCCTCAGCTTTGGCCAAGGGACAGCACTTTGCCCGTGAAGGCCGTTGTGGGCCATTATCTGCCCACAAGGCAAGTAACCATGATATGATACTTAATAAATGCTTTTCAACTGAACCTTGTTTTGCTTAAATTTTAGAGGAGGTAAGGGGAGAAAGACAGGCAAGGACTTGCATGTGGGTTTTGGCATTTAGGGAGAATGGCTTTTTGGGTTTTTTACAAGTTAATATACCTGTTTTCTCTTTTCATTATTTGTACCTGAGTTAGACTGCCTTTTAGCTCCTTCCCACCCACAACCAAATCTCTACTGCAGCCAAATCCCACTCACATTATTTGCCACTTGGGTCTAAGGCTCTGTTCGTATCAGACTCAGTCTTGATCATCCAGCTTTGATAGACATACAATGTATAAATTGTTTATGTTGATAAAACAGGAGACAAATAGCAAGAAAAGCCAATGCAATGAGGCTATAAGATAACACATAATACTCCATTTTATCTGGCACTTTCCAGGTAATCACTGATTCTATCTCTTCAAAGTATACATTATACGCGGTTATATTTGTTAAGTGGGTCCATTAAATGTTAAAATTGATACAAGATATCTTGCTTGACTACCTAGACCCTCTGGGCCACAGACCAAGTTAAACCACCATACATTGCACAGCTACTGCCAACCCGACGTCTTCTATCAAATTCAGAAAAGAGACTTTTTAAATGGTAGTTAATGCTTTTTCTCAATACTCCTAATAACAACTCATCATTAACATACACAGTTCCAGAAATGCATGCCCATGTTAAAATCCAGCTTATGAAACTGAAGAATAAGTCTCCACTGGGTTGAATGGTTATAAGTAGTGAAATACTTACTAAGTGTATCTAAAATTTCTCAACAAATAAATAGAAATCATTTAATAAAACACAATAACACCTAGCTACAATCTTCTTTAGAAATTTAAATCTATCGTGTGACTAGTACCTTTGCCCTCTTGGGCCTTGCTTTGACTAGGGCAAGCAGGGGCTTTAGCTGGCTTTAGCCACTCTGTTGTCACTGCTTCACATGCACGTTTATCAAAGGTTTCCGGATGCCTAGAAGTGTTTCTGACCAAGCTGCCGCATGTTGCCATAAAAATGTCCACAGCATACATGCAGATCAACTCCACTGCCAAGCTACAACTGTCCTCAGACCAACACTACAGCTAATCTGCAGCTGAAGTAACTGAACATCGGACTTGGTTTGTACAACAAGTCTAGTATATCATCATGTATGAGATTTACTGTGCTTACGGTGACCACTTCTGTAGCATATACATACACAACAACTCCAGAGTATCACACCTGTGCAAATGATGCTGTGCACCTTCTCTCCTACTGCTTTCTTGAACTCACTAGATATCATCATGGAAGCCCTAATTGCATATTCCCATGTTAAGTTACACAGTTGTAGTCACACAGATATGCAGCTTTCTTTGGACTGAACCCACATCCCTACCCCCATTGCTGGTTTTCACAAACTAGAAAGCACTAAGAAGGCTGATCATCTTTCAGAAGATGACACTTTTTCTTTAACTCTCCTAGTAGCAGCTTAGGATCAACAGAATTATTTTGGAGAACACTGTTCAGCGGTTTGGCTGAAAATGGGAGAAGGCTATCAAGCTATTTATACGCAAACCCAGCCTTTATTTGAGCAAATACTCGACTGGGATATGCCTCATGAAGCAGTCATTAAAGATTATTATTTTGTTCTGTGTACAAAACAGTCTTTGGAAACAGCAAGACAAAAATAGCGTGCAATGCCTTTGGGTGGATTTCAGTTAACCAGGGCCCAAGTCAGAGGGAGAGAGTTTTCTATAGCAACAGCCCAGGCTACCAGCTGCCAAACATAGTATAGAGATGATCGAAGCCACAGGCTACTTGGGAACAGGCTGCCTTCAGGACAGACCATGCATGTTCACTTCCTAACCAACAGCACAGATGTAAGAACGTTGAATATTGAATGGGTTTAAAGATCTTCACTCTAGGTTATGTCAAAATATCCACACAATGCTAGGGATGTAGCCAAACTTTAGTTAGCCAGGCATTTGAGTTTCCATAGTTGCACTGAAACTTCAGCAGATAATAGCTGTTATTTTCAACATTGCTGCCCCCAAGATTTATATGCAGTGGTTTGTAGCTGAAAAACTACGGCTGTTCTTTATTAGGTCCCAATTCAACACAGTAACAAATGCATCCTTCAAGCCACCTCTGTTTGGCAAAGCCAAGGAATATTCTTATTTCTAAGCGTGTGCCTAAGGGTTTTTTTTTATTTCAAAACTGAATTCACTAGGATATAATCATGTACTGAAATTTATGTCTAAGCACTTTTAGAGCCTGCCATGTGCTCGAGCGCTTTAGTAAATCAGGACTTCTGCGATTTAATTGCACTAAGTGGATGATAACAAAAGACAACAACAGGAATAAATCATCTAACTGTGTTAAACATCATGTGATTGACTCCAGACTTCAGCCATCCCAAGCCTTCAGAAGGGTCAGACGCTATACCCTTGTTCACACAGAGCGATGCCTGCCTCCATAAATAGTGTCATCAAAGTGAAAGGGGCTGCCTCTGAAGTAACCTACTGAGTACGAACATGTGTGCTGGAGCCTGGCCCACGCTGTAAAGTACAAAAGAGAGGTGAGGGAAGGAGAATTAGATTTTAAACAGATACTTGCCACTGTTGACCGGACAAAGGAGATTTATTTGTTAACACTTAATTTAGGCCATGTTGAAGCGCCACGTTTGTGTGTGTACGAATAAAAACTAGCAAGAACACCATAATGTAGAGGAAAGAGCTTACTTCAGAAGCAGTTTAGTAACTTATCACACCTGTTGTATTTCTTGATAATTACAGTGAATCAACATGGCAATCACAGCCATACTGAGATGCAGCACAGAGCAATGAGAGCAAACACACAACAGATTAAGGAAACAGAAGCAGAGCTAGTAAAATTGTAAACCTGCTTAAGAACACACTGTCGCTGTTAAGAAAGCAGGAGCCAGTTCAGCATCCCGTTTTGTGCAGAGTATTGAGAGGATGATAGTGTGGAGGGGAATCCTTTGGTAGCAGCTCAAGCGCTTGGCCTGCCTCTTCTGCACAGCCACTAACACAATCCATAGATGAGACATAAATGTCATGCGGTAAAACCAGCAGTTTTCCAACTGCCTCGCTTGTCTTCAGCTCTCTGAGCTATCACAGAGCAGTGAACAGAACCCTAATCTCTGTGGTCTATGGTCTCCCTGCCTCTGCCATGTAGGAGGACCACTGGGGCTGATCCCCAAAGGGACTGAAGCACCCAGCTGCTGTAATGGTGTTCACAAGCCTCGTTTATGCCATTCAAAGTGCTGAAGGGCAGAGTAAGGATAAAGTGTGAACAACCTCTCTAGCAGGAACGGCTGTGCTACAGCGTACAGTCCAATGCGTCCGTGTAAAGTGAAATCTGTGGCAGTTTACCTTAAACCATAAACTGTGGCATTTTAAGAGTAAGAATCCCTGCAGCAGGCCCTGTACCTTTCATCAGTGGAGTGAGGCAGGCAGCTGGAGATAGTAATTGCTTCAGCCATTGCCGCTTCTGAATGTGTCTCAACCCCAGACAATCATTTTACAAGAGCTGTAACTCGGTGTTTGGGAGGAGGGAATTTCCAAAGGCCTGGAACAGCGAGCACACCGAATGGGAAAAGGATGAAGTGGAAAGCATTTGAAGTCACTTTTCTTTCTTGGAATAGAGACAATTATTTGCAATCCTGAATTTCATGCCGTGTGAGACTATCAGTATGCATGCATTTAAACTAATGACTGCTTTTTTTTTTTTTTCTATGGATCTGAGCTGCAGTCCTTTAATCCTTACTCTAGCAAATAAAACTTTCTTCATATGAGCAGTGACTGTAGACTCCGGCTCACAGTTTTAGTGCCTTGGCCATTACAGTCACCTGGTTTAAATACAAGCATAGAAATTTGGAGTGAATTAAATAAATGGTAGCTAAGAAAGCCCCTACATGAACAAAGAAGAACTGCAGAAACGTATTGTGGACACCTGGAAAAGCCTGTCTCCTATTTGCAAGAAATATATAAACAATGTTTCAGGGAGACAAGTCTGTAATAAAAACTAATGGTGAACAAACAGAATACTGCACTGAGTAGTTCAAGAGGAATCCTTTTATACTTTTTTGTTTGAGGTATAAGCTTCCCAAGCATTTTGACTGATTAAAACAATTCCTTTATAAATTTACGTTGCTAATCAAATCATGTGAACGATGGTAGGCTTTCCAGTCTCAGGAAAAGTACATTGTAGACTCAACATGTGAAGTGGGACCCAGTTTTGTGCACGATTATGCAAGTGGCAAAATACACATTAATACAGAAATATGAAGGAAAGGCAGCAGGTCAAATTTGGTTCTACCGTTTACAACTATTTAAGAAAAAATACATTATCCAGTTAATGTCACTAAACCTTATCTCGAGTATTAAAGTTAGATTGCTAAGCTTACTCATAAAACTGGTTCCACTAGTGATATGAGTAAGAGTGTGTAGGGTTTCTTCTGCAAGTAATAACTTTCCCAGCATATTCACTATCCTACACTATCACACACTTGAGAGATACAAGAGAACATGTATCTACCTTTGACTGAGAAGAGGACTCAGTGGCAGTTCCAAATAGGTCTATTTGAGAGAAACACTTAAGAAAGGTGGGCCTGTAGGCATGGAAATATAGTTTGTGGATTCTCCCATTGACTAGGAGGAGAAGGAAGTGAGACCTAATGACCTGGAGGCAGGCCAAAAAGAGGATGTTTATGAAAACCTATGGAAATATCTCACTGTTACTGTCCAAAAATATGGACAGAGCTTTGTTTCCACATGAAAGGCAAATTCTCCTAAAGCCCGCTTAATATGCCAAGGAAGAATGTTTTCAAAGTCTGAGCCATCACACGAAATGATATCACATTGCTTATACAATCACTTTAAATGTGGTAGCACACAAAGCTATAAATAGTAATAACAATCTAAAGAGGAAGTGTGTAGATACAATTAATGGTTAATTTATTCTAAATTGCATTTACCACATCATTAAGTAAAACATTCGTCAATATGGCAGTTATTTGTGAAATAATCTTTCAAACAAATTGCATTCAATTTGTGCTTCTAATCAGTCAGTTACATAATGCAATGTGAAGAGGTCAACTGGAACTATATCATGTATGTACTACATCATCAGAACAAAGATTAGTCACAATTAGATACCTAATCCATGTTATCTGTATATGTTACCGCTATTGCTATTCTTTTAAATGCTAAAGGACAATGAAATGTATATAGGAAAGCTTCCTTAGCTTTCTCTGGAGACAAATTATTATAATATTTGCTCCTGCTCAAAAAGTCAAAGGATTTGCACTTTGCGTTATCCATTTGTTTAAAGGGAGGTTGTTTGCCATCTGAATATAAACTTAACTTCAGCAGTTGCATTCTCTATTAATTGACTCATACTCGAGTCCCTTTATGTGATAAACATGCACAGCTAATAATCAATGATACGGCAACTGTGTGTACAGAACAAATAAGAAAAGAAACACATATTCTGTGTCTGTACTTACATATGCCAAGCAGAATACAAAGAGCAAATGCGTGCTTTAAAGCTGAAGACCTTAAAGGTACTTTATATTAATTTTTGACACACTGCTATTACACAAAAAATAACTTTTCGTCTTGTTGCTAAAATGCCCTTGCCACCGTACCTATTTAGTTCAGCATATATACTTAATACAAACATTTGTTCTCAGTCCTAGAATCCACTTTCTCAAAGCCTGGGATTTAGGGCAGATGGAAATGACCTCTTTTTCATTTCCGTAACGGGGGATGGGGGTCCCTTCTCCGTAACCCCTTCGTCATTCTTTCCGTTTTCATCACCTACATCGCCCAAGGGAGTTGGGAAGCTACAAGGTAGGAGATTCTCGCTCCTCCAGCTCAGCCTGCGCTGAAACTGCTCTTCCAGACCAGCCTGGCACTTACGCCACTCGGTACCCGCTCCTTTCCAAAATATCAGAGCACTCAGGGTTCTCTCAACAGTGAGAAAAATCTCCTCATCCCACGAGCAAACCGAAAAAACTCCTGGGGCTTTTCCTGGGTGAAGAAGCACTGTGCGAGGGAAACAACAGGTCAAAAACCTGCACCATCTCTTCCAAAGCTTGTGATCCCTCTTGCTCTTTTCGCCCCAATTCAGTGAAAAAGACCGACATTTCCTATTTTCAAAGGAATCTTTGCATCTTTGATCCCACGTTTCAAGCTCCACCCTGCAATCCCAAACGCGACTCTTTTTGTTATTTCAAAACACAAAACCACCAGTTTGCACCTCTTCTGCTTTCTCCTCGGCTTCCAGACACGAGAGTCGATAGGCAAAGGTTTGGCTTTCTCTTCCCGTAAGCACTTTTTTTCCTAGCCGGGTTTCTAACAGGAGGAGGCTGCAGCGGGCAGACCTGTGCCTCTGCCAGGAACGGCCGCCGCACCAGCGGCTCTGCCACGCACCCGGTCCCGGGTGGGTGAAGTCTGGGAGGAACCCGCAGCACACACACACACACACACACACACATCTCAGCTGCTCTTGGTTTACTGGAATAATCCAATATCATCCTTAAGGAACTGCAGTAGATATAGGATTTATACTGGAATAAAGTATATTAAATATTTGCAAATTTTGAGTGCTGCAGGACCTTTACGCGGCCCTCCTGGAGCAGAGCCTGCCTCATACCAGAGGAAAACGTCAAGTCCTCGCATCCTCTCATTTTCCCCTGTATTTTCACCACCTACCTTCCTCATTTCAGTAATAACATGTTGACTCTGAATAGCTCATTAGGACAATTAAGCCGACTCTAGGTACGAGGAGTTCAGCATCCCCCCTCCCAACTCTCCCACCATGAGCCTTTCCCCAACAGCTCCCCTCCACCTCAGGTTACCCAGGTCAGAGGCTGTGACTACATCTTACTTTTTTAAAAGCCAACCCTTCCTCTGCTTACAGCACCCCGGGCTCACGGAGGCCCTGTGGGTCTCATTTAGTTTTCCGAACGGCAGGCTAGCCGTAGGATAATAATAATAATAATAATAATAATAATAATAATAATAATAATAATAATAATAATAATAATAATAATAATAATAATAATAATAATGCAGTGGAAGCTACGCCCGACCCCTGGACCCAGGGTAGCGATTTCAGCAGCGGCAGCCCTGCCGCAGAAGCAAGCAGGACGCGGTCTCTTCTTCTGCAACGCCCTAATGAAGAGCCAGGCAGGCTTGATGAGACCTCGAGGACCCGAGCACACCAAAACTAGATTTTAATGCGGTCGTGGTGCCTGCATTGCAGCCGCCGGCGGCGCATGACAGTTGCCGCAGGCGGTGCTGGACCTCCCAGCATTTAGCATCCCCGTTTTAGCTGTCCTGGCTCCCCCTCTGCCCTCTCGCCGTCCTCCGCACTCGAGGCAGTTAAGCAAAGAGCGCAAGGGGAGCCTTGCACCGAGGCGTAACGAAGTCGCGCCGCGGTGTAACCTCATTCTCCAAGGGAAATCTCGAAAGAACAACTATAGTCGTCCTACTTGTCAGCATGGCTGCAAACAGGTTTAAATATAACTTTGTTCGTAAAAACCGTATACATGCACGAAAATATAAGGACGCTGCCGCCAACGAAAACTCAGCTGAGGGGGAGGAATCGCGCTGCTTGGGTACCGCTCCTCAGGGGGAAGCCGGCTCCCCTGCGGCGCCGTTTTGGGGGGGCGGTGAGCGCCGGGGCTCCCCGAGCCCCGCTGCCGGGCGGCGGGGACATCCCGCCGGAGCGCGGCCGGCGGACCGAGGCGCCGCTGAGCAGCCGGCTGCGGAGGGACAAACGGACGGCGAACAAGCTGACCGCCGTGCCCCCGGCCCCCCCGAGCCGCCGGTAGCCACCGGTAGCCACCCTGGGCTGGGTTGCACTGGTGGTGACCACAGCACTGGGGGTTAGGGCGGCACTTGGTATCACCGGTCCCGCTGCTGGAAAACGGCTCCGAGGGGTTTGTCTGACCGGTCCCCCCGGGACCAGGGTACTCCCTGCTTGCTGTGCTGTGCCAGCCTGAGATGCTGGTGCCGTGGTGGCCACCCCGGCAAGCAGGGGAGAGACAGATCGAGCCGGATCCCCAGCTGACTTTAAGCAGATCCACTGGGATGTTTCATTTCCACTCGGGTCATTTGAGGTAGAGTTCCGTGATTGAGATGTTCACGCTTTTGGGATTAAAGGAGAGGGAAACGACCGATAATTTCGGGTGCTCATAGAAAAACACGTAGCGTTTCTGGTGCAAAACCGCTCTAGCATGCGAGTTGCCTTTGGGTTCCTTGTTTCTTAGCGTTACGATACACTGACTTCTGTCTTTGCACTTCCCTGTGCACCTAAGGCAAGTGCTTGGACTTCACTGAGAAGCATAAAACGCGAAAAATACAGAGAGGGGCTGGTGTAGGGGAAGTGGCCATACAAATGTGCGGGAGAGCTCGCACAGAAGTGATGATGCCTCTGCTGATCCGCATCCTTCCTGGGTGAATGCCAGAGCATTACCCCGCCGCGCCCCGCATCCCTTTTTAAAGCGACTAAAAGGGATTTTCTTTAAAGGGGAATCGCAGTTTACTCCCTACACCAGAGTGCTGGCCCAAATGTACGCTTTCTCATGCAGGCGGAATAACCCCTGTCTGTCCATCTAAGAGCACGATGCCCGTCACCCCCTTACCTTCCAAAGTGATCACTACTAGCAATGCAGGCGCTGTGACCCGCACCCCCTTCCCCGCCCCACCAGCCGCGCCTGCACACCGCTGCCTCCGGAACGAGCCACTTCATTTTGGGAAGCCCGCCCTAAACTCGGCTACCAAACCACTCGCCACCTGTGCGTGCACAAAACCCGCAACGGTAAGATCGTGGTGCTGCTATCGCCGCAGTTTTGGGAGAGGGGAGGGAGTACCTCTCAGACATTTCCAACACCTACATTTGCCTCCAGAATAAAAAAAAAAAAAATGAGCAGCAGAACAGAGGAATGTTCAGCCCCTAGGATGAACGAGGTACCGCCGACCTGACCGGCCCTGCGATCCTAATGAAGCATCAGTGCTGCCGCCAGCAGCTACTCCCGTCTCCAGAGAAGATGCTAATCAACACTTCAAAATAGTCCGTCCGAGCTTCCCCTCCCTCCCTGGGCCTCTGTGCTTCAGGCCAAGCAGCATAGCTAGGGCACAACCTAGCAAGCCCCAAATACAAGGAGATGCGTTGAGATATACGGTATCTCAACAGTCACAGTTGTTTGGGTTTTTTTAATTCTATTTTATTTTATTTTTTTTAAAGTTAAACTGACCCTTCTGGTCACCAACTTTCTTTGTGGTTCACTGTAAGGATCGCTCTCCAAGAACAAAAAAGAAATCTCGGAGCTTTGATAGAGACTCTGGATGAAATTAAGAACTTCAAACCCCAGATTTTTGAAAAGAAAAACAGATGTCCTGTTTGTTGAGTATAAATAACTCCGTACGTGGAAACCTTTTTTTTACGCTGCATTAAATTTTATTTAATGCTGGGTGCATTTAAACTGGGGAAGAAAAAAAAAAAGGAGGGGGGGAAGGCAGCAAAATATGTGGGTGACAAACCTCTAAATCTTTTTCCCTCTCGAAAGAGAAAGAAACAGGCAGACGGGAAACCCTTCATCTAGATGAAAGTGTTCAGTGTGTTTCCTAGCAGACCTGGCGAGCCTGCCCTGGTCAGCGCGGCAGCGAGGGGGCTCCGCAGCCGTGCTCGGGGGAGAGGCGGGCCGGAGGAGCGGCCGCCGGGCGCGGCCCGCAGCGCGGCCCTGCGCCGGGGCGCACAGGCAGGTGCCCGCCGACGGGCGCTCGGCCCCGCTCGGCCCGGCGCAACTTGGAGCGGCCCTCGGGCTGACTTACGTGAGGACATAGTTGACGCTGACGATGCAGTGCGGGCGGGAGGAGCGGCTGTTGTGCACGATGGTGGCGTAGCTCTGCACCCACACCCAGCCGCCGTGCTTGGCCAGGAAGCGGTAGTACTTGGTGGTCACTTGCCCTTTCACCAGCACTGCGGGGACAAAGCGGGGAGAGCCTCAGCGCGGCTCCCGCCTCCGTTTTGATCGGCCCCGGCAAGGGGGCGCGCACCCCCCAGACCCCCGTGGGCGAGGAGAGGGACTGAGAACCCCTTAGCATCACATCGGGAAGCAGCGTGGACCAAAACCCCCGTGGGCAAGGGTGGTGGAGGCCCCCGGGCAGGGCTGATCTCAGTCCCCGAGAGTCGGGCCACCCGTTATCAAAGGCTATTCGGGGAGATCGGTGGGGCAGGATGAGTAGACCGGGGGGTTGAATCTCCCCACCCACTCTCACCCCGACACGTCGTCATCGAGATTTAATTCTATAAATCTGGCTTTGGGGTTTATCTCTTCTCGTTACATTCTCTGTAAGGAAACTTACCGGAAATTAATATCCTTTTTATTCATCTATCCATGTATTAATGTCATCATGATATCAAAATAGAATAAAGAACAGCTCTCCGAATCGGGCTCACTACTGCAGTCAAAATTAGATACACAGATAAGATTTGTGAGACTCGGTGGAAGTGGACCAAAAGTATTTGGATTTCACTGGCATGGCTTTTTGGAGCAAGAAAAAAGGTTTTTTCCTAACCGGAATTTGAAGCGAACTGAGCCCTGAGGTTTGTGCAGGGGAGTTCTTGTCCTACAGCCGGGAGCTGAGGAGGGAAAAACAGCCTTTCATTGCCGATCCCCTCCATTTGCCTCCTGCCTCCAGCTCGGAGATCAGTCTCTAACGACTTGTTTCATTAAAAGCTGCTGCAGGTTTTGCTTATTCTCCCCTCCAGTGAGCTGGCTTTTCCTGTCCCGACCTAGAGGTAAATCCTAACAAACCCTCACAGTCCATCTGCAGAGGGGGGAAGGCGGGGGGCGAGGGACAGGGTCTCTACAAGAACATCATCTCCTTACACAAGTGATGCGCGCATCGCAGGTGGAAGGTGTCACAGCCGTGGACGTGGTGGTAAAGGGTCTTCTCTATCAAGTCCTGGGGCTCGTAACCTGTTAGCTCAGCTACCCTGCAAGAGACACAAGCAGCAAATACCAGTGGGTGAGAGGACAGGAGAGGAGGCCTGGGGAAGAAGAAGGGAAGGGCTAGGGAAATAGATTTGGAAACAACTCCGGCTCTACCTGGAATCTAAAAATATGAGCTTCATGTCTAGGCTGGCCCGAAACATGAACATATTGCTGTGGAGCTTGATCTCCGTCACGGCGCTGGGCGGCAGCGAGTGGCCCACGGCGACCAAGCCGACGTTTTGGTAGCAGCCGTCGAAGGGGGACATGTCCAGGCTGTACTGGCGGATCTTCAGGTACCCGCTGCAGTGAATGACCTGCCGGAGACACAGGAAAGCTCAGGGGCTGCCTAGCAGGGGGGGAGGCTGTGCTGGGCCAGGCGTCCCCCGCGGCGGGGGACCCGGCCAGGCCCGCCCCACGCCCCGGCCTCTGCCCGTGCGGCCGCCGGCTGCCCCGCAGTCGCTGCCCCGCTCCGGCAAAGCGGCACCGTCTGCCGGTTTTCTGCTCTGCTGTTTGGGTTGGGGTTGGGTTTCTTTCCATGCGAGAGTTCAGCACTGATCTAAGGCCCATTAAAGTCAACGAGATTTTTTTTTTCCACTGACTTAAGTGGTTTTTGGACCACCTCCTAACTACGTTTTTATTATTCTTCTAAAAAGGCAAGACGCGGAAGTGCCAAGCCAGTTACAACTTTGTAATGAAGAGTGTATGCGTGTGAGAGAAAGAGTTTACATGTGTGCATATGTCACATGTGTAAGATATGTCTATTATATAGATAGAGCAGACGCAACCCGTAGCCAGAATGCATCTTTGGACGTAGATTTAGGTACGTCTCCTAAATGTATCCTTGCGTCTGACTGCCGTGTACTTCCAGTTTTATTTGTCTGTTATCAGGGTGTTTCTTCCTGGAGTAATTTCAACAGATGTTCTTGTTCTACGCCACATCGTGGCACGACATCTCCTTGGGTTATAGGTACCCACCTCCCTCCGGCGCCGTGCGGCTGACACAAAAGCGGGGAGAAGGTAGGGGAGCAGGGGCTGTCCCCGCCGAGGAGCCCTGAGCAGAACCGTGTGAAACAGCCGGGCAAAACCCTTGACTTGGAGAGCTGCCCCTGAAGCTGACGAGTTACCCAATAAAGAAATAAATTAACCCAGGGCTCCCATTGTGTCACCTGACAGCTTCCACAGACACCTCGGGAACGCCAGTGGTTGCGCGGGGTTCCGTTTAAAAAGCAAAATAAAACAAAAAAACCCACGGGGAGCTCGATTGCTTGGGTTTTGTGGTTTGAGCTCTTTAACCTGAAACTCCGAGAGAAATTCTGGCTCTGAACCACATGAAAGACTACCGGGCCTGGCCGGCCCCCGCGGGCAGAGGGCTCAGCCCCGCTCCCGTCCCCGTCCTCGCCGCCCGCCCGGCGTGCTCGGCGCTGCGGGTGGGGGGTCCTGGCCGTGGGCACGCACCTTGTAGCCCCCGCAGGTCAGGCCCGCGTTCCTCTTGGCCAGGACGCACTTCATCCTCAGGAAAAAGGACCTCTCGATCTCGTACTCTGGGAGGAGGAAAAGGGAGAAGCGGGGGGGGGGGGGGGGGGGGGGGAGTGAGCCGCGGGCTCCGCCGCCCCTGCGCGGTTCTCTCCGCCGCCGCGCAGACCAAGCAGGGGCGGGGGGCGCGGAGGGCTGTGTACGTTACCCTGCACAAAGTGCGAGTGGTAGGGCTGGTGGGCCGTGAGCACCGCCGTCATCTCGTCGTGGTCGGCGGGGTGGATGTACTCGTAAATGCTATTGCCGGTCAGCTCTACCTGTGAGAGAGGAGGAGGAGGAGGGGGAGGAAGGGGTTCATCGCCGGCACCGCTCACCCTCCCCGCAGGCACCTCCCCTGTCAGCCGTGGGGGGGAGGGCAGGCAGGTACGGGGGCTTGCAGCCCCCCAGCGTACCTGCGACAAGCCCAGGTGCACCGAGGCGGTCTCCGAGATGTACATGATCTTGCCATCCGGAGCCACGACAAATATGAAACCGTCCAACGTCTGCAGAAAAGGGTTGAGGGGTGGGAAGTATAAATATATCAATAAACAGGCAGATAGATCTACCCATAAAGACAGATAGATCCATGAAGTACCTGTCCCTCGGATTTATTTTAGCAAACAGGCATCCCTGTTCAGGCTGTGATTATTCAAAAAGTTGGAAGGAAATGAGCAAGTCCTGGACAGGAATTCCTCTAAAGCTCCTGGACTCCTGAGATACAACCCACTTCTCAGAGCGGCCGAGCTCAAAAGTAATGCCAAGTGCCTGGGAAGTATCTAAGAAGAGGTCCCGGCTACCCGGTGATTAAGATGTCGGTGCCAGAAATCCTGAATACCTCTATCCCATTTCAAATGTCACTGGGGGTTTAGTGCTTGGATATTTGCTAAGGAGAGTTTAAGCAAGCGAGGACGATCTAAAACTCTCCGCAGTGTAAATAAGGGACGAGACAATTTGTCAGGCACGTTTCAGCAGACATAGGTGGGACTTCTGCGTGTGCCGAGGGAGGTATAGGTCCCCAAAAGGCCACACAACCCCACCAAAAATGCGTAGTGATGGTAACCGCTAATATTCCTTAACATTTCAGACCGCAGTGAGTTTTCAAATGTGTCCTACCTGATTTCTGTCTATGCCAATTAATCCTGAGCCCTTCTGTCCAGGACAGCCTCCTCTAACTTGTCTCTAGAGCCTCTCTCTCTCTCTCTCTCCACCACCCTGAGGTTCAGCGCATTGCCGGGACTTGTCACCTTGTTCATAATTTAGGGAAAAGTCATGCTCCTGTTCTCTGGTCCCAGACGGCACACCGGGATGCGCTGTCAGCCCCTTGCTGCGGACCCTGTGTTGGCCGCTGCTGGGGCAAAGAACCCGGAGGCAGCAAACCACAGCCCCATTACAACGCACGACATTCAACCGCCACGGTTCATATTTCTGAATTCTCCCCCTCTCCCCCCCCCCTTTTTTTTATTAAACACTTGAACAGTTAAAAATTAGTCAAGGTGGCAATTAAAGGCTCAGAAGAGGGAATGATTTCTTTAATCATTAATACCACATGGCTGTCGTTTCCAGACCAGTACCTGCAAAAGATGGGATCCCAGTTCCCGTCCAACATTATCCAGCGGGCTGGTTCGGCTAGAGTGCCCCCAGGCTTCTCCAAGTCCTGTTTATTTAAGACACACAAAAAAGTAAGGTGAGGAGATGAAAAATTGACTCATGTTGGCCTTCTGGAGAGGAACTACTTTTTTTTTTTTTTTTTCAATTTTTTGCTTGTATTCGCTGTAAAACACGTATACATATAATCTTTGGAAAACTAGACATGATTTCGTTGCACAGAGAAGCCTCTTCTGTGGATTTTTTTTTAAGACCTAACTCCCGTGAGAGAAAAATACCAAAATGCCTATTTTGAGTTAACGGTGAAGTCCATTCCTAAGACCTAAGTAAAATAGCGTGCCAGATAAAAGGGCTTTGTAGTGCTGCCTTCGGCTTCTGGGAACTGCCTCCTTAAACTTCAGGGAAAGAGCCTTTTTCCTAAAGTCACCGAAGGGATGCTGGACAACACTGAGAACTACTTAAAATGAAAGAAAGGGATGTGCTGGGGGAAGCCTTTGATGTCGAGGGAAGGATGCGGTTAACGTGGCACGACGGTGCCCGGGAGGATGCGGGCCGGTCCTGCCGGCACCTGAGCGCTGCCTGCGGGGGGTTCCCCCCCCCTGCAGAAGGCAGAGCTGGGCCACAACCTGCCGGGTAATCAGCCAGCAGGCTTTGGAGGGGGAGTGGTAAGGATGGGCTTAGACCCCCTGCTCGCCAGAAATCACTTTCCAGTTTGATCTGTGACCTCCTGCCTCTTTCTCTCTTCGGGGCCACCGTCCTCTCACCTGGAAGGTTTGTAATTGCCTATTGGGGGAGGGAGAGAGGAGCCACCAGATGCAACCCCTCCTGCCCCACGAAGCCGGGTCTCGGGGATTCACCTCCCTCCCCGCCATCCCTCCTCCCCGCTGCTCTGGCAGGCGGGATGGGTCTCTCTGCAGCAGGGATGATCTGCCTCCAAACAGCCCCCTCCAGAAATGAATCTCTCCGGACCTGTATAATGTTTCAGACGCCGCTTGTTCTCTCCTATGCAAAGTGAGGAAGAATAAAAGCCAGATGGAAATTACTCCACCGGAGTAAAACCATTCATGAGCGATGCCTTTCCACAGTGTCGTTGCTGAAATAATTTAAACGGGGCAGATAAAACCTTTTACGCTTATGCCGTGAAATAAGACTCAGCCTGACACGCACAGACACTAAGATAAAAGGGAGGGAAAAAAAAAAAAATACAAATCCTTATTGATGGCTGGGGGGGGGGCGGATCGCCCGGGGGAGGCGAGAGCCGAGCCGGCGAGGTCTCCCTCCCGCAGGGCGGGCTCGGGGAAGGCAAGACCCCGTTTTCCGGCTATTTCGAGGCAAACAGGCGAGGTGGCGACAGCAGGCAGCCGCGGGCATCCCTCGCTATTGACCGGCTTCACCCAGGTGTTCGCCGCTCTAAACAAAGCTAACGATTTCCTCCGCGCTGTTCGAAGGGGGCATCCCGCGGCGGCCCTCGCCCGCCCTCCCCACCGCCGGAGCCGTGCGCCCCGCTCGTCCCCACCTTTCCCTCTCTTCTCCCCCCCTTCGTCGTCCACCTCTTCACGCCAATTTGTCTCTTCGCCGCTCCTACGCATCTCTCCTTCCTCCGTAACTTCACAGCCCTACAAAGGCAGGAGCATCTCTCTGGCCTGGCCCCCATCCCGCAGCCCCGGCGTGTACCGGGGTGCCAGCCAGAAACAGGCTCCTTCCCATTAACTCCTCCACGCCAATTAACGGGCACCCAGTGACTTTTTCCTGAGTCCCTGGGCTTCGTGCACCGGCGGCTCCGCCGGCACCTCTGCCCGCCGCCCCCTCCCCGGGGAGCCAGCCGCCAGGACGGAGGGTCACCCCTGCCCCCCGAAATCAGCAAGGAGCTGGCAAATCTTGCACAGCTTCCAGGGAAAGAGAGAAAACCCCGCTGTATATTGGTTTTTCCCGGGCTCCTCAGGGGTGCTGGGGAGCCAGCACGGCCCGTCATAGCAGGGGCGGCTCCTTACGACCTCCCCCCACCTGGAGGGAAATCTGAATGACAGGATTTTGTATTCGGGGCTAAATCTGGGCTTCCCGCCTATGATTTAAGTTGTTTATTAATCGGAGTTTACGGCCCTAATTATTCTTCTTCTAAAAGGGAAAATAACCCGACCCCGGCGGGTTAATGAACAGCTCGTGGGCATTACAGGTTAACCTCCCCCCGGGAAGGCGGCTCTTCACGGGGCGCTGAGCTCCTCGCTGGGTTTCAGGTGGAAACCCCGCGCTGCTGGGCTGTGTCTGTTAATGGTTGATAATTAAAGGGTTTCACTTCTCTACCTGAACCGGCTTTTCGAAATCCTATCACATGAGACGATTCTTTGTACTTCCCAGATGTTTCAGCACTTTCCAGTCGGAGGCTATTTCTAGTCATTGCCAAGCCCAGCCTCTCCCAAATCGACGGGCTCTCCTGATGCTCCTTAAATACTGTTTTTAAAGATTATACGAGAAAACCTCTCCATTAATATTCCCTTTTATTTTCCCCCTCTATTCGCTTTAACATCCAATTTCCTTTTATAGAGGGGGCAAACTGATTTCTTGCACTTGACCTACCGCAGAAAATTCTGCAAATCCTTTGATTGTCTATTTAAAACAAAACAAGGAAATCAGCTCTCCCTTTTGCTTCAGGATTATGCTTGGAAACAAGATCTAAAGATTCTCTTGTAATTTGGAGAGCCAACAGCATAATAGGTTTGGAACAGAAACAAGCAGCTTTGTGAGGGGAAGGATAACTAAATCGTTTTTAGGCAAAGGATTTTCCCAGCTAAAGTGGCCGAAGACAAAGCAAAACATAATCTATTTTGGAAGATTTCCAAGATACGCCACATTAACCTTAGCAGATAAAATTTGCTTTCTTCCCTGCGTCCCCTCCCCCACCAAGGTCTGGTTTATCATATTTACATAAGCAGCCTTAGAAGGGATGTATCTATTACGGATCTAAGGAGCTAGCGAGCTCACATTTCATTTGGAAATAGAGGGGAAGTTTTACTGTTGCTTAATACTTGATGCATTGTGGAACCATTTCCATTTAAATACCCCCGACCCACGGATTACCTCAATGGACAGGCTGCATGGGTTTTGTAATTTCCTGAAAATGAGATTTCGATTTATAAAACAAGAAACCAATTAGTAACCAAATGAGCCGAAGTAGATCCACTAAAATTGACCTAATCCCACAGGCACCATTTAGGCCAGTTCTTGGCGAATGAATGATGAGCAACCGTCTAGCGTAAGATCAAGGCATCATCCAGCTGTGCTATTCAAGCAGCAAAAATAAATGGATCGAGCTTTTCTTCTGGAATGAATTTGATACTCTTGACAAAATATAGATTATAGGCTGCTACCTAACAATCCTCTCCACTCGAGGATTTTTTTTTTCCCTCTAAGAAGATAAACAATTTGGGCCACAAGAAATTGTCCACCGTCAGGAGGAAGGGGGGGCGGGGAAGCAAGGCATTTTAGCCAGGCTCTTGCTTAGTTTGCGAACAACAGCCGCGTTACCTAACAGCGTGCGCCGAGACTGAGCGGATCCTGCGCGGATCCTGCGCGGAGCGAGCGTGCTGACTCATCGTTTCCCTCAGCACTTCCCAATGGAAAACCGCTGCGCCTTCCCCATCAAAAAGCATCTCAATCGGTTTCATGGGACAGCTACACCGGCCAGTCCATGTGAAATGCCTTCTCCCCGGCCGTGCCCACCCCGGCACTAGGCAAGCCGGGCCCACGGCCAGCGCCCCGGCGCTGGGCTGCCTTGGCCCTGTCCTTCCCCTCATCATTTGATTGATGCAAGCCTTGACGCCGGCAGCCAATGGAGGGGTTGGGTGGATATCGTCCCTACCCAGTGGCGATATTGTCGCAAGAAGCTCTCCTGTCCCACGGAAGGGGGAAGAGATTCCTCAGTCATTTCTAACTTGGTCTAGGCAAAGACGGAGGAAGGCAGGCTCAGGGAAACGAGACTCCAGGAGGCCCGGGCAGCTCCTTGGCCCTGGTTGATCTCCGGGTTACTTGTCCCTCTGTGAGCATCTGCAGCGCAGAACCCACCTCGACCCCCTCCTTTGTCTGGCAATAGCAAAGGGGGGCGGGGGTGGTCGGTGGGGGTGGGGTGGCCAGAAGATGCAAGCCCTTATCTACGTTGTGTTGATTTGCCGGCTTTTAAAAGCGGCTACTACGATTTCCCCAACGGACTATCCGTCATGAAATCTCAGCGCAATCCGGATTCACGGTAGCGAAAACAACGGCAGAGCGGGCGATTTGACGTACCCGTTTAAAAATCACTTAGCGAAGAGCCCAGCCTGAGCTCCAGATCCGCTTCTTTGGGGGGGCCAGGCTTTGAGGGGCAGCTACCTCCGGGGTGTGTGTGTGGGGACCCCCGGGGGGGTCCCCGGGGGACTTTCCCCCGCGCCCTGCCGGGCCGCACTGCCCGCCCCGCCCTGCGGGGCCCACGGGCGCGGGTAGCGCTGCGAGGCCCACGGAAGCCGTGCACGCCGGGTGGGTGCTGGCTCGGAGACGGGGCCCCGTGGGCAGAGTTTTCTCCCGTCGCTGAGGATGGGAAGAGGGAGAAGCGCAGGGGGCTCGCCCGGAGGCTTGCTTAAGCCGGGCCCAAGGAGCTCCACCGCGCGTTTCCCTTCCAAGCGCTTCTTAAAACTCCCTCTCCGGGCAGCGGCCCCGCCGCCCCGCTCCCGGGCTCTCCCCGCCGCCTCCCGGGGGCCGCGGCCCGGGGACGTCTCCGCTCGCTTTTGTTTCGCCGCGTTTGTTTTGCCCTTTTAACAGCCGCTCTCTGCTTTATTAAAGATGGAGGAGCGGCGGCTCGCCCGCCCGCGCCGCCGGGGGTGCTGACCCCGCCGAGGGCCAGGGATGCGGGACCCTCGGCCACCTCCGCCCCGGGGCTCGCCCCTTCCAGGCCGGGCCCCGCCAGCCGCCCCCGCGGCGCTGGGGAGGGCGAGGAGGGGCGGCCCCGGCCCCTCTCCCCTCCCGTCCCCGCACGCCGGCTTCGTGCAACCTGCTCGGGGAAGGCGCTCGTAAAGCTTTACGGCGGCCACGGGCGTTTCACCTCCGTGTGCGGCTCGTAAAGCAGCACCTTCCCCCTCTCCCCATCGCCCCAGCCTGGCCCCGCTGCTGCCTTCTGTCCCTGCCTGCAGCTGCTCCGGGGAGAAGCGGCGGACGGACGGTCGTTTGGGGAGAGGGAGGCAGGACAGCTCGGTCCCCATCCTCAAGGCGGGCATTTTACCTCGCTGCCCAGGGAAAAAATGACAAATAACAGCATCGGGAGCCGCGGGGACAGAAGCTGTAGGTCCTAGTCACCGGCAAGCGAAAAGACAACTGGATGTTTTATCGAGGAATTAGCTTGATTCGATTAACCATTTAATTAAACAGTTTACCGCCAGCGCTCCGTTTTGCCATCGCCTGACGCCCGACAGGGCTGATTTCTCAGTTAATTTAACAGGCAGTGGTTAATGATAACTCAAAATCTCGGCCAAATGAGGCGTCTGTGAAGGAGTGGGTCGCCGTCGGAGGGTTCAGATGAAATGGAATAAGCTATGTTAAAAAAAAAAAAATGCTGCTCATTTCCAACTGCCTGCGGATGCCATTAGCAAGGTTTTGTAAAGATTTATTATCTCGGTAAATCACACGTGTTCATTCGAAGCGGAGATAAGTTAGCATCCCGCTTTCTTTATAAAAATAATAATAAGAGGGAGGAAAAGTCCTGTTGGCTAAACAAACAACCCTATTAAGAAAACGGTAGTGGAAATAATGCCGAGACTGATTCGCTCTAGAAAGAAATACCAGCATTTTGGCACACACGGGGTAAGGGAATCGCGCTCTGAAATGCAAACAAACGGAACCATGCCCAAATTGGAGAGAGGGGGAAAAAAATCAGGGCAGTTTTCGAGCGCCAACTACTTCTTCGCTTCTACAGAAGATGCAAATTCAAATAGCCCTTATTCCGAAGAAACTGGGAAGTTTTTGCACCAATGCACTTGCGAACACACGCTATTTATGTGCAAGTTGAAAAATATCCTCCAACATTAAAACGGTGGCATGTTACTAAGAAGGGAGAGGGTGTTTCTAAAGAAAATATGATTTTTTCCCACTCATCTCACTTAGTATTCTTTCTAACACATAAATCTGCTTTTTCAACGATCATGCTGGTAGTTTAGTTCTGCACTTCACATTTTAAGTTCACATCAAAACTGGAATTAAACAGAGAGGCAGCGTGGAGAGTAAACTGCAGCTTAAATGAGAAAAACTTCTGTAAGAAAATAAACACTGAAACCTAATGCTCAATCATTTCCCTTAGCAGTAAGAAAAACAGCATTAAATCACCTATCCACGTGGGAAACTGATTTTTTTTTTTCCCTGCTGATCTCTTCCCCCTTTAAAATAAAACAAGATTAAGGGTTTCAATATTGAAATGTTAACCATCCTGATTCGGCGAAAGTTTATGTAAACGGAGCCCCTGCTTTTGTCTGGAAAATCAAACGCCTCTCCGCGCCTAAACGATCCGTCCCCAGTAGGACAGAGACTGCAAACCCTCCTTTTCCCTCTCTGTTCGCGTAAGGAGAATGGGACCCTCAAAATATTCCTAACTAAAAAAGAAAAAAAAAACCAACCAAACAAAAACTATTTATTGCGCCACTTTCCACTTTTTTTTTTTTTTGTGGTGGTGGCTTTGATTTTTTTTTTCTTCCTTCACTGTTGGGTACTGGCGAGGGTCGGTGAAGAATTACCCCGCTAGTTATAGCGACCGGGTCTTTTTTGAAGAAAAATTCTTTTAGTCCTTCGACATTCCGGAGATTTTTCTAGATATTTTTTGAGGCTACGTTACTTGCCATTAACTGTTTAATGTTAAATTGCAATTTTAGGATTTTTTTTTAAATAAGCGTTAACTCACGAGTGAATTTATCAGGAAGTTCTCCTTTAAAAAAAAAAAAAAATCTTCCTTACTGTCCTCAGCGATTTAGCAGATCTTCAGCCTTTCCAAAAGCTGTCTGATCACCGAAAACTACTGTGTGTCTTATAGGCTCTCTCCCCCGGAGACAGAGGAGTTTTAGCACTGAGGTGATGCAAGCTACCTAAGCCACTGAACGCTTTTCGCCCTTGACAGTTTTAATCTGCTGGAGACGTAGTAAAGTGAAATCAGGGGTAGAGGGAACAACCCAGGCGTTTTAATAGCTCGTGAGAATTACACAGCCATTACGAGAGGGAGTTCGTTGGAAAACCTCTCCTCGGTTTATCAAGTTTATTCGGTGCCACCGGTTTGTGTTTAGATTTCTGGGGGGTGAGACGGAAACGGCACCGCGATGATTCTGTGTGCGTGACTCTCCTGGCGTCCCACTCCCAGAAATCTCTCTCGTTTCCAAAACGAACCCGAAATCTACCCACCTTCTCTCTCTCTAGGAACCCTCCAGCCGTAAAAATATGCAGACAAACGCACACCGATTCTTCCCGCCCGTCCCCCTGTCCCCAGCCCCGCGTGTGCGCGGCGATGAGGAGTGTATATCTTTCTGTACGTGATTATTTACAACCAGCCCCTATGCAAGCACTCTCCGGGCAGATGGAAATCCGCTCTTGTACCGGGGGAAGGGGGGGTGGGTTACACTGGAACGGCAGCTCGCTCTTACGGAGGCAACGCTTCTCTGTCCCGACTCCTCCAAGAAGTCCTTAGATGTATGGCATGACACTTCGCCGAGCCTCCTGCTACCCATCCCCAAGCCCTTTGGCCAACTCCCCGGGTCCGTCCCGATGCTTGTACCGCTTTCCTCCCCAGGGAAAAACCAGCAATCGGGCCCCCCATTCGATCCTTCCAACATCCCTACCCTGCCTCCTGCTTTCAGAAAGGCTTTTCCTTTGGGTGAGCGATTTCCCTGGCTGCCGCTACCTGCCCTCCCTTCCCAGCCAAGCAGTGACTTCTTTTTTTCTGGCGGGGGGCACCAGGAGACCAGGATCCCCCCCTCTTCCTCGCCTCCCGCCCGCTGCAGCCGGACGAGCCGAACGGGCCGGTGCGTACGCCCGGCCGCTCCTCCCGCTCCTGCCCCTTCCCCCGCAGCCCCCGCCGCCCCCCGAGGTCCCGGGGCAAAAATCACCCGGCCCCGTGCTCGGCTCCCGCACGGCCGGACACCGGCGCAGCGCCGGCAGGCCGCTCGTGGGGGAGTCACTCGTGGGCGAATCGCTCGTGATTAACCGCGGCTCGGCTGCCGGGCCGCGCTCCCGCTCACCCCCACCCGCCTCCTCGGAAGGACGTGGGAGGGAGAGGGAACACGCGTGGGGCCGCGGAGAAACCGCCCGGCGCCACGCCGCGCCGCGGCCCCCGCTCTCGGGCCTCTGCGCCCAGCCCGCAGTGCCCCCCGCCCGCGGCCCTGCGCGGCTCCGGGGGTGGGGAGGGGTGGGGGGCGCGGCGGTCACGCGTGGATCCGCCGCCCGCCCGGCGCCGGGCCTCCCGCGGCAGCGCGCCTCGGAGGGCCGAGCCCTTTCGTGCCTGCTGGCTGCCTTTCTTTTTAATTTGCAGTTTGCCTCTAATTAGGCCGCGAAGGCTCTGCTGCCTCCGCAGCCCCGCTCGGCCGCCCCCTCCGTCTCCGCGCTCAAATTAGCATCTGCGGCGGCCGGCAGCGGCCCCGGCCCCGGCGCACTTCGCCACACGGTTCCCCAGGGCATTCAAACATCCTGCGCTGCCACCGAGGGACGGGGATCAGCCATTCTGCTCTTCCCGTGATTACTCACAGCCTACAAGCAACACCATATGCTTCTTCTGATCAAACAACCCGCTACATAGGCACCAGTAATTGACGAGACCTGCTCGAAATCACGCAGAAAGGTAGCCTACTGAGACCGCAGGAGTTGACAAATCATTGCTAATAATCCTTTTAGGAACATCATGGGCATCAGAGTTTGCAATAGCTTTATTTTTATAAAGTATGCGCTGACAGTATAAAGGACAACTCGGTCCCCTTTGAAACAGAGGGCTGCCCCGCATAATGATCTTCAAGGCGGCAGATCACATAGGAGAGGAAAGCGGCTTGATGAAGGCTTTAATTATCATTTTTCTTAAAGCTTTCAGGCGTTATAGCTTTCATTTATCCCTTCTTTGGTTCTAAGTGACTTGGAGACATGGCACATTGTTTAAAGAGACTATTGCAAGATGCACTAGATTGGAAATTACTTCTGTGGACTCTAGGTATAAGCGTTCATATGCAACCGGGGGGGTGGGGGGGATACCTCCCCCAGTCCAAATGACTGCCCGATTGCGTATTTATTTTTAAAAACTAGATTAGGACCAATAGTTTACAGACTTAATCAGGTTAAACAAACAAACAAACAAACAAACAACAAAACATCTAAAGCAAAGCAAAACAAAACCAGGCCGTATACCCACTCTTGACTTGTAAAACATGGTAGACAGACAGACTGACCAACCGACCGACTCGAGGTATAACTACAGAAAGCACAGAGGGACACATCTATGCTACGTTGTTTCTCGTACACACACTTTTCAACGAAAGATGCAGCGAATTTTGTTATTAGGTTGGGAAAAAAAGCTCTTCATACTTTTTCTTTCATGCATACTATCTTTCAGTCGAGTTCTCTCAATCTAAATAAAAGATTCGTGAAGTATTTTGAATTTTTTTCCCTACATCTTATAAAAACAATAGAGTGAGAACACAGGAGAACTTTATT
Source organism: Nipponia nippon (assembly GCF_047370975.1). Classification (NCBI taxonomy): domain Eukaryota; kingdom Metazoa; phylum Chordata; class Aves; order Pelecaniformes; family Threskiornithidae; genus Nipponia; species Nipponia nippon. The sequence continues at coordinate 80,604,731 of NW_028262358.1, read as the reverse complement.
CCGACTCTCTTAACTTTCTGTGCTCTTTGTTTTTCTTGGCAGCCAGTCTAGAAGCCCCGAGACGGTCGCTTTAAATCTTAATTCTACTTAAAGGCAAGGAATACTGTCGGACGCTTAAGTCTGCTTTTGCTAGACAAGGCGGGCCCGTCGCTGCTGCCCTGGAAGTCACCGTGAAGGTGACTGCTGCCCGAGCGTGGAGGAGAACCAGGCCCAGGCCGGGTCGCTGGGCTTGCGGCATTGGGCAGGCAGGGGGATTGAATATGTCCGAGTACAAACCGCCTGTTAAAATTTTCCGAGGGCGATTAACGCCCTCAGACTGCCCCAATGATCCTCAGGGCGAGACACACATCCCATTCAAGATGCGATTCGGTGCGCTTGGCTTATTTATTTAGGCTGTGCGTGTGTGCGCGTCTGAGCACGCCGGTGCGCCTGTGCCGTACCTGTAAACCGCACCTTTGCTCGCTGCTTGAACTAAGGCTTTAGGACTTTGCACAAGACTTATGTAAATATTTACCCATATATTAACTCCCCCCATAGTATGGCTATAAATAGGGGTGAAGCCTCCCCTCTTTCGCCACGCACGTGCTTGGCGGGGGATGCAGACCTTGCTGGGGGACCGGGGGGAAAGAAAACCCGTGTTTGCTTTAGCAGAACACGCAGCAGAGCTCAGTGCCTTCAAGTGTTGACAAAAGCACCGTAAGTCCCTAACCAAACCTGTCGTAGGAACTGAAGGGAAAGTGTTTACGACAGAGAAAAGTGACGGCGGAGAGCACCCTGCCTCCGAGCACGACACCCCATGCGATTCACTTTTTTCTTTTTTTTTAAGTAAAAGCGACAAGCGACACCTGGATCGGCATGGAAATAGAGGCGAATAGGCATTCCCACCTACCTTCTGGAAAAACCACCCTCATTTTTAAATAGCTGGTGGTGAGTCTGATTATGGATGCTTTGTCCAGCTGCGAGGTGATAGCGGAGGGCAGGGGTAGTAATTTAGCCAGTTCATAAAATTCACTGTTTTCTTTCTCCCGTCTAGTCCGGGCAGCATTTTTGGACTTCTCTTTCATCGTGGTTTTTTCCCCCTTCCTTCCTACAATTTAAACTCCAGAGATTCATCCAAAGGTGGAAGGGAAACTTTCAGCTACAATTCATCTCTCCGGAGCATCAGGCAGTGATTCTGAGCGCGGCCATTACTCGGAGAAACCGTTCAGTTGCGTAAAATGCAAACAAGTATTGAAGACCAGAGAGGTGTTCTTAAAAAACAAACAAACAAACAAAAAAAACTCTCTGAAAAGCAGAGTCAATCGGATGGGAAAGGTATTTATCCAATGCAGCTCAGAGACTCCAAGCAACTGCAGGAAAAAATAAAACCAAAAAACAGCTAGAAGCTTGCGGCACCAGACAGCAACCAAACGAGGTATTTCTGGCCTTTTTCCCTACTCATGGCGGGCAGCGTAGCTCCTCGGAAGAGGGTCATAATAATCCCATTTCTTCCCGTGATCCGCTGTCAATCCGAGGCCCGAAACGCCCGGCCGTGGGCTGCCTCCCAGGGCGCTGGGTGACTCCCCGGGAGCCTCTGTGAAGACAACAGCAGTCCTGGGGTGAGAGAGCCGCTACGCAACGCCGCAGCGGACCCGCGAGAAGTAATAATCAACAAACAGCCTCCGGCGGGTGTAGTATTTTCTCCCACCAGAGGGAAAAAAAAAAAAAAAAGAGCAGAAGTACATTTTCCCATCTAGCGCGCCCGCAGAGGAGCCTGCCCCGCACTCTCCTCCCACAGCCCTCACCCTCCCCAGCCCAGGTGTGCGCGGCGTGACCCGAAGGAACCCCCGGCAGGAACCGGCCCCCGGCTCCCGGCAAAGGCGCAGGAGTTACCGGCTGCTGTCGGTGCTGGCGGGGGGGACCGCGCCGTCCGCTCCGCGCTTCCCGCGCTGGCACCGCGGCGGCGGCCGCACCTCCCCGCGCACCGCGCTGCCAGCCCCGCCGCGGGGCGAGCGCTTCCACTCCTGGAGCAGTCCTACTCTTTTTTTTGGTTTTCTTTTATTTCCCCCCCTCGTCTCGGGTGCTCTCCTCCCCCCCCGGCTGGGGTCTGGGGGGTGTCCGCCCGAGCTCACCCCGACCGGGGGAGGCACGCTCTGCCCGGCCCTGCCCCGAGCCGGACCCCCCCCCGCCCCAAACATCACATTTTTCCAACCGATTTTTTTTTTTTTTTTCCTTTTTTTCCACCGGGGGGAAGCGACCCACAGCCTAGCCCCGCACATCACTGCGGCTCCTTGCTGAGGCTGGCAGCTTGTGGTGGGTTGTAATGATCTTCTCGTTACCTACCTGGAGTCCCTGAGCCCGGCAGCCTGCAGAGAGCTCTCCCGGGGTGAGGAGCCCAACTCTTTAATTGGTTCATTAATGGCACGGGGAAAAGTTTGCGCCTGTCACTGCTCCTCACACCGATGGGCAGACAGACATTGCCGCCTCCCCATCCCCTTTATCGGCTCCCAGGCTCTCCCTCGCACATAACGGGGGGGGGGGTAGGGTGGGGTGAGGGGGGGGCGAGGTTGGCATTAATGAAGAATCCCTAATTTGCGGCTGAGAAATGCCTAATAACTTCTTGATGGCTAAAAGCCTTTTAGCACAACTTCATTTCGCTCCCGGCCCCCCCCCACCCCCCGCCCCCGGCCCAGCCCCTCCCGTAATGTCACTCACGGACCCACCTCGCTTCCCATTGGCCGCCGCTACCCCGCGCCCGGCCTCCTACTGGTGGAGGGGACGGTGACGTCACAGCCCCGCCCTTCTCTCCTCCGCGCCCGCCCTCTGACCTAGCAGTGCCGCCGAGGGGGGGGGGGGGCGCGCGCCGGGACGCGCGCGGGGGGGAACCCCCGCGCGCGTCCCCGCGCGCCCCCCCCCACCCCCCCGCGTACCTGCCCGCTCCGCTCTGTTTTGGGGTTTATTTTTATTTATTTGGAGGGGTGTTGTGTGTTTTTTGTTTTAATTTTTTTTGGCCATCGCGAGCCTCCGGTCTCCCCGCTGGGCACCGGAGAGGAGCGGCCGAGGTCCCTCGGGACTGTTTTAGGCACACCCCCCCACACCCACACCCACCCACCCCCCGCAAGCAAAGCGGCCGTGCGTGGGAGAAATCAGGAGATAGAGGCGCTTTCAAACTGCCCGCAAAGTGGATGCGGAGCGAGGGGGGGGGGGGTGTCTTTCTTTCCCAGCGAGCGGGGTTATTCCTAATCTCGCTAGTCCCCTGGAAAAAAAAAAAAAAACAAACAACAACCCCCCCCAAAACCCCAAACCCCAGAGGCAGCTCCAACTGCTGGCTCCTGAAAAAAAAAAATATATAGGTAGAGCAGAAAGAGAGCGCCTGGGGTGGGGGGGAGAAGGGTTGTAGAGTCTTCCCTAAAACCGTGAGGGACGCTCAAAAGCCTGAAATAATTACCGAAGCAGTCGGTGCGAGAGTTGGGCTAAAATAGTTGTTTAAAATGCAGTCGCAAGGCAACCCGTCGGAATATTTCGAGGGAGAAGAAGCGGTCTCGGTTTTCGAAAGAAGAAAAATGTCAAGGAAAAAAAAAAAAATAGCCTTTGAAACACCCCAGCCCTTTTACTCCACGGTGGGCTGCAGCTCGAAGCCCAGGCTTCCAGTGCCGACCGCCTGTTCGCTGCTTATCACCTTAAATCTCCCTTCGGTTAAAAGCTTTCCCTGTCTTCATTTGGGTAAATAAAGGAAGGGTGGAAGGAGAGGCATTCAACAACTCCTCTGGGTGGCCAGGCGTCTACAAGCAGTAGAGAAATGGATCCACGTAGTCTCAAACGCTCTTTTGATCGCCTCGTTTACCGAAGCGACCCGTTGTTAAACAAACACGAACGCAAGTCATTTAGTGAAGGTATGGATTAAAAAAAAAAAAAGAAAGAAAAGGAGAAAAAAAAAAAAAAAAAAGCGCACCCCTCCCCGCCCCCCGTCACGTTGTAAAGCGATCGCTGCCGTGGGGGAAGGTAACACTGAATTTTCAAAAAGCCTCCCTGTGTGTTACTGCCATCAGGTGTAAAGTGGGTTTGGGGGAGAAGAAAAAAAACCACCCCATCTTCCTTCTGGTTTTCATTTGAGGTAATTCTCTCGCTAAACGGCACTGACGTCTCTTCGAGGGTATTTAGACATATGGGCAACAACTGGACTAACGCTGTCAGGTAGCTCACGAGTTATTTGTCAACATGAGCCGCAGAGAATGTCTTTTATAACACCCTTGGTTTGGGAAAAATAAATAAACCAGTCGGATACACTTCTGCTAATTTATACCAGGCAAGCATGAGTATCCACCTTACAGCCCTACGCGGCCCCAGCGAGGACAGCGGCTCGCAGAGAGCCCGCTGCCCCGGTGCACCGGCACCCGGTTGCTTCCCCGCCGCGGCAGCCCGGCTGGGAGTCAGCGGCCGCCCCGCTTCCCCCCGTGGCCGGAGCCCGGCGGCCCGGGCTCGACGAGCCCCTCTGTAGATTTTTAATGTATAAATGCTACGGTAGATAAAGTACAAGATGTGAACGGACCGGCGTACGAAAGGCGATCGCAGCTTCCCAAGTGGCACCAGCCACGGACAAAGCCACGGCGCTGCAGCACCGCCAGCGCGGGGTCAGGGCGCTGGGGACGCCGCCAGCAGATTTCGGGAGGCAGGTCCCGAATGGGGGGAGGACTTGGCCGTCTCAGGGACATTAGCTCTGTTTTCCTTCGTCAAAATACGCGGCTTCTGAAAGCGGAGACCGGCGCTAGCGCTGCCCTGTTCCAGGTACGCAGAGAAAGGCAGCCCCCCGAACGAAATGCCCGGTCTTCGTACCAGCCGGGAGCCCGATGCCGCCCGCGGCGGGCGCAGCGGGGCTCCCGCCGCCCCCAGCGGGGCTCGCCTCTCCCGGAGGGGAGCACACGATGCTGTCAAACAAACCAAGTGAGCGCACCGCCCCGGGACCCCCGCACCGCCGTTACTCCTCCGCGTCCCAGCCGTCGGAGCGGAGCTCACGGCGGCGAGCGCAGGGACGGGGCGGAGGGGGCACCTGCGGGCGGCGGGGCCGAGCCCCGGGGGTCCGGGGGGGCACCGCCGGCCCGGCACCCCCCGCAGCGGGGCAGGGAGCGGCTGGGCGTCGGGGTCCTGCCGCCGGCACCGCGGGTCGGGGCGGGGAGGGAGGGGGCCGAGAGGGACCCCGCGGCACAGGGGCGGCTGTGCGCAGCCCAGGTGCTTTTATTCTCGGGTGAGAACACTCTGGAAAACAGACGATGTTGGAAAATTGAATAAACAGGTACCGCAGCGCCATTTGATGGAAACAGACGCACGATAACTTGGGATCCCTGAAGAAAGGCTGGGTGAAAACAAGGCGTTTCACAGACAGGTTTCCAACTGCATGTAGCAGAAAACTTGTGTAGCCAGGCGCAATACGCAGCGTACACCGCGGCGTGTGCGGGGAAAGAGAGGGGGGAGAGAGCTGTACACATCAGGGCGGGGGGGGGGAAAGAAGGCAAACCCCCACTGGGCCATTTCCCTGTAGGACACGTCTGATCCAGTTTCTTCTCCAGCACATTCTGGCGCACTCTGATATATTTATTGGTTTATGAATTTGGATGCGTTTACTAATCCCCCCCCCCCCCCCCCCCCAAGAATAAGGTGGCCATTTCTTATGCAGAGAGAAAAATCTTTTCAAGCATAAGACATCGCTTATACACCGCTTTCCCGATAGCGTTTTAAAAAGGTAAGGATTAGCGACTTAACCACGCGGGTCGCTCTCACGATTGCTTAAAAAAAAACCAAAACCAACCCAACTCCATCGGCCTGGTATTGGCAACGCGCAGGCCCCGACGGGCCAAACCTCCCCCCGCTGGGCACCGGCCAGGCGGCGGGGTCCCGCCCGGCAGGGTCCCTCCTCCCGGCGGCCGCGCTGGGTGCGCGGCCCCGGCCGGGCCGGTAGGAGACGGAGGGTGGTGGGGTTTTTGTGGTTTTTTTTAAGAGACCGGTAACTTCAGACCCAGGCACTTGGGTACCCTGGTGAATTGGAGTGTGATGTGAATTTCCATCCGTGCCCTAATCAAGGCTTTATTGACATAAATATACACGGCAAATGCTCTTTGAGACCATTCAGAAGCAATTAATATGTTTTAACTGATCTAGATCTTAACCTCCAAGACTCACGCCGTGCTCTAGGTACTTTATTCCTGCTCTTTTGCTAATGTGATTAGGCCGTTCAGGGGAGCAGGGCGGCGGGAAAGCCGGTTCCCTAACCAAACGCAGGAAACGGCTAACGGGATACCGGCCCTCAGATGTAAAGCGGTTCCGAACGCCTCTCTTAAAAATAATTACAGAAACATCGCAAAATTAGAGTGCTCCACCAGCAGCGTGCTTGTCAGTTCCTCTTGGCAACTCTTTTAAACATTTTTTGGCGGTATATCCGTGGATTTTTTTTAAGGGATGCTTGGGGGGGGGGGGCACTTCTCTTGACCACGCGCTCCTCTCAATTTTATTGTTTTTGGCATAAATGTAACGAGATGATTTATATTCATTTTTCCAGTAGAGTCAAAGGTCAGTACCTTTTAGCCCTTATCTTCTTGAATACACTCCTGCTAATGATCGGAAGTCAACCTATCTCACAGCGACGTGGAGCAGCGAACGAAAACATAAACTAAATATGAAGAAACGTTAAAAAAAAAAAATCTACTTTATGGTCAGTAACAGTCACCCCCAGGCACATTTCTCCTGCCTTCTGCTTTTCCAAGGGAGCCTGCTATACTGAACGTCCGGACCGAGCTGAAATGCCCTTGTACGGGATGAGAGGCTCGGGAAGGACACGGGACTGGAAACGAACTTTGAAGACATGACAAACTTTAAAAACTGTTTCCTGCCCTCCTTACGCCTTCAAGGACATCTTGCTTCGCTCCTGTATTCCTTCCTGGTGCACGATTGTTTGTTTTTTCCTTCCTGCCCCGGGTACCAGCGGCCCGGGCGGCGTCGGTGCTGCGCTCCGGGCTCCCCCCTCACCTGCGCCAGGTCCCCCCAGCCACACGGCCGGCCCGGCGCTGGGCAGGCGGCTCCGAGACCCACGCCGGCGGCCTGGCTGCCTCCCGCGGGGCCTGCCGCGCCCTGCCCCCGCTGCGTGCAGCCCACCCCCAGGCAGGGTTCGCTCCCCTCATTTCGGTCGCGGGTGACCCCTCTCCCCTTCGGGTCGCCGCGGCGCTATTTCTTTCGCCCTCCTCCTGGCGGAGGCGGCGGGCCCTAGCGCCGATGGCGGCCGCAGCCAGCCGGGCGCCCCCGGGCTCTGCCGCCTCTCTCTCACGGCTCTCCTTCGTGGGAGGGCAGAGCCGGGCCGCCGCTGCGCGCCCCCGCCCAGCCTCTGGAGCATTTCGGGGGAGGCTTCCCAGCGGCCGCGGGCTTTGTTCGGCTGCGGTGTTTCCCCGCCGGGCTCTCCGCTGACTCGGCAGCGGCCCCGCGCCGCCTCCCGCTCCCCCCCCCCCGCTGCCAACGGCCGCCGCCAACGGCCGCCGGACCCGCAGCGCCCCACGCGCCGCGCCGGCCCCTGGCACGAGAGCGTCTGTGCGCGCCAGCGCGAGAAACGGCGCCTCACGGCGCGCCCCGCCCCCACCCCGTCCCCCCAGCGCCGTCGCCGCGGACAGACGGACGCGGGCGGACACACCTCGCGCCGTACTGACTCAACCCTGCTGTCCCAGTTAGCGTCCCCTCACCTGCAGCGCGGCCCCGGGGGGGCAAACGAGGCGGCGAGCGGGGCCCGCACGACGCGGGCCGCCGGTGCCCGGCACCCCCTGCTCCCCATCTGCCTGGGGCCGGAGCTGCCCTCCTCGCCCCTCAACGGAGGTGTCCGAGCTTTGCAAGGGGCGATGGGGAGGAAATGTCCCCTTTCCGTTATTTTATTCGCTTCGGCTTGCTAGGCTGGGTTTTGCTATCCCTGTCCCAAACCAAGAGAAACGAGAGCATGGAGGTGGGGGCTTCGCCCTGGGACAGGCCGGCCGCAGGGAAGCCAGGCAAGCCTCCTCACGGCGGGAGGGACCTCCTCGGGAGGGTGGGCTCCTCCAGGCCTCAGGTACAGCGTGAGATCTGCATTTACTCACGCGTGCTAGCGGAGCTGGAGCTGCGTCAGGCTTCCGCCAACTCCTCGCTATCACCGAAATCTCCTTTCCCAAGGCCTGGCTTTCATTAGCAAAGAAGTGATTTCATTAGTCGGGGGAAAAATCTGTCAGCAGAAGCCTGTTTAAATTTCAGCACCCCAAAGAATAATGCTTAAAATAGTGGGATCCGTCCCACAGTCTGCTCTTACTATCAACCTGATAATTAAGAGGTCACAAGTAGACTTGTATCACTGCTTTGTTTCAGTGGAGGAAAGCAGCGCAACCCGTCTCAAGGATACACTTCACTTCAAAATAACACATGCCGTTTCAGATGAAATCAATAGCAAGAGGAACTGCCCCCCTCTGCTGCACTGAAACTCTGCCTTCGGCCTCCCATCTCCTCGGAGAACAGACTTGATCAGACCAAAAAGGAGGGATGCAGGGTGTGAGGCTGCCTGATAGCTCCGGAGCTGGTGCGCGTTGCACTTGGTGTGTTTCATAATCATCGGGATGCTTGCAGTTTTGTAGTAAGGCAAGGTGGGAAGCGTTCCATGTGTGGATTTTAACAGGAGGTTTACTTGTTTTAGTCTCTTACCTGTTTGTGGTTATGAGTCCAATTAAGTTTATGAGCATTGCACACTAAGCTGGGAGCAACCCCTCTCTCACTTAACAGTTTCTGAATTATTTGGGCACTCTGCAGGCCTATTGCTGCTCTCCTCTGCATTCCCCACGTGGTGAATAGATGCCTTATTGCAACTGCAGTACGCACTGAATTTGTAGCTGTTTTCTTCAGAAGCGATGCGGAGGGGATGATGTCTCTGAGGAAAACACTGTGAGATCAGTTGCTTACATTGGAAGGGGCCACAGGGAAACAGCACCAGACTTGTAATCCTGAATCCAGTTTTAACCTATTTTGGACTATGCTAAATCTGTTGCTGAGGGGTGGGGGTGTTTCCCAAGGCTTGGCATATGCCTGTGATTAATGTTTTTTTTTATTTAGGTTTTGCCTTGCTGTTCAAATGTTTTGTCTAAACCCTGAATTCTGACTATTTTTCATCAATGGTGGGACTGCGTTTACATAATGCAATGGCTGGGTGTAACTAGCTGAAGCTAGAGCCTATTAAAAGGACAGTTTCCCTACAGTGCCTCTCTGGAGGAGTGTCCACTACTTGCAGCTGGAGGGGGGAAGCTCCAGGGCTTGCTTACCCTGTGTAATTCCTCTCAGATTTAGCTGGTAGATGAACAAGGAATTGTCATTTCTTTGGTCTGGCAATAGCTTGGCGATGTTAATGCCACATTTTTGAAATGTGCCAAAACCTTAGGATGTACTGGAGTCTGGTTTTAATTTTGGCTTCAGCACAAAATGGTCCTGATGCACAACTTAACCCAGCCACTTGTCAGAGCAGCCATACTGGCGAGAGAGGAGAAGACTGGGTGTCAGGTCCCTGAGTGCAGTAGCAAGCCTTGATTGCCCTGACCAGCCTCACCTGGTAGCTCCATCCACACCCTCTGCCCTCAGTGCTTGCTTGAGCCAGGCTGTAGGGGTTCCTGGCTCCAGCAGCACTGTAGCTATGTCTGTACCTGGCTAGGGACCCTGTTGATCTGGACCCTGACCCAGGGTCTGCCTTCCCAGCTTGACCTCGGGCCTGCCTTGCTGCTATGGACTTGCCGCCATCCCCGTGCTGGCCCTGCTCTCCTTGCTCAGGTAGTGTGGGGTAGGCCCTGGCTGACGGGGCACCTGCCCTGCCGGCCTGGCTGTTACACTTGGCTTGTGGCTCCCTGTCTTGTCCCAACAGCCCAGCCTTCATTGTTTACTGACTCTGGGCTGCTTCTTTCCATTATAGGGCTCCAATGACCCTTCTGCTTTCCCTCCAGGGCAAAGGATTCTCTCTCTGTAGCCTGCTCATCTATGGGACCTTAGAAAACACAGGGCTGGAGAGGGAAGGGTGTTGCATGGCACAGACCTTCCTCTGATTTCCTGTCAGGAGCAAAACTTTTGAGTTTGAGAGATGTAAATAAGGGTCAGAAGTTTGGTAAGATGGTGGACTTGCCTAAGCTTGGGCGTAGCTTTCAACTTGCTAAAGGGTGGGAGAGGAACGGATTAGGAAGGCTCAGGCTCCCTACACCCAAAGCTTGCTTTCCACTTCCCCATGTAGGAGGGTTAGGCAGGAAGCTCTGACAGCCTTGGAGGGCTGGGGGACTCTGTGGGGGCACAAGAATCTGTCTACCCAGATCAGTTTACAAGGCTAGGACCATACAATACAAGCTCTTGGAGGCAAGGGCTGTGTTTATCTCCATACAGTGTTGATCACAATAGGATCCTATTTCTGTTTAGGGCTTCCAGATGCAACGCTAGTCAATGTCTATAATAAACAATAATATTAATAATAAGTATTAACATGCCAAGCTGCAAATCACTGACATAGTTTTCTAATATTGCTGGTTGCTTTCCAGTATTGTCTTCCAGTCTTACTGCAGTACATTGTATACAAAAGAACTGAAACCCAATAATCGGCATGTCAAGAGTTAGAAGGCATGATTGCATTTTTTCTTCTAAAATCCATCTACATCTATTGAAACTGACATCACAACAAGTGAGTTCATTGGCTTAATAAACCCAGCGTCCAGCATGCACACACTGTTCTGTATATCAGGACGTTAGTAATTAGGCTGATAATGAGGCTGCCGTTGCATAGAATAACTAGTATGAAAATGTTAAAAGTTAAGCGTAATGTGGGAGAGTAACGTAGTGAAAATGTAAACAGTAGACATCAGATATGACATTTATTTTCACTCATGGGAAGAAAGCCGAAAAGAAGACTTTAGCTATAATTTGTTTTCTCTGCTTTACTGAATCCATAAAAGTCTACGATGATTTAGTTCTTTTGACCACAGTAATGTAGCTTTACATTTGAACAGAAATATAGCTTTAAATTTAGATTTTAATTTCATGTCTGATTGCAGACATAGTAGAAACTTTACTCTAAAATAACATTTCTTGTATAGCCAGCTCCTTTTGTGCTACTGAAAGAAATAATAATGAGAAAGTATTCCAGCAGGAGGAGCTGGTTTAGAAGCAAATGGATTCCATGGCAACTCCTGACTCTACATGACACCTAATAACTAGCATTTATGTTGGAAATTGTCTGTGTTATCTTGTACCCCAGATCTGGCCTTCTTATAGGGTTTTCCCCTCATTTTAAAGCAAAAAAACATATGGTGAGTTTGTTTTTTGTTTTTTTTTTTTTTAAATATAGATCCAAGAATTAGCATGAAGTGAAATAAGTTTGCCTCAAATGTGTGCTAGGCAAGCTGTTTTCAAATGAATGTAATTAATTAAAAAAAAAATTCAGAAATAAAATATTTGCTGAGAAATGTATTGATCTGTCAAGGGAGGAGTTGTATAGGATCAGAACATTGGAACTGCATATTTCTTAACATCATGAGATATCCATATTCAACAGTTTGAAACTTAACACAAGAGGATCCAATCGAATCAGACTGGTATCTTGGTTCTCACAGTGCTGAATGCACCTGGGGAATCTCGTTATGGGCAGTTGGAGAATAACCCAGTGATATGGGCGTCCTGTCTGCAGTCAGTCAGCCAGTTTGACTGATTTATGATCTGAAGAATGTGGATTTATATCTTATCCCATGATCCAATCTAGTGCATGTGTGGGGCCTGACAACTGTTGCTGTTTGTGTGTGGAATATTTGAACTTCCTATTTTATGCCTAAATTGAAAGGAATCTTCTTAAACTGTCATGTGGTAAGCAACCTTTGCCTATGACAGTTTCAGTAGTACTTCATGGCCAAGAGAGCATTAGCTGAAATTAACCCTGGAGGTGAAATTTTCTGTAGACATTTTGTGGCCTGGCTGGTTTCTCAGTTAGCTGTTGCTTAACTGGTTGCTTGAGGGCCTCAGATGATAGAAGAGCATGGTCTAGGCTTGGAAAAAAATCTGTATCATCTCCTGTGGTCAAATGAAAGCTGATTCAGGTTTGTGTTGCTCATCCCTCTTCAGTGTGAGTGCAAGAATGAAGAAAGCGTGGCTGTAGAAAACTCCTGGGTTTGTAATTGTTTGGGTGGGGACAAGTGCAATCACAGACGGATGCAGGTGTAGGGTGGCCAAAATGAGAACGATGGGAAACTCTAGGGTAGTCTAATCTTATTGCTAGGTGTTACTGATAGCAAAATACGTATTGATACCTCTTGAAGATGCCTAACACCATTTAACTTTTCACCCAAGGGAAGGAGTGCTTTTTTTCCTCTTCCTGTCCATACAGACAAGATAGGCCTTGTTTATTACCTATTGCTCAAAACATGGAGTAATCTTGAGCAAATACACTAAATGGATGGGTGGAAAATGTGAAAATGAGTCTTAGTTAGGCTCATCTTTTACTGTAGCTCACAATTAAGCGTTGGCATGGAGTTCCTTCAATGGAGAGCCTGATCTGCCACAAAGATATTTGTGACTAGTGCTTCAGATCAAACCCAAACTACTGTAAGAAGGGTTATAACAGAGCACGTAAGAAAGGTGATGGAAAAAAAAAAAAGGCAAGGCCACAATCAGACTTTGGAACACAGTTGGAAGATAAAGGCATAGAAATGGAAAAGGCAATGGAAAGTACAGAAAGCCCAGAGAAAGGTGCTCTGGGTAGCAGCAATAGTGAGAAAATAATTTTTTAATTTCTTTAGGTGTATGTGTTTATTTTTATCTACGAGAGAAAAGACAGTACACCACAGAAAAGAGAAAGAAGGGTATAAATAGAAGCAATGCTAGACAGATTGGGAAATTGAAATTAAGTTGAGGTAAGGCCTGAAATGGAAGAGTAAGCGTAATTATGGGAAAGGAAGAATGAGGAAAAATAAACATTTCAAACAGGGAATTACTTGATCCTTATTCCTATATCTTATTACATTGCTATTTCGCATAGCCTGAAGTTATGTGGTTTGGAGAAGGGACGGCAGAACAGTGTTGCATTGGTGATCTGAGTTAGACAAGGATTCTTACATGAAAAGATAAGTGGCAGATAAAAGAATGAAATAATGACTGTGGACAAAGATTTTTGTGTTTTTTTTTTTCTTTTTTAATTGCAGGAAAATAAAGGGGTATAAGTAAAGAAATGCAGCAGTGGAAGTTAATTTTAAAGGAGATTGTCTTCTCCAGTTACGCGTAAACCTAACACATAGACAGGGATCTGATTCCAATCAGTAATCTCTGCTCTTCCAAAAGATCAAAGCGACATTTCTCCTCTGAATGTTAGTTTTGGTGGGTTTTTTCCTTCTTTCAATATTGCTGGCAACAGTAACTGCTAACTTCACTGGCTTGTTATGTTCATGTTAACAAGTAACATGTTCATGTTACTCTAATATTTATATATGTATAATTATAGATATATATCTATATGTAATATTCTACCATGAATCTGTTTATTCTTCCTTCCCTGAGAAATGTTGACGTAACTGACTATATTTTATTAATGTCACATGCTGTACTTCCAAATGTAAGAATACAGACCAGTTTTTAATGTGGACTACTTATTCTTAACATCAAGTTGGTATGATGTAACATGAGAGCTACAAGCATAGGTGTGTAAAATGGAAAGACGAGCATGTATAGTTTATAAAATGAAGAGTATGCACTTCTTCAGGGATATAGCTAAGAAAGGATTTTTAAATAGCAAGAGTCTCACCCCTAAATGCACCCAGAGCGGAATTTAAGATGTGAGGTGCTGAAATTCCCCTACCTGGTGAATATGGAAAATTAGATATCTCAGATGAGACTGGATAACTGCATATGAAGAGGGAAGCCTAGCATAAAGGTGGAACACAGAAATGTAGCTTGCATTTGGTACCTTGCCTAAGACTACAGCAAAGGTGCTTGTCTGTTTAGGATACGTTACTTGGTACCTTCACCTGAAAACAGAAGCTGGCTGTCTTTCAGAACGAGAGATAGGACTTGTGCTTTCTTATTTAAAAAATAGCTGCATTCCACTATCCCACCTGCTCCTATACAAAATTCCCTCCTTCAGTTCTTTCTTCCTTTTTCTGACCACGTTTTCCCCTAATGTGCCCTAATCACCAGGTAAATGGTAGAGGTATGTTTTTGTGGAAGGTGTACCATCATGCCAAAATAATTTGGTGTAAGGAAAGCAGATGAGATTGTACAATAAAAACAAAAACAGGACTGTTGCCTCACAGCAGCCCTGTCTGTGTGACTCAAAGCTTTGCCCCTCCTTGGAGATGGAATTCTTATCCTGTTTTTCTCATTAGTGATTTTTTTTTCATCTAATTTCATCCGATTAGCAATTTTTCATGGTCATGAGTTCTTAGTCTGTTCCTGTAAAGTCAATGGTTCCTAAGAATTAAATAACTTTAGGACATTACCTACCCATCCAATTCAAGAAAATACGATTTATCCCTGAATTAGAAATGTTATAAAATCTGCAGCTGTTAATCTTTGAGTCCTAGGCCTGAGTGAAGGATTAGATAATACTAATGCTGCTGTCTATTCACCAAATCCTTTGAAAGTAATAGCAGAAACTAAATTTGATCTGCTAATAATATGTTGGGAATGCATTTCATCCTCCCATCTTTCAAGCACAGGGCAATGTATCAACAGAAAAGAAACTTTAGCATATTTTTTGGTCAATTAATGTTGAGATTTCTTTCCAGGTTCTGCTGATTTCCTTAGCAGCACCCATATGTCCCAAAAGATTTTCAATGATTCGATTAAATTAATCCAGCTGTTCCCCAAGACTTTCAGACAAATAGGTAGGTACTACATGTTTTTAAAATGAAGAAACAAAGTGTTTGGCATTCTTGTCAGTATCATTTTGGTGCATTTTTTTTCCTTTTTTATTTCATGTTTACAAAGAGTATTCTAGCAATCCATCTGGACCACTTATGTCTAAAAAAAATCCCTGTTTCTTAAAGGTTTTGGTTCTTTAAGGTCAGCCTTCCTTGAGGACCCTGGTCCTGGGAAAATTTTGGACAAGGTTCAGTTTAGTTGAGGTGCATTTAAGTTTGGAATAGAAATTTAGGCACCTGTTCCCAAAACAGTGCATCAGAGCATCTCTCCGGGCACCCTCTCTTGCCGGCGAAGGAAGCTGAAGCGTGACCTGGAAGGCCACATACTTGTCCCCCACTGTAGGATGTGGAGGGCAGAGAGTGGATGTGAACTTTCACATCCTCTAGTGGAGCTCGGGTGCCTCTGTCAACTTAGGAGTCAACAGCGCAATACCTGACAGCTGGCACCTGACTGAGCGCCTCCTACAAACCAGACAGAAAATGAACTAAATGTCTGGTGTCAGTCTTTCTCAGAGCGTAGAGTAACGCTGAGGCAGGTATTTTGGTTTCGGCAACAAAAGGGAAGAGCTGTCACTGCGTGTCCTGTGACAATTTTCCAGGGAGATCCAGGTTGTGTTTATGTGCCAAATATGATGCACAATAACCTGCTTTTCTGTCCCAAAAAAGCTAAACAGCAAAAAAAAAAACCAAACCACTTTCCACACATCAACAACATAAAAATTGTTATCTTATGTCTCTTATATTGCAACAGTATGATCATGCTTCATTCAGCTTGCGTAACCCAAATGTCGTATCTCCTACTCTTAAGCAGCTAAGGAGTTCGAATGTCGTTGCTGTATGTCTCATGGTTTTATGAATGGACATAATTCTAGGAGATTGGTAGCATTTATTGGCTCTACGGGGCTGGACTAAATAAATTAATTGATTAAGTCAGTTTCTTTTACCATTACAACTACTTTCATTCATAATTTAGTTATGTTTTTTTAAAAAAATTTAGCAGTCTTTTACCCAAATATCACTTTAAAAAAAAAAAGACAACAAATTTGTATATTAATTTAGAATTACATGATCTGGATAGTTTAGAGCTTAGATTGATTAATTCTAGATATGCTTAGAACAGGTAAAAGCAAAGAATTTCATCCAGACAGGTGGATGATTTTACTCTGAGTGGCTTTCTCCCAAAGGATCATGGTCCTTATCCTATCTTTGTTTCAACTTCAGCTCTTATCTTGGAGTACAAGCCAGAATATTTCATTTTCATTTTTTTTCCAACTTTCATTCTCTTATTTCTTTTTTTTTCCAACTTTACCAACTCAGTCTGTTGGTAGCCATTTTTTTCCAGTGAAACTCACTGAAAAATTAAGTGTTCTGCAAATCGGATGTCTAAGTCAAGTCTTCACGGTTACAGTGGTATCTCCTCTTTTCTTGTGCTTCCAGCTTGAAGAGTCAAACAGGTTTAGGACCAAAAAAAGTATTGTTGAGTCAGCTGTTATCAATTCTCATAGGTCTCGTAGGTTTATGGGATGAGAATGCATGAATACAGCTGCAAGAAAAACCCCACCTGTTGAGCAAGTTTGTTTCTGGTTTCTGCAAGTTTTAAGTTCGTGGCCAGACTATTGATAAGACTGAACAGGATGAAAAAGCTATTGCAGCACTCCTTGGGTATGTCACATGCTGTGAAGTCAAAACCTGAGGATCATCAGCAGTGCTAGGGCAAAAGTCCTCTACTATTGCAGTCCAGCTACAAGTTATTGACACGGAATTCAATTAAAAGGAAAAAATATTATGAAAAAGAATTATTTGTAGGTGACCATGTCTGTGTCTAGTTTACCAACAGAAGGCAAAAATTGTTAGCTAAAGTTTCAGAAACTTTACCCAGCTGTGATTTCTTCTGAGTTCCTGGGTAGCGTTGCAGAAGATGGCAATGCAACTACATATAACTGGGTGAAAGCAAAGTGTTAATCCTTTATGAATGCGTTTTGCTATTTCTAAACCTTTTGCTAAGGGGTCTTTGTGAAGATGCAGGAAGTGTTTGCCTTCTGATGCACGTGCTATTGTATGTAAATTATGGAGGTGCTGTTCTCTTGAGAAGTGCAGAGCACGTATTTTCCTAATATCTGCCAGGATGAAGCTGAAAGATGTTGTCAATGTTTGCATGTAGGAGTCAAGTAAAAACATGAGATGCACAAAGGCAGACCTTGACTAGATGAGTATTGCATGCATGGATACGGCCTATAACTATTTCACTTTGATCAGTTCTGAGCATTTCATTACCAAGGACAACAGAGAAATCTGCACATCCCTCTTTTCCCAGATTAGCTCATTCCCTCTTTGAATCAAGTCACTTAGAATTAAAATCTAGAATTAAACTGGCATTTGCCTTAATCATACACCTAACTGTGCTGCATGTTTCACA
Source organism: Nipponia nippon (assembly GCF_047370975.1). Lineage (NCBI taxonomy): Eukaryota > Metazoa > Chordata > Aves > Pelecaniformes > Threskiornithidae > Nipponia > Nipponia nippon. Next base: position 80,587,424 of record NW_028262358.1, on the reverse strand, counting down.
CCTGTCTTATTTGCTTAATATATTCTTGGAGTAACATTGCATCATATTTTGAGTTTAGCACAGTAGGGCCTTACACGGTTATTTGTAGATCTCAGCTTGCAGGAAGCTAATCACGGACCAGGGCTTCCTCTGTGCTACGTGTCCTATAAACAGAGAATGAAATTCCCCTAAAAGTCCTATCCCAGAAATCTTAGTCCGAGTATAACATGAAAGACTGCGTCACTGTGTCGGAAGGGGTGGGATGGGACAGGGCAGAGCAGAGCCGTGCCAGAGAAACAGCAAGATGCTGTAACTGGGGTAAACTGTTAGGTAGTCATGTAGTCTCTCTTGGTAGATAGTTGAACTATTTTATATTGTATTTTAGACAGGGCAAAATAGCAAAAAAAACTTTAGGGATAAATCTTGCTTTGGCATGGGTGAATGAAAGGGCCTTTTTATGAAAATGGCAGAACCCTCTTAGTGGTGTTTTTTCCAGCTCTCCCTTTAGTCGTTGCAATCATTTGAGAAAATAAAATAAGGCTTAATTGCAGACTCTTCACAGCTACGAAGATGACAGTTTATCAGAACCTGATATTACTGTGCTACTACAATGAGTAATTAGTCCCTAATTAGTTGGATTTGCTGACAAATACATGATGGGAACTCACCATGTGTTATTGGCATCTGAAACAATTTTATCCTGTTAGCTAGAAGAAAGTACCACTGTCAAGTACGTAAGCCTAATTTTCCCACGTTAGCACTACACGGTAGAAACTGAGTTATTTCCATGCCAAGGTGCAAACTTGCTAGTGTGTGAAGAATGCTGTTTATCACATTTATGTAGAGATTTAGAATGTAGTTAGAAAAAGATGGTGATCTTTCTAGACTCCCTTTTCTACTGTTCTTCTTGATAGTAATTAAAGCATAGCCCTATAACTATTTGTACATGAATCACGTTATTGAGAGCATGATTTTTCAAAAATGCCCAATGCACCTCTGCTGTCATTACAATTAGTGGGAATCTAATTATTGGGAATGATAATATTCAGCACAGAACATGTTTCGTTCTTTATTCCATTGGTTTTCTAGCACATGAAGAATACTTCTAGCCAGTGTCTTTATTTACTTTCCTTCCCCCCCATGTTCTTATTTCTATTCTAAAATCTAGATGTAGACACCCCCCTCCCCCCCCCCAAATGGTCACTTATGATAATTTTAATGAGAGCTCCATCTTGTCCTCTCACCTGTGTGACCTTTGTCATTGTGCAATGGTATGTCACCAGTTCTGCGGTGTATGGATCTTCTGCAAGGAGAGATACAAGCCTTCTATTTTGCGTGCACGTTTTTTTTGAGAGTTTTGGTAGGATGAGACTAAGCGGAAGAAAAGAAGCAACAGTGAAGCCTAATGCATAGGCTTGGTGAAGATTTTACATTCTGAGGAGAGATTTGAGCAGAGAAAGTGGTTGTGATTTTCTAGGAATAGAGATGCAGAAGAAAGGCTTACTGACTCGGAGAGTGCTGGATTCAAATCACATTGATGCAGTATGGAGCTCATTAGAAGATCTGAGTACAAGACATATTGTAAACATATTTAATTGCAGGATGGCGTAATCACTGTGGAGAATCCTTTTCTGTAGAGCTTGTTTTTTCTGTCTAGATTGAATCCTCTGTAGGAATTATTTACACAGAGACTTATTTAGTACAAGCAGCACAATTGCTTTCCAGAGAAGTTCCTTTAATATAGAAGTTTCTTTCACATACGTCATGCAAGCAGCTTAATCGCTCACTGCTACCAGTGTGACATCAATAAGAACTTGGTTAGCTCATTCCTGAGCTTTTGTGAATCACTTCAGCAAAATGTGCTTCAAAATTTCTGCAGATGCAAGTCCTAGCACAGCCTGCTGAAGTACAGTGCGCTCTGAGAAGACATGCCGCTTAACGAGATAGGTTTTTAAAAAGACAGGTGGGAATCAAACATAGCTGATGATAGAATAGGCATAGCATGTCAGTAGAAACAGAGTGACCATTGTCAGCAGCAGCCCCACTCACCTTTTTGTAGCTCACATGTCTGTCTGGGCATCCTATGGCATCCAAACCTTTTTTCAGAAAATACTTCTTCTCATGAAGCAGGAGAATTCTCCCTTCGCATAAAATAGCTTATACTGTACTATGGAAGAGAGAATTTTGAACGCTTAACGTGCTTCTGACTTACTTACAAAATAGCATGGGCTTGATTAGCTAATTAATCTTGAGTATGTAGATATAAACCCCATGATACTAGCACATCTTCACGGGGACAGCAGAAGTGACACAGGACCTATGGAAGACGTGCTGTTTTCTGGCGTGGCAACTGAAATATCCTTGGTGATCTTAAAGTGCATTAGACACAGTTAAGCAACTGAATTGCTTATCTATGACTAAACAAGTAATAAGGGCTCAATTTGGTTACCGGAGCGTAGATACCTAGTGCTATTTCAGATGCCTTAGGCTACTTGAGGCATCTACAGAGAGTGACAGATACAACAGCATCACATTTCACATCTGATAGCCCTCTGCAGTTGGCATACGTTCTTCTGGAGCTGAATGTAGAGGCCAGGTGAGATAGATACTGCATATTAAATGGCACTGGATATCTGCATGTAAGCAAGTAAATCAAGACCAAAGGGGTACAATTTAGCTGGAAGAAAGGATACCTAAAACTAAAAAAAAAAAAGTTTATATAAAAATCACTTACACAAATTTACCATTTCATATGAGGTGTAAAGCACACTTGGATGTGTGGATTTGGTGAATGGAGTCAAATCCAGTTGGCAACCGGTCACAAGTGGTGTTCCCCAGGGCTCAGTACTGGGGCCGGTTCTGTTTAATATATTTATCAATGATCTGGATGAGGGGATCGAGTGCACCCTCAGTAAGTTTGCAGATGACACCAAGTTGGGCGGGAGCGTTGATCTGCTGGAGGGTAGGAAGGCTCTGCAGAGGGACCTGGCCAGGCTGGATCGTTGGGCCATGGGCAACAAGGCTCAGTGCTGGGTCCTGCACTTGGGTCACAACAACCCCATGCAACGCTGCAGGCTTGGGGAGGAGTGGCTGGAGAGCTGCCCGGAGGAAAATGACCTGAGGGTGTTGGTTGACAGCCGCCTGAATGTGAGCCAGCAGTGTGCTCAGGTGGCCAAGAAGGCCATTAGCATCCTGGCTTGTATCAGGCATAGTGTGGCCAGCAGGACCAGGGAGGTGATAGTGCCCCTGTACTTGGCACTGGTGAGGCCGCACCTCGAGTACTGTGTTCAGTTTTGGGCCCCTCACGCCAAGAAGGACATCGAGGTGCTGGAGCGTGTCCAGAGGAGGGCATCGAAGTTGGTGAAGGGTCTAGAGCACAAGTCTTATGAGGAGCGGCTGAGGGAGCTGGGGTTGTTTAGTCTGGAGAAGAGGAGGCTGAGGGGAGACCTTATTGCTCTCTACAACTACCTGAAAGGAGGCTGTAGTGAGGTGGGGGTTGGTCTCTTCTCCCAAGTAACAAGCGATAGGATGAGAGGAAACGGCCTCAAGTTGTGCCAGGGGAGGTTTAGATTGGATGTTAGGAAAAATTTCGTCACGGAGAGAGTGGTTAGGCATTGGAACAGACTGCCCAGGGAAGTGGTGCAATCACAGTCCCTGGAAGTGTTCAAAAAACGTGTGGATGTGGTGTTTAGGGACATGGTTTAGAGGTGGACCAGGCAGTTAGGCTAAGAGGTTGGACTCGATGAGCTCAGAGGTCCTTTCCAACCTTAATGATTCTATGATTCTATGATAAGTTCTGGAAGAACTATCATACCTGAGCAGGCAGGCACTAACTGCAGCTGCTCCAAGAAGGGGAAAAATAAAAAGGAAAAGAAAAAAAAAACTGCTTGCAAACTGGAATGAAAATCTTAACATTAAAAATTTCTTCATGTGCTGTCAATTTGCTCATTTATCCATAATGATGATAATCACATCACCAAAGTATTTATCTCTATTTTTTTTTTCTTAAATTCTGTGTTTGATTTTCATACTTTTGTTAGACAGCTGTTCTCACTTTCCGCCATTAGATATCACTGGATTGAACATATTGATTGTTCCTTGTAAGCAGCTGTTTCAAATGCATCAGAATTCCTTCTTTTGGATTTTCCAGATAAATACTCATTCTAATAAAATTGCTTAAATTCATTCTATATTACTTCCGACTTTGTCTTCATGAATCCTATCCTTCTGTTAACAGATTTGAAACTTTTTTTTTATTTGTTATTTAGAAATTTCACCAAACTATTTCTAAAAAAAATTAACATGCTAGGAAATGAAATACAATATTTCCAAACCAAAGTAGAAATGGTACAAATGACATTACAGAAACTCTTTAATCGATTAATACAGAATACTGAAGCTATTGTCTGCTACTCTGCCGTTAGACTATTTACAAACCAACAAGAGCTAGCGTCACTATGTTGGTATGTTGTTTGACTGTGGCGTAGCTTTTTTTTCCTAATTAATTAAAATTGTTGTGGGACAATACATTGCTTCAGCCAAGAATTTTCCCAAAGAAAGGACTTAATTTCTGTGAAAATTTACTTGCAGATTAGAGAAAACAATTCTCTTGAAAATGGGTGTAGGACTAAGTAAATGTGTGTATAACCAAACTTTTGCCTACCAATTTGAAAAAAATCTGTTTGCTGTGTGACACACCACCATATGATGTTGGACATGGTCTAAATGGCAAAGGCGGAAGTTGTGTCATCTAGCAGGCTGTAAATATAGTGACAACTTTTTCTATTATTGTCCCATTTTCTTAGGCAATAAAGGCAACATATAATAATGAAATATAAATTTTTTACCACCATCAGATGATGTGAAGATCTCTGAAAACAACTACAGAATTGATTATTTTAAAAACTTTTCTCACCATTTTGAAGTGCCAGATACATATGAAGTAAATTAACTGCTGACCCTTTGAAACCAGCCAGCCTTCTCTTTGCTGCAACGTAGTGTTGCCAGCAGGTCGAGGGAGGTGATCAGCAGTGCCGAGGCCACACCTGGAGTACTGTGTCCTGTTCTGGGCTCCCCAGTACAAGAGCGGCACAGGCATACTGGATCGAGTCCAGCGAAGGGATGGTGAAGGGACTGGAGCATCCCTCACATGAGGAAAGGCTGAGCGAGCCGGGACTGTTCAGCCTGGAGAAGGGAAGGCTCCGGGGAGGATCTCATCAATGTGTATCAATACCTGCATGGAAGGTGTTAGCGAGGACGGCGCCAGGCTCTTTTCAGTGGTGCCCGGTGACAGGACCAGAGGCAAATGGGCACAAACTGAAACACAGGAGGTTCCCTCTGAACATCAGGAAACACTTTTTTACTGTAAGGTTGACCAAACACTGGCACAGATTGCCCAGGGAGGTTGTGGAGTTTTCATCCTTGGAGATATTCAAAACCCATTTGCACATGGTCCTGGGCAACCAGCTCTAAGTGGCCCTGCTTGAGGAGCGGGGTTAGACCAGGTGACCTCCAGAGGTCCCTTCCAACCTCAGCCATTCTGTGATTCTGTGTGGGTGCAGCACCACCAGTGTAATTTTTTTTTTGGGGGGGAAGCTTCCAGGCAACAGCTCTGCTGTATTCTTTCATCTGGTGAAACACAATGGAAATGACAGCAAAATGATCCCTTGGAAAGGTAGTGCTTAGCAGCTGAATGCAAAGCTGAACAAATTCAAATATTAATATTAAGTTTAAGATCTAGTCTATTTGAATGAAGATGCGTGATGTTTTTGCAGTATGTTGCCTCCAAGTACTCGCTCAGCATCTTGAATCCCCTTAAGGCTGAGAAGAGGACTGACCTCAGGATGTGTGGATCGAGGTAAGCAGCCTGATCACTGTATTGTGCAGAAGCTCCTACCTTTGCCCTCCAGATCTATGCATTGCAGACGGAAGTGCGTCCACGGTGCTATCACCGCGTTGGGCATCTCTTAGACAGTACCTGTCGTCTGGCAGAACTCTTCCTTGCTCATCAAGCTGTCTGTTGTAAGCCCCGTTTTTGGAGCCTCACTCTCCCTTATTTACAGAATGTAGTTGCCCACTTTAGCGCTGAACCCTAGACAAGGATACCAGATTTCATACACCTTAGTCCTTCAAAATTCATGGTGTATATATATGTATGCACGTACATGTAAAGGGTAAACTTGATCTATATAAATTGCATCATTGCTATACTGGAAATAATAGACTATTTGGCATGCCTTTATAACAAGATTTACTGCATATATAATTAATATAAATTTGTGAAATTTTTCCTTTAGATTATCACCTTCAAAATATAGTATGTATAAGAGGAGGATTTTGTTACTATATATCTCATATTTTACACTAAAAAAATCCAATGCAAAACATTCTTAGGGACTTATTTTTATTAAACGTGAAATATAACACCTCCATTGATATTTTCAGCAGTTCTTAGATCAAATTTTGTATTTTTCCCTATAAATTAAAAAAATGACTATTTAAACTACATTAATACATAGGCTACAGAACACTATCCAAAATGAAGACTATAGCCCTAAATTTGCACAAGTTACAATATCTTTTAGCCTTTTATTTTGATGTGTCAAAATTCCATTAACAATATGACTTCTGAAAGAAGAAAGATGAAACAAGGAAAGACAAATCTTCGTAAAGGAGTAAGGCCACTGTGGCTAACTCTGTGTTACCAGAGTCAATACAGTAGTCACTTTCAATTTCTTGGTTGTCTTGAGGTTTGAAGTTGGTTCCACTAAGGCAAACGCATTTTTGGATGTCCGGAATGACCAGATGTCTTAGCTACAAGAGCAGTTCTTTTAAAGGACTTTTCAGATCACCCTACTCGAGAGCCAGGTGACTCATAGCATCAGACACCTCCGCTGTGACTTGTGCTGAAGTACTAGCTGGTGTAATGTTCAGGTAAATATCGTACTGTTGGTCCATGCCAAGGTAACTGTCACTCATGAGATACAACGTGTAGATACACCTAAAATGTAAAAACCAGAATCATTAGTTTGGAAATTGGGTCTTGACTACTTGGAAAAGATAATCATTAAGAGAACTTAATTTTTAAATTTTACATACTTTCCAGGAGTTTCTGGCGTATAAAAAGCAACAGAAACAGTACTTCGATTTCTGACATATCCAGTTCTCTTCAGGGCGATGAGTTCTTTTTTATCAATTTCTCCCAATATCAAAAACCATCCTTCGTCTTTAACTTTGGGGAATCGAGGAGCCACTGCTTTACTGTCTTGCTTTCCCTGTTGGGAAAAGAAACAGTTTAGTAAAACCAGAAATCACCTTTCCAAAATGCCATTCTTCCTTGAATGAAAAACATCTCAAAACCACATTGTCATGAATTTTTATATAAGATGATAATTTAGCCAGACTAAAATATTTTTGTTATTTCTTTCCAGATGAAAGTTTTTTTTTTTTTTTAAATAAAATCACAGTCCACAGAGAAAAACAGAGAATACGAGATACTAGTCCACTTATTTTGTAAGCTATTAAAACTTGAATGGAAATACCGTTCCCTTTTTGTAATTTCATCTAATGTATTCCAAATGCTATTCTCTGCAGAAGGGTTAATTGTAAACCTTGTGTCTTTAATGCTAAACAATATTGTTCAAGATTAATATAAAGACAAAACCAGCACTTGAAGTCTTTATTTGAGGTTGATATAGCAAAAGGAAAGATTATGTCAGTGATTCTTTAAGACAGTGACTTTACTGCTGAAAGCTGCAGATATAATGACGCACGCTCAATCAGCATTCATTTCGTGTTCTGTAGATGGAAAGGTTTTACTGAAGATTTACACAGATGAAAAAGCACCGCCATGGCAATGAAGCTTCAGAAACAGTTTGATCCAGCTGTTTCTTACAAAAGAGGGATCAAATTCTAGGAGAGGTTTATAAAACAGTGATCACTTCATGAAATGCTCCTGCTCCCTTCTTTTCCATGGCTTCTGGTTAGGAAAAGTCTCTGTCAGTAACTGGCAGAGCAAATAGAACGACTTACGGAGGAGCTTTGACCCTTTTTCCTTCCTACAAATGGGACAGTCTCCCTTGAAGCTATGGTGAGCCTGCTGTAGTCAGGACAAGAAGTCTTTTGGGAAAGAAGAATACTTTGCAAATATAATTCTTTAACTCATGTAAGTTAACTTTAGGATTTAAAACAGAACATATGTATCTCTGTTATTATTTTTATGAAAATGAAGTTGTCTTAAGAGTCTCAGAACTAACATCTAAAACTGTTCCCTGCTTATATCTTGAACTCTTCTTCGTATCTTAACAAAAATGCGGGTAATTATCATTCTTAGTTGTTTGAAATGCTAGAGAAATTCATTAGCAAAATTATAATCATGGTGGTCCATATGCCACTAATGGTATGCAAATGACAAAAAAAATGCATCTGTAAGTAAGCGATGGCTGCAGTGCCAGCAGTGCCTGATTTGAATGCAGGGGGCATGGTCTTAACTCTTCCAAGAGCCGAGAAACAGGTACAGCGAGCTACTGCTGCTAGGGGCAGTGCCGGTGGAAACCTGTGCAGCTGCTGGTGTTTCTGGCTTGGCACATGAAGACTTGTGAGGGCCTGGTGGGGTGAGCAGCCCAAGAGGAGATGGGATGTGCTTTAACTGGGCAAAGGGCTGCGACTGAAATTGGGGTGTGGAAAAGAAGTGTCTCTAGAAGTTGTTCTAGGAGCCGTTCAAAAAAGCTTCACATGTGAAATATGAGGACAATATCCTCAGTGAAGGCCTGAGGATGTGTGATGAGTAGAAACATAGGTATGGGTCTGGTATGCAGTTTGGAGGTACATGGGAATATAATAGGGAACCTTATAAACTGGCTTGGGGAAGCAGGATATGCAAAAGTACGAGTGGTAGGAGCCTGGGGTGGGCGAGTACTTAAATACTGCCTGTGAAGTTTTCTTCTCTGCTGTCACTGCCTGTAGTACCCAAGCATATGAACTTTATGAGTTTCTGGTTTGTAAAAAATGAGAGATTTTTTTCATTGACTTGAATTGGTCTAGGATTTTACCTTAAGAGTCTATTACTATCCTATTGCAACCTGAAAAAACATTTGCTTCATTACTAACACAGAAAAGGCTTTGAAAGTGCTTACAATTTACTTAATACTTAAACCATAAAAAAACCTGTTATGCTGTATAAAGCATTATTGATAATGTAAATGGATTATTGGAAACTTGTGCACTTGGGAAGGAAATGATAAATTCACCTACCTGATACCCCATCTGGGTTCTCTGCAGATGGATTTGGAGCACATACTCTTGATCAGCATGTAGTTTGATCCATCTTTTGTCGTCTCGCGTGTCTGTTGTCGAAGAGGGAACAGGCACTTCGGTCTGTGGCTGAACTGGGTCATCCCAACAGCCCTTAATGCTCAGGCTGACATTCAGAATTGGCAAACGGGACAAGAAATTCCAAGCCTGTAGAAAAAACAGATCCCTGTGGATTACAAGACAATCTATACAATTCAGACCATTGTCACTGTAACAATAACAATTCAATGTGCAGTCTACGTATTTATTCTATATTAGTAATATTTTATTATGCATTAGAATATCATATATAATCGTAAGACTCTCAATCATAAGCAAAAATACTCTTCATTAACCTCTTACTCTGCTTTCTTCTAAGCAAATAAGACAAATGTGAAACTCCTCAAGCATGTTATACATGCCTCACTAAGATTACTGATGTCTGAACACAGGAAAAATTCCTTACCGCTCCCAATTAAAGTATTTTTTTCCCTATAAGCCACTTAAAAACTAGTATAATTAAGTTTTAAGTTAAAGTTCCTTAGCATAATCCATAAAGAACAAGTCACTGCAGTGCTAATTAGCAATGGGCAAACCTCAGAGAGTTCAGAGGATCAGTACAGATAATTAACCAAAAGTTCAACTGCATATCCAAAGTTATCCCTAGTTTTTTTTTTTTTTTTTAAAGGTTTTCTTGCATTGATTCTTCACGAACCCTCCTTCTTACAGTCCTCCTGAGGAATCTGAAGTCTCTGTGGTTTCTCACGAACTGCAACAGGCCCTCAGCTTTCTCTCATCCTTGTACAGAGAACTGTTGTTAGAGGCATACAATTCGTGTAGCTGAACATGACACTCTGTTCAACCTTAGAGAGGCATCCTGAAAATGCAGCCCTGTGTATTGGTCTCTATCAGCCCATTTTGGTCTCCATCAGCCAAGGAAAAGCAGCTCTGGGAAGCTGTGACAAAAACGGAGGGGACTAATGCAGGCGATCATTTAGTAAAAAGAAATTCAGCATGTTCACTCGATGAAATTTGTTAGGAAGAAGAAATGGAAAAAGGGGCTGTGGAATGGAGGCAGTGATTTGTGGCCTCACTATGGCTGAAAAAGATAGATGGGGCTGGCACTGGAAGAAAAACAAACAAAAAACCAAGAACCACCCTCTGCCCTGCCCTCCTTCCCCAAAACAAAATAGGAATCAGCTCTTCACCCATGTTTTCAAACCACACATATGAAAAGCTAGAGGGTGGGAAGGAGAAGAAGGGAAAAAGAATATTGATCTTGGTAAAGAGTCAGCAGATGTCAAAATGGGAACCTGTGGGAATGAAGAGGGTAGCCATAGTCGCATGGGCAATGCTGGCATGGAACAGAAATGTTTAATCTGGAAAAAGACTAAAGTATATTTTATTTTCCATGTATTGGTTTGACCATCTTGTGTTTCAACAAAATCTATTTTCATTTAGATTGTGCTTGATATGTCTCTGATTACTTTTTCTGTGCTGGAAGGCACAGAGCCCTAATAAAAGCTCAGTTTGCTTTTTGGAGACATCATTGCCATGATTCGTACTGACAGTAATGGTATACGTTAATGCAGAATTAGGGATACAGCAGCCAGGGTGAGCAGACCTATGATGGCACTGCCGTAAGAAAAGGTGGTGCCGTCCCTCCCTCCAACGCCCTCCTCGCCAGCTAGCTGTCCCCCCTCCATCCCTGATACGCTGGCACTACCACGCTGTGATTGCGCAGCTAGATGGATCAGCTTGCTAATCATTTTGGTGACAGCATGAACTTAGATCAGCTTAAAGCTGATTGTGGAAGCATATTCCCTAATCCTGTGAGGACTCTGAATAAGCATGAACCTTCAGTGCCACTGAAAGAAGTGGTCCAGCCTCCTCCCCTGCTGGCACAAGTATTCATGTAGCCACTTGGCTACAGGCCATTTTGACTGTCAGCGAGAGGGTTGGTGTGATCCCTCCTCCCCTCATCCCCAGATGCTCGTTCCCACCTCCTCGCCCGAACCAGCCACAGTGCCTGTGCAGCTGTGCAGCCAGTTAGGTCAGGAGAGGTGAAAATGGCACGGGGAGGGCAGGACTGCCCATTTCGGCTGCAGCGCAGACTTACGTTGGATTAAAATGGCTGCATTACCAGAGCCTGGCTGAACTAAATGAGAAAACTGATTTAGGCTAAAACTAATCTCTCTCTCTCTCCCCTCTTCTGTGTGCTGCGTGAACAGCTGTGTCTGTTCAATGGAGAAGGTGGGGAGGGCCAGCTGTGAGCACTCAGGAACCGCAGTGTAAAAGCAGGGGACACTGATGAATTGCACCGATGTTCTCAATAGTGCCTTAGCTAAGAAAGGACAGGAAAATTATAACAGAAAATAAACGGCTAGAACGTTAAGGGAAAAGATATCCCTCTTTGTCCCAACTCTGAAAGGGAGAAGGGGGGGAAAGGCAGCACCTTGAAGAAGGAGAAAAAACACCACAGACATTCTTAATTCATTAGTTGTTGCCAGGATTTTGCTACATTTAACACACAAGACACTGCTAAAATCACCTCCAGCAGATCGCACTGGATGAGGCAACTTGAGCAGTAACACCTTAACTGGCAAATGGTTTTCTGTTTAATGTAAAGGTTTTTAAGACGAAGCTTACTGTAGGAACTGTACAGACCTACTGCGTCAGACTCTCCGTGCACCAAAGCAGTGTACTGCTGCCGTCTTCAGTAGAGGCACCCTAATATGTACCAACCCGGTGATCACCCCTTTGGTTATACTTTAAATACCACTTACCTAGAAAACTTTTATGTGTACTATCTCAGAGGACAGGACCTGTTACAATTATGTTAGAACAAAGTTTAATTTCAGCAGAGATCATAACGTGTTAACTCCTTTAGTGGCGTGACTTGTCGCTCTGTTGAAGACTATGAATTGGTCTGGTTTGTACCGTACAACCCCAACATATTCTATTTGTCAAAGGCTGTCATGTCCTCATGTAGCTTTTACAGTGCAAACAAAACAAAGTGACTCTGAGTAACATTCTAATTAGATAAGAAAGTAGTTGTAATATGTCATTCTCCAGGCCCTGTGTATTTGAATATTAAAGGCAAAGTTAGTACTGCTTGATCATTGATACAATATGGACAGCAGGCTGCCTTTTTATCATCCATGCGATGTAGAAAAAAATGAAGAAATGCTTTTCTTACTGAGGAAAAAAGTCAAGTAGTAGCAGCTGAAAATGAAAATGAAGATTATAGGAACACAGATACTTCCAGAGTAAAAGCAGCTAATACTACGGCAGGGATAATATTTTTTTCAATCTTCAGGTTTCTTTTTTCTCTTTCAATAATATAAATATCGGTTTAGTATTGTTTTAAAAGGTGCCTAATGCCTAAGTGACTTAGAAACTGAAAAAGATTTGTTAAAGAAATATGATTCAGAATGAATCTCTGAAACAAACATGGAGCTTAGGTCAAAGATCAGAGTTACAGTCTAAATAGTTTTTGAATGTAAAAGCTTTTAAAGCCCCGCTGACTTTCAATGAGGTTTAAGATTATAACTAACTTTTGGAAAATTACACTCAGGCTCCCACGTCACTTAGGTATTTCTTGACAATTTTACTGGTTTTTGCTGTATGGGATGACACAAGCACATATTATCTCCTTTTAAATGTATCAACGTGCCAATGTGTGCATGTACATATATACTATACATCTATTTACCTACCAAACCCATAGATTCAAATAATAATCACATGAGAAATTCTTCATGAACCTTTGATAACATCATTAGCATTTTTGCCAATAATCTGTCTCCCCAGGACTTAGCCTAATATTCCAAATCCATGAGCAGCTTCAAGAGCTGCTATTTAAAAATTAATTACCAATCTGCTTAAAAGACATTTTCTTCTTTCCAAATGTGAAATTTCTTCCTTTTCCTGCCTGCCTCAAATTTATCTAAAGCTCAAGCTGTTTTTACCAGTTTCATGCTAGTAACAGATTTAAGATGCTGGTTCAATATACTGTGAGTGAGAAGTAAAAGGTTTGTTAGGAAAAGAATGTTTTTGGCAATTTAGTGGTGTACTTATCACGTTATTTGGCTTTGTTCAGGTCTGGAGCCAGAATGTTAGGCTTAAGCTCTGTAATCTTATATTCTTTCATTATAGAAAATGTATCATAAAGATGCATTTATTGAAGAATTTTTCTCTTGGTTGGCCCCTGTCTAAGTGTGTATTGAAGGACTTTACATATGAAGGCACTCAACAGGCTGTCTCAATATGAATTTTAGTTCTCTACAAGGTATTACAATAGGTTTTTTTTCTGAAAAAAAAAAATGCTGCAAAGAATATAAAATGCTGGTATAAACGTTTCACATTTGCAATGACCTGCAAAATACAGTCATGGCTTTGCTATACCCAATACGGCCATTCCCAACTCACGGGAATGAAACTTTCTCCTTATATGAAGCTAAGGCATTATGTTTTTCCCTCTTAGATGCATCTGTATTTACAAACATAGGCATATAGAGGCACAGAGTCATTCACAGTGTGAACGTACACACCACATACACACAAGCTATTTTTGAAGAAACTGCTAAGACATTTCAATACCAGCCAAACATATTTATCTGAGGATTAATCTTCATCTATTGAATCAGACGAGAACACTGCCATGCATACAATTATTTAATTAGCAGCCAAATCCTCTGCCAGTCAGCAGCCGTTCCAGGCATACTGATGGGGCAGTAGATGCAAATCTCACAGTAGTACTGCTTTTTCTCATTACTACTGCAATTAGCACTTAAATTGATGCTTTAAACATACTAATTTCTGGAATAATTCAGGATTTGTATGTTACCTGGGATCGCCTCACTGCAGAGACGACACCAGATTGCTACGCAAATTGAAGCACTTTTGAGCCAAATAACCATCATCATATCAGACAGAGCCAATTTGCATTTGCTTTTAAAGATAACAGAATGGCAATTTATGCAAATAAATTAAGTAAGTTTACTTCTGAGTTCTCCCTGAACTAATTATAACAATGTTCTAATTTTTTATCACATCTGAAAGTTAGACTGAAATCAATGCGTATTACGTTAGAAATCTGTTGCTAAAGGAAGCCTTGTTTTGATGTCAATACATTTTCTTAATTCAAAATTTTGATGTTAATTTAGTTACAAATGCAGATGTCTGTTACAGACATTTAAGTACTTTTCGTCTTGTTTGCATACCAGTAAAAGGTTTAGCTGAACCTGAACAGTCAAACACAGGACATATTGCTGCCCTTTTAAATATGCAAATAAAAACCACTTGAAGTATAGCTTTTGAAGTTTTCATCTTTCATACATTTATTTGAAATCAATAGGCTTAGCATGTGACAAATACTATGGCATATAGCTGTCCTTTGCTGGAAATGGCTTGAAAACCAAACTGAAAATAAGACTCCAGCAGCCTCAACATTTTGAGACAGTATTTTTTTCTTCCCCCTGTGAAGTGTGAAAATTCCATCTGCTTTTTCTGTTTCAAATAGAAAATGAATGAGTGCTGGATCTTTTACTAAGGGTATTGTCAGAAAAAAATGGCATTTGACAGACCACTTCAGAAACCAGCTACGATGACATTTGCAATGCATGTATTCCTAGTGCATAGCTGGCTATGAAAAGGTGGATAACACTCAGCAGATTGAATGACCTAGAGAAGCATCTTTAGAGCAAAGAGATGTGGTAATATCAGCCATAAACCAGACTCTGTTACTGGTTAGCAGGGAATAAGTGAAAATAATATTAAGAAAACAGGCAGAAAGAAACCCTGTAAAGCTAGCAGTACCTTGAAATTAGAGCAATGCATGTGTTGCACTTTATACAGAACGTCACATGATATTTGCTGAAAGGAAGCTAAGAAAGTATTTCTTTTCCCAACCACTCTTCCTTTCCAATCGCATTGATAATGACCACGGACAGAAAGTATTACCTGTGAAATGTGTGCTGTTTGCAATTCGCTGTCCACAATGGAAGCAAAAACATTCTCTCTTCCTTCGCAGGCAGCCATTAGTTCGGGAAGACACTCGATAGGTCCTTGGTAACCTCCATGCACACCCTTCCTTTTGCCTTGGCTCCACTTCCTGATACAGACAGCAAAACATATGCCCAGGGAGGGAGAGCAAACATTTGTTTTCAGTTGTTTTGCTGGTAAAACTTGATACTGGTTTCTGTTATTAAATGCTGGTCATTTATTTTTGGGCAGCATTAGTTACTGCATCGTCTAGGCATCTATAGAGCTTGGCAGCATCTATGATATTAAGATGGATACTAATGTATTTTTATAATGGATTAAAATAAAGAGATAATTAATATACAGCGTTAGATTTGTTAGGACTTGGAACCCTTCCAGTGATCTCTTGTTAATTTGTCTGGAATCATGGTTCTCAAAATAATCTGTGGAGGTTAATTAATCAATGAATATTGAAAACAGAAACTCCATTTGGGAAAGAAGCATCCCTGTGAAAGAATGAGTTCTGCTTCTGGTGCATTAATGAACGTTCTCGGGTACAACAATGACATTCAAGCACAATCAGCAGTCAGAGATGGAATGAAATTGCAAACCTGCAAATGGTTAGAAGAATTACATACCGAAAAAGGTAAAGGTGTTGTAGCTCTATATTGGGCAAAGTAAGCAGGGAAGAGTCATGTATCCATCTACCCTGAACCACCATCTGCACCAGATTGGTTATATTCAGAGCAGTCACCAGCCAGCCATGATGTGCTGCAACATCCAGCATTGCCTAATCAAAGGAGACATATATAAAAAAAGAGAATGCAAGTATAATTGTGTACCTGGTTCATACAAGTAAAAGCATTTACTTAATGTTTAACATACAGGAATTTCTAGGCCTTCAGCATACGAATTTCCTTCAACCTCTACTGATGGCAGTAGGCACCTTTTGAATGAACCTTGAAAAAAGATGGCTTAAATCTTGCATCATCATCATCATCAACTCTTACCCTTGCAAATGTAATTTACACCATGTTTTTGGGGGTGAGAGCAGAAGGTGGGATCTTTTCCTTACAAATAACCTCTCTTTTACATAATCCAACTCAGAATGAAAGGAGTAAATCTCAAAGTTTACTGTAAAGGAAGAAGTTACAATTAACTGCAGTATTGGTTTTATTTTGACATGAGAGCTTTGCCAGAATTGCATATTTATTCAAAAATCCTTGAACTATTTAAGAACAACAACAACATATTTACATTTGTTCAAAAATTAATACTAAAGCCACTTACTGGTAGCAGTTATTATTCCCATTTTAACCTAAGGACTTAAAAAGCCTCTTGAATTGGAATAGATAAAACCCCTAAAATTTAGCTTAATAAGCATTTTTGAGGTTTTGTTCAACACTGACACCTAACCTGAAATCTTGAAGAAAGATTACAAAACAGCTAATAGTTTACCTAGGGTAAAGAACAGTCAGAAATAACATGGATTTCACCCTTTGCATTGTAAACAGTTGATTGTCTTGAGGATGAGGGATGCTTGGCTGTCTCTCTTTTGGTATCTCTATCCTGAATCTGAAAACCTTTCCCAAAGTACATAAAAAACCCAAGCAAACAAAAAAACCCTATGCAGTTACGCATCACACTTTAAAGTGTTAATGATCATCTTGCCTTCCATGAGTTTCTGTTCCATTTCTACTTACTATGTTTTAGACAATACAAGTAAAAGGTATACTATAAGTATCACTAGCATAAAGATCTAAATCTGCAAAATTCATTATGGATTGTGCATTGCGCGTGGCCCTATCAGCATGAAAAAATTGTTATGCTTGCTTTTTTCCTGACTGGACTTAAATTCTGTTTGTCTGAAGGAGAATTTAAGAGTTCTTCCAAAGGAGAAAGGATCAAAAATGAGTTTTTGGTTTCAACATCATTTTTTTAATAGCAAATGCAGTTATTTTAACATATACTTTTCATCCTGTCTAGAGTACATGAAAACAATTATTACTATTCATAGAAGCATTTCAGCTCGTGAAGAAAATGATGCTATAATATGATAGTTGTCTTGCTTATTTTGTTGCTTAATACCATTACAATCACAATAAAGTGTGGGTCTTCATATTACAATACTCTAATTCAATAGAAAGTCATGTATTTAAAAGTGGTTTGCCATGTAGGAAATTTGGAGTTTGATTAAAATACTAGAAAATGTTTTTTAAGAGAGCAAGGAAAGAGTCTGGTCTATTGAACAGTTTCGACACTTCTTTAAATACCATCTTCTTGATATTAGGAGAGCTGTAGTTTGATTTTAGGACCAGGCTTAAGATGTTTCCATGGGGTTTTGTTTTAAAGACAAATGGTATTGTTTGATATTTCCTTAGACAGCAGATACCTGCATCATTTTAACTTATTTTCCAGCCACTAGTGTAATGAGGAGAAGCTGTCTATGTAAGTCTTTACATTTAATCAAATGTTTTACAGACAAACAAAAGGCAGCATTTACTTAAGGCAAACTAAACAGTGAAATCTTCTTTAAACAAAGGAGTTGTTTACACACGCAGAGCTATTTCAATTAAATGACACTGATTCTGGAGAAATACTGAGTTTAAAGACACAAGTTAGTTTCAGTCCTGGCCAGTCACACAGTTTATTTTAGCAGTTTACAATGCAATTTCAACAGGTTTTATTCCAGATCAGGGTGATAAGATCAGTGACACTTAGAAAAATATTTGAAGTGTTACCCTGTATTACACAAATGTTGTCTCATTTCTCATGAATTGTGGAAAAAGATCTAAATTTAACACTTAACTTGTTGGTTTTGAAGGAAGAGCCATAGCACCCTGAAACACCCTAATAGCATTCCCAGTGACCCTAGAAATAGTACCTCACAGCACAACATTAGTGGTTTTCTTTTTCTGTCTTTTCACTTGGCTTGCCAAGGTGATTTCCATTCTTTTTACCCAACAGAAAATAAAAGTATGTTAGAAGTCACATTCGAAAGAGGCAGCTTCATGGCCTGTAGATTTATGTGTTGGTTCACATGATTTTTAGTCAGGTAGAGAAGGAATTGTTCTCAGCATGTATCAGAGTGAAGTCCATCTTTTAAATGTACAGGGCGAGTTGCTCTTTACCCACTTCCACATTTTAAAGTATATTGAAGCCTACACATATGGTACAGTCCGTGTCTCTGGGCATGTTGCTCAGACAGCATGGTATCTCTCTCCTATTCTCCACTACCTGATTCTTGTTTTTTCCTTTCTGCTATTCTGAGATAGCCTGAAACATCATGTTCCTCAATGATGAGACTGCTGTATATACGTGAAGAACAATGGATGCATAGATATCCTGTCTTTTCCATGAGCAGCAAGAAGAATACAGTAAGTTGTATTTTTAGTCAGCATGAAGCAGTGGTATTTTCATAAAAATGCTTCTGAGGATACATGCTTAACACTGTTTTCATTGTTTTCTTTCTTTTTTTTTTTTAAAAAATCTATTCCCCTACCCCCACCCCTTTTAACAGAGGTTTGAAAAGGGGAAAAGGAAGAGAGAAGACGTAAGAGAAAGATAAATCTAAAACAAGCTATACACTGAAATTAACTGGAGGATCCTTTCAACCTAGAAAATCTCCTAGAAATTGATAGAGGCCTACAGATAGATATCCCGTAGGGAGTAAGGAAAGCCTGTGTGTGTGAGACTCTGTGTTCCACATTGTTATAATGAATCCACATGGCAAATCCTCTTTTCCTCCTTATTTTCTGCTTCTTCACCCATAGAATTTATTCACAGCATCTCTATCTGGATGTGAAATCCAAGACAGTGACATTGTGAAAAAGTCAGAACAATGGTAAAGTTGGCTGGTTTCATCTGCTGCCTTGGAAACCTGCACACGTTTCATTTTCCACTAAGTGTAAAACACACAGATGCTTGATACTTAAATGGTTATTAAAATTCCTATAAATACTCAAGGCAACAAATTGAGTCATTCCCCTATCTCCAAATTAGCTATATAAAATGTAGCAAATAAAGAAAGAAAACAATATAAAAGACAAAAGAAAAAATGATAAGTATTTAATATTTACGTTGTCTGATGAATAACATTTAGTCTCTCTAGTTTCTCCAGTTGCTGCTTGTTTGGTTTGTTGCTGCTGTTTTTAACTACAAACCAGCATAATTTTCCAGAAATTTGTGGCTCCTTAACTTTAACTCTTATTTGGCAAAGAAGTAAGTAATTTCTAAATATCTTATAGTTGATAAGATTGGAACAGATTAAGAATATTATTCTAAACTGAGAAATGGCACAAACTGGTTATCTGTTTTTCTAGCCTCAGAATTTCATGCCAACACAGGATAATTTCATCACAGAGAAAAAATTAAGAGATGAGGACAGTGGGTCCAAGAAGTGTAACAACAAAACTATAAAGATGCTTTCACTTACAGAAAAAACATAGAAATATTTTTTTGTAAACCAGCAAGTTAAAAAAAAAAGCCCTAAGCCCACCACTTTTTAACCTAAAGTAGAAAAGATGAGGTAAATAGATGGAGGCAGGGGAAATATTGCTTGTTATAATGAAAAATATGTTTACCATCATCTTATTTGGGCCTCTTCCTGCACTTAGGAGAATAAAAGCAGAGGCCTATACTGACATGGCATTAGCTTTTAAGCCTTTCAAGTGTCATACTTGGACAACGACAAAGTAATAATAGAAATTAGTGACACATCCTTTAACATTTTGTCTGTCATTATCAAAAATAGCTTGGCTTCTACCAACATGGGAAGCAACAAGCTATAAACCATGGTGAGGGTAGGACAAAAATGCTGATGATCAGTAAGTGATTGATGTGCGTGTACCTGTCAGGTATGGCAAAAATTTTCATTTTGATGATATTCACAATTGAATGTCAAAATGTTTGGATCAAAATCTTGCTATTTCTTTCTTCATGCCAGGAGTGCATTAATACAAAACCCTCAGCATCTATTATCAGGTTTCCATCATCTTATTTTCCGGAGCTTGGTTATCCTGAAGTACTGAATTACTTGGCAGTGCTATGTTAACGGTTGGACTTGATGATCTTAAGGGTCTTTTCCAACCTAAACGATTCTATGATTCTATGATTTAAACTGATCGAATTGTACCTTTCTGGTCTAACATGAAGCTAAGATTTTACAGTCTGTCCCTTTTTAGCCAAAGTTACTACCCATGCTTGGAATTTAAATTATGGTTTATAATTCCCTGCCTTGAGGGGAAGCAAAGATGGAGGCAAGATGTGTGAGAGGTGAGTGTGTGGCACACTCACTGATAGCAAAACACACTGGTAGGAAAACATTGCTTTTCTCTGGTGCTTTTAAGCACTCTGAATATATGTTCAAAATAACAGATACTGAATTGTTCCATAATGAACATATCCACCCCCCTTACCCTCCCAACCATTTAGGAGACTTGTCTAGCAACTGAAATATCTTTTACTTTAGTAACTTTTTGCAGAGTTTTAACACTGGTTTTGGTATTACTTTCACATCCTTCATTTGAAAGCCAGATATTCTGGATCACTCTTGTATGACTGGGTAGGTGGCAGGGGAACAGAGACTGTAGAACTAGCAGAATTTCTGATCTACTCAAATGACTTAAATAGCTTTTCCCTTTAAGATAAGTTACTGAAGTGTTAAAATGAAACAGCTTGCATCTTATTAACAGAGACTGCATACTTACTGCTTGGAATAATTTCTTCTTCTGTTTGAAGTCACCTGTCATATAACTCTGAATATACTAAGCATTTCTACTTAAATACTGTAAATATAAATGTAATTGTAAACATTGTAAATATAAATGTCAATATTTTGTGGCTAAATTATATTTAAGGCAAGGGGCAATGAAGCTAAATGAACAATGGTAGCTGCTCTGGATACAGAGGCTAGGTAAGGAGACTAAGGTAATGTAAGAAGTGCCATTGTGGCTGAGAATTACATCTGTCATTACTCAGCTAAAAACTGACTGCCTACAGTGATGCCATTGGTGGGAATGACTTGGTAGATGGGGGCTGAAACTGCAGGAGTACTCACGGTGAGCTACATGGCTCAAATTTCTCCACTCTTAAAAGATTAATTTTATTTTTTGTATCAGTGCTTCACGGACTATGACACTTTCTTGAGTGCCTTCATTTGGGAAATGGAAGGCTGGTACACTAATGTATGTAGACCTCTGTGCAGAACGACATTCACTTTAGACTTGAAAATTTATGTAAAGTAAATCCAACACATTCTTGGCCAAACAAATACAAGTCATATTCTGCAGTGATGCTTTAAGGAAGGAAACAATAATTTAAAAGAAATAAATTGTGTAAGACTAAAATACTTTAAACTGTCATTACACAGTTACATCAAAAAACAGAGTTAAGGCTGGTGGGGTTTTGTACCTGAATTTATTGTGTATAGTATTCCAATATCAAATAATCAAAATATCCCCACTCTCGTCTTCGCCGCATGCTAATAGAAGTTCTGTTGTCTAGGACTAGACTTCAGTTAGAAATACGAGTTTAAATCCATAGACCTATTAAAATCATTAGAATGGTGCCTAATTACAGCTGTTTAGGACTATCGAGTTTATATGACAAATATTTACAGATAATAATACGCAAAAGTTTATGCATTTTACCCATTTTCCTGAAAACTACGAATTCAGAATAATAATAAATCTTTTTTGCATATGCTTCAAATGTAGGAAGCCTTCCAATATGTAATATTATATTATGATCCACGTGTGACTTGAGATCATACTAATACAAGTAAAATATTTTTCCAGATGTTAAAGCATGCCATGTACTATAAGTTTCATGTTTTTATATAAATCATGATTACGATGCTTCAATTATGTGCCCCAGAAACAACTGACTTGAAAAGTTGGAATTTATTTGAAGAAGTCTTAAAAAAGGGTTTTACAGTCACTACCTTTTGTATGTTGTATGTTGGTAAAACAGGTATCTACAGAACCTTTGCACTTCAGAGATCTAGGCCAAGATTACTTTTTAGAAATGTATTACTTTGGGGAGGCGGAGGAGTTCTTTCAGATCAGTTAAATCAGACTCATACAGCTGTATAGTTTCAGCCTACAGACCACCCCCCCTCGTACTTTATCACAGATATAATGAATAAGATGTAATTAATCCTATTCAGGAGGCACTCCTTTTATACTGCCCTCTGCATCCCCCTTCCCTTCATTTTTTTTAGAAGCATTTTCAGCTCCCTCTTCCATATGCTCTGCTACCCCCTACGAGAGACTAATTCTTCATTCTCCCATCATCATAAAGGTCTCACTGAGTATGCAAATTACGACCTTCCTAGCTGCTTTGTAAGATTCCTATCCCAGTATTCATCCTTTAGCCTCCATAGTAACATTATTAGTACGATCAGAACCAGGGAAAGGACAAATCACTTACTGTCTGCATTTAGTGGAGTGCAACCCTTGGGTTCTTACTGATTTTTTTTTTGGATAGCATTACAGAGATAAAAGGAGCTATGGAATGTGATACCAGCAATATAAACTTGGTACGGCAGAACCCAACATGTTCAGAACTTGTTGAGTCCCAATATCCAGTTTATTTTCAAATTAGTAATTAATACATTCATATTCTCTACTATTCTAGTGAACTGTAAATACAATAAAATGTTTTTGAGAAAAATCTCTTGGCAAGAAATCCCAATTTCCTAAACATAAACAATGTCTTAAAGATGGCATTTTTTCCAAATCTTACACAAGTCTACCAAACTCATGAAAAGTATACAGCATCTTTCTCATAATAAATCTGCTCTCTTTAGAGTATAAAGTCCGTTTCAAAGTAGTAATGTAATATTTTGTCAATAATTAAAAATTTTTGAGTGCATTCACAAGAATCCTTTTCAACAGCAACAGTTATTCCCAGTAACTTTGTCCTGAACTTTTAGCCCCATAAGGTTAGCATTCAGGAAGCTCAGCTGCTGTCTAACAAACTTAATTAATCAAAAAGTCATTTCCGAGCTGTAACTACGAGTAAAAGTGCTTCAAGTGCGCTAGCAAGCCTACAAGTTAATCAAAATGCTAATGCAGTACAAATTAAAGTTGTGATTAACATTTCACAGTAGCTGCTTAAGTGAATTGATCACACAAATGGGTTAAGCATTACTCATTTCCTCCAGCCCCAACTGGGAAAAGGTTTGTCATGGGTGGGGGAGGGATTATATATAAGCAGCACCAAATGATCATTAAACTGTCACCAAGATGCTTCCATACACCAGTGCACCAATTATCCACAGCAAGCAAAAACCCCAATGCCACTGCCACAGAGGTAACCCTCCCTTCTCCCACATATGTACCTATAAAACACAAGCAGGCAGCACGTAATTCCACCTCAACGTTTCCTATGCCCAGGTATTTTCAGTACAAAGCTATCCATTGCTGCTTAGTATCTATAAATAAGAATTACTGACCAGTATATGCCCTACAAGTTTTTTGATTATTCTATTATCTCCACTCCCCTAATGTGGAATAATAGCCATCCAACCATGAAAGCAGCCAGTATTTAAGTAAAATTGCAAACATGGTGCTATCACTGGAATATCACCACCTACACAAAGAATATGCGTAGTAGCTAAAGAGGTATGGCCTCTGCTCTTCACTTGTTTCTGAATAAACCTCTGCATTCTCAAATTAATTGGATTCTCTTCCCTTCCTTCAGTGAAGCTGCCCATTTATTTATAGTTGCCAGTGCTCCCATTAAACAAAGCAATTATCTCTTTCCCCGGGCACTTCTGGACAAATCTTGCATACACAACCGTAAAATAGGCCATTCCTGTAACTCCCACCACCTTGCAGCAAGTAATGGGCACACCTGCACTACCAACAGACAACACAGGGGCTCAAAAAACACTTACGATCTTTAAGAACTTCTCCGTTTCCTCATAGGCAGGAAAACAAATGATCCAAGGGGTACGGCTCCCCAGGTCAATAGTTTTCATTGCTAGTATGAACTGAGGAGGTTTGGGGAGGATGGGAAGGCCAGAGCTGAGGGACATTCTCGTTCTTTTAGTCCGGGAACTGCAGCTCAGGCACCTCTGCTGTTTGCGGCTGTGCTGATACAGCTCCCACCATCAGCCAGAACAGTCTGCAGTTTAGTAGAGTAAGCATTTAGTACATAAGCTAGTTCTTAAAAGACAGCTGAATTGGGCAGCGTATTTGTGCAATATTTGATGACTCTGAACATGTACCACAAAGACAATTCTCATAAGCAGAACTGTAGCAAAAGCTGCCATTTAAATGACTGGAAACAACTTATTTACTTCAACTATTTTAGAATGGGTAAGGCGGTGTTATGCACATCATCGTCCAGCTAAGGAAATGCAGTACTTAACCTAAAGCGTTTTTTATTTCCTGTCAAAATTAGATTCTCTGGAGGATGGGGAAAGGCAGGCCATCAGTGACAGTGTTACAAGGTCCTCGTTTCAGGGATGTGCAGGTTTCCTGTGCAAACTAGTCTTTGCTGTGCAGTTTGGAATCTGACTTCGTGTCCATCTCCTCAGTGCACAGGTACCCTGCTGAGATGCGTTTAACACATCCATAGGTAAACACTTCTCAAAGGTTAAGGCTGAGCTCCATGGCAGTTCTGCTCCTGGCAATATTAAAATATTTTATCAACGATTATACTACAAGTGGAGGCTTGTGGCCAATCCCAATGCAAAGCCAGCAACTGTCACATTATTTCCTAGAAGAGACTGCCCTGCTGAATCTGAGACCGACGGTATTACTGCCTCGATTATCCATTTCAATTAATGCAAATATAGGCAATAGTCTTAGAACAGCAGAGTAAGAACTGATCGCTGAATACACAGTCACAGAATATAAGGCTTGACAAAAGAAGTAAAAAAGAGATTAGATTTAGTCTGTTTTACATATTCTTAAATCAGAGATAGGAAAAAAGGTGGGGTATTGTCTTTACAATAATAATTATATTCTATAAAATATTAGACAAATAATTTCATTAGCATTTTTATTCTTTGATGTTCTTCTGCAAGAAGTGGAGTGTTTTATTTTGAGCAGCTACTGGAGTGCTCAGCACCATCGTACTGACACCTCTATCTTTTCTTAGTAAAAATAACGCAGACAGAGTGCTAGGCTTGAAGAGAATGTGCAGTCTACTGTAATTGTATTAAAGGTAACAGAGGCAAATAAAAATTAAATGACTCGCCCAATATCACATAGGAAGTCATGGCAGATTTTCTGAGCCATGGGAACCTTCTGTGCTTTATCTACGAGAGCCTGTCACTGATAACAAACTTGTTAGTTTTTGACTTGAGCTTTTCAATGCAGAGCAGGGACATTCCTTCAGTCTAGTCAATGCCTTAGTGGCCATTCATTACAGAGACGGGTGTGGGAGCAGATAGGCATTCACCTTCCAGAAGGTTACGTATTGCTATTCCTGATATTTCTGCAGTAAAAGGGAAAGAATTCTGTATTTCATACTGGGTAAATAGATACTAAATTTTATCTTGCTATAATGAACTCCATCTATACCTAACAAATGCTAACTATAGGAAAACTGTAACAGAATATATTTCTTCCATTTTCTATGTTAACAATTACATTCCTTTATTGAGCCAGCACCACGACTCCTCAAATTCTGTTAAATGCTTATGATTTCTGTCTTTCATCATGAGTACAGATGAACAGAATTCTAATATAAGACCAGAACTTCTAAGACATCTCAGGAAAATTAATTTAAGAGTGATTGCATAATTTTTTTCATTAGAAGAGAGTGGAATCTTACCTGAAATCCATCAGCTACATTTATCTACCTGATGCTGTTAATATAGTTTTCTGACTGACCATTAACACTACTCAGCCTAAAGCCACTAGCAATGAAAGAGGCCCAGAAGATGGAGGAGCGGGTGGGAGGACGCAATAGGTGGGACGTGAAAGGAACCATGGGAAAGAAGGCTGATTCTGGTGAAAGACAGCACAGAAGAGTGGAGAAGTTTAACAGCCTGTGATGAGAAGAGGCTTGCTTACGTATCGTGGCTAGAGATGGCAAACCTGCTCTGCAGGGGAGCTGGGATGGAGGCCCGCTGTACGTATCGAGATACAACCACTTGTAAAAGCTCTTTGAAAGATCTTGCTTTCTTGTAACAGAAAAGCAGCACTGATATGGAAAGTCTGTCATTCACATACCCGCCAGCAAAAATAACAGTTTATGTTCAGGTCACAGTTTGAAGGTTAGCTATACAACCTTAACAGCTAAAGTACTTTGTAAGTAAATAAACAAAAGTTCAACATAACTCAAAAACCAATTCCCATCTCACTGCTGAATTTTACGTTTGGTGGTGTGCGAGCGCGTGTTCACACACACAGAGAACATCACCCACTGAATATGTTTATCAATGGATCCTTCTATGGTTCAGTTCCTTTTCTCACAACTAACATCTTTTTTTCCACCTCCGTTGACCCAGAGTTCATCAGCAGGTCAGTGCTAAGGAAAAAGGTAACAACCAGTATTGAAAGTGTAACCCTGTCTATTGCTTAGATTCTGGGAACTTTAACCTCCATTTGGAAAGCGTGACTAATAAGATGGAACAAATATTCTCCCAAGGGATGTAAACCATGTGCTGACTTCAAAATACAAAAATGCTTGCATGTTTTTTCTTTTTTTTTTTAAAAGAGGATCTTTTTTAAAAAAAAGATGACTGTATATGTAACATTATGTCGTAGCTAACCGAAGGCTGGAGTGACAAGGCACAGTATGGAATGGTATTCTGCTGAACTCTACTTTAGTTTAAAGGAACTGTTGAATATTTTAGTTTTTTTTCTTCTGAGTGATTATTGTTTCTGAAACACCTATTATGCAGTAACAGGATTAAAAAAATACATTTCTTAGCATAGCACGATAAATATTGAACAAAATATTGAAAATAATCTTTAATTTACATTTTTTCCAAATATGTAATTAAACCCCCAAACGCTAATCCATAAACGTCTAAATGAACGTTAAGTATGCGATTTCTTTGAAATAAAGGTGAATTTTCTCACCTGAGCAAGTGACATTGTTCTCTGTTAATAACTGAGTATTATGAATAATTAACTGTTCCTACACTGAAGCTTTCAGCACCATGATTTTATTGATTTGAAATATTTGGAGTAGACTTGCATTCAAGCACTGCTGGTTGCCAAGTTTAAGACTGCGCAGCAATAACATCTGTGGTGTTATTTGCTTCTTACTTTCCTTTTCTTAATGTCAGTTTTGCTTTGTTTGATATTAGTATTACAAGCTTGCAGGTCTTGCTAGTGTAAGGTTAAGGCTCACCGAAATTACTGGACACTGAATTGCCCATGGTATTTTGTCTGTCTAGAGCATTGATTAATAATTTCTTATAGAGTAGTTGTACAAACTAGTAGGCTTGACACAGTGATGTTTGCAGTTACCGTATTGCCAACAGGCTTCAAACAAGATCAAAGCCTCATTCTGATAGTTGACATGTAGATCACTGAGGATATTAAAATCTGAGCAAACGAAAACTGCAGGAAGAAAGAATTACTGTCCCTATTTTACAGATATAGAACTGAGGAGGATAAGAAGAATAGTTTGTTGAAGGCTACCTGATCTTCAAGAACCTGTGAATGAGTCCTTGTCCAGTTCTGCTAAAGAGAATATTATTCCCTTCTGGCAGAATCAGAGGGGCGGCTGTTCTCTGTGTCAACTAGAGCTCACCCTTCCTGCTGTAACTGTAATTGTACTTTCAGATATGGCAGCACTCTATTCCAAACTCAAATTGCTGCTTTAAAATTCTTTTGAGGCATGCAGCTGTGCATGTGATCGCTTGTTACCAGTACTCTCCATGGTCAGTTTAGTTTCTGTGGGTTGCAACTGCAGTACAACTATTACAGTCACAAGCCTCCAGACTGAGTTTAACATCTGTTTTTAAAAGCGTGCTCTTTGATTCTATTATAATTGGGAAATAGAAGACATATCTTTTCACAAGCTAGAGAAAAACCCTGTATCCCATCCCAAATCACATTTCAAAACATGTTTTATTTATGCTTGGCAGTGACTACAGCACTTTTGGGTGCTATAAAAATAAAAGTACCCATGGGATACAGGTTCTTGGGGGTCAGCATAACAATCTGCAGAGAGCACACCCAGGCAGGAATGACTTACGTACAACATTCCGTGATACAGAGACAGAAAGCTGTTGCATATGAAAGAAGAAGCGAGCCCTATGGCAACGGTTGCCTCCAACCAGGGTACCACAGTTTTTACCATAAGTTTGTTTACCTCCAGTTCTGTAAAGTGGGCATCTTTATGGACAACTAGTTCCTCCCTAAACAAAGTGGTATCATACCGTGTGGTACCAGTTCTCCACAAGACTGCAAGAAATCTTCAGATTTTTCTATATTCAAAATATTACAACTCACTAACAATAAATAGTAAAACAACAAGAGTTAAATATTGAAATGCCTTACTATACCTGACATATTCTGATCGCTTGGTCCAGCACTGTCTTTGTGTCAGTTGCATAATCGGGACAAGGCAGCATGGCATGACTGAAGTGGGCTTGCAGCAGGAGGTGTGTTTTTGTGTGTGAACTGTCAAATGAATGGGGATTGACTTCAATTGGAAGATGTTTTGCCAGTTCACTGTTCATCTGATCTTCATTGTGTCTCACAGGCAGATCTGTGTACTCCTCAGCATTCTTTAAAAAAAAAAAAAAATTAACCATTGTAATTAACTTCACAATAATTATTATTCCTTACTGAGACATTAAAAGTATATGCATTTAATTTACTACAGTTAGATTTCATTGTTAAAATAGCAGCATTTTAATGTTTAGAAAGCATACTTATTTATCAAAATCATGTGTGTGGGAAAACAATAGCTAGTAAAATATTCACAAATATTCACACAATTATAGGTTTAAAATTTTTTTTCCACATAGCTGATTTTAATGTTAGAGAAGAAGAAAATAAAAGCAGTGAAATAAATACATTCATTGGATGGACTTAGTATTTGAGATGACCTTCTACAGCCATCTGACCCCGGCTGGCTCACAAAAACATTGTAAGGTTAGCTATAAAGAAGTCAATAATTCACATTTTCGGTTTTCAGGGTTTCTACTTTTCTCGTTGTATTCAAAACAGAGTGGGTTTGAAATAGCTCTGGTAAGGTTCTTTTAAAATATATTTTCAATATTTTGAGCAGTCAGTGTCTAAGCAACTGATGATCAGTGATCAAAGCAAAAAACAAAATTGTAAGGAGGTGCTGAAAACTATCCTCTGTGCTCCAGAATGGGACTAATACCATTCATGCCAAAATGAAAGCTGTCTAAGAACTTTCTCACTGTTGCAAAAAGGAGCTGCACACCAACAGGTAATCTAAATGTAGTTATGAGTAGCAACATCATTGGGGCTGAGAGGAAAAAATATGACTGTTCTAGTAGCCAGAGCAGAGATGTTGATTCTCCTGCCAGGGAAATCTACTGTCTCTGAAAGAAAGAAAATTCAACAGAAGCAGCCTAAGAACTATAATTTAGGCTGAAGAGTCGGTTCTGTGACTTAATTGGTAATTTTTTTCCCTCCACAAAATCCTGTTGTGCATGTATGGGTACATATTCTTGTCTGGAATGAGAATGATCTCTGTAAAGTATAAAACTTGCAAGTAAAATATAAAACTTGCAAGTAAAGTAAGAGTTTTATAATATGGCTTATCTTTTCCATCTGTAATTTAAGAGAGTGTATTTCTTTTGTCATAAAATAAAAAGTCATTTTGCTAGCCTGAAGGGCAATGTCTTCTGAACTATGGGCTTAGCAGAGACCATTAAATTAAAGTGTTCAGGGTTTTATATTCCTCTTAAACTATAGATTCAATATTATGCATTTTAGTCTTCAATCTCCAGTCAGACTTCTTGCAAATCCATATTAATGAAACATTCACAACAGTAACCAATGCAGAGTGAGGTAAAGAAAAATGGCAATTTTAGAACACCTAATAGAACTACCCAATTGACTTGCAAAGTGCTGTATCCACTCATCAATATCCTAACACATGGAAGCTTTTTTGACAATTCCTCAAAACAGTTATATAGCTGTTTTTCACCTTCTTGGAAACTGACAGCACAAAATTTTCTATTTTCTTTAATGGCACAATGAAACTACACCTAAACTGTGAAATAAATGTAAAAGGAAAGATAGGTATTAGAAAATTTAAGATTTGGAAAGAAAATCAGAATGTCATTAATTTATTTCATATCTTGACTGCAGATTAGAAGTGAAGACTAACTGAAGACAACTGCTGCTTAATCCTGGATGTCTCCGCTAGATCTCTTGTGACAACTGTGGTCATTTCTTCTCTGAACCTAAGGTCACAATCTTTTTAAGCCCTATAGAAGGCTGCATGTTTGCTTCACTCTTTTTAACTGGCTTCTCCTTCAAAGATATTTTAAAGAATATTTACCAAGGAGATTTTTTACTTAGTTTTGCTTTGCTGTTTAAAGTAGCAGAAAGAAGAAGGATCAGCCAAGTCACTCCAGACCAATTGGTACTCCTGAAAATGTGTTTTCCCTAATTCTTCCCCAGCACATGTTTTATTTACCTCCAAAACACTCCTCTTATTTTAAACAACTTGCCTACTTAATTTCCTGTTTGTGATCATTGACTGTAAGTAAGTGAGGTTCATTTTCTTATCTGCATCATGTAGGTAATTAAAGGAAATTGAGAATGGGTAGTGAAGCTTTTATACAACTGAGAATGAAGCTGAATGGAGGGCACCGAGGTCAGCAGAGTCCATTATATTTTTATGTGAGAGGCCAGTATGTCTGCCCTGTCCTTGTTTGCTTAGTGTAGGCTGGACAGACTACTAACTGCAAATCTGTTTCTCTGATTTGCCCAGCTGTCCTTGAATAAAGACATCTTCCATTGCAAAATGTTAAATGACAGTGATTGACAACTCTGTGATGAACTCTGCTTGTAACCCCCTGCTACTGTTTTCAGGTTGCACAAGAAAAGACAGAATAAAGAAACATCCTTTGTAATCACCTCAAATGGGCCCTGCTGTTCACTCAATATTTTTTCATTTTAGTTTTCCTCTTCATTGTGATTCTCAATCTGTTCTGCAAAGGCTATAGCTTCAACTATTCCCCACAATATATAATATATATTATTTTAGTACATGGTATCTGAATACCGTTCTTACTTCCACGGGTGAGGAAATAGATCAAATTACGTATCGATCATTAATCTTCATTCTAAAGTCAAGAAACTTAATACAAACTTTATAGTTAAACCACAAAGCACTGCTGTGCATCTTTCACTTTCCCTTGTTCTTCTGTTAAATCAGGACTATTGCAGCCCATGTGCGAATAATATGTTTACAAGCACCTACACAGTTAAGCACAACTTGGAGTATACTGGGAGATAACTAGGAATTTTAGCTACGGGTTCTGCAATCATGCATTTGGTAGTCATGTCACATCTCTCTTTTCTATAGGTCTGTGATGGACTTTCCCAATAATGTCTTCTTTTGGGCATTAGAGACTGCTGCATCATTTCGAGGGTGTAAGAGTCCTATCAAACCAACATTTCAACCTGTATGCGATGCAGGGTCATATAGGACACAGTAACTTGCTTTGCCAGTGAGAAATGTCACACGTAGACCTTCATAAACTCGATAGTTACATTTTACAAGGCCAAAGGGCTATTCTGATAATTAAATTCTGTTTCCTGCATAACACCAGCCACAGAATCATCTGAGAGTCCTGTCTGCAACATCGTTTTCCAGATATGCAGCTTATCATCACCCTTTATTTGAATTGTTAGAATTGTTCTAAAAGTAAGCAACTCATCCCATTTTAAAATATATCTTTTGCAGTTTTCTGGTACTGTGAGGCATTTGAGGAGGTCAACTGAACTAAAATTTAAATAAGGTATCCAACATGGCGAGTACAATGCACCATAGGGTTAAAGAAAATTCAGATTTTCCTTCTACCCACAAAATGTTTGGCTGAAATTACTGATTTATAGTGAGAGCTGAACTATAGATGTATACCACATGTAAACCTTCTGAAATGTTTTAAATCTCAAGTAACTGCATCTTGCCGTCTGTCTATGAGAAAGAAGAGGATACTTGTGGAGCAGACAGAAATGGGATCAAGGTGAGCAACTAAAGTAAACTTGAATATTTTAAGTTAAGTTCAGTCATGGGAACAGTAAAACTTATAAAGTTAATGAGTTCTAGACTTTAAAGAGCAGTTGATTAATTTGTAACAATGAGGGTCTAAAACAAACCAAAAATAGTTTCTCACATTCCAGCGTTGAACCAGTAGTCTTTTCTTTAGTGATGCTGTTATTGAAACTACTTTAGAATTGACTGCCTGCCTGTACATTCCTTTTCTTTATATAGGTACAGTGAACCCAAACACACCATATTTTCAACTTTAATAAACCTGCAACGTGTTTTGCTCTCTTTCAAGTTTCTGATGTAGAAAGAAACAAGGGAAAAGCATTCTTAGAAAATTTGATACCAAAATTAACAGTTTTTAAGCTAAAGTATTAAAAACTCTTGCAATAAACCAGTACTAAAAGTAACTACCAGAATAATAAAAAAGGAGAAAAGATAAGGATCGTTTCTAGCTAATTAGTAGTCGCATCCTCTTTACCTGAACCTTGGTTTAAATTACATAAGCTTCTGGTAGTCTGAGTACATGCTGAAGGACTGCAAAAATCATACATTTGTGATAATGAAAAATAAAAAATAAGCTGCAATAAATAAATGTGGGGTCTTTTTTAGAGCTGTTCTGCAATTAACACTAATAAGACATTATGAAGTAAATTTCAGTTCTCTGCTATCAGAAGTTCTAAGGTATGCCAATATGCAATTTATTTTTCCAAGTTAAAACAGCATATTTTGATCTTTAAGTAACTGGATAGGCAAATCAGAAGAATATTATTATATAATTGGCTTTTGTCTTTTATTCCATTGTACAAAGTGCTACAGAGTATTTTAGTGCAACACCCTGACCTGTCACTTCCACATAGTGCAACAGTGTATAGGAAGTAGCTGTGCTCCAGTCTTTAAAGCACTCTGTAACTGTCCTCGTTTGGGTGATACCTATGTTACCCTTAGTGTACAACAGAGAAAAGTAGCATGCTCAAAACAGAGAAGAACAAGCACTGATAGTCTGTGAGTAGGTAGGTAACTGGGTAATAATGTCTTATAATAGATTCACAAATTCTGAATTTTTCTTTGTGGATACTTGAACTTCTGTACTTAAAAACATTTAAAATTATTTCAATTTTTTATATATACATATATACATCCCCATTCATGTGCTGACAAAAACCTCATTTGACCCTGTTAACTGTATTGTAAGGAAAATAAAAAAATTGCTTAAAGTTCCCAAATTAATCTTCCTTTGCCCATACTCTTCCCAAGAGCACAAGACCATATTATGTGACACAATAACGACAGAAGTATATATTATGGAAGTTATTTAAATTAACCAACATATTTAGACTATGTTTTCTTCACATTTTCAAGTGTGAGTTTGATTTATAAGGAAAGACATTAAATTTACAAAGATGTATCCTGGCAGGCAGCTGGAACACAATCAAGCTTAGATTTATATTCAGAAAACATGTGGTTTTCAAAAAAAAAAAAAAAAGAAAAAAAGAAAAAAAGCCCAAACTGACCACATACTTAAAAGTTTTTCAGCTCACTCCAAAAAGTAAAGTAGATTGAAAAATGGAATTGGAGAAGTACTTGCTAGAATTACTGCTCTGAAAATTATATCTGTGTTAGTGATTCCATTATAAACTCCTATTTTAGGGAGTTTATTGGTAGCCTATAAATGTATATGCTTTGGTCTCAGTTTTATGGGACATAATTCAAACTACCAAAGTTTAAAATGTTTGGGGTTTTTTAGTTTTAGATATAAAAGGTCTAGGACAATATCCCTGTTAAAGACAGTTATAAACATATATTACTAGTTACAAGTTTTAAGAACAAACATAATGTATGTTTTCAAGATTCCTATTATAGACAAAAAGAAATGAAAAGTCATTTCTACCAGCTTATTGAAGCCGCTACATAACACAGGGATATTTAGATTGGAAGCCCTCTTTTAGACAGCAGACACTTGCACAAAGAGCTTCCTCGCTCTGTTTTACACATGTAAAAATACACTTTTAAGACAAACTTTGCAGAGGTGATGTTCCAGATTTTTAGGGTCACCTGGCAGGCTCCATTAAGCAACAGAGCAGGCTGAAGATTTGTAGAGATCTTGAAGAGTGGCTAACATGATGCAAAAGAAGAAAACAAAAATTGGCAGGCAAGATTAGGATATATTTACTACATGATACTGTAATTCATCACAGAGACCATTTCTAAATACGCTCCTTGCCTTCATATACCATATAACAGCTCTCCTTGTCTACTGCATGTGAATGTGTCAGGACAATCAAATGGCATCCAGCATATTAGAGCCAACCCTGCAGTGCAGTTCCTTTCCCATGGGGGCTTTCCCATCCCTTCCTTCCAGGCTTGGTGGCTGGCAGGGAGGAAAGGCAGAAAGCAAAGCCCTCTGCCAGCCCCTGCGCCGTGGGGCACGGAGGAGTCAGGACCGCAGCCCTTGGGCAGCAGCTGTCCCTGGCTGCGGAGAAGGGGCTCCCTCTCTGGCACCCATGCCTCCCACTGGGGACTCTGCCTGCCCTAACTCTCCACTCCAGCTTGGGTAATAGGAAAATGATCTTGCCACTTCTCTAGTACTCCATCGGAGTACTCTCCACTCTACTTTTGGAAAAATGACAGGAGGAAAACAAAGATATGCATAGGATGCAGAGCAACATCCAAGGGACAAGGGCTGCTCAGTATCTCTTTGAAACAAATACTAACTTTTTTATTTATTATCTAATTAGTGGTTAATGCATTTTTACAGATAAAAGATGTGTCAAAAAATAAAAAAAAGTAGTATGGAATTCAAATTGTAAACTTAACTCAATTAACTCGGTAGGAGCAAAATAGTGAGGCTGGGCTACCCTGGGCTCTGTCTCTAGATTTAAGACTTAGCAGAGAAGGCATTGGAAATTTCTAGTTGAGCATGAGAAGTTGAAGAGATAAAGTCGTAAAACTCATCAACATGCAGTTATGTAAATCTAGTACTTCTAAAAATTAATTTATAACTATCTTTCAGGATTTAAAATGGTCTCATTTCAGTAATGGACCTACAAACATAGTTTATAAGAACATGCAAGTTAAAAGTTTTTACAATTCTTATAAAGTTCTCACGTTAGTGATCAGAGAAATCATATATAATTGTATTCTCAGACTTCTCACTTTAAACAGACAAGTGTTTGATTTTTGTTTTTAAATAGCTGCATATGATAAACATCACAAATTTTACAATTACAGACATCATAAAAAGTATAAGCTAGGGCAATGAAACAGTTGAGTGATCACTTAAAAACACCCTGAAGGGTTTAGATTTCACAAGTTCACCTCTTACTTAAAACATCCAAACTACAAACTACTGATGACATTCCTGCTGACCAGAGGTCAGGAGTCTGAAAGACCTTTGCCACTGCACACAGAGCAATAGGAGGTCAGCAATATTAGCTACCAGTAGCAGAGAGTGACCCGGCAGATCTGGGAACTTCTGAAGTACAAAGTTAAATTACAGACCTCTGCTTCAGCATGGAGCTGCTAAAAGAAAATGCAAGCATGCTAGCACATGTGAGAGGGAGGATTATATAAAATAACAATAATTTGACATGGGAAAAACATTATTAGC
Organism: Nipponia nippon; assembly: GCF_047370975.1. NCBI lineage: Eukaryota > Metazoa > Chordata > Aves > Pelecaniformes > Threskiornithidae > Nipponia > Nipponia nippon. The sequence continues at coordinate 80,551,375 of NW_028262358.1, read as the reverse complement.
ACGTCTATACTAACTTGAAAGTCGATTTCCTTTTTTTTTCCTAAAGTTTCCTAAGCATATCAGAGAAGCTAGGTTTCAGTGTACAGGAAGATACAGTAATAGATAATACAGTAATTGTAATTGGTTTACCAAATGGTAAAAAATACGCTTATAGAACCATTCTGTTTCAGAATAGTTTCCTTTTTAAATTGCATACTTTACTAAAACATATTAAAACAAGGAATGAATTCATGATTTTAAGTCTTAACTCTCACAATCCATATTTCATAAAGTTCATGATCACAATCATAATTCAGTGTTACCTTTTTGGCCAGTCCTAATAAAAACCTTTCTTACAATACATTCATTTTTCCCCCAAATGTGTAGGTACTTTCATAGTATTAAGCTGTACAGCTTTCATAGAGGTGGCTTTAGTTCACTCTCAGGTTTTTAAGTTAAATTATTGATTATAAGTAAGCCTGTAACACTTGCACAGTTTAAGGAAAAATAAACGCAAAAGAAGACTAAAATAGGACAAAAATAAGAGCAAACATCTGAAACTGGTATGGCATACACATTATTCACCTAGAATAAGTTACTTTGACCATAGCAAATAAATATAAATGGAATTGTAGAAATTCCATTTATAAAGTGAATTATAGTGATGTGAGAGAATTATTACGTTTTATCAGTGGAAATGGTATATTTGAGATTTTCACCTCTCCAAGATGCCTGACTTTTCCTATTACTTTTCATGAGAACGCTTTGAACCTGCACATTCTGAATGCATTATCATCACCCTTTTTTTTTTTTATCTTAATACCTAGATGGGGCAGTGACCCACAACTTTCTTCCCCTGTAATCTCAAGTCATATTATAGGAAAGATTTAAAACCGATTGGTTTTGGCTGTACTGAAACCAATGGTATTGCACTAATACAGAAAAGCTTTTCAGTGCATGAACTCAGTAATATGCTAACACAAAACTGGGAAAATCTCTCTGCGTATACATTCAAAAGTCTGATTGTCATGAGAAATCTGCTTCAGTTCCATTTGGACGTTTGTCCATGTTTTGAAGCTGAGCTTGGCTGAATCAGCTGGCTCAACTACTGATTGAGATGATGATAGCAATAAAAATTGTAATAGCAAATCTTGGCACACAGCTTTCCCTGGGAAAGCGATCAGTCATTTTTCATCTTTGGCTTTGATCCTCCATTGGGATCTTCCAGTGCAGAGCCCAGACCCAGGGAAGACGTTAACAGATCCCTGCATTAAGTTAATGCTACTCGGCATGGAGACAGGAGTAAGCGCTACTAATTCTCTATGTGAAATGGGGCCCATACATACTGTATATGTTAATGGCAAGCTGTAAAAGCTCTGTGTGTTGAAAAGTGGATTTCAGATCTACTGACCTGTGGCAGCTTCCCTAGTGGGGAGCCACAAATGCACACTGCTGCATTTTTGTACTGGATTAAATTCCAGATCTAGACTACTATGTGACCAAAGACAAAAGAGAATAAAAAGTTCACAGGCGTGAATACCTGTCATCACATGGTGAAATGACTAGCAGCCTCTGTTCAAGAGAGGCTCAAGCCCAGAGTAATAGAACAACAATATGAACTGGCAGAAATAGATGGGAAACTTGGAAGGTGCCTACATGCACAATGTCTTTTCAGCAAGCCAATGCTACTGGTCTCACTCTGAGCACTTTTAAATTAAAAGAGTTTAATATAATAATAAAAAACCACAACTGTAAGAGGAAGTGACAGCTGCTGCAAGTAAATTTCAATAAGGGTAGCTCCCTGCTGATAAAAACTGGCACGTCTTCACTCATTTTGGTGTAACTATGTGGATTAACATTGCTTGAAAACCTGACCCAATGTTTTGAAGAACTCAAGAGTTACAAGGTAAAGCAGAGACAGAAGACACTGGTAATTACAAGGGTGGGGAAGAGGGCTAATCATGGAGAAAACTAAAAAGTCAGTAAAAGAAAAAATATTTGAAGTCTGTTAAACAAATAGACAATCTGTAAGTATTTTGGTGTGCTTGATTTGAGGAAGTTATATCAACATTTCTGTCATGAATGACCAGAAGTCTGATACAGCGACATGGCAAAAATGCCCTTGTACCACACTTGACCTTAACAGAACATCCCATTACCTGAATGGGACGTACCACGCATTACTAGGGCAGATCTAACCCTTTTTGGATGGCCAGTGACAATTTTTCTTGGTGATGTTCACTGCACGCAAATTTGTGAGAATACTGTAAACTCAGTGTTGCTACACAGACTTATACCATGTCTTTTCTACCTGTAAATAAAGGCATTAATCTAAAATACACTGTAAAAGCTGTATTAAAAAAAAAAATTAGAATGAAAAGATAACTCATGATTAAGAGAGTTGCAGATATTTTGCCTCTGGTGTAAAGTTTTAAGAACTTCTTTTAAAAGACAAAGAAAACAGAGATTTTCAGTACCAGATGTCTAGGAAGATCCCATTTGGATTTGAGCTACTTAAATTTGCAATCATGTATTTATACATCTAACAGAGCTTCTGTTTCCCCTAGAATCTGAAAATTAACTAGCTTTGTAGCATCTTCCTTGATCTGCCACCCGTGCCCTGAGGATTAGAGACTCCACCTGAGCTTGTTTTACAAGCATAACAGAAAAAATTAATCTCTGCTGGCAGCGTTCCCACTGGGATACTGATGAATAATGATATCCCTCTCTTGCTGCCCTCTCAGTCCACTAGAAAAGCCACTCTAACCCAGCAACGTGGAAACTGCTGAAACCATTCCAGCTGTGGATTAGCAGGCAGTCAAGCATCCATCTGTTCTGTGTGAATCAAGAGAAAGCAAACACGCATTCTTATAGCTAAAGAAGTATTAAAAATTAGCATCTTATACGACTGCATATAGTAAATATTAAGACAATCATATACAAAAGAAAAAATAATCTATTATCTACACCTCATGTTGTTTACATTTGCTTGCTGCCTTAAGCAAATGATAAGACAGCTGGAATTCATCTCATTAACCTACAGAATATTGTGCATTCAATGATTTAATATGTTTAAGATAAGATTTCTTAATATCGTATGCATCAGTTGTACCTAAAAATATTTTGTAAGTAGACATGCATAAACATACTAAATAAATATAAGCGAACATAGTAGCATGCCTTCACCTTGACAGATTTGAGACCTGTTGTGACAGGGGATTTTAGCCATTTTCTCACCCTCTAAGGTGAGAGGAATAGACTTGAGATATGTTTCTGAAAACTAGTAGTCTGAATAATCTCTGCTGGCTTGCTAGTCTTTTCCACTGGAAGACAGAAAGGAAAGGCAGGGGGAAGTTGGCATGTGGACAACCCAATCAACTTGGTGATGTCTGATTTGACTCTTCCATGGGAAATAGGACAATGATCTCCTGTAAATTAAGGAAAGCTGTATTTGAGTGTCATCCCAGATAAAAATACTTAGAAAAGTGCATAATTTGTCAGTTTTCACATACAACAATTCCAATATTTTGCCGGATGCCTGGCCCACATTCATTAAGCTGCAGAGGTGAAGAAAATCTGCAACTGTTTGTTCGCTAAAAGCAAGCTTCCTATGCATACCAAATTTACAAATATATATATATAAACACTTTTTCAAATGCTAAAAAAAGTTTTGGCCTTTTGGTAGCAAAAATCCCTCTGCAATTTCTTCTGACATTATAGGTAGCATGAGCTACCTAAGTAACTGTGAAATAAAGCACCTTGTAAATACTAAGCAAATAACAGTAGAGGCCGATTTCTTAAAAGTTCATCTGTCATAATACATAACATCAACATTTAAAATAAAATCCAACCTTCTGAAGCTAGCCAGGTTCCATCAGGAAAAAAAAAAAAGAAAAGAATGAGACAAAGAAAGAATCTAAATGTAAATAGGAAAATACAAGTGCCAGATACTTCATTAAGGACTGATCAGTAATCCTCTTATGTCCTTTTTTTTTAAACTACTATGCTAAAGGAACAATATATGCTGGATACCAGTCTTGTATGATGTAATTATTTCAGCCAAACCAATCCTTATCCTGAAATTTCTGTTCCAATCAGAGAACAAGCTACGAAATGCCATCCTGTTTCTTAAGAGTTTTATAAGTCTGAGCAATAACTTCTTTGCTGACAGAGAAAAACATTTGTGTGCCTTTAAACAGCAGTCAGTGAGGCTGAGTTGGCGTCACTAAGTGAACTGAATTCTGTGAAAACAAATTAATCAGCAATATAATTGTAACTGCTATAATTTATAGTACAATAGTATAATTCTATCAAAAGCAAAGGTAATAACTAGAAACCAGTGCAGACAAAAGAACTGCAGGCTGCAGAGGGCCTAAATTTGCCTATCACGCTTTATTTACAAATTGGGAGGCACAAAGTAGGTAGAACTTGTGCTGACTTGCTAAAGGCACACCGAGCTTGTAAGACTGCCTTCTGGACTAGTTGGGGCACGCAGCTAGAGAACCCACAGCCATTTATCAAAGCAGCATTGCGTATTCTAAAATGTTCAGCTTTACCTTAATAAAGATGCAGTTTAGAAGTTCAGTTTTGTTTCAGTAAACACAAACATTATTTCAACAAATATATTGTATATTTGAAAACAGAGCCATATGACATGACTGCTGAAAAAAAGCCATTTCATCTCCAATATGAATACTTTGCAAAGCATTGGCTGCATGTACACAACTATGCATAGTTTGAAATCTCTCATAATGACGGTGGCTACCAGTCTAACTGCCAAGTGGTAAGTAAAAGACTTTTGTGCTAAAATAAATAAATAAATCAATGGTGTGCAGTTGAATTGCCTGCAACTTTAAGCAGTCAGCTAACCCAAGCTTGCTATCACTGAACTTGCTTCTAGCATATATACCAAGGACAAGCATTGATTTGCCACAGATGGCAGCCAACGTTCACATTTGTAATCACAAGACCAGGGCAGTACTCGTATCTACCCCTGCAGATATAAGTGTAATAGCTTCCCGGTTCATCAAAATAGTTTTTATTGGTATACATGAGTGCTTTGCTGCTATAACTGCATCTATAGCTCCTGTTAAAGGAATTTATTTCCTCATTTTTCTGACAGAAAGAGTTACTAAAGCAGCTGTTTGAAATGGGGATATAGCCTGAGGCTACTGGCTTCCACTGCCACAGCTATATACACTTTCAGAAGTTTTTCCCTTGGATGCTGCACTGCAATCAAAACAAATTTAAAAAAAAAAAAAAGAAAAAAAGAAAAAAAATTAAAGATACTACATTACTTCCAAGATAACAGTTCTCGTCTTATGGCCTACCTCAGCGGAAATGTATGTCAGAAACCTTTAAATTCAACTTTAAAATAGGTATTATTTTAACTTTTCTGAGTATTGATTCAGTTTTTAAAACTAGAAAGTAATGACAGAAGTTAAGTAAGAAGATTGGAAGGAAAAAAAAAGAGATCTGTTAATCGGAGATTAATTAATTAATTAATGGAGATGGGAAGGTTTTATATTTTCTGGTTTTGAATGTAATTCTTTCTTATTGACACCATAAAAATGAAAGACTTATGCCATGTTCAGTTAGCTGTCAGTGGTGGGCATTGTCATCTTAATTTACCAACTGATTGCGCTTGTCTGGAAAGGTGGGTAGCATATGCTGCTTTCAAACTAAAAATCATACAATCATTTGGAAAAAGAAAAACAAAAGAAATGTGTCATGATGTTAGAAAAAAATTACTATATTCAAGTACTACAGCAACATTCAAAACTGCTCCATCTACTGGGACTAGAAAAAAATCAAGACAAATTTAATGTGTGAGTATTCATGTGTGGAAGTACTCTTTCTGCTACGTACAAGATATTTTGAATATACGGGATATAGATGATGAAATTTGGATGCTATTAAAATTCACTGTAGCATTTTGTTTTATTTTCATAAAGCCAAACACAATTTTCAAATTTAAATTATTTTATTAAAGACACTGTGATACTATCTAGATGTTCCAAGTGGGAACTGATGCCGAAATGTTTTAAAATCTTAAAATCCAGAGAATATAGGCTGTGTAAAAATTAAGTAAATGATCCTGGAAATGCCTGTGTTTAGGATGAAATTTATGCATTGAATAGTCCTAGGTATGGATTTATTGTGAAGAAAAGATTTAATGGTAAGAGGTAACAGTTTTCTCCTATTATAAGGGGTCACTAAAATATGCATAATTGCTGAGGCCGGTTCCTATTTGTAGAGTGGCCCCAGCAGTCATGTTCATATTGTTGAGAATGCACGATATATGTGAAATCAAATATGTAAGTTCTTTAAAGGTTAGCATGTAACATAATTGCTTTTCATCTGATATAAAGTTTACATAATAAAGTATTTCTATTCTTGACACTGAAATGCCATATTTAAAAAGAATAACATAATGAATACAGTCTTGCTGTACTTTTATGCCTCGAAGAAAATCATAGTAGCACCTTTATTTCCTTCTAAATTAAATGTAAATGTAAATTTAAACTAGAAAATGACTGGCTTAGGAAGAGTGATCTGATTTTTTTCTGAAATGGCTATAGAACAGAAAACCAGTTTTATATAATACCTTAAAAAAATCAAAAGCAATGTTTCTGCCATGGCTTGGAGAGAAAATATTACATAAACCAGCTCACATTAGCTTGTTCTTGGACAATATTTTTGTAACTTATTAATTCCTCCTTCCCTGCCATCTAACTGGAGACCAGTTGAAAAGATGGTTTTTCACTGAGTCAAAAACCTTTGTGGCCCCTTCATGGGAGACTGAACCAGCAGCTTTAAGACAGAATCCTGCTACGGAAATAAAATTATTTTAGACTGAGAGTGTAAATATTCACAAAGACTCGCATATTTCCCTGGTTAGAATAGAATGTGCCAATGATGATGAACAGAAAATAAAGCTATAGGTTAATTGAGTTACCTAGAATCTCATTGCATAAATACCTAACAGGTAATGAAAGACAGATAAGGCATTAATAACTTTAGTCTTCTGCTATCTATGTATCTGGGATGAAGAGCGCCTGTTTCATGAACCTCTTCTACCTTCCAAATCTGCTACTCCAGCAATGCCAGATTTTCTGCTGAGTTCCAAAATACTTAGTCTAATACAAGCCACTGTAACAAAACTGTGTCACTTATCAGATAGAAATATAGGGAAGAGGTATATGGATACCAAACTTATAAGCCCATGTTTATATCACAGAAAGACGGACACATACGCTCCACTATAACACAAATACCATGTTGCTTTGTCCCTAAGCTCCCCAGTTAGAAAGAAACCTATCTCTTATAACCAGTTTACATGAAAGACAGCAGTAGGCACAAGAAAACCAACCAGTTCTCTCTTGTAGGTAGAATTCAAAAACAGAAATAAGGGACAACATGCAGATAAAACAAGGGATGAAAGATGGTAGTGTTCTCCACTGTCCGGTATGAACAGATATGACAAAGTATTTGCTCTGTAAATAAGAATACTAACCAGATAACCAGATAAGTGTAGTAATAAATCACCAAAAATCATGCAGCTAGTGGATCTAGTCATCACAGTCCTGATCAATCATCAATACAGACCTACTTTCCTCAAGGTACAACAAACCTACATTTGATTTTAAAAAGATTTGTGGTGACTGCTGCTTTAGTACAGAAAATGACAAAAATTACCGCGAAGTATCTCACACTGTTTTTTACCTAGACCTCTGTTTTAATCTCTGCACCTAACTTTCAGAATAAAAGGAAACAGTCTTTAGGTACCTCAGGGAAATCTAGCCTGTCAGTAATAATTCATGAACACTTTCTCATCAATAATACTTAATGCAAGAAGCACCATAACTCAACAGTGATTAAGCTCATTTGGATTACTACTGTCTGAAGCACGGTTAGGAAAGTTTTAAAGAAAGCTCTATGGAAAAACATCAAACATTTTCTCTCAGAAAAATTACAGGTCCACTAGCACAAGTCATTTACAAAAGTAACTGCATCTGAACTTCGCCTGCTAACTGCAAACCCAAGACATTAAACATCTCGAGTACAGATTTACTGAGAGGAGAAGGGAAAGTGTGAGGGGATTGTACTCCACCTATTTGTATCACTTACTACTGTATACTTCCAACATGACTGCGGGGCTGTTCCCATGTGCCATGTTCCTGTCCATGTTATGGATACTGCAACCCCTAAACCATACTGAAAAAAATTCCTTTGATCTTGCAAAATGCTGGCAGATGATCAAATGAAAAGATAAAATAAAAACAGAGAAAAGAACAGATACTGGAGAAGACTATGAATGGCCTTGACTACTAAGTGGAAACAAATCTTGGTATCCAGTGACTTTTTTGAGAGACCCATCAGCACTAGAAAGAGGATGACTCAAAACTACTTTTTCACATGAATCACAAAGATTCATTGATAATTCATTGGTGAATGATCCTGAATTCTGAACTCTCCCATCAGCATGGCAAAATATCAATCTGAAACTCAAAATCCCTTACTCAATCTCAGATTTAAAACCCTTAATATGATCATAAATTTAATTTCTGAATTCTTGAATGCAATCTTGCTTTTTTCCTGGTTTTGTTTTAAACAAGCTTTTGCTCCTTTTTGAGTTACACATTGCCAATTTGGTAAAAACTTGTATATATCCCATTTCAAACCCACAACATCAGTATTTTCTTTGTTACAATTGTACACTTCTGCCTTCCTTATGTACATCAGACATCTTGTAAATGTCTAAAGGTTTGCAATATTATGAACAATGCCAACAAAAAAAAGACCCACATGTCACATCTAGAAAATCCTGCAACTGCAATTGAGAAATGTTTTGGATGATTATTCTTAAATAACACAGTCCAAAATTCAAAACTTTAAAACTGAGTGATCAGCAGAATAATCACAATTATAATTATGTTTTGCAATGATAATAGGCCTTTTTGTACTATAGCTACAGCTTTCAGTTCCAGCATCATTAAGAGATTCTTCAAATTACTTTTTAAATATCCTTCTCCCTCAGGATTTTCACTTATACCTAATTAGACTACTTACCCCATGCCATGTAATTCCCTATTGCCAAAACTGCTAAATGCTTCAATAAGAAGGAGGAGGGCACCAGCGGAGCAAGGCAGATGTAATGTCATTGGTTAACAATAGAGGTGTGAAGCAACTGCTGTAATTATAAAACTCATTAATTCACAGTGTTTAGGGGAAAAAAAAATCCTTGGCAATAACTCTGTTGAAATGGCAAGTGTTCTTTTTAACACTACATCAGACTGAAAAAAACCTTTCAATTTACACCTTCAACAAGACAGAATAGTAATTCCACTAGTAATTATGAAAATCAACATCTGCATAAAATGTAAGGAAAAATTGTCAGGTATAATGGCATCCAGCATTTATACATCCTTTTCATCTTTCAAATTGACACATGTGGCACATTTTGACCCCTAACCGTTTTTATTTTTAGTCTCATTCCTCTTAAGACTGTAAATGGACAACTTCCAAGACTCTATTTCCAGAAAAAAAATAATTAGAAAGAATTAAAGCAAGATTAATGAATTTTAAATGTTACAATCTCTGCCCAACAGTAGAGTCCTAGGTTTCATCTACAACAGAAATATTTGCCATTTACCTTTGTGCTTCATGGATGGTGGCTATTCAAAGAGATGAGGAGCCCTGACATAAGATAGGCAGCACTAGGTTCTGCTTCCATCATTCATCTTCCATATGCTGCTCACTAGCTTAGGCAGTGTCACGAAATGTCCCCCATCTCTGCTAAAGCTATTCTCAATCTTTCCCTGACCAAATTTGTCTGAAAAAAAATTCTGAAGTTTCTAGGTGGGGAAAATTTTGTCTAGAGAGAAGAGATTTTAAAGAGACAGCAGCTGGAGTAAAGCTCTCACCTTGAATACTCAACATTATATTATTTAACTTCTGTTCACTAGTGGGTATTTCTTCCTAAAATTTCAGTTATTTTACATACAGTATATATAGGAATTGTGGTTGATTATCATTTTGACTTCAGCCGAATACACTGAATTTCATTTCATATAGTTTGCAATGTTTTCTGACAACAGAACAACAGATATTGCAGGGTCAGTGATACCAATTCGCCTATTTAGGCTGTCTAACACTTCCCATTATGAAAGATTACTATGGCCTTTATTTCTGAGCTGTAACACTCCGAATGTTTGCAGTAGGTGATTTAAATTTATCAGAAAGAAAGTCTCTGTACTAGAAAAGTGGCTTTCCTAGTGTCATAAAATGCTGATCAGGTTTTGTTGAGATGCAAACTGTTGAATAGCTCTATTTTTATTTTTCTTCTTGTATTTCTCCTCAGAGAAGTTTTGGCAGCATGTCAAAATAATAATGAATATAAAAGTAACATACATAAATACTATAAGACAGGACTCTAGATTTTGAAGTTAACACTTGGAAATCAGAATATTAAAGAATTTGGGCCACTTGTATAATGTATATAACAGAGACTATAATCATAAGTGGGCAGAAATAAGTTTTCCTGGATAATATTCAGGCACTCCTTGTTTTCAAATATGTACGTACAAGTGGAGTTATACCATTTTGAAAATGAAGATTTTGTAGATATAACTACTCAAGTACTTATAAAGGAAAATGGAGTAAAACCTGATTCTTTTATGATGAGAATGTAATACTATCACGCTGCATTGTACACCCTGTCTCCAGATTTGTACCCTAAAATCTTTTGCCTTGCATTGCACTTCTCTACTACACAGTCACTAGACTAACTGTATGAGCTGGCATTATTGCAGGTTATGACCTCAGGGATTGTAAGGTGGCTGGGAGAAGGAAGAGAAGGCATTTTAGGAAACAGGTCTTCCCCATATGTCTCCCTCACTTCTTAAAGCAGCTGTATCTTCCCGATTGTCCCAGTGCAAAGTGATGGCCCTGGTACAGATTTTGGATGTTGATATGCAATTATTATTCTGGCATTTTAGTATTATACCTAACTTACTTAGAAAAAACTAAATATCAGATTTGTATAGACCTTGAACATTATAAAGGGACATAAGAAAAGAAACAGGTATATCCAGTAATTTTGATGTATTGATTAGATGAAAGACTTGAAACATCAAAAATGATTCAGGTATATTACTCAAAACAACAAAAAATGAAATTACAGATCAGGGAAGAAAGGCCTTTCTTAATTTTGGGGTGTTTTTTCAAACACTTGTAAGTGTCTTTAAGAGTCACGAGTTACGTATATTTAAATTAAGAAAATATCAGCACTTACTGTCAGAATTAAGAGCAATTCTTCAATGTTGCTTTCAGGTTTCAACTGATCTTTGAACATCCCAATAGTTGGATGCTTCAAATAGTAATAGGAAGCAATGCGGCCATATGTCAGAGGTTCAATGCTGCGATTATCCTGTTAGAAGAGGAATCAAATATACGGGGTTCAATATAAGTGATTCCTACAAAACTGTGAAATATTTTAAGACTACTTTATAAAAGAGAACAGCAAAAATGACTTAGCATCATAATTTAGCTGCAACCCCAATCAAGCTCAGTTTTCAATGTATGTCTTACGAACAGCTCCATAGACAAACTCCTTAACATCTCAAATCAGGAGCATGTATCTTGCTGTTCCCAACTTTTAGGAGTATGTATCTTACTGAATCTTGTAAGGCACAGATTAGTCTTACCTCCCCAATTTCAATACAGTAGGAGCATTCCAAATCAAACAGGGATTTCTCAACAAGGTTTGAGAGGTACTTATTCATAGTGTCATGGCTCACATCATCCAAGTTATAGTAACTAGATAAATTGAAAACAGATGCATTACATGAGTACTTTTTACACTCTGAAGATTTTTAACAATAACGTCTTGTAGGAAAACTTACAAGGCTGCTATAATACACACACATACTTGGAACAGCAAATATCCACATTAAACAATTAAACACAGAACTATTCCCTTATATAGTCTAACAAGAAATTAATGATTCTTAAATGGTTAGTGGGAGTAACCAACATAATACAAGCATGTACATAAGGAAAGATGGTAATTTATCTGTCTATTAATAGAAAGCTTGATACAAACAGAACTGGACTGGCTATATTTTGTTAGTGGGAAAATTCTCCTGATTGCATAAATATATTTTCCTGATCCTATAAGTATGAAAGTGAACAAGCAATAGTAACACAAGTAACAGTATTTTAACTTCAAGAAAATGGAAGGAAACCCACCAAGGATAGCAACTGGTCTTACATCCTGGAACTCTGAAAATAAAAACTAGACATATAGTGATATCTCTTGAAAAAGTAACCTTGCACCAATCCAAATGCTGGTGTTTGTTGTTATATTTCTGTGTCATTTTATTCTCAAAGTTAAAATTGCTAAAAAAAGGAATAGGGTATTTGTCAATGTGGTTACCTCACATGTTCATTTTCAGGTAAAATTGTTTAGGTAAACTATATAGAGTAACAATGGTTCTTAGTTACCTGTATGGAGGAAAATATTTATAAAGTGTGCCAAAACATATTGTTATGCCAGCATATAAAAAAGACGCAGTGACTGAAGTTTGCACTCCTTAACTGCAGAACTTAAGCTGTATTATAAGATTCTTACTCACACAAACTAACATAATTTCAGGGAGAGCTTTTACCTAGAAAACTCCAGATAAAAATGTAGTACGAACTTGTGTCCTAGATTCAACAAAGGCACCGATTCAGAAAGTAACAATTAAGTTCAATGAGCAGTAAAGAAAAACTGAGCATGCTCAGAAAGTTTAAAAATTCTGAATACAAGCAATTAAATCATGCAATTTCAAAGTGGAATTCAAGCAAACAAAAAAATTTGATTATTTATTGAAATGTTAAAAAGCACAGTAAAAAAGGTTCTCCTGCTTATTTAATTCTGTAAAATACTGTTGCACAAACAGACTACTGAGATTGCTGCAACGATGAAAGATGCTCCTTTGTTCATACTGGCTGCTTTACTAAAATTTCCTACTGTTACAATGTACTCAGCAACCCCACTGGAAACAACAGCACATGCTGTAATGGAGAGTAGGTTCTTTCAGTGTTATTTTGTGCAGGTGAACAACAGGCTGCAAAATACTGTGCTGAGATTCATTTTATCTGATTTTACATAGTTACAGCTACACCTGAGTTAGTCTCTTTAACTCCCTTTACTGCCAACAGAGAAAAACGTGCTCTTGCAGAATGCTATTCATCTGAAGTATTTTATATATCTGCTTTAGGATGCGGTGAAATGTAATCACTGACTGGAAAAAAAGAACTTTAGACAATGAGTTCAGTTGTTGATGCTATATTTGGGCAGATGAATCCCATTCTCTGACTTAAGCTCTATTTCATTTACTGTAATGCTGCTGTTAGCAAATTTCAAAAGATGGAATTGCGTTTTTAGATACTACAAGCATCCTTCCATGACTGTTTCGTTAACAGAATCTGATTTGCATTATTATTTTCTTAAAGAGAGTTTTTAACATTTATCTTTTTGAATTGCAATAGCATAACTGAAAAAAGCCTGCATGCTAAATAGCAGTACAGTCATTTCCAGATTTTTTCTCTTGTTATTAATCCCAAATTATGGAGTTAATTCTCTGGTGCTTTGAATCTTCACTTATAATTGGGTAAAGTTGGAGTAAAACACTCCTACCATAATAAAAAGATTAAAAAAATCTGTTCTGATAGCAGGAAACAGTCAGCTATATTAGACAACAACAAAGTGTATATATATATGGCAGTGGAGTTTTCAACTCTGTGATATTTTATATGGATTCATGCTGAGATGATCTCAAATATTTAAAACATAGCTATTGTCCAAAACCAAACCAAACCAAAAGAAATATTTATATTGACTAAAAAAGTTTTGTATGGTAGACAGCCATACATTATCAGCCTTATGCAAAGAAAACTTATTTGTAGAAAAAGTACTCTAACGTTGTTTTCAATACAACTTGATTTTCATGAGCCTCCTTTTAAATTTACTGAAGTAATACAATAGTGATAAAAAATGGTCAATATTTCCATCTGTACTTTTTATCTGCCTGACACCGTAACACCGAACACATTTAGATTCTGTTTATTAGTGGAAATTGCTTTGTAACATTTTATTTACCTTCTGAAAATAATCGAGCAAATGAACCACGTAACTTGTTTAAGGATGTGAAAAGATTTTTTTTTTTATACATCTAAACCGCTAATGATTCATTAGTATTTTTCTCTAAATTGACTACAACACTACTGAAATGATTCTAATTAAGGCACTTTGTTGTCACGGTATGCAGACTTTCACCGTATCATTGCAGCACTATTATTTGCAGTACCACAACATTGATGATGAACACTGATAAAACAAAGGAAGAGATATGGGCAATACACTGAAATTCTTTTTTGAGACTGAAATTTAAGACAGTAATTCAAACAGATTTTATCTTCTGCTCTGCCTGATTTGCAGTATTTCACACTGAAGTCATAATCATAAAAGGCATTATAATGCCTTTTAAAAACCATGTGAATTTTAAATTTGCTGATTTTGGTAATTTTTTTGTCAGAGGAGTAAATATATAGCTGCCTAGTCCAAATAAAACAATGTAAAGAAAAATCTTAAATGGTTTGTAATCTTGAGTGAAGTGGTACCAGTGTGTTTTAACTACTATCTATAATGGGGTAAATATAATTTTGAGCACACCCACAGGAGCTTCTTGGTCACTCAGCACATTTTCCCCTAATAAAAAGCAAAGCCATTCATCTAGAAAGACTACGTTAAAATCATTAGCGAAAACAAAGGTATCGTGACATTAGACGGTATTTTGAATGCACAGGCATAAATGCAAGTTGAATTTTGCATGTTGGTATGCTCCAAGTATAAAAACTGCATTGTATGAGAGTTCCTCTATGAAGCTATATTACCTAACTATTTAATTACAGATAAAGAATAAAAACAATGCAGTTTCATGCTCACTGCATTGAATCATCTAGTCATTATTTTCCCTTTGCTATAAACAGCCAGCCTACCTTTTTATCAGCACACCATTTCATTTATTTCACAGTGAAGCCCAGTTTCACAATAATTGACTTGTCAGAAGCTCTAATTTATGAGGCTGGGCTCTGTAAGCCTTCTCCTATATTGGACTCAACCTGCACACAAGCAGGGTTGAATATTTACAATGCTGTTAACAGGTGCTGAGTTGTTTAATGATTCTAATAGCCAGAAGCGTACTGAGAAAGCCAGCGGGATCACAATTACAGGCTGAACACAACAATTACTTGTCCCCTGAGAGGTGTGAAAGTCAAAGGCAGTTTTATCCTAACAGCATCTAGCACATGGGCTAGACAGGCTAACTTCCATTAGTAGTCCATTGGGAAAAAGCAATAACAAAACCCTAGGTATCATAACAATTTACAAAGTATGTAAAATTTAAACAATCAAAAACTGAAGGAACTTTTTATTGTCTTTTAAATAATATATTTAAAACCCCAAACCTTGTAGAGCTTAGCAAGAACAACAAACCGTGAAACGTGAACTTATTTCTCTAATCTAAGGAAGTGTGGAATTTCATCAGCTGAGAAAGACAGAGAGACGTGCAGGAACATAAAATGTAGATGAAGTTACACAAAACATTTAGGATTTAATGTGAATGGTGGCAATCATTTCCTGTTTAGCTTATGTAAACCTGACCCGAGATCTCTCTGGGAAATTTTTCATCAGCCTTGAAATGGTCCTGCTATAACTGTCAATGCTGTGAAGTCATTTGTTACAGCACCATGTTTTTTATGTTCAGATTATACGGTAGTAATAGTGACACACATAATGAAAATCGGTGGCAGAGTCAGCCAAAAATATTAAAAGAAAAAACTTGCTAGCCAGAAGGCCTTTTGAAACAAATGCACAAAAAAGATGATGCTACAGCATTCACTTGATAGCAAGAAAGTGTGCTTTCTGAGATTTTGTAGTCCTGAAAGCAGAATTTTGTTATGCACAAGTGTGGGGGAAGCACAGATAGTCATTTTTGTAAATCGCTTTACTGCAGTCGTCAGTTGTGTTTACTTTCATCAGCTTGTGGCCTTCAGCAGCTGCCATCTTTAAATGGTACCATGGAAATGGTACTGAGTGTATGGCACAACTGATGGACCTTCATAGCCAGAGAGCTATGAACGAATGCACCAACTCACTTCTGTTGTTAAGGCATCACTGACTGTCTCTGGAGTCTGTAACTGGCTTGCTAAAATGCATTACAGCATGCAAAAATGCTGCACACAGTAATCTCTATCTGTATTTTACTTGTATCGTATTTTCTTGCATTCATATATTTGCTTATGCCACATATGAGAAATAGATACATTGCTATCTTTAATCAGTTTTTAGTACATTGTACATTGCGGTTATTTAGGAAGATCAAAAAAGAGTCCAGTCTTTCTGACATCAGCAAGTACTTGCCTCCACAGCAGTGCTTTTAATTAAAATATTTACAAGAAAGTTTACCTCCTAAGATGCATTCATAAAATGAGAAATCAGAGGTAATAGGCACACATAAATTTGCTTACATATTGACTGGGCATTTCTTTTTCCTATGATATATTCCAACAGATAGATAATTTGTACAGGTAAATCATAGCCAAGAGTAGGAAGACAATTATGTGACTTTGCTATCTGAACGGGGAGATATGGGGCCTTCAGCTTTGCATTCTCACCTAAGACTGCAGGAGACTGGGGAACAGGAGGCAGCTCAAATACTCAGCAGCCTGGGGCTTCCCAGTCTGAGAGAATCAGAAAAACTTTATTCATGTGAATAGTGTGATAAAAGCATACAATGAACCACATTCCTGTACTTTTCACATCACTGTGACCCTAATAATTTAAAGGAACAAGCTCTTGTTATGAAATTCATAATAATGGCTATAGCTGTTATTTATGATATATACATGCACACAGATCTAAATGTGATGTGTGTTTACCAATTCGAAATATGGATATTGGTAATTACTGCAGTGTAATATACCTGCACCTTCTTAGCTTCTGTTCTTAGTAGCTACTGCCAAACTTTTCCATTTTATCTCTTAATCTTAGCTAATTTAACTTTCTTCAGTAATCCCCCCTGATATAATTCCAAACTAGCCCTAAAATTCTGAATAACTGATTTTGTCACTGAAATTATTCTGTCCTGACTGGCTGATATTAGCTGTCACCTAGATACCAGAAACTATATTGGAACAGTATATAATCATAATTTTCATTCAGATGTTTTATTCACATGTTATTAGACATGCTCAGCTAATCACACTGAGAAAAGGAAATTTAAAGTAAAATATAAATGTATGATGATAAGAGCATCAGTCTGAGGTAATTTAATTGTAATTTATGCTATATTATTCTTTCACTCCAGAAAACTTCGTAGGACTGACATAAAGTGAAAAAAACCCCCTTAATAATAATTCTCAGAATGAATTAATAAAACAATTTTTTCAGGTCTTCACAAGGAATTT
This sequence comes from Nipponia nippon, assembly GCF_047370975.1. Classification (NCBI taxonomy): domain Eukaryota; kingdom Metazoa; phylum Chordata; class Aves; order Pelecaniformes; family Threskiornithidae; genus Nipponia; species Nipponia nippon. Next base: position 80,533,879 of record NW_028262358.1, on the reverse strand, counting down.
ACACAGAAAACTGATTTAATAAGTGTGCATGTATACACACACAGACTCTCATATATATTCATAAGTATATAAAAAACCACACACATTTTAACAGTGATGTGATATGTGCTCTCAGAATATCTAAAAATTAACTTTCCAAATGAAAGCTGATTCTGCTTAACTTTACATATGTTGTAAATTTCTATTTCTCTTTTACTACACATGTATCTGGAAAATATCATAACCTGATTTACAGAAAATATTTCCCATAGCCATTTCTCTTTTGTAGAAAGTTGCAGATTATAATCTTTTGTAAGGGTAAAAAAATGACATAGTCAAGGAATTTTAGCCAAGGAAAGGAGAGAGACAAGCCTCTCAAAATAGCTCCTTTCAAAGAACAGGGCACTTTGCTGATCTGTCTTGTATGATTTTAACTAAGTAAAGAATCTATCGACTGAAGTTGTATGAGGAAAGGAAAACACGTTTTAGTACTGCACTGAAGCAGCACAGGAACTTTGACTTAATGTGCAGATTCAAAAACCTCTACATTTAGGAATAATTGCTTTGGTGGAGGTAAAGAACAGGGAAGAAACTCTGGATATTGAGACTGATACACTTTGATAAACAGTTTTATTTGGGCCACCCCTTTCATATGCACATCATCTCTTGAACAACAAGACATGACTAGTCAGTATGCCCCTGAGCAAAACTAGCACTTGGCTACTCCACTCCCCCAAATCAACAGCTCAATTACTCCTCTTAACTAGACAGTTAAAACCCATTTCACAGATTTCAGATACAGGAGTTCATCAAACAAGAAAATTAAAATGGTTTGATGAAAAGAAGTATTGTAACATGCAAAGATTTTCAACACCACCATTAAAAAAGCCATTATTACAAGTCTAACAAATTATCTCAAGCGTGCCAGAAAAACTTTCGTAATGACTGCATGTTTAGAAGAAACCTGGACAATTAGAGCAAAAGGATACTTTGATCTCTATCTCACAACAAAGGTAGATGAACATTACTTAAATAGTACAAATTGTAGGCATTCAGTAAGGCATTTCATGATACTGGATTGGAATACAATGATCCTAGATTTGTTTATGCAGCTTTAATATACAAGTAGCTAAAACTGGCAATAAATGAGAATATAAATCTTCTGCATATTATCTAAGCCCATTATTTTGGGGATTTACAGCATCACATGCAATGACTTTCATGCCAATGAATCCCAAGGCAATTTAGCAATCATGCATATGGGAATTACTTATTCATCGCTAAGGTACAATCACCTGCTGGCTGGAAAATAGTTCTTGTTTCACAGTGGAGAGAAAGTCAACAAAATTGCTTCGGGCAGGACATGATAAAGAACACTGTATCAAGTGACACTGAGTAGGTATTGTGTAACTACGCAAACCAGAATTCAGCCACTGTGCTCCTACTCTTGTGAAAAAAATAAACCCTAAAACCTTTGGATTATTAAGGACCACAAATAGTTCTTGTTTGGTAATATCCATCATTTCATATGCTCATCTATGGCACAGTAAACTCCATTACTATATTGCAATTTATTCAAAGTTATCTCAACTATCACTGACTTCTCTTCGTAAAACTCTTCAGTTTTCCTTTGATGTACCTCATTCAAACACTGACCACACTGGAACTGCTTGGCTTGCAGGAGGTCTGAAAATACCACAGATAGTAGGTCCAGGAACTGGACTCTACTAACTGGCTAGTTTAGTAACTTTGGACGAAACTTAATAGAATTTATTGTCATGTCAAAGAATGGAAAGCGTGCATATCCATTGCATTTGCACTTGGTATCTAGAAGTGGCCTCTTTGACAGAGTCAATAATGTCCTTAATTTTTCTCCTTGCATGACTGAGTACAGAAGGAATGCTGAGTACCTCCATGTGGATGAGACAGGGGGTGAAGCAGCACAACTTGTGAACTGTTCCAGCCTGCATGTGTGGCGTTCCAATTAAAGACTCCAATTTCATTAGAAACTTAAATATGCATTCCTATCCTGCCGTTATGAACATGACTAGTCAAGATCTGTTCGTCTTGTTTCTCACTACAAAGCCTCTGCATCTCACTAGGAAATATAGTGGGATTTCCACCCCCCCCTCCCCAACTTTCTTCACACAATCCTCTCAGAATAGCAGAACTTTTCCTTAAAAGTTATTGTGATAACTTCAGATTTAGCTTTCCGTAACACTGCACATTAAAGAAACTGCTGAGAAAAAAAGACCATCAGTAAACATGCCAACCTCATACTCCAGTGGGAACCTTCTTTTATATTGGGAAGAGCTTGCCTATTAAATCAAACGACTAAATTTCTATATTCTACACTTACCTTTGGGCTATATGTTGTGTCTTAAAAATCTGCCTACCACTGATACCATGTGATCAAAGCTTGCCAAAGACAAATCAACAAAATCCCTTTAACACAGCAATTTAAGAGCAACACATTTTAAAATAACATTACTTAATTCTTCATACTAAAAAAGAATAGTGCCTGCAGTGGCACAGTTTTTAACATTAGTTGTAGTATGGATCATGTGTAAATTCCAAAGTCATACAACTAAACACAGCTTTATCTAACCTAGACAAAACCAGAATTTAGCTGTTTGTCACTCTCAAGGGAGAAATACCTTCCACATAAATGTATTCATTTTGTTAGTTATGAAGTGAGAGAATCGAATATGTTTTCTTTAGTTTGCAGTTCTAACACTTTGCATTTTTTATTTCCCAAGAACATTAGATGGAAATTTTGTTTTGTGGGAGATTCTCAGCATAGGAGTAGATGCAGAATTCAAAACTAATGAAAACTAAAAAAGAATTAAAGGAAATTATTTTATCACCTGCAGGCTCCCACCAGCAGTTGCCCATAAAGAACCCAGCTGAAAATTCAGCCAAATGTTGTGGACATTAACATGATTTCAGAAATACAACACTCTGGAGTACATCAAGAAATATTTAGTGCTATAAATGCCCAGTTCTTTATTTTCCACATTATTTTTGTGGGTGAATGATCACATGAAAGGTAACATACCATTTACCAAAAACAATGTTGTGGCAAAGGCAAGCTACATTGCTGGAACAGCTCAGAATGATCTGCATACCAGCTGGAGCTAGGCAGGATGATAACAATCATTGAAAATATTGCACACATGGTTTCACCAGGATCCCCTAATGAAAGTAAACTTTATCACAGAGAAACAGCTGATAGCTATTTTCTCATTTATTAGGAAAATCCAGGTCTTAATAGATTTTCTACAGAAAACTGGGCAGGACATATCAATGTGGTAGCTAAAAAAAAGTAACACATTATAAATACAATACCTAAAGGAATGTGATAATCTGGAGTTTTATTTTAGGGATGCCAATGTAGCCCTCTCAATAAGGCTGTTTTATAGTTGTCACTAAATTGTAAAATTATCTGCCAAGAAATCCATTTATATTTAGAGAAAAAAATTATTAAAAAAATGTGCACACAAGTTTTATTCCATGTGTGGGCCAGTAATGCTCTTACATTGGAGACTGCTAAGTATGCTAGGCTCCAACAGCAGTGGGATCACCTTTGGATCAACTCTACCCTCAAGTTACCTTTAGATTAAATTGCATTTGTATTCTATACTCACGTTGGGTTCATTATAAGTCGACGGAAGAAATAAGTCCAGGTGATATAATCCATTGCATCCTGCTTAGAAGTAATAGTTCCAGCAGCAATTTCAGCATTCAAGTGGTCAGCCAGCACTTCTAACAAGCTGAAGAACAGAAAATAAGAGGACTTAGCTGACTTTACAATCACAAAGACAGGTAATATATTTTGTAGAGTTATGCATTAAAAGGTTTATTACTTTTAATCTGAAAATATTATATATTTATCTTCCAGTAAAAGAGAAGAGGGGGAAAAAGGGGAAATGTAATTGCAAGGTCAGTCATCTTCTTTACATGATAGCGGAATGAAGCTCAAATTATTTTTTGATTGAACCAAGAATGTGCAAGTTTAAGTCATTCATGGAATGTATTCAGATGGAGCTAGTCAGTGGTAACTTCTGAATACTGTGTGTTGACCATATGATCACACTGGTTTAATCCAATACAGGATCATATGGAAAGACAAACAGGAAATGAAACAGTGGCAATAGCTTAGCTAATACTTGACAAATACTTGAGGGCTATTAAAATTACATCAAAACTGCTTCCCCCAGATTTTGCCTCATCTTCTTCCAATGTAAAAAAAAAAAAAAAGCTGCTACTTTTACCCAGAAAGATCTAAACTCAGAAACACAGAAGAACAAAAGCAGTTTAAAATTATTCTTACAAAGTAAAATACTGTTTAGTGTCATTAAATGGAACAAAGACCTCCATTAGGGTATCTAATGAGATCATGCCTGGCTGGAGTTCAATCAGGGAATGGCAAATATCCTTAAGGATCAACCTAATTTTTCTGGTATTATAATCCTTTTTCTTTTCCTACTGTTCTTTCCCTATTGCTAAAAGTAAAGAATAATTTGGTATGAGTAGCTGCTTTACTGCTCTTTACCACTGATCACACACTTCTGAAGGTAAGAACTGCAGATGTTCCACCCAGACTGTCCAGCAGAAACTGGACAGATGATTTGATAGCTATGCCATAATAAGGAGTGCTTTCTCTTTTGCTTCTAATGTGCTGTATTTCAGACCCATGATCAGTGAGAGCACAAGGCGTGTCATACGAGTTGTGTACTCAAGTCTTACAACTAAAACATAGACAATGGTTTTTAGAAAAAACTTTAATTAAAAGAATATGAAGTTTAATTTTACAAATTGGAAATACTACACAAAGCTGATAAATCTGCTCTTTGGTAGAACAGATGCGAAAGCATTCTAAAAACTAAAAACCCTCCAAAAAACCCCAAGCAGTTTCTCTTCGAAGCTATGAAGCCTCTTACTTCAAATACTTGATCACAAAAGAGACCAAGACAACTCTAAGTTAATTGGATCACAACCTACATAGCACTTAACAAGATTGCTATTAATATGTGAATCATCATCTGAAAATTTATCAAATATTCTTTGTTTATAGTAAAAGATGGGATATATCAAACTACAAAGTAAATATATACACACAAAATGAGTTACTAGAAACACAGAATATTTATAGTATTCCAAACAGGAACAAGGTGCAATTACTACTGTTATATTGAAGATACGGTTTCTTAATTTAGAAACACCACTTACTAATGAATTGAGAGATTTCCTAGTTTATGCTAGTGCCATACAGTCTGGATATATCATCAACATTTTAATTACACTGCTCTTTCGACTTCTTAGTTATCATTTTGAAGAAGTTCAACTCCTAGCCTTTTGTGCTAAGTGAAATTTGTATGTTAAAAAAAGAAAAGTGTGGTTTTCTAAGGAAATGAAGCTCATGTCTCCACATTCTTTGTTTGCAAAAATTATATGTCTGTCTGTGCACCACAGAAATTAAACTTCAAATTCACCAGCCCATTTCAACTACATTTCACAGGTGGATAGCACTCTCAAGCTCCTACAAATTTCCTGGTCAGATAGAGGTCCCATTATCGCTTATGTTGAGGGATGAAATTTCCTTAGGAGAACAATCCTGTGAATTCTTCATCATTGAGAAAAGCTTTCAGTAATGCTAATACTTTATTAGATGTCTGAGAATTCCTCCATGAAACATGCATCTATAGGAAACCGATGTAACTAGTTCTGCTTCTCGTTGAACAATTAAGTATGTTATAAATATCAAAACCGAGGCTTGAGTTACATTGTGCTGGACAGCAAACTTTATATCAACTAAGTTCAGAGAGGCTGCAAAAAGGTGGTGTTTCTACATTTCTGACAAAAATATTGCAATTTTGAAGTGAAAGATGTGTTGAAAGTGTATTAGTAATAGTTTACACCATGCAGATTTCTTTTTGAACTTGTGAGATTTCAAAGAATGTGATATCTATAATTGTACAAGTATTCTAGGTAAAAAGTGCTAGAAACTCACTTATTTTTTTTCCTATTAAGAATTTGTCACAGAATTTCAGAGAGGGTTCTGAAGGTCATTTATCTGAGAATCAGTCCTACACACTGGCCTTGAAGAACAGTTTGTGCTCTCATTCAAATATCTGAGACAACACTCAGAAGCAGATAAGCATTTGTAGCATTATCTGGGAATGGACTAAAGAGCTCAACAGTGCTTCAAAACTCATGGAAGAAATGATTTTTTTGCCTAAAGATGGATAATATTTTTTTGAAAATTATTTTCCTCTAGGACCCTAATATTTAGGAGATATTTGGCACAGCAATTTTGTTTCACTTTTCTCTGTCCCTCATTTGTAGTATTGTTTATGGTTTGATCAGCTTTTCTGATTGCTTTATCTTTACCTTGATTCCACTGGGAAAGGTTCATAAAGGAATTTTTTGTAGAAGTCTTTCTTAATATCATGAACTAGAATTACAGCTTTTCCTTGGTCATCAAACTGCGGTCTGCCAGCACGTCCCATCATCTGAAGTACATCTGCCAAAGAGACAATAACGTATAAAACAAATGTATTTATCTGAATGTATAAATAAATGTATTTACATCTGTATAATGTGCAATACAGGATTTTTGGATTTCTTTGGCCTCATATGCCCTATGGGTTTTGACACATCTAATTTTTTTTCCATCTCAAATAAATTTATGATGAACTACCTTCTGGCAGAGACTATCTTCCTGTGTACTTGAAGACCACCCACTGCAATAGAATCCAAGCTTACATCTAATATAAATTTCCTCTACTCTCCTTCCATTCCACATCCATCCCTCGTTTGATCATATGTAATTAAAGATGATGAGTAAGAGAACTCAAGAAGCCTACAATGGCAACTGTCTATTATTTCCTAATTTTCAAGTATTTGACTTCACAATAATGAAAGTTCCTTGTATAAGCTTTTCTGCTATATATGATTTCCTAGGTTTTGAATATTTTAGAGGAAAAAAGGTAAAGGCAAATTCTAATTACTGACAGCTATGATCTTTACCACTCAAACTTCAGGACAAGTTATATTAGTTATTAGCACTGGAGTAGAGAAGGTTTCATATCATTTGTTGTCCGTATATCAGATCACAATATACAAATTTAAAAGCAGCTTACCTCTACTACTCTGCCTACACATCATCACTTGCAAATACTAGTTAATGATTTCTATAAACACTGAAAATACTAGTTTATACAAAACATGCTCAACTTGCTACCTGGCCACCAAGATAAGTATGCTTATCATCTGTTTGTGTCTTCTCATAATCTAAGTAGTGCATCTGCATAGGTTGTTTTGTGTCTCACTCAACAGAGCTCTGATTCCTTTTTGGTGCCTCCAACTGCTATTTAACTTCCAAGACACAATGGAAAGCAATTAATGAGTAAGTTTTACATGTTTATTTTAAAACATTTTATGTATTCTCTATGAGCTCTATCATACCTGCACAACATGTGGCTTGCAGTACCTTGCATTTTGAAAAGTGATTTCTTTGGCTTCAGAATCAATAAGCTTTGGGCCCAATGGTCACTTGAGAAAGGAAAAGCCAGAGGGTGTAGAATGGCATACAGCAACAGACAATGATAGGAGAAACAGCCCGATGCCAATAAACAGTTTTTAGTAACACATTTTCACTTGCATACCCATGAGCTATATACACAGCAATGTTCTTTATCAGTTTATTCCTTTTCTTAATTTAGGAGTGACATGAAAATGTAAAATGAAACTAGTCTGAAAATGATGTTTCTGAATAGGTATGCGCACAGGAAGGTGATGAAACAACTTCTTGCTATTTTAATGTGGCGAATTAAATTGTGCGTAATACCATATAGGAAATGGATTTACCAAAAAGTGTCAGGAAATGATTTTTGCCAATATCCACTACATAATTATCCAAAACCAATATTTTCTTTACTGACTATATGTTGCTTGACTGCTTTTAATCACTGAACTAAACTCCTGAAATGTTAAATATGATCCAACTGGCCGACTAAATGTCTGGTAACTGAGAAAAGGCCCTCCCCAAAACCTCTGACTTCACTCAAAGAAGCGTTTTTACTTATTTTGAAATTACTGAACACTCAAGAATGATTCATTCTGCCCTCAGCTGCTTCCTTGGAGCCAAGTGCATCCCTGATACAGAAAGGTAACTTCAGCAGGGAGAAACCAAGTTATACCATGATGGAACAGTGAAGGCATAACTTGAGGGCAACATTAAAGACAGTACTGTGAAATTTTGGAAGTATTTCAGAAAGAACCTCATTACATTTTCATTTTATTGCTGCTGCAAAACTGTACTACCTATCCACAGAACTTCCAGATGCATAAATATTCTCTAGAAAGTTAAAAATAAAAATGCTCTAAGCAAACCACACCACATGTTTCTTCATAAAGTAAGGAATCTGCATTTTCTGTTGCAGTGCAGACAACAAAATCTAAATGCTTCCATCACAGATGGTAGTATTCCATCCCCCTCCCCCCAAGTCTTATTGAAAATTGAAGAATCGAACAGCCCGCAATGTCCAAATCACCTGAATTCAAAAAGGCAATAAAGAGTGAAAGCATAAGCATTCCCTAAAGCCTTTGTGAGTACTTGTACAACAGATTTCTAAAACAGCATAGTAAGTCTTCAATGCTTATCGAGTTTCTGATTTCTTTTGAATATATTATTTTCTCTATTACTTCTCTCCAACAGTCCCACAGATTCAACATAAAATTTAAAACCTCAGTTGATTTCTTTCCTCATCGCTCTTCCCCATTCAGTAATAAAGTCAGTTGTCACTATTCTTCCCGTTGGGACAAGCAAAATACTACTTCTCTGCAGAGACTGTTTGTACTACGTTTACATAAGCCTAAGTCTGTCACAAAATGCAAGTGTGCATGGCTAAGCTCCCAGGTCATACCAGAATCTTTGAACAAGAGAGTTGGTCTGGAAATTGATCCCAAGTTTCCTGCAGAGCACTAACCACTAAATTAAGCTCTATGATGGATTACTTGGAGAAGTAACCCCTGTAGTATTTTCAGTTTGAGCTTTTTTTCATTAGTAAGCTTCTCTTGCTGAAAAGACAGTTCGTGGTTAAAAAGATGCAAGCTATCTATTTACATTACAAATAACGTTTAGATTGTCCTTAGGTGTACATATCTCTGGCATAGTATAGGATTATTTAATAATAAACTTTCTCTTGCAAAAAGAGAAAGGGAAAACAGAACAGGAAACCTGGAATAAATTTAGCTTGTCCTCATTCTTCAAGCTTAGTACCATCCAGACAAATATTCTCCCTGTCTGAACTCTGAAAGAAGTTCTTCCATGGTTCACTTTTTTAAGCTTGTTGAAAACAGTGCAGAAGAGTTTTTGAAAAGTGGAGTTTACTGGAGCCAGAAAGCAATAAAAGTCTATATCAAACCAGAAATTCAAATATTTAATTTAGCTGCTTATTTTTGAAGTATCACTTACTTCCAAGTATCACTTACATCACTGAAGATACTAGACTAGTTCAGGTTTTTTGTTTACCGTCAAGTGACTATGTATAAATTTTATGTTCTCATACATGTGTGATTCAACTGTTCATTTCAAACCATGGCTAAGTTTACTGTTAGAAATCTGTTTCTATTTAAAAAAGGTTTCAAAAATGAAAAAAATGATTTGACGCATGAAAACTTCCTTTTATATAATTAACTAGGTAGCTAAATATGACTTCATGTTGTCCCTTTAATTGTTTAATGTCTATTTTGGATGATACACGTTAAAGGAATTTAGCATGAAGATTTGCAAAACAGAAACATTTTCATTATTACATAAAATGTTAAGAGTTCTCTTACAACTTGCATTAAACAAAGAAACCCTTTCCTCAGCACTCCTAGTCTCTACTCAAATTAGATATTTTCAGTGATCAGTTACTAAATAATTCAGATCATTTGCATATGCTTGAAATACATTTCAGCATATGAGCATTTCCATAATTTATGTGAGTACCTGTAATGGGATAATCCACGTAACGCCTTGTTTTGCCATCATAGTATTCTGTTCCTTTAACAATTACTAAATGAGCTGGAAAATTTACACCCCAAGCTAATGTGCTTGTGGCAATAAGAACCTAAAACAGAAAGAAAGATTAATGAGGTATATGTAACAAAAAGCCAACTTTTAAAATTCTATGTAAAACTCATTACGCAGGATTCAAAGAACAAATGTACCTGGATTTTGCAGTTCACAAACAATTCTTCCACAGTTTTCCTGTCTCTCTCATGCAGACCTGCATGGTGCATGCCTATTCCAAAAGCAAGTGTCAGCTTCAGATTTGAATCTCTAACTGTCACTATAATGTCATTCATCTGTAACAGAAAGAATAGTTGCATGTTTTAAAACAGATTACTCAGAAATTTTAAACTTTTAGGGTTGTTATTATATTTTCTTTTTTTTTTATAGCAAGGATAATTTCCTCAACGCTGTTTATATAAACAGGAAAAGAGAGTCTTCAGTCTCTGAACAGTTGGGTTTTAGTCTAAAAAAAAAAAAATCAAATACTATAGTAATGATGTGGGATACAAAATGCACGCACTAAGTAGTGCGGATAAGGAAATGAAAATGCTGAAAATATCTTGACAGGTCTGGCAAATGCTATGCATTCTGCTCTGTGTTTGTTTAATGCAATCCCTAGTATCAAAGGGGTTAGAACTGGTATAAAAACATCACAAATCCCTGCAACCAGTAACATAATAACAGTCATACAAAGTAAATTTGTCTCTCTCTAATGCCTATGAAAAGACAGACACAGTTCTTCAGTTTGGTAATTCTGCAATTATTATTCATCAAAAAAGTTTCCTATTCACATGCTGAAATGCAAATTAATTTTAAATTTATTTTTTTGAGTGTGAGTTTGTAATTTACAGACTCAAATCCTGTAGTGAAACCCAACATACAATAAGTGTCTTCATTTAAAACTTTTAGAAGTCCAGATAAAAAGCTATTTTTTATTACTATTTTTTTTCATATCTCATGTCAATGACTACTTGGAATCATTTTAGCTACTACCATTTTAACTATATTTCTTGCCTATGTTTTCAAGTAGTAAAGTCCATAATAAGCTCATTTATTTCCGTAGGCGACCTCTGTGAAAAGCCCCTCACTAATAACGAGCAAGAGCTTTATAACTTCTGTCTTGTTTAGTGATTTTACCCCTCAATATTCCTTCTGTTGTTTTATTTCTAAGGCCATTTATTATTTTATGTGATTTTAATGTAATTATAGCCAGAAACTTTCAAACCTCATCTCTTATTAGTGGTTTCCTGGTGCCACCAGCAGTGGCATGATGATATTGCATACTTATGGGAAGCATCATTCATGGTTAACCTAGGAGGTAATAGCCAAGGTTAGAGAAAAAAATAGTAGTGCAGAACAAATTACTCAGGGTAACTGAAGAATTTGGACCAAGTATTCAGTCTCATCTTGGACTGAGCATCTCAAAGTACTGAGATATGATACCTGCATGACTGCAGTGATATCTTCATTTCCACTTAGGACTCTGAGGTGTTGCACTTCTGATGTTAAGAATTGTAACCTTCTCTAAATGTTTCCTGGGTTTTATAATTCTCAGACCTTAATGTTAATAAAATTATTCACATATCTAAACCCAAGTAACATATCTCACTAGTATTAAAAAAAAAAAAAAAATCCTTAAGAGGTACAAAAAAAAAGCCAGAGAATACAATGGCCCATATTCAGGATTTAAAAAAACAAACAGGAAACAATATAGATGGAAACAATATAGATTTTATAAATCAATCAATTTTGTCAGGAAGAGCAAATTACAAAGCATTTTAAAAAGTCTATTTGCTGAAGTAGTATTGACTAACAGAACCAGAACTGATGGAAGTAACAGAGAACGCAATTTAAGAAAAAAAATTTGTTCAAGTTTTGGCTTGGTCCAATCAGTTTGATCTGTCAATGGAAGCTCCTAAACTTTATTTTCCCTCACAACGCAGTTGACTGGATGTTCCTGAGAGTTTCCTATGTTATAAGACGTGTAAGGTTTGTTGTATAAACTGAGCTGGCATGTATAAAAGAAAAGGATGCTTACAGAAGAAGAGAGTGAAAGGGACCATAAAACACTGAATGGAAAGGAAGCAGAAATGAAAAAGCAATGAATTGAGAAGTGAAGAGGGGATAAGCCTATTTAGGAAAGGGAAACAAGAAGAGGGGTAGATAAGTAGAAAAGAGTAAAGAGCTGAATGAAAGGAGGATATGTTAAAGGATAAAGTTTATCTATCTAGATGCAATCAGCAAACCTTTGATTTCTCTAGTCACCATGTAGACATGTGACTGCAGTGTAGACAACATGAATTATGGCCCATCTTAAAGATTTTTTCTTCTAAGACAAAAAAATAGCTCAATAAAATGAGAACCTGTATACTGTTTTCTTTGCAATTATGACCATCAACATACATTACTAAACATATTTTTGAACTTATTAATACTTTTTGTGCTATAGATTTATGAAGTAGTACTAACACTGTACAGGCTCCTCATGCTTAGATAGACACTTTGAGAAATAATAGTTACATGTATACATTTGACAGGGAATTAAGATTAAAAAGTAGAAAACAGCACTGGTAAATATCAGAAAAATAAATGAAAAAATGAATGTATTTACATTTTACTCAATTTCTGCATTCAAAAATTGTCAAAAGATACTATATTGCTGAATTAATTTTTCTCCTCCCCACCAAGAATCATCACCTTATGACAGTTATGTCTTTAATGTAAGGGAACAAGCCAGTTCTAATGACGTTTATTTCATTATTCACATAAGCAGAATTTGGTATTGGGAAAATAATGAATCTAAACTCCCTTTTCCTTTAGAAGAGTACAGGGATCAAATTAGCTGATTTGTATTAGTCTATAGCAATTAGACTGCTCCTTCAGCACATGCGGTTTTACAGTGTTAGTTATTTTCAGTACAGAACCTGAGCTAAACCTTTTTGCCATGTAGTTGCCAGCATAAAACATCCTAAATTCACACTACTGGGAATTTATTCAAAGATGTTCTTCTTGCTTTTACAATCAGTGGTGGTTACTTTTTTTTCCCTCTGACTTGTATTACAGCGGTGGCCTGTGGTGCTGTTAGTCATACCTGCAAAGCAGTGTAATTTACCACAGGAAAACTAAAGAACCCTTAGCAGGAGAGCTGGCGCATGTACTACTATCCTGTCATTTTAGCAGCAGGGAATCCTAGCCATTTTTAGCTGACCCCTTACTTTCACATAAATCAATGTAATAAACACAACTATTTTACCCATAGGCACAATCCAAGGCTTAAAATTCTCATGACAATTTATTTAAAAATATAACACTCTCATGTCAGTATAGTGTAAGAATATTATCACTTTCTATTAAGAAATAATGGCACAATTAATAGGTTCATTAACCAGAAACAGACATAGCATTATGACTATAAAACAAATCTAACGTTTCTGCATTGTTATAACTTCATCGCTATTTATCTTTCTGAAAACAACTGTAATGTTAACTCATAAAAGGGTAAAGAAAATATATTTTATCTTAAGAACAGAAAAAGTATATTAAAAATAATATAAGGAAATATACATGGTATTGACATAAAAAAACCCTGTACAACACTTAATGCAGGGAACTTAATGCAAGGAGGGATTTTCCCCTGGACTCCAAGACAGGCAGGATTGGGCCCATGTGGAAAAGGTTTTGCTGTCCTTCACAGATTTTTTGATGAACAAACAAAAATACCTCCTCTGCTTTCCTAACATTAGGCTGATCAGGAATCCACCTTTTAATAAAAAACCTTTGAAAACCAATTTGGGACTCTAGTAGCATTGCAAAATATTTATTATAAAAAATAAAGTTTATTTCTACCTTTTATATTCTAATCTCTGAACAAGCTAGATTTTTCTCAAACTAGTAAGTAGTCATTTTCTTTGTTCCTGCACATATGTAAACTGTTGAACCATTTACTTTAAGCTAATAGAACTTTTTTATATTTTAAATTTATTATACTTAAAAAGCTTTTGTAGAAAGATAGGATTCCATTTAAGTAGATACATTACCCTGTGCCTGAAATACATTCCAGTCAGAGTATAATTCAGCAAGTTGATGACAATGCTGGCTCCAAAAGAAAGGAGGAGACCAGATTGGACAAGAATGAGCTAACAGATTGTGCAGCCCAATTCTGTCCCTTTGAGTGTGATATATTGTTTCAAGATGCTAAAAACCCATACTTTCTCAAAGCATATCTGTTGTGCTGGTTTTCCCATTTTCACAGAATCCTCATTATTAGTACTCTGTACTCTTTTCAAAGCACGTCAGACTCAGACCATATGCCACTGAATAATGCTTATCAATTGTCTAAAATGCCCAATAGAAGAAAGATGTGCCAAACAAAAGAATCGTGAAAGTTATGAAGTCTTTTACAAAAATAATTACATATTTCACATCTGCTACAGATGTTAAGTGAAATAAAAACATCTCCTTGTTATAACTAAATGTTAATTTTTTATGACACACTTTTGTGTCATAAAAACAACATCTTGTAGAAGGAAGTTGAACTTCTATAATGAGTGAAACACTTAGAAAGCATTCTTGGGTACCCTCCTGATCTTTAAAGGCAGAAAAAAAATCATCTTATAAAATTATTTTTGATGAAGAGTTGACATCCTCATACTCCAGAACTCACCCATACAAACAAGATGCCTAAAACAACTCAAATAAGATTATTCAAGAAACGTTTTAAAATATGGTTTAAACAGTTGAGATATATTATTAAAACATACACATTTAACACTAAAAATCTCATCTAAAAGACAGCAATATACCTATTCATGACATAGACCAGATTCTTCTATTCCTTTTTTATAGCACAGCATTACCTCAGAACAATATCATGGAAACAATAAGTTATTTGATTTAAAGGTTAGAGAAGGAAAAGTAATCTTTTGTCTTTTCACCAATTCTTGGGATTTTTTTTTTTTTTAGCAATGCGAAACAGAATTCTATGGCAAAATTTAATTCACTTTCATGCATATGTCTATGCATATTTCCACATAGTGTACGAACAATATACAAATCCATAATTAGCTCACACATGTTTATACACTCACATCTCTGAAATCGCAAAACCAGTATGGGCCTGATTCATTCTTTTGGAGTCAATGAATGCCCTTCATTCAAGTGCCCTTGAATTCAGTGGAAGCTGGCTATTGCCTGGTATGGATGTTATTGAATATTACAGTAGGTATGTTTGTGCTAAAGGATTTTAGTTATTTCTAGAGGTTTCAGAAAGAACAGTCGTAACAAGATGCAGATGGTAAAATGATGCACAAAGCAGAATGCAAAAATCATTGTGGTTAAAGTTAAAACTGTGTACATGGGTACATTTCTTCTCAGTTCTTGCACTGTAAATACAAAAAAAAAAATCCAAGTATCTGGCCAGGGAATAAATTTCTTTTAAAAAAACTCTAACAAACCCAAATACAAAAACACCCTGCTTGTTTGCTGGTGAGAACTGCATTCTAACTTCAAACAATAAACAATAAATACTACTTTGTACTTTTGTTTTAGGTTAAAACCAAAAAGCAGTAAAAACATTAGAGAAAAATAAATAAACTGAAAACTTGATTCTAATAAATTACATTGTAAAAAGATTGCAACATCTGCGGCCACCACAGATGTAAATGCAATTTCTGAAAGCAAAGGACTTGTTCCTCTTTAGTCAGCTCCTAATGTAGAACAGTATAACTGATCTTACCCAAGGTTACCACCACAAACTGGTGGCACTGTCTGTTTCCAAAAGGATAATCTGAGCTGTTGTCCCTTTTAACAAGATAAGTAACGGGTCACAAGCTTGAATGTGACAGTCCTGGCTGACAGCTCCAAATTAGAATTTTAGCTAGAAATTTTATATTTAAAAATCATCTCATGATTATACAAAAAAGCAGGGTAAGCATAAGGTTTTCTTTTTTCATTGGCACACTGGCATCAATGAAAATAAAAAGAAATAAAGAATTACTCAGTTTACAGGGGCAGTCTTCTCTTTGAGATGCACTGCCTATTCACATTTCTGACATGATGCACCTGTGTCTCCTAAGGACAACTAGGATGATCTTTACAGAGTGATGTCTACTGAAGAGTTCTTGCAACTACTGCAAATGGCAAGGAAGGCAGCTTCAGCTGCTTCTTCACTCTTTGGTGAAAAATAAACTCTGTGTTGGGACTGCAAATCCTAAGATGGATAGGGAGCTCATTTTGGAACATGTATGGGCAATGCACATTACAGAAAAAGAAAAAACCTCACCTCTAAGGCTCTAAAATAGGTATTCTTTCTTCTTCAAGAGACTGCCCACTCATACTCTACTTTGGGCAAATTGTGGCAGTCCTGCTTAAATCCTGAAGAACTTCTGCATGTGCTATGCATAGCAACTGGCAAATGTAGGGATGAGCTTTGAAGTATCAGCTACAAATCTCAGTAAGAAGGGTATTTCAACATCATGGGAGGCTTCCTTGATCAGACTAAACTAGACATGAGGTATCTGAATGGACATTTCTCCATAAAAAGCATGCACATAGCCCGAAACTTACTTGGATAGAATCTGTTAAACAGATTAACTATTGTAGTGCAACAACAGGTCCAGTAGAACTGGAAAACTTATCAGTACAAGAAACAGCAATTTTCATCAAGTACAATTCAGTCTTATGAAGACTGACTGCTGTCTCAACTTTCTGAATACCCTTCAACTTTCTGAGTACTGTAGGAACATGGGTATGAGCAAGAAACTGTACATCAGACATGAAATTCAAGAAGAGCATCCAGGAAGAATCATCTCTAAAAGCGAATGGAGCTGCCTGTAATATACATTTTCAGTAGATGGATGTAGAACAAAAGTCCTTCTCGACTATAATTCAGTTGCACCTGTTAGACTACTGACTGCTTTGAGGGAAAGAACATTTTGTACGATTCCTCCATGATCCAGGTATGCTGTTGTCTACTTTGGTGGCAACAGTTGAAGGGTTGTTTCTGTATGTCATTTATACATACAAATATGTATTCCAGAAGCTTCATACAAGTTCATGTCCTTTGAAATATAACTGATCGAAATATTGTCTGAATTTGATACTTGGAGCTGGGTGGCAGAGATGGGGGTGGATTTGCCTGTTATCGGAGAGTGCTGGTGAAGAGTAGCCTGAAATTTTGTGAACAGAACCCTTCACATGCTGCAAATGAGAGCCTGGTTTGGCACTACCACTACAGGGAGAATCTCTACAGAGAAGATGAGGGAAGCTAAGATGTCGGCATTGCTGACAAACAGGTACCAAAGATCCACTAATGGTCTCTCTTCCCCCACTCCAATCTCTCCCCTGCAAGGCCTGAATCTCTCTGTTACCCTTACAGAAAAGCTGACATGCAGGGTAACAGAGAAAAATCACTTTTAATGGCTGTAAGAATCTGTGTCTACCTCAATATCCGCCTCCCAGATGTTATTATAGATGGCATTCTTTACAGCATTTTAAGAAGCCTAATGAAGTCTACCCACTAGGAAACTAATATAAACATAGACTAACATTTGGCCATCGTGTAGCAAAACCTATTACACCATTAAACAAAACTAACCAATGACTTCTCAAAGGAATCTTATGCCAGCCAAAATCGATGTCATAGAAATAAGGCTAAATGAAGAAAAATGCCAAGGCCTGTTGTAAAGCTTGTAAACTTTGTATACACCCATTTATGAAAAATCTCTTATATCTCAACATACTTCACAATTAACAATTATAAATACTTTGAAAATAAAGTAATTTGTCTGTAAGTTCTCCTAAAGGAACACTGGTTGGCAAAAAACAAACGTAAAAAACTGATAGGCAATAGAAAATGTTGTTTAAAGGCAACAACAATTTATTTCTCCTAACTGATCCATTTTTATCCCATATGAAATTGAGAAACACTTGAAATACTTGGGCAAGTGTTTAAGATAGGGAATACCTACCATATAGTCAGAAATACCTACTATAAAGTATTCACTAGCTCTACTTTTAAGACTTAAAAATGCTATAGCAATACGGAGAGAATTTTGTCTGTTTCACCTAGTCCAAGCTTGACTTTAATATGACTTGAAGTTAGAATTTTTAAATTAAAAAAAATTATTATGGATAAAGAATTAAGCAGTGCCTACACTACATATGTAGCACTACTAGAGCTTTGTCCTTTGCTTCAATGTCAAAGGAAACTCAGGCTAATCATGCTCATTTAAAACACAAAACTACGAACCGGTCCCATAATTACCTAAAGAAATGTCCACTTGAAATTGTGGGTACTTCAAACACAATTGTGTTCTGCATAATAGTGGTAAGATATAACAACTTAGGGCTTAATCCTCAGTCTTTTATATTTACGTAATCAGAACTGAATAACTTGGTAGGTATCTTATACTCCAAACATTCAGCTTATTAATTCAAATACAAATCATATGCAAAAGTTATGAAACTAATAAATGCAAAGTCTGCTTGTCCTTGTTGGCTCCTCTTTCAAAACCTTCAGAGGTATATTCTGAAACATATGAAATTCAAAGACTCCTAACAGAAAACCCTTTTCCAACAAGGGAAGAAGCTTCAGTTACAGTTCTTTTCAGGATAGTAGTCGCTCACAGGACATGAGGAAGCTATTCACATTAATGCAAGTCATTTAGGGCAAGCTGCATGTTGCATATTCTAATTGTAGGTGAGATTACTAGAGGAAACTAGCACAAGGTACTAGCATACTCTGCTACACACTAATAATTTTGATATGAAATGTTTCTCTTATGCTCAAGAAAACATTAAACAGAGGTTATACAGTTAGAAAGGCAGCATCAAATTGAGACATGTTTTTAGTACTAATAGTTTATCAGCCAAGACATCCATTTTCTCTTTTAAAATCCATCCAGATGTTATGCTTTATCTCTGAAAAATCACACTTTATTTTTTTGCAGAAAGCAAACAAAATCAAATAATCTCATCTAAAAACCTATACTTTTTGGTATATAATATTTGGTATACAATTGTATAACTATTGATACAACTGTTGATATATAAATATTCATACAATATGCAACTTGGACCTTGCATTTATGAGTCATGCATTTTGCTGTGTTTTGACCCTATATTATCACAGAAATTCCTATGCAGAAGGTCGTAACCATTAGAAAAAGCTAACTTCCAAAATCTAGGAAACCTGAATATCCACCAAAAAAATTGTTTTGAAGCAATGATATACTATAATCAGGACCATTAGTCTAGAAGGAAATAATTCTGTATTCAGAGCAGGTACAGAACTGAGTGCAGTAAATAAAATCTAGTATACATTTTGAAGAATGCAGATAAAACGGAATATTGAATGGTTGTTTATTATTTGACCATCATTCATGTTTTGCAAGAAATGGAAGAAGCATTTTTTTAGAAACAATATAAGAAAATGTAAGTAAAGATTATATTGCTTGAAAAAGAACAAAAAAATAAACCTTTACTCCAGCATTGCTTAACACCTGAGTATTTGACTTTGCAATCTTTATGTTCTTATAATAGAGACATTGGCAGAAGCTATCTTATTTTTTTATAACATTGATTTATTTTATTGATACGCAAGACTGAAGCATCCCTAAACTGTTGGTTCTGCAGTGTATCTATGTATGTATATATGTAAGAATATAGATGGATAGACACATGTATATACATATGTACATATACACACACAGATATACATGCATATACATAACTCTCTACACATAGAGTTATCTTATGAGAAGGATGATTTTGTTCCTAAAACACTGAAAGAGATTTGGTTTAAATTCCAGCTCAACATCTATATGTCACAGATTTCCAGCTGTAAACTTCGGAGAACACTAGTCCTATTTTATTCTTTCTCTTATCTTTGTATCAAAGACTTGTATCATGTGATATATGTTGTCTGGGACAATGGAACTAGTATTAATAATAGATATGCAGGAAAAACAAAGATAAAAGAGTTTGCATTATAAAGTTCAGATCTTGCAAAGATGCTTATATAGTCTCAATGCTGACACTAGTTTTAATACATATTGAAATTTAGCATATGCATAGCTGTTCCAAGATCTACCCTCAAATGACTCTTTTGTTTTAGATGTATTTTCTTTTCAAACAAACATCAATAAAATAGAAGCAAAGCACAAATAATGCAGGTAAAATGATTCTACCTCTCTTTCATCCATCTTCAGCCATTGTTTGGGGTCATCCTCGGTGGCTAGGAAAGCTATCAGATCTAAGGCCGTAAGCCTTGTCTGACGTCTGGATGACACAAAAATAAGAACAGGCTTGGCTGGAGAATGACTCCGAATTGCTGTTGAGGAGAACAGAACTTGAGAATTAGGCCCTTTAATGACAAAAATTAGAGTTTCTCTTTGCAATACCTAGACAGCTGATATAGCTCTCTGCAGATGATATACAGATATGTATACTTAGTCTCTATTCTGCCAGATAGATAAAACTGAGGTGAGCATACATCATCTCTGAATCAAAGATCATACAGCTATGTTTAGCTGAGTCTGAATTAATCATCTCTGAATCAAAGATCATACAACTATGTTTAGCTGAGTCTGAATTAATTCAACCTGCTACTTCAGTGATCATTGTAAGCTAAAGATTTAAGAGAAGCAGTTAGGGAAAAAACCCCACCAAATCTGGACAAGCTTTCTAGACTTCAAAGCTTGTGAATTTCTCTATCTCAGCCTAGTAACTATGTTATGTTTTTTCTACCCTATCGGGATATGTTGTCTCAGGCTAAGTGCCATCAAGGTCCAAAACTTCCTTTCTGCCTGACCCAGAGCTCAGACTGCATAAACTCATGTCTGCCTGCAAAAGATCACTTCAATCTACCAAAACCAGAAAAGGTAAAAAAGATAGAAAGTGACTTTTCAATAGCTGCTGTGAAAGGTGGTTATTATGGTACAAAAGAAGTTTGTTGTTTACTAATTGGTCTGATATATTTAGACCAATTACGTTTTAAGACTTTTTAAAAAAGCATTTTCTTGCTCAGCCCATGTTTGAGAAGTTTCAGGTTGCAACAAAATTTTTATGGTCTGACGAGTAAGTATGCCATGGAAATGCTAAAATAACCTTGACTATATCATGTCAAACAAGTGGGGAAAAAATCCCTCAATAAATCATACGTCTACAGATTTTCTAACATCAACAAGCACTAGAAGTACAAACAGGTGTACGTAGAATTTCAAATACTCTCTCTAAATCTCTTATAAATCCATTTGTGCATTTTCTCATGTAATTCTCAATTCTAGCAATTAAATTTATGCATTGTTAATTTCTGAAAACTATTTCATACTATCCACCATCACATATTGTTCCTCAGTTCATGAATACTACCCAGCATGTGCTGCTGCATATACACACACTATACAGTTGTGAAATTATTGAAACAGGATAATTCATGTGTATTTATACCTTACAACTATATATGCCAATATATCTATGTATTTTAAAAAGCCCTGCATCTAATGGATTTTTGTTGCTTCAGGAACAGGTGTGGCAGAACGGCCCAAGACAGATTTATTGTTCATTAGTGTTTTTGTACAATGCTCTTGTGGAGGTGTAAATAATCTGAGCTGTCAAGATTGGTCTCTAGTCCACAATCAATACTTTGCTTCTGTCATAAGGCTAATTAAAGCAGCTAAAAAGTCACCTCACAAATGTCACCTCACAATCAACAGCAGTTCACATTACAAAATTTATTTTGGAGGTTATTTTTAATTGATATAATAAATATTCCTTATGTAACCAAAGCAAAACATGTTCAAATAAAATATGAGAGGTTTTCTTAAATCTATCCTGCTTGCCAACTTTGTTAAGAATAAAAAATTGAAAACAGAAGCATATCTGGATGCACTACAAATTTTGAATTTTATGGTTATTGCTTTGAAACTAGAATTATAGGAGGTTAGCCTGACTTGCAACTTCTGTTCACAATTTTTTTAATGCTTACATACAGTGGTCCATATGAAAATACCTCAGCAGATTAATAATATGAATGGTTTTATTACTTTCTAAATTTCAAATATTTTTACACAAATGTTTTTTTATGGTGTCAAACACTAAGAGAAAACACATTTTATTTCCCCTTCATTAGCACTGATTTTATTCTTCTGTTCTAAATACATTACATTCCTCTGTTATATGTTGCATTTGCAGCACACTTTATGTTTCAGACAAATAGCTTTGGGCCATTAGCAGAGCAGATTCCCCCTATACATGCCAAGAGTACATACAGTAACACATGTTATAGATGTGCTGCAAATGAACTGTGTAAAGTGCTCAAAGTCTTTTTTTCTTTTACAGAAAGAAGGAAAAGGTCTAGGAGCTTGTTTCTTACCCTGAAATGCAGGTTTGTTCATGCTAGCCATGCGAGGACAGTAATGCTGGCCAGGGAAGCCCTGAATGTGCACCTCCAGAGGAACCGGGCGTACTGATGGTCGGAAGTTGAACAGACCCATCTACAAGAAAACATTTTTCTCAAGTTTAACCTTGAATTATCTTATAAATTGCTATTTTGTTTTTCTGCAGCACAAATACATATCCATCTTCTGAAACATTTTTCATACCTGATTAATATTTAGCCAGTCAGCAAGGTCTCTGGCATTTGCTAAAGCAGTGGATAAACCAACTACTCTTACAGGCTTCTCGGTGTGAGATGAGATGAAGTTTGTTCGAGACACAATGACCTCCAATACTGGGCCTCTCTCATCCCCTAGTAAATGAAAAGTCCATTGAAAAACAGAGAAAAAGAAAAGGTTCAGATGTCAAAAAGTATATTCATGTCATAAGTACCAGCACACTTCAAATTTAGCAATGATTCTAATTAACAACAACAAAATGTGCTCACCTAGCAGATGGATCTCATCTATGATAAGAATGGAAACTTTCTGAACATAGCTTCTGTTCTGCCAGCTTCTGCTGACACCATCCCACTTCTCTGGGGTAGTAACAATCAAGTCAGCTTGGGCAATAGCTCTCATATCAGGAGTCACATCTCCTGTCAACTCTACAACCCTGTAATCAAGAAAGACGGTGGCTTGGCTTTACAAAGCTCTAGAACATCCTAATGTTCAAATATTAACTCTTAAAAGAGAGAAGAAATGAAAGTAAACAAAGTAATTTTGTTTCTGGTCAAATACTTCTAACAGGATTTTCAAAATTGTTTTAAGTAAATAAACCTGTCTCTATGTTTTCCTAGCAAATACCACATAAATACCAAATACCATTCCTCAGCAAAACCATATAAAAAGAAGAGGGAAAATATGAGTCCCCAACCATCTATGGTTAATTTTCCAAAATGAAGGTAACATAAGAATATTAGTATGATATGATGTGAATCATAACATCCTGTCATAGCCAAGATGAAAGCTCTCTAGAAAGCTACCAAGTTGTTGCCTGCTGTTCTGTATAGATCTCTGGTTTGACTAACGAGGCTAGATTGCAGTGTATCTGCATTTGTTGGTGAAGTTCCATTAAGACTGGAGCAGAAATTAGGTCATTTTTTGGGAAGATTAGCAGAGTTTTTCCAATTGTTTGCCTTATTATCCTTTCAAGTTCTACAAACAGCATTTGAGATGATCCATCATTTTAGACTTAATATAATGGATTTTTGACATTTCTATGACACATTCTACATCCAGTTGAACATCTAATAAAAATTCCTCAAAGTAATGTGTATCTCCTGTTCAAAATTTCAGTCACAAGTAATAGAGTAAATTTCAAAAAAGGAAATACTACTGGAAGATATTTTAAAATTATAAGGCAAATAACTTATTCTCACAGGCCATTAAAATAGCAAAAAAAAAAGCCAGTTAATAAGTCACTGCTATGATAATAGCAGGAATCTCACTGGTGATTTCAGGTACCCAGAATAGCATCTCTTTCTATTGAAACCTGTGGTGCGCTTTGAGCTTTAACTTACAAAAAAAGCTATATATAGGAAAGGAAAAAGCCCTAAATAATGCATCCGATAGATAGAATTTTTAACTCAAGAAAGTATAATTTTTGAAAGCATCAACATGACTGATATACATTATATGTCATAAGGTAATGGCTGAACTCCAACACCTGAGAAGATCAGCAAGAAATTAATGTTACCAAGGAATAAAATTATATCTAATTTATATATGAAGAACAATGTATGAATACTAGTATACAGTTCATGTAACTCATAGGAGTTCCTTATAGCTGAGATTTCTAAAGAAAGGTTATTTTGGATTGCAGTTTCAATTTCCAAGGATACTGCAGAGAGAAATGTAAGCTTCATATTTGTTATACTGGCAAGTAATGAGAATGAAAATCGCTGGGTATCAAAGTGTATCTCTTTTTTAGTTTTGATTTTGCTATCACTACAATGACTATTGCTGGCATTTTTTATTTTTTAAGTACTAGAAATTTGAAGGATAGTATACAATCAAAACCTATTTTGAAATACTCAAAAGTATTCTGTAGATTTTATTCATACTTGATGGGCTGCTCTTTTGCTTCTCATTTCTCTGATTAGGTAAGGAGAAACATACTTTTTACCAAGTTTTTCTTCAATCCTAACTTTCCAGTCCTCAATTCTTTCACGGACGAGTGCTTTTAAAGGCGCGATATACACTGCCTGCAAAAGAAAAGTCACAAAACCAGAAGCTAAACAAGAAACCTTTATTAAAGTGTACCTACAATGAAAAAAAATATTTAATACTTGTGAGATTTGAACATACTCATTACCTATAAAATGATTAAGGCCTGAGTTCCTTAAATGACCTACAACAGTATTATACTGAAAATACTGCTTTGTTTCCTGAGCCATTAACAAGCAAAAAAATTAAGAAAGAAAAAGAATAATTTCTTGAAATGGAATTATTTATCATACCATTTAATATCAAAACTCATTTATACAAATAATGCCATTTTTTTGCAAGGACTATGAAATCTGCAAGCTAACATTCTAGAACAGAAATAATAAGAATTTCCAGCAAGCAATATCTTACCTGATTTCTAGTTATGTAGTTAAATTATTAAATAATTACAAATTAAATTTAAAAGGTGATTATTTTAAGCAAAATGTCACAATATTTTCCTCAAAGAAGCCTGCTGTGCAGAGGGGAATACCCTGACATGTAGAAACAATATTTATTTACAGATTTATGGTTAAAGCTTTTGAACATGAAGAAACTGCTACATGAAGAATTCACATACATTCTTCAAAATGTATAGCCAGGTTTTCAGCTTTATTAAAACGAAAAAGATGTATTCCTTTGAGAACTGGCTATTTTGTAAGTCTGATAGGTAAGCTGAAAATGTATGAGCGTCTTGTTTACCTTGCTTGGACTAACAAATTACATGAAGATATTGAAATTTCAAAGATGAATAAAGGATTTATGTACATGATTTCTGTTAATTTCAAAGGTTATTCTTTGGTTAAATCTCACAGTCAGATACAAATATCTTTCCCAAAGGCTTTAAAGTTAAAATGTAGTTAACTAGGACAAGATGGCTAAGTCAAGATACAGATATATATTCACTTTGAAAACAAAACCCCAAAAGCCGAGTTGTTCAGCTTTTAGACATTTTAAGAAATAAAACACAGGGGGAAGCTGGAACAGAAAATTGGCTTGTAGTAATTAATTACAACTTATTTGTTTAAATAAGAGAGAGACTGGGCTAGTTGTATTTACATGGCGGGG
Organism: Nipponia nippon; assembly: GCF_047370975.1. Classification (NCBI taxonomy): domain Eukaryota; kingdom Metazoa; phylum Chordata; class Aves; order Pelecaniformes; family Threskiornithidae; genus Nipponia; species Nipponia nippon. The sequence goes on along the minus strand of NW_028262358.1, from coordinate 80,508,124 downwards.
AACTAATAGCTATAAAACAGTACTGCTGCTAGTAAAAGATTAGAGCAGGAAATGCAGGTAAGTACAGAAAAGGAAATCCATCATGCCTTTTTTAGACTTAACTCTAGTTGTACACTGATTAACATATAAAGTAGAAATGAAAGCATAATGTACCATTTTGAATCCAGACAGGTATAAATTGGAGAAAGCAAAATTCAGTTTGCCATAGTCTTTTTCTAGGCTTCTGTATTGCTGAAAACATGCCTACACAAAATGATTCTAGTAAACCTATTTTACAAACCTTTGATGTGGGATACTTGTTAAAAACTCTAAAGATGGCTAATTCAGCTGCAACAGTTTTTCCAGAACCTGTAGGTGCTCCAAGAAGAACGTTACAGTCTGTGTGATAAAGTGTATGAAATATCTGGGTCTGGATAGGGTTGAAGTGTGTAAATTTGTACAGGACTTCATATTCCCGATGCCCCAAAGCTGTGATAGGCAAAGGCTGAAGATCTAGAAGCTCTAAAAACACAAAATAATCATAAGTGCATGACGAGATGCCATAACACAACATAGTTTATTATGAAGATAAAGATATTAACCAATACTTTAGTGGAAAACAACTTACATTGGAAATTGTTTTACTTAATATCTCATATGACACAGAGTCCACATTTGGGTTATTCTTAACTTCAATGAGGAATATGAAAAGTTGATTTTATAGCTCTGAAGTATTTCTGCAAGTACTGTTGTTAGTATTCTGACAGCTGTGAACCATCCATTTGCATAAATTAATCTTTTTCTTAAAGCTGTTTCCTTTTTACCCAGTTGTAGTAAGTTCTAAACCCACTGTATTAGATTATATGTATGTCCAGCTTCTTATAACAGAATGTGGAGTAGGAGAACAGCATAGTCTGTGTATACTTCAGATTCAAGGAAAAAATCTATTTAAGAAGGAAGGATTCTTTGGAGTGTCTAAGTTGATGGAGTAATACAAATCAGATGAGTACAACTGAATTTTGCATCTAATCCTTTAAACATGTAATTAAAGACATAATCTTAATAAATAAACAAACAGCCTTTCAATATATGATTCTCAATATATCTTGAGGGCATCTGCTATCCCAACAATTAGAGATTGTGGAATTTGGAAGATGATATATATAACCAGATTGGATTTGGAATCCTACCAAATTAAGGAGACTGCAGTGATTCTGCTATGCAGATGTTTGCTTTGAAGTTTGGGTTGTTTTTTTTTTGTGGCTGGAGGTCTCATTGTCTTTTCAGAGTGCTTCACATTAAGGTATGATATGGGAGTCATAAAACCTACTGAGGCAATGATGGCTAATATTCTTCACATGCTTTTCACTGATACCTTATGGCTGTTTTATCATTCCCACCGAAACTGTGATTTCTTCGGCTCTGCTGAGGAGAAAGAAGTTTTTTCGCCTAGCAGGGCCTCTACGTACTTCATTGTTGAGTGGGAACCAGATGGGAATTGAAATCAATTACCATAAATCCTAGAGGCTCCATAACTGGTGATGTGTAAATATCTTTCTGTTTCTTCTGAATAGTAGTCAGTGATCAGTCAATTAGATAAAAAGGTTACACATGCTTTTCCAGACAGCTTAGGTACAGTATAACAATAGCTAAACACTTCACAAACACATGTGACTTTATGCATGCCAAAGGACAACACCATATGAGAACTGAGTATTTCTGAAGGCACTCACTTCATAGACGGCTGGATGAGCCAAATGTAACTACAGTGGAAAGGTTTTACAATGACATCAGGCACAATGAATGTATAAAGCAATTTATGTATCCAGAAAAAAAGAAGCAAAACACAAACATATGCTTCTGTGCCAAGTGGTAAAAAAGGAGGGGGAGGGGAAGGGCATGACTTGATCAGCAGTGCTGAGTTGAAATGTGATGTTCGGTACTGTAACAGTGCTTGCTATGATGAATTTATCTTAGTAAAAATAGTAAAATGTTTCACATTTTCAAAATTTTAACTGTTTGCTTTTTCCTTGCTCAATGCCAGTTATAATACAACCATCCACTCTAAGATTATTTTTGACCAGTCCAGAAGAAATGTAACGCTTACAAGCACCAAGATAAGACATACTGTAACATAGAGATTTGCTTAGTTTTATCTGATGTTTTCAATTTTCCTATGGTTTATAGAGAACCTGAGGTAACTAAAAGGCTGGTATTATGTTGAGATGAAATGAGCTGCTTTTTGTTCAGGAATTTAAAATTTTAGAGAGCTTTAAATTTACTGAAGAAATGGTCTCAATAATACAAATATATCACAAAGTGAAATTCCATATACTTTTCTATGATGACGCAGAAGTTGAGATTTATTGCACTATCATAAGGAAAATCAATATGAGCAAGATGAATTAAAACAAAATGATCAAATTTGAAGTTACCTGTGTGGGGTGGATGTCTCTCTGGAAGAATCAAATGTTGAAAATTTATGATACATACAGCTTCTGCTCCTAGCCATCTATCGGACACAGCTCGAATGTAATATTGAGAAGGAAGAGGTTCAAAAATCGGGATTGTGAACACCAGCAGTTGAGGTTCTTTAGTAATGACCTAATGCAAACGTGTAGGGAATAATTACTGCACAGACAAATCCGTAACTGGAAAAATCATAGTTTGCCTCACTTCCATAAGCATTACTAACACAAAGCAATAAAGTATGTGTGCAACTCCATGTGCAAAATGTTTATAAAATATGTCACCACTGGGAATGGATTTTCTTTCCATGTACTTCAAAAGATAAAAATAAGGCTGGCTCTTCATCTTTAACAGTCAAAAGCATTACAGTCTTTCTTTTTTCACCTGGAAATAACTGTCCCAACCAAAGGAAGAGGAGAAAAAGGGACACCTGAGATTAGAAAACATCTTTATGGAAGTCCAAGCTTATCACATACTTCCGAAACTGAAAGCTGTGCTACTGATTTGAAAATCTGCTTAGGTCAAAATACTGTTTGACCTTACAAATCCACATCTCACTAATTTTATTTTTGTCTTGCTATGAGATTCTGAATAAAGTCCATTACCTGTTTTTTTTGAATGATGAAGTACTCTGAATGATAAATGTGATCATTAGTAGGGTCTTCTACCCAAATCCACCAGGGCTCTCCAACAGTGCCATGTACCTTTAAGAGCAGAAAAGATGACTTTGTTATAGTTGTAATGACGTTCTCTAGATTTGCTGGGTATATCGGATCTATTTCTAAATCATATAGGCTTACAAAGGAACACAGAAATACAAAAATCAGAGGTAAGAGCAATATAACATTTCTAATTAGATCAGTCTGCTTAAAGATAGTGTTTCATTAAGAGTTTGCTTAAAGTACGTATAATATAAATGGACACGATATAAATGCAACTGAAGCTAGTGCATCAGCTGTTTATAAATATACTGAACTCTCAGGGCTTCCTCTAGGCTCCTAAAAAAGGACTCCTCCTCCTTTTTCCTCCTTGCACTTCTGTCTTCAAATTCTGTAGAGAGGATTGTCTTTTGCTATCCACTGCTCATTTTTCAGTCAAAAACATTCTCTCAGGAAAAACTGGACACTGAATTGTGTCTCTCTCCTCTCTCTCTTCCCCTCTTCTCTAGAAAGATACAGTAAGTGGATTCAGAAGGCTGTAGATCCAGTCAGTGCTACAGGTGAAGTGAGAAGAACATAAATAGAGCTGTCTCTTGATGATTCCCATGCCATCTGGCAACAATTTATTCCATCCTAGATTTTTGTTTCCTTTGTTGTGTACCTTATTTTGCAATGCCAGCCACAAATCATAGCTAGGTGGGATGCTCAGTTAAGAATTTTGTTTCTTTGTCAGAATAAATGTCTTGTGCCAATGTGCAAGCATTTTACTTAAATAACTAGGAAAAGAAGAAAAATGCATAGTAAGGGAGTATGGAAGACATACTATTAAATGAACATAGATTTCTGATGTTTCTGATGAGGACAGTGATAAGGTACAAAACCAGTATGAAAATGAAAAAAAAGTTAGAATTATTCCTAACCTGTAGTTAATATGAAAAAACACAAAGTGCATAGTTGCTTCTAATGGCAATTTTAATGCTACAGGAACCTGGTATTGATTCACACAGCACGCATTATTTTCAGCATAATTCATTATTATGTATGTGCTGGAAAACAATCTGTACTGGCTTTTGCAGACAAAAATATGTATTAAGAATAGAACTAAGGTTCTTTTTTAACATGGTTGCACAATAGATAAGTAGATGGACAGTAAAGACTATCATACATTTTCATTGCATTTGAATTTCACTAGCAGCTTCACTGGGAACTGAAGCAGTGAAACTGAAAGGACACAGGTCACTGCAGGTGACATTCTGAAAAATTACAGTGCGACTATCACTTCATCAGGGTGTAGGAGAATTTAAGAGAGGAAAGAAGAATTAAGGAAGTCGATAAAGTTCAAAGCTCAGAAATTTTATTATCAACTGTAACAGCATCTTAGTTTTGGAGAGTCCTGTAACAAAGCTGCGTGGGGAAAGAAGGGCAACGTGGGAACAGGCAACACAACACACTCTCCAGTAACGATTCTCAAGGACTCTGGGGAGCTCTTAAGAGCTGACACATACCTGTTTTTTGGGCAACCACTGCCCTAAAACTGCATATCTGATATATGACTTGGCTAATTAACACTAGTTGCATTATTCTGTATTTCTGCTGGACTCCTCCTGCAGTAAGGCTTACTTGCTCTGTCTGGGTATTTTTATAGTCCTTGGCTTCTAACAATATAAGAAGAATTTTCTGCTGGGATATGCCTCACATGCTTTTACGGAACTTAAGGGCTCCCAGCACTGAAAACTGCAGCCATTAAAGATCAAACTAATGTCATATCTCACGACTACCAAAACACATCTTCTTTCTCTTGCAAAGACAAGTGCAAAATTCGTGATGAAATCATTCTAGAACTAAGTATCCAGGTAAAGGAACAGTCTTAAACCATGAAATGTTAGCCAAGCGAGGTATTTCAGTTAAGTATGGCATTTAAATTTTTAATATTCTGATTTTATTTGACTACTCCCGTTCTTTGAATGGAATTTTTTGGCAGCTAGTTTTTGTACCAATTACAGCTATACCTATAAGTTTCTATAGTTGTCTTCTGAATAGCTTGCTAAAATACTCTGTGATGATGGTGAAGCAGTTTCAGAGTGTCAATGGGTGAATCTAAGACAGCTATTCATTTTTAGAGACTATTAAAATTTAACAGCCTTTTATGTTTATTTACTGTGATAGAAATTTCATTTACTGAAGAAACAAGAAAATCAACAGCCACCTTAAAAAAATAAAAAAAAGAAAAAAAGCTTTCCTAGTTTTGATGAGTACCAATACACAAATTCACACAAAAAGAACTCTGTAAGTTGAATTCATAAAATGATCATAATGTTTCCAAAGCAACCGTTAAGGAAACTGTGTCAAGGAGTCATAGCAGAAAATAGATTTTTGCTGAAGTTTTGCTATAACTTTAGAAGTTCAGAATTGAAATAAGAGAGTATAATTCTCTGTGGACCCCTTTTCAATTTGTAAAAATACAGAAGAACCTATATTTTGTAGAAAAATCCAACAGTGGATTGAGAAATTACTTTGTATTAAGATACAGTTTAATATGAAGACCAGTCGTGGGCTTTTTTTTCTTTAATAGATTACAGGTAAAGTGGATGAAAGATTGAACAATAAAAACTTGTTTCAATCCTAAAAAGTAATGTTTGTTTGTCTTCTGAAGTATTGCGCATAAATAAGGAAGCAAATAATAATTCATGTTCGGAATCCATTCAAATATTTCCATAATAAATCCGGGTAGCTAGCAAAATCTAGCTTTCTCTACTTTGATCATTAATCTTCCATTCATGAGCTAACTTAGTGAAACTTCCAAAAGAAAAGAAAAAGCCTTTAGGCAGGGAAAATAAATTCTAAAATCATCTAAATGTTTGTGGAATAAAACTCTAATTTACTTGTGATTACGGTAAATTTGTAATCTAAGGGATTTTAAAATTATTTTTTCATAAAAGAACAGATACTTAATATCCACCTTTCAGAATAATTTATCTTAAGCATAAATCTCCTAAGCATAAAAAAAGAAAAATATGCTTGCCCATTGAGGTATCTTTGCCTTGTTTCTGTAGAAAGTTTCAGAAGTACCAGCAACAATACAATGCCCCCATGTGGACATTTGTATTTCATTTAGATTTATCTTAAATCTATTTCTAATGAACAGATTCTGAATCGAAGGGTGCGGGTGTATCTGTGCAACTAGTACAACTCCTTTCATATAAATTTGCACCACAAAATATAGATGGATATAATTCCAAACATATCTCAGTTTTTCTGTTCAGACAAGTCCCAACAGAAAAAAAGCCACTGATGTTGTGAATGTACATTTGTAAAGCCATAAAGAGCAGCAGAACTTGGCACACATGAACTGTATTTCAAGGCTTTATTTTCTGCGTTTGACATTCATTTATAGTTCAGAGAGCCATCCGTGTCTCCCTTTTTCTTGCTTCTCCTTTTTGGGCATAGAACTCAAATCTGCGTGTGACTACTATTAATATTCAGTATAAGCACTTGCTTCAACATGTTATAAATAGCGCAATCCTGTAACAATTAGTGGAAATAAAAAGATGATCTTTGGGTGCCTTATTCTACAAAAGTCTTAAAGGTCATTCCATTCCTATTATCAAATTTGCTTTTTAGCTAAAATAATTTTTTTTTCTTATCCAAACAGCTATGGACTCCCTGTGTCAAAAAAGCATCTCCTTTATTGAAGCTAAATTAATGCTTCCCGTCCTTCCTCCACCTCCTTTTTTTTTACCTGATCGTTCCATGTGAAGTCAGGAGCAATGTTCAGCCGAACTCGGAGCACCGTGCGGGTAATTGGCTGAATCGTTGCTTCCATTATGATGGACGGGATTTGATGGACACACTGTTTTACCTTTAACCCAATCTTCACATGATGCAGCATATGACCTGCCAAGAAAACATTAGGTGTAACAAATTTGCATTTCCAGGAAAAATAATACAACTCCGACTTTCAAATAGGCTTTTAGAGAGAAGTATTATTGCTTGCTTGTTTTGCTCTTAGGTGCATAAATGTCTGACTCTCTTGACCTGGCATGTCTGAATATTTTGTAATACTTAACTTGAATTAGCAATTTAGAGCCTAGAAAAATCAGCATTAACCCCCCCTGTTGGCTATAACTAAGGGGTTAAAATAACTATTAAGAATTCACACTGAAAACATATTATGTCAAGCTAGTTCCCTTTCCTTTACTGACTTTTTGACCAGGCTCTTACCAAGACATATAGTTCTTTTTTAAAGCATGAATACTGACCTTTTATTTAATGAAGGGCACACATTTGAACTTCTACAATTCCTGTGTAGTGATTCAAAGCAGACAGAATGCTTTTCATAAAAATCAATAAAGGTACTTAATAGCTTAAAAATGCATGCAACTAGTAAACATCTCACAGCAGCTCTGATCGTTCAGAATACACCAGTGTGTAACTGAGACAGGAAAAACTAAGTGCTGCAATGTTTTTTATTCTCTATCACAGTCATGGTCACTAAGGTAATAAAGTGATTATATTAATTAAAAAAAAATTCCTACTTGTATTTTACAGCTGAAATCTCTGTTCCCTTGCTCTTAATTTTAAATATAAAACAAAGTATGCAGCAGTGATTTCTTTTTTTCCTGAAAAATATTGCAACTTCTAACTTATTTAGGGAAAGAAGGTTGGTTTATCACATTTTCACTGAAATTGCTTATACAATTATGCAGAGCATATTATAAATTTTAATTGTAATAGTCATAAGTACCATTAAACCTGTTAAAAGCTACCTTACAAATGGCTACCAATATTTTCTGATATCGTTATGTGGTTCCTGTGCACACTTCCCCATTAAAAAAAAAAAAGAAAAAAGAGAAGAAATCCTATTATTTGCATTATGTGCAAACTGAAAAGGTGATACAAACTTTTTCTTGCAATTGCACAAAATTTAGGAGCATAACATCTTGAAATTGCTTATTTTTCATATTGATCCTGACTTTTCTTCTTCATTTTTTCTTATTTAACAAACTGGCAGATTTTGCCTCACACAGGTGTTTATACTCTGAAGTAATGAATGGTGATCTTGCTTAAGAAGCACATCCCTAATGCAAAAGTTTTAACACATATTTACTCAGTTTAATTTGCAGTTGGTAAAATAAGTACTCCTCCAGCAAGTGGACTATTAAAAACCAAAACAATTATATTGGTACAGCTTGGTGATATATGCAGTATTATAGCATACTTGCAGAGTGACTAGCTTTTGCAATTAGAGGTAAAACTTCAGAAATCATGTTAAATAAAGGTAGGTGTCAAATATTCAAAGATATGACTCAATAAGCTTATGTAGGCGAGTACACCTTTTCATGCCAAAAATCACCTTCTGTATCACGATGTGTGAGGTGAACTTCTGTGTTTGTACAGGACAGCACTGAGGTTCTGTACACTTAATCTGCTAAGGGAAAATAAGGATCCTCTCCCAACTTCTGTAAAATATTATAAAACTCTCTCTCTCTCTCCCCCCCTCCCTTTTTTTTTTAAATAGTCACATTATGAGAAACTATCAATGGCATTTAAGAAATATTAAAACCTTCTGAACAAAAGCTGACTATTCAAGAAAATAGGTATGTTTAACAAAAGAAGAATAAATTTTACTTATTCCACAATGACTGCCATCTGTATTCTGAAAATGAGGACTGTTTACCTCAGATAACACAGTGATTTCTTGGCTTTCTGGAAACTCCATGGTTACACTGGAAGAGCACATAGATTGGTGTTGACCAATTCGTGGTACACTGGAATCCGGGATCTGTGCACGCAACACGCTCTTTATTCACTGGGAGAGCTGGCACCCATCTGATGCTTTTCTCTCTCCCTAGGCCATGGACTGAGTTAGCCAGCTAGCTCCTGTCTTTTTTATTCTATCACCAAGGTCACAATAACATTTAAAAAGGAAGAAACGCTAAGACTGAAACTAGTCCTATGGAGTCAGAGAACAAGGCAGCACCTAGAAGCTGTGCCTTTTCTCATTTCAACATGGCTTTGAATTCAAATACGGTGGCTGCCAGGCAAGTGCTTCCTTCACACCTTTGGTGTCAGAAAGAGAGGCTAGACACGAAGAGGTATGCCAAGTAAGAGTACTTCACAGAGATGCACAGATCAACTTACTTTGATGTTTATAAGGCTGAAGAACATGAAATATCATTACATATAGTCAACAATGACCTATTTTCACAGTCAAATCCCAAGTCTCATCTACTTTCAAACTAAGTTAATATAAAACAAAACTAGACATTTTATAGGTATATATTGATACATTTCCATCTTGTTGATGTGTTGAAGGAAGCAAAATTGATTTTGTATTTTAATACAAAATTTCTTGCTTCTCCAGAGGCAGGTATGGGGATAAAGAAGCATAAAAAAGGATAAGAAAAAAAGCACTAATACTATTAATAGAAAAGAATATTAAGTATTAAAAAGACTGCACAAATACACAACAAATTAACAAATCTGAATAAAAAAGTGCTCTAATGCTTCTGAATGGAAAAGCATAATGCTAGCAGTTATATTTTTAATACATTTAAAATTAATTTAAATTAATACATTTAAAAAGGTTATATTTTTAATACATTTAAAATTACTACATATTATAATGCATAGTTAAAGTAAGCTTTTAAAATTTTCCCATAGTCCTTTGGCTTAACTTATTAAATAAAAATATAGCCTCTCATTCTGCAACTTTTACATATTTATTCAACTTTTTCTGACCTAAATTAGGTATGTAACAAAGCCTTCTAAGTGAGGAATGTAGTTCTCTTGTCAAATGAGAGAAATATCAAGTCAGAGGTCATAACTTCTAAAAAGCAGTGACTATGAATTGTATTTTTATTGTAAAATTAGATTTTTAAGAAAATGGCAGTTTGCTTCTCAACAACTTGGCAATAACAGGTGCAAAGAAAGCCCAAATAAGAAAAAATACACTAAGATAGGAAAAAGAAATATATTACAAGCAAATTTTTTTTTCAACTTCAACCAGCTGGTGGACAGGTTATGCACAACAGTTTATACACACATACTAGAAATTGTCATTATGTCTATCAGTAGGCTTGTGGATTTTCTCATTATCGAAGTGTCAAATCCTTTAAAAAATTCCATTAAGGCTTTGCTGCAATGACACCGGTGACAATGAATTCTCCATGTTCAATGAAAATTAATGCAGTGTTTCAGAAGCAGGCCATTTACTGATAGTATACCAGGACATAATAATCTGCTTTTATTCTTTTTCACGTTAATAGTATTTCAATAAAAAAAAAAGGCCATATTTTGCCAACTGGCAAAAATAAACAGATGCCTTTTATAGTAGTGTATTACATAATGTGAGGAAGAAGGGAAGCACAGGTCAACATAAATATGTATATATACACATATATGTAAATACATATCCACATACATCTCCATTCCACATGTGTTCTGGGGTTGGCAGGACATAGGCTAGCCTTACCCCCAAAGCTGTGCTGTACTGCAAGCTGTGAAGACTGAATAAACCTTCTTTATTGGACAGACCATAATACCATATTAAAGCATCTACATGGCTTCCAGACCAGAGTGGGTATATTAATGAATGGCTCAGATTTAGTTCTAACTTGCCCATTGATTACTAACAGTTTAAGCAGATCAGCATTGCTGATTTCTCACCTATTTCATCTTTTCTCATGTCCTTCATCTTGTCTATAGTGAGATTCTTCTCTTCCAACTTTGAGAGGACTGATGGTGGTAACACTGAGAACTGTCTCAAAGGGCTAACCCAGCCCCACAGCCGCTTGTCAATGACTTTGCTGAGATTCAGTAGTCGATATGTCATTGCAGGCCAACGTTTCCTAAGGGCAATCTCAAAAAGAGCTCGAACAATACGAGCTGCATTCTGGGGAGTGAAAAAAAAAAAGCAAAAATGTTGTAATTCTCTCAAGTATTCTTTGTAAAATGAAAAGGATCCCATAGACTCATCCTTGACAAACCATAACAATGGATTTTCAAATTTATTTCAAACATTCTTGAAAACTATTTTTTCCATCAGTGTCTAGTGGCAGAACTACCTCAGGATTGCCTACAGAAATTATGAAAAGGAACATGTGTAACTAATTAAAGTTGTAGTGGCAGGTTTGACATAGAATTTTGATCACAGTTATGCTAACGTTAGGGAGTTCTAAATTTATTGCATCTCAATCACTTCTGAAACAAATTCACTTACCATACTTAATATCTTCCTCCTTCTCCCCCCATATAATATACACCTGCAAGCTCAGTTTATATGGAAATTCAAGTTTTAATTTTTCACGTCAGCTATGCTTCCATAATAGTATCCCATTTTACACTGCATTTCACAACATATGCACAGAAGTTTAACAGTAGTGACTTTTTTTTAACATGTTACTATCTTCTGAGACTATTGTATAACCAAACTGTATAAATCTGCTTTGGACTTGGAAAATTAATTACTAACATAAGCTTGAATGAGGTCAGTCTTATCCTGAAAACGTAAGTTATGATATTCCTTTCATGAACTTATCAAGCCGTATTATGAAGTTGTGGGTTTTTTTGTGTTTTTTTTTAATTTGGCCTACCGGTACTATGCCTGGATTAGCAATTCTGTTCTTGATTCATTGAATAGAATACAATCATTCTCTACTGACTCTGCAATGCCAACAGGAATAAAAAAATAGAAAATTATTTGGTCGTGATAGGAAGCATATGTTACTAAAGAAGCACATTTCTTTTACTTAGAAAGGATGAATGATTTTCTTAATAGTCACTATCCAATTAAAAAAGTTCACAATTTGTAGCACTGGTTTCACATGTACCATTTATGAAGATCTGAGAAGACGACCATGATGCCTCACTAAAAATACCATAATTGAGACAGAAAAATAAAAGCAATTGTCTTGAAAGCAAAGATTAAAAGAATCATACTGTAAATGATCTTGTTGTGCAAGTACCACAATTTTTATGATGTGCATAATGATTTCAGAATTTTCTCATTTATACCCATATGTGCTATGAAATGTAAACACTTCTGAAGAAGGTAATGTTAATATGAAAATCTTACTGAAGGATATGTGCACTTTTGAATATTTAACTCTCATCTTTAGCACCAACTAAATGCAATTTTACTATCAATTCTTTCCAAAATGGTTTTGTAAGGATAAGAGAAGAATGATTCAATGCAACATGTTGCTGACTGTTACAAAAAAAAAAAAAAAAAAGAAAAAAAAAGAGAGACATAGGATGGGCTAAAAGGTAAAACTTTATAATCTATTTTATACATTCATTATTGTTGCACATCTGGGATTGTCTACAAGCATTTTGTCACTTGGAGTTCTTTGGGATTCAGAATTCTAAACTTTTAAGCAACACCCCTTTCTTTCTAAGATGGGTTCTTGTGTAAGCAAGCAGTTCTCTGTCACGGACTTGCAGTACTCTTATTATTCTGTGTAATAACTAAACATGCTGTATAACTATCAACCATTCAGGTGTCAAATCAAGCCGACAAACAACTATACAGACTGGTATGTAAATTTGCATTATTACATCTAGCAATAAAATTGTAATAGCACATCTTTCTTGTGTAAACCAAGGCATGTGAATAAAATACAAATTATGTTTTGCAGAACGAAGTATAAAAGTATACAAAACATAAAAATAGATTGCAACAGTTTTTCAGATTTCGAAGAAAACCCAGTAAGTTAAGAACAAAATTTCTGTGCAATCATAGCTAGAACTACTAAATATAGTAAGACTACAGGGGTAATACGAACAAAAAGGACATTCATAATTAACAAAAAATGCAATAGTCTCCCAAGGTAGGCTTTTGCAAATCATTTCTACTTAAATATTATACCACACATGTGCACACACACAAGGCTCTTATTTTCAAATCAATTTGCATAGAAATGTACAAAAAAGTTGCAGATCAAGGCCTACTTACATAATTGTAAACATTTGGGAGAATGAAAACAGCAGAAGACAGCAACAGATATGTAAAAAATACTATTTTTACCTGTGCAACATATGCAGAATCTGAAATAAGGGAGAAGCTGTCCATCTCCCCTCTGCTAATATATGTCTGAAGGAGGATATTAATTTTTCCATAATTGTTTTCCACACCTCCTGGAGCAGGAAGTTCACAGAAATCATTCAGTAAGGTATCCAGCTCTTCTATTTCTTCTTCTCTTACCTGAAACACAATTATACATTATGAAGAGGCTGGAGCAATTTGATAAAAATTTTTACACCGAAATAAAATTTTCCTTATAACATAGTTAGATTATTTTTAAATGGAGTCTCTAGTTTTAAGGAGAAAAAAAAAAGAAGAAAAAAAGCAACAAACCCACATCTTCCACTATGTAGCTAATAGACCCTAATTGAAACTATCTTAATAGTGACACAATTACATTTTATTATTCATCACCATCTATTAAGGTTGCCATTGACATACAAAATTTGATATGCCACAAAAATTGAATCTTCTGACCTCCCATCCTTCATCTGATGAGATTTCATTTTTTATTTGACCAGAGTAAAACCTCTGTCCATCTGGATTAGGGCAATCTTGAATTAACATTAAATGTACTCATTATGGTTACATAGTTTGCATGTGGCATAACACATTTTTAACTCAAAACTGTGAAGTATTATGATTCATGATATTAAAATTTTCACTGTTAATAAGATTAAGTCTTAATATGAGTAAAGAAATATTAATATCTATGGCTTGAATAATGCATAACATTTCACATTCTAACTACTGACCCTTACATGGCAAAACCAGCATAAATCTACATATTCTTTGATTTACTGATAGTCTGTTAGTATAAAACTTATTTAAAGAGGGTAAATGTTTGGTCCCTGCAGGGAACCAGCTGAAAGTAATTTTTATTTGGACCTGACTACCTGGCATACAAAAGACCCTAAGACAATTGGGTTAAAATCTCCAACTATCCAGCCACTGGTCCTACAGGAAAGAAAAAGATGAAGGACACAACTATTACAGATGACTCCAGTGTCAGGGGAATATTGTGCTCTGCTTACAACAGCATTTTCGATAATTTTTTCTGCTCCTGCACAGCACATTACAGGTCAAATCCAGACCTGTATTTCAGCTACTGGTGACTTACTTATCTCAAAATACAGAATTTTTAAAGGCATTATGGAGACATGATTCATATTAACAAAAGTCACAATTTGTATCACACAGAGGGGTAAATCCTGAGTTATTCTTGTGAAAATCAGTTACTAGTTTTAACATTCAGCGCTGTACAGCAAGCAAGTCACAAAAAAATGGAAATGATGTTGTGCTGATGCCGTACCATACAAATCTGAGAAAGTAAACTAGAAAAACTATGCTTTAGTCAAGAAGCGTCACTAGTAACTTTATTACAAATATAGAAACATATCACATCATATTTTCCATATGCTTTCCTTTTAAATATTCAATTACGCTAAATTTAGACCTAGCAAAGAAATATCACTATAATAAAAAAACCCTTCGAGCTTGGAAAACGTTGCATGTATCACTGTGAAGCCTCACTGCTTATTATCTTCTATAATAGAAGAGATTACAGCAAAATAGAATTTCTCCATTAGAGAAAGAGATGGTAATACTCAGACGATGTGTGTAAATATGTAGATGGTGAGGGATTCACACTGCCAGTTTGCAGAGCCAGGTGAATGAGAGCCAACTCTGATCTGAAAGTTGTATAATTGTGATAAAATGGCAATGAGCCCAAGCTAATAAACCCTGTGGAGTCTGGCTCGCACCTCTATGAGATGGAAGCATGGGCAAACAAGCTCATGCCGGCTTGCAATGTATTTTCTTGCGTCCTACCCACACAGGAGGCAAAAAGGGAGGTTGGAATTGAACTGAGTACGATAGTACAGTAATCTTCCAGCCTGCACAACAAAATCTGTTACAACAACTTTCTAGATTTCAAATTTGAAAATAATTTATCAGAATTTATCATTCTGCTAATCTAATATTGTTCCCTGCATATAGTATATCACAGACTTAACTTCAGTGAGTCCTGCCTCATTTCTAATAAAGCAAATTGTTCAGGGAGACATCTAGTAACGGTTTAAACTTCAAACAGAAAAACTATTTCATCCCTGGGTGCACTATTCCAATGGACACTTATCTTCACCTGTTAATAATTGAGAAGCTGAAAAGTTCTTAAAAGCATTTAAAAGAAATTCTCAAACATCCATAGCTAGTTATTAAATGTGCACTATAGTTCAAGCTGAACTACATACAAATTTGAGTGAGAGCATATATAGTTCTTGGCAATTATGCCTACGTAGAAAACATTTTATAATGGTGCTTAATATTTAACAAAACTTGGGTCTGTGGACACTTACTATTTATGGAGGGATTACTACAGAAGTGTCTAGTTCTAAGACATATTCTTTGTATGAAAGGATACAGCTTTACCTTTATCTGTTCGAATTCTTCAGCTTTTGATACTATAGCAAGAATATCACCTTCTGTTTTATGAGCATCAAACAATTCATTGAAAGTCTATTAAAAACAAAAATAAATTGATTTAACACCGAAAATAAAAATATACATATAGCACAAAAGCAACATTAACCAAGACTTTAAAAGGCATATAAGGTTAAAATGCAAGTAAGTTACTGGAAGACCAGAGTGATGCAATTTAAACAGGAACAATTTGCAGAATGACTTCTCAGCACTTTCAGAAAAACAGTCCCTCGACTTGGGTGCCCCAAAATCAAGAGACATGAAATCTATGTGCATTTCAAAAAAAGTCTAGGACATAAAATTTGAGTGAATAAATCTGTGAGACTAATTATACATAGTGACAAAAGAGTTAAAAATTATTAATGCCAAGTCTTCAGCTTTTATTCAAGAAAAAGACTTATTTCCTACAAAAGAAAGGGTTTAAGATGAATGTGTACATCAAATCAAGTTTCCAATACTACAAGGTTTTGTACAAATGCATCTTCCTTACATATTTACAACACAATCCGATTACAGTGCCAAAACCTGTTTAAGGTTGGCAACCTGATAGGTTTTTCATGCAGAAAAACTTTGTTATCAGACTCTATATTTGAATGTTCTATCATGTACCAATGGTTGCACACACTGTTGGTATCAAAATGTTTCTTAGAATTCACCTAAAAGAAGGCAGAGACTATAGAAATTTCAAATCTCACTTCACACCAAGTCTAATTTTTCAGTATTGCTTTATACTTAGTTTCTTTCTTTTTCGTCTCTATTTCCTCTCTCCCCATTTCGGTAAATATGATTTGAAAATATATTGAACAAACCAGCTACATATTCTGTAATATCTTACAACTATTTTAGGTATAGCTTCAAAAAGAAGGAAAAACCCCCAGAAATAGAACATCATATTTTACCTCTATAGTATTGTATTTAATATAGTAGTGGCTGGCAGTTCTGCCTAAATCTGTTGAAGAAAAAAAGCCAGTTCGTTCTTCAAAGCGAATCATGCGGGCTTTGTCCAGTTTTCTGCCGACTTCAATTACCAATTGTTCTCTGTGCTTTTCTAGACCTGGATCCATCTAGACATGAAACACACACATTTATTTGTAGAAAATTAAAAAAAAAAAGTGTTAAATAAATAATTTTATTGAGCTAACCCAGTCACACAAAGCCAGAAATCAAATAAAAGGAAGGTACAGTTATGAAGTCAAGATTTTCCTGAGACCTCACTAATAACAGTTACATTGACATTATTGACCAAAACCTGTCTGTACAGGACAAAATAATCAGAATAATATTTCTTTTACAATGCTTTAAGACTATCAATACAATGTAGACGAATATTACTTATGAAAGAGTAGCATGATTATGAAATAAATTTACATTGAAGTTTTTGAAAGAAGTTTTAATGATAACATATTCTTCATGAAATTATTATTACTGTATACACTGTACTGTGTACTTCACAAAAACATGCCATCTTCTGGTATCTTCTATTTATGAAAATGGCTGAAGATATACCTTGCCTGGGTATCTGACATGAGGATGGCTTTAGTTGTACCCCAAATAGAATAAGCTTCAAATTGGATGGCTGAAATGTTTACTAGCAAAAAAACTCTAGCGTCCCCAAAAGCTTTGGGTATGTCAGCTGGGATATTCTAATTATTGAGTTATAGACGTGCCATATAAACATTCACGTTAAAAGCACACAAGGAGCTTGCTGTGCCCAGCACCACTTCTATTCATATCAAAGTTCAGGAACTTGGACGTTTTGTCCAAGGAATAATGTACAGTATCTCATTAGTACATACAAGGCTGGGCAAAATTCCCACCTGAGTGGGACTGCTGTATAACTGTGTGTTTCCACATCATGCGCCTGGCATACCCAGACTGACAAGGGTGGGTGAAAAGGGATTTGTAGTCATGTTAACCTTCGAGTACATGTGCACCTGAGATACGGCTCTAATTACATAAGCAATGATTAGTCACCAAATTTTAAAAGACTGAAACTCTGTTCTAGTCCACAGGCAGCATTCTTATTTCAGGGCTTGTATAGTTCAGATTTCCTACGGAGTAAGTCATACCAGCCCTCTTGGTAAATCTGCACCCGAGATATATGACCAAGACTGCAAAAAGGAGCAGGCTTTAAGAATTGCTATGCCTTGGTTTGCTCTGGTTTTCCCTGGGCCAGGATTCAGTTTCATCTTTGTGCTGAAGAGCTTCATCTCATGTTCAGTGAAGCTGCAGACGAACACAGCCATCTCCACAGAGCAGCTGCAAGACTAGTTCCTAATATTCCCTGTCTTTGCCAGTCACTCTGAAGCTGTTTCTCCTTAGTTATGGCTTGCCTTAGTTTCCAGTCAAAAGCTAAGATGACAAAGGTCTAGAGTGCTTTTCTCAACAGTAAGTCATGCATTGAGGTCAGATTTCAGAGCAGAGGTGGTCAGAAAAAAAAAAAAAGTGATCAGTGTGCCAGATGTTTGACATTTCTTAAACCTAAAGAGGGGGGAAAAATTAAAAAAATATCAAAATGCTTCCCTGCTCCTTTGGCAGCCCAAATTACCTGCCAATCTTTTGCCTTACATACAAAAAAGCTAAAGCTGTAACAGTAGACTAACATTTTTTACAAATACAAAGGTTTTAACTTTAAAGGAAAGGTCACCAACTTGAAAAGTCTGTGAAACAATATTCCAGTCTAGAGAACCTATGGTTAGCACCCTTCTTGTTGAACTTGCATAATTAGAAATCCCGCAGAGTAAAAGATCCAGCCTAGAACAGCTTTAAGCCATACTCTTAAAAACAAGCCTTGGCATGTCCACAGCAAGAAACTGAGAAGGTCTGGAGTATACATACGGAAACGTAAGAATGCATGATAAAGTACATTATTATTCACATTGTTTTCTCTAGCTAACTGAGAGAAGTGTTGAGGACAAGCTTTTCTAACTTTTACGGATGTTCTCAACATAAACATACGGCTTATGGGGATAAAAAGCTTTGCTTAGCTGTGGGACCACCAAAGAGTGGATCCAGAAAGTGGAGAAAACTGACAAAGGGGTTACCTTGAAAAAAAACAGCCACCTTTCCTTTGGAACCCTAAAAGGATGAGAAAATGCCTGTAATCCATACCACAGGCTTCACTGATAAGACACTCACATTTGCTCCACTTTTTCCTTCCACTCTTTGTTTCTTCTTGCTGCTCATGATAAATTTTGGCCATTTTCCCAACTTAATTAAAGGCATTATTGGCACTTCTGGCAAACAACTTGAAAAGTCACAAGTCAAAGCAGTGGGCCTGGGGTAGCCTACTCCTGGGCATAGCCCAGAAATGGGCTAGGTGGGGAACAGTAATATCCTGGAGACACCACGTGGTATGCAGAACGTGTTGGTGCATGGCAGGTGCATGTTCACCCTGGTGTCCCTGTGCAGTGCAACACACCCTTTTTGTGTTGCTGGACAGGCTGGAGTTTTTGTGCCCTAAAGTAATTACTGGATGTGGTAAGCACCTATGGAAAGGGAAAGGAGAACGAGCTTGCATCTTCTCAGCCCCACCAAACAGCTGGGAAGAGTGTGACCCACGATGCTTATGCAGATATATGGATTCTGAATGGGCAACGTTGGCTGTCAGCCAAAACAAAGATAGAAATTGGCACGCTGCAACATTACTAAGAAACAATAAGATACCAATTATGAAAACTGGATACCTATAACCAGAACAGAAGGAGCAGAATGGCCTAAGTGAGCAAATCTGTGGTTATGCCTGCATCTGGCACTATACCATCCGTACACTGTCTATAACTTATTAGCTTTGAAGTTTAAAACTGGTTTATCTAGAAAATAAGGGGACTGGCATTGGGTTTGCTCCTACATGAATAGATAACACTTCAAATTGATATAATTTGTTACTGCCTTAACACAAAAATAGGAATGTCTATTATTAGCACATCAAATCAGAAGGGGTAAACAGGAGGCTAGTGGCAGGAAAAGACAAGTGCTGGCAATCTCCACTTTCTCAGCAGCTGAATAAAAACACAAAAGCAAGCAGAGGGGAAGCAACTGTTGTTCATTATTTTCTAGATTTATAAAAACCACTTCTGTTAGTGTTTTATTCTTTTTTCTCACCAGTTATTACCACCACAATTGCATTTCTTTTAAACTAAAATTTGTTAATAACACTGATTGAAAATACCTGAAAAAAAAAAAAAGAAGGAATTTATAGGAATGGGACAACAACATTCTTCTCACTAGCAAAGCAATTTTTGCTTTTCATTTATCTATTACTTTGTGATTTGTGTTATATAGTATTATACTCACATATGGTAATGTACTGTAAGTCTTTTTACAGAAAACAGATTTGAGATGACCAGAGATCTAAAGGTGTCTGCAGAAGCTTGCTTAAACAATAGCCTACCTACTTCCACTGCAGCTTCCACTATCAGACACAAAAGCTATAAAAATAAAATCTCCTGACATATATCCCTACATGTTACAATGACCAAAACAACTGCTGCTCACAATATCATAACAAATTATGAAGTCACAAAACAGATTCAGGACATGTGAAATAAACTGCAGTGACCATACACTTGTGAGAGTTTCACCTGCATTAGGCTCAATTAGCCGTGTCCAAACTGTGTTCACATTAAACGCTTATAAAGAGCTGTACAGAAAAAAGTAACAATATTTAGATAATCTGTAAACACTTAAACTTCCTAAAAGTTACAGATAATGAAAAAAACCTTATGTAACTGTGCTCTGATTTATATCACTACATGGAACACTTCTAAATAGAGTAAAAAAATTGAAAATAAATGATTAAAAATGTTATAATTGCTAAATCACAAGAAAGAAAAAAACCCAACCCAATTAAAAATGACATTTTATAATTTATAAGCATGTCATGGGATGAAACATTCTAAAACAAAAGCTGATGGGGGCAGAGGGGAAAGCAAGCAACTCAAGAATGCTTTATTTTATCATTTATATCTAGCCTACAATACTGAAACACTGACAATAGGCTATAGGCTAAGTTACAGTAACTGTCTGATAAGAATGAATGTTGTCCTTTGGAGCATAACTTGGCCAGTTAAAATGTATTTTTATGTGAACAGAAGGGACCTCTTAATTTAGTGTTAAAAATACCTCTCTACAGAAAATATCTTTTTCTAAGCACTTTAGAAGAATTGCTGATGTCAGGTAAGCAGAAATAGCAAATATTTATCCTCACATCAGGGAAGGATTAGAGACCTAGAACAGGTTACAGATTTTTTTTAAAATGCATTTTATACCTGATAAGCTTTGTGACTGATGCCATATACTAATGGATTTGCTCTCATCCGTACATAAAGATAAGTGTAACTTATCCACTTTACTGCTTCTTCCACATTAGTTACTGTTCCAAGAGCAATCTGGAAATAGGAAAAGAGACAAAATTAAATGTATATGTTACAGCTGAACATGAGTATTTGGCTAAAAACATACAGAATTCAGAGAGTTAGCACTAGATTAAAGAAAGCGTCAGTATGTTTCCAACTTAAATTATTTTTAGTTAATCATAGGACAATAACTTGAACCATTTACACAACTTCATCTTATGAACATCTAATAACATGGTATCTCCTGTGATGTAATATTATAGATACAGTGACCTACATGATCTTTCCTACACCACTCACGATTTTTACAATTAAAAGATGATACTGAGGAAGCTTGCTATAAAAAAAGATGAACGAAACGACATAATTATTTAGCGAATATGCTCAGGGTAGTTTAAAGAAGAGTACCTTTATAAAGAAAAAAAATTGCATTTAAAAGATTATTTTTTCATACCAATGTAAAAGCACTTTCTGGTTCAAGTCCTAAATCAAATGATACTGACAATCTTCAGGATTTTCTTCAGCATGCCCTCATACTTGGCAATCTGTTTATACACAGTTTTTACAAATAGTTTTCTCCTGTTGTATCTGGCAAGTCAAACATATAGGTACGTGCTACATTTTTGTTATATCAAAACATAACAAAATTGAACAGGTATATATATACATGTATTTATTTATTTCTCAAGGCCAAATCAAGTATACCAAAGCAGTTGTTTTGCTAGGTGAATTTTTTTGCCAATTCAATAGTTTTATCACCAAATTATTTACCACACACACATTTTCACTTGATAATTTCAGCTCTATTTTGTATTGATTACATTCATGAGAATCATTTTACTGCTTATTCCAGTTAACCTCATTTTACCAGGACAATTTAATATTTCCTGCATGTCCCACGACCAAATATTTTTCGGTTGTTGCTGTTTTTTTAAAACAAGCAAAAGTCCCTCTTACTGAATTTTTGTGATCCATTACTACACTTTTAAAGTTATTTTTGTTTTATTGGTGTTTGGATTTCATATAAACGTTCCACATGACTAGGCACAAATTAAAAAAACCCTGTACAACTCTAAGTGATTTCATATGCACGGTCAGATCTAAGCACCTAAACCTTAACAATAATACAGATATTCTTTTTGAAATAACATAAATATCTAGTCAAAAATAAAAATGCAAGCGAAATCTGCCCTGAGTTAAAATAACTGAAATCTGGCAAAACCTTGTTGATATCAACGCCTAATAGCATGGAGTAACCCCAAGCTTTGTCTCACACATTTTTCAGGTGATATTTTGTTCTTCAACAGCATAAGGAGGTCTGGGGAAGCCCCACTGTGTTATTTTTCAAAGTATATAGCTACATAATGCACTGAAGTAGCTACAAAAACATTCAGTTCTTCATAAACTACTACAGGGAAAACATCTAATAGAGCCCACGGGTTATTATTACTCAATTTGCTACCCAGGTTAATTTCAGCATTTGGTTTCTTCCCACGATTCAAATATCTTTCAAAAGACAACTTGAAATAGCATAACAACATAGTCCAATAGTAACATTTTCCCCCAAACAACGACTTTCACAATCATGAAAATGTAAAATTCTC
Organism: Nipponia nippon; assembly: GCF_047370975.1. NCBI lineage: Eukaryota > Metazoa > Chordata > Aves > Pelecaniformes > Threskiornithidae > Nipponia > Nipponia nippon. The sequence continues at coordinate 80,485,551 of NW_028262358.1, read as the reverse complement.
ATTACCGATGACAGTAAAGTCTGACAATTAAAAGAAAAAAAATGCCACATTTTTTTTGCCTCATTTGTTCAAATATCTCATTATATTACTTACAAATTAATTATTTTCATAAGTTAAGACTGAGGGGAAAAAAAAGAGATTATGAAATACAGTTGGGTTTCAGATATGGTACTGAAATGGTACTGCACTTTCCTTCCTCCCCCAACTTCAATGAATATTCACTGAATAATATGCAGGGGGGGGAAAAAAAAAAAAAAGGCAACTTCTAAATATTTGCTGCCATCTAGTGTTCAAGTAAAGTTCTTACGGATTATTTGTAAATGTATACCTTTGTTAAAACAGCATGAATGACAGAAGTTACCTTATTAATACAAACACTTAAGAGTAATTATGAAATAAATTATTTACAAAGTTAGGAGAAGGCCTCTGTTAAGACCTAGGATATGCAGTATTCACAAAATCAATAAATAGACAAGGTGATACTTTATTAAAATAAAATAAAAAGAAAAAAGTTCTAAATTTTCCACCGTTTCCTCAACCATGTATTAGATATTTAGTTACAGATAGAATAATCAATGAGTAGAAATCTTTACTATGCTGACATTGTATTGTTTGATTGCACCAGTCATCACAAAATTCTTCTTTTTTTCAACAGCTCAAATACAAGTAATTGTGTTGCACTCAAAAAATGTAAACTTGAGTACTATATTAATCCAACTCACTGTGTCACTTTACATGAAAAAAGTCATCAGCATCACAAATTTTCAACTAATTGTTCAATGGCTGATGTCACCATCACTGAGTGATGTGCTTAGTAGTCTGCATTTTCATTAAATAATTGTTTTTACAAATGCTATCCCAGAGACTTCATCAAGTTGAACAGTGTTTCAGAAGAGGTGTTTCTGATTTTCAAAAAAGTGCAAACAGATATAAGTAGCATGGCTTTTTGGAGGTAGTTTTTGAAAAATGAAGTTTTTCTCTCTGATATTTCTATACAGATTAGAAAAGGGCATCAAAATATTACTAATATATAATAGATCACATTATATACAGTACATATTATAACATCATATAATATACTGTAGTTTTTACATAAGAATGTTTAATTACTATTATATCTGTATAATTGAGCGAGATTACATTGATGAAAAATTTCTATATATGAATCAAATACATGTTGTTAAGGCAAGAGAGCAAGGACTCTTTCTAACAACCTAATAAGCAATTTTCTGTTTGCTTTGGAAACCAGTGTATTTTGAATTGCCATTTCAGCATCTGAAGTGATTATGGTCTTATTCCTGTATGGCTTTTGAAACAATTTCTTAATGCTACTAGAATTTTCCCAAGTGGGACAGAATCTCCTCCAACCACACGTGACCAAAGGACTATTTATAAGTACAACCGAACTACATAACCAGTATCTGTCATTATCTGTTAACTCCAACAGAAGGTGAAGGGAGAATGGATGAGGTTGCTGGTCTCATGCAGGTCAGGTCAGGCCCCAGGGCCCTGGACACCCAGTGAGCAAAACTTCAATTCCCCTCTGCCTGCACTTTGCCCCATATACCCAGATTAGCCATCGAGTCACCCAGCTCCCGAGTGATTTTTTTGGAAGGGCTTTGAAAGAATTCTGCGTCTCTTCTGCGAACAATAGCTGCCCACCCTTTCAAGGCAAAAAAAACAGATTAGGAGGTTTGTCCAAACTAAACAAGTCACCACCTTATGTTTCTGGCTCCACAACAAAATCACAAGTAAACGCAAGGAAAGGCACACCCCCTGGGGAAGGTATACCTACTGTCCGGCACTGCAAATCCTTTCCTCAGTTTCTAGCTCTCTGGAGAAAGGAGTCGTCCCTGCAACAAGCTGGGGTCCAGCTGTGGATGTCAGGGAGGGCTCTATCAGGTGGAAACAATTAGGGAAGGAATGGTGACCTGCATTGTATGAGCTATTGATGATAGTTCCCAGATAAGTTAAAGTTTATGGTCTAATTAAACCACATCCCCTGCATCTTATCTTTCTTCCTGTATTTCCAGAAAATACAGACGTAGGTATTCTCTGTTTGCCAGCTGGTCAACTGACCCAGGACTCGCTCCTCTCGACTAAGCACCCTAACCAGCTATTTATTTTATTCCTTTTTACATTCTATTACGCCCAGGGGCACAACTTCAGCAGAAAAGGAAAAGGGCATCTTTGTGTCTATGCTGATCATCACTGACCATTTACTCTTCTTCTGCTCATTTTTAGCAGAAAAAAAACCAAAACCCAAACCAAAATTCAAAACAAATCTTCATGAGAGAATTCTCAGTGGATTGAGCTGCTGAAATATATGTTCAAAGTCTTAATTTTGGTGTCAACTCAATGAAGTTGGGTGTATTTCAGCTTTTCCCACTCTGTAGTTTTCCTAAGAACAAATGCACTGGGACATCAAGGCCACCATGCTGCCTCTGAGATTAGATAACAGCAAATGCTGAAGGGCAGAAGGTGGCAATGAGAAGGAAGCACCATACAAATTTCTCCCAAATTCTTAAACTATTGCATCTCCAGGTCTTTAGTTAAAGGTTTTACCTTTGCATTTGATATCTTTCAATGGATTTTTATTCCATTTTTGTATAGTTTTTGAACTATTCTGCCTTTTAGATACAACTTCCTGCAGCAAAGAGTTACACAGTCTAACCACCCAGCTGGCATCCTTTTGTGTTTTCTGAACCTGCCACTTACTCATCTCAGCCAGTATTTCTTGCTTCTTGTCCCAGGAGAGGTGCAATCTTTTGCCATGTCACTCATTACTTCATAAAACTCAGTCATATAATCTCCCGTTTGTCTTTGTTCTCGTCTGACGTGTGCAGGCGAACTGGTGTATTCCTTTTAAGGAAGCTGATCTATGCCTTTGCCTACCACCTCTGAAAATTTTCTGCTTCTGGAAAATTGATTTTGAAATGGGAATTAAAAATACCCTAATTTTTTTCCATTGTTACCCAAATTTTCTCTCCTACACCACATAAGCCTAGATACAAAATTCAAGGCTCTGGATTCCACTTAGTGATTGTGTGGCTAGAATTACATATTGTATTACCCCAAATATCTGAATCATTGCCTCATTCTTAACACCTACCTATTTCTGCCAAGAGGCCTGGTCTAGATAAAAGCAACTTCATATTCTTGTGGAAACATGGAGTCTGCCCATATTTCCAACTGCTGCCTTCATTTTACTAGTTCTTCTTTCAGCTACTGACCTGTCTATAATAAATTAAGAATTTAGACAATTCAGCAGTGCTTCTGGCCTTAAATTGGTTTCTCTTTATGACTACAGCATAAGCATTTGGATTTCCTGAATGACTTGCAATAAAAGCAGACTCTGCTCCTAAAATATGTCATTTTATTATATATCAGTGCAGATTTGCTGGTGCCAACAACAGGCTCTGTTATGGCAAAGATGACAGTGGTCATAAGCATATTGTCTAGATTTCTGTAACAAATCAGTCAATAAACATGTATTTTGTCTCCATACAGTGCTACTGTTACTGCCAAACGGACAGTGTCTATAAAAGATGACCAAAACTGAATGTGCTTCCTAAGACTATCTACTGATCAATACAATGGCATATGTTTTAAAATGTATTATTTTTTTTCCCGAATGCTGCAGCCTATGGAATGGTCATCTACAGATAAACATAACAGTTTCTGAAACACCTGTATCCTTCTCAGAGGATTCCATTAACTTAGATCAAATCAGCATATATAGAAGTTTAGACTGACTCCAATTATAAAGAAATGATGAAGTTACTTTCAAAAAAAACTCAAAACAATAACCCCTTGTAACTGCTCATAGTATTGATTTCCTGTAATCCAGCAGGTGCTAATTTTTCCTGCATGTCATGACAGAAGGATAAGTAACATCACACATATCAGATGACAAAAAAATGGCGGTTTCATGCCCTTGCTACTCTATTGCTTTTCAGCATTTTCCATTGCTATTTCTACTAACAACCACTTATCACAGCGATTAACAAAATTCTGACTGCATCTTCAGCTGCTGTAACTGTACTGCAGCCACAAATCTACAGGAATTTAAGGCCACATTAAGCAGCACACTGCTCTTTTCAGATAACACTACCGTTACATAAAATCTGAAAAGAAATAGTTCTGTTTAAACTAGTTCATCAGTTTTCTGCACTTGTCCCCAGACCCCAAATCCTGAGGTAGGAGTGCTGCACTTAGAAGTAGCTTTTATTATACTGTACATAAAATACTTCCTATATATCTTTGATTGGATAAGTTTACCTCCTATGAAACGGAATTATTGTTCTATTCCATTATTTTTTTCTTCTTTAGTTCTACTATTTTAACAGGGCAGGAGGATTAACTTCTTAATTTTATACCTTCAATTTAACCAAATTATTTGTGCAGTGTCTACTAGCAATATTCTTCAGAGTACTACTTGGATACTCAATTACTGTTAAAAGTCACTAAATTTCTATTGAGATTTCCTCTGCTTCTGGAAAGAGTTTCAATAATGTGTACACATTTGAAAAGAAACTACTTAGCAGCAATACATACTTACCTGGACAAACAAATCCTTTTCTTTTTAGGTAAAAATCTAAATAAAGCCTCAGGAGTAAGATTGCTTTTATTATTGTCAGTCTTATCTAAAATTGCCGCAACTCATTGTTTTTCTTTTGGACAATTTATAGTGTTTCATAATTACTGTAGACATTACTATTCTAAGCTCACAGAGCCCTTCCTCCCTTGAATGTCCTGCTTTTTGATACGTTTTTTTCTTCTTCATTAAGTATCCATTTGGACATACTCAGCTGGTGCTACAGAATGTTATTTACCTTTCCAAGTCTTCAGTGATTTTTTTTTTTTAACAGCTTTTAAGCTAGTAGAGTGCTTACTATTAAATGCAGGGAAAAGAAAAAAATAAGAGAAGATACCACTATCTTTAAACACTGCTGGTAAAATCACAAGCCTGGGACAAATTAAAATTGTTTTGTATTCTAACAGTCAACCAGGTCTGTTCCACCTTCAATGTGTTTTTTGGTGCTAACTGCACCAAAGTCAACGCTAGCAGCAGTTTGGTACCTTAATTTACTATCTGGTACAGTAACATAAAGAAACAGAAGCAGACACTTGCCACATTATAAATATTTTGTTAAGCCATTCTAAATACTTCCTATGAGATAAACACCTAGGACTTAAAACTAAGAATTTGCAATCTGTACAGTGGAAAAGGAGGAAGAGGAGAAGAATCCTAAAGTGTAATTATAGCCAAATACATCTTTTCTTTGGTACTGAAAATAGAATTACTTTTAGATTTTTAAAGATTTTTTTCCTCTGCATAAAAAGTTCAATTAATGTAAATTCACTTGTCCCCTCAAAAAAAAACCAAACCAAACCCAAAAAAACCTAAACAAAAGCCCCCTTCCTTTAAGCTTACCTATAACAATCACATCTGCTTTCTGGCCTTGCTGGAAAATTTGTACATTTTGGAACTACAGCTCAGATCAGAGGAACAACATGCTGCCCATTAAAACCTCTCTCTCTCTGCAGAATATCGCACATTGAAAATTAATAGCTTACATCTCATACTTTCTTAACTAAGCATTCTCAGTTGAGAGAAAAGAAATAGGTCTGGGACTCCTGGTTCATCAAGTCAAATCTTCTTTTCCTCATATGCATTCACATCTTCCATACAAATACCATCACTTATTACAAAATCTTCACCATAGAAAAAAATGAGACTTCTTTTATCTCCACTACTGCTAAAGACAGACTGTTCCAGATCTTATATTCCAGGCAAGCTTACTTATGAACAAGGTGATTAATTCTTGTACTGGCATTGGCCAAAATTATCTTTTTTCTTTTTCTTTCTCTTACTCACTTCTAGTTTGGGCTAGTTATAGAGAGCTGTTGTACCTCCTTTGAAACTTTTGTTTGCTAAGCTAACCAACAAGATTTTTTAGGGTATGTCAGTAAAGGATTTTCCCCACAAAAGCTAGCTTTCCTGCTGGAGCTCTGTGGAAGGAATACTTCAGATTCCTGGTATAATTCAGGTGTGCACACCAGTACATCCACACACCTTCTGGATAATTTGGAGCAATACGGACCAAGCCTGAAAAAGCATAGCATATAGCCATGCCATTTGTTTTTCACAGTAAGTCAGTCATAGAGATCTTCTGTGACCCAGTTCACAACAAGCGCTTATTATTCATCTCTGTAATTCTTCACTAACCTGACAGCTTTCTGTGAGATGGGAGGACTAAATTTCTAATATTAAAATAAAAAGAAGGAGAAAAATAAATCCTTAATAATAAATAATAATTTATAAATTACAATTTAATATATAATATAATATAATATAATATAATATAATATAATTTAATATAATTTAAATAATAATTTATAAATTATAATTTATTATAAATAATAAATTATTACTGCTAATGTGTAAGTTGCTACTATCCAGTTTTAAAGAACTGAATATCCAGCCAGTTGCACTTAGAGAACATTTACAGGTGTCTATTTCCAGGAATATAAAAGTGTTGTCAAAAGGAAATGGTTGAGAGCTCTACACCTGCCCACTGCAAGCATGCTTTCTGTTTATTTTTCCTCTTTCCCTTGTGGTAGAAAGAAGGATGGGAAAATTGCAAATGGCTCCTTTTTGTCACATTTGTCTCTCATGTTCTAGGGGAGTTCAATTTCTCTCTCCCTCCTTGTACTCAGACCACTCTGAGGTAAAGAGGAGTAGCTGTGAGCGCAAACAGGTGTCAGTATTTTCATTCCCCCACATTTGTGTGTGGAAACACTTGGAATACAGCTAAACCTCGTTCTGCTTCTGATGTGTGACTGTACTTGGGCAGAGATTTTTCCTGTTAGCAGGAACTGATGAAATAACTTATGAGACCCCTTAAAAGAAAAAAAAAAACCCCAACCAAATACATAAATGACCAAACTCGGTAATTTGTAAAGAAGCAAGGAATGAATCTTAACATTTTAAAAGGCTACTGTATCAATGTCCGCTCCTTTCTAGAATTTCCTTTTAAAATTATTATTTATGATTGAATAATGCAAAGACTTTAAAGTGATGAAAAGGTAAAAAATAAACAGAAATATGTGAGAATTATATAGATAAAACAGAACAAGCATCTTAAAAACCCAAGACTATTCCTAATAGACCAAATAAACTTCACATCTTTCAAAGGGATAATCAGTTTTAAGATGTCACTGGACATTTCAGTTTAGCTGAACTCCTTTACTTTTATTAAAAAAATGTCCAGCGCCTTTGAAAAAATAGTATTCTCTTCTTCATTTAAGCACGTTTAAATTTCTGAGGGTTCCTTGTAAAAAGTGTCTGTGCATATATATATGTATTTTTAATTGGTTATTACAATAGATAGTTTTTGAATTGTTGTATTTTAATATGAGAGAGGTCAGTACTCAATACAACCACAGCATTTTCAAAGAAAATGTATTTTAAGATTTAAACTCAAGCAAACTGGGAACTTGCTATTTATAATAAACCAGTTCTGATTACCACTGTAAAGCAAAACAAAGAAGAGTTCAAGCCAAGTACATTATTCTTCCTATATTGCAGTCAACCATGTGAAGTTTGTTTATATACAGACAGACATGCTTTAATTTTTTCCAGATTTTAATTTGCAGCTATGCAGAACACTTACTAAATTCTAATAGAGCACTTCTGATTAAAAGGTAAATGCTATGTGTTTCTACAGTTTTATCTTAATGATATTTTGACCCTCCGTACTACTTCTAATAGCTACTACCTTTTGTAAAAGGCCCCAACATATTCACATGTGTAACAGTTCACTCCTCTTAAACATACACACCTACATAGACCAGTAATAAATAAAATTTCCATTTTAGATATTTTAAGTGTGATAATATTGTGGTTTTGTTTTAAATAATATTAATCCTTTAAAATTTTCTAGTTTCTCGAAATGATTCAAAGGTTACCTCCGCATTTAGGTTGTCTGCAAGGCTTTCAAGAAACTGGCTTTCAATTGGATTCTGCTGAGTAAGAAGAGTCAGGTAGTGACTGAGTTTATCATGAGTTGTAATAATGACGCCTTCTCCGAATTTGTCAAACTGAGGCCGTCCAGCTCGACCAAATATCTGCATGACATCTAAAATTCCAAGGTCAACAAAGGAGCCTCTTTTTGCAGCATATATTTGTGTTCCCTGGTTGAGGAAAAGTTAATAAAAATTAACATAAATACACATGAATATAATCCTGATGAGCTGAATACTGAAATTAGGCAAATATAGCATGATTTCAGAAGTGTACTTTACCTAATCCTTTCATAATCTTTGATATATTTAAATCTTTACTATACAAACTAGACTCCCACTGGAGAGAATCAGTTTAATGAGATATAAATAACATTTCAAGTCAATCAGACATTTCCCCTCCAGGCCCAAAACCCACAATAAAGATCTTGCTGTCTATGCTTCTTTACAGGTTTCTTTTAAGAAAGATACACATGTGCAGAGTAATGGAAGCTCTTACCTTAATAACAACAGCATGAGCAGGAAGATTGACACCCCAGGCGAGCGTAGCTGTACAAACTAGCACTTTGATATGTCCGTTAGAAAACAAGTTCTCAACCAAATTTCTGTCTTGCCGCAGCATTCCTGCATGATGAATACTAAATCCATCTGGAAACAGCTCACGTAACTGCTTATTTCTGGATCTCTGTACCTAGAATGGACAAGCATAAAAATTAAATTCACTTCTAATTACAGTACAAGAAACATTGTATTAAAAAAATACAGGGGAAAAACCCTATTGAATATTATTATGAGTCATATGAAAGGAACTATTTCTATTAATGTCAAACTTTTCATCAATACCAATATGTCATGATTTTCTACAAATTCATTTGACTTCTGTTCTTACTTTCCAAAGAAGACACTTAATTGTTTAAAAGAATACTTTTATAAAAAAATAGCTTCACTTAAACAGAGATCCAAATTTATTGATAACCAGTATGAACACCGAAACCGAGAACTCACATATTGCTTTTCCTTAAAAGCAACTCTTTCAGACTATGCAGGCAGCTAGGACAGGCTTAAAGCAGCAGGCCACACACTATACTTAACATTACGGAGGGGATACCCTTCCCCACGACCAGTCATTGCATCAGCTAAGCACAGCGGGGATTAATAAATTCATAGTACAGAATCAAACTGTTCATCTACCCCTCGTTTTTACCTTCCCCATGCATAGGAGGCTGGGATCTCAGTCTGCAAAACCTCAGGTCCTCCAACCTCCCACTCTGTATGAGGTCCATACGCATGTCCCCTTATTTCTGGGTGCTAGCTTTAGCATGCTTCACTTAAACCAAATATTGACTCAAAGTTAAGAAAAACTAATACGCTTCCCTTCCAAACAGTAAACTCTGAAACACAAATTGCTTTGGAGTGTGTCTTCCAGAAGCAACAGGGAAGGAAAACCAAGCACTTAAAGAAGAAACCCAAACCACCAGAGTTCAGGCCATTTTAGCCCAACTGGAACAGTTGTCTTTCTGTTCAGAAACACGGCTTTGGGATAAAGCTCAAGTATCACAAAAAGTACAGCTCTTTTATTACAGTGAAGATGATAGGAGGAAAGGCCTGGTAACCCTGCTGTAAACTGGGATAAAGGACCTTCAACCAAGCTTATATGAGCTTAAATATAAAAGGTCAGAAAGTATGCCGTATACAAGCTCTTTACCCTCAACCCTGGCTACTGGTTCTTCAGATCTTCATGTTTCAATGTCCCTGATTTGCTGCAAACACCTATGATTTTCCTCCCATCTCTTCCACATTCCTAAATGCTGCTCTCACTGCCTTCCAAAATTGATCGCTGCTGAATATGACACCAGGAGGGCTGTGGTAATGATGACTCTAATCTTTCCCTAAAACAGATTTCTTTATTATCACTGTCAGCAGACAATCTCTACTTTTTCATACACCACAAGAGAGTTAAGTATTTTTTGACTAGCACTGTATTTTCAGCCCTGTATATTATAGTGAACAAATTCTAAATAAATTATGATTATTAGTATTATTTTTTTTAAATCTTTGCCTGACACACAGCCACTGAAAGTTGACTTAAGGGATACAGAGTGGGTAAAGCAAAGCAAAATATGGTTCACAGTACTGGCATACTGCCAAACATGAACAATAAAGCTCTGCAAACACAAAAGTAAATAGGGAGATGGGAATGCAATTATAAAGGAGGACATGAAAAGAAAAATATTGTAGGAAAAACACATTTCTCAGCTTCACAATTATCCAGCCTCTCAATATCTGATCTTTCCTGCTTTAGCAGTAATTATTTACTATTCATTTAAAGGAAATCAAACTCAGCTTGTAACTACACATGATTTTTTGGCATATTTAATTAACTGCTGTAGTACTCAAAAATGAATAAATAAGAAATTGAGAAAGTGGCAGTGCAGTTCATGAAACTTATTCTTTATGAGCTAGTGAATGGAAACAAACACTTCATAAAGAATACAAATGCACCAAGGTTTGCATTTATAGTATATCAACAACAAATCTCACAGAAGACAGGCATGTGGAATATTCACTTCAGCTGCAAATCTGAGAATAATTGTGACACAGAAATTTGAATTTATCTTGATTACATTCAGAATGTGGTGTAAGCATTTAATAATCGGGAATTTCACTTTTCTAGTGGAGCTTGTTGTATTGGTGCCACATGACTATTTTACAGGTATTAAAATAACTACTTTTCAACAAGCACAATTATTCAATATCAATTCAATATCAAAAATATATTATTTAAATATTATAACCTGTAGCTGAAAAAGCCAAATCTTGTTCTCAAATCTCCACAATTTAAAATTTACATACCTTTGTTCATAACCTGATTGCTTATGTTGTCTAATGTGACTGAAAGACAGGGCAATTTACTTATGGGAAACTAAGAAGAGTAAAATCTTTTACTGTATATATGGAAGGAAACTGTATTTGTTTACAGTTTTAGGAGCTACAATTTCACCAATTTAGAGAAAGGAACTTGTGAATATAGGAAAAAGGAGGAGAAAGGGGAAAAAGTTTGTGACAGAAAACACATTAAGATATGGCAATACTAGTCTGACTATAATTCAAGTACTTACAAGCCATAGATTAATTAACTGTTTAAAAATACGTAGGTACACCTAAATGTATCCATATAGTTGCATTTAGAAAGAACATCCACATGCTTCTAAAATCTACCACACATTCTAAACCAACACCTTTGAAATATTTAATATTCCCTTTTTTTTTTGTTGTTGATTTATTGAATCTATGAAGTGCTAAACTTCTGGGTTGCACAGTAACCAGTTTAGAGACATATTAAATAATTTTTTTTTCCAACACAGAAGATGATGAACTTTTTTTAATGAAAAACTCACATCCCACTTTTGACACAGGAAAAAACAAATGCCAAGCAAATCATATCACTAACTATCCTTGATGATTCCATTAACTGCACAGAAATTGAATTAATTTTCTTTCCATAAATTTGTGGGCATTTTAAATTAGAAAGATACAAGGAAAGTTAGTTCAAGAACAATGAAGTAACCCAATTTTATAAAGTTACACTTGAGAAAATAAAAAAATAAATCACATATCTCAGTGATGGCTTGGAAGACTGCTCACGCAGCATATCCTTTGATGGCAGCATATTTGCAAACAGATCTCCTAAGCTCTTGTGCCAATGAATTGCATTGTTATTCTATTAAATCTGGATTTTAATGGTTGTAGATACAACAAAACCAACAACTACCAAATAAGGCAAGTGAAACTATAAAAAATTATACTACTCCCATCTTGTTCTATTACAGGCTAAAAGGTTTTGCTTAAAATTTATACGAAATGTTACTAAGTGCCTCAGGTGTACGAAGAAGTTGTTATTATGAGGTCTGGCACCGGTCTCCTGATTAGAATTGATTTTCTTTCCCCTCCCTTATTGCTCAAGAGGGCTGTAGATTTATGACCTTTGCTTACATGTGTGTGTGCATCTAAAACAGTATATATTAAATAAATTCCTAGTTTAGCTTGCTGCCACCTATATTTCTCCTTAAATGTCTTGAATTTCATGCAGTTCTTGATTAAGACACATTAAAAATGTCACAATTAGACACAGAAAAATGTCCTGCTTAATTTTAATGAGAAGTGAGGCATATGTAGCAGAAAAAAAGATTTAATCAAGCTTTAGTGTATTTCAGCTAGAGACTTAAAAAAGATAACACCTTTCCTTACCCCTTGCTTGCATCTAGTATCACAAAGGTATCATCTTTTATAAAGACTATAAGCTGCATGCTTTTTGTCTGAACTACCAATACTACATGAATCAAAGAACAAAATTTTTAATAGGCTTATAGGTATTTTTTTCTTATTTTATCTAAAAAACAAGTAAAAAAGAGTAATAAAGCTTGATTATGAGAAGCAGCTGCCAATAAATTACTACTTGATAAGTGAAACACCAATTTATGTCTTTTCTTTAATCTCCAGTTGCTACACTCATCCAGGACAGACTAAGTAGATCACCACTACTTTGTAAGATCAGATTTTTTTTTCTTTACTCTGTAAATTACTTATTTTTCCTTTCTACTTCCTCATTTTGAAGATATTGTTTGCAACTGTGAATTTTGGTGTTTTTTCCCCACTAATAACACAGTTTTTGACTACCATATATTTTATTCCAGTAACAGAAATGGCACAGGCTATTCTAGTATTTTTCTCACGATCACCTTACTATAGCAAAACTTCATTCTTGTGATCATAAGACTCAATCATTGTAATTTCCTTTCTGTGGAGTTCACAACAGGGCAGCACTTGCAGTTTGTTCAGAATGCACCATCATATTTGTTCACTGATTTGAGCAATTCTGAGCAATTTATTCCCATCCTTCATTCTCTGCACTGTCCTGACACTCTGCAAAGTACTAGCTCTTAATTTTGAGGCCTCATTAGCTTCACTTGATGAGTGTCGGTGCTCAGGTAGCGCAGATATCGCAGACATCCAAAATAAACAAAGTAAGGTATCTTTTGCTGCAGCCTTCAATGAAGGGCAGTTTTAGTTAGTACTGCTACTGTGTGATGAATACAATTCAGTTATTTCCCAAATAACTATTTTGTAACTTTCCTGAAGACAGTCGAAAGTGTAATTCTTAGGTTGACCTTCTAAATTGTTTTAAGTTCCAACAAGACAAAAGCCTCCTCTGCCTCATTCATTAATCATACTGCTGAATCTGCTCTGCTGGCTCATTTGAAGAATACTGATTGTCTTTCAAAATTTATGAGACTAAGGTAAGATGGGAGAAGTCTCTATCCATTCAGGAAGTAAAGGGCGTCTGAGAAAAGCAGAATGAAAAAAGGGACATTGAAGAGTCATCAGTGGGCTTATTCCTGTTCCTTAAATACAAAAAGCTAACATGACTTCACTATGTATGAGGACTGAGAGAAATGGAAAGAAATGATCAAAGGATTGCATGATCATTCATTGTTTTTACTCTTCAGAATTTACTACATACATATATTAATTAATCTATACAAGTTAAATCTTTAACATAAGTTCTATTCTTTTATTCACAATGGCTGTTTCAAAGGAGAGAGATCAAAACTTAAGACAGTGCCAATAAAACCATGAGAAGGGGGTTTTAAATATGAAGTAAAAAAATAATAATTTATTGTTACAGAAAAAAACATGAGACTCCTTAATGTGCACAGTTAGACTGCATATTAAGTATATGAAACCTAGAGAAAATACTAAACAATGAAGATGAGCAGTAACACTATCCAACAGTTAATGAAAGAAACTGAACACGAAGAAATGCACATTGGAGTCTAAAGGGAGAAAAGAGGAATGCATTTGAGCTGCAATGATTTTACCTGAGGACTCTCCTTTTATGAATTAGAACTTTTATTTGCATTATTCAACTTGTACTGTCTGCATAACAACTAAGCTATCAACAGCTATTTCTAGGACAAGGATGAAGTGGCATGTCATGTGGTAAGAGCAAGATTAAATTATTATTTTATTACAGAAGCAAAGAATTAACTTTTGAAAGAAATTTTCCCTGAAGGATTTAAAAGTTGACTACATTTCTGTGATGAAGATACATTAAACAATTGGTCCTTTTCTTGTATTGCCTTCCACATCTCTTGAGAAACAGCATGAAATGGAAAATTATTAGTATTTATAAAAAACATAGTAATACACTAAATCATATATAAACAACTCATCATGAAGCTCTTCTGCAAAGTTATAAATCAGTCATTTTTAAAAAGATACCCAAGAGTTCAATACATTGGATCGAGGTAGTGCTTCTGTGTTGATATGCCCTCACATTACCTCCCTCACTCTTTCTTGGGAACAGCAGCATTAGCTTCACTGACTGTTCATCCTGCAGCTGGTTCCTGTGAAGAACCTAAAGACTACCGAGAGCTCTCCTCAGCCAAGATGACTTGCATGACCTAACAGATCATTTCTGGAAGGATGCAGGCTGGCCAATATGCTGTTCTACTTAATAAGTATGCATGCTCATTCTCTACATCTTCACTTTTTTAATGTATCTAGCTATTAACTTTGTATAGTTATCCTGAAGTAATATCTCTGTCCAACATTTATTCTTTTACTGGGTTATAATTAGTGGGTACCTGGCAAGACAGTATTTGAAGACGGTAATTCTAGCAAACAAATGTGAATCAGTTTGAATTTCTCCTGGAAGAGTCAATAATCTAATTGTCTCCCTCTGGAGATTTAAGTTCACTGTATTAAAGTTCGAATTGTTTAAACCTATGAGTTACTGCTCTGATCAATTTACTGAAATCACCTCAGTAAGTTCTGTAAAGTGCTCTAAAAATACCTCTGAAGGAGAACGAAAGGAGAGTAGTGTGACATCCTTGTCTGTCAGTGTAAAGATAACAATTCTTTGAGTGCAATCATCAGGAGCACATAATTCAGGACTAATTTTCTGTATTATAGTATTATATCTGTTTTTCTTCTGAACCTTCTCCTCTTTGTGTGTATGCAGGTTTCTATTGATTTAGGGTCGTCTCCTGTCGATTCGTAATTTAGAAATACTTGTTTAGAATACGAATCCATCTGTCCTTAGTCCTCAGTAGGCCACAGATCATTTTTCAGTTGTTGCATTAAAAGCAATTCTCTCTACATGCACGCATAATTTTCTGCAGGGCTGAGCTTCAGTGGAAGTTTTAAAAAAATATTTCAGGTCTATATAACATATTGGGTTCCTGTAGTTTGTAAAACACAGAGTCATTGCAGAGTGAAGTATCAAAGAATTCAGCTTCAATGTATTTAAACCACAATTAGAAAAACTGTATGAAAAAGAGAAGGGAGCAGAAATTTAGACAATTAGGAACAATTGCTAAGCAGCCTATCCAAGTTATGACTGTCTTGTTCTAACATAGTTGTATTTTTTTATTCAAGTGAAATAATGGCCTCTTTTCTTTAGAGCCATACAATTTTCACTGTGTACGACTACCAGTCTTGAGATATGGTTAGATGATGCTTATATTTTAGTACGCTCTTTTGCTTATCTTTATTATTTAGTCTTAGTTGTTTACTTTTCAGCCTAGGTTGCTAACTCTTCCACTTTTTACAGGGTTGGTGCTTGTAGATGTTCTTTGATGAAAAAACTTGGGAACCTGTTGTTCCCTTTAAAGGAAAATGAATTCTGTAAATATGGACCAAAAAGACTTGGCTGCTTTCAAAAGTGAAGAGTGAAAACTTGTAATTTTTCTGCTAATAAAGAAAATACGAATTATTGTTGGAACACTACTTACACAGTAGTGGTAACTGTTGGGAATTTGAAATCTGGCAGTTCAATGATTTCCTGATGTACTTTGCACATGATAGATAATACTATGATTTTTCAAAATAATGCAGGTTTAAAATGTACTTTGTGGGTGTACAAACAGGAACATTATTATGTCTGTGTGCTCCAATCAGAGAACAGTTTAAAAAAAAGAAATCCTATGAATTATGCTTTTCTTCTCTTTTGGATTCATAAGGAAAGGAGGTGTAAGGCAGAATTTCTGGAACATTTTTCCGTTGTCCTGGCCTTACCACAGATCATAACCTATTTATTGCACAAGTTTGTGTTTCATCCAATTGGCACATTAGGGAGTGATGACGACTGGTTAAAGAATGGAGTGGTATGGACTGGTCTTGCCTTATTCAGTGTGCTCTTTTTACAGTACACTAAGTTACATCATAGCAGCCCCATCTTTTTTTCATTGGAAAAGTTACATGGTGTATAGAGAATGAAATAACATTCTATGGGAGAAGGAAGTAGCAATCAGATTAAAAATCCTGAACAAGAGGTAAACATTTAATTTAATATTTGATTCCTGAGTTCTATAATCTATAATGAAGATAAGTGTTTACAGACCTCACTGACTCAGAAGGTAAGAAAACATAGTGTCGCAAGAATATTACATTTTTGAGCCAGACCGACAAGCCAAGAATGAAAGAATCACAAATGCAAGTTTGACCATGCACAAATGATGGATTTACAACAAGTTATCGAGGATGTAGATATAGTTTCAAATTAGCTCACTTAATGCCTAGCTGTTATAAAGCAAAAAAGAGGAACTATTTGTATAGACAGTACACTACCTCAACTTCAGCCAGAATTTTGTAACATGGGCCAAAGTAACTTAACATTTCACTTCAAGCCAGACTGTGGTGCCTGTCTTACAACTGAATGAATTACTGATTCTCAGATAAAAGGGTTAAAGAACTTAGAATAAAAAGTAATTCTTCTGTGAAAACACACATGGAAAACAGCACTAGGTTTAGATAGAAAGGAAATGTTCATTAACATGACACAGTTTAAGCTCCAGCACTGAGTGAAAATGCAGTAACAATAATTTTCATATATTGTACAATGATAAGCATCTTTCTATTGTTTATAACAAGTGCAATAAAAATTATATAGAGACATTTTTGTACTGCTTCAATATCATGAAAATCTGGACTTCACAGCGCACAGAAATCTGTGCCTAAATAATTTCAAATCTTATTAAAAGTGTCAAAACATTTCAGTTTAGCAGTAACATGAAAATGCACATCAATTAAGATTGAATTAATTGTATAACATCACAATTTTAAAATGCATGCAAAATCATGTAAAGCTCTGGTTTTCTTTCTCATCAAGTTAGAATTAAACTGTTCTCTCTCTGGGAATAGATATATGAAACATGTAAAATACAGCAGGTATCTATTCTTTTCCAGCCCTTGAGACAGTAAGTCCTGTTGTCATATTTGTTAACTACTTGGAGTACACAGACGAAAAAGTCATCAATCTTGGTCTGTTTTGCTGACAGCAGAAGTTTTCAGTATGCTGTTAGAAAACTAGCCAGTAGGGAAGATATACAGCACGAAAAGAAATTGCTAGAGAGAGAGACAGCTTGATGACATGCAAGGGTAGCATTGCAACAGCAAGGATGAATCTGTACTGGTTTCAGTTTGAATACTGACACCCTCCGGAGACTTAGTTAAAGCTTTTGTTACACAGTGCTTAACTGTGCAAAGATTTCAATATTTCTGGTTCAATAGGAAACTGATACTGCATGGTTTCTATAACAGTATTTGTTATATTTGAGAACACCACCTTTGCTTTGTAATCCCCAAAACTGCCACTCTGCTGAGCCATGACAATACTGGATCCATTTTTACTCTGAGACAATGAAAGCAGAAAGTGTTTTCAAGATCTTTCCAATACAGCTGCAGCTTACTTATTACATATTGTCATGATTCTTAATGCAACTCCTCCTCAAAGGCTATACTGACTGAGACACCATTAACCCTGCAAGAAAAAAATCCATTTGTGAACATTAAGTGTACTTCTCATTTCATAATTAAACCATAACAGTCCACTACAACTTCACAGCTATGCAAAGTGACAGATTGAGGATTCTTCAGAAGAATGGAATTTCTCTTACAAGTTTTATAAGTAATTGGAAATGTGCAGTATGAATTAATAGTCTATAGGGTTTTCAAACAGTTTTAGACTGGCATCAGTATGTAGAACCATGAAAAGCTGAAATTTGTCTTAAAACAGGAAAATAATTCTTTCCTTTTGGAGAGATGAACCCTACGTATTAAATGTCTTTTGATTTGGTATTGTGGCTTGGTTTCTTCACTTTTCTAGCTTCTGCCCTACAGCATGGAAGAAATAAATATAACAATACTAAGCAGACATGATAAAAAAAAATGCAAGTCAATAAAACAAAAGCGGTACAAATTCCTAAACTAAAAAAGGTCAAAATTATACTCACCACTCATAAAGTATCTTGAACTATGTAACCTGGACTTTAACAAGAAAAAAAGATAACCAAACTGGAACGTATCACACAAAGGTTTTCTTTTTTTTAAATTTGAGTACTGATACTATTAAACAAGTCTCAGAACTAAAGACATTTTATTCCTCCTGTGTCTTTGCTATTTTAAGAGAATTTAAAGGATTCTTTAGTAACACTTTGTAGTTCAGTGTTGTCAAATGTTAAATCTTACAAGACAAGCACTTCCGAGAAATCTCTAAAGGATATGAAAAATTGTAGATGTTTATGTCTTTTCATATTGCAGTGTTCATATAGTATGATCTGATTACTAAAATAAGTGATAATTATTTACTTTATCTGATAAAGTACTAACAGAAAAAAAATCTCTTAAGAAACCAATAGACCTTTAAGCGGTGGCACCAATGAAACCTGGTTTCCTATGAATTTTATGTTCCTTGTGCCCCTGTCCCAACTCAAATCCATGCCGCATCAGATTTCCATAACCTCAGCTCTCCCAGAATTATCTCCCTGACTTACTGTTTCACAAATTTTTCCACTGTACCCTCAGGACAAACAAACACATCTTAGAAATGAAATCTGTAAGACTTACACTGATTATCAACACCACCATCTGATTATTACCAACACTTTTGACAACTGTGCTGTCTTTTTTGCTAGTTTTATTCCAAATTACTAGCAGGTTGCTCTCTGAAGTTCTGCAACCTCAGTGCAGAACTGTGAAGCCTGTGGACTATTAAACATCGTTCAAAGTCAGTTTCAAAGGTAACGTTGTCTTTACACACCTAAAAGGGCACAGAAGTAGCACCGAATAAGTGATGAAACAAGACGGTTTATATTACTATGCTCTTTTGGCCAGCAGACTTGGGAATTTAGAGACAGATTGTCAGTTAAACTGAGGCAACTATTAGGCTTGCTGCCAGAGGAAACCAGCTGATGCAAGAAAGGAGCACTGTGCAGTCACCTCCACAGACCTCGATTTTACAGCCAGATCCTGTTCAAATGCAAGGTATTTTCCCACAGACCTCTGCTAAGTTATGAGATTCCTTGTAGTTTTAAACTCTATCTACTGAAAAAAAAAAAGGTTTTATTACCCCCCCTTTAAAAAAGAAAATCCCCTTAAATCCAGCCTTTTTAGTCCCAATATTTTATGTCACTTACTAACATTATGTTTTGTACTTCATGAAGCCTGCAAGATAATTGCTTTATAAAGTTTAAAAATCACAGAGATGAAGACAATTATGTATAATTAAATTTGGCTTTGAAAGACTGTTTTCTACATCTACAGTTCTTTAAGCATGTACCTAGCACATATACCTCCTCTCCAAGGCTGATATTTTGAGGAAAGGATGGCTTATTTTCTTGTGCAAGTAATTTTTATAATATATTTACAGAGATTTGAGAAAAAAATATTGCATTGATGTTAATTCATCAATCTGCTTTGTCTGAGGTTTTTAAACTAGATTAGAAATCCCCTGTCAAAACTGAGGAGCTTGCTATTGTTAAGGTATTGTAATTCATATACCATTATTTTAAAGCAGGCTAAACACTTTCTTCAGCAACCTAACTTTAAATGTCTTACCCACATCGCAGATAGATCTCAGAGGAAATTTAAGAAAGTATCTCACATATCAAACATACCATGGAGACTAAATTACCTGATAAGGGAAGAAGTAGGGAGATTGTTACTTTCTCACTTAATGCAGTGCATAGCAGCACAAAACAGGTGAGAGGAGAGCTGCTGTGCTGCTTCACAGTCCCTCTCCAACCCTGATTAATTTGCATTTTTCATACTCTGTTTACTTATCGTGCATACATTAGTGCTAAGGACTGTTCAAAAGTGTTAGATGCCATACTGTGAGCTTCATTTTCTTTAATCTTTTAATTATATTAACAGTCTTTCTTCTGTACAATTAATAGCAATATCTGTTCAAATCATTACATCCTTCATGCATTTCCTCTCCTTGAAAATGTTGTTAATCTCACAACTCTGCCTTCTTTTAAGAGCAGCTGAATCTCAAAAGGCTTTGCAAAATTCTTTACCTAAATGTTGAACCCGTATCTGTAATGATGCATTTATTGGGGTGTTAGGACTCTAGGAGGAAAGCAAGTAGTAAACAATGCCAACACTTGCCTTAAAATTAGTACGTCTCCATAATTTACCACTTGAAGTAATAACATTTTAAAGCTGAGTATCTTTATATTGTTTTAAATGACAAAAATAACTGAAGTAAAAACATATATAAAAATAAAAAAGTTTTTTCCCTGCTTTAAGACAGAAAGCTAATACTACCTATGTAAAATAGTTCTATAACTAACACTGCAATCACTTTCAAGACTTATTAATAGCTTTTCTGTATAAAGAGAAACTTTGACAGTACAGAACTGAACCATATACCATGGTTCAGTGTTAAGGCAAATATAATGTTTGTGGAGTTTTGTAACACACACATACTACAGGGTTATCACCAGGATATCAGTTTTCAGTGGTTTCAAGATGGTAATACTGAATTATGAATTAAAATCAGAATAAAAGGAGTGGAGAATCTTTGACTCTCGTAATCCATACAAACTTTTAATTAGATTCAGTGTGACAGATGTTTTAAAAACGTTCATTGTTTTGCTTGATTTTCTCATTATGCAGTTTGAAAGCTAACATAAAATATGATATATTGTATATAAAATGAATGTAAACAGCATAAGGTATACATAATAATTAATATAAAATATATTGCAAAGCAAACTTGGTGATCACATCAGCACTCATCTTTAGAAATTGGTTTACACATCTAAGAATATTTTACTTTGTGAATTCCAATCTAAACATCTGAAGCTATTCAACAAAAGTATTTCCTTCTGTTAATTTTGTATTTGGATTTCAGCTAATTTTTAAATTGATTTTTTGAGCTCCAAATATGGAATTGCCAACTATCTTGTCACAGAAATTTTACACAGAATGGAAACACAGAGGGTACGCTTACCTATAACACTGGTGTTATCTCTACTATCCCCAGTGACCACTCACTAGAGGAAAACCTACTGAGCCTGTTTTCTGTGATAATACCAGACAGCCTTTCTGATCAGATTTATAGAAACAGACTGATGACTTATAATTCTTGGCATAGCCTTTTCAATCTTGAGATCAACCTAGAATAGATTTCCTACTCTATTTCTTTTTTGAGGAGGCATCACTTGAGATAACTAGATAGTTCCATCATACTTGTTTAATCTGCACGCTGCTAAAACTGAAGAGGGCCAGCTAATGCTGTCTGAGGCAGAGAAATCTCTCTACAAAGTAAAATAACTGCCTGACCATTTGAGACAGGCCAGTTTGCCAGCAGCTTGATATGGCAGGGTTCAGTTTGAGATTAAAACACTGTAGATGTTTCCATGCAGATCTGTACAGCTGAAGTATGAGTCTGAGCACCCTTCACAGTCAATGAGCACCAGGCAGCAGAGCTTGTACAGCGTGTCTGCTCCCTGACTGCCCCGTGTCTGCTCATGGCTGAGCTCAGGCATCCTCTTGGCTCCACTGCCTGAAATGCACTGAACTCCACCAACTACAACAGGAGCTCAGACACATCATGCATTTGTAGTTACCATGTGCAGTCTCCTAAAATCTGTGTGCTATAATCTTAGCCTGAAAAGCACTCCACTGGCATGTTTCAGATTTAGACTAATGAACAAGAATTATCCTGGAAAGAATTAATGACAAAACAGACCCTCAAATGACTTTCCGTTGCAACAAATTTCTATTGTAACTGACTCAGGTGGCATTGTCTCAATACTCCCAGATGGCACATATCAATAATAGCTCTTAATTATCACTCACTATTCCAAGTAAATTGGAATTTGCATTATATGTCTTCACTCTAATCCCTGCTTATGCTGATACTGAATACCTCCTATCATAGAGAAACTGAAGAAACAATTGAAAAATTAATGTCCCTATACATGAAAATTAATCAGATCATCCCATTGTTTTAAATGCTTGAAAATAACAGAACTAAAGAACATCATAGTAAAAATAGGAATGGAGACTTTACATCTTTTTTATTGGTGATAATGGCAACTTCATCAGGGGGCATTATTTATCGTAAATTCCTTTCCTGCTTGTTAGAAACCCCAAATCTAATTATGCACCTTCACATAAAATATTACATTCCCATAGCCCTTTCTTTGCCATGGACAAAATTATGCGATACATTCACAGAATCTGTCATCACCACACTCAGTACAGGTCATAGTGCTACTTAAATGTATGACAAGAAACAGTTTTCTGCAATGTGACAAAGTTGATAAGAACATACTATAACTGAAATGTTCCCAAACTGTTGTTGTCAGACAAAGAATGGAATTAAATGCTTAGTTAATCTCAAATTTCCTCTAACAACAAGAAAGGATAGCAGATGTTAAGTGATTTTTTTTTCTTATCTGTGCATATTTCTACAGTTATTAATTTTTAGTTTGAGAGTAAAATTCGAGAGTTTTGTGTTTAATAGAATGAGCTGTCTGTGAAACCCCAAAGTTGTCTGAGAGTCCTCAGTACAAATTCAGCCATAGAGAAAAAAAGGTTTCCACTAATATCAGAATTAAGTATAAACTTTATGGCGAATCCCATCCCTACTCCCTCAAAATCCCAAAAGAAAATGCTTGGTAGAGGAGTAGTGCTTCAACAACGCTTCAACCCCCACCTTTACATGCAGCATATACTTTATATTACAGACAGAAAGCTGAATTCAGGAAAATCTATATTGTTACTTTAGCTGATGACTTCCTGTATTTACATTAGCCCCTTTATAGTCATAATAAATTTTGGTATGTCTCTCCTCCAGAAAAAGACACAAATTCATAAAGCTATTTTGCAAAGCTGTGTCCAAGAGTAATCAATTCATCCTCACACGTTTTCTCCAACTAATCCCAGTTCTGATGCCTGAAACTAATTTCATACATATATTTCATGAGAGTAAGTATAAACTTGAAAGATATAAATATTGAATTGTTCTATTTACTATTAACTGCTATTCCAGTAATCAAAACAATTACTAACAGATATAGAAAAATAAACGCTTAAAACTGTCAGACAAATTTTGTTAGCTTCCTAAAACATGCACTGTTCAAGAATCTATATTTTTTTAGCAACAGTGAATGCAGTCCATATTATATTACTATACATCACTTTGTACATGTACATAATATACAAGTATATGATACATTATACTTATTACACATGTAACTTATCTATCTTGTGTTTTATACTATTATCCATGAATGTATGCAAGAAAAGAAGAGGAAAGGAAAAAACAAGGGAATAAGAAAAAATTATCTCAGAAATTTCATATGAATGTAAAGAACCCATCTTTCAGGTCAAGCAGAGAGCTGTACTTCAGGCCAGATGCCTGGAAGTAGAACGTATTTATGTATTTATTTTTAATTCTCAATCTTCAAAATGCTCTTAAGCGAAACAATGAACAACGGCCTTTAACCTACCATAAAACCAGCATCATACATGTGCATTAAAAAGTATGGCCACAAGGTGGCTCTCAATACTCAGCATTGAGAAGTACAAAACTGAAAATGAAATAAAAAAGAATCTCAATTAGCTTCGTTTTCTTAAAATTATAAGTGATATGTTTCACCTTACTTATTCTTAGAAACATTTATTTCCACACTCCACTAATATTTTGAAGATATTTTAAATTTCCTTTGTTCCTCAACATCATGAACGCTTACGTAAAGAACTCCAGTGAGAGATTTCCAGACTATCTGTAACAGCATAATTTTCCTGTAGTCACATATTCCTCCAAAAGCTTGAGCCCTCTTGATAGTTGGAATTCATATATACATAACTGAAATAATTTATATACCATTTTTTGATTAAGTTAGTTTTCAACTATTTACCAGTACTAGTTCTGTTTCATGATGAAAACTGCATGAAACTTCTACATAGAACATGAATTTGCATGTGGACGGGATCTTATGCATCTTGTTTTTTTCCAATATGCTCTACCCAGATTCTTTATTTTCTCAATTACCATTTTATTTTTCCTTTTACAGATTTATTAATAGCTGTGGGTTTTGTTGCCAACCTTTCACCCATTTCTGTAGTCATTTTAGTTTCGTAAATATCTCTGTTTTCACTTAATGTTTATTTTACCCATAAGTGTGGAAATCTGAAATTTAAAGAAACTGGACCATGTAGGGAAAATAATAAATAGGGCTATGATTGTCAAACCAATAAAGAATTATTACTTGATTCTGAACCAATGAATTGTAGACCTGTACAGTACTCTGAAAGGATAAAAGTCTCTTACAACCGTCATCTTGAATATATTCCTTAGACAAGAGATCTTGGTGGTTACTTCAAGGAGTATGCTCCCTCACAGGAACAAAATCTAAGAGAATACCTGAAAATAACTATTACAGCTGTTTTGAAATTACATGCCTATGAAGCAAGACACCAGGTATGTTTTCAATGCCACACTGCAGTACAAGCACTTTTTTATTACACTATAACTATTGAATCAAGAGCCCAGAAAATAACTTCTGACTGTAAGGGATCATTACAAGAATTATAAGTAATACTGGTGAGTGTTTTTAACCCATGAATCACTGGGACAAATTCACATTTTCTTATTGCTTTCAGTTCCAGAAGCTTGCAGAAAATCCACATCTGCAAAAAATTAAACACTGTCCTGTGTTTTCTCTATGAAACACTATTTTGTGCTGTATTAAGTTATGTCCGTAGGGCTTACTCCAAAGCCAACAGTCTCCTTCCCATTAGCTTCAATATGTTTTTCAATGAAATCCTTCAACTGCAAACCAACTAGAACTCTGTTCAATTATTCAGCAATACTACAGTTTAAATGAAAACACGGCAATACAATGGTAAAGGTTTCAAACTCTCTTCAGATTTCTGATTGTTGTCCTTGATAAACATACGTAGCACAATACTTGGAAAAAGTGATCTCTAGAATCAAAGACTTTGCACTGAAATTCTACATTTGATTATAAAATTCATGTATATCAAAGCCAGAGGCACCCTCACAGACAGAAAATGCGCAGCATTTTTTATCCTTCACGCAGCGGCCTTTGATTCCTGAGCTAACTGCTTTTATTATTATTACAAAGAGTCTATAAAGACTTTTGAAAGGTTTTTGATACTCTAAATTCTAGAACCTAAGAGTTTGCCATCCACTACTACGTTTTTAGCATCACAAGTACTTTGTTGGTGTGCAGGGTGGACTACCTTAGCTCTTGCTGAGTTCAGGCAGTCAGCAGCTGTACATGTAACATTTTTCCCCAGGTAACGATTATTACGTTACACAGTTATAAAACACCCCTATTTATTTTTCTTATCTGAGGATATTTTTTGATTGTTAGGAAAACTAACAATGTTTTTACTTATCTTTACCTACACACACTTAATTTTGGTCTTAGTCCTCTTGTATCTATTGGGAAACACGGACTATTGGCTAATATTTTTTTTAGAACCTTTGCTAAGCTTCATTGAAATCTTCCAGTATTTAGGGAAGTTGCTGGCCTATGTTCAGATCTGTCTCAGAAATTAACATTTTTGCAATTTCTGCCTTCTGTCACTGAAAAGATTCAAGCAAGAAGTTATGCATAAACTTTTGAAATCACATATGTAGTTTTCTTACAGAGGTGATAAACTATCCAAATACAGCAAAACTTATGTACCGATAAATATTTTCAGTAAAGCTTCAAATATGTTTCATTAGACATTTTTCAATGGCTGGCCAATCAGACATCTGAAGGCGGGATACATAAAAGATATATTAGCATTTTGATTTCTGTTGCAAGGGGCACAAAACATAAACTTACTTCTGAGGTACTGGGCAGGACAGAGGTACGGGGTACCCTGGCTGCACAAGCACTGTCAGAAACATGACAACTCCACTATATGCTGACACCACTCTTTATTGAAGATGTAACAAAGAACTATATATTTTATTAGAATGAAAATGGCCCAATGGCTGATTAACTAATTGTTGATATCAATATAGCTAAAGCAAGATACCACAATGCTTATAATCACGTACTGGTTTTAATACATAATATATATAATCTATAATCTATAAAAGTAATTACAGTTTTAGTTCCACTACTTTTGACTTAAGAAAATTAAGTATTCAAAATCTTTGCTAGGATCTCCTAACTATTATTGATTATCAAAAGAACAAAATATTCTTCCACAAAGCCAGGATGATGCTGAAAAGTTTTACTTGTCTAATTAGAACTGTTTTAAATGTGAACTATACCAAGAAATATAAATTCTAAGCCAAAAAACTTTCAAAACTGAAAGTCTTGTGTGAATTTTTTGGAAAAGTTTTCAGGCCATATGCACATCATCTGCAAATATGTCAAAACAGGATCTGTCCTGCTTGTCTATTGTTGTTTTTCTAGTTTTCCTTACAGGTTAGGAATGATTTTACCCAACAAAAGTCTGAAGCTGAATAAAACCACTGCCTGAAATGCATTCCAATTCATCCCACACATTTGGTGTCCAAATGTTCTAGAAATATCACCCTAGTTCTTAATATTCTTTTAATATCCCATTCTAGAGAATGTATTGATGCATGAAGTGTTGACAGTATTCATCTCAAATGGCTTTTCCATTTGGAGCATGGTAAATACCAGGACATGGCACTCCTGGGTTTTTAGAATTTCTTAAAATATTTAGTGCATATATTGTATATGACTGTTGCTTGAAGAATAAACAGATTCTGCTGCTTCCACAGCAGCTGGCAACATAATAGCCATAGTGGAGATCATAAACCAAATCTTGCTTCTTAGTCAAGTTGGTTGACCTAATATGTAAAGTTAGTATTTGATAGGAAGGAAATATCCTAGGAAAAAACTTACTCCAGTGTCAGTGTTTTTCAGTATGTGTTATCAAAGCACTAAAAATGAATTAGTTTAAGACCTTGTTCTACCAAAAGTCTAACGATTTTCTTGTAATTTCATGTAAATAAAATTTTAAGTTCTAGAAGTTTACACATTTTCCATTTTTTAGCTTTACTGACTAAAATTAATTCTTTATCTACTTGCACTGCTATTGTCCAAAGATGGAGGCCTGTTTGGTGGGATGGGGATGGTGAACATTTAGTTTTTCTAAGAATTCATACTTTAAGCATCAAAACTCACAAGTCTCCTAATATTGCTGTCTTCCTATCTGCACTCTTCCAGCAGCTTCTCACAAGCCATATACTTCCAAATCTGCCTCCTGTTTTTTTAGCAATTTTATTTTCATTCCATAATACAGAGGAAGCTCCATTTTTATTACTTATCAGTTCTCATTATAGTTCATGCGCAGTTTGTGTGTACTCTAGCCTTGTCAAAAACATGACGCCGTTAGTCTGGTTCCCACTAGCATAATACATAACTTTTAGTTCTAGTTCTGTCTTTTGGTCAAATAAGCCAAAAATTACTAACATGGCACATGTACAGAGATGTATCCAAATACACATTTATATGATGCTCATTCAAAATCTCAGTAGTGGGATGAAAAGAATACTGTTTATTAGCTTTTTATGTTTTTTGGAAATCTTCTGTAATCAGTTTCTGGTGTTTTCGATATAACAATCTGCTAGCAAGAAAAAGAGGTTTCTGAAATAATTAGGTTGTTCAAAAGAGATTTGGCAAATTTAGGCAAAATTATAATTTTACTGTCATAAAGGTGTTATGCAATGCTATCTATACATCCTAAAGCATGGTTGCTTGTGGTTTTGTACAATACAATGCTTTTCTCCAGGACAATGATTTCCAATAAGCAGGGATTCTTCTGAATCATGGTTGACTTCTCAAATTCCAGTTCAAAGGAGCTTAAGATGAATTCAAAACAACCAGAAGATAAAACTAAATGTTATAGATATCAAAGCTTCCACATCTTCTGGCCTCCTATGATCGAGAAATGTTGATAACATAAAACATATATACGATATGCTAAAACCAGAGACTGACTATGCATGTAATACAACTTAAACCAGAAAAATATAAGGCGATAAATATTTGGCAGTTCTTTGGAAAAAAATCTGCACAACTTTCCAAAAGTATTCTTAATTACTTTTTAACCTATTTTGTTTTCTCCAAAGCACCTCTGGCTCTCAGTATGTGGTATTCACAGACTGTGGATCAAATTCAATTCACTCATTCTTAATGGTTGCTTCTAATTGCTCTTTTATTTAAAATTCTTAAAAGCATGCACTCATTTTACTCATTATTTCACAATTCATCTTAACTAGATGTCATTGCATGCTTCAGCACAAAAATGCTTCTGTCCAGTTCTGATCTACTCTACATATTGTGCAAATAAACTAAAGGAATAGTTAAAAAGCCCAACCAAATTTGCCTAAATTATGGTATTTGGGAAAGTTGGAAGTTGAAAGTGGATGACAACTGAAACAGTGAGCATACATAGCTAAACAACTCCATCAAGCCATAATGAAACTAAACTGTATTTGGAAAGCTTTCTTATTTTGAAAATAAATGAAATTAAGAATATGAACTCAAGTGAAATTTAATATTTTTCTCCATCTGTTAAGAAAGTCATGTTTTCTAAATGAAAAACTGAATCAAACATCTAAATGTACCTTGGGAAAAAAAAAATAAAATCTAATGTTTGCCACAGTCTGCGTTCAACAGGAGGAAATCTATCAATAGGTAAGCGAACAGAATATTTCATGCTACAGATGAATTTATTTAATTGCACTTATTCTAATCATGTTTTTAAAAAGACAGTGTGAGACAGTTTCGCATTTTGCAGTGAGGTTTTCTACCAAATTAGGTGGTTATGAACATGTATTTTTCAACTATGACAGGTCAAAAACTTCAATTTTAAAAAATTCACAGTCTAAAGATATCCTATACATTCATTGTTGTACAATATAAATAAAAAAATTCACATGAATCTGCAGGGAGCAAAAGAAACATATTCAGTTAATAGTGATATTCTGAAGGAAACATATCAAGCAACCCTAGAAGAAAGCACATATATTTATTCTACAGGATAACTGTGAACTACAGGTTTGTTCTGAATTTTATTTCAGGAAAGGCAACTACAAAGGGTGTTCTGTGATGGCCTGCATCTTTAAAGCAATGACCAACTTAAAAAAAAGAAAAAAAGACATTATCTCCCTCATTTACAACCCCAAATAATAGTACTTTAAGACTTTTGCAATACTCCTTTATAAGTCAACTGTGATGCTAGAGAAAAAAATAAAATTGAATTCAATTCACTGGACCTTGGAAAATTTACTCTGTTTACTTCCTGTAAAAGAAATCAAATATAGTTGCTAATAGAATGTCAATCACTGAACAGTATCAAGTCTGTTTGAGAATAATTACCATTAAATACAAAGTACAACTGAACATCAACAAGCAGCATTCTCTGCCAGTGCAAAATGCAGAAAAATCACAAATTCTTACTACCTTTTCAATCATTACTCTTCATTACTAATAACTACTGTAGCTACACTATTTCCTGACAAATGAATTCCTAAGTAGATAGAATATCTTTAAATACTATTTTCTAGTCAGCATATGGTTTCCATACTAAGCTACTTAAATTACATGTGACCAGAACCGTGTGCCGCTATGTTTTGGTGCATCCTACAAAGAAAAGGTGCCTGAAAAATATGATTATTGTCTACAGTCTCACTGTGAACATATTGCACAAAATTATGCATTGCAGCCAAGAACTAACTGGCACATCTTGGAAAAGGAATGCAAGACCTAGGGGTCATTAGTAAATTAAGCATTTCTTTTTTAATTTCTTGCCTGGAACAATCCCTAGGGCATGAAAGCAGCTGAAAACAGCTGAGCCAACCAAGCTCTTTGAAGGAGGGCTCAAGAGGGGCTAGGGCAGAGAGCACCTATGCTGACTTTAATATTATCTTATAATTTCTTCTTGCTGGAGTGTTCACAAGTGACCAGATATTGCCAGCCTTTGAACCTGTTAAATGACAGAAAAATTTGAAGAAAAGGGAGCTTTATCCTCTCAAGAAATCTTATGTATTTTTAATATATACCTGAACTTCATTACACAGGGTGAAAGCAAGCACTAGCAATAATCAAAAGTGGGTAGCAGGCTGTGTTGCTGAAGTGGAAAGAGTATAGTCCGGTTTCACAAACTTGTGAATATGAAAACAATCACACTGGGGCTTTTTTGGTTTTGTTTTTCCCTCCCAAATGGCTTTGAAGTTTTCTTTTGAAATGTGTTTCTTTACTATTAGCATAGCTATTCAATACCCCTATATATTTTATCCAACAATGAGATTTCAGGTTGAAATCATCTTACCCAGGGAAGTTATCAATTAATAACTACCGTGAAAAGACAAAGCAAACATTTTCTTTTTGACCTGGCTTATATGTTAAAACATTCTAGTAGCTAGCTGAAGGAGATTTTCACGGTCAAAGGAAAAAAGAATGTTGCATGGCTTTTCTCTCTGTCAGTGCCCCGTAATGAGGTTAAAACTTCAGGAAAGACAAGGAGAGCACAAATTCTCTTGTAAGAAATAGCTAAGAATGCATTAGAAAATAGCTAAATATATTATACTTTTAATACATTCACTTATTTATATTGAAATAAGTTAGTTTTACAGTAATACCAACATTTATGCCAATTTTAAGGAAAAAAAATACACATATGCTGCTACTGACTGCAAACTTCTGTAACTGCAGAATCAACCCAATAGCTTGTTAGAGCTACTCACTACAGTAAGTAATGTCATAGCCTGACATCAACAAACCTCTATTAGCCTAATATTGTTCCCATATCCCAGAGAGAAGGAAGTTTCAATGTATTTTAATCAGACATGAAAAAAATATTAGATTTAAATCAAAGTAACAATTAAAAACATTCTTTTAAACAATATAATTTTGAATTTCAGTTTCTTTATTTACAAGCACAAATAATGAAGACATTTTAAAAAAACGTATTTACCTCAAGATTTGAATTGACTGAATGCAAATACTGCACTACCTTGCAGGAGGCTGTGATAGACTTCATTTAAGGAAAGAAGCTCAACCATATTATAAATATGACAAAAATTTCAAATCATCTTACTAAGCGTATTTAGTATTTAATAGGAAATTTTGTCAACAATGAAAGGGGATGCTATAGGCAATACATTATCCTACAGTTTATCAGAGCATTTCCATGGAGGATTAGTAAGAAAAGGCATTAAATCTTACATTTGCAGTGATGAAATCCATTACTGATTTTAACCTGCATAAAACACAAAAGCATAAAACGTCCTTCTATAGTTCCTTGAACAAAAACATCAGCACCCCTGTCAGCTGCATTTGCAACCTGAGAGATCATTCTAGAAAAAGGTTTGCTAACCCATTTTGCTTCTAGGGGTCCCACTACTAACACAGCACAGCTTCTGGAAGTAGAACAAATATTCATGAGGCAGCTTTCCAGTGATAAACAGGATAAAACTAAGCGTAGTTGCATATCAAGTTGAAGCTCATGATAGATAAAACAGAATATATGATCAAGCACGCAGATTAGGGAAAAAAAAGTCCATTTTATTTTTCACAGGACAGCAGAAGACTGTTACTCGTTACCTCAGTGCTGTAATTATCAGAGCTCGAGAGATAAGCCAACAAATCTGAAATCCTTATATCAGAGGCTGATTTTCAGAAAGATAGTTGATAACAGAATTCAATCTGTGCCATATATCTTATACTTTCTGACTCATAATAAAAGTACTAAAAATTCCAGTAGACTATACAATGTACAGGAGTACATAGAACTACAAATAGAAAATAGAACTACAAATCTAAAGCTGTGCAAATACAATTTCTAGAGTGACACAAAAAAGTAACTTCAAATGTTTTTTCCTTTGTAAAGGTCAGGAAAAGCAAAAGCAAAAAGAAATTTTTTACTGCTTCTGTTAACTTTTTAGTTCAGTTTACAATCTTTAATGCTTAAGTTAACTCTAATCAATAGGAATACTGCTAAAAAAATCTGAAGGCAACATTTTTCTATTGTTCACAATATATTTCTCTGTAAATAGGCCTCTCCAAAACCTAAATGTCCATCTAAATCCCTCTTAATACTAAATTCCACAGCTCAGGATTCATTAAAACAGTAGGATCACTCTATAGAGAACACATTTTTCTTTAACTCATCAATTGTTAGGACCACATCATCTCATGAATTTTATCTCTGACCTTTAAACAGGACTACTGAATAAAATATCCCACGGAAGAAATATAAAGAGCTTCATTCCATTCTTCAAGAGATAATTAGCAAATATTTTTCAAAAGTAAAAAAATAGAGTAATTATAAAACAAATAGAGAACTTCAATATATGTTTGACATTTAATATAGCCTAATGTATTTGAATACATATCCTCATTTTATTTTTATAGTTTTTTTAATGGCATATCAAATATTGGATATGTTATTAGTAAAACAAAAATAAAATGAGGATTTGCTCTGAAATAATTAAATGTCAAACAAATGATTACACATCAAATATTTGATGAATGTTCTCTAAAAATTAATTTCTAATAATTTAAAAACATTTGACAGATAATTAAGAGGATCAGTAAAATTGCTTTCAAATTTTAAAGGCCAGCAAAGAGTACAATGCTTTTAACTATTCTATTTTTCAGTTCCTCCTGTGTGTTCAAGCAGCCAAGTGTCCAGACTAGAACATTCATGATTTGGGCATTACTTATTCTTGTAAGTCATACACTGGATTTCAGATGTTTCTAAACATCATCTTCATCCATTACAGTGAACACTGTATACAGAATACAAAATAAGGATAGTATTAAATTATGAAGGCTATTCTCTGCCAGGTATTGCTAAATTTCCTGTCAAATGAAATGGCAAGACTGAATGGCCTGCAGTCTGATGATTTTGGGAACTGTGCCAATAAACATCCCTTTATACAAGATAGCTCTTGTCAGACAAACATGATATTATCATTATGAAGCTTAAATTAATCACTCTGCATCACACAGCATTGATATAATATAGTTAGACTTTTGTCAGAAATTTCATTTATATGGTATGGCACTGGGAATTTAGTATTATATAAGATGAATTTCACTTATTAAGGAGATTCAAATTAGGCAATGATGATCAAAGAAATTAATTGTATATAGAAACTTTGACTTGACAGAATGTCTAATGAGGGTCTTCAGAGATCCAGTTTGACCCATGGATATTTCAGATTTGTACTGGTGACCAAAAATTTAAAATGTGAACATGCTGATTAAAGGTACCATTTGGAAATCAGAAGCACTCTGAAGGAACGGTAAATGCTTGCAAGGACGGGTCAGTTCCACAGTGCCATCTGGCTCACCCACAGGTTGAGCTTTGAGATATCTGGGAACAAAGAAGCTAGGTTGTGTTTTGAGAATGGATTTTAAAAAGAACCCTGAAAAGCTCTTACAAGTCATGTGTTTTATCATGTTAATACTCAATTTATTGCATAAGATGTATCTGATTTATAGCATAAGCCATAAGAACTGCTGTGCCAGGTCAGATTGAAAGTCTGCCTAGAGCAGTAGTCTCTCTGAACCACAAATGCTTAAGGAAGTGTATATATCAATGCTCTTCCCAGTATATTCTCCTGGTCACCAGAAATTTGCCATTAAGAGACTTACTGAGTAGCTTGACCTACCCCTAATAACAATTGGCTATTATTTAAATGCATAAGAACTTCCACAGTGAAAAAATTTAAATTAGTGAAGAGAACCAGCATGAGATCCTAGGTCTAGAGCAGTAGGCAGGCCAATTGAGACAAGAAGAATGACACTCATCAAGGCTATATATATGTTAGAAATCATTGCTGGAGCTCAAACAGAAATTCAGGCCTTGCTCAATTCTCTACCTCACATAAACATTTCACAACAGCTGGTCCTTCTTGTCACAAAAACTATGAATCCATTAGTGTGTCTCTGCAGTGTTTCTACAACTCTGACTCGTTCTGTTCAGAGCTGGCTGCAATAACAATGTTTTTTCCCTGACATTTTTAATAGTAGAAAACTGAACAGTTATAATTCTTGGTGACAGTCACTTACGCCTATATATGTAGGCTCTGCCTGTACACTTATGTGGTAGTGAAGTTCTTACCTTAGCCAGTAAATCCCTCCAGTATTAGAATTACCAGTGGAGGAGAAAATTCCTACACTTTCAGGTTACCTGAACGTAGATGTGTATTGCACATACTTCAGATAGTGCTATTCCAGCCTTAGGTGTTTAATTACACTAAGAGTTTAATGGAGGGGGAGCAGAAAGTTAAGGGAAAAAAAAGCCTCTTTATATCCAGCTTGACTTCACTGTGCCTTGTGTCTTTATCTGTTACACTTTGAAATCTTTAGAAATTTTAGTGCAGAAAGTTCCTATGACAAAACATGTGATTATAAAACCCTTTGGTAAGATGCATGTACATTACTTCTGTTACTATAGTCACTTCTGTTAGAAATATTTACTGCTAAGAAAGAAAAAGAAAATTTAGACTGAACAGTAATAGTTTTAGTAACAACGCCCCACATACTCTAATCACTGAAATCTTTGGTGTACTCATAGGTCTTAATACGTTAGCCTTAATTGCTTAGCAAAATGTTGCTAGCAAATTACTCATTTGACGATTATTGATGATTGTTTACGCAGAGTTGCTGTATATATTTTATTTGATTAGTATCTTTATTGTGATAACTGCATATAAATAAAAATACGCCTCAAATATATATGCTGTGACATAATCATTTCAATACATGATATGCATTTTTATTTTAAACAGCAACAAGTCTCTTATGAACAGAGAACAAGTATTAGATTTCCTTTGTATCTTAAAAATTCCTTTTGTAGATAGTATTTATCAGGTAACAGACACAGAACCAACAAAATATCTAGTTTTTATGGTAAGTAAAATTAAAATAATTTAACTTTGTTTGTTGAATGGATCCTGAAAGAAGACAAATGGAAATATGTAGGGAAAAGTTACTGGTGATGTTTTGCCACAGACTTCAGTATGACTCGGCCTTCACTCTACTTTTATTATTCCCATTACTAATTTATTTATGTGTGTCAGTGAAGAAGCCCTTAAGTACACTGGAGTATATAATTTGTATAATAATAACAACAACAACAACAACAACAACAACAACAATAATAATATTTTTCCCCAAGATCTAGGTCATATTTACATGCATAATAAGTAAAATAATGTGAATTTGCATTAATGTAAATGTGCATATCATATGTACTGATCACTGGAAGAATTTAATGAATTATTCTGTCTCTTGATAGTCACTGTAAGACTCAGGGCAGCCACAAGAACATTATGTGAACTCTGTTGGAGAACACCATTCTCTCTCATTCATTGCTATGGTTTTCACATCTCTTCCTTCGTATCAGTCCCTGGTTATAAATTTGCTCTGTTATTAAGAGTCATACTTCCTGGTCTTGCTTTCCAAGACAATCATCACCAGTTTCCTTTGTAACTGCATTTGGCCTCATCTTTCACACTCTTCCTACGTACTAATTCTTAAGAACTTTTCAAACTCTACTGGGAAAGATTCCATAATTTCTCACATTACACTTCCATGCTTCAAGTTCCTTTTTAAGATATAAAAACACTTGGAAGTGTGTATACCATTCAAGTCATACTGAACTTGTTTCCACAGCTTTTCCTGAAAAAGGATGATGCTTACAGTTTCATTAAAAGAAAAGAGTAGCTTCCCACATAAGAGTTCAAATTCCCTTGGGAATTTGCTTAGAAAAATAAGTACATTTCACATGAACGTATATAGTGACAATATTTTATTCACATTTTGTATTAATAGCATTTAAAGCTAAGCTTACAACTCAAATATTAATTTTCAATACCTCTCCCGATTTCTTTCCCACTCCTGCATCATGATGCTAAGTCACTCACTTTCAGTGAAGGTGAACTTCTCCCTATTTAAGCCATTTCTTTAGTGTAAAAGCAGAGAGATTTTTCTACTTCATGGAAGCTTCCCAGGGGATTGTGCCATGCAATTCTCTGAATAAGCCAAAGACCGCTCTCCTAAAGACCACAGTCCTAACTCTCGCTGTTTACCATCATGGCCTTCCTCTGAATACTGAGCTTAACTACTGCAACCAAACTTGCCATTCATGGCAACAGGTGCCTCCAAGTTCTTCCCTGCTTGAGCAGCAAGCCAAGTAGGGCCTGGTTGGATTCAAAAGCTGTCTCTAAATGCAGCCTATGAACCTCATGGGTTGCTTGAATAATGCTACCATCCCAGAAGACAGAATCATAGCATCATTTAGGTTGGAAAAGACCCTTAAGATCATCAAGTCCAACTGTTAACCTAGCACTGCCAAGTCCAACACTAAGCCATGTCCTTAAGCACCACATCTACACGTCTTTTAAATACCTTCAGGGATGGGGACTCAACCACTTCCTTGGGCAGTCTGTTCCAGTCCCTGACTACCCTCTTGGTGAAGAAATTTTTCCTAATATCCAATCTAAACCTCTCCTGATGCAACTTGAGGCCATTTCCTCTTGTCCTGTCGCTTGTTACTAGAGAGAAGAGACCAACCCCCACCTCACTACAGCCTCCTTTCAGGTAGTTGTAGAGAGCAACAAGGTCTCCCTTCAGCCTCCTTTACTCCAGGCTGAACAATGCCAGTTCCCTCAGCCGTTCCTCATAAGACTTGTGCTCTAGACCCTTCATCAGCTTTGTTGCCCTTCTTTGGACACGCTCCAGCACCTCAATGCCTTTCTTGTAGTGAAGGGCCCAAAACTGAACACAGTACTCGAGGTGCAGCCTCACCAGTACTGAGTACAAGGGGATGCTCACTTCCCTAGTCCTGCTGGCCATACTATGCCTGATACAAGCCAGGATGCCATTGGCCTTCTTGGCCACCTGGGCACACTGCTGGCTCATGTTCAGGCGGCTGACAACCAACACCCCCAGGTCTTTTTCAGCCAGGCAGCTCTCCAGCCACACCTGCCCAAGCCTGTAGCGTTGCATGGGGTTGTTGTGACCCAAGTGCAGGACCCAGCACTTAGCCTTGTTGAACCTCATACGGTTGGCCTCGGCCCATCGATCCAGCCTGTCCAGGTCCCTCTGCAGGGCCTTCCTACCCTCCAGCAGATCGACACTTCCACCCAACTTGGTGTTGCCTGCAAACTTACTGAAGGTGCACTCCATTCCCTCGTCCAGATCATTGATAACGATATTAAACAGGACCGGCCCCAATACTAAGCCCTGGGGAACACCACTTGTGACTGGCTGCTAACTGGATTTAACTCCATTCACATTTCTTTGGGCCCAGCCATC
The DNA here is from genome assembly GCF_047370975.1 of Nipponia nippon. Lineage (NCBI taxonomy): Eukaryota > Metazoa > Chordata > Aves > Pelecaniformes > Threskiornithidae > Nipponia > Nipponia nippon. The sequence goes on along the minus strand of NW_028262358.1, from coordinate 80,447,887 downwards.
CAGCCAGTTTTTTACCCAGCGAAGAGTATGCCTGTCCAAGCCATGAGAAACCTCCAGAAGAATGCTGGGGGAAACCATGTGAAAGGCTTTACTAAAGTCCAGATAGACAACATCCACAGCCTTCCCCTCATCCACTAATCAGGTCACCTTGTCATAGAAGGAGATTAGGTTAGTCAAGCAGGACCTCCCTTTCATAAACCCATGCTGACTGGGCCTGATCACCTGGTTGTCCTGTACATGCCATGTGATGGCACTCAGGATGATCTGCTCCATAACCTTCCCCAGCACTGAGGTCAGAATGACAGGCCTGCAGTTCCCCAGATCCTCCTTCCGGCCCTTCTTGTAGATGGGCTTCATATTTGCTAACCTGCAGTCAACTGGGATCTCCCCCGCTAGCCAGGACTGCTGATAAATGATTGAAAGTGGCTTCGTGAACACTTCTGTCAGCTCCCTCAGTATCCTTGGGTGGATCCCATCTGGCCCCATAGACCTGTGTGTGACTAAGTGGTGTAGCAGGTTGCTAACCATTTCCCCTTGGATTATGGGAGCTTCATTCTGCACTCCATTCCTGTCTTCCAGTTCAGGGGGCTGGGTACCTGGAGAACAACTGGTCTGACTATTAAAGACTGAGGCAAAGTACCTCAGCCTTTTCTTCATCCTTTGTCACTGTTTCCCTCCACATCCAATAAAGGATGGAGATTCTCCTTAGCCCTCCTTTTATTGCTAATGTACTTATAGAAACATTTTTATTGTCTTTTAAGGCAGCAGCCAGATTAAGTTCTAGTTGGGCTTTGGCCCTTCTAATTCATAGAATCATATGATTTTTCTCCCTGCATAACCTCACGACATCCTTGTAGTCCTCCTGAGCTGCCTGCCCCTTCTTCCAAAGGTCATAAAGTCTCTTTTTTTCCCGAGTTCCAGCCAAAGCTCTCTGTTCAGCCAGGCCGGTCTTCTTCCCTGCCAGCTCATCTTTCATCACATGGGGATGGCCTGCTCCTGCACCTTTAAGATTTCCTTCTTGAAGAATGTCCAGCCTTCCTGGACTCCTTTGCCCTTCAGGACTGCCTCCCAAGGGACTGTCAATCTGTCTCCTAAACAGGCCAGTCTGCTCTCCGGAAGTCTAAGGTGGCAGTTCTGCTGCCCCCCCCGGCTCCTTACACCTCCGAGAATTGAAAACTACTATTTTGTGATCACTATTCCAAGATGGCCTCCAACCATCACATCACCCACAAATCCTTCTCTGCTCACAAACAACAGGTCCAGCAGGGCGCCTTCCCTAGTTGGCTCACTGACCAGCTGTGTCAGGAAGTTATCTTCCACACACTCCAGGAACCTCCTAGATGGTTGAAATCTCCCATGAAAACAAAGGCCTGCCAGCAGGAGACTTCTGCCAGTAGCTCCTAGTAAGTAACATCAACTGCATCCCCATAGACAGGTGGTCCATAACAGACGTCAACCATAACCTCCCTGTCTGTTCCTTCCTGCTCTGATCTTGAACCAGACAGGAGGTGCACATGTCAAGTTTCACTGTGGAACTCTGCACAGCCAAAGATCTAACTAACAGAGAGTTCAACTCCCTCTCCCCCTCTTCCCTGTCTGTCCTTTTCAATATGGTACATAGGATGCATTGCCTCAGAGATGTAACCTGCCTGCTATATCCACAAGTAGTAAGTATTAGATCACATCAAAACACATTCATATTACACATTACTTTCTGAAGCAGTCAGAAATGGTACAAACACAGTTAATTCTTCCTTTTGATGTAGTGTAGACTAGTACACCTTCTAAAATGCCTTTTACAGTACTATGACTCTAAGATTTCCTGCTCAAGCTGAAGAGCATCCAGGAAAGAGGCTAGCCAAAACCAGGATACCCTAGCGGGGCAAATTCTGGCAACCAACACTCCCTCATGGAAAAGGGTTACTGGGAACAGACAGCTGATTTAATGTGTTATTTTAGCAGGTAGCATATATCCTAAAGATGATAAGACAGCTACTTTAAGGAATAGACAATGAGTTTATTAAAAAAATACCCTGATTTCAAATGTGCTTTTCATAATTAAAAATCAATTAAAAGAGAATCTCTCCTTACTAGTATCACAAATCTGATATTACTTAATATAAAAGACACTGACAGCTTAAGAAAAGAAGCAGTCAACACTGCTACATGCTTCCTATTATTCTATGTTTAAAGACTTCTTGTCATAATGTCTATTCATTACATGGAAAAAAAAATATAGAAATTCAGGCATTTCCAACAGAGAATAATCATATCTTTCATACAATGACTATACTTCTTCTGGTGACAGTTTTTAAATGTTTCAAGGAATTCCCAGTGAAATTTATTGAGCATCAAAATAACCACTTAATTTAGCAGAATTTTATTGGGAATCTTTCAAACATTAATTATTATTTATTAGTTTACCTTCCTAAGATTCTGAGGTATGAGAACTATAGTCTCTGGCTGTGTTATAGTATGTGAAGCAGTTCTTCACAATAGCACTCATGCTTCTTCAATTACATTTTATAACATACAAGTCTCTAAACCTTCTGGGCAAAAGAAGCATTTTTGCTATTGTAATAATGCAGAACGTAGTCAAAAGGATCAAAGATTCCCATGAAATATAAGACAATTCATTTGTTTTTAGTTACAATGAAGGCCAGTTTGCTTTATTACAAAAGTTAGAAAACTTCTGTAAGTATCTTCTAAAGCAAAGTCAGCTTTTCTACAGTCTTTCACACAGATCAACATTTGAACTACAATCCTCAAACAATTCAAAATTTGATTTAGAACAGATGCTGGGATTGATAACAAACATATGTGTGCTGGGGTGGGGATGTAGGGGACAGAAGAAAGAGCAAGGAAATTTGCTGTTTTACTGAGTATCCCCTAGATTTCAGTGTGATGCATGAATACCCTTAGAAAAAAAAGTTATTTCAGATATGCAGCCAACCAACCTATAGGCCATCTGATCTACCACTCTCTTAGTTTGTACTATAAATGCTACCGTAAATCACTATCCAAGCATAGGTAGCAATACCCTGTATTCCAAATAGGTTTAGAACTTTTCTCTGTGACAATCTTTTGGTTCCCATCAACATAACAACATGCTTTCTAATTCATTTAATCCCAGAATAAAGAACTAAACATACAGCAGTAGTTTTCACCGAAATGCAGAGTGAGTTGGACAAATACTTCTTTTATAGGTGCCTCACATAATACGCACTGCTGAAATAAGCACATCATTTTTCCTAATTTTAGCAATGATTTTGATTGTCTAAATAAGCACTGGTACTTTCAATAGCTTAAAATATTTTTTTCTGTATCAGCATTAAAAATCTAATATTATTTTTAATAAACTAAGAGTTTCAGATTTTGTTCTAAGAAATCTAATGAGAAGAAGTTCAGCATTAGTAACCAGTGTTACAGCAGAATCATGGGATCTCCAGGTTCAGGTTTGATGTTATTTTTATGATGCAGCAGATACTAACATCCACTAGAAAAAGAAGGGCTTTATAATATGATATTTTATGAAATATAAGGACATCAAATTATAACTTAGCATAGTTTTAAAAATACTTATTATAGCTCTCAGAAGCATATCGACAGAAAGAACATACTTGATCCTGATTTTAAAAAATCTTCTCTAAAATAGAATTTTCTCTACATTTTAGAAATTTGAATTTATCAACTGTAACATCTATGCTCCATTCATAATTAATAAGTCTGAATGAATCCCTTCACATTCTCTTCAGAAGTATAAAATAAGGTAACATATTTATTACATCTGAAGACAGATACACAATCTAAAACCCTCACAAAATTCCTAGTTCACAGGGGCCCAAAATATTTAAGAGTTTATCAATACATTTGCCAGTGAGAGAAGGTATCTTATACATACATTAAACTTTCTACAATAAGTATCTCCTCTATGTTCTGCTGTTTAGCTGGGGAGAGAGAAAGAACATTATTTTTCAAGGAATATTAACAAGACACTGATAACTCTTATCTTTAGACCTCAATTAATATCACCAAATGTAAATGTCACATATAACACTGAATTAAGAATTGTTTTGGAAATATTCTCTCAGCAGAAATACTGGTGCATTGCTTGAATAGATGAAAAGTTGTTGCAGACCAAGTTACTTCTGTTATATATTAGAACAAAATTTGGAAGGTCAACTAACACAATTCATACAAAGACAGAACTCTTAGAATGCATAAAAATGTACAGTTTCAGTTGGCAAGTACTTGGCCACTGCTCAAAATACTAATAATTTATAATCCATATACATATTTTTAAACATCATACTAAGGGGGCTAAACCCTTGTGAGATTCAAATGGCTCTCCCACTTTTGACTCTCAAATAGATTACTTTTTGATTGCCCACCATTAGATGATTCATGAGGAAAGTCAGATGGTTTTGGAAAGGTGGCAAATTTACAGGCTAGGCCAGATTAAGACTTTAAGACAGTTTTCTGTCTTAAAGAGTGGACAGCAGCAGATGCTTAGGGAAAGAGTGCAAAAAGCAGGAGATACATACTCTCCCAAATTGTGGCAATTGGTTGTTTAGTGACTTCCTGAGCCACATATTACATGAAGATTGCTATGATCAATGATCACCGACTCATCCTCCTTTAACTTGTCCAGCTCTTTTTCATAAATAACCCCCTCTCTGATGCTACAATGGACTTGCGAAATCAAACAATTTCAGATACATAAATGAACGTTAAGCTAATAACTTTACTAATTTAACGATAAATATAAATTATGAATCCTCATCTCACATACCAGGCATTCACTTAGATCCAGTAGAGCACTGGACAGTTCCAAGCACGTACCAAATAGCTTTGCTTCTGGGAAGGCAGTTTTGGGGTCTATCTATGCCACTCAGTTCTTTAACTCTTCCCAAGAAACATTAAAGATACAGAGAAAGCACATCATGGGACTCTTGGATTAAAAGGATTTAATATCTTTCTTTCAAAAGTGAACTCCACCTGATAAAGCATGCCCTGTTAGACTTTATCCATATTGACCTCTAAGTACAGGTTGCATAAAACACAACCTATTATCAGCTTTTGTTTAAAAAACTAAAAGTAACAGCACTTTCTCTTCCTTCACCATTACTATTTCCTTTCCTCTATTCAATTCAGCAATTCTACACTTCCCTTCAGAGCAAAATATATCTTTCCAGAAGCTCAAAAATGCTTCATCTAGTCCCATCTTGGACTGTCTCGTAAAAACATCAATTCTAGGATTGTAAAGACTACCAACGTAAATTATTCACTTACCTGTTTTTCAGCTTGTCCATAATCCGATCCCTGGGGTGACAAAAAGTGACAAATATGACCATTGTTTTTTGCTTTTTCTCGAAGACCCATAGCAGTTCGTACTGTGGCATTTCTAGCATGAACAAACACCATCACCTTAAGATAGAAAGAAACAGGGCTGATGAGAAATAACAGAAGTCAAAAGTCATCAAATAATGAAAACACTTTAATTACAGAATATTCCCTATGAGAATGAAAAAAATACCAGTTAATACATGACATACTGATGAAAACTAATGTTGCTTTGAGGAAATTAAAGGGTGATCTGCCTATATTGTATTTAATATTTTCAAACGGCTTTTGAGAAGGTTCTCTTTTTTAATTTTTTAGTCTTTAAAAGATAGGGAAAAATTTTGCAATAAATACTTCATTTTCACAAAGTAGGGAGATTACCATTGATGTAAAGATTTGGGTTATTTGACACATCCTAAATGATCTGGAAAGCAAATAGTGAGGTGGTAAGTTTCCTGATGGTTTGACTTGACTATGAGACAGCTGAAACAAAAACTGACTATAAAGAACCTCAGGAGGATATTGCTGCCCCAAACCACTGGACAATCAAAGAGAAGAATGAAATTAAGCACCAACAAATGCAAAACATGTATGGGGATACAAATTTTAAACTAACAGATATCATTATGGGTTTTAAACCACATACTATCACTCAGGAAGATACCTTAGAAACACTGTGGACATTTCCCTGAAAATATCAACTAAGAGTTGAGTGGTAATCAAAAATTATTTGTACCCACGTCTGCAGTAGGCTTTGGAAATACAGTTGGGTATCATCCACCCAACCCCACTGTCACTTTATTATGCTTATTAGCATCACATATGGTATCTGAACCAAGAGACAGTAATGAGATGTTAATACTTATCCCTTTAGATATGCATATGAAGCAATTTAAACTGGTATTAAATTAAGATTCACTGCAAGGCACATTTAAGATGAATCATGGCAGTAAGCCCCCCGATTGGTGTAGAAAGAGAAAAGTGATTAAATAGCACTTAATTCCAGTGTAATAACAGTTCTGAATGTCTGTTAACCACATACTGCTGGAAAAGGCACACTACGGAAAACACTCTATATTGTCTGCCTAAGCACTTTGTATTGTCCAGGATTTGCTTAAATTGACCCCACGTACTTGGTCAGACAACTCTTCAGTTTGAAGGATGACAATTTCTGTGTTCTTAAAACTCACATATGGAAAAGTTTGAGTGCCTGACTCTTGAGTAAATGGCAAATACTGTTTTGCAAGTTGATCTAATTTTAATTAAAAATATAACCACAGAGTTATAGTTCTGTTTTAAAATAGTTTCAGTTGAATTTTAAGACTGGTATGTCAAATTCCAGAGAATTGTGGGTTTAATTTTGGCCTTTTGGCAGCATCATCCTTGTATCAACTTGCAGTGTATAACTGAATTACTTTAAATGAAACACTATTAACAAAGTAGCAGTATTTAAGGTGTAATTAAACAAGTTATCGCCTCTGTTCTTAATTTAGAAATTCATAATTTAATTGTAAATGTATAATGCATATATAATTTTATACAAAAGTAGACATAATTGTTGTGAATTTATATAAATTATAAATTTATAATTAAAAAACAAGCAAATTAATTCATGTAACAATACAGAGAAGACATAAAAAGAGAAACAATGTGTGCATAACTATTTGCTTACTGGAAGCAATTACTCATTACCTGTTTTAGCTTATTTGATACATCTTTCCATCTTCAATTTAGTAACACTGTGACTCCTACAATTATTAGCTTTCATCTGAGTAGAAATATTCTCAGATACATGTCACAGCAACATACCCATTTTCTCTAACTTAAAAACAACATATTGGCAAAATATTTTTAAAATTTCTTCAAAAAGTAAGAGGCCCACAACATAACAAAGTACAGTGTATGTCCCTTCTGTCTTCATTAATTGCTTAAGGATTACTTGTCTACTTACCTTTTTGTAATTTTTTTCTACAGAAAGCCTGAATAAAAATACATAATCATTCAAAACAGCAGTTTCCTGTTATTAACAGATCTACTATGTCTTCTTCAGTGAATTCTCACTTATAAACTATCACCAGGTTTGACTGAAAAAAATCTTCCCTTTTAAAATCAACTTGATTTTATAGTTTACTAGTTCTTTTCCTTTTTAAATGGAGACATATTAAAATTTGATTCTTTGCTGAATAGATTAAAAATTAATCTTGTGAAAATAGCTAAATTCTGAAAGTTGAGAAACTGAGGAAATAGAGTATCAGGCATTAAGGTGAAATAGGAATTTTTATCCACGTAATTTTGAAACTCCTGAATTAGGAAGTGTAAAAACATTTGAGATGTTGATTCCTTAAAAAAAGAAAGAAAAAAAAAGAAATAAGTCACATATGCACTAAGGGGTTTTATGATTTAACCACAAAATAGCTTTCCTGATCCGTTTTACACTGTATTTTAATCTTTTAGATTCTATTTGATTTCAGTCTTACATTGATTATGAAATTGCCACCTATATCTTAAATCTAAAATGGCAACTTTGAGAATGGTGCTTACACAGCATTAATATTAATTAAGTTCAAACATACTAGACTAATATATTTTTGCATGTTTTGCCATAATATTGACAAATATCTTACTGGTTCTCTTGACCTTTTTAAAATTCCTAATCAAAGACCAATAAAGTGTGGTCTGACTGGAATTTTTGGAGTGGGTGGGAGTTATATGGCTAGAAGGACAAATCTAAAAAGCAGCTGCAAGTAGGAATGCTTTTAAGGTTTGAAAGGAACTAATAAAAACAGTCAAATAAAATAGCAAGCAAATCTGCACACAAGTGTGTATCTATATCCAATAAACCTCTTAATTAACAAGAGTATAATTCTTTACAGCTTGTTTAACCAAGATACAGAGAAAGAGTCATATTAGGAGATAACTTCAACCTAAACAAGCTACAGTAAAAAAAAAAAAAAATTAGGTGTAACACTTTGGTGGCCTACACCTATTTAAAAAAAAAAGGGGTAAAAAAGCTATACTGGGAAATGAGAATAGGTAAAACCATAAGTCACTACAGTCACACAAAGTAGAGCACAGACTACCAGTCACAGAAAAGACGATAGTAGAAATAGGCCCTTAATTGAAGAATCTTCCTTTCAATTATTATATAAATGAACAGTAACTGCAATGCTTGTATAGAGCCCACTCTGGAAACTGTAAGTGTGAGGAAAATTCCTCTTAGTTCCAGTCATAATCAGGCAGAGCCTTTAGGAACTGACACTCTGAAGTAAACTGTCACTATGATGTCTTGGTCCTGCTAAGAAAATGATAAGCAACACCAGAAAGATAAGGAAATATTATTTTGAAGACTCATAAGAAAATTTGTTTTTCAGGTTTCTTCTGTGCCCTTAATTCTACCTCACCTTGAAAGCAGATAAAACTGTGCTAAAAGTAGTACACTGGGGAATGAAGCTGTAACATTCATATCTAATTTTTACTAGTCATACAGAAATATTAGAATTCAACTTCATATGAACCTCTGTAGGAAAATAAAATCTAATAGCTGACACTTTGCTATAGGATATTACACAAACAAATAAATGTAAGTATATTGTATAACTGAGTCTTGGCCACCGAACATTTCTAAAATGACTACATAGCATTACTTTTGCAATACTTTCCTTTCAATTTAAATTAAAACACATCACTCAATAATCAGTTTGTCTCAGCAGAAAAGAATCTGAATCCTTTCTCAAAGTCTAGCACCTTGATTTTATTTGAAATGGTGTCAGACTTGAGTATTAATCTAAAAAATGACAAAAAATGTTATGTAGCACTATGGAAGATTTACCAATGTAATAGTTGTACAGAACTGGGCATACCTGCAGTCATCTACTTGAGATGTTAGATAAGATACATATGAGCTCAAGAAATGCAGATATTAAAAGCACAGCTATGAGGGGTACTAGAAAAGACCAAAATGCCTTAAGAAATCAGACCAAAAAATAAATTAAATTGAAATTTCCTAGAAAAATGGAATTCTTGGCAGATATAAAATTATACAGCCCAGGGTACTGGCCAGGGAATTGGAGAAGAGGGGAGAGAAAAAAAAAAAGGAAAAAAAAAAGAAAAAAAAAGAACTACTGTGCAATGCTCATAGTTAAAGCTGCTGAGAATGTCAACAAGGCTGGAAAACAGTTGGAGCCTTTTACCTAAAAACAAGTAAAATTTTCCTTTCTCATCACTGCCTACTGTAGTGTATGTTCATAAACAATCCTGGGAGCTTTAGGAACTTTGATACTAGGAGGCACTCAGTTTAGATGCTTCAAGAACTGGAAGACAAATGGATTGGGATCACATTGCACTTTATGCTACAAGGTCCCTTTATCTTTTATTTTAACCATTACACTCAATAAATTTCAATAAATTAATAATATTGAAAACGTCTTTCTGATGTCCAGTACTACATATAAAAATAAACTGTAGCCATGAAGAGCATTGACATTCTTTTTTAGTCCATTTACCCAGTGAACTGAGGGGTTAATTAAAGAGCACATGTTTTTCCTTTCAGTTAGCAGAGGCTTGGTACAGACTTGATAAAACTTCAGTTATGATTTCTAAAGCTTCTGCCTATATGCAACCGAAACTAAACAGGACAAGTGCAATTCCATGCTGGGTTTTCCACAAGAATTGAAAAACAAGCAGCCTGTCAGAGGACTGGAATATGTTTCAAGTGCATAATTAGGAATAGTAGCTAGGCAGGAGAAATAAAAAAAAAAAAAACCACTGTAATTGCCAACCTTGACTTGAAGAGCTGGCTGGGCTACCATGCAAAATATGTAGAAAGTAGGATGGTGATAAACTGGGAAGCCAGTCTTTAACAAACACAGTCTGTATTTAATCTTTCTTCTTACATCAAAACATTACCTGCCACATTTTGTATGTGAAACAGACAACACTCAATTAATGAATCAAGATCTAGTTTTTACTTTATCTAGCATACTCTGATGAAACCCTGCTCTCAAGAATTAAAAATTCCACAATGGGATTTGCTGTGAGGTTAATCATTACAAGAAGTCAGGATTATATAACATCAAGAAAAAATGTACACAACATTGTTTCCTCATATTCCCATTTTGCAAGTGAAACTAAGGTTAAGCGTATTCATAATCTGAGTGTGAAACTTAAGATGTGAGATTGTACTGCTTACTATGTATGACTTGATAAACTCAAAGCAGAGCTCTTTTATCTCCACTGAGGCCATGAGCACCCAATACTCTTAATCATCAGATCAATGCTTCCTCCATCATAATTCTCAAAATTTAGAAGCCCTGATTAGTACATAGTTCTAAAGATTTTTATTTCAGCAGCTTCAGCTTCTGTAACATCAGACATAAACTGTCAGAGGCAGGGACAAAATCTAAATATTCAGTGAAGTGCTTCTTTGTCCTACATAATAGATCATCTCTTCTTTTTGTATTATTCTCTATTGTATCCATCACATGATTTTAATCCTCTGGAACGAAGACGTGTCCTGACACAGAACTACTTCTTTAACATATTAAATTCTTGCACTAAATGAACTAAAAGAAATAAAGGTCTAATGCCTAAAAACTCTCAGAATATTCACTGGTCAAAGAACACATTTGATACTCTCTTAACACCTTTTAAATGGCTTCTTCTTCCAGAATCATTGTATGACAACGTCTGACATCATAGCAATCATTCATTCAGAAAGACATAAGGCCTTATTATACAAACAATAACTAAGAAACAAGCATTGTATAACTGTCTGTTGTGGTTTAACCCCAGCTGGCAACTAAGCACCACACAGCCACTCGCTTACCCTCCCGCCTGCCCCGCTGGGATGGGGGAGAGAATTGGAAGGGCAAAAGTAAGAAAACTTGTGGGTTGAGATAAAAACAGTTTAATAATTGAAAAAAAAAACTATAACAACAATAATAATACAAAAATTGTGGTGAAAAGGAAAACAACAATAAAGAGAGGAACAAAACCCAGGAACAAGAAGTGATCCAACCGCTCACCACCTGCTGACCAACACCCAGCCCATTTCCGAGCAGCAGTCACTGCCACCTGGCCAACTCCTCCCCAGTTTATATACTGGGCATGACATCATATGGCATGGAATATCCCTTTGGCCAGTGTGGGTGAGCTGTCCTGGCTGTGCTCCCTCCCAGCTTCTTGTGCACCTGGCAGAGCATGGGAAGCTGAAAAGTCCTTGACTAGTATAAATGCTACTTGGCAACAACTAAAACATCAGCGTGTTATCAACATCATTCTCATACTAAATCCAAAACACAGCACTATACCAGCTACTAGGAAGAAAATTAACTCTATCCGAGCTGAAACCAGGACACTGTCCTCTACCCATAAGCCTTTCTACATAGTTCTTATAGAAAAATACCTAATTTTCAGAAATGTAGCACATTTTCTTTATATTTACCTTCCACTGTTTTTAAACTAAGAATGCACACTTGAATTAATTGACTTTTATGTATTTCATGATCACATATCAACACCTGACCAAATTTTTAAATTTAAAACGATTGCACAAATTGCTGACAATAAAAAGAACTTCTCAGTGAGAGTTAGACAGACACCAAGTCTGGTTAAAAAAAACAGACTGCTTTATTAGCTGATTAGAGGTGCCCAATCTTAAGGGTAATGTTTACTTGTAATCTCTGTACATCATCAAATATGTTTGTAAAGAACCAGCCCTAGCTAAAAATTGACCTATAACACCTTGCTGAATGTTCTTCGCCCGATGAAGTTGGTAAGCATTTACCAAATACATTGTGACAGCAATATAGTCTTAAAAGGGTTAATTTAGCCTGTCCTAACTGTGTCACAGAATATTATATTTCAGTGGCAAAATCTCTGTGCATTAAATTATGCAAATAAGTAAGGAAAAGTAATTTAGAATAGAGAGAAGCAGTTCCACAGCTACAAGCTGTGTAATTAGATCTGTACTCTGCAGTTCAAAGCCAGCTCTGGTGTATATAGCCCTGGTGCTGAAAGCGTCTGCTGCTGCTGCTCTCCTGAAACCAAAGCTTTTAAATGATAAAAAATATACAAGAAAGGAGAAAGCAAATGTCTCTAGCTAGGTTACTTCCTCCCAATTTTCTTAAAGTATGAAACAAATCAAACGTTTTCACCAAAGACTTTGTTGAAAAATCACAACAGCAAGTGCTTGCATTCCCCAAATGTTGCATATTCCAGGTTGTAATCTTCCTGAAACGTGTTAGTGCATCACCAAAGCACTGAAAAGTGTGCTATTATTCAAAATACCTATGAGAACTAGTACTTTTCTGTTAGAGACATGTAACTAGACGCTAGTATGACTTATAATTTCACTTAGAGGACAAAGAAAAAACACACCACATATACATGTAACAAAAGTGTCTAAAATCATTGATGAAAACTTACAATCAGGTACTTGAAATCCCTTGAAACACCTTTATCCTGCTTTGGACAGTAAAGATGCTTCCACTAACTTTTCCTACTGGAAAATGTGTCTTTCAAACCAACATTCTCTATAACTCCAAAATGGTGCATTCACTTTTTTGGGGAAGCACACTGACTCTTTCACTGACCTTTCCATTTTGTTATTAGAGCGCTGGTCACTTGAATGCTTGAGTTCAGCATCTCTGTTTTAGTTAACACCTCTCCTCGAGGACAGAAGGCCTAGGTTTTGCCACCCACTTTGCATCACATCTTTCAAAGAAATTAAGATGAAAGAATGAATTTAATTAATTTAATGTTGATATTAATTATGTAGTTTAGAGACAAGTATATGTACTTTATTTTAGCTTCAAGACATTGTCTCGCTTCACCCAGCTAAATCCTTAAAACATGTTCTTTTATGTGGTATCTGTGACAATATAAATCTTATATTTAAGAAGGGGAAAACTATGCAACTGCAGCCAGAGAGAGGAGTGAGAATATGAGACGAACAACTCTGCAGACACCAAGGTCAGTGAAGAAGGAGGGGGAGGAGGTGCTCCAGGCACCAGAGCAGAGATTCCCCTGTGGCCTGTGGTGAAGACCATGGTGAGGCAGGCTGTCCCCCTGCAGCCCATGGAGGTTAATGGTAGAGCAGATATCCACCTGCAGCCTGTGGAGGACCCTCCGCTGGAGCAGGTGGACGCCCGAAGGAGGCTGTAACCCCATGGGAAGACCACGCTACAGTAGACTCCTAGCACGACCTGTGGAGAGAGGAGCCCACGCTGGAGCAGGTTTGCTGGCAGGACTTGTGACCCCACCGGTGGCCCACACTGGAGCAGTCTGTTCCTGAAGGACTGCACCCCATGGAAGGGACCCACGCTGGAGCAGTTAATGAAGAACTGCAGCCCGTGGGAAGGACTCATGATGGAGAAGTTCATGGAGGACTGTCTCCTGTGGGAGGGACCCCACACTGGAGCAGGGGAAGAGTGTGAGGAGTCCTCCCCCTGAGGAGGAAGGAGCAGTAGAGACAGCGTGTGATGAACTGACCGCAACCCCCATTCCCCGTCTCCCTGCACCGCTGGTGGGGAGGAGGTAGAGAACTCGGGAGTGAAGTTAAGCCCAAGAAGAAGAAAGGGGTGGGAGGAAGGTGTTTTAAGATTTAGGTTTTATTTCTCATTATCCTACTCTGGTTTCATTGGTAATAAAATTAAAACTAATTTCCCCAAGTCGAGCCTGTTTTGCCCGTGATGGTAATTGGTGAATGATCTCTCCCTATCCTAATGTCAACCCATGACCTTTTCATTATATTTTCTCTCCCCTGTCCAGCTGAGGAGGGGAGTGATAGAGCGGCTTTGGTGGGCACCTGGCATCCAGCCACGGTCAACCCACCACACCTGGCTATTACTTCTACTGAAAATGAACACTTAGGGATATGGATCAACACATGAATCTATCCAACCATTGTCTCTCTTAAGGTCAGCATGAAACCTCCTCCAAGTATTCTACAAAATTCAATTCCTAAAGAGGTTTCAACACTTCTCCCCAAGGTGCGCTGACTGAACCTATTTATGTCAAAAACATCATCCTTTGCACTTCATTAAACAGAACCATCTCCTAGACTAAGTACAACTCACTAACGTCTAGCCTCATTCTAAGGAATAATAAAATTGTTTCTCTCTTGTGTTGTGATTTCTCCCCAACTGCCAAGATACAGTTCAAAATTCCAATGCCTAACATTTACAGAACGAGAAGTATATTCCATACAAAATATACATTAAAACAACACACATGGCTCACTAATAGCTCGATAAAAAAATACTCATTGCAAAATCAAAATGTCTTGATTACCAGATCTAAATGATAGCATGACAGTGTATAAATCTGACTTCCCCTTCCTCTCACTAGTATCACAATAACTTATGAAGATCACTATCCAGAACAGTAACTAAAAGAACAGCAATAAAGTATATGAAATAAGAATTTTTATAAGGTGACTTATACTAAAGCTTAAAAAGCTTAATGTAGAAAACTTGCTTTTATTTTAGCAGGTTTTTGTATTTTGCATAGTAAAGTCTTTTCACATACTACGTGACACCATGGGAATGGAAAAAGCCGAACAGACTGTGTCACTTACCAAGGCAACAAGAAAATTTGAATTTATTTTCTAATTATTTTAGTTCATTTTAGTAGATCTTGTATTTAAAAGAAATATTGATATAATCTGCATGTGTATTAAGATCTTCTTTTACACTACAGAAAACTGAAGGATTACTAAGCTGCCTACAAACTAGTTCTAATGAGACATTTTATATATCCTTCCTTTTGTATAGAAAATTCTTCACAAGTTAAAAGCAGACTGCATTTACTCATCATATAAAATTAAATAATGTGGATTAGAATACAGGAATTTTCATTCAAGCTTGAGGGGTCAAAAATGCCAAAGAAACATCTGTACATTCAAGAGAAACATTCAGCAAACTCTGTTGAAGAACAAAACTACACAATACCATACAATATTTTAACAGAAAATATTAACTAATAACAACAACAAAGAAATCCATAATGCCGCATCAGCTAATCAGTACTGCAATGTGATATAATACATTTTGAACTCTTGATAGATTACCATTAATTGCTGTCTCTGCTAAGTTTTGATTTAATTATTCACTCAAATTACTTCTGATCATCCCTGTTTAAACAAAAAATAGGATTTTTGAAAAACCTCCACAGAATCTGATTTAAAAAAAAAAATCTATTTAACATAGCTATTTATCTAATTATATTTCTATTTAGATATACTAGCTTTTAAGGGTAATAACTCCTATTTAGTTTACAGATATTTTTACTATCGTAATGCGCACTTGCTCATTTATCTATCTGTAATAATACTACTTTTTAAAGACATCTGTCCTATAATTTCGATTTTTTGTATTTCTTTTGATGTGGAAATGTAGTTTTTATTTAAGATGTGCCCACCCTAATGAATATTATATCATACAGTCCCATCTCATTTTTATTACTGCTCATGAAATTCTATGTAGAAAGCTATGGTAAGGACATTATATTGGAACTACTTTCTTAATTTTCTTCCTATCAGCCCTTTTTTCATTTATCCTTTTGTGTTCTAAACCTATCCATAAAAAAGGCTCTACTATCATACACATTCTGAAATACTACCATTTTCATTTCTCTTACAGTTTTCCTGATGCACCTCCTGCTCTGTCTTCTCTGACTTGTTACAATATTGTTATAACTCTATTCTAATTCTCAGTATAAACTTAGTTGCTCCTGGTTTTATTTCCTTCCTTTTTCCTTGCCTTTCCTCTATCTTTGTTGTATTGTCTCTAGCAAAAGATCTTCCCAATTAACCACAGACTTTTAAACACAGAACTTGTGGAACTATTACCATTTAAAAATTTTTTTTGTAGGTTTCACAAGTATGTAACATCTTTGTCTTTGATGTAAAAGAAATACATTTGGAATAGTCCCAAATAGTTCCAACAATACATATCTTGTTTCTATATAATTCATAGGTATTCTGAAACCTTACTGTCTCACTGATTTCTAAGTGGCAGGAGATGATTTAAAAGGTGCGCAGAATCCCCCATGAAAGGTAGATTCCACTACAAAAAATGGCCTTACTACTGTTAGTTATTAAATTGACTTTTTAGGATTATATCCAACAAGACATTTTAGCCTGGTGTGATCAAGGAATTTTTCTTTAACCAGAAGAATTTCAACATTATGACCTCAACTGAGCTCCTGCTAGTCAGGTTACAGACATGATTTTCTTGTTCTTTTTGAAGATAGGGATGACGTGCTGTCTTTCAGTTCTCAGGAACCTCCCCTGACCACCATGGTCTTTCAAGGATTATCGTAAGTGGCTCTACAATGACATCGGCCAGCATCTTCAGCATGTGTGGGCGTCTCCAATCAGGTTGCACAGGGTTATGTAAGGGTAAGCATAAGGATAAGTCTTTGCTCCGATCTTTCCCACTTGTCTCAGGGACCTTGGGATTCCTGTAGGCAAATGTTACCAGCAAAGTCCAAGGCGAAGAAGACATTAAGTAGCTCAATCTTCTGCATGTCCTTTGTCACCAGGTTTCCTGCCCCATTCAGCAAAGAGCCATCAATTTCCCTAGTCTTCTTGCTGCTGCTGTACTTGTGGAAGCCCTTCTTGTTGCCCTTTATAGCCCTTGCCAGAATCACCTCCAGATGGCTTTCCTAATCGTACTTGTCTATGCTTGGACAGTGCCTTTATATTCCTCCTGGGTCTCCTGTCCCTGCTTTACCCTCCTGTATGCTTCCTTTTCATGTCTGAGTTTTGTCAGGAGTTTAGGCCACCTTTGCTTGATTTCCTGCACATCAGGATGAACCATTCTTGAGCTTGGCAGATGTGATCCCTGAAAATCAAGCAGCTCTCCTGGACCACCTGCCACAGGATTCTTCCAAGCAGATCCCTGAAGAGGCCAAGGTGCTCTCCTGAAGCCCAGGGCTGTGGTCTAGCCTTTTGCCTTGTTCCCTGCATCAGAATCCTGAACTCCACCATCGCATGGTCGCTACAGCCAAGGCTTCTCCCTGCATTCACATCCCCAACCTGTCCTTCCTTTTTTGTAAGTTCAAGGTCCAGCACAGCATCAACCCTCATCAGCTCCTCAATCATCTGTGCTAGGAAGTTGTCATCAATCCACTCCAGAAAATTCCTGGATTGCTTCTGCCCTGCTGTATTGTCCCTCCAGCAGATATTGGGGTGGTGAAGTCCCCCAGGAAGACCATGAACAGTGACCATAAGGCTTCTTCTAGTTGTCTGAAGAAGGCCTCATCTACTTTATTCCTGATCAGTGAGTCTGTAGCAAACTCCCACAACAATGTTGCTTATGTCTGTCTGCTGGCTAATTGTCCTCCTAAGCTCTCAGCTGGCTCATCATCCATCCCCAGGCAGAGCTCCAGGTATCCCCGCTGTGCTCTCACATACAAGCAAGTTTCTGCTGTCCTGGACTGACCTTGCTCAAGAGCCTGTTTGCACCCATTGCAGCACTCAGTCATGTGAACTATCGCATCGTATCTCTGATCTCAGTACGCTCTTAGCTCAGCAACTGGACACAGACCCCTAATTTCTCCTTTTTGTTCCATATGTTGCATGTAGTTGAGCACTGGCATTTCAGAGAGGCACTCAGTTATGCTCATGTAAAACATGACATTGTGTCTTCTGTCACTATGTAAAAATGAAAGATATAGGGGTTAAGTGTCATTTCCATTCAAAGCTATGGATAAAACTGTTCTGGACCCACAAGTTTGACATTAAGCCTCTAGCATTAAAATAGGAGACTCTGATGGTATCAAACCTTTACACTGAAGAACAGTCAGCGTGCATGCAGCAGCACTAATGGGAAGATGCTTCTGAGTAAAAAGTACTTGCCCATATGAAAATTCATGACTCTTCCTTTATGCCTATACAACAGGTATAGACATTTTCCACTAATGTATGCTGACTGGTTTGTCTGATTTAATTTACATTAGGAAGATCTAAATTATTAATTTAAAGCAATTTTTAATTACTTGTTTACAATCTTGTTTTATTATATTTTAAATTATATTAGTTGGACTATAAAATAAATGCTCAGTTATGGAATCAATGTTTAAATATGAATTCTGGACACTAAAGGAAACCTGTTTCAGAACAGTATAACGGGATCTATGCTATCTTCAATTTGTAGCATTAGCCAAATATATGACAAAATGCAGAGGAAAAATGAATAGAGTGAAAATTAAAGTAGAGGGCAAATTATTCCATAAGACACGCAAACAATACTTTACTGACTCCTGCAGGTAGTAGAAATTATTCTGAATTTTAATTGACAGGATAGAAATAGAAATAGCAAGATCTATTCTTGTATAGCATATTAAGCAAGAATAGCTAGTCTATTACTATGCAAATATATGTCATTAGGCAGTTAACAATCGCATTTTTGCAGATGCCACTGGACTTGAACGACAATTATTACTCAAAATTAAGAGCAGATTTTCACTGCATCTTTTTTTTTTAAAAAACAAGATCATGCAATAATTTGTTTCAAGCATTTCCCTTTGTCCTGTTCTGACATTAACTATTTTGACTTTGTACAATAATGTTTCTACATTATCATAAATTATATGTTTGACAAATATCACTCCAGAATAAGAGTTGTCATGTCTACCATATCTCTTATGTTTCCAAAACTATTTATACTTAAATGTATACCATCCATAATATGAAAAAATAACTCAGGAGCCAGTAGTGATAAGCAGATTATATTCAGGTTTACTGAAGGAACATAGAGGACACTGGAGAAATCTTCGTATCTATTCCCATTCATTTTACTTAAGTAAAAAGATTAAGAAAATTGCCACCTCTATATCTTCTGGTTTTGTAAGATCCAGTAACATAAATAAACCTACTAAACAATGAAAGAACAGAACAGTCAGGTTTTCTAGCTTATTTCTTATCAGTACTGATTTAAAAACACAGACCTTTATCCAGAAGCTTTTTTTGCTCCTAAGCAACATGTTTTCTACATCATCAGAAAAGTGAAGAACTGCCTTCAAGTATAAGCAATGTTTTTAATATGAGACTTAATAAAGTTGTGAAGAATTTAAATGATGCAATAGTTTGCAAACAATAGTGAACTGTGCTAGAACAATTAGAATGTCCCTCATAAACCCATATGTTAGATACCTAGCCCATCTCAAGATATCCTCTCCTAAATAAGAATATTATAAATACCTCACAATTATATACATGAGAGTATACAAATGTAACATATTCTGGAGTCATCTCTTCAGTAACCACAAAGAAAACTATCAACACCACAGCACTACGTATGTCAGAAGTCTCATACCCTGGAAAGTGAATAGAAGTATAAAGTCAAAAGGAATTTCCTGATGCATCTTAGTGTCTTAATAAAGAATATTTATTTCCCATCCTCATGGATTCCTCAAAATAACTTATTTTCTATAGCATCCTATATTACTGTATATTTCAAATTAAAACCCACTAATGACATTACTACTGGATTCTCTGGTAACATCTGTTAAACAGTCTGTGATAGGCATAAGTCTTGATGGACAGTAGTTATCTTGTTACATTTTGAATAATTTACAGAAGTTTTGACAATAATCAGGAAGTTTCTTACTTGATACTATCTGTTATGTTAAACTAAACACACAGATCCATTTTGTACAGGGCTATAAAGCATGTATTTTCAAAAGCTTTGCACCACTGACAATCCTCAACATTTCTGCTGGAGTATCATTTATCCTTGCCATTAAATTCTTACTGAAGAACAATATGAAGCTGACAGGGATCCACAGACTTAACTTTCCAGAATCTTCTAGACCACTAATGGTCTGCAGTCTCATGTTTGAAAAACAGCTTTTACTATAGAGCTAGTAAAACATCGTGTTTGCCTTTACCACACTTGTAAGCTGTACATCTGTAACTTAACACTTAGGTCATCCACAAAAGGCCAACTGGCTCAAGATGTTACTATTTATTATTTCATTTAAATATAATTTTAGCTTATGAAAAGTTACTCATTTGGAATTAAATTTGATTTTTTGTTTTAATGATTGAATGCACATTCATAATATCAGAAGAATAATGATTCTAAATAGTAGCACTTGCTACCTTAAACAGTTGTATTACCAATACCGACATTATTGTGTAGCTGTGCAAGACTACAGGCATAAACTGAACACCTTGTGAACTCATAATTAATGTAAAGATATTAAATTGGTGCTTCTGGTCTGCATAAACTCATTGTGAACACCTGAATACACATACACAGACAAGCTACTATGTAAATACAAACATATATGCAAAAATTAGCATAAGGCACAGAAATATAGCACACAAACATTTAGAAGGCTTCCTAATTGAAGAATAATGTGTTATTATATACATAACTTGTCATGGCTTCCATTTCTAGCAATTTCCTCAGCTGTTCATTTAGGCAGCTGACAAGGTATTAAATGTTTAAAGCCAAACAGATCTGACCAGAAAATACAGAGGAAAATAGTACATATGTTATCTTTTGACAATAACATGAAACATCTGGTATATAGTATTTTTTGAAGCATATCTTCTACACAGCACATCAATATAGTATTTTTAATTAAAGTAAGAGAAAAACTGTCATTTATTCATGCATAAGATTATATTAACTATTATATCCTTAAAATTGCACAAAGCAATTATTGTGGAAATGAAGTGCATAAATAAATCACGAAGATGCAGAACATAAAAATAGTGCACCATCACTAAATGAGTTTGTCTGATTTTGTTAAAGAAACCATACATACAAATGGGCCCTAATTGTGCAAAAACTGCAAAAGAAATTCTACAGAAAATGATCCAAAGTATTCAAGTCTTCACTTAATCAGCTGACACAGAAATAACATCTGAAATGATCAACCAATTTCAGCTGTCCTGCCAGACTACTTTACCTTCTGTATTTGTGTATTTTTATATACTTACATATATGTGTGCATATATAAATATAGAAGCAATATATACACATATATATGCAAATAAGCTACACCAGGTGATGAAGTAGAAGCAATCTGTATAGATACAGAGTTACAAAAACTCAGACTGAAATAAACTCTTTAGGCTATAAGATATAGAAAAAAACCAATCTAGATAAAGAATACATTTTAACAAAACCAGTAACTTCTCAGAGTTATTTGTCCAAAGTGTGCTATAAACACTATTTCACCCAGAAAAAATACTAGGACAAGCTTAATTCTCAAGGTACTAAGTTCCAGAGAGACGCCTGAAGGAAATACTGTTTTATTAAATCTTATCTTATGACACAGCTATAAAAGCATTGTCAAGAGTTGCAGAAACTAAGCTTATTAAACTTCTATCTTCACAGGGCTTCTGCAACCAAATAACAGCTGGAAAACTGATAATAAAGAAATTTAATCCATCATTTTTACAGATGAAATTAATACCTGTCAAATTCACTTCTGACAATTTAATATAATAGATTTAAAATAACTACTTAGTGTTTCTTTTTTGGTTTAAGATAGCATTGTAAGAAAAACAAGATGACACTTCTTAATACTGTGAAGTTCAAGTCAATTATTATAAATAGAGAACAACTATAGACAAAGTGAATGGTTTATGTGCAATATATAGCACAGAACCAATTTTGACTGTATAAATTCAAGTGTAATCTGTTTCTGATCTGTGACATCAAAAATCCTGATTTGAAAGAGTAAAGTATTAAAAATCTGTGCAGGGTGATACTTAGAAATTATTCCAAGATTTTTAAAAAATATATAGCATCTCAATATTACTTCTAATGAACTAAATGCAAAACGGTGGTACAGAACAACATTTTAATTAAGTACATAAATTCTAATTAATAAAGCAAACTTGATCTTCAGAAAACTGCATAATAACCACCCAATGCATACACTAATTAAAAATTTAACAAGTATACATGGCTGTATTCTGCACATTAAAAAAAAAATCCAAATTTCATTTTCAAATATAAAAGGTAAAGCTTGTCATAGGTGTATCAGTTGAGACAATACTGCAAAAGCAAAATGGTGAGACAGAAGAAGCCAGCTAAACCTAAGAAATTAGTTCAAATCAGAAGGGCAAAAGCTCAGAAACTAACAAGGTACTTGCAAAAGCTCTTTTCTTCAAAAGGTTGTTAAGAAAACTGAACTGAAATAAGCACAAAATAGACAGGAGATATAATGGATGTGAACCTATATAACAGCAGCAATGGTCAGAGTCAAAAAGAGTTAATCCCCTAGGATACTAACTTAAGCAACTAAACTTTGGCAAAGACCAACAGCTCTATATTTTTTAGATAAAGAAATTTAATGTAAAGTTAAAATTTACATATGATACGTTTCAGAGGAAAAAAAAAACCTTAAAAATACTGTCATTTCTCAAAACTCGTAAAAATACTGTGCTATTTCTCAAAGCATAACATGACAAGGGTGTTTTCCCCGCTCATACATTGTGAAGATAAAGACAGTATGATATGTATTGTCCTAAACTAGCTAGTAATGCAATGTTTCAATTTATTATAGAAATGATGTTGATACGTATGGTCTTCAGGCACTGTCTTTGCTGATCTCGCGAGGTTCTCTACAGGCTGCCTCAGAAAGGTGCTACCCACTCCCCAGAACTTGTCGCCATTACGCCATTAGATGCCCTTCTCACAGGGCTTTAAAATGTGAAGAAGCTTTTTCAGCTCTGTAGCTGAATTACTGCTGTTAATGCACGTGGCCCACTACCGGTGACTGCCTGACAAGAGACAGCTGTAATCACTTTGAGGGAATGACAATTTTTGGTGACTGAGCCTTCACCCAGTCTTCAAGGGAACAGTATCCCAGAAGATAAATGTTGGCAAAAATACTCCACCTGCAACTGAGCATGGAGTCATATTCTCTGATGAATGGTGTGTAGTTTCAGGTTTTTTTGTTGTTGTTGTTTGTTTAAAGAATCTTTCGTTTATTAAGAGGTAGAAATAAAACTCCAAAAGTTCAAATCAGTCCAAGAGGATCTAACATCTTTTCAGATAATATAAGAACATAGTAAATTCAAAGTACAACATGAAAACAAATATTCACCAGCTAATACCAAGTACAGAAAGACACTCCCAGGAAAGCAGACTTAACAGCACTAGAGATTCTCACTTAAAGCAGTCTTAAGAGGTAGGATCTGACAGAGAAACCTCCTAACGAAGATCTACATTGTTAGTAATCCTACAAAAAGAGCACACGGACTTAAAAAGCACCTGGAAGCCCTTGGGACATTTTCTGATCTTACTTCTTCAGTCACGATAAAAAGTTTCTATGACAAAAACCCTAGAAAACTCAGTAGGGCAAGCCATCTATCATTATATCCTTCCTCAAGTTAAACAAGAGGAGAATTGTGCTAGAAGACAAATGTTATACTTTCAGTTGCATTTGGTAATTCAAAGTGAAGCCTACAAATGAGATCTCATTAGTTTGAGCAGATGGATCAAAATTAAAGGCTTGAATCACCAACTCTTACTTTCCCAGTAGCCAGGAAGAGCTTGAAGTCTTGCAGAGGATGAGTGTTGAAAAATCAACATAAAAAGCTTCTCTCCATCTGTCAAAACACATGTCTGTAGAATGCAACTACCTCCTACCAGCCTTAGTCTTAAAAAATGAACACACATGTACATCTATTAAAACACATGAACATATAACTTCAGTCACTGTAACCTATAATATGACAGGGACACATCAACATTACTTCCGTAAGAGTAAATGATTCAGTTCTGGCACAGTAGAAATCTTTGAAAATGAGTTAACAGAACAGTAGATAAACAAACAATGTTGAATTTAATTTATTAAGACATTCCAAAGGCTCTGGTAAAGAATCGTAAAAGAGACAACACTGTGAAAGTTAGATGGCCACAGGAAGGTGTACATTAACTCATGGAACTTTAGAAGAGGGGAAGTATCTTTCTCTGATTCTGGTATTTCTTTCTTGCGCTTCAGTATAAAACAGAACAGGTAGGTTTTTGGCTCTCTGGAGCACTGCTAATGAGATCTGTGTCTGTAACACATTACTGCCTGAATAGTTATAAAATTCCAGCCATTTCCTGAATTCCATACAGATATACAACTGCCGTGGAAATTTTTTCTAAAGTATTAAGAAGAAGGTGTGAATATATCTTTCTAAGAAGTGTATTTAGAACTAACCACAGCTTTGTTAAAAAGCAAACAAACTTTACACACATAGAATGCAAACACACACAAGTTTCAAGGATAACAGAAGCTAAGAAAGGTAACAGAGCACAATGGTAACAGACTATCGTGAACGTGGACACAAGGTAACGGATTTCTAAAAACTAAGAAAATCTGAAGAAGGTGATAACTTTAGAAGATCAAAGGTTATTCTCAAAATTGTGAAAAGACACTAAAGAAAACTTCCTAGCGTAATATTCATCATATTCACCCATAATATTCATCTTCCACTATGGGGCAGGCATTTCAATGTAGATATATCTACATGACTTTTTTTTTTTTTTGCACTTCTTTTTAACATCTGCAGCTGGTTTAATGATTTCTCATAGCATACTCATTAAGAGGAAAAATGCCCAATTTTTAATATGTGGTACAATACTACACACTATAATTAACTGTATTATATAATGGCTGACATGCTTGATCCTGCATTGTCAAAGACTGTATACCAGCATTTGTATATCATTCATTTCAGGATATGTTTCATAAGTTTCCTAAGTTTGTTTCACAAGTATCAACACCAGTATGTTTTAAATAAATCTAATTAATTTTAAATACTCTGAAGTCCAGTGTAACTGGTTGACACTTAGACGTGTATTTAAGAGAGTTCTGCAACATAGCAGAACAAACATTTTCAAGCAAAGAAAATGCTTAACACTTACAATCAACTGAATCTAATTAACCAAAGTGTTCTGAAACCAAATCAACATTTACATAGCAAGGGAAACCACACTTCTGCTTTGTCTGGAAATACACTCCTTATTTGGTTGTTGTTTTGGAATATAGTTTTCAGAAATTGAGATCAGCAATAGTGTCAGCTGCTGAAACTGTAACATTAAGTAGACTACAGTTCTTCACTTGACGTCTCTCCGCTGTAGCTCATGCCTTAAAACAAAACACTCATGCATTCAGCTGCTAGTACAGGAACCAAAACTATTCTCTACAATAGTTTTGTACAAAACATCTACAAAAACATCTCCTGCAAGAATTAAACAACTTACTGTACTTGAATTTTTCAAATAAAATTATATATGTTTGTAGACAGTTTTTTCCTCTGTATGAAGAAAAGAGAGGGGAAGAAAGTTGCAATAAATACGCTGGAACAGCATGTAACTTCCTGTCGGGAATCCAAGATATGTTACTTATTTAGACATACTGATTTAAAGAATCTGCTACTTGTAGGCTTATCTACAGCAAGTGAAAATACATGAAATCATAACAAGAAATGAAAGATAAGCAACTAAACTTACCTCTGGGTTAGGAATTTGGTAAGGTATGTGCATAATTGACAATGAGAAGAAAAATTAAAGTTCCCTTGGTACTGCCAACAAATTTTGTTAACAGTCTTCACTCAGAAAAATATTAGCATTTCCATATGTAATCTTCATGAAAGTTTTCTGAATGTAACAACAGTAACTGATATCAACAAGAGAAGATAAGTGGAAGAATGGTGTTAAACCAGGGGGAGCAGGAGGACTAAGAAGCTGTTGCCGAGATATTTTTTTCCCCCAAGTCAGAAACCAACTGTTCATCTTTCAAAAAACACCACAATCTAAATTTTCTGTGAAAAAGGGAACATGTGCAATTCTTAGTGTGACTGTGTGGGAAAGAGTTTTACATATATGTAATTTAGTGAAAAGCCTCTTCAAGGATCACATTGCACTAGCTTTTGTTCCTGCTCTGAACAGGTGCACTACTTGCCACAACTACTGCTGCTCACACTGCTGTATGTGCTAAGTTCTAACAAAAATGAGACGTTATGTGGGGGTGATTCAAGAGCACAACAATAACGGAATGATAAACTGTTCAGGCAAATGAGGTAAGCCCACCATATTAGCGGAGGGGAATACCAAACTTGAAAATTCACTGCAGAAACCCCTATTGTAAAGAAAAATGAAGGTTTACTTCCTTTAAAAAGAAAACAAAACACAAACTCCAGGTTATTTCAAATGACAGATGCTGAGCTCTTGTGCACCATGTCTTGAACACTCTGCATAATTCTCATCCCCCATCTCTAACAGGAGACACTAGAATTTGAAAGATACAAGAAAGGCTGAGAAGAATAACTAAGTGCTGATTTTTAATTTTTTTAATCATTAAATGTACCTAAGTCTAAGGTCTCTAAAGTACTGACTTACCTTGCCTTGTCATTTTAAAAAAGTGACATAAATATACATTAATTACTTTAAGGGATATATAAAGTATCAGGAATTTTCACCTTAGCTAGAAACTAACATTATTTAGCCAGTTTAGATCTTCTTGCATGTTGCTTCTATAAAGTGTTTTCAAGATTAGAGATGACCTCTGAAGTGACATATCTCAAAATAATAAAAAAAAAATTAAAAAACCATTTCTTAATACATTGTTATGATGATCAAAACTATTTTCTTTGTGTGTTCTGAATGCAAACTGAAACAAAAAATAAATACCTGGTGTCCAGCCATTATTTGCTTCAGCACATTTTCATAACATACTTCATCCATATGATTCAGCTGCTGCACCTGAAAAACAAACATGATACCTCATATTAAAAGTATTTCTATCTTTATATATTTTCTACTACACATCAAGCAATTTACAGTGATCCATGAAAAAAAAGGGATTATGTAATTAAATTTATAATATACTGATTCCCATTCCTAACAATATCTTTTTGGTATTCTTAAATTCACAAACAGAACATGAAAATAAGTAGGTAAAATACAAGTAAGGGCAATGGGTAGAAAATTTATTACATGACTTTGTTGGTTTTTTTAATGACAAAAGAGATATAACCCGGTTCTACTCTTTAATTTATCTTTCCTGTTAAGGAACCTTACTTCTACAGGATATTGATGAAGTATCCTTTTAATACATCATCTTACCTAACATTAATTCCTTCCATTTGGTACTATAAAAGTAGTTTTTTACATTGCAGATATACATATCCAGGAAATTTCTGATTGTCAGCTTCTTTGCCATAAAAAATGAGAAATTTCTTCATAGCTGGGTCATGAACAGGGACCAGTGGAAGTACCATGTACAGTTTCCAATTATGGATAAATAAAATGTTTCAGGAAGGTTCCAAAATAAAGAGTTCAGTTAAAATAAAAAGTATTCTTCAAGCTACTCTAAAGATTTTTTTTTCAATTTCTTTAATGTATCACAATATAAATAGCATGTATCTACTCGAATGCACCTCAGTATTAAGGTTGTGACAAATCAAAATAAATAAATGAAATTAAAAATCAGAATAATCACTCCATTCTGCATTTGTGCATTCATGGGTGGAAAGAAGACAGCTGTTTTACAACCAAATTTTTTTGACACAAAAAAGTGTTTTACAAGAGCAAAGCATGTAAGAATTCAAAAATGGAAATTTAGTACTTGGAGTTATCTAGAATAGCTGAAAGTTGAAAACCACAGCTTTAAAACAGCTTTAGAGGGAAGAAGAGAACATTCATATTTGGCATCATACAACCATAGTAATAAAAAGATGAGACAATATGGACATGTGTGCAATAGACAAGTAGCCAGTCTAATTATTCTGAAAATGAGAGGTTAGCATTTTAATTAATGATTTTTTTTCAAATAATAACAAGTGAAAATCATTAAGGAGAAACGTATAAAGGCAGAGCATAAATACAAATGTGGACATGTATATATACACACACAAAAATGCAACTTTATGTATTCTTTGCATTTATACCTAAAGAGGAAAATATAAACATGCATAAAGAAAAATAACTGACATTAAAGAAAAATATCTGACATTAACAGACCTCCATCTGAAGAAGCCAAACTTTAGTCTTGGTCCCATATGCTCTAAGAGTTTCAGTGTACAGTGTTTTAAGAGATTTCTTGGCTAACTTCTATGCATAATAAATACACCATGCTGTCCTTGCCTTTGAAAGCTTGCCTACAGTTTGCATGTGATTCAGCAAAACACTAATCAGTTCCAAATTTTTTGGGAGGTTTTTTGGATGAACGATGTCAGGAAGCTGTGGCAAAGTATCTACCTAAGTAAACTAACAGCCTTCTATCTCCTTGCAACTCATCAGTGTGGATATACACATAGTATTTATTACACTTGCAAGAACTGCTTTTGATTCTGGGGGTTCTTACATTGCTTTCCTTGGCTTAATACTTTTATTTTTCATCTGCTATAAAGTCTGTTATCTTGATTGCAAAATGTATTTTACTCTCCAAAATCTGTAATGACATTCTTCTCAAAAGCAAAAAGACGAACTCCTGACTGCAGTGTTACCAAAACAGTTGTCTTTGTCTACCAGGTACTTACTTTCAGAATAACTACTGCCTCCTAATATTTCCTCATGTCCTCGTGTTTTTTTTATAAAGCTTACATTTTTTTTAATAATTTCAAACTTTATAGGATAATTTGAATATTTCTTTGATTTTTAAATCACAAATGGTTTCTAAAGTGAGTATGAACAAAATGAGTCTTTCCTTTTTTCTTACCATACAGTGGAAATAAACTACATATTCAAATCAAGTATCAGGAAAAGATTAATGAAAAGCAACAGCAAATAACAGTGAAGGTACTTGAAACAATTAACGAAGGTTAAAATATGCAAATCATGGTAAGCACCATATGGTAAACTATTCTTGTGTGTATAGACTTGAAATGGCTCCCTACAGTTGTAAAATAAGTTTCTTTCCTGCACTGCAGATGGAATGAACTACTTAAATAGCCTAGTAAGAAAGGCAATGTCCATTTTTACAAAAAAAAGAAAAAAAAGCTATTATTGATTAAGCTATGAAATTAACTTTTGATTGAAAATGTTTTGGTTTCTATTAAATTAAATCATAGCAGAATAAGATTTTCTAAAAGTTGAGCTATATAAGCTTTAATTATCAGCTAGTGAGATGCATAGGAAATCTTTTGGAGAAGTGTTTGTATTAATGCCTATATTAAAAGAAGAATTATAACTTATGTGTCAAGTGATTTTTAATAAGAATATTATACGTGACCACAGCCTTAATGCTTCCCAAAATGAGAAAGAGCACAAAGAGTAAAGAAGCTTATTTAGGGACTACTTTAATGTGTTTTCTATCAAATGTGCACATACGATATTTAATGGCTTAGAATGCTAAGGTTTTCATCAATAACTCATATCCAACTATTATTAATGTACGTCATATTAATATATATATATCAAGATTTCATAAATGAATATTTTTCTTACAACATTCCTCATGCATCCTTACAGCCAAACAAGAAGCGCTACTGTTTCTAGCAAAATGGAAAACTGAAACAAGAAAGGGAGAATAATCAGCTGCTACAGTGACTCCAGTTGAGGGTGATGATTTCTTCTTAATCAAGCAAAACTTACTAGCAAAGTGGAGGCAATGCAAAGCTAGATACCATTGTATCCAATTGCAACAAGGCCTACTTACAAGCATTGTCAACTGAGGAAATATGATTCTTAAAGCAGCTTTCAATTATGTATACATTTATACAAAAGAAAATATGCTTCATTAAACACCTGTAGCATAATAAACCGGTACCCCCTACACATACATACATGAAGCATGATCAAAACAAACAGCAACCCTTTCTTTGGCATTCATGATTCTTTACCTTATTGGTTGTCTTAATTCCTATGAAGGTTTGCCCCAGTGGTACAGGTCGGAAACGGACATCAAAGTAGAATAGTCCAATGTAGGGATTGACGTGTAGAAATGTAGCAACATCAAGATAATTGGGTAATGTAGCTGAAAGGCCCAAAATCCTAATCATACTTTGTGTAGATTCAACCTATTAAAAAACAGAAAACCTGTAAATGATCCAAGTGTTATAAGCCAAGAAATCAAGCACAGAGTTTAAAAACATCGCCTATAAAACAGTAACGTGAAAGAAGCATTTAATACTTTCTACAAAAGGTGAACAATATATGTGAGTTACTGATTACCCTGTATTGAAGAAACCAGAGCACTCTGCAATTCCATCAACTCTTGCTTATTCATCTTTCTATTTTATTGTATGTTTGCCCTCCAAAAGGTTAGCAGTCATTAACTGACATAAAGGAACAATAGCAGTAAAACTGGCTTTGTTAAGAAGGGACAGTCCAATTTATAGCAAAACTAGCACAGATAATTTGGTATCATTTCTTCCTTAGTCCGAATCACACCACAATTCTGAAAAGAAAGAAGAATGTAATTCGTATCATTCCTCAGTCTTGGCTTTTGCTTAGACCTTTCCACAACTCTCTTAGGCAATCTATTCTAGTTCATTACTATCTGCATTTCTCCAGTATATAGCAGTACTTCTGCAGACTCGAAGATATGTAAATACCAAGAAGTTGCTCTGTAACAGACATTTTTTCTATCTTTTTTTTTTTTTTAAATGCCCCAAATATTTGCATTACATGCCTTCCCATTCGATAAGGGACAGAAATGGTGATTTACAATGAAATACTCTGTTCCACATAAAAGCCTGCATATTATATGTATTTCCAAGTAATTTTCAAAAAGAATGAAACCAGCCAAAAGACTTGAATGAGGAAAGTATGCAAGAATTTTCTTATTTCCTTCTGGAATATTAAAAGCCATGTAGGCTGGCTCACAACTTTCTTACTAGCATAATTATTTAGAAGCAAAGTTCACAGTAGTTTTCACCAAAAGGCTTTTTATACACTATAACTGAAACCATATATGAGGTTCTCAACTTGTCTCAAACGCGTGAATGTCGCATGATGAGTAAGGCTGGTAACTTCCACCTGGCTAAGTCCTGTTCAAAACAATATGAGGTTTTACTTAGAATACAAGTGTTTGAGTTAAAGTGAAAGGAAGTGCCGTGTAATTAAAACAGACAAAAGTTTTCAAAAAATATGATTAAAAAGTATATGAGGAGCATTCTCAAGGAAGATAAAATACACCATACCATATTACAGACTTGGTAAATAACAAGCACAGCAAAATAATAAACCAAATCCCAAAAGAAACGTCCCCCCACAACTCCACAGACATCAAGCAGACAAAGTAAACCACTATGTTGCCTGCTAATGGACATGTCCCATGGCAAAAATTTGGACACTTAAACTGTGGACGCAACCAGCTAAATGACACAGAAAACCTGCTGATTGACTCCTCTGCACTTATATGAAGAGTAGCTTTGCAAAGGAAAGCCCATGTACAACAAAATCTCATATGTAAACACAAATTTTGAGATGACTGGGACTAATGAGAGATTTCATTTTCAAAAGTCTTCCATCTGCAGGGAACAAAAGCAGCATTCACCTTTAAGAGCACAAAGAAGCATTATCATTTCTTACACATCTATTTATAGCTGGATTATGTGATGACCTAAGGGCTATAGTCAGCCTCAACCACACAGTTTTGAGGTGTCTGAGGTTTATTTTTTTGGGAGGGGGAGAGTGGGTGGTTTTATTTTTTGTTTGTTTGTTGGGTTGGTTGGTTTTGGCTCGGTCCCCTGGAGCACCACCTCCTTCTGCACTGACCTTGGTGTCTGCGGGGCTGTTTCTCACACTTTTTTCCTCACTCTTATCTCTCAACTGCTGCACAGTGTTTTTACCCTTTCTTAAATACACTTTCCCAGGGGCGTCACCATCTTGGCTGCTGGGCTCAGCTGTGCCCTGCGGTGGGTCGGTTGGAGCCGGCTGGAACCGGCTGTGTCTGGCACAGGGCAGCCCCCGCCTCTCCACACAGAGGCCACCCTGAAGCCTCCCACTGCCGGTGCCTGGGCACCTGCACCCAGTATAAAAGTTTAATTTACTTAATGTTTATACACTTTTTTTTTCTTTTAACTTGAATCTGTAAGAACAGTAACCACTTGCTGATATATTTATCCCGTACTTTGTTCACAATCACCTGATAATAAGTACAACAATCTAAAAGTGTAACTAAGCTCCAATCTGGAAAACATTATTTGGTTTTGCTAAATTCAATAACAATTCTTTTCAAATCTCCTAAGAGCCTGAAAGCACTAGTTTGAAAATGTGCTCAGTTCCATCTGAAGGTAGGAAAGCATTTCAAGTACTTAAACAATTAACAAGAACTCTGCTTAATAACCACAGAAGTATGAATTTTTACAGCAATTAACTGTAAGTTGTTCAGAGTTTTCTTTCAAAATATAAACAATGCCTAGAGAACAGCTACAGTTTACTGAGACTTGCCACTTTCAAAACCTTTGTAAAAAGAAGCCATTTAAGTTCACTGATCTGGCAGTTGGCCCTGGAGTTAAGGAGCTGACTGAAAACCCTGAATTACAACTCCACATGAAAATGGCCGCAGAGAGTTAAAACAAGCAAATAATTAAAATTACTAATATGCATAGCACATTTTTAAACAAAATATATTTTGGTATATTTTATATTATACTTTACATATATTTGTGCATACGTGTATAGTGCCTATGTAATTTTTTCAATTTATAAATCAAAAATTTACAAATTATTTGGAGGATTAGTTTTCTATTTATATCAAGCCACAAAAATCAAGTCAGAGTCCTATAAGAAATCAGGCAAGAATGTCTTTTTCTCTATAGTAACATTTTATTAGTCTTTATAATTAAATAAAGACTACTAAGACACTAAATCATTCCATCAATATCTTTAACTTCTTTCAAGGCCATCCAAACAAAAAAATCTTTATTTTTTACCATCTACTTTTACATTCACTTAGCAACACAAAATACCGAGAACATATATATATATATATATATATATATATAAAAGAAGCAAAAAGAGGTACATTTACCCTAAAAGACAAAATGTATCACAACAGTTCTCCCAATTATTTTATGCTCACATCAAATGCAAACTGTAAGCTAAAACCCTACATGTCTGCACATCATCATATACATATACAAATGAGTTTTGTTTATTCTTTTAATTATACATGGCAATATATAAACAGCAGTGACTAAAAGTGAGCTAAACTTAAAAGTTAGAAAAACAAAATTACCTGAATATGCAACCATAACACATGATCTATTTTTGCATTTTCTCTGTGATTATAATTCAGTTTCAATTATTTATCTATTATTCATCTATCCAAGCACTATAGAGACTTTATTTTTCATAATGGTTTTTAGAATTCTAACACATTTTTAGAAGAGAGTTCTCTGCATACATTTTTCAACTACTTTTCTGACTTTCGCTTTAAGAGCAAGCATTAATATATTTTGCTCTCAGGTGCTTCTGAAGAAAAGTCAGTCTTGAAAGTGTGTAGATGCCCTTTTTAAATACAGTCCATTCAAACATTAATATTTTTCATGTGCTGGATCACTTACTATTTGGTCCTAGAAGTCCCCATTAGAGATTGTAACTTCATATACAAGACACTATGAACATACAGTCTTTTCCTGAAACTGCAGTAAAAATTACTGAAAAGACATTTTGGATGACAAAGTTTTCTGTTTACATTCCCTATCACTGGCTGGTTGTATGCAGCTCCGTGCGTTTTCCTCACTACTGGCACACAATATCAAACATTTTAATCTTCATATGTGTTTAATTATCTCAGTAAAAATATAAGCACCATTTGAAACTTCCAAGGCTTTCTTTGGAAAACTGAACTGTCACAGTATTTGCACATCATGTTCTTTGAAAGCTTTACTATATTTATTGATTTGATATTACACTAGAAGTAAGAAATAAAATTGCCATAACTATATTTAAATGACTTATCTAATTAGTATATCTAATTCAGCAGCATTCACGATGACATGTGGAGAACTGACAGCATGTTCAACATACACGTTCACAGAACGCGATTATCACACCATGAAATTCCATGTATACAGAAAAAATAAACAGAAGATAGCTATCCAGCACCGATTTCCACAGTCAAGCATCATCTGCGTTTACACTGTAAATGATAAAGGATCAGGTATGGGAAGTGCCCCTCTGGACTGTAAATTGATCACAGCAGGATCATTTTCTTCCTAATAGGTTTTAAGATTTGCATATCATCTCACTACATTACAGCCGCCACTTGAGAGCATACAGAGTATGCATAAAGATACTCTTTTATCTGACTTCTAAAGTTCTTCCTGAACTTTGTGATCCTGGCAGTCTTCCCATTTCCATGTATTAAAATATCACTTTCACAGAATGAATTACAATAAAGCTGGAAAGCATATCCCTGATTGTTCAACTTGAGCACAGAATTAAG
Organism: Nipponia nippon; assembly: GCF_047370975.1. NCBI lineage: Eukaryota > Metazoa > Chordata > Aves > Pelecaniformes > Threskiornithidae > Nipponia > Nipponia nippon. The sequence goes on along the minus strand of NW_028262358.1, from coordinate 80,413,180 downwards.
TGAAGCAGACAAGTTTACATATTCTAATCTTTGGAGAACTGTCCACTGGTTAGAAATCAATCTGATATTCAGATGACCCAGGATCACTTCAACACACCTTCTACAGTCAGTCTGTATGCCCTTCAGATGTATGCTAAAGATACACAGAAAATGAGACACAAGTGTTCCTTAGTTTTCAGTCTAGATGTGCAAGGAGATGAATTCTTAACACAGGTTCCTGAGTTCCCTGCTCCACAGTGGTAAGAAAGAAGTACTGCATACAGGGATTCACATTAGTTATTAGTTAGATACCACCCTACCCTGAGAATGCCTGTAAAGTCTCAGGCTCTCATAAGATCTATGTTTTTCACATTATCCAAAAAAAGGAGAAAAGGAGAGGAAAAAATGGAGGAATTCTTAGAACATTAAAAAAAAAAAAAGAGAATTAAAGGTTTTTCAAAATGACTACGAAGGAAGTTTATTAGAATATTTCACCAGTGTTTACTTGTTTATTGATATCTTGTTTACTGTCTAATGAAAGAACTAAGTTGTCAATCAGTCCACATAGGTGGTACTTTCCTAATTTTCGGGACAAAAATGGAAAAAAAAGTAAAATTGCAAAATCAAAAGTACATAGTAAAAATGCAATTACTAATACTGTTTTGAAGATTCTACATAGGACGTTATCTACAACACAAACACTCTGCACAGAATGCATTTGTTACTAGGCAACCATCTAGTTAAGTAATTTTATAAATGAGTTTTACTCTGCTTCCAATGAACCCTGAAAATACTGTGATCTCAGTCCTCCATTTAGAACACATTTAAAAATCCAGAGGTACTGAAAAAATGTAACCATGCAGAAAGCATGATTATAAGCCATATTGTTCTCCCTCAGCTAAATATTAAGTATGCAATACTTTGCCTTAAGAAATGACATTTTGAGTATACCTATTAAAAGATTTCTATGCCCTGCAAAGTGCCATGTCAGTTTTTGGTGAATGACAGAATGCCTTTTCTCATGCTATGCTTACTGTTTTGTTCCCAACTAAGAAACAAAAAGAAATATGAACCCTTCTACAAACCAGTTTAACTGCTTTACCGTATTATGAAAGAACATAAAACATATGACAATCACTATATACCTTTTAAACTCCATGGATAGATCACAAAAATGGAAAAATGTTCACATATCAATAATAAAAAATGACATGCAGAATGACTTCCTGACATCACTTCCATGCAAAGTAATAGAAAAGCTTCTGAAGATTAATTCAAACATTTGATACATAACATTTTCCAAACAAATGGAGTTTAGGTTTTGTTTTTAAAAAGTATGTTGTTTTAAAAAAGTCATTTTTACACAACTACAAGGTTGCCAGAAAAGATAACAAGATAAATCTAGACTCATGTAAGGCATTAGACATAGGCTGAACAACATACTGTTTAGAAATAACATTACAGAATAGGAAGAAAACATGTATTAAATTTATCACAAGCTGATGAACTGACAGATTTTAAAGAGAATGTATAATTGAAAAACAGCAATTAAAAAGGGATGCCTCTAATTCCTTTCTAAGCCTGACTCTATTCAATAATTTTATCCATGATACGCAGTAAATAAAAAATAACGGGTGGCGAGAAGAGCAGGTGATTGGCAGAATTCATATAACTGATGTGTGCGTCAGCCATACAGATAAATCTACGTTGATGGTCCCATTCAAAATGAATTTCTTTTAATTTAGCTCATTCTAAAACAGGCCACAGCTGCAAAACAAGACGCTCTCAGGAAGCATTCTTATAGCAACAAGTGAATCCTGCAGCAACTATGAAGAGGTTTGTCTGAGGACTTAATGAACAAGCATCTGAATGCAAGCTCCGAAGATGATGTGTTAGCAAATTAAGTACATGCAATTCTTAGAGGTATAAAAAGGATAGAACTGAGTAATAGGAGGAATAGACTCTAAAAATACAAATAACAAATAAAAGAAAGTTAGGAAAAAAAGCCCCACAACACTTAAGAGTTGGAAACCAAAAAAATATCGGAGAAGTAACTTCAGTAAGCTTGTTTGGTTTATCCTGTAATAGAAGATGCTGAGAAACTTGATCAGCCTACATAAGGAACATCACTGTGACAAAAGACTAAGAGCAGTCACTCAAGATGAGAAATGAAGAACTAAATGAAATGCCAATGCCATTATTTACTGACGTCTTCTAGTCCCAGAAGACACATACAGGATGAGAGGAAACGGCCTCAAGCTGCACCAGGGGAGGTTTAGGTTGGATATTTGGAAAAACTTCTTCACTGAAAGGGTAGTCAGGCACTGGAACAGGCTGCCCAGGGAAGTGGTTGAGTCTCCATCCCTGGAGGTATTTAAAAGACGGGCAGACGTGGTGCTTAAGGACGTGGCTTAGTGGTGGACTTGGCAGTGCTAGGTTAACGGTTGGACTTGATGATCCTAAAGATCCTTTCCAACCTAAACAATTCTATGATCCTGTGATTCTACAGTGGGCTATCGTTAGACACAAGCTATAGTCATTAGCTCTCAGCCTTTTTTTTTTTTTTTTAAACTGCTCAAATTTTTTCATCAAGAATGGGATTCCAAGCACACAAAAATTCCTAATTTGATAACAATTAGGCATTTGGCTTTGGGTGAGAAACCTCTGAACTTGTTTGCTTCTGATTTCTACTAATGAGGTAAAAGAACGAAACAAAGGGACAGGAAAAAAAGAGGCAGGGGAGATAATAACTAGAGATATTGAAAATGCATCCAGAGCAAGGAAAACTACATGACAGCTGAGAGGGAAAGCTTCTTAAATAAGGTGTCATGAGGAAAGAAAGGTCAGAAAGGCAACATGAGAATTTCCAGGGGAAGGAAAACTCCACCATCTCATGGTCACTGCAGCCAAATCTGCCTTTGATCTTCATATCCCCAATGAGCCCCTCCCTTGTTGGTGAGTATGGGGTACAGCAAAGCATCTCTCCTAGTTGGCTCCTCTGTCACCTGGAAGAGGAAGTTGTCATCAATGCACTCCAGGAACCTCCTGGATTGCTTGTCCTGCTGTGTTCTTCCACCTGTTATTTATCTAGCAACTTTGTTGATCTAATACAAAAACATAAAGCAACTGAAACGTAAATTTGAAGAATGAGACTGTGATGAGAACCATATTTGTGTATCTAAGATGGGAGCTTTGGTTCCCCAAAATCTGAGAAGTCTTTACTATGAATTTTCTTTTATTTAATTTATAATTCACATAGTTGAGAGAAGGTATCAAAACTCACATATCACTCAAGTATAATATTCAGTATGCTTTTTGTGAAAAAATACCCGTAAGCAGTAAAGAAGTCATCAAAATCTCTGAATAATTATGACAAAATAATTCAGTGTCCTTTAAAAGCAGTCATTTTTTTCTTTCAAGCTAATAAACTTAGTAGATTTTACAGAAGTGTGGAAAGTTTGATTAAAAAGTTCAAGCATTTCAGTTTTACATCTGCATTATGCTCTAGACTAAAACTTTAAACATCAAAGCTATAAATTGGATTCAAAGTTGTTTGATGTTATACCTACAGTATATAACAGAGCTCAAAGCAATTTTCCCACCAACATTTTTAGCAAAGTCAATTTAAATCACTTGCAAAAGCATTGTCTAAAATTTGAAAAGTGCAAACATGCATGAATATGCTGTTCATTCTTCTATGAGTAAAACTGTCAGCAATTCCAATATACACGCTCCTTCCAGATTTTTAAAAAAACTGATTCTAAAAAATGCCGTAAGTTAAAATGAACATGTTAAAGTCTTACAGTAAGTGGTGTGACTCAGTGTTCATCTGGGGGAAAGTACAACCATAATTCAAGTATTTTGAGGTACAAATTAGGATAGACCTGCTAATGCATCAGGATATTCCTGTTTTAAGAATGTATTTGCATAGCTGTATTTATATAGCTATGAATACAGATCTGAAAACATTCTTTTCTAGCACAGTTGTAGGCCCAAGTAGCTAGTTGAACATTAATTCTTAAAAAGACGCCACCACCACCCTCCCCCCCCGCCCCAAAGTCTGTTTTTCTCTTATCTACCATCTAAGCAAAACAACCCTCACACACTCCAACAAAACAAGAGACATGCTATAAGACAGGATAACAAGCCCTTGCAAAATGTAAAAGGCACTACGTTATACATCCTGACCTGAACAGGAATCATGACATTGTCTCATAAGATAGTCTCATATACAAGCTAGGGAAGTTGATCCAGATGAAACTATAAGTACACACCATTATTAGAATAGCTATTAGTGATTTATTGAAAAGGCTTAAGTAGTATTCAAAGGAATTTATCACAGTTCTGTCCTAGAAGTGATACAAGAAATGACTGTTCCAGGTCAGACCAAAAACCCAACTACTTCAACACACTGTCTCTCTCAGTGGCCAAATCGGACAACATAGAAACTGGGAAAATGATATTCGCCAGCATAGGCCCCAGTTACTACAGCCCCCAGTCTCATCTAGTGATTATTAATCTGCAATGGATTTTTCTTTGAATTACTTGTCTAATCACTTTCTGAATCCCTCTGCTACAAATCAGGAAAAACTAGTCAATATTTCTGATACCTTGAACCAGTATACAAATCAGGTAATTGATTTCAGCAATTACTGCAGTACTGTAATTGACAATAAAGATATTTTAGATTGATGTTGTCAATGTTTTTTTGTGGGTTTTTTGTTTGGCTTTTTTTTTTTTTAAGAACTGAACAATTATTCTTACCTCCTGTGTGCATGAATATTGAACGAGTATAATGCTTATACAGATAGCAGTGAAAAATATATTCTAGAACTACTTTCAGAAGGGCTGGTGAGGAGCTTAATGTTTCATACAGAAACACTAAAGTCAGAAGGACATTCTCCAGGGTGGGCTGAACATCCTGGGTTTAGTTCCTGCTCCAGGAACATTTATGAATTTGTATCAAAATGCAGAAAACAGAACTATGAGCAGGGAACAGAACCAAAGAAATAAAAACAAATATTTTTTCTTTGAAAAATATCATTAAAACATTATTAGGTGTGGTATTTTTACACTTAAAACATCTATAATAGTATTTTCACTAAACTCCAGTGAAATACTTCTGAATTCAGAAATTGTTATCTTTTTTAGTCACCAAACACAAGTTCCAGTAAGCTCATAATTAGTTATGGATGTATACTGCAAACTTCACAGAGCTATGCTTGCAGGCTCAGATGCTGCAGTATAACTTTTCAGTGTAATTTTAAAAACTAACTCTCTTATTATTTGTTTCCATATTAAAAAGCTAAAACACTTGTACAAAACATCTCCTGTTTCTTTGTCCCCAAGCTCTCTGGGAGGCTTGCAATTCAAAATATTTTTGTCTGGAATTGTTTTTTACTGCATAGTTCTAAATATTTCTACAAGTAGTTTTGTTTTCTGTTTAACTGTGGGGGTTTTTTTAGGGTATTTTTATACTGTCAATTTTCCCTCTCTTCAGCTACCTTCTTGTAAAGATTCACAGTGGTCTCCAATACTGCCTTTCTTATCAGCTTAGAATAAATAAGGTCTTCAGAAAGGTGGTGAGATAGTTAATGTCAAGATTTGTGTTTTGTTTTTCTTTCCAACCATCTCACTTGAGAAAGGGTTACAAATAAGTAGCTTCAATTCCAGATGAATTAAACTCCAACTTGGTAGGTAAAACAAACCTTGAAATCCTAGAAGATTAAAGCACCCTAGAGAGCTATTTTTTAAATGAGTGTTGAAGCAAGATACTGCTATATTACAATAAATGCACTAAGGGTAGGATTCAGTACCCAAGACGTAATTGCCTCAGATTTTATATTCCTTAAGTTACCTGCACAGGCTTGACAGACACAAAACAAAAGGATCTATGGGAGATTTGTGTCCAAATGAAGCAGAAACAGGATGCCAAGCTAAATAATGTAGGGTAGATAAAACGGCTCTAGACATCTATTTTGGACAGCTGAAGCCTATCTTAAAAGTCTCGCAAAACTTCACATTAAAAAATGAATGAGTCTTGCAATCTGACATGAAGTGACCATGGTCACTGCTAGAAGCTGAGATACTTTAGCTTAAAGACACCTAAAGAAAACAAGGTAATCAAATCAATTCAAGAAGGAAAATACAATATCAAACAGGTTAAGCTTTAGTGCCCTTGAGGTAGTCTACACTTTACAAAGCCCTACTCTCCATTCAAAAAAAAAAAAATCTTTCCAAGTTTAGCTTCCGATAAGGAATTATTACTTATGTTGTTCTTTTTACAGGGCCTTTACACTTTTTGTACTGGATTTCAGCAGACATCCATTTTATTCTGTTCCTGAAGGAGCTGGAATCAGATGATTCAGAGAGCCTTAACAAGGTTAGTGTAGCCTTACCAAGAAAAAAGCATGTTGAAAGCTAAAAGGCTTTAAACATCTAACATGCTACAAATAGAGTCATAACAATACCAATTGTGTTTATTTTTAATTTGTTACAGATTATTTGTATTAACATACTTTTGCTCTGCACGACAAAAAAAAAAAAGGCACTCTATCTGCTCCTTACCATTATTTATTTATCCTAATTCCATCCTTTTAATTCATCCCTAAATTCCACAATTTATTTTTCTTGTAAATGCACATCTCTGTAAATCTTGTAAATGCCTAACTCTGAATCTTTCTTTTGTACAAGATTTAAGAAAAACATTCATCCTTTTCTCCTTTTCCCATTTCAAATCTTGGTATTTAGAAGTACCACTAAAGCATGGGGAAAAAAAAAAAGGACCAATTATGCTAAAGTAAAAATTGCATAGCATTATTCTAGCAGTGCTGAAAGTTTTACCTAGATTTAAGACACTACTTTTCATTTAAAAAAAAATTTCTCCTAGGAAAACTGCTAATTAAAAATCAGCATTCCTGGTAAGAAAATACTTTCAATTTTGGTTATGTTAAAACATTAACCTGATTATTTGTTGAAAAATGTTTAATTTTGCTGTTACTTGTACACTAAGTAAACTAATATTAAGTAAATAAATAATAAGTGAAGAAATAGCTCTGTAATAAACTATGCAACCTAGGAATCTGATAGTTGATACAATACAGAAGAGAAGGTAGAAGACAAAAATTTTTCTTCATTCTTAATACAGAATATCTATAAAATAAATTTTAAGCTGTGTAAGCATTTTGATTTCACTGTCTAAGCATATCTCCTTTTACACAGAAATCCATCTGTTCTTGACCAAAATAAAATTCTTTTGAAGACTTTTTCGCTCTTACCTGACGTAAAGTACGTGCTACTATACTTTCAAGTACTGGTCCTCTGTCTTCATGCAACAGATGAACTTCATCGAGAATCAAGAGTTTTACCAGCTGAGAGAGGGCCACATCACCAACACTTTTTCTTGTCACTACATCCCATTTCTCTGGAGTTGTCACAAGCATCTAGTAGAGCAGAAAAAAAGAAATATTCAGCATTTACGAAGAAAAATCCAGATTCAAATTTATAAAAACCCCAGTATTTTAATATACAGCAAAGTAAATGCAATGTAGAGCTTAACAAAGCTATCTTAAATTTTACCTACTTTATATATTTGAGGCAGACACAGTTTGCTGCATCTACGTGTGTTGGATGGCCATTAGTAGGATTCGGTATGGAAAACCATATGGAAATATCAACTCATAACTTCAAGCTACTGTGCATCATTTGTATACATTTTCCACATTGAAACAATTAAGCAGCTATCCAGAATTAACTCCTTATATAATCACGAGTCATTTAATGTATGTGTCTCACTAAAAATTATCTGTGATAAAAGATTTCTAACCTTCACCCCAGCACAATGAACACCTAAGACCCCCCCTTATACCTAAGCTTGAGCTGATAGTTCCCAGTTCCCTGTGAAATGCTTTCTCCCTAAGGCATGCTTTCAAGTTGTACATTTTGATATCCTGATCCTTGCACAGGCAAAACAGATTAAACAACTTCCACCAGTCTTGGAAAAGCTAACTTCTAAACATTATTGTTTCATGTAGATACATCTGTGGTAAGTCTCTATTATGGTGCCATTTCTTGTATGCTCTTGCAATGGCTTCTCTATTTGCATAAATCCCTAAGTGACAGACTATCAAACAGGTAAGTGAGGTACATTCAATCTCCCAATTGCCAAACCATTGTAGTACCCTCTATTCTCCACAATGACAACATACTCAGCAGTCACCTCATGTGATCTTAACACAAGAATTCAAGGAAGCAGCATTTTAAAATTTAAAAATCAGACATGAAGTGGTCACTCTAAAGAAAGCATCTCACTTCTCCCCCAAAAAAATTCTCAGCAGGTGTTTCAAATAGAAATACAGATTTCTCATATACTATTCAACAAAAATAATTTCCTATTTAAGTGCCAACTGCTATGTATAAAGTGCCAACTGCTATGTATAAAACTCCCATAGAACTGAACCTCATCCACTGAAATTCAGTAGTAACTTCCCTGCAAGTTATGACTATGATTTAAGGGCAATTACTTATTGCCCATTCATAACAAATCTAATGAATCACTCTCTATCAAAGCTTGAGGCTTCTGGGACAGGCACAAAGCTTACCTTACAGTCTCACTTATTTCACAAAAAAACCCCTTAGAACTATTAAAATAAAGGCTACCCTGTAACTTTGCAGTTGGAAATCACTCAGAAAATAAAAAGGAAAATTCATATTGTGTTGTTTCATAGGCCCTAATATAAAAGTTTAAAAATTGGGCAAATCTTGTTTAGGTGGTATCTAGAGCAAAATGCGTGCTTTAATGAGTAAAAGAAGATGGGGATTGTTTGATTATCTTTTCTGAAATGAAACTTTTTAAAAATTCAACTACCAATCACTGAATGATATTACGAATTGGCGAAATGGGGAAACTTCTAACAGCTTTCATAAACAGGCATGATACTAAAAAAACCTCACAGACCAGTGATCGTGAACCTGTAAGTGGTTCAAGTTTAGAAATAAGCTTATTAACTTGTGACAGGATCTAGAGAACAGGACACTTGTTTTCTAAAATTCTACTGACATTGACCAAATGCCAGTCAATAATCTTGAATTACCTTATCCTATAAGAGGATAGATAAAACAAGTGTTAGATAGATAAGCAAATGAGGTTTATGCTAGAGCTTTTAAAATAGGAATTCTAAATGGCAAAAACCTCCTACTTCTATCAGTATAACTTTATTTAACAAAGTATTTTTAACTAACTTGCCAACGTTTTCCTCCCAAACATGTGGGGTAGTTTCTTCTGACAGATTTTGATTCCAAGGTTATTTTAATACAAATTTTAGTATCAAGGCCTTTGGCTCTTAAAGCAATATTACATCCATATTTGTCCTCCCAATAAATATTCTTCTGTAATTCTACTTAAAGAAAAAAAGAGCAAACAGTAATAAATAAATTTTAACATTTAGTATTTGATGAACCCATGCTTCACATCACAAATAACAATTGAATCTACAATCAGACAGGAAAACATGCATCTGATCCCTATCAGTTCTTTCATAATAAACACGTTCTATGATTGGGCTTTCTCTTAACTTTAGACGTTCAGAAAAAAACCACTAAGATGACACACAGTTCAACCGTATAGATGATAATGCTTCTACAGCAAATATAATACCAGGAAGCCCCTACAAAAGCTTACGCACACAACAATTGTTTTCATTTAGTCAGCATTTGCTATATTCTAAGCAGCCATGGTAGAATACTAAAAACCCATAAATTAAAAGAGTTGACCAGATACTATCAGTATCCGATCTCAAATTCGACCAGATAATGTAAACGCAACAGAACATGTGATTCATGTCACCTTCTTCTCAAACAAAATCTTATCTGTGAGAACACGATGTACAAATAAGAAAAGTTAAGATTGCTGCACTAGATCCCAGACTGACCAAAAAAGAAAATATTTGCTCCAGACTTTCCCTAAGTCACTGGGACCTGGGATTTCTGAAGGCTAGTCTTGCTAGTAAAGACTGAGGCAAAGGAAGCATTCAGTACCTCAGCCTCTTCCACGTCCTGTCTCATTCAGCAATGAGCCCGCATTTTCCTTAGTCTTTCTTTTGTTGCCTATGTTGTTGTCTTTGATATCCCTGACCAGATACAATTCCGTTTGGACTTCAGCTTTCTTAACTTCATCCCTGGATGCTCAGACAATGTCTCTGTATTCCTCCCAGGTTACCTGTCCTTGCTTTCACCCTCTGTATGCTTCTTTTTTGTGTTTGAGTTTGGCCAGGAGCATCTTGTTAATCCATGCAGGCCTCCTGGCATTTTTGTCTGACTTCCTGTTCGTTGGGATGTACTGCTCTTGAGCTTGGAGGTGGTCCTTGAATATCAACCAGCTTTCTTGGGCCCCTCTTCCTTCCAGGGACTCTTCCAAGCAGGTCTCTGAAAAGGCCAAAGCCTGCTCTCCTGAAGTCCAGGGTTGTGAGCTTGCTTTTTGCCCTGCCCCTTCCTCTCAGGATCTTGAACTCCACCATCTCACGGTCACTGCAGTCAAGTTTGCCTTTGATCTTCACATCCCCAATGAGCCCCTGCTTGTTGGTGAGTATGAGGTACAGCAGAGCACCTCTCCTCATTGGCTCCTCTACCACCTGGAGGAGGAAGTTCTCATCAATGCACTCCAGGAACCTCCTGGATTGCTTACATCCTGCTGTGTTTCTTTCAAAATATTAGAAAAAAACCCTATCTTTCAAAACACATGCGTGTATGGATATTTTTTCCTTCATTTGATCTCCACAAGATATATCCTGATAATATTTATTCTCATCAGAGAAATATTTTTCCCTGCACTGCCTCGCAATATTGTTCCAGTCCAATTGTTCTAGCACCAGAATATATCAGTCTTTACTGATTACCAAGAATTACTCCTGAAGAGACTTTGTGATATTACAGAAAAAGATGCTCCTGTCCTGCAATATTTAAAACACACAAAAGACTCACTAGTATCACTGAGAGAGTGGTGGCGTGTGTAGGGTATTTCTATGTTTTGTTATATTACCAGGTGCATTTTGTTAGCAAATAAAGATTTTTCAAATGCTTGTACTCCTACGAAATAGTAGGTGCAAAAATGTATGACCATAATTTATGAACTGAATTGTAACACTACTACAGATGCAACTGTTACCACTTTAAAATGAGTCATGTCAACCACAAAAAATTAGCAGCTGCACTTCCACAGAACATTAATTAGCAAACAGTGAGGAAATATATTTAGCAATGCATATTAAGACTTTAAGGTGTGAAATACTACGAATGCATGCTACTTAGCTAATTTGCTAAATCTAAATTGGCAATGTTCAGATCACAGTCTTTTTTTTTAAGTCAGTCATGTTATCAGGATATATATTTAAAATGGTATCATTAATTCTTCTGTTCCTGAGTGATGACTAAATATTCATTATAATGGCCTTTTACTTTGATCTTAATTTAAACCAGCAATGTTACTCAAAGTAACAACCTGAATCAAGAGCTATACTTGATATACTGTCTCATTTAGTAAGACCAGAGATCTCCACAGAATGTCTTGCCAGAAAATATGATTGGTTCTTATATTTATTTTGTCAGAAATGACAGTTGAGAAAAAAATTCCTCCAAAAAAATCCAAACAAATCAGCTTTGTAGTCTTAAACCATAAATTGAGTTCAGATATATAAAGTGCTAATTAAAAATACCAGCTAAAAGAAAATGTTGACTGTCAGCAAATGTTAACAATGCTAGAGATTATTTTTTTCAATTAAAATAATAAACAAAGCAGCATTATGATCCATCTCATAATTAGTTTTAAATGCAGTAGTGGCATTTCTTTTTATAATTAATTTTCAGAGACAACGTATTTTATCCACAAAGCTATAAACTCAAAACTGAAATTCAGCTAAAGGATTCGGCTTTCTGATTGGGAGCAAGGGAAGGACACAGTAACCAAGTCTTGAAACATCTTTTTAATATTTTCTTTTTTTTTTACTTTCACTTGAGTTATCAGCACACTGAGAAGCGTGTTCATTTATACTGCTATTTCACCACTTCACCTCTTTCAGTATTGAAATAGCTAGAAAATAAAGTGTCACATTTGCTTAATGAACTGCAGCTCATGCAAGACATTTCAATCTGGTTTTTGTATTAGGGTATGGCTGAATAGAAATGGGTTAACTGTCAACATTTTTACTGTCAACTTAAATTTCTCTTCGCACTTACAATTGTCCTTTTCCAATGCTTTTTGGATTATCATTAGTAACTATTCCACACCGACTTTTTCTACCAGGGAAAACATGGGTTTATCACAAAGAGTCTTCTGTCTTACATGAGGACTGCTGATCAATTTCACTGTTATACCAAAAAAGAAAATAGTTTAAAAAAAAAAAAAAAAAGACCTATTTCAACCCAAAATTATTTAATTTAGCTTTGGGGTTATTTAACATATCCCTACATTACTTTACATAATGTTCAGGTAAGAATTCAAACAAAAAAAGTAACTTCACTTTGAAAAATGGAGTCAAAAGGGACAATACTAACTGATAATTTCAACGTCCACTGACAAAATTTCGAGTGACTGTGAAAATGCATTTTTCTATAATTGCATGATTTGCTAACTATTTTTCTGTTTTTCTTCAGTCCCCTTAGAAGCCAGACCTCATGGTAAGAGGAAGTTACATTTTCACCATAGTTTCACAAGATCAATATGTTGAAAAATGCTGGGTTTTGTTGTTGTTGTTCAGGGTTTTTCTTAGTCTGAAAAGGCTCATGGTCTCATTGAAATCAAATGATCTTCCATAATTTCTTAGAGTCCAACATTAATTTCTAGCAGTTGGCACAGCCTGCAGGTTTACCTTTTCAACAGCTTGCTTGCAATACCTTAAATTTTTTGCTGCTTTAATTTCTCTCAAACACATCTTGCACATGAGTAGTATCTGATTTCTGCCTAAATAATTTGTGCATACACTCTGAGGCTAGTAAAACTATGGTAATCCCCTCAAATTCACACTCCCACAGGTCCAATCCACATATGAAAACATTTCAGAACAAACCCCATAAAATATTTAGTTATAACGTCCCATACTACAAAATTCACTGCTTTTAAGTCCTTCAAGACCATTTTTGAGAACTGTTTTCCACTCTAACCACTTCGGCCTCCAAGTATGTCTGCCACTTATCTGACCTTTTGTCCCTTTCATACATACAACAATAAATCAAAACTCATAAAAAACCCCCACAGATAACTTCCTAATTACTATGATTTCCAGAAAACAATTAGAAAAGACCTAGGTCATTCTTCCTATCTGCCAGATATTGTCAAACCAAAATGTATAAAGAACTGGTTCACTCAGATCTCAGGTTAAACATCAACTGGGATGATAGGAGAAAGGGACTAATGTTCCATTTTTCTTTTAGACAACATACCATTCTGATTACAAAAAAGAGGAAGAACAGTTGGTTGTGAATCATCAGGCTAGTAAATTAAATTCTCCCTGCCCCATTATCTTAAAAGTGGATTCTCAAAATAGTCTACCTTACATCTGTTCAAACCTTCTTGGAAGTTAAGACATCATTACTAAAGTAGGCATGCATGGCAAATTTTAAACATATTCTCATTTTAAGTTTTTGCTTTATCAGACCTGATAACAGCCTAAATTTTGGGACTGACAATGGGTTTATATAAGTTTGCATATTGTGATTCAGTAAACAACCTACAAGTCAAATCATACTTTTGGCAATTTCTCTTCAAACAGATTTTTATAAGTTTCTATTCCTGATGCACATGATAAATAGCCTTCAACTATTATTTAAATACAATATTTTTGAATGAATTGATGAAATGATTACAAAGGAAAGACACTGTTAAATTTCTTATAGCAGAGATTTTATGGACTTTCCTGAGAATAAAAATGAACAGCAGCAACAGAAGACTGAAAACTAGTCTGCCGTAATCAGCCCCATTCAGAACGTAGATCTTGCTGCCAGTGAGCTATTCAATAAATTAATTTTTACAAAATGAATATGAGTAAAGGCTTTTGCAAAACTACAAAGCTGGAATCAACCGTTAGATTTTAAGTCCAAATAAAGAATTGCCAATCTTACAGGCACTAGAATTAGCCAGTAAAACAATCCCAGAGGACTAATCCGAACTGAATTGATGAATTAAAAGCTTTGAATAGAAAAGTAACAAAGATGGCAAAAGGTGTACAAAATTCTGAAGGACCAAAACAGAGGATGCACGAAACAAAATCTTTTGAGAAAATCTCTTATAGCTGCACAAAATAGAGCAGTTGCTCCATCTCCCAAACACTTCACTCATCTTCAGCTTAGCATTCACTTCCGTGTTTTAATTTTCCTGCTACTCTGTTCACAAATGAGTTATGAGCAGTAATTCTTTATGTAGAGTGTTTCCCAGAATCATGGTAACTTAAAATGTTTGATTTTTTTTTTTTTAATTTTTTAGTAGGCCCATGAAACATTAAGCCAAGAAGTGTCAGAGGTGGCAAGCTGGTGTGCAACTGTATGTAGAAGTTTTCATAAAAGGTGGGGAAAATATCTTTTTGGGGAATTTTTCAGAGAAGCAGGAAATACCTGTCATCAGGAATAATAACCACTATCAACAATGGTCAATTTTAATATTTAGCCATGACCATTACTTAAAAGAACCAACCACGGCAACAGACTTCATTCTCATCTAGGCAGGAACAGATAAGTACTCTTCTATGGTACACAAAATTTTTCTACTACAACAAACCTATAGCTCACCACAGACTCCATAAAATCATCATCCTGTAGGGCTATAAGAACCTTACTACACAGGTTCTTATACTGCACTGACAAATGCAGTATGCAAGTCCTTTCTCGTAAAGCATTCTATTAATATTCTCTATCATTTCATTGCCCCCATGCCCTGTGCATGAGCACGTAGTGTTTTAATACATGGTTACGTAGCTTTCTATAACATAAAAGGTAGAAAAGTACCTTGTACTTAGACTGGATAGTGTTGATATTCTGAGTATCAGCACTATTCCATAAATAAGCCTGCACACTGCCATAGGGTAAGCAGAGCAGTAGTAGTATGAACTAACATGTAGTTTCAACATCTTTTCTTAACATAGGACGTAAATATGTATGCCTTTATTATATCAGAATTGTGAAAATGCATACAATGGTACACACAAATACTAATACTTTCAAACATTTGATCTGTAAGTTTGAATTCATATTATTGTATACACTGGGAATTAATATCTATCATTCTTTCTAGAAAGAAACTGTAGAACAAGCTCAAGATTATAATGAACAAATCCAGAGGCCTCTACGTGAGGAAAATACTGTGGATGTCAAATGATCATAATAATAAAGGTTGGTTGTTATGGGAAGTTTCCAAACTGAAATTATCTTCCCAAAGATCAAGATCCACAAACATTTCATGACCATATGTCATCGCACCCCTGCAGCACAACAGAGATATTTTCATATTTAACATACCTATATGAAAATATTACTTCCTCTTTGCTTTGAAATCATTAGAACAGCTGCTAAATAAAGAGTAAACACTCCATTTACGTTCTTTCTCTGTGAAGTTCACAATATTGTTTCTCAAAGCACTGATTAAATCAACAAGAAATACACATTTCCATTGTAATTTCATTCTTTATTTACTTTACTCTCTTAACAGTCATTTCTTTGTCATTTTGCATTAACATTTTTTGTACCTTTCCCACTTTCTATTAAGTAACCCTCTTACTATTTCAGTATCCTTAGAAAAGGGAAAAGACAACCAAATCTTACTATAAAAAACACCTGATACCTGTGGCTATGTGAGCATCTGTTCTCTAAAGGCTACCTCCTGTGCTCCTCCTGTGCAATGACCAATGATGCTGAAGTTACTCGTTTTGTTGTTAGCATAAAAAAGTCTGATTGAAGATACCACAGCCAAAACTAAGGAGAGGTAAAGAGACTGAAACAACTAAAATACAGCCTGGAAATAACTGAAATATATATTCTTCATTGGAAAATGCATGTTAGGTATTTCAGAAATTTGTCTTTTAACAACATAAAACAATAATTAGATATGACTAGAAATCATCCCATCATTTGTGGAATAAGAGAATTCTTTTACTGAAATTAAATGTGATAAAGCATCATTCCAAATACTACTTGCAAAAAGAAGTATTTTCTGAAGTGCCTTAATGATGTTGGAGGAGAAACAATTTTAACGTCTATTTCATTTGCATATACAGTTAAAGAAAAAAACATAGTTCATGTAGCAAGTTTGTCTCCACCACAGTGATGCATTGTGGATGGATAGCAATAAAGAACTCTGGTCTAGCCACTGCTGCTTTCTTGTCAATATTCAAAGACACTCTCTCAAAGATCTACTTCAATTAATATAAAACTTTCTCATCTTTATTGTTTTCACCTTGCTACTGGGTCTTCTCTCTTCTTCTCCCACTCCTTTACATGCATATATAATTTTCGCTTGCCACAGTTGAAAACAGCATTTTAAGACTATGTGGTTGATCCTAGAGGAAGCTTTGCTCAGTCACAGCCAGCACTCCTCATCTTCTGACAGCTTTTTGGCAATTTGGGTATGGGCAACCTACACAGTTTACTCCATTCATGCTATAACTATTTATCTTGGTGCTTTGTTCTGGCAGCAAATTCACTGCAAGAGCTTTACTTGTGCAGAAATGGAGACACAGAAAACTGCACACAACTACACATATCCACCCAGAGCAGCCTCTCGTTGGAATGCAGCATATTCTGCAATTCTGTAGGGAGAGCTGCTATGCTGGGAGCTTTGGATGATTTGGAAATATTTCCCTTCTAGTCAGTGATGCTTTGGAGCTTCTCACAAATTTTAATATTAGATACCTGATATCATAACCCACGAGGGACACTTTACCACTTTGCCACTCTCTGAGGTAAAACTTCATCAAAACATGTTACAAGGGCAGCAGCCTGCAAGTCACTTTCATAATGCTGTTTTTATTCCTCTTTTTATTGCACTCTTACTCTGCATGATTTATTCAAGCATTTCACGAAACCTCATGTGAGCTGGAGCTCAGGCAGGGAGTCGAATAAACATATAGAAAGTAAAACAGAGGGCAGCAATTCAAAACAAGAATTTGAGGTAGGAAGGTAGGAAGTAATAAATAATGAATACAAATATTTTGTTTTTCATAGAGACAAGCATCTGATGCTGTGTTTTGCACAGTCAAAACAGAATTATGTCTCCAGTAAGCAGATTCCTTACAATACAAAGATACACAGATGAGCAGTATACCCATTTGGGTGAACAGATGATCTTATATCAAGTCTTAACATGTATTTGTGGTCTAAAGTAATGGCAATGCAGGATCACATATATTTATAAAAAAGCATCTTAGAAACATTCAATAAGACTATACTTACAAAAAGTATCTACATAAAAGACTGAATTTTTCATGTTAGAAAGACTTACAGAGGTGCATTATGTTGATGCATATTAGCAGCAATCAGTAAGCCACCAAAGCTAATACCAATAATCAACAAACTAGAATCTAGAAATCAACAAGGGAACAACAAAAATTGTAACAGCTGCCACTCAGAACTTGTTAAAATGGCAAATGAATTTTTAACTGAAGAAACGTAACTTTGTTCAGCATGTTTTATTGTATAACTTAATCCTAGGAACTCATGATGATTTAGTTCCTTTACAGAACCCAAGTAGTCCACCTAATGAAGAGGCGACCGATTCACAATGTTATCAGCACACTGCCTTAGCAGAGCAAGATACTTATGACACATCTGACATGTATTGTTTAACTGATTTTTTTCAATGTTGTTTTATTTGTTGTATACTCAGTTTCACAGTTATAATTAACAGATTTAAGTTCGTATGTTAAATTTTAAATTTTATGCTTTCAGCACAGTCCTGGATGTCCCAGCGATTACAAAATTAATTTATAAATTCCAACACTACTTTCAAACCTCAATACAACGGACTCTGACAGAGTTCGTTGTATTGAAGCATTGAAGTTTTTTATATTCTTACTAAAAGAATATAAATCTTTACATGTGGAATAGTTACATTAATCTGAGGAGAAACTATAGAAAACAACAGACATTAGGATCACAATAGCTGTACTGAGAAGTAATATGGTAAGAGCACCTGTTCTCTTGTATTTTTTTTTCTAGGAAAAAAGAGTCTGTTTACAGTCGGTACAAACCTTATTTTAACAACCATAGTGAGGAAGAACAGCTTGCACGCTTTGTGAAATTTAGCTCTTATGTTGTAAAATACACAATTAGCCACTCAGCCTTCAAGCTTAAATAATGATCTAAATGTTTTAAAGGAGTTTGATCCAAAACATTACCCTCTTTTCCTCTTTGCTGTTAATCAGTTCACTAATTATAGTTATACTAACCTCTGATATACTACTGTCAGGTCTGATTGATGCCAATAGCTCCCTTAATCAGATCTGACAACTTTCCGCAAGTGCCTGTCTCTTGAGACACTGCATCCAGCCTGCTTGTTTTCAAGTCTTCCCAGTGTTATTTTGTATTTTCTTCTCCCCCAGCCCCTTCTTCATATAGAAGAGAGATACAGTAGAATAACAACAAAACAAAAATGTAGAGTATACTTGTGTATGTTTTTAAACATCATTATAGCAATATTTGGGCTAATTCTCCTGGAGAAGCTGGCTGCTCACAGCTTGGATGAGTGCACTCTGCGCTGGGTTAAAAGCTGGCTGGATGGCTGAGCCCAGAGAGTGGTGGTTAAAGGAGTCAAATCCAGTTGGTGGCTGGTCACGAGTGGTGCTCCCTAGGGCTCAGTGTTGGGGCTGGTCC
Organism: Nipponia nippon; assembly: GCF_047370975.1. Classification (NCBI taxonomy): domain Eukaryota; kingdom Metazoa; phylum Chordata; class Aves; order Pelecaniformes; family Threskiornithidae; genus Nipponia; species Nipponia nippon. Next base: position 80,394,355 of record NW_028262358.1, on the reverse strand, counting down.
TGTTCAATATCTTCATTGATGATCTGGATGAGGGGATCGAGTGCACCCTCAGTAAGTTTGCAGACGACACCAAGTTGGGTGGAAGTGTCAGTCTGCTGGAGGGTAGGAAGGCCCTGCAGAGGGACCTGGACAGGCTGGATCATTGGGCCAGGGCCAACTGTATGAGATTCAACAAGGCTAAGTGCCAGGTCCTGCACTTGGGTCACAACAACCGCATGCAAGGCTACAGGCTTGGGCAGGTGTGGCTGGAGAGCTGCCTGGCTGAAAAGGACCTGGGGGTGTTGGTTGACAGCTGCCTGAACATGAGCCAGCAGTGTGCTCAGGTGGCCAAGAGGGCCAATGGCATCCTGGCCTGTATCAAGAATAGTGTGGCCAGCAGGACCAGGGAGGTGATAGCGCCCCTGTACTTAGCACTGGTGAGGCCGCACCTCAAGTACTGTGTTCCGTTTTGGGCCCCTCACTACAAGAAGGACATCGAGGTGCTGGAGCGTGTCCAAAGAAGGGCAAGGAAGCTAGTGAAGGGTCTGGAGCACAAGTCTTATGAGGAGCGGCTGAGGGAACTGGGGTGGTTTAGTCTGGAGAAGAGGAGGCTGAGGGGAGACCTTATTGCTCTCTACAACTACCCAAAAGGAGGTTGTAGCGAGGTGGGGGTCGGTCTCTTCTCCCTAGTAACAAGCAATAGGACGAGAGGAAACGGCCTCAAGCTGCGCCAGGGGAAGTTTAGGTTGGATATTAGGAAAAACTTCTTCACTGAAAGGGTAGTCAGGCACTGGAACAGGCTGCCCAGGGAAGTGGTTGAGTCTCCATCCCTGGAGGTATTTAAAAGACGGGTAGACGTGGTGCTCGACAACATGGTTTAGTGTTGGATTTGGCAGTGCTAGGTTAACGGTTGGACTCGATGATCTTAAGGCTCTTTTCCAACCTTAATGATTCTATGATTCCAAAGCTGATAGTCTGTTTACTGGATAAGAATTTACAAGGAAAAACGACGTACAAGAACATTTTTTCGAAATACATTGACGTTTCTGAGAAACGGAATATTGCTGCTTGGTTGGCGATTTGTTTGTTTGTTTTTTTACTTTTTCTTTTTTCTCTCAAAGCTGCAAGGAAAAGGGTTTCAAAGTCATTCCTCCTTTGTTCTACAGGGAAACTTTAGGCTTGGGTTGCACAACTTCAGGAAACAAAGATAAAAGATGACCTCAGCTACTAGTTTTTCCAGTGTATTTATACTAGCACACTTCTAAGGTTCATCACAATGGTCCTGCATATCTCATTAGCTGTAAATATAAGTCCAGAATAACTTTTGTTGGCATAACTATAACCTTTTATTTAATTATTTATTTTTATTTTAAGATTAACCAGAGTGGGAAGAGAGAGAATCTGTGTTCCTTTTCCTGGTACTTGAAAAAAAAAACAAACAAAAAACAACCAAACAAAACTATCAAATACCTATTGTCTAGAACACAGAGAGAACTTTTCCTCAAAAAGCGAGGAACTGTTCTTCAAGAAGCAGTTGTTTCTGATCAGTTTTTTTTCTGTTCTGCTCCTGTAACGCATTATCCCAAAATGTGGATTAACCCAATATTATGTGAAAAAAGACCTGATTGCAACAGTGACATTTTGTTCCAAATACCCTTTTTAACATACCTTTATCCAACAGTTTTATTTTCTTTCACAATTTGTATGCAAGAGGAAGCAAGTCATGTTTGGTTTTTTGTCTCAAACGACGTTTTTTTTGAGAATCAATGTAAATCACTGACTCAGAGGCATACTAAGTGTAAGATAAAGAAAGGTTTCTTGGTTCGGCTGAGATTCTGATATTAAACAGATATTGCATTAAAAGCCAATTTCATGACACCTGTTCACAAAACGACAACCCAAACACCAATTCATTTGCTTTCATGCAAATGTGATCTCATTAAATTTGCTTTGAAGTCTACACTCTGGAGAAAATTATGTATGCTAATATTAAGGTTAACCAGGTGTTGAAGGTGATTGCAACAGACCTACAGTATGATTGTCAGATCTATATTTTCCAGTTATATTAACTAAAAACTAGTACACCCTCTGGATTTCAGCAGGATCCTTTAAGTACTCAAAGGAAATACCAACAGTTAGCTGTTGTAATGAAAGGATCAAATCAAATGGAGTTCCTCAGCAGTCTATCCACCTCAATACTACTGCATATTTTCATGACTAATCCTAATGATAGACTAAAGATTACACTCACTAACCTTTCAATTGATATTATGCTGCACAGAGCTGTAAACACATTGGAGGATGAATTTAAAAATGCCTTCATAAGTTAAAGAACAGATGCATTAATGGATGAAAGTCAGTAACACAATTTCAAGATTCTACACCGAGGATGAGATTCATCTTGCCTATCTTTACCTGCTAATTTAGAAATTCACCATCTAAACTAGTTGTCTAGGTTCCCTCTAGCTGGTTCATTTCATCTGTATTAGTATGAATCAGCCTTAGAAGTCTTTTCTCTATAGTCTTTTCCCCACAAGTCTGTGCAACCACTTTAGATTAGTTGCCTAACTTTTGCACGGGTAAAGCCAAAATAGATTAATCTGACCCTTAGGAATAATTATCTCAACAAATACAAGATGTAAAACAACTGGCAAGGCAGTAGTTGGGCAGGGAAAAGAGAAAGAGCAGACCAGTTTGCACATGAACCAAAAATGCTATGCTGTTGCAAAAAATAAAACCTTGGAACAGAAATCCTGTTATTTGGACATGCTAAATAAACCTTCCACTCTGCTTAGCAGCAGTATGACCTTAGGGCAATACATTATGTTTTGGGCAACTTAATTCAAGAAGTGCAAACCAACTGAGAGTCCAAAACTGAAAAATGAGAATGACTAAACACATAAATGAAGCATGACCTTTATGAAAAGTTTAAATGAATTGATGCTTAGGCTAAATAAATGTGACTGAATAGAGATACCTACAACTACAAGAGTCTTCAAAAAGCAAACAGCAGTGGCTGGGGAAGAAAGACATTCAGATAAGGAAAGTGATAATAAAATTTGAGTAGGATTTATGTTGAAAATAGATTTCTGTTAAAAATAATAATAATAAAAAAATCTGACAGTGAAGACAGATAACCCCGAAGGAGATTCACCAGGAAGTTTAGGAAATCTCCATGATCAGGGTGTTGTAAGATCAAATTAGACAAATATTTATCACTAGTAGAATGTATGTATTACACCTGTTTTTGCAGAAGGACAAATTAGATTAATTCTCATACTATTTTGTACGGTTTTAAGATCAGCGTAGTGTACATAACTGCACTTAATGTTGCATTCACACCAAGGTAAAAGTCCTCAAAACTTCAATTAAAAAACATCTTTCAAATTTCAATTCTAAACAAATACATATAATGTATATCCTAAATAATATATTCAAATTATACCCTATATTAATAATTTAATATGCTACTAATATATACTCTGCTAATACTATATGCTACAATGTATACTATTATCCACTTTATGCTAATAACATGCTTTTATTGTACTAATAATACTTTATAGTAATATTATATATACTCTAATTCTATTGTAAATTAGAGTATATTTCAATATAGTTACTGCATGTAAAGCGATTCTTTAATATCAAATATTCTTTAAAAAAATTTGTAATGTAGTATAGAAATAGCTATACTTTTAAATGCAAATTTAGCAAGATTATCTGCAATATTTACAAGTATTAATTTGAAGTATAATGCGTGTTTTTTTTTTTTCCACAAATAGTCACAATAAATGCTAAACAACCTAAAATATTCTGTAACACGCAAAATGACAACCTAGAAGATATAAATTGTAAATTGCTCTGATGCTGTTTTGTAATTTACTTGCATTTTCAACTGACCAGAAGCAGTTAAATTTGAAAATGAGCCAAAAAAGGCAAACATTCCCTGAGCAACCTGTCCTCAACTCTACTCAAATAAGCTATCTTTTTTACAGACGAATATTCACTCAGCAGGCACAGCTGTTATTCTGCAATTTCTACATCTAAATCAAAGATAATTGGACTTCTGAGTACCTTTAAATTGTACTCTGGAAAAAGGGTCTAACTTAATGCATCATTTGCATTAACTATAAAAGACTGCTTTTTTATCCTGTAAAATTTACTGTGCTTAAAAAGTATTTGGAAGCGCAAAACAGTTACTCAGTAATTTTATAGACACGTGGATTCCTTTTGCACTGAACCTTTTCAGCTATAAAAGACCATTAAAACAACAAAAGTAAGTCATTCTTCCAAGTTCTTCATAGATAAAATATTAATGATAATAGACACTCTTGAAAATTATATTCCTACAAGTTTTACTGAAGATTACATCCTCAGTGCCAAAAAAGCCTCGGAGACAAAAACCCTGTAATAATATTTTATTTGGCATTTTTAATAAATTCATTAATTATTCATATGCAGATGAGCAGTTAGTTCATACCACGAAGTACTTCAATTTCAGATTCTTTGCTATTAATTTAAGATCTTCAATGGAGGCATTCTTTATTGTTACTTATTAAGATTCATTGTACTTCAGAATTTAACATTCAGACAATGCATTTTAAGGATTTTTAGTCTTAATTTTACATACAAAAATATGAAAAGCATACTGCTTATTAGCCTCTCATCACTGGAAAAGAAAATCTGAAATTTGTTTGACAAAATCTCATCTTTAATCATTATACGGGAACATTGTAACAGGCAAAATGGTGTCTAAAACAGTTTCTTGCTCATCTTTTATTGATACCTGCAGTAAATATCACATAAGCAATTCCCGCAAAATAGACTAATCTTGACTTTCACAGAATCACAGAATGGATAAGGCTGGAAGGCACCTTTGGAGATCTTCCAGTCCAACCCACTGCTCAAAACAGTGTCACCTAGAGGAGTCTGCTCAAGACTGCGCCCAGTCAGGTTTTGAGTATCTCTAAAGGTGAAGATTCCACAACTTCTCTACACAAACTTCCAGTGTCTGACCACCCTCACAGGGAAAAAATAAATAAATAATAAAAAAAAAAATCTTATGTTTACGGAGAATTTCCTGTATTGTGGTTTGTGCCCATTGCCTCTTGTCCTCTCACTGGACACTGCTGAGGTCTAGCTCAGTCTTCCTTACGCATGAATACACAATGTGCTTCATAGACACTGATCACATCTATCTGAGCCTTCTCATACCCGGGCTGAATGACCCCAGCTTGCTTTGCCTCTCCTCATGTGTCAGATGTTCCTATCCCTTAATCACCTTCATGGCTCTTTGCCAGACTTGCTCTAGTATGTCCCTGTTCCTCTCATAACGGGGAGCCCAGAACTGGACCCAGCACTCCAGATGTGTCTCACCAGGGCTGAGCAGAGGGGAAGGATCACCTCCTTTGAGCAGCTGGTAACACTCTTCTGAATGCAGCCCAGACTGAAGGTGACATTGCTGGCTCATGTTCAATTTGTTGTCCACCAGAACATCCGTATCTTTTCTGGGAAGCTGCTTTCTAGCCGATCAGCCCCCAGCCTGGACTGGTGCAAAGGATTATTCCCCCACTCCTGTGCAGGACATGGCATTTAACTCTGGAACTTCGTGAGATCTCTGTTGGCCCATTTCTCCAGCCTGTCAAGGTCCCTCTAAATGACTGTACAACCATCTGATCTGTCAACCACTCCTCCCAGTTTTGTACCATCTGCAAACTTGACCTTCAAAGGTAATAGAGAACAACCTCACAATGACTTTGACCAGCTCCCTCAGGACCTGTGGGTGAATCTCATCAGATTGACTTGTATTATGCTCAGTTTGTTTGCATGTTCCCTAACCTGACTTTCTTCCAGCATGTATTAAGTTTTCCCTCTCTGAACTTTCCCATTTGTCTCAGGGGCCTGGGATTGCTGAAAGCCAGTCCTAACAATAAAGGCTGAAGCAGAGACGGCACTTCAGCCTTTTACATGTCCTTTGTCACCAGTCCCCTGCCCCATTTAGCAGCTGTTTTCCCCAGTCTTCCTTTTGCTATACACCCATAGAAGCCTTTCTTGTTGCTCTTCACATACACTCCTGGGCTTTGATTTACCTAACGCCGTCCCTTGCTTAAACAGCAACTACAATCCTTCCAGGTCACCTGTTCCTGCCCCCACCGACTGCATGCTTCCTTTTTATGTTTGCTTTTCATCCTGCAGGCCTCCTGCCACTCGTTTGACTTCCTGCTCATCAGGATGAACCACTCTTGAGCTTGGAGGCATCAACTAGGAATAACAAGTTCACAGGATTGTTACAGACTCCTGAAGTCTGAAAGCCTTTGATTTTTCCATGTAGATTAAAAAATACTGAGGTAGCTTATTGAACTCATTAGTATCATATCCTCATTAAATGATTTACAAAGGAGTATGGAAAATATGCTATTTGATCAGTTTTCAACACCAGACCATTTTGTTTAATAATCCTACATATAATACCCTTACACACAACACGCTTTCTGAAGCACATTAAGTGAAGACTCTAACTTCTGCATAAAAGATTAAAAATCAAGAATCACTCTGCATGACATAAACACATTAAGCTAACTGAACTTATTACAGTTATAATACTGGATCTACATTATTTGCACATTAGCACACAACTGAATTACAAGTCTTTGAAACTTTCTACCACATTAGGAACTCTCCTCTCTCCCCCCTGCCCCAATACCAAGGTTACCAAATCAATGTAACATTTATCTGTTTTGAGAGATGTAGCAGTGAATACAACTTGGCAAGTATACAACTAAATAAGATGGACTGTCTGAAACACAGTAAAGCAAGATCAAATAAGTAGAAGGAGCAGCAAAGAAATCTTGTGCTTAGCACTATGCCTTTGACATGAAGAAGTAATATTTAATTTTTGATGTCACTGTCTAAAGTACTTTCTTAAATGGCAAAAACACTCTAAAAACAGCACAACCCAAAACTAGTGTCTGTGAAGACCCAAGAATAGGCTTAATCTGCTACTGAATTTTATTTAAGGCAACCACTTACCACTAAGGTCTCTAAATACTACAGCTGACTAGCCAACACATGATAGTCTACACAAAGCTATTCAAATCTTTCTATGCTCAGAATCCACAAGCGTGAGATATATATATATATATATATATCCCACATAAAAGGAATAGGATGCTCAAAGGCAGCTTCCCCTTAGGAGCTTCAGTACTATATTGCAGAAGTGGGAGGACAACTCAGCAGCTCCAAACGGGCTTCCTTCTTCCCACAGTCATGCATCTGCATTACACAGAAGCCTCTCTGACAATGTCACTAGTATTCACGATGTAGCTTAAAACATTACAAATACTTTGCAACTCACATGTGGTTCAGTAGCCACTGGATGATCACATCATCATAATACAACTAAAAATCCTTCATGTAAAGGTCAAGACAGAATTTGATTCAGCCAGTCCCAGGCATGCAAAAGTGAAGAAATAAGTGTCTTCCCCCCCCCCCCCCCCAATTAATTAATTACAAACGTGGCAACAGAGAAAGGAAGATGCTGAAGCCTCAGAAAATGACTGAGAAACAGCAGTCCTGTCTCTTAATATAAATTAAATCTGTGTCTTATTCTATGTTCAGAAAAACTTTGGCATCGTTAATATCTGTTGTATTGAAGTAACAGATGCAATAATCTAAGAGCAATCTTTTACATATACAAATTTTAAAAGTGTTTATTAATTTGTTTTTTTTAAACCCAAATGCAATACTTCTGACATTCTACTTCACATTCACTTCTGCAATATTCTACCACAATGAACTGAGATGAATCATTGATAAACAATGAATATTCATCTCTATAAAAAGACACAGTAAACAAATTTTAATGTCATCACATGCATTTTCAGTGTAATTTGATTTTAAATAGTAAATGGGCAGAATATTATCAATAAGCATCTTTTATACACATTAAAGAATGATTTCAAAATTTTTTTAGCAAGCACTTGTTAAAAAATATTTTGAATGACATATTTGCAGTTAATTTCACAACAAGAATAAGCAGCAAAATTGATTTAAGATATTAATTGGAAAGTTATTAAACTAGATCTTCCTATTTTCAATAAGTGTTATCTTGTGTGTCTGAAATTCCCACTCGAAAAACCAAGAAATCTACTTGATTCACCTGCAGGTGACACTGTTGCTCTTAGCCATACAACCAAAGAGCAACAGCATTCCTCTCAATATATTCAGTTGCAGTCTGGATCAATGGGGTATCCAAAACACAATTATTTTTCTTATATTTGTACACTAGTACTTTTAAAGTTTCACTGTAATATCAAACCTCTGCAGAGACAGTGATTAATGCAAGTGCTTCAAGTACAGATATATTTAAACTGAATTTATTCTGATAAAGCTTAAAGTAAATGAAAAAATGTGCGCACTGGAGGGGAAAAAAGAAAAAGAGTATATACTTATAGCAAAGGCTCTTCATCCAAATTGAATATTTGTATATTTTCACGTAAGTGCTGAAGTACAATACCAAAGAGTTATATAAGTTCATTTAAAAAAAAAAAAAAACAAAAAACACTCAAAACTTTGGTTTCAAAACAGTTTAAAAAAACTTTTAAGAAATGGAACTAAGTCAGGCATGAACATAATTACTTCCAATAAAAGGGAACACACAAACAAGAATGCAATTACAAAAAAAACCCATATCCTTTAACTACAGAATACATAGAATAGATTTTTTCCTGTTGTTCAAAATTACTGTAATTTTATCTGGCATCATTTCAACTAGAGTTTACTGCTAAAACAAAAATTAACTCCCACCTTCCAACCCAATCAAAACAGAGATTTTAGCCAAGTGAGTCATATCAAAGAATGCCAGTCAATTACACATTTTATCAGAGTATGTGGCATTTGATTATTAAACACAAAGTAGATGACTCAAAGGCTGTACTAAAATTCTACAGATATGCAATAAAGGCAAGGAAGTAGGTATGTATTATAATAAACCACTATATCTGTCTATTTGAAAAATAAATTATTTCAAATAAAATGTAAATGAATGTTTTAGAGTAGCGATTCTAATTTCTGAAGCATGGAAACCTGATTTTAGTAAAATCAAGATGGATTCTGTCATAAATCTAGAAATTAATTTAGGTCACAGGCAGCACCTCCAGTTCCTTATAAAGGACGACTATTTTTTATTCAAACTGCTACTGTTTGATGATGTATAAGTACTTTTCCTCCCTGGCAAAATCTTAGCTGTCATAGGCACATATATTAATGGGAGAGCAGTAAATCAGAAGGTCTTCCAACAATCCCACTAGGGTATTGGAAGACTGATGCCAAAAAAAAAAGGAAGTACAATGCTGAAGACACATATCGGTAACATCAGCCTGAGAAAGCAATGTAGTTGTCCCAGCAACAAAAACAACAGAAAGAATGCAGATAAGTCAACTAAGCAACAAGCTTATTAACTGAACCCATTGAAAAGTTATCCAGAAATCTCTTATAAAAGCAAAACTTAATTTGCTTCTTAATAATTTTCATCATTAGAGACAACCAGGAGTCCTACATGTGAAGTCACAGAGTTTACTGCCTTTATTTCTAAGGGTTAAAGAATTCAGTCAAAGCATTAACATTACAGGCCCCAAATTGCCTCTCTGCTGTTTAACATCATTTTTTTTCACCTGGTTTACTATTTCCCCAAGTTGGTGTAAGGAAGGAAGAAAACTGTGGGAAAGCCATATACTTCATAAAAACGGCACCCATGGAAAAACTTCCTTGTCTTTAAGGGGTCAAGAAACAGCCCTACAATGCTAACAAATTGAAAACTTGTTCCTGAGGTGAGCGGGATGGGCAAAGTGACATCACAGAAGTGCGCCCAACCTGGAAGGGACAGGGCTCCAATTAGTTTTTCCAGTTTCAGATTCTAGTCAATGCAGGCTTACCTAATCCAGATTATGTCTTCATTTCATTTTGTTATTCCCTATTTTGTATCTGTGAAGAGGATACTCTTAGAAAAAATGACTAGCGTTTTTTCCTTCTGCTCATCCATCAAAATCCTTTCGGGATTCCACTTTCTCCCTCCAAAAGCCAAGGAGAATGAATTCAGCCCAGCTGAGGATCTGGGTGTTATTGTTCACCAGGCTGCTATCAACTGGGAGTGCACACTGCTTACCAGCGAAGAGACTGACAAGATCAGAACCTTAAATAACAGTATATCAAATCCTTAAACACAATACAGTAGGTATCTGCATGTGTACAAAGACAAATCCCTTCTGATTTTATTTTAATAGTCTTGCTTTCAGAACTAAACACTAATTAAGAAATGCATTTAACATTTACAGAAAAAAAGTTCAAAAAGTAAGACAGAAAAAGCTATGTAACAGTCTGTGGCATCCTATGAGGCCTCACTGCCTCAAAGAGATCCTGGACAGTGGTTTTTTTAAACACAATTTGCCCTGAAGATAGCATGGACAATGAAGCAGGGAGCAAGATTTTATTTTTCAGACTGAAGTCTTCTGAAATGAAGGAAATCCATATGGAGATGACAGTGTGAAATGGAGATGATTTTGGGATGTAGAAATCCTACTGTATAAAAAGATTTTTATCTTTCTTGACTCAGCCATACACTTTGGCAAGCATTTCTGTTCTAAACATTTTGGTATATTTCTCTCATTTGAAAGGTAAGGTTTTTACCTCATTTAAAGGAAGAAAGACTCTCATTTTAAATAGTGCATAACTTTGAAAATTCAAAAGAAAGGAATTTTTCTTTCAGCAAGGTTATACTACTAAGAAATATTCTGGAAGTTTTCTCAGAGAGAGAGAGAGGCACATTCCTTCCTCTTTCTTTTTTGTATTAGATTTTTATGTCCTCTTGATAAATTATATCTCCCAGTCCAAATGCTGATCAAAAGAGGATATACTGCTCCTGAAGCCATGGGTGTGCATAGAATTCAGCACTACTTTTCATTCTAGGCATATTGGAAGAGGGAATATTAACCAGGCTCAACTCTTCTTTTGAAATAAACAGCTTGAAAAGAGGAGGGCTTTTCTGTATCTGTGAGCTTTGTAATCTCTGGATCACTCCCGATGGCTGCTTCATGACAGCTTATCCTCTCCCACACCAAAAAAAGTTCCTAAGTTTCATTGCACCTAAAGCATCCAAAGTTTCTAGAGCAAAGAACCATGCTGTTCCTGGAAGGAAACAGACTGGCATCTAAATTCAGCAGTAATACAGGTGTTTTCAACAAATGCAAGCAAAAAACCAATGGCATTTAATTGGAGGTGAACGCCAGGTACATAAGGCTAAAATCAGAGTAAGCACCTACAGGGACAGACAAAATATACCGCAGAAAGAGAAAGAAATTAGATAGTGACGAAGCACCAAGAGATGGGAAAATAAAGTAGTATTCTCTTGCTTTAAAGGCACTTTGATTGCATATTCTATGTAATTCTTCATAGTAAGCACTTCATATAGTTTTCACAAAATGCTAGGGTAATACGAATGGGATAACAATTGACAATTAAGAAAAAAAAAGTGTTCTCCTACATTTGATTTCTGTTAAAATGCAGCACAATACAATAGCCTGAGAATTGTTATTCAGGGAGAATATTATATTAATATTCTGAATTAAAAAAAATCATAATTCTCGGTCACCATATTGAAACATTTTTGTAGGAGTATGGTGACATCCCTGCGTTCAATAAAGGAAAGTGAGAAAATAAAGTTCCTATATATTCTGTTTGATAAGATATCTTACTAATCAAGAAATTTTGAAGGCTACTTTACCAACACAGTTTAGAAATAGAAACATATCTGTGGAAAATAAGATTTTGGGAGGAATAAGAAATGCAATACTTCTCCATGTTTTAATTTCACAATGTAATGTAATTTCATACATTTTAGCATTATACATGTAACCAAAAGGCCTACCTACTTGTAATTAAGGGCATGCTGCAAAGCCCACAAAATCAGGGATTCATTTCAATTCTTCTGTGGTTTGGGTGTAACCGAAACATGAACTGATAATTATTTTTGCCTGTGCTGCTCACATAGATCTGTCAAATTCTTAGCCATGTATTTGTTTTACTACATTTTTGCATATATAGATTCAATAGCCAGTTTCCAGTATCTCCATGTGTATCAAGCCAGGCTAGGAGGTCTTTTTAGCACACTATTAAATAAAATTTCATAGTAGTAATGCTTAGGACTGTTTCTTTATAACTGCTCCCTTGAAAGACCATCTCCACAGAACTCATGAATTCCTACCAAAACCTATGAAATGGACAAAGAGAATGTCGAGAAAAATAGTGTTAAAAAAGTAAACCCACACCATCAAATCCTGGTTTTCCAAGATTTTTCTTTTATACAAAAATCCTTTTTATTGGAAGAACTGGACATTGAAAGTGCTGCTTACATGGATTTATGACATTTATCACAATTCATTCTACTTATATGTCTTCAAAGCTAAATAGGTCCAGCAGTCAAAAAGAAACCCTTAATGTCTAACATGATTTAGTGATAATTCTGTCATCACTAATTTTTTTGCCAATTCCTGAGTGCAAAAAAGCCCCCCTTAGATTTCAAATACTCTCTCATCCTTTATCTCCTTTTCCTAAGGCAAAGATGTCCTAATTTCTGGTTACACATAAACATAAAAGTGCATGCAATGGATGGGTAATGTATATTTAAAAGAAGTACGTAAATGAGTAACTACTGTAGAGAATCACTATCTCATGTACTTACTATATGCATAAGGTAAATTACTATATATGCATATTTAGCTTCTAACAGTGGGCTTTGTACCTGCACGAAATGAGAAGCACATATATAGCAGAATATCATAGAATATAATGCACTAAAAATTAAGAAAATTTATATAGTTCCATTTCCATAGGAAAAGTAGCAGAAATCAAATTCACTATTTACTTTTACCTAGAAGAATCTCTATACCTTACTAAAGTGCAGGAAATGAGAAATAGTGTATCAGAAAAAGAAAGCTGTAGATGAAACAGAAGGCACCTCAAGTTTATAGCCCTCTTTTGCTTCAAATAGGTTCAGACTTGATTAGTTTTACATTGCAGATAAGAACTTAAGAAAAAAGCATTATTCCATTTTATTAGTATCAGATTCCAATAGGGAATAAAGCCTTCATGACTTAATATCAGAGTCTATCAGCTGACAGAATCTATCACAGTGATCATCCATATTACTCAAAGGTCCTGATGCCATTTGCCGTTCTCAGAACTAGTTGCCCTATTCAGTTCTGATGCTTTTGTGGTCTCTGTTCCACTTCTCACTTCTGCCTTGCCATCACAAGTACAATTAATCAGCTAATCTTCGAGATGTCAAAATACATTCAGTCCTTCAGGCTATTTCCTCTCCTCAAGAACAGCATTCTGTTCAGTAATCAGACAAATGTATTTGCCAATGCAAATGCAGCTTACACAAATTCTCTTTTCATTTGTAACACTGGTGTTTTCAAAAACACTATTACTACTGTTGTATTACTCATGCTCTTCAATAAGAATTGCCCTTTTGTTCTAAACTATTCTATTTCCAGTATAAATAGCTAGCTAAAGTTAAAAAGAAAAATAACCAGCTAATAAAATTTGCAATAAGCTAACAAAGCATTTCTCTTGGATTTAAAATACCAGAAGTAAAATTTCAATGAAAGCAGTAAAAAAAAAAAAAATCCAAAACCTAAAACTAGCTGTGGTGGGTTGACATTGGTGGCTGCCAGATGCTCACCCAGCCACTCTCTCACTTCCTCTCCTCAACTGGACAGGGGGAGAAAATAAGATGGAAAAGCTCATGAGTCAAGACTGGGAGGTCATTTACCAGTTACCGTCAGAGGCAAAACAGACTCGACTTGGGGAAAATTAATTTGATTTACTGCAAATTAAAAATAGAGTACAATAGTGAGGAAACAAAGAAAAAACCTAAACCACCGTTCCTCCTAGACCCCCTTATTCCCAGGCTCAACTTTTCTGTTTGTTCCCAACTTCTCTACCTCATGGGGGATGGGGAATGGGGGTTGCAGTCAGTCCATAACCCTTCGTCTCTGCCATTCCTTCCTCACACTTTTCCCCTGATCCAATGTGGGGTCCTTCCCACAGGAGATAGTCCTTCACAAACTGCTCCAACATGGGTCCTTTCCACGGCTGCAGTTCCTGCCAATATAAACGTGCTCTTGCGTGGGCTCCTCTCCACAGGCCACAGTTCCTGCCAGGAGCCTGCTGCTGCAGGGGCCCTCCATGGGCCACAGTTTCCTTTAGGGCACCATCCACCTACTGCGGTGTGGGGCCTTCCCAGGGCTGCAGTGTGGATATCAGCTCTCTTCCGTGGGCTGCAAGGGAATCTCTGCTCTGTCTGCTGGAACGCCTCCTCCCTCCTTCTGCTCTGACCTTGGTGTCTGCAGGGCTGCTTCTCACGCCTCTTTCCTCACTCCTATCTCTCTCTCAACTCCTGCACAGTGTTTTTGCCGTTTCTTAAATACGTTTTCCCAGAGGTGCCACCATCTTGGCTGCTGGGCTCAGCTGTGCCCTGCGGTGGGTCTGTTGGAGCCGGCTGGAACTGGCTGTGTCTGGCACCTGCAGCCCCCCACTGCCAGCACCTGGGCACAGACACCCCAAAAATGAGCACAATGTGCTTACAAGGTGATGAAAAGGCACTCTGCTTAATTATTGGTGTTTATTTTTCTTTAATTGAGATCTTGGAAATCATTCCCATTTTTAAGCTGCTCAACATGTTCAGCACTTGGCAAATGAAAGTGATACAACTTCTCAAATCTAAAGCTTTGAAGGATAGTTTCTTAGCAAATGTTAAGATAGTTTTTACATAAACTATGAGCACTGTTAAGAATCAACCCTGAAAGCAACGTGATTTTAGCTTACACAGGCTAACGAGCAGAGAACAAATATGACAGCTAGCTGCCTGTTTTCTAACTGACAGTGCAAGTCAGCTTTAGCAGGACTTTCTTCACCACCACAACCCCCCCCCCCCTTTTTTTTTTTTTAAAACTGAGCTGCATGGATAAAAAGTCTAACCTTTCACTTCGTACCTCTGCATATTTCATTGACGCAGGACACTACAGCAAACAAATTTAAGCTTTGAATTTGCTTTATTTGAACATCTTGGAATATTTCAGAGTTGTGAAATTGCAAAAGTTTATGAAGAAGGCAGTTTTTAAAAAAAAATAAAAATGCGTGAGTGCTACTCTAGGTTTCCCACTTCCTATTTGCTTTAAGGAGAAATGCTTAGAAGCACTTTAGGTTGAAAGCAGACTAAGGTCAGATACACTGTTTGCTTGCGATACCCCTATCTCTAATTGGACAGGCTATTAATTTTTATCAAATCCATGACAGAAAAAAGACAGAGATATTTGGAGGCCTGCAGACCTGCAGACACCTAAAAGTTTTAGAATTGTCTGTTTCTGTGAAGGCTGGCAGGCCCACATTAACAGGCACAGCCTTGCAGTTCAGTAAATGTAGAAATCTCTTTTTGTGGGCCTTGCACACTTTAGTACTATATACTTTAGTACTATGTAGATACTACAGAAAATCCAGTATTATATTTTAAATGAATAAGCTTGCTTTCTGTATAATCAGTTTCTTGATCAATAAGAACAATAACAAAAATAGAGCTACTTTCCTTTATTATAAAAAAAATAAATCTATATTCCAAGAGAATTAAAAAAGTATTCAATAGTTCAGATGGGGCAGAATCAGGACTATTCACACAACAATAGTTTGATTCATTTTCCCATAATATTTCTTTAAAAGACAATAAATTTTCTTCTCCCCTGCTCTCTGAATCCCTTTAACTCCAAGAATATGAGAAGGAAGGAACAGAGATATATAGAGGTTTATAGGCTGAGGAAATTGCCCTGCTTTCAAAATTTGACCAGATCTGTTTTCAACTACTACATAATTTTAGCAACACAGAAAGCACTGCTAATCTGGCCTTAACACCAAAACATATTTGCAGCAAGCAAGGCTCGTGACAGTCTGGCAGTCTTCAAGGCAAAGCAGAGACATAGGACCTATAGAAGAAATCTGGCTTATATCTGCAGGTCTAAGGCACAAAATAAAGCAAAAACATGATAGAAAAGTTGTTTCAACTTTAAAGCGTCACTCTCACTTATATGTGACAAGGATTGTAGTGTAACATATCTCGTACAAAACTGCTGAGGTACTAGTTTAAGCGTGAGGACTATTCATAGTAACTGAAGATGCAATAGAACAATAAAATAACTTTCCTTAAAAAGAAAATATGTTTTTAACAGGATGATTTTTTAAAAATTATTTTTAAAGTTTACACAGGTAGAAGAAATTTTGATTAGATTTTCACTGTGCTATGCCAAGGATCTTAATTTTGTTTCATGTTATGTATGTATAAAACATTAAAGAGAAATTATCTCCTACATGTTTTTTGATGCCCACTAGCTTTAAAAGTTACTAACTGTTAAGGCCAGAAGGCATTTCTGCAGCTCCCTAGAGGCTACAACTGTTTTGTACAAGTTAAGACATCACACTACTCATCAGCTTACACTACACTGTGCCTAGTGCAGGGCAGTGCCTTCAGACTTGGTGATTGCATTATAAATCTATACTGCTCCACTCCCAGTTGTATTCTCCAAACTTTTAAAAGATAACTAGTGCTGCTATATTTGTTGCAAACACAAGGTCAAAGATAACTGACCTGAAAGCTAACATGTTGATTTTGAAGTTGTGTTATATCATTTTCTAGACTGTATAAAGCAAAGACTGAGTAGCTATATATATGCACACTCAAAAAAGTCCATAAGGACAAACACCCAAAAAAATCCGTTGCCTTCTAACAAAACACTTCATGTTATCTTGAATGCTACCCATCAAAATAAAAAATTTATTACTTATGAATATTTTCCATTTAAACATTAACATACCAAAAACAACTTACCAAACAATAGATTATGGCTAAAGTATGCTTAATATCATTGCGGTTTAAGTGATGTCTAAATAACAGAGTTTCCTAGATAATATTATGTCAGCATACAAACATGCTTAGATAATAGTAGGTCAGTATACAAACATGCTTAGAATAGAGCCAATAGGAAAAATATCAACTGTAGGGAAATAAACTTCCTTAGATTGTTTTTTAATGAGGAAAAGAAAGTGAAAAGTTAATGTATCTTTATTTAGGCTATGAAAAAAGCTTTAATAATGTAAGATAAACTCTACAGGAACTAATACAATAGCTAGTGTTATTTATTTTTGTAACAAGTTTATTTTCTTCTCTTCCCAGGTTCAGTGAAGCACTTACTTACATACAAATTATTTGGTAATGGACCCTGGATCTTTTCTGTCTGAAACATTATAGTGACACGTTAAATATTTACACTTACTCTTTTTCACAAAAACATAAAAGGAAATTGTGTCTTTCAGTTTTAACATGCATCCCACATCTTACACTTAGATTTATGCGTGGCTTTTACTGCACATGATGTGGGGAGCAGGTTAGAAGACTGACTGAAGAGTCAATAAAACAACTATTTTGATTTTTCTTTTTAAGGCAATTTCATTATTGGTAAAATTAGAAATAACTTTTTTGAAAAGCTTGGCTTCTGAAGTACTATGTACTATGTATGGTTGGAACCATAGTACTGTTAATGAATATTCAAAGTATAGTATGGAATAACATGGAAGTAAAATCATCTCATGTATAATACTATAAAAGTATGGAGCAGCAAGAGACATGGATGCCTGTCCTGGTTTTGGCTGGGATAGAGTTAATTTTCTTTCTAGTAGCTGGTATAGTGCTGTGATTTGGATTTAGTATGAGAATGATGTTGACAACACACTGATGTTTTAGTTACTGCTAAGTAGTGCTTACACTAGTCAAGGACTTTTCAGTTTCTCATGCTCTAGCGACTGAGAAGGCTGGGGATGCACAAGAAGCTGTGAGGGGACATAGCCAGGACAGCTGACCAACACTGGCCAAAGGGATATTCCATACCATATGGTGTCATGCTTAGTATATAAACTGGGGGGAAGCTGGCCAGGTGGCCGCTGAGTGGAGACTGGCTGATCATCAGTCAGTGGGTGGCAAGCAACTGCGTCGTGCATCACTTGCTTTTTATATTCTTTCATTTTTATTATTATTATTATTTTATTTTATTTCAATTATTAAACTGTTCTTGTCTCAACCCATGAGTATTCTCACTTTTCTTACTCTTCGCCAGCTGGGGTTAAACCACAACAATGCCTTCTGCATGAATATAAATGACAGCATGGAAAGCACAGAGAAAGTTATTGCTGAAAAACTGTGCTACAGACCTTTTTAATGGGCTTATCTTTCAAAAACATTTAAAAGATTTTATTCCATCATAAAAGGAATGAAAATTTAAATTACTCATTACTTTTTTTTGGCTAGCATTTTCATCTTTTAAAAATATTTGTAGAAAAAGTAACAAAGGCAGACGCCACTGTACATTAAGGGTAGATTCCTGAGAAGTGAGACAGTTAGCAATTTATCAGATAAAGCAATTTTTCCTCATCAGAGTAAGCATAACAGTTGCATGTAATGACTTACGAAATACACTTATTCAACTACACACAGGCAAAGTATGAAGGATGAACCATGAAGGATGGAAAAGCAGGAGGAAATTATCAGAATTGTTACTAAAGTGCTACTTCTAACTAATACCTGACAATCTCCTCATTTTTGTGTCTTTCATTGTGCCTGACTTGATTCACCTGAGGATGAAAATGAAGATGGTGAAAATGTAACTGCTGAGAAAAGAGGCAGAAGACAACTGTCACAGAAGATTTATATCAGGCCTTCAGTTTCCTAGAAGAATCAGCTGAGATCTTTTGAAACAGTGATCCAACCTGAAATGCCTGCATCTACTTCAGTTGATGATCCTACTCCTGCCTTTTATCTCCCATACTATATATATTATCCCTGTGTATTTAAATTGTGTGCATGCATCCACCTGCTATAATGTTACTTCTTACAGGAAAAACTGCTTTATTGTTAAACACAGGTACTTCATCTATTCCACTAGTAAAGCCTAGAAAGCAGGGTGATGATTGGCAAAGCACCTCTGAAACTATAAATAAAGCAGCAACACGTATCAGAGTATTCCTGTCTGAGAAATGTATTACATTAGAGAGGCTGACAAGTAAAATAAAGTTTTGAAGCAAGAATCAATTTAATATAGGGTAAAAAGCAATGAAAGAAACCTGCTTGGACAAGGTGGTTTAAGTGCATAGTTGATGAAAGAAAGCTCATGAGTTTTCATAGGAAACAATATATGCAAAGAGCAACAGGCAAGATCCAGCACAAGTAAGTGCTCTTTCCTCAGTTCATAATAAGGCTATGTATTTTCTGTGCACTTTGACAAGCAGGGATAAAACAAAACCCACTGCTGGGCTCCAGAGTCTGCAAGAGGAACAGAGGCAGCAATTACATCAGTAACTCTTGGATTGGTGTTCTCTCTCCTCTGCACTTCCTACAATTCTGATTAATCATAAGGAAAGACTGAGTAGCTACAAACAAACAGAAGAAAACAAAAAATTAATATTTCATAGTCCCAGAATTTTTGGACTTTATATATTGGTCTTTTTAACCTTTCCAATGTTTTGAAGAGCGAAGTACTAATACTGTTATTGGCGCAAAAGCAGAACCGAAATTAATCAATGCTTTAATTATAGTTCCTTTGAAAAATCTTGGAACTAAATTTGGGGTCACAAAAAACATAATGGTTTCCAAATTTTTCCTCTTCTGGAGACCATTTTTCTTCCACCTCCATTCCCCCAAAACGTTTAGGAACTACTGAAGATGAGTAAGTTTCAAACAAAACAAAAAAAATTTCAAAGCAGTGAGATGAGTCCACGGCGGGGGGGGAAGAAAAAAAAAAAAGGATTTTTACCTAGGTCCTCCCCTTGCCATTTCTTCATTATTTTTATACATAAATCTACCTTAGCCTCTTCCCCAAAAGAAAATGAAGAATTTATGCTACTAGTGGTATTTTGGACTGAAATAGGAGAGCAGGATGAAGCAGACAGTCTTTCTACACTTAAGTTACTACGTTGCTCTAAATTAATACTTTGTATATATTAATAATTTCCCATTACTAGAGTAATAAAATTACAACTTTATAAACTATTTTCCATACACATTTCTTAATAATGCCCAAAATGTTGTTTTTTGTGGTACTTTTTTTTCCCCCCTACTTTTTTACTGGATGTAAGCAGAGTTTTAGTAATGAGGTGAGATTTTATGAATTACGTTGCAAACTCCGAGAGCAAGAGAAAATAGCACTTTTCCATTCTGCATTCATTCTGTTCATTGAACTTTGTAGTTACATTCAGAGCAGGCTTTTCCACTGTCACTTCAGTTTTGGCAGTGATTACACATGCTCTCTCCCTATTAAAACTCTGACCTACTTGATTATGTGCCCTAGCTGAAAAGTATTGTGAAAACACGAAGTAATTTCACATGGTGATTTGGTGTATGTAAATAATTTCCATTATTAAAAGTCCCTATTGAAAATTTTTTTATTTTGTATACCCAAATTTTAGGCTGATGGTGTTGCAAAGTAATTCTGACAAAGTACCAGTGATATTGCTGTTACTCATTGATATTGGTTTGTTATTTATTGGTTACCACACCATTGTGACTGTATGAGTCAATATGCATGCATATACATCTCCTAACAAAGATGACTGCTATCCAAGACTTCATAGTAGATTACTGCAGTGGTCCTCTTTATAATTAATTACATATAGACATCTTTTCTTGTCATGTGAAGAATTTTCTCTAGTCTTATCATAAAAATGTAAAATACATCAAAGCTAAGACTGGTAAAATATAACTCATCTGAATCAATAATTACTACAAGTTATGTTTCTAAATGTTCATATCGATAATACAACCAAGTCTTATTCTGGCTCTTGGACCAGGCAGGAGGAGAAAGGGTAATTACAAGGAACTTTACGTAAGAACAGATACCAAATTATCTCAATATTTTGGAAAAATGATATTTCACTGACACAAACAGCATTTGCCTGAAATAAATGTGACAAGAAGTATCTGCTAAAACAGAAAAATCTCCATCTACGGAATACTATTTGTGAGGCTAAAAATGCAAATTTTATTCATTTCTATGAATGTTCAAATGTTTAACCTAGTGATGTCTTATACTTTTCCTCATTTGTCCTTAAAAAGGAAAAGTAAGATCAGCCATTAACAGGAACCTACAGCTTTTTTTTTTTTTTTTAAATAAAAAAGAGGTTAAGTATTATTTTGACATATTTGCAACATTGTTACAGCATTTCAAATTTATTTAGAATTTACCATTTGCAGACCAGACCTTCAACTTTTCAGAGATGGTTATTACCAAATAATGTGAAATCTGAAATTATGAATATTAGGTTCTTGCAAACACATACATACAACACCTGGTTTATAAACCTGAAAGGGTAGGGGCACAACCCACTAAGGTTCACAAGCTGGAAATCAGGTATGATTTTATACATAGGTTTTATGGAAGTGGGGCACCATAGTAGTAAGTCTAAATGGCAGACACCAAAGAGTTTAATGAGCCCATTACTTAAGATATTTCAGATGTATTAGTGTTTTAATTACTTTGAATTGAAAGTCACATTTTGGAACATAACCAGTGTAATTACAGACTAAGTGATAACATTTCAGCTGCTTCACCAATACTTTTACATGGAGTTTGAAGAAAAGACCAGCGTACTTATGAAAAGGTACGAATACACACACAGAACAATATTTTAAAATATTAAGCATACCTGTGTTCGCAGAATTTCACCTTTTGACAGTTGCATATCACCGGTCAGCTCCTTCACAGTAATGCCTAGTGGTTCCAGACGCTTGCTGAAGTAATTTGTCATTTCAGCTGCCAAAGCCTTCATAGGAGCAACATACACAATCTGCACCAAAAGGACACTCGCTTGATAAATGAGCAAACCCCACAGTGTCGTTTGTTGCATGGCAACCATTACAAATCACAATTTATTGTGAAATATGATGCCAGACACTTACAGTGAAAAATCTTAATAGTGATATATGAAAAGTAGTTATCTTTGTTGGATAAGTGTGCAGCTGTTTAAACAACAATGGATTTTGTTTATACAGCCTCATCACTTTGAAAATTGGTTCTGCATCAAAACTAAATGCATTTTCATAGCTTTTTACTCACATAATAGGATTTTTAGAACACAAATAAGAATAGCTTTAACAATAATGAAGTAAATAAAAACTAGCCTTATCTTTGACTCGGAAAAGAGTAATACCCTTGAAAACTTCCTGATTTCATATTCCATGTGTAACATATAATGGCTTTTACCTTACAAGTTAAAAAGCTGTTACTTGGTTCATTAAACTCCTACCTTAAACTCATCCTTTTTGATAACACCATTCTGGACATGCTGGCGAATTTCATGAAGGACTGTCAGCATGGCAATGTTAGTCTTCCCAGCTCCAGTGGGGGCACAGATCAGCATGTTCTCATTTGTGTTGTAGGCAGTCTCAAAAACTATAGATTGGATTCGGTTTAGTCTTTTCATGCCTTTAAAAGCAAGTTGTCCAATCTGTTAAAACAAACAATAAACAAAAACACAAGAAAAAAATATTTTTCATATATGTACACACACACAGTGTGTGTGTGTGTACATATATTAACCATAAGAAAAAGAACACATGGTAATAAAACTTAGGATACCTGTTGAAATATATTATTCCAAGGTTTTTATTCTGAAGCTACCACTCCCACCCAACCCTCAAATACTGAATCCATAAGGAAAACAAAATATAGCAGGATAACATCTCCTAAAATTAATCAAAATCTTTAGCCACATGCTATTTCAGCATTCAATTTGTTTTTAATCAAGTGTGTGACCAAAACTAATATACAGTAAAATAACAACCTATTAATAATTAAACATCAGTAAAACAGCAATAGTCAGATTAGAAGAATATACATCTTTAAATCTAAAATGACAAACTAGTGGAAGAAGAGTCAGCAATACACAAGAACCTGCTGAAGAAACACATGATTTTAAAAGTTATTTATGATTAATTTTGTGCAATAAAGTTTGATTATGCACACACACACACACAGAGTCAGTAACAATGTTCTCTTTGCTTCCGAGGAAATCTCCATCTTGCAATTTTTAATGCTAAGATCTTTCTCCAACAATACTTTCAACAAACTGCAGCCTCCAAAAGGAACATAAAACTTGCATGTATAGTCCCAAATAAACTTTGCGAATGTCTTCAAAAATTAAATTATATAGTTAATACAGGCAATTATAGTTATTATAGTTTAATGCATGTTTAAATCTTATAAAGTACAAATCATCAATTATAAAAATACTTTGTTCCTCTGGGTCTCTCTGAAAAATGATATTTTCACCAAGAAAGAACTGCTGTAGACAGTTACAATTTCTGCATTTGAAGTTTCTAAAATTTTTACAGCTGAAGAACAGACCCTTAAGATATAAAATTAATTTTCTAATAAACTTGCTTTTTCTTAGTTACTTTTCACAGACATTTAAAACAGACTGCAGAACAGAATTATTTCCTTTCTACAGATTTAATTACTTGCACTGCTTCTACTAATAATCATGAGAAGTATCTTACTTATATTTTTGACAATTATAATTCTTCTTTTAATTGTAGGAAACCACAAAAGTACAAATTCATTGTAAACAACAGTCCTGAAAGCACCTTCTGAAAATCTCCCTCTTTCCACTACTCTGGGCGCTTTAGTTAATTTACAGTCATTTGCTATGGTAATAGCCTCTCCAATACTAATAAAATTCTTTCCAATTCTAAGCAAATTATTTGAGCAGGACCCAATTTATTACTACTTCAAGTAATGCAAGCTTAGGAATGAGGGCTTCATTGCTGTTCCAATCAACTATTTTATTTAACTTTGCAACAAACAGCACTAGGTCTATCATTTTGCTGCAGCTTCTTTTTAGTTAGCCTCATGTGAGAGGCTGAGATGCAAATTACAAATTTAGGTTAATACACCATTTTCACAACACATGACAACGCTCTGCTCTTAACGTAGAGGAACGATGTACTTAATGACCGGCCAATTGTAGTTTTATTCTAGAGGGCTTTATTAAAAAACAACATTCATTGATAAAAAAGTCAATGAAAATGCTATGCAATCAACACATTATTTCTTTTTGAAAAATGTGCTTTTCAATTTAGCAGTACTTTTGTCTTAGCAAAGCTTTCAGGTTGAAAACTTCTTGTGCAACACTGAAAAAACAAGTTCCATTCAAGTCATGGATTGCATTTGTATTTATAGGATTGACACATCTCAAATACATTTAAATATCTATTCTAAACTGTTAAGTGTCTTTGGTGAAGAAAAAAAAAACCCCAAAACGTATCTAATGCAAGTACTTCCAGTACTTTTCATCAAGTTTCTTCAATTTTTTAAGTGGCTGAATTTCAGGATTACAGCAGTTTTCACTATTAATGTTCTTTCACAGTTTATTCGCTTGCAAGATTGCAGGGGGAAAGCTTGTTTGTTTTGTACCAAATTGTGCATACGTAATGTTTATTTGGTGTATCGTCTTCAAAATTCACTTCATCTTCATGAATGAGACTATTATAAAGTGTTGATGGGTTTCCTGGAGACCTGCTGATTACATTAGTGCTATCAGAGTCCAATCAGCTATTTTTATGGCCTCCTTAGTCATTTTAGGTTTCTAATTTGCCTGTTACTTCATTTTGAGATTTCTTGACTGGTCTTTGAAAATGGTTATATTTTTCCTTTTCCCTCCCATTCTATCTAATTGGTTTTAGACGCTGTTATAAACACTGTAAAGTTCACAGTGATAAACACTGCCTACAGTGTTTATAATAGAGGATCTATGGAGAGAAACTCACCAACACAACTGGTGATTCCAGAACTGAACTAGAAATGCCTAAATTGCACGATATGTATATTATTTAAAGAAGCAGTTTTTAAACAAAATCACAAATATCATTGTCTAAATGAAGTCTGGTGTAAGTATTTTCAGAAAAGAACAACAGGAATTTTTCACAGTCACATAGTTGAACACGCGTGGCTTTATACATACAGGTCTCCTTACAGTTGTGTGATTGTTAATACCCTTAAATAAAGTATGTCTTTAAGTGTTTTCTTAAACTACTGCCTGTAGGAATATATTGTTCCAGCTTCTCTTAATCTTTACGTGGGCAGTGTAAGACATCTTTTTCCTCTACATTTGGAAGAAATTACATATACATATATATATGCCCTGGACATGCAATTGTTGGAAAAAAAAAATTAGATAAATAAAAATAATTTCCGGTCTCTTTTCCTATTGGAAAGTAGTAACATCATGGATTAAGACTGACTTGGTAAGCAGCAATAATCAAACAGATGTTCCAGAAGCACCAGAGGAAGCTGTGTAACAAGTTAGAAAAACGAACCTCAGCTTGTTTTCTGGAAAGGTGCTAAGCCTACTGAAACTGGAATATTAAGAGTGGAATAAAGATTACTAAAAAATAAAACCCATGAAAGCCAGGTTAAGAACTAGAAGTATTTTTTTTAATAATGGTATTCTGACCAGAATCTAGACTTTCATTCAACACACTAATTAATTGTCAAGCAACTCAAAAGAGAAATGCAGGCACAGACAAACCAATACACAACATTCACAATCACAACGTACAGTCAATGCACAACATTCTTTGAAAGGTGACTCTGCAGGAACATATTAAGGATTAAAAAAGCTACAAGAGAAAGGAATTCCAGAGAAAAACAGCATCTTAAGACTTCTTCAAACCAACCTGATTTGGTTGAAAAAATATTACAGGTTATCCTTCCCCAAAACTTCATTTTATTCCAAACAGTAAGTACAAGTGCATAATCCAAAAACAGTAGTTCTGCCCATAAAAAAACAGTAAGAAAAAAATGGACAGCAGATAGAAATGCAATAGTATTCACAGAAGTCCACAGTTCGACAAATGTACAAGAAGATTGGCTTTTTTGTCATTTGCACAAACTGCCTAGTTTGAAAGCTGAAAACAATTTTTTTCCCTCTGGCATATTAACATCAGTCAAGACTTCTACAGACTTTTTCAGATAAACCAGTGAAATCCCTTCTTGCTTAAAGGACTGGTAGCCACTGGATGGCAGAATCTGTTTTTTACTGAAGGTGAATGAGATGCAACATTCTTCAGCTTTCTATTCCACAGCTGGTTTATCCCTAGAATTCTACACGAACCAAAGGAACTTTAAGCAGAACACAATCTGAGTGTTATTCTCAACAAATACAATTTCACGTCTAAGATGGTGCCATTTTTACATAAGCATGAGTCAATGCGAAAGACCACTGAGAAGCAACTTTTTCCACAAACCAGATGATACTCAAGGCAGCTCTGATATGAAAGTATAAAACCTTTATTTTTACTTCAGTAAGCTTTCCAATTCTTTCCCAAGGAATTTACTACTACAACTAATGCATTTATGAGTAAATGAAATTACACTTAATGAAGATGTTCTAAATTAGTCATTGCATTAAAAAGATATTTGTGTGTTGGTAATCTAACAGCAATTTAGAAATAGGACAAAACCATTGATGTCATTAAAGTAATATTCATGAATGAGTCCATACGATTTAGTCTGCAGGCAAGCTACAGCTCAGAGACACAACTGCTTTAACAACACGGTAGTAACAGTGTCCGTTCTAAGTAGCACAGGCCATCAGCACTTTTAGACAGAGTTTTAGTCGTGCAATTCACTAGCCAGACCTTGTAGTTGTACAAAGTTTAATAAATATGATACAGAAGATACTCACTTTTATCCCAAGGCATACCTGTGAAACCTGCTGTGGTCTATCTATGGTTTATAGCACTCTCCCTCACCCAGAACAAAAGGGTGCTAACTACCAGTTCCATTAAAAGCTGAGATCTTCTTTCACTCTCCGTACCACTTTATGCATTAATACTAGTTGACAGAAACAGCTTGTCAGATGCAATTAACCTCAGTATCACAAATTTTCACTTGGTGGCCCAGTGTGCTCTTAAGTCAACTTCAAGGTACAATGCCAGCATTTTAGTAGCAGCTTCTAAATTCAGTATTGGCATGCACAGACATAGCATAATATGTCTTATCTAATTTATCCAGAGCAACACTAGAAAAAAATATAACCATATTTAATTCTTAGCAATTTATCCAGAAAATATGCTTGGGTGTTATCTCCCTTAGAATTACCATATATTATTGATTTATCTACAGGACTTTTTCTTTATATTCCTCATTCCAAAAGAGATTTTGTCTTGTCCACATTCATTTTTCCAGTTTTCATGTAATACTAGACAAATTTTCTCCTGGTCTGAAATAAAGAAATTGTTAGGCACCTGTACTAATTTCCATAGCATAAAACCACCTAAAATAAATGTTCTATAATGTGACTTCTTCTGTTGTACTGTTAATAAAATAATAAGATTACTACCCATTTATCATAAAGATAATCCATTGCACTCATAAACCATGTTCAAACTTTCAGCATTTTCCCTACTCATTGGCTTAATTTTAATATAGATATATTTTAATCAAAGGACCTTATATATTTCAGGTGCAAAAAATCCCATTCTGCAGTCACGTGTTCTATTGCACTTTCAGTTAAAAAGATAATTGATCTAACTGGTAATAGCATGGCTAATCCATGCTGTTTTACAGAAAATCGATGAAATTCAGGAAATGAGGTTCAGATGTCCCTTGTCCTAACATATAAATAATCTCTAGGTCATCTTTCTCCTTTGCTATACTTTGGAATGTTGTTGGTTCAAACACATATCTATGCATGCACACTCATACACGCACGCAAATATGTATTTGTATATTTATGTATATACACAGACACATTTTAATAAATGCATTCCCACTATCCCTCCAAATTACAAACATTTAGTAGTCCCCCCTGCTTTCTAATTATGCATATATACACTTAAAGCACTTTTGTGCCAGTGTAAATCCTATTTTGTTACTGAAGGTACACTCAGAATAAACATAGATGTTATACTTGGAGACTTCCACAGCCTCCCTCTCCTGATGATACTTTTCATATCCTGCTACTTTCAGGGAGGTGGTAGCTCATGAGATTTAGGAACAATAATAAAAATATTACTGTATAAATACCATAAAGGTAGAATTATTTTTATATTATCTTAGGAGTACTATTTGAGAATATAATTTCCTACCTGCCCCAAAGTCTGAAACGTTGTCTTTCAAAGTGCGTATATACATTTTAAGCAAAGGCTCGTAACACGTAAAAGAAAAACTGCATGATGTTTGGATCTGCTCCATTTAGCACCAAATCATATCAGTGAGATTTCATTGGACTTAGGGGGACAATTTTTGTAGGAACAAGTAGCATATACAAAGATATGAAAATTATACAAGCATACCAAATAGAGCTTAGGATTGGCTTTGGGCCATAATCAGCATTACAATTTCTTCAAGTAAGTACAAGTTATGTCTCATCCAAAGTGTAGTACCTGAAGAGTTATGTGCTATAAAGGAAGCTTGGAGTAAAACACATCAGACAGATGCAAGTAACAAAAGGCACCAGAGAACCAGCAGCTGGTTTTAAAGCTGTATGTGCTACACGTGACTAGACTAGAACTAAAACAAGTCTTGCATGGTATGGCTATCCGTGTCACTATTAGCAGTAATCACAGATCACAGAATCATTTAGGTTGGAGATCATCTAGTCCAACCTCCCTGCTCAAAGCAGGATCAGGTGGCCCAGGATTGTGCAGTCTGGGTTTTAAATATCTCCAAGGACGGAGACTCCACAACCTTTCTGGGCTAGGTGTACCAGTGTTTGACCACCTCACAGTAAAAAATTACTTTCCTGTGCTCAGATGAAACTTCATGTGTTTTAATTTGTGCCCATTGCCTCTGGCGCTGTCACTGGGCACCACTGAGGAGAGTCGGTCTCCCCCTTTGTTAATCATTCTCACATCAGGTATTTATATACACTTGTAAGATTCCCCCCTGAGCCTCCTCTTCTCCAGCTCTCTCAGCCTCTCCTCACATGAAAGTCCCTTAATTAGATTAAGAAGCCAGAAGAAATTCCTAGAAATGACAGATAATGAACCATAAGGGTAAAATTACACTTTGACATCCTATAGAACACAGAATCACAGCCCATGAGACTTTCCTGAATATGTTTTTAATTTGAATTAAACATCATATTTTAAAAAACTATGGAGTCTTGATTTTTAAAACTATCACCACATTCACTGGTTAATGCAATAGGTATTTAAGTAGCAGTAGCCACCAGAAACCAGGGAAATTTTCATACTTTCAAGTTATACTAGTGTCATTAAACTCAAAACAAACACTGCAAAATTTTCCTAGATTCCAACAGAGAGTTCACAAGAATAAAGAATCATCCTAAGGGAAAAAAAAAAAAAGATACGTTCATTATGTATTAAAGGATTACCTCTGCTTAAAGCTATCATAGCACACAAACTATGAAAATGATTATGGTTTTACTTTATTTGGAATGCTGTTTTTAAATCCTGATTAAACATTTCCCCTCCAGACTTTCAGACTTCATGTTTGCCTGACACTGAAACTGTTATTTTTCTGAAAATTATTCAGTTCTCAGAAATGTGAAAATTCTAGACAGCTTGTAACAGTGAGTGCTCTTCAACAAACAAACTTTCATTAGAGAAGAACCAGTCTCCATCCAGAGGAAGCCCAGAACAGTTCCATTAAAAAAACAAATTGCAGTGAAAGCTATTAGTGTATTAGTCTTCTTCTAACCATGGTAACATAGGCAATAAAAAAACAGCCAATAAAATAAAAAAATAAAATCAAAGAATAAAACCCCCCTATGTCTGTTGGGTTTTTTGTTTGTTTGTTTGTTTTTTCAAATCATCAGTCCTACCATCTGCTCTCTTGAAGAAAGAAGAGAGATCTATTAAAAAATAAGAGTTTTTAGGGAAAATATTTAGCTTCATATATGACAGCTAAGAGTTAACATGCCTGAAGTTATTTCCAGAAAAATCCTTTTAAGTCTATAGATACATTGCCACCAACATTATCTAAACTATTCTCTTGATGATCTAAGCTATACAAACAACTGCAACAGTCATACCTTTTCTATAGCTTTCTGAATTATTCAACCACTTATTGTTGTATTAAAAATACAACATTGAGAAATATTCTTTGGTTCAATGTATAGATTAAAACCAAAGACTTCTGCATATATAGACCCAAAATCAGTTTGATGGAAATGATAGGAAAGCACCATAGCTTCAAGGCTTTCACTGCTCTGAGTTAAAACACTGAAACAGCTTGGGGAATCTCTTCCCTCGCTGGGAGAATTATTGTGTTCCTCAGCCTAGTTATAAGATGACAAAAGATTATAGACAGAATGATTATACCCTCTGGTGATTTGATTTGAGGAAATGGATAATAAAGTGTTTCAGAAAGACTTTTCCATAAAAGCAACTATTTCTACAGCACTGCAAATGTACATAAATTTTGGCATCCAAACAGACACACAGGTGAGATTCTGATTTCAATGACACGATTGTAAACTGAAAAGTATCTGATGTCAAGAGAATTATTCCAGATTATAGCAATGAAATTGAGATCAGAACACAGCCTCCTATTAGAGCTTTCTAATGCCATTTGTGAATTACACACAAAAATTACCTTAAAGTAATGCAGCTAGTAAGAAAATAGCAAAAGGAAAATTGGCAACAGTTGTGGCATTTCCCCATAACATTAGCAGTTAAAATTTTATGCGGGCAGAAGGATTTGAGTTTAATTTGCTCACAATTCATCTCTATTAACAATATCAAATAAAGAGGGTTTCTTTCCTTTAAAATTTAAAAATAACTTAATGCTAGACAAAGCTAAGAACTTCCAAGAGTGAAATACAAAAATCTCTATGAATTTTAAAACATTTAAAATGTTGTCACCCTTAACAGCAAGGCTCCTCCTGGACTACCATATATTGACATCTCCCTGACTCTTCTAGATGGAGTAATGAGGAAAGTCATGTTTATATGCCACAGCCTATTCTACAGGTTTTGTTTTTTTTTAATTCAGAGAATACTCTCGTAACTTCTTACACTTGTATACAATTAAAACAGACTCCTAGCTTTGCTGATGGCATATTGCTCCCTTAATTTATTCCCCTGGGAAAACACCGTGTGTCTCTTTAAAAGGAAAGAGAAAAATAACCACTGTTAGAGACACACTGTCTCAAAAGTAACTGTAACCAAAGAGTTAATACAGAAACCCCCTTTTCTAGTTGTTCAAGAATATAGACACTGCAAGACAGAGGGAGAAACCCAACAAATAAGAAGGAAAGATAATGAGGACATCATGAAAGGAATTACATAAATTCTGGCCACTGGTGAGAAAACAGTTACTCTTATAACATGCAGCATAAAAACTGAAGCCCTTTTATGCAACCAATATAAAACAGTTTTAGCTAACTTTTCCCAAATAACGATATTATGATATGATAGGAAAGGACACACACTACTTTTTGAAAGCCGAATTCATGCATGAATCACCATTTCTGAACTAGTTGGCAGAATTTTGAAGCAACTGCATTGTATCAAGAGAGATCTAATTTATTCTTTTCCTTCCATATTCTTGTTGCAGTTTTGAAAGAATATGTCACTACTAACATTAAAAAAAAAAAAAGAAAAAAAGAAAAAAGATTTCTAAGCAGTAAGTTCTGTTGATGAGGGCACACATTCTTCTCAAAAAAGGTGTGGCTACTGCAACTAGCCTAGACAGATAACTGGAAAATCTAGCAGGGATGGAGAGTGCTGACAGAAAACAGCACATAGTTTTTGGCCAAACCTGAAAAATGGTGATCATGAGGAAGCGGCAGACATTAGACAAAAGGGATCAAAGTCCAGACCCTCCCATACCACACAGACTTACGTGAATGATTGAGGTATGGGTCAGCATAAAGACACAAAACTTCTAAAGGGCTGCATCTGGGCATTTCCATTCAGCAATTCTCAGGATTTAGATGAATAGAAAATTCAGACACTGAAAACTACAGAATCACAAAAACTGAAAAGCTGATGAAGACGACAGTTCTTGCTTCGCAAACAGCACTACAAACTACATACTGTCAAATCTAACAGAGCTTTCACATATACTTTGAAGAGGATACATGCTGCAGGTCATAACTGGACCAGACTTTTTGTTTTGCTGCTATAGTAGCTATTGATATGCAAAACAGTCTTTTTTTTCCTGATATAGGCAAATTACTGATGCAAAACTTGAGAGAGGGATTCTTATATAGCTTAAAGATACATTTGACAACAAGCCAAAAAGTCTCCATCCAAGGAGTATGCATGGCAGGGAGACAGTCTCATGCTTAGAGGTCCAGAAGGACAAAGGTCCACAGGTGTCAAAAGCAACAGGAAGAAGCAGCAGGAACACAGGAGACTAAATCCTACATAGTCTCCGATGACTCAGAAAAAGTCCCCATCCTTTTCAGATTCAGGTAACAAACGCAGAGAAGGAGGAATATTTGCACAGAAGCTTCCTTCGTTATATTATATTCAATGATATGCAATACCTATGAATGGCTAAATAAAATCTTCTCCCTCTATATTTCATTTCCTGCAAATGAGAAGTTCCTATTTCCCTTCTCCAGATTAATTTCCAACATGCTACAGAAGAAATGGTTTCTACTATTATCATTGTTGTTATTATTATACCAAGCGCACTTATTTATTCATATGGAAAGAAAAAATAACTCCACTCTTATTTGATGTGTTCAGTTCCAATATTCTAACTGAAATATTAAGTGGTAGGATAATTCCAATTTTCCAATTAGAATTCAGAAAGCATTTTGTTAGAATAAGATACAACGTGCAGACACAAAATCTGTTTCTCGCTTTAAGAGACTTTACTTTACTTGCTGCTCCCTGTTGTTCTGCAGACTCAAACAACTACTCCTCTTCAAAAATTTTAAAACTTCCACTGTATTAGCAGTTACCAGGTGATCCTGAGGTTAACGGAACCTGCAAGTCTGAGATTAATAGCCTACCAGATATAAAGTCAATCTTTTAGTCATGTAGCTCCTCTATCCTAAAACCTTTTAAAAACATTTAAAACTGTTTGGTGATTTTTAATTTAATCCCTTGATGGTCAATCTCAGTTTCAATTCTATTACTGAAAGACCTGGCACGTTCTTATCCTAGATAAAAGATTCGTGTCTCAAGGAGAGTACTGAAACTTGTGATAATTAAAGACAAACATTAAAATCAGACAAACTATAATTTGTCTAAAATCTTTTCAGTGAGAGTTAATCTTTTAAATGTTACAGCATATCAGAATTAGCATACACTTCCATCATCTTGGAAAATTCTCACTCTGAGATTACATTTCTTAAAAATGAAAAACAATTTTGGTCTTGAGTATAATTTTAATTAGAACTTAAAATACTATCCTGTATTTCTATTTAAATTGAAGAATGAAAGCTTGCCTTCAGGTATGCTATCAAAGCAAAGCAGACTACTGCATTCTTCTTCCACACTCACACTATGAAATTCCATTGAGAAATGGCTATCCCCTAAACAGGATGCAGCAGAAGCACATTTTTCACTGTCCAGTCTTAATTATCAAAATGACTAAAACTCCTTTGAGTTGTTTTCATTAAAAATTTTACAGATCTCTGCATGTGTTTTATACCAAAAAGTCTCCATATTGTCAATGACATAAATGTACCTCCCTAAAGAATGAAAAACGAACATTTAACAAGTTGCTTTCTCAATTTAAATGTTTCACTTATTATAATCATTTAGTGAGGTCAACAAACATAACAGCTGCAAAGTCACCAGGTAGATATAATTAGATTTCAAATATCACAGTGATTAAGTACAAGAGGAAAAAAATGCTGTGAACCAGAAAGCTGGATTTCATTGAGCTACATGCAGCTGCACTGTGGCAGAACATGTCTACCTGAAATGCTTCTTGGATTTTTATTGGTCATTGGTTTTACTCTACAAAGTTTAATACATAAATAAAAGTCACTCAATTTACAGTCAGTTGAACATCACAATTTGGAGCCTAAATATTGTCTGTCTTTGAAAGCAAGTTTAAACCTGTCTTTAAGAGCAGGGTAACAGCCCTTCATATTATTATATACTTTTAAAGTATAGATATCTTTCAGTATTTTTATTTTTAAATAAACCCTAATTAATTCAATACTATTTTATGCACACAAAGGCATCGGTTTTAATTTTTCATGTAGAAACAAATATTTAAACTGTTAATGTAGAAGCCACTTCAGGATAATATATAATATTCCCAGAGGAATTAACTATTGCTGTCATAATCCTTCTACAACTCAATTTTCTTCTCTGTTTCAGTTAATTTCACACTACTGCTAACCAAGAAGGCAGTACTGTTTTACAATATAGACATTAAACGACTTTTTCCTAAATTTTACAAGGGAAGACTACAAGCACAAACAGTCTTTTTTTTTTTTTCCTACAAGAACACAGCTATTTTGTTCTCCCAAATCCCAACTAAACCAGCAGCATTCACAGAAGTTTTTATACCTGATCTACTGTAGGAAAATAAAAGGTAGGTGAGGGATGATGACCTTGTGTGGCAAGGTCACCAATGTGTGGGAACAATAAAAGTTCAAGTATCAAAAAGTACAACAGTTTTAAAAAATATTTGGGAAATTTGTCAAATGAATTCTGATTGTAAAACATTTTTGTGTGCACGTTACCATCCACAACAAATCAAAGACGCTGCAATGAAAAAAGAAATATATACTCTCACAATCCCCCCTGAGATCCCTCTCTCAAACTAAGCCAAACAAAAACTGGAAGCCTGCTCATCAGTAGCATAATCTCTTCCATGCTGACTTCATCCTTTAGTAAGACACTATGCGCAGTGTAGCTGAGGCTTTTGGCTGCCATATCTGGGTTTGTTTTTATTAAAACAAAATCATAAAATAGTTACGAGAATGAGAAACTTTCACAGACTCCTATTGCTCAGAAGTAGTGCTCTTTTTGCACAAAATAACACTCCAGATTTTTCTTTTCTTTAAGTATTCAGAATTAGTTTCATTGGTTGGATCTTTACACAAATTAAAATCCTGACAGGTAAAAGCAGGTACTTTGTTAGATTACTTCTAGGTACAGGCAGATGCATCTACTCCCACAGTGGCTCAGCAGGTGCTTTTCAGCAGCTGGTGCCCTTTACTGGTTTGCCTTTGTAAGTGTTCCCATCAGGTTTTCAACCATTTCAGAGGCAGCACTACACAATATATACACACTTGGCAGCTGTGTAGAAAATGAAACGGGCTTAACATTTTATTCAAACCAGATGCAGTCAATTTTACCTCATGTTAATATTAAAAAATGCATTTCCCTATTCCTATTTACTATTTGCATGAAAAGGAGCGACCAAAATCCCAACTAACTGTAAGAATATGCAGCTCTCACTTGACAGTATCTACTAAATATTTTTCAGCAATTTTTACTTAGTATATCACACACAGCCGTGCCAGTTTAAAGAACAGACTACAAGAAATGAAGTTCTCTATATTCACCAGTACAGATATTCTCACTATTAGACTTTGACCCATATTGCCAATTAATTGTTCTTGTCTTCAAACTTATACTGCCCAAGAAGAGAGAACTCAGATTTTACAGAGCTCTTTTCAATAAAAAAGTTGTACATTACTAGTATTTAGAATAAACAGAGTATCTATAAATGAGAAGATCTGTTTAAGTTTCAATTACAACTTCACTAATGAAAGGACATTTGAAAAATACTAATTCATATTCACAAGGATTTTTTCTTGCTGTATCTACATTTGCATACATTTTCATTAATATCAAGCCTTTGAAAGTAAAAGTGGGGGTAAAAACACAACCCAGACTGACACAACAAAGAACATATCAATTTTTCATAGCATCCTTGCCACCCTCAACATCTCCAGTGTCTTAAATGTGGCTTGTTCACCTAACACAACCGTCAAACTTCTAAGATGTTAAAAGGCTCTTATATGAGTACAGATAATCCAACACTAAAAATAAAGCTGTAATGTATTATACAATATACTATCCTAATAGTGTTTAGAAATCGATGTTTAAAAAAAAAAGACAAAAGCCTTGATAATCTTAAAAAGAATAAAAGCACAAGACTACAAAATGTCTTCAACTAAACTGCACATGACACTAGGACAAAGGTAACTTAAAGAACAAATAATCAGATCATATTTTAAGCAGTCAATTTTAAGACACTACAAGACAGGGAAAGGCATTAGGTTATAGCTGAATAGCAAGGAAAAGCCTATTGGCCAAAAAGAAAAAGATAATTTTTCACATTTGTGAAAAGTCTTCTGAAAAATTTGTGTAGATGAGCTAAGACAGCACATACTGCAAAGGAAACCTTCATTCAGCCCGATTCAAAAAGAATCAAACTTGCCCAGTGTCAAATCAAAGCAAATAAACCTGCTGTGAGCCCACCAAAAGACAGGTTTATGACAGAGGTAGACACAGAACACTATTTTGGAATAAGAAAAAGGTTACGGTGCAAGTTGTTGCGCTGGTTATTTGTTTATAATCAGGGAAACATTGTACAATCTGAAAACGTGGGTGCAAGTGGTTATCTATTAATTTCTCCAATAGTCCCGGTAACCCAAAATTTTAAGAAAGTATCTGCATGACTTCCCCATTCTCATGGGACAATAATTCTGTTTTCATTGTACTTCTCTGGTGAATGTTTTTCCAATTTCTATAAAAATAATCTGCTTTTAAATGATCACATTAAAGTGACTCGATCCACATCATCATACCAAAAATAAAAGCCACATCATATGACTAGGCCAAGGAGGATGTAGTTTGAGCAAATACAGGCTTGCATCTCATCAGTTATATAATGTCTAGCTCTGAAACTCATGAATGGCATGATGTATTTGCCTCCTTTACCTTCATTCCTCCCCATCCCAAAAAGAGGTGAACTATGGCATTACTTCCACAGTAGAGTTGACACAGATTGTTTCAATACGTATGGGCTGCTGCTCAGTGAAAGCTGCTTTTTGCTCTCCATAAAATCTGACACAAGCTCATACTTCGATTCTTGTCTCTCTCCAGTTGTTCATCATCTTCCTCTCTTTTTTGCATCCTACATACATCTATCTGTAATAAGGGACACAGATCAGCTTGGCCATCTTTTTTGCAAACAGATATTTTTTTCTATTTAAAAATAAAAAAGTAAAAATCTGGCAAGCTGAGGGAGGCAAAGGGGAGGATATATAAAATAGTGGTGATGTGTCTGTTAAAAAGCATCTGTTACTTTAAAAACCAACTCTGCATTAATAGGCAATATATGTACACCCCCCCCATATACGTGTTGTATGCATGTGTTGTGTATACATATAAAATATATTTTATAAATATATTTTTCAATATTTAAGATGTATATATTACTGTCTTTTTTATGTCTATGATAATCTTGGACTAAGAATGGAAGAAGCATCATGGATTAAGGCAAAGACTCCAGTCATGTCATACCTGCCTAATGCAGAGATGTTTCAGAGAGAATAGTTTCAATTTCTCATCCTGTGTTAAGAGACAGGTCCTCTCAAAGCCTATAATAGTGTCAAACACATCTTTTTGCTGAGTTAAAAAATCAGTTTTCAAATGCTAAGGGTATACCACAATCCTTACTGCCAGGTACCACTGCATTTCAAAATGTTATTTTAAAATAAATGCACAAGTTACAAAATAAAATGCTCTGGAGGAAACCCATGAAATGGCTAAGAGATTAACATATCCAATACTGTGTTCAGCTCTTCAGAGCTAGCACACACCTGGGATGTGTATCTCACAAAAAGAAGTTGTATTATGGGTTTTGTCAGAAAACAAAATGTGAATCTCCATTTCTTGCTTTCTTATTTTTAGAAAGCCTTGATATCACTATCCCTGATGACACTTCCCTTTCTTTTTGTGTTTTACTATTGCTACCTTAAAGAAAATCTTTATCCTCAGTATACCTCTTCAGAAATAGCTCATTCTTTTCTCTCTCATTTCAGCACTAGCATAAACTCTTATTCTGATGTTGTAAGAAACCTACTTTATATATTTTGATACAGACTTCAAAGATGCAAAAATACTCTCATATCAGGAGAAAGTAGATAGAGGTGGAACCATGTTTAGAATGATAGTCTCAGATTATTGGACAAAATTATCCATCTGGAAAGTACTTCTTGATTACATATTTATTCTCTTATTATCTACCTACTTCGTTCCTAATCTTCCCTTTTGGTGTTAGTTTTCAACTTCTCAAACTCGTGGCTATTAGAGGGTAGTTGTAATCCCTGATTCTCCCAAGCTTTGCTCCTAAGAACTCTGACTGGCTGGAGCTGGGACATCGATGTGCCATGTTAAATCAAGGACTTCAGACTTTCACATTTCATTCCAGAATTAATTCAAAGTCGTACTACAACATTCATAAAGCCTTGCTATCACTGCAGTGTACCTGTATTTCAATTACCATATCAAGTCTATTTGATATTACCATACCAAGCCTCTTTCTCTCTTTAAATTATTTAGATATGTTTTAAAGGCATTACCCAAAATAAATCAGGTTAATAATCTGGCATGCAACAAAATCAGTGATTCTGTTGAACAAAAAAAGAGCATCTTACTGGCAAAAGAATATTAGTATTTAAATTAATAGAAAGGTTTTATGAATCCAGAAAAATGTCATGGTATCATTTGTAGTATTAAAGGCTATATCAATAAAGAGTATTTTTCAAAATACTTTTCAGAGATTTATCACAATGGGAAGATATTTTCTATTGCTGAAAGGGAAAAAACTATTTAGCATTCAGCAAATCATATAGTGATATCTAAAAATTGGAAACCTGTAGTCAAGTGAGGCACATGTTGTAAAAATATTACATTCAATGAGATATATTCAAGTACAGCAAGTGTCTTCTAGCAGTGAATTAGTAGCCAGCAATAGAGAACATGTTTGCATTTCTCCAACATCAGATTACAGGTAAATTTTAAACCAGAATACCACTTTACAGGTTGCACATCATAGCAACAGATCTTTTGATGAAGAGTTAATAAACTATTTGTAATAAGAAACAGGATTTTCTTCATGGAAAAGATGATAATTTTACACAAGACGGACAATAAACTGGTGGTTTGGCATGAAGCACATATTTTTATGTGCTTTCAGCCAAAGCAACAGTATCTATTCAGACAATTTAAACAAAACAATGCACAAAAGCCTCAGCTGAGGCTAAGTTAGATATTCAAACCATTTGATGCAGAAGTTGTAGATATTGCACCTGGAATTCTAAAGTAATGATAAAATCCCCATTAACTCACATACTGAAGAAAATTAAAACAGAACTCGTAGGCTTTAAGACTAGTGTCAGTGTAGAATCCTAGCTCCAATATTCTTGTTAACCTGTTATTGCACATATTCTACCTTCTTTGGAAGCCCACTTTGGAAGCCCACCCTGCAATTCCTAATACACATTAGCGGCTATTAAAAACATTGTATCTTGACCTACATATTTTGTCTTAAGTCTTAAATTGGGACTTATGATTACAGAACTTGTAAACTTTCCTCAGAGCAATTTTCTAGTATACTTCATTGGATAAATGACAAGATTTCAATAAAATCAAACATATTTTTAAAAATTATTCAATTCAGTCAAACTGTCAATTGCTGTTTGGAAAATATGCCACTGAAATATACACTAAGATCAACTTTGGCATAAATGGTTCAACATTCTGGATGTGAAAAATGTAATTTATGCAAAAACATCCGTACTTCTATTCAGTAGACTTACCTTGTACAATTCTAAAAAACAAGAAAACATTACAGGAAAAAAGGGAATATTGATTTTGTAATAATTCCTTCACATAATGCAGAAAGGAAAAAAAAAGCATTTCTTATTTAGACCATTAAGTAGTACTAGTAAAAGGAAATGGAAATAACAAGAAACAAAGAAATAAATCCTACCCTGAACACCCACTTAGGTAAAAAGCTGAAGTCATTTTTCACCAAGAGCAATTTGTTAGATAAAACCTGTTTTCACAGTCTTGAAGAGGAACTTTCCCTGACCTGAGTTTACGACTTTAAAGGTACATTTATTTGGCAACAAGGCTGGCACAAAAACACCTTTATAGTAAGTACAAACAATATATTTCAGTAATGGTCAAGCTGCATGTGAAGCAGCCAAAGCTAATAAATCTAAGCTTGTGCTTATTCAATTTTTTAAGTTCTTGTTATTGAAACAACCTAGTTAGCATGCCACTTTCACAAGTAGTAGTACCATAATACTTCAGACTAAACTGGTGTGACCAACCAGCTACTTATAAGCCGCATGTGCTTGTACTGTGGTGAAAACTCAGCTCTCCAAATAATAATAAATGCCAAGAAGAATAATTATCTACAAATCGAGTTGGGGCTGGGATTTGCTGCTTTGCAGTAAGGCAAGAAGCCTTCCCCTTTGCAACTCCTGTTGTGGGACGCAGTGCACCCTTCTGCCATTGAACGCCAGAGATGTTCCCGAGCAGCAGCACAGCACCCTCCATGCAGACCACTAGCTCCTGCTCCCAACTCAACAGAGGCAGGAAATAAAGAATATGAGATGACACAGGTGGAGTTAGACTGTGGCAGGAGGTGAAGCAGTTCAGATCACAGTGCAGAAAGGTAGAGGTGACAAAGCAGAAGGCACTGATTCTGTGACACTTTAGAAAAATCTGCCTGTGGAATGATTTAACTAACTACAAAGTTAAATGCTTTAAAAAAGCTCTAACCCTTTGCAAGGAGGCTCTAACTAAACTAAACACTTACTTCAAAAATACTAGCCATAAAACTTCAGATAATATAGTGCCAGACCTAGATAAAATGTGTTATTTCTTCATTCTGGAGTGCAGTGGAAGGTACATCCTGACTACACTGCCAATCCTATAAATAAGAACCTCCTGTTAATGTTGGTGCTAGTTTAAGGCATTGATGCTCCCTTTGGTGTTGGTTCATGGAAGTTTTGTCATTTTTCCTTATATTTGTACAAAAGAAACAAATAAAAAAAATTACTCTATACATGTTCAAAATGTGGTTAAAATGTGGTTTGCTAGAATTAATATTTAGAGGAATACATTTCTCTCACCTCAACCTATGTTTACATCAACTTAAGGAAAGGATCCAGAGGTTTAACTTTTGGCCAACATTCAAAACATAAATGAACTCCCTATCATGAACTCAGTTCTGACCTTAAGAGCTTTGAAGATTAATTTTAATAGTGTATTCTGCAATATGCATGTTACACAGTCAAACACTCCACCCAATCTGCTGACAATGTGATCAAAATCACATAACTCATGAGAAATAGATAGAGAGTCCTTAAAATTACTTTTGTGCAAATGAAAACATACAGACTAAAAAGAGAAGTTCCTATGATACTTCAAAAATTCTCATATTAATATTCAGTTGAAAGTGAAACATTTGTTGAAATAATACAAACTAGATCATTTTAGACTAATTCTTACCTTCCCTTTTTTAAAAGGAAAATTAAAAGTAAATTAAACTTTTTGACAATTTAGTTTCATTACCAGCATTATGTTATGTCTATACCTCACAGATTCTCACATAGAGCTCCTTTGTTAAAAAGACAGAGGTGACACAAACGCAAACTAGTAGCTGAATAACAGAATTTTCACCTGCTAAGTAATGTGAATATTAAATTGAATAATGAAGACTTTCTCTTCAGTCTCTGCAACACCACTGACTGCCATCTCTGCTGCCCATTTGAATACTTATGCTACTACGAGCTGCATTTTTCTAAACATACTTTGTCTGTGAAATGCAGTCACTTAGCAGTACAGCACAGCTTCTCAGTCTGTCTTTGTACATTTCCAGACCCACTCTTGTCAACGTACCCAGTACAAATCATTAGTGAAGAACTAATTTTATTCTGCATTGCTACTATTCTCACGCCCTTTCTTATCGGTCACATTTCATAGTGAGATTTAGTTCTTTTCAGTCCTTTGGGAAAATTGATGCAGTTCAGGTTTTTAACCTTGAATGAACAAAGGTACCACTGGAAATTTTCAAATCTAGATGTAGCATTCTTTATATTATCAATGGCATATAAATTTTTCCCTTAAAAAGAAATCTATACCAGCCATTAAAAAACTTTCCATAAATCAAATCTAAGTAGAAGCACACTTCCCTCTACAACACAAGAAACTAGAATGTCAGCTGTATAGTACTTCTCCTGACTACCTACCCTCTCCACACTTGGGCAAGGTAGTTACCAAGTGAAGAGCCCAGTAGAAGGCCTAACAAATTTTCTAATTGTACAAAAATTGCTGTACTTTGTACCTGAAGCAACGACCAATATGTCCCACAGATGTCCCTCAAGTTTCAAACAGGGCACGTGTTCAGACGGAAAAGTCAATCACGATGCCTTTAGATGCTGCTATCAACTATGTACAGTTATATCTACTGTCACCTCTCCTCCTTGCCCATCTGTTTATATTTTAAATAATCCTGCAAACATATCTATAGAGAGATATAAGAGAGCTATCTTATAAGCACCTATATATGCTAGGGAGAAAGCTAAAAAATTTTATTTTGCCTCTTTTGCTTATACTAGTTCACCAAAAAGAACAAAACATATTGACAGAAAAACTTCTTGCTCTCTAAACTGACTCAAGTTAATTGGCAAAAATTTCAAGCACCAACCAAGATTTTATGAGCTTAGAGATCTAAAACAGCTGTACAGAGAAAGCAAAAAGAAACTTTGCCCTAACCAAGATACTTACGTCTTGACCAGGTATATCTTAAACAACACACACATTGGCAAATTCAGCCGCTTAACCTCATTGAAAAAAAGGTGCTACTCAACAAGATTCAAATCTATGAGTCTCACTAATGGAAACGGGAATTTGGCAAGTCCTGCAGTTGGACAAACTATTCATAAATTTGTCGTCTTTTGTTGCAAACCGATATCAAACTTGGGAGCGGGAATTAAATACATAGGTGTTCAAACATTCAAAATTGTATTTGCTGTTGACACTCCTATTTGATCTCCTGTAATAGGAAACATATGGAAAAGTAAAATTCTGAAGAGTGTTTCTATTTCAGAATTTCACTGTAAAACTGAAAAGTATACCTTTTGACAATACACAATCTACAAAGGAGACAAATTATTTGTGAAATTTGTATAACTGATGCATTTTGTAACATTCATTTTAAACGTTATATGTGTAAAAATCTGCAAACCATTTCTTTTAGATATTTATTTTTCTGTCTGAACTATATTTTTTTGTGAAACAAGTTGTTGTCTATTGAAATATTGGTACTTGCAAAAAGTTTACAGATTAGTAGGTAGTATTTAGCTTAGGAGAAAGACATTTCATTGCAAAAAGCTGTCATGCTGAAAACTGTCATATAAAATGTCACATTTATAGCTGCCGTGGCTCAACTTTTCTATCTAGTTAAGCTGTCAGTCACTTCATAAACATGACATTAAGTACTGTCACCCAAGCAGAAAATAATAGATTCAGATTCTAAAATCAAACTGTCTTCTGTTTTAAAAGAGTT
This sequence comes from Nipponia nippon, assembly GCF_047370975.1. Classification (NCBI taxonomy): domain Eukaryota; kingdom Metazoa; phylum Chordata; class Aves; order Pelecaniformes; family Threskiornithidae; genus Nipponia; species Nipponia nippon. The sequence continues at coordinate 80,350,736 of NW_028262358.1, read as the reverse complement.
AAATCTTTATGTAAGACATAATCTTTACTCAGAACCCCAATAAAGTGCTCTGAGTAACTGTATTAGATTTATATTCTCATTTCCTGTTTTCCCACAGGGAAAAATATGGGAAACAATTTTCCATGTTTTACACTGCTGAACAACTAAGAAACATAAAACCTTCTTCATATGTACCTACAGCTTGCTCTTTATGTCCCTGTTCAAATCAATAGCAAATCTTCCATTCATCAACACATTTGACATATACAATGAGGAGTGAGCAGGTACATGTGATGGAGTACTGCAAGTTCTAAACTGTAAATACTAACAACAAATTTAGTTCTGATACCTCAGCTTGTTCACTATTTTAAATCAGTAAAAATTAAAATGTTAATGTTTGTTTTAGTTGCATTTTTCCTCTCTGCCCTCTATTTTCTATCACCAAAGTTTTGCTAATAATGATTTGCCACCTGCTTAAACCACTATTCTGGAAGGTTTTGCACCCCATACAATCTATAACACTAACTCAGTACCCCCACAACTGCATCATACTATAAGACTAGTCTGATGGACTGCAAAATAGTGCTGTGCAGTCACAAGCCAACCTGTACAAGTCAAGATACAGAAGCCCAGGCTCACTTCTCCATGTGGTCTCCAGGAAGAGAACAGAATTGCCATAATCTTTTCTTTTCATTTTAGTGATTCAGATCACAGCTTAAAACCATAAATAGCTGAACAGGTAATGCCAAAGGAATTGAGAATTGCAACTCATGAACAAGTAGTTTAGAGGAGGAATTTCTTGAATCTGAATCATCATGAAAGGGATTATATCACTGAACTACATCCGCCAACAAATATTCTCAGAATTAGTAGTGAAGAAACTAACTAGCTGCATTTACACATCACATATCACAGTATTAATTGGTAATCTTTTTCAGTTAAATTTTTGTAATACAAAGTAAAAACTAATTTAATAACTTCGAAATGGTTTACTCACCTCATCTAAGTCTTTAATATAAACAATTTTCTCTTCAATACCAATAGGCATTGGTTCACTATGGGGGATCTTCACCTCTTCATACATTTTATTGTTTTCTCTCTGAACTGCCTCTGGTAAGAACACCTAAAACAGTATTACAGGAAAATTAATTGGAAGCATGAAAACAGAAAGTGTCATTACGTATAACCCACTTTGAACAACTGTTTATCAATTTCCTTCAAAAAATGAATCCAAAATAAAAGCCATTCTCACTGATTCATTTTATAGATAGCACTGAACCCCCAAAATGGAAAATAATCAGTTTTACTACTCAGAAAATAGTCCCCAAAAGACAAAAAAAAAGGTAACTCCATTTTATTAAATTCCAAAAGCCATTAAGTCTAGAATTTCATATAGCATTCATTTTGTTAAAGTCAATTCAATGATTTCCAAAAGATAGAAAGAGAAAAATAGTATTTTAATGATTTAAGTGACCCTAGAAATAAAAACAAATACATCAGTTGAGAATGAGATTATTTCTTCTAGAGACAAAATAAAAACAGAATATATTAAAGTGTTCAAAACGTTCTACAAAGAAGCACTGCTTCATACATTGGGCTCTGATAAGGAGGAGAATCTCTAAGAGAACAAAGGGAACCATGCTGCACATTATTCACTGGGAAAGATGTACTGTTCAAGAAGGGTCATGCACCAAACACGTACCTTTGCACCCCCAATGAATGCCGATGTTTTCATAGCTTCAGCTCGGGAGTCATAAACATGAGGATAATGAATTTTTTCAAAGTCCATCTCTCTCTGTCTACCTAGGACCGGCATACTTCGAGCATTCAAAAGTGCCAGTTCTCTGTAAGCAGAAATATAACTGCAATAATTCTCTCCATTTTAGGCAGCCATCACAAAAACTGAATGCAATATATTAAAGTCAGAGCAAGAGTTGCGGAAATTTAAGGAAAAAAACCATTGCACAAAATAATTAACAATGGAATTTTACAGTGTTATTCTCTGGCATCAGTTAAACTAACTCCTTATAAAGCAGTTTAGATAAAAATCAAAAGTGCAATGCAATAAGTGCAAGGCTTTCCTAAATTCAGTTATGCCTCTTTTCAAGCAATACAGCAACATGTATTCACAGTTAAATACCAATCCTAATATATTTTTCTCAATACGAAATACAACAGCTTATTTGTTTCTTATCCTCTCCCTCCCCTACTCCTCCCATCACCTTTAGCTGACAACATGGAAAATAGTATCCATTAATCTTGAGAGGAAAAAAATAAAGATAGTTCTGATAGATTTAGTGCAGACTTCATAAATCTTAAGCAAGTAGCGTGTGTACAGGAACTAAGAAAGGTAGCCTACCCCTCTAATCTGCATCTCCAGCCCACATAGATGAGATCAAGAAGATTCTCATTAAGCAGATCACTGCTTTCTTTCCCTGAAAATTAGGTTTTCATACTAAAAAAAATTTTACACTTGTAATAAAACGTGACTTGAAGTCAGAAACACCTGATCGCCAAAGCAAACCAAAAGAAAATAAACTATTATGATATGTTGAAGTAGCAATTACAACAGAAGCATTTCTCAACTTTCGGCATTTATTACCTTTGCATCCGCAGCTCTTTGGGATCAAAGCACATTAGCCCTTCTCCAGAAACTTCTCCATCTTCCCCAGCTTGTCTTTCTTTTCTGGCATTTCGCTTTTCTTCCCGACGATATTGTTTCATTAACAGCTTTTCTTGTTCAGACTGAATTGTAACTTGACAGCCATAATTGGGCTTAACATTTTCTCCTATGAACTTCTTGCACTGTTCTGCAATATGATAACAAGTATGCACCTCCATAAGTACTGGATTCCATCTTTGTTTTCCCCAGTTTCCTTTTAAAGGGTTTTTTTTTGAGGTTTGTTTTCTTTTTTCGGGGTGGTGGTGGTGTGGTGTGTGTGTGTGTTTGAAGACAGTTTAGCTTTATTTACATGACTGTGCAGCAATAGGTCTCAAGAAATCTAAAAGAAGTATCATCTCATGTCGCAAAGGTAGGACGTTTAAAGTTACCATTGTTAAGCAAACAACAATTCTTCATCCCAAAGCAAGAGGATGGGCTAGCAGAAAAAGGGAAGGGCTTTTTTTCTTTTCTGTGTTTATAACTTCATCAACAGTGGAAATGCCACTTATCTCTCCTCTTACATGTACACACTGATGAGTAGAACAGTGTGAAAACAGATTAAACAGGCTGGTTTTTTTAAACAGCCTCTTCACAAAACAATTAGTGTATATTTACTAGATAACATGATTGTATTGAAAGCATACTCACGATGTAATTTCCCTAAACAAATGAGAAAAAAAATCCTATTCTGTACAACCACAAGGACTCCCTCCCTTTATGTGGAAAGCAGCAGGATTGAATCAAGAAGAATCAGAACCACAGAACAATTACAATAAACAATTAACCTAGTGGAGCAGGGAACCCAAAAAAGCCCAGTCACATTCAACCTTCTGAGGCCATTACTGGCCAAAACCAAAGACACAACCAAGTGTTTTATATGCAATGGTGTGGGGAGGTTTGTTTTGGTTTTAACTACATCAGAGTTTTTAAACTTCTGTTTTCAAAATCCTGCAAACAGATTACTAGTTGATGTAGGTTTCACTGAATATTATATACTTAATTCAATTATGTTTCATATGTACTTTTGCAGTCAAACTCCAAAGCCAAAAACTTGAAAACTTTTTTTTCATCAAATAAACCCACTTGACTGATGTTTTGAACAATTTGTGCCACTTAGTTTTCACCAGTGAAGCTCCCACCTCTCACAGCATGCATACTGGGTAAGATGACTATAAATTGTTAAATAGCATTGAAAAAATTCTAATAAACTGTCAAAATGTCCACATTAATATCATCATGTCTGTAGCTTTAACTCTCTCTCTCGTATTAGAAGGAGACAACAATGGATGCAATTTCCTAACTAAATTTAATTCAGACTGAACACACCAGGGCAAAGAACTGTTACTTGATTTGTCTGATAAGCGCAACAATCACCTTTACTGCTGTGGAATTAAATTACATAAGAAATAGTCAAATAATACAGCATACTACAAAAATGCAGTACATGTACAGTTCCTTGACTTGTGCTTATTTTCTCAAGACACGAATTACTCAAAGTTGACTGAATTTCTGCAGACACAAATTATTCCCTTCCCCAAATGCAAGTCTGAAAGATAAAACTTCAACCCCCATTAGATAGACCACTTTGATCAACTTAAAAGAAAAAAGCCTTTTTAAAATTAATAAACAGAACTTGGGGCAGAGCATCTTCAATCTCAGAGAAGATACTCAAATATCATTGACCTCTTTACCACAGTGGAAGAAGGGTTCTCTCATCAGTGAAAAAAGCATACAATCAGTAATGCTTTCCTATTGTCTCAAAAACACAACATTGAAAATATTCTTCCTCCACATTCTAGCAGAAATTACTGTGATAGATTTCACTTATGGCATAATGAAGTATAAATTCCTAAAAGCTTCCAAAATACTACTTCTGCCAAGTGAGACGAAAACATTTGTGTAACTAAAATCTGCACATAGGAGAAAAACTGTAATAGTTCAGTTTCTACTGAACATATTTTAAATGTTTTATTATTTGATTATTTCAGAAGGTAAAAAACACCCAGACACAAAATCTTGTTATTACTGATAGCAAGACATTCCACTCTGAAATCACAAACAGATAAAACTAATGGTTATTCTGATGAGTTTAGACTAACCATCAGCACAACAAGATGTGAACTTCTAAACACTCGCCTATATAACATTCCATTTAAGATAAACATATTAAAAAGGGTTTATTTGCATTTTAAAATTATTGTAAGGATACATAAGTCCACCATTACTGGTTTTATTCACATTTTTCTAACTCTGTATGCTGTGAACATGCAATGGGCTGCATGGTGCTATGCCTACGTAAGATTTATCCCAAGTCACAAGCTATTCACAATCAGATTTATTTTTGTCAGAGGAGAAAGTGAGAAGACTTGTTTTTAAACAGCAATTTATAAAACAGATTTTAAAATAATTACTCTGTGCAGGCAATTTATCTTATTTAAAAAAAAAAATAAATCAGAGTATAAAACCTGAATCCCTTTTTCTCCTCTCACTTATCCATCCTTAAGCTTCACTTTATTTTTTTCAGAAGTGGTTGTTACTGTGCTTTTTCTCCCCAAGACCTACATTTATGATAGTATGGAAATAGAGAGTAAGCAGGAAAGCAGATGAGGAATAACCAAAGATCAACTTATTTCCAGAGTAATCCATTAAAATAGATACAGTGCAACACTTAAAAACCATTTAAAAATTACATAAGTCCATAGGCAGTTGAAAAGGAAATAAATATACACAATACATATTTGTTTCCTCTGTATAACCAGACCATGATTTCTTTGTTTAAACCCATATAAATATACACATCCCCCTTTTTTTTTTTGGCTTGCTTTTTAAATACATATAGGTGGGGCTGTTTTTTGAAATATAACTGAACAGTTAGAAAACTACGTTTTATCTAATTTGGAATAAAAATTTTGTAGTCACTTACCTTGCAGAGTCTGGAACCTGTTATCATTTGGACAAGTCAAAGATCTTTCCAGAATCAGAGATCTATTCTGTAGCAGTTTCTCTATGAGTTCAAAACCTTCAGGGCCCAGCAGTTCAAATAACTACAGAGAAAACAAAGTCACTGTCCAAATTAATGTAAATTTATAAATAGGACTACAATATTTAAACAAAGAACTGAACTTTGACTCCAAGTAATTCAATCCAAAAGGTATCATTGCTAGTATTCAGCCAGATTCTTGATTACAAAAAAGGAAAATTACAGAAAATTTTAAGCTGGAAATATTTAAAATCTGTGAATTTTGTCTACTGAGTAAAACTCCATTTCTCTTAGAGATTCTTGTATAAAATTTAACTCTTCTCAAGACTAAACTTTATGGGTCTTTGTTTATGGTTATTTATATAAACTATGCTGCAAATTTATTCCTCCACAATCTAAGCAGATAAATCAAGAGAACCAAGGCTTTCTCATAAAAATCAGATAAATACGAAGTTATTCCCATTCCAGTGAACAAGAGATGTAGCCTACTGCATTTTCACAGTCACATCCTACCAAAAAAAAAAAAAATCAAACCCAAAAAACAACCAAACAAAAAACCACAGATGTGGAGTACAGCAGGAATTTGAAGCAACAATTAAGATGACACTAGTATCAACTTCAGTCTATACTACTTGCACATATAATGCTGTGTGTATGAGCATGTGCCATTCAAACACGTGGTGTAGGTGATGTACACCAGAACAGAATTCCATATCAATAAGCACTATTTTGGCCCAATGTTTCTCTTACTCAAATGATTCTCTTGTAGCAGGTTAGATAAACACAGTTCCCTATTTAAAGTTCCCTTTTCCACATAATACCGTCTTTAATGGAAAAAAACGCACCCAAAACATTAAAAGCTCTTCCCTGTCCAATTTATCCATAATTATTTTGTCAAAAATCAAAGCATTACAGTAGAGCAGTATGTTACTCAGAACCCATTCTTGATTTCTAATACTGCTTAAAACATTTTTTCTCCATTTTTTTCAATTTCCAAGAAAGAAAACAGGGCAGTTTCTCCTTAGTGCTCTTTAAGTTTGCTGCCAATATTATTCATACAACTTCAGTTATCAGGTAAGAATAAAAGTTATGATGTACTTTGATGTGATGTTCTATGAAAGAGTAAGACTTCAGCACCGTAGGATTCAAGTATTTCTGTTCTAACTGTAAGAAAGAGAGAGAGGTCTCTTACTGTCCTGTATTTAATTTGTCAACTCCTTAACAGAGAGTTTTTCTGTGGCTGTCTCTGACTACTGCCTTCTGGGAACACCTCGAAGTAACTTTATGCTGCCTCTTCATATATTTGCAAAATTTTGAACAGTACCAAGAGCATCAGATCAATGATCCCTTTTCTCAGGCCAATCTGTACTTCATAATATAAGCTGTCATTTAAAAATTAAACATAAAAAAAAGTGCCCTCAGGGTTTCTATGACAAACATAAGGTTTATGCAAATTAGTACAGAGATGGCAGAGTTCTTTACAGAGACCATGAAATAACAGCTCTGAAAGGTATAAAGTCTTGTATTTTTTTCATTAGAGTAACCAATGATGGCAAATTGGAGAAGCAGGCTGGGGGGAAAAAAAAAATGCAATAAATGTGGACAAATAGAAAATTCTATACTCAGACAGAAGAAACAAACTACAAAAATACAGGACAGGGAACTGCTGACTAGATGTCAATTTTGCTGTCAAGGATCTCAAGCTATGACAGATTTCTTTTTATCCAGCCTTCACTAACAATGATCATTAGTTCTTGTCTTTTGCATAGCTGTTCACTGTCACCTTACTGCCGCATTTTAGCTAATATTATCTAAAGATATAAGATGACCTTGTTTTTATATTTCAAAAGAAAGTGGCAAATTAGTTGAGGAGTATGTATTTTCCAAGGGTAAATGCTTAAAGGCAGGGAGGGAAAAACAATTACAAAAGCAACAAGAAAAAAAGTGTATTTGAAATAGCTTAATTGTATAAAGAAATGAATACAAGCTTGCCTCAACTTTGGCTGTTGACTGTGGAATACCAGCAAGACAGTGAAAATAAATGCTTTCAATTCAACCAGATCCGGGCTTAAAAATTAGCTTCTCATAAAGGCAGCACACACAATGTAGAGCATATTCAGACTTACCATGTTGCCCCCCCAAAACCAAACCAAACACATACATACCACCATGCCATCACCCCTAGAAGTCAAAAAACACATTAGCCCTAAAACATCCAATGTAGACCTTCAGCTCTGCACAGGACTGCAAAGCATCTCTATCACTGGAAGTTGTTAAGAACAAGCTAGAAAAGCATCAATCAGAAAAGATGAGTTTTGATGGGGAAATAGATGACACTGTTTTTTGGAACAGGAAGATATTTTTCCACTCCTGTTTTCCCAATATATTCTGAAACAAAAACCATCCGCATCAAAACTATTTCAACCAATTAGAACAGCAAGAGCTGTACAAAGAATCAGTAATGTTATACGATGCATTCTACTTCATGGCCAGAGGTCATGAAGTAAAAACAGTATCACTTACTCCATTCCCAGTGAGCTAGGGACTCAAAAGAAGAATACCAAGGTGAAACTGCATATCCTGCTCTCCAGACAGCCTACTAGTCAAAGAGAACCGAATCCATACAGTATTACACATGGCAGACTCTGCAACGTTCATGTGGTAAAAGTCACTCCATTTTGCCTTCTTGTTTGGTGGACAGTGTGGTATTCATTTGCCACCAGCACTTTGAGAACTGTCTATATCACCTAAATAATCTTGCTGCTGTCTGAAAAAGAAGGAGGCTTTCAGTTTAAACAGCTAAGACAGACTGAGCTCCTTGTTCAAGACTGAGGGGAAGAAGCTAAAGAATAGAGAAGACCAGACACAACGACCTGCTCTTATTGACAAGAAAGTTACAAGGCAAGTTGTCAATCCTATCTACTCTTAAGCCTCTCCAAGTGATGAAGCACTAACCCCCAATGAGCTCCATTGCTCCTTTGGACAAATATCTAGTATAAGCGGCACAGAAATTCCTAATATTCATTACAGAAAAGGAGAACTTCTTCAGAGATCTTACACTGTTAAGAAAAGAATTTCGGATACAGCATTTTGCTTCTAAACATTTTGCTTTCTCTTCTGGAGAAGACAAGGCAAATTGAAAAAATATGATGCATTGCTAGCAGTTTACATAGCTTAAGAGGCTAATTATTATGTTTCATTCCAAATGAAATGCTTTCCATTAATCAAACCCAGGACTTAGCAGGGTCATATCCAATCCAACAGTCCATGGGAAGAAACTTCTAGCATTCAAACGCCAACTAGAAGCAATGAATCTCAGAAGGACAGTAAGGCTAGGGACCATGTTGATGACAGCCTAACAGTAGTTTTTAATAAAAATATTTCAAAGAACTTGCTGTTAATCTGGTAATTTCTTCAAGACTTTCCTTGCATCATACTTATTTACAACACACTGAGCTTCCACCACTCATCTCAAGTGCTCATTCCAGAAAGCAGACAACAGGGAAATTCATGCTTGAAATAAATATAGTGCAGGTTTGAATGGCAGACATGTGTTCCTGGCACTTCAGCCTGTAACTGAATGCTGTTAATGACTTCACATGGCTGATGGAGAAACATTAAACAACGTGTAACACTGCATGTAAAAAAAAAAAAAAAAAAAAAGGCAAAAAGAGAGAGAGAGAGAGAAAGAAAGAAAGGTTTTTAGACCTATAGTTACTGAGATCATGACCCTTTCAGGACAGCCTGGCAGGAAAACACATCTGTGCAATCTTGTTTGCAAAAATCTGTGAGGGTTCTGACAGAGGAAGTGACACCAGGGGCATAATTCTGTATTCAGTGTAGGTGCTAGCATTTCAAATTTGATACGTTATTATATATTCTGGCCTGAAAAGTCAACATCAAAGACTCTGAGAGCAGGCAAAGGAATCTGGTGAATGTTCATAGCTGCCTTTTCATTAAGTTATAATGAGATAAACTAGACAGCAGGCAACAGTTGGAGAGGCTCTATGTCAATCAGCAGTTTCTTGAATACCAGCCAAACTATTAACGTTCCTTGAAGTCAGTAACAGATTGTGCCCAAAAGGCAACCCTGACTGCCTTCAATAACAAAGGTCCCAGATGACTTCTCTACTACTTGATGACCATAAAGACATAGATGAGGGTGATGTATGGTCACTCATATTTGTTTGAATGATTTTACATTTCATTTTATGTGCCTAGTCTTAATATCTGGAAGAAAGCATAGTGAGTAATCAGTCTAGGAACCAAAGGACAAGATGTGTCATATTGCATTAAAAAGGTGAGGCAAGGTCCCCACACTAATGATTTCTACTGAATATATGCTAGTTATATGGAAAAAGCAAGGAGACATAGACAGCAGTCTTGCAGACAGACAACAGTCTATCTGCCAGAGCAGGTAACAAGCAAGAAGCTGAACCTCAGTGAAATGCGTGACATAGTAAATTTTTCAAGTAAGGCTCAGCCATTAAAAGTACATCTTTATTATTGAACTCACAGTTCAAGATTGAAACAAGATTTTACTCTGAATGTTAAAAAGCTAACAATCACTTTTTAATTCTATAAGGCACAATTTACAAGGAGCCTTAAACATCCTTAGTGTGACTCCAAATACGAGGTACGGATCTATGAGCATTACTTTGACATCATAAACTATCTGCCATCTCAAGGGCATTTTCTTGATTTCTGCATCTTCTATGAAGTGGGAAGGGATCCTACAAATCTCAGAAAACAGTTTGTTTTTCAAATGTGAACAAAAATAGACTAGGAACGGTCCTTGTACCTTGCTTTAGTCTTAGTACTAAGTACGGCTCTGCAGCAATAAATGAAACAGAAAACCAAATTCAGCCAACCAGTGGTTGTCCTCTGTACCTTTATAGCCTAACAGCTAGTTTAGGTTACAGAGTGCCACCTACACAACTAATTGCCATGCCTGCTGTCATGGTTTAACCTGCACTTAGTGGCTTGTTTGCAGATGATATTGCTTTACAAGGCACAGTTTTCCAACAGCAGTGAAAGAATCATCTCCATAGCACAATCTCAAGTTTCTGCTGTTCTAGTAGCTGTTAAGTAACTGAAATGATTGCTTCATTTCAAAGATTATAGGGAAAATAGGACATTTTCTTGGCCTACAGGCTTACTGCAAAAGCTGTCTGGACATAGTACCCAAAGAGTACCACACAGAAAAATTCATATTAACTATTGCTTAAAAGATTCAGTAACAAAAACAAAGACATTGAAGATAGAGCGTTTTTTTGCATGAGAAAATTCAACACAAACTTCATGGATGTAATATGTATACTGATTGCTAATTACTACTGTGCTGAAAAGTAATGGGCTATCACCACCTCCAACATCTACAGATCACAGAAGAACACTTGGTTTAAAAACAAATCTCAGATGTTCTGTATTTTCATGTTTCTTACAGGTTGATTAAAATAAGACAAACCAGACTGCATAATTTCTTATCATTGTTACTGAAAACAGATATTAAGTGTGTTGAGAAAGTCATTCAGCTCTCAGATCTGCTTTTCTTTTTTCAAGCCTGGCATTTTTGAATACACAGGCCATCACGTTAAGTCCACCTATACAGAAATCATCTTCCAATCCTATGAATCATTTCTACCTAGAAGACTTGCACAGAGTCTTAGCAAGCTCAGCTTAACTGCACCTGCCTCACAACAGCACAGTGGCCAGGCAATTCAAGTGCTTTGAAGGCGAGTTGCCGATAAACTATGTGTATGCAGAATGCATTTCTGATGGCTATTCCTCAGTACAGGGGCTGGAGGACTGTCATATTGCAACCTCATTGATCACTGGAATCAGATACGACTGAACAACGTGCCCATGGGCAGGCATTCTAATGGGACAAGGAGCACCTGGCTCTCAGGCAGCCTCCAGCAGAATCAAGTGCCAGCTTCATGAGGATGAATGAGAAGTTACTACTTGTCATCAGAGAGATCTCAAGGGTCTGTACATGAAATCAGTTAGCTTTGAATTTTTGGATTTTACTTTCAGTCAGCAATTGGAAGAAAATAATGAACTAAATACAAAGTTAGAAACAGGAAGATTAAAGAAAAGCAGCAAAATTCGAGGAATTCCCACAACAAAAACTTTCAGTTTTACTTACGAAATAGAAGAAGGCTAACTAAGGAAGCTGATGAAAAAGTTTTCATATAACATTGTCTTTGTGAAAGATATTTGCATAAAGATGACACATTCATGACAAATTCTTACTCAACATTCAACTTTTGGTTGCTTTTCTCATGACTACATTTGCAGTGCAACAAGAAATGCTGGAAATCTGGTCTTCAGCCTGGGACACATTTTTAGTCGAGGTGTAAAAGTTCAATGCACAATTAAAGACACAGCCAATTATTCTTTTTAATAACGTTTCTCCTCAGCACATCGGCATACCCTCTGTTTCTGCATTTCTGTATCCACAGATCACTATGCAATCTTACTTCAACTACACTCTAGTAGAAATAAATGATTCACAGCAAGAAAAACTCCAAAATGAGTATTAAAACATGAAAACTAATATTCTTAGAAGACTAAGCCTACCGATACCAGTCAAAACTTCCTTTAAATCAAACTGAAATCTAAAATTAACACTGAAATTGATCAGTTACAGGAAAAATAAAATTAGGATTATTTTTCTTATAACAAGACTCAAAAACCAGACTATCAGATTGAAATTATATGCAAATATTGCTTAATAGGCCTAAACCAGTCATCTTACCTATTTAATTTCCTATCACTTTTGATTACAGATATCTCTTCAGTATCTTATATTAAAAAATAGCATAATCTGTCGCAGTATAATTCTAAAATATTTGCTGAAAAGCTTTCTCCAGTTCTTACACGTATGCACTAATTTTGAAAATTTCAAACATATAGCTACAAGGTGACTTCCACCAGTTTATTTAGCCTGAAGACTTCGGTAATTAGAAATAACGTCAAACACAGCTACAAACAGCAGGCTACTGACATGCCTTTTGAAAAGGAAGCCCTGAAGACAAATTTAAGCACAGAAAAACTTGCTGTTACATAATTTCTTAAACTAGTATTTATCTTCAGAAGTATTCTGGGATCAGCTAATTGTGAATTTTGAAGAAAAAAAAAATCCTGAAACAAGCTAACTGCTGCACTTGCCACTTTTCTAAGCATAGGGATCAAGCAAATTTGGAATTGTGAATGAGTATTTGTAAAGATACTAGACAGATGCCTGCGTCACTATTGCAGTAATATAAATCCAAATTCTCCTGAAGAAAAAAAAATAAAGAAAATCTAAGACAGCATAACTTGAATAAGAGACAGCAGATGCCTATTTCATTCTGTAGTGAGAACAAACAGCAAAGTAGATGCAGGGGTAAGAAATTCTGACTTTAACCAGCAGGAAACACACATTTATAAAGGAAGTTTCTGTATCAGAATCAAACATCCAAACGCATTTTTATGGCTGATGATTTCAGATACTTACAATATAGCCATGGTTGGCACAGAATTCTTTTCTGCAAAAGACAAAAACCTGCAGATATTCTTAAAGGACAGCAATTCCCAAACCTGACCGTTTCAGAAGAGGGACTTGGCTGAGCATGGAGCCATTCACCTCTACTCCAACACTTCTGCTATCCTGAAGTGTGGTGACAATGTACAAGAAAATGCCAGAAACCCAAGCAGTTAGTTCATGTTGCTCAATAGAGATGGATGATGAAGAGTAGCAAGGGACTCTAATACTGAAAGCTAGTTTTATCCCAATTAGGATAGTGAAGTCAGAATTTTAAGACCCTCCGTGAAAGGCCGCCAGGCCCAGCAGGCTGCCCCAGGGAAACAGGCCGAAAGGCCTCACCTCACGCCTTTGCTCAAGTCAACCAGCCCCAGGCTGTGCGTTCCAACACCCTGGGTTGCCATACACTCAAGCGGGCGACAAGGAAACAAGGCAAGTTTTTCCCCAAAACATAGCCTTTTGTATTATTTTATGTGTGCGTGGAAAAGAAGAAAAAGGGCTTCAGCCAAGGAAAGATGACGTTTTAGCCTAGCTTTCCAAGGAAACAAGGCCTACCAAATCACTCTGTGCATTTAACAGTGCGTGAACTAACAAACAAGTTTGAAGCCTCTTCAGTAACTTCCAGATTTGACAGAGAGACAGAGACTTTCAGAGACCTGAAGGGGCCAGTAGAGGAGACTGATCCGAACGACTGCTCTTTGTGCCTCCTGCTCTTATCCTCTGCGTGGCTGCAGCATGAGCGCAGCGGCATGGGCAGGCACCAGCGAGCCCAGCCGTAAAGCACCAGCACAAACTCTTCTTCGGCCAGCAAAGCTGCAGCACTCACGCTGCAGCAGACGTGGGGGATTGGAAACCAGGCAACACCAAGAGCCACAGGAAACCCAGCCCTGTGACTTCTGTGGCTCAAGCAGCTGTGGGTTTGTGGGGTTTTTTTGTTGTTGTTTTGTTTGGTTTTTTTTTTTTTTGGTGGGGTTTCCCTCCTTCCTGACTTCCATAAAATGCTTTGGAGGAATGTGATTTTGTATCTGGTTAATTAGTGAGCCATAATCTTTCAGGTGCCATCTGACTGCATTTCTTGCAGAACTTGTAGTCCCTTATGTCTCCATGTGGATGTGAAAATAACTTCTCAGCATCAAAGAAAATAAAAAGGGAAAAGTTCTATCAGCTACAGATGGGCTCACTCTAGAAAAAGATCTCATTAAGTTTAATGATATATTGAAGCTGATTCAAACAAAAGTTATCATGAATAGATCAAGCCTCATACCACCTCAAAGATACAACAAGCTTTCTCTCAGTACGAAACTGAAGTAAAGGAGTTGACAGGAAAGAGGAAAAGTTACTGTCAGGAAGGAGAGCAACCAGCTCTTAGCACCAGGATGAAGCCTACCATCTCGTGGCTCTCACTGTGGCTCTTTCATCATTTCTTAAGTTCTGTCCTCAAAAACCAGCACTCAAACACCATTCAATTTGGTTTCTTACGAAGGGAGACAGCATGGCTCTGTTTTCACAAGAAGAAAAAGTTCACTATCATTCTTGGGGTTTCAACAGTCCTTGTACGTCAAGAGAGCTGTAAACTTCTGATTTAAAAAAAAGAAGGCCACAACTGAAAAAGGAGAAAACTGTATAAAAAAATAACTGGATTATTTTCTCTATATGAAAGGGAAGCAGATAAGCTCCATGGTCAAGAATAATGAGACCCAAGCTTTGTGTGTCTGAATATAAAATTCTTAGTAATTTTAATAAAATTACAAAGAGAAGAATACGAGTTTGAAAAGCCAGTCTCATGCCAAGTTAGAAGCTTTGATGATAAGATAAAGATAAAACACCACAGGGGTTATCCACATATGCCTGTATTTTCCCATAATGGGTACTGCTTTTATGAACTAGGTAATGGGGAATAAGCTTTATGATATGTTAATTTGTTAGGGCTAGAAAGTCCTTTTACTGAACAAAAGGAACAGCCACTTCGATGCTTAAAACCAAACATGTTTTATGAGACAAGTTGCTTTGACATGAAAATATCCATGATGCAAGGGTACACACACACACAAACCTAAAAGCTAACGTTATAGTTTCATGATACATTAAGAAAAATGGAGATTAAGTTACATCAACATAGTACCATATCCAAAGTATTCATGTGATGTTGCATCTACACAGCAATAAATATTTAAATTAGCTGGTTTTAAGTCAAAATGGATGTTAAACAGTAGCTTTTCAAACCGTTCTCTCAAAGGAGCCTCACAACAAGAGCTACCCCACTTCATTATTGACTTTAACCAAGAAATAATTTCCAAGGACAGCTTGAATTTTGTTTATTTTCTACTATGCAAACAACTTACTATAGTAAACTTGTGTGTGACGGTTATTAAGACACAAACCTAACAAATTAACTTTTAGTAAACAGTTTCATGAAAGTAACACAATGGCAACAGAAATTCAGTCTGTTCTCAGGACAGTTCCCTGGTAAAAGTCAAAAGTCAAAATTGTCCAAAGACAAAAGAAGAGCCATACTGAATTCAGAGAGGTTTGGAGATGAAATTTTGGAGTGACTTCAGGGAGGGCATAAGCAAATAATGACAGAATAGAAAGTAGGAGGAATGTGAACTATGAAAAAATTACTCTGGCTATGAGCACTTCCTGTTCTTTATTATGTCCCAGATACTTGGAAAAACTACTAGATACTGTTCTTCCATGTTTTCTAACAAACCTCTAAGCTATGATACTGAAGCTTGGGATTCATAATCATTTCTAAACATTCAGACAAGGATCTTAGGTTTCCTAAACTTACAGCTGACTTCACAATCACTGCTAGAATAGTAACAATCACTAGTAGGGCTGGTTGAAGAGTTCTCCAGGAGCAAAAGATGAACATTTCTGGAAGTCAGATAAGTACTGCCATTTCCTTCTGTCACCAAAAATAAGCCATTTATAACTTTTGAACTGCCTTACACAGTTTTTAGATAACATTTTAACTATCACTTCAGACTTTGTTCAATATGGCAAAAAAAGATGCCAAATGAATGGTTGTTCAGTAATAATGAAAAGCAGTACCAATAGTAGAAAGTATGTAACAAGGACAGGGACCTACTGATACAACCTGTGACACTTCCCATTACTAAAAAGCACTGGTAGTCTAGCTATGCCCTATATAAAAATGGATATTGAATATTTATTGAAATAATAATAAACTACTGATTCTCAGTGTCTGCTTAAAGACCTTACAGGCAACTGAATTTCCATGTCCAAATGGAGCAATGAGGTAATTTACACCATCCTGAAGAACGTCCCACAAGGAGTAGGCAACTGCCCTGTGTGTAACAGATCCGAGAGTTGATGCTCATGTACATTTCTTTTAACAGTGAAAATTGCTCGGTTACTGCAAAAGCTATGCTAGCACTGGAAACAAACTTGCCTAGAATCTGAAAGTTAGCTGAAACTCGTGGTGAGATTTTTCCTCACTAAGAAGCCAATATTTACAAAACGTTTGTTTTATGCTGCCAGTCTATTGCTATCCCCTCCCTCTCTCCGAGTGCCTTTTCCTGCAAGCCGCAGTCGGTTGATGCGTTACTCCCACACTAAATATGTTTGTACTACTGCTACTTCTTTGCATCAAGCGAGACTAGCAATTATTTTTTTCTTACTTCATTTCCTCAGTTTTCCATGCTTTATTTCACATTACCTTCTATATGATGGACCTCCTGTGAACCCTTTCCCAATTATTTATTAGCACCTCCTATATATAGTAATGATGAAGTCATCTTCTGAAACTGTGTTCCCTATCAATAGGCAGTCTATATCAACACATTCTCCACTTAAGATCAACTATGAAATGTAGTTGTAACACTGGAATTATCTGGCAGTGCTTACAATGAAGGTCTTTAAGGTCTTTACAATGGGATATAAACATACAGATGTTGATGTTTTTGAAATATGCTCAGTCAAAACAACATTTTCTGGTTGTGGCTTTTTTGCTTTTTATTTACATAACTACACACCTGGATGCATATTTTTATGTTTTCAGCATCTGCATTTTTTTAAAAAAATGCCAATTCCACTTGCAAATCTCTTCACTCAACTAACTTCCACAGTTTTGTTTTGTTCTTTAATGAACTTAACATTAATAAGTAAGGTTTAATAATGACTTCTACAGAACAAAAGAAAGTACCACAATTTTTTGCTGTTCTTACACGTAGCCTCCACAAACCTGATCTCCACAAACTCAGGGCTTCAATAAATGTTGCTGAGCAATACAAGATAGTAATATATAACTATCTATATAATATGCTATATTTATACTATATATAATATATGGTAATACAAGATGCTGAAGCACAGAATGCTTTTGTTGCTTTTCTGCAGAGTCTATGCCTAGCTCCAGCACGGCATTAACGTGCTAAGTTTAGAGTCCTGAAGAACTTCCGCAGCACGACAGAAATATACTCCTGAGACACTCAGTTTTGGCATCAAATACCGAAGATTTTCCCTCTATTAATGCATTTTTGAAAGCTGTTTCACAACAACTTTTGTCTCTTATGATAAATAACCAAGTAATATGATAGCTCTTAAAAAAATAGTTCATGCTTTAAAACAAGCTGTTTAGTCAAAGTTTTTATGACAAAAACCCCATAATGCACTCTATTTTCCATTTTGAAGAAAAAAGTTGCAGTACAACCACCCTCTGCTCACATGAGCATTCAGTTTTTGCTAAATGTTTTACATACTTATTACTACATCTGCTTATATCAGTTGTTCAAGACTATTTTATTAACAGGGCAAAACTCATTAGATTAAACTAGTTAAAATCAGTAAAGAGTAGTTAACCAGTGAATGTGTAACCAGACATCCAGTTCCTCTGTGGGAAAGTCTCATAAAAATGCAACAGCACCATAACATTGAAGCTCTTCTAAGTGGTAAAAATTTCCCAAGCCACATAGAAATACATGTTACTGCAACCGTATTTTATAATGGTGTTATTTTGCTGGCTGTGCATGTAAAATATCAACTACACATATGCACAGTTCAGAAATCACCTCTGTAAAATGAGTTCAAAACATAAGCACAGACTAAGACAAGTAGTAAAACCAAAACCCTTTGGAAATCAAGGACAAATCTCCAACTGATTTTAATGATGCTAGTATTTTACCCTAGAGGTTTTGTCTTTGCACTGACACGTTTAATTATTATTTCAAAATATATTCCATTTTCTTATTTCTTTCACTTTGGTCAATCACATCAGCCATTTCACCACTGACTTCAATTTCTAGCCAATTTAATTTTCTCATTCGCTAACAAGCTGTACTGTTTACTTATGCCTCAGTACATTATGCTATTTATTACATTTCAAATAGTGTTTCTCACTCTCACTTTTCTAAAGACTATATACTAAAACTACTTCTATTGGCCTCAAGTTCTGCCAAATCGCATTTTGACACCAAAGTTGCCTTTCTCCACCTAATAATGGCTGGATGAAAACTGTGCAGGGAAAACAGCAGCCTTGTGCTGGGGCTCTCAGAGCACCTTTGGTTCTGCTTCAGAAGAGTTAGAAAAGCAGCAGCTGGGAGTCCTAAGCCTGAAGAGAAGAGCAGCAGCTTTATACAGAAAAGCCAAGCTTTGGCTTTGACAGGGAATGGAGAACCTTCTGGGAGCACTGAAGCACATGCAATTAAACTGATGTGCTGAGGTAGCGACAAGTAAAACTGAGTTTCCAACAGCAGAAGATTCACGTTTGATATTTGGAGGAGCTAAGCATTTGCAAAGTCCAATATCCGGCATTCTACAAAGCGGCAAAAAGCTGATGCTTCACGTCATATTTTGCTTAAGGAAAGAAAAGTACACATCTACTTTCACACCTGCACAGTGCACTTTTCTGATGGAGAAGGTCAGCTTGTAACTCGGGGAATGGCTACGCAGCATATGCAAACAAGCTCCACTTGCCCTCTGAGCCAAGCAAAAGTATTAGCCAAATATTGAGCCAGAGCCGATTGCACCGTGCACAGATAATGCAGCCTGTTTCTCTAAAGCATCTCTTGGAGCCTGCACAGTGTGTCAGAAGAATGATCTCAAAACTAGCACCTGAGTATCACACAAGTCTGCAAAAAATGAAATGTCAAAGCACTTTTCACAGTCGGTATTATAATGTGAACTGTGAAGAGTTCAGAGCTCTTAATATAAATTACATATTCAGACCGCTGAGGGAATCACTCTAAATACAGACCTGAGAATTATTAAACTGAATTCAGGTTTAGAAATGAGAGTTAAATGTTTCTTAGGTCATCAAATTTTTGGATAGCTAGAACACATAGTTTTTATTTGTAAAATGTAACACTAAAGTTCTGACTCCTCTTGAAAGCAATGAGCAAGAAGTAAATGCAGAGAACAGTGTCTGCAGTGTGTGTTACTGACAAACAGCACACCAAGTCACTAGTAGGAAACAAAATCTACGCATACTTGCTTCGTCTTATTCTGAAATAATGTGATTTTGTGCAATGCTGCATATGCTCTTCCATTGGCTTACCTGAAGCAGTGAGCAAGTGTGTGCAACCTGTAGGAATTCAAAAATCCTTTTGTAGCTGGTTTGCATTATAAGCTCTAAAATACGCTCTTTCCTGTTGAACTGTATTTCAATCTCATTTCACAAGGTTATATGTCTTAGCTGACACTTGAAAAAAATTTAAATGTTCACATAAATGTTAGGCTTTTAACGGGTATTAGAAATTTGGTCATGTAAATTAAGACTGTATGTACTTTCTCTTAAGAGAATAATGACCATTACAGATTCCTGTTTAATGCAGGAAACTAAATGAATGATTTCTCTGAACAACAAATGTCCATTATTTATAGATACTTAATTTAGGAGACCAATTTAACACATCTGAAATCAAGGGCACTTTAAAACCTAATTGAGATTACTTGCAACACAAGGACTATTTATTTCCTCTATACCATAATTCATTAAGTTACACATAAGGTTAAAATATAAGTACTTAAGAGGCCCACTCCATTTATTTATTATGAGATTCTACTAACAAGGAACTTGTTACAAAACAAGAAGTTTTTTAGCTCAAAAAAAGAACATATTAGGGTAAGGGATAGTTTACACTTGATTTTAACACAAGAAATCCATCAGGAAAAATGAAGACTTCATCATTAGATCTGATCAGGTCAGATCCCCGAGCCTTCCCTTCTCCAGGCTGAACAACCCCAGCTCTCAGTCTCTCCTTGTATGTCGGACGCTCCAGTCCCTTCATCATCCCTGTGGCCCTCCACTGGACTCAGTCCAGTATGCCCATACTGAACACCACCCTACCCTTTTGGATTTTGTTCATCTTATTGCTCAAAGCAGGGCAGTAAAATACATGAGTGTAATGTGAATTAAGAAAGCCTAACATTTCAATAACTACAGATAGTTTTCATAGCTTTTGCTCTGTGCTGCTTGCCTTCCTCTCCATTTTATAAGCAAAATGAACCAAGTATACCTAGCAATATAATAGTATTAATAGTAGAGGTAAAAGAAATTTAGTTGATCACATGTATTCTCCAGAACAAGAGACGAGTACTGATCAAAGTCAGTCTAGACACACCTTTTGTCATGATCACACTAACATGTGAAATGCAATATCACAATTTTTTAATTATAAAACTTTTTCAACTTTAGGGGTGGGGGGGAAGAAAGTTTTGTTCAAATAAGAGGGGACAGCATCTAATAAAGTTAAGTGATGGTAATTCAAGAACTGTGGGGCTTTTTGAAAGATAAACATGATAGATGAAGGTGATATTTACCCAGCCTCACAAAATATTCTTTCTTTGCAGCACTGTGAAACAGAGTGGAGTTTTCCCCTCAAAAAGCCCAGGAAACACAACAGTGAACATTTTTCAGGAAAATTTAAGTAGGTTTATCTCCTTTATCAACTCATCAGTTTCCAGAGTAACGTACTACCCAATATTAATATGCATATCAAAAATCAATTCAGCAGCCAATATTAAAAAAAAAAAAAACAAACAACAACAAAACCAAAACACAGAGGCTATGTTCTAAAAAAAAAAACCAAAAAACATGCATCTTTCAATAGTATCTGTGAGATACATGATAAAGAGAGCTTTCTGGAAAAAAAGAAGAGAAAAAAAAATAACTGTAACTAAAGGTCTAGGGAAAAAACATTTTATCTGTTGACTGCTGAGCTGTATAGTTTCCATTCTGATCAGAATTAACAGCACTGACCAGTCCCAGTTGACTGTGAATGATGTGCCCTGTGACTTGCAAGCAGCAGTGTGAGGCTGCTACTTCTATTGCCAAATCTGTCTATTATGTTTTGGTTTAGACGTGAAGAAATTCTATGAAGGTTATAGTTTTAGAAATACAACTTAGTTTTCAAATATCAAGAAAACACATTGAAATCCAAGTTTGTCTAACTCAGGAAAAGACTTTATAATCTGTGACTACCTTTTCTTTTCCTTATTTAACTGCAACCATCATTTAATAAGAGTTTTATATGCAAATTTCCTACTTAAAAAGAACAGTATATGTTTCCAGAAGGTGGAGATGCTATACTAGATTTGACTGGGTAGATTGGAAAGACTTCTTAAAAAATGACTACAGAAGAAAAAAAACAAACCAAAAAACCTCACCTCCTGCTATGTGTTACTTTTATTTATTGGCTCATATCCCTACATCAGGGAATAATTTTAGTGTCTTTTGCTTTGAAAGTACCCAGGCCTGTTTCCCATTCTGAGTTCCAGGGACTAGCTTACTTCACTATCTAGGACCCTTACTGTAGCACAAATTTCCATTTTGAAAGGGAAACTTTGGCTTTTAATTAGTCTTAATTACTGACCTGTTACTTCAATTCATTTAAATTTTAAAATTAAATTTGTCTCTGGCTGTAGAAAAATATTTTATTTTGGATATAAGGATAAGGTGGTTAAAGAATGTGGATATGAAAATGTTCGCATCAAAGGTGGGAACAAAATTCAGAAAGCTCACTTCTCACAGCTTCAGTGCAAGATAATCTCTCATAAATCTTCAAAAACTGGCACATGAAATTCTAGGTCAGGGAGCACACATCTACAAGTGCAATAACACTGTGAATAAGAAAAATAAAAATATGATTGGAGAAGAATTAAAAGGAGGTATTTTGGAAATTTAAAAATGCAGGTAACTGGAAAATGGCATAAACGTAGCATGGGCTTACTAATGATACATCACTTGGTCTAACACTTCATTAATCTAGAAAATGAATAAATAGCAGTTGTCTCACATCTAGACTTAATTTAAACCATTGCAATTTTCCACATGAGGAACTGGGTTAAATTTGTGGAGATGAACATTAATAGAAGAATGAAAAGTTGGCAAGGAACTGCCTGAAGGGTAAATGAAAGAAAAGGGAGTGTTGAAAAGGCATAGAATTGTTAGGGGCTGGAGCGGAGGAGGGGGGGGGAAGTTACAAGTGCAGTTCTTTGATGCTCATTTTTTAAATTGGTTTAAAAAAAAAAAAAAAAGGCGGACAACTGTAGCACAGGAAAAGTGATCCTAAAACCAGCCCTGAATAAAGCTAGAAAGCAGATAAGAAGGCTTCATTTTAACCACCCAGGCAACATGACTCTGGAGCAGTCTTGAGGGGAGAAGTTGGGACAAACTTTCCCACATTCTTTTATTAATGAGTCTTCCTTAGTTTAAGATATTGTATCACTGACAGAAAAGGTCCCTTCCAGAAAGTTTAAATAGACTTTGCTTTCCTTTACTCTTCTGTACTTCTTTTGCAGAAAGGCTGGTGGCAGAAACAGAAGCTTCCTGCCAGTTAGTTGAATTGACAAATTAGTTAAATTCCCCTTGTTCTTGTTCCCAAGAGCATTTACAGGTTTGACCAACAAAGCATATTGGCAGACATTTCTGGCGGGATTACAATAGGGCAACAGAAACAACGTAGATGAACTCAAGCGGGGGAGAAAAAAAAACAAACAATCATTATATTGCCACCAGTGACAAAGGCAGCTGAAGAAAAGTTACAGGCAGAAGCCTGAGACACAACAGAGCTCCACATAGCAGAGCCTGGGGAAAACTGTCTAAAAGCGTGTTGCTACATCAAGCATTCAGAGATACACAAACAGCACACTGAAAAAAAGCCCTACTTAATGAAACAACAAAATAATCTGTTAACTTCCATTCTGAAATAAGCATGAAAAGAACCGAATTTCAGTAATAAAGCTGTAATGTTCTAGCTCTAATGCTGACCATATTACTGTATGGACCTATTAAGGAAATCATACAGGAAGAGGTGCTGCCCAACTCTTGACCTCTTTTTTTTCATCATATAAAACCTATATTCCACAACTTGTACTTTTCTGATTTCAGGTCTACTTTGATTTGAAAGGAATGTTTTTGACCCTTGAAGGAAGGGTTCAGCACCTTCAAACTCCACAGTACTACCCATTAGTCTCTTACGGTAGTTTTCATCACCTGAATGTTTTCAGGTGTTTATGACAACAAGGAAGAAGCCATATTGCACTTTTTAATAAGGATGATGAATAATGGATTATTCTTAGAAATGAAATAAAAAAAGGAGTGTTTGTTTCCCACTATGACAGTTTGCTGGATTGTATTTAACTGATAGAAGTCCTAGATGCTACAGTTCCAAGTACACGTATACGTTACCATTTAATGCAGAGAACTGGAGATAGTCACAACTATAACGGAGACAAAAGAAGCCGAAGCAGTAAACTTCTTGTGTCTTACTTTATGTCTTATTTTACAGGCAAATAAATGTATCCTATATAGAGATAAGTAAACATAGGTACTACTCACATAATATGCCACACTACAGGCTTGGGGAAGAGTGGCTGGAGAGCTGCCTGGCAGAAAAGGACCTGGGGGTGTTGGTCGACAGCTGGCTGAATATGAGCCAGCAGTGTGCTCAGGTGGCCAAGGCAGCCAACAGCATCCTGCCTTGTATCAGAAATAGTGTGGCCAGCAGGACCAGGGAGGTGATCGTCCCCCTGTACTCAGCACTGGTGAGGCCGCACCTCAAGTACTGTGTTCAGTTTTGGGCCCCTCACTCCAAGAAGGACATGGAGGTGCTGGAGCGTGTCCAAAGAAGGGCAACAAGGCTGGTGAAGGGTCTAGAGCACAAGTCTTATGAGGAGCGGCTAAGGGAACTGGGGTTGTTTAGTCTGGAGAAAAGGAGGCTGAGGGGAGACCTTATTGCTCTCTACAGCTACCTGAAAGGAGGCTGTAGCGAGGTGGGGGTCGGTCTCTTCCCCCTAGTAACAAGCGATAGGATGAGAGGAAACGGCCTCAAGCTGCGCCAGGGGAAGTTTACATTGGATGTTAGGAAAAATTTCTTCACCAAAAGGGTAGTCAGGCCCTGGAACAGGCTGCCCAGGAAAGCTGTTGAGTCCCCATCCCTGGCGGTATTTAAAAGATGTGTGGATGTGACACTTAGGGACATGGTTTAGCGTTGGGCTTGGCAGTGCTAGGTTAACGGTTGGACTCGATGATCTTAAGGGTCTTTTCCAACCTTAATGATTCTATGAATATGCAAGCTAATACTTACAATGTAATTTTCTTGAAACAGTTCTGCTGTTTCACATCATAGCCTAGTAATTTATTCTACTCTAGTAATTTATACAGCATTTAACATTATTTTGTCTGGGAAACACCACCTAATCTAATACGCTGAATGACGTTAATGTTTCTTAATTTTATCTGGGCAAATTTCTTTGCTTGTCCTGAGATGAATAAATTGCACAATTTTTTATAATCTATACAGTATAAACTAGATCTTAATACAGTTCTGATTGCATTTCCTTTTTTTCCTCTAGTTATTTTATCTCCATAGGAAATTTCTTCCTGTTTTGTTATGATAAAGGGATAATGCACCTTTGCATTAGTGTAAAAAGAGAGATAGGTATCTCCAAAATAAAATTCAAAAAAATTTTGCAGATAAATTATGACAAGAGTTCACAGAAGAAAGAGAAACACCCTCTGAGAACAGCATGGCGTAACCAAAGAGGGACTAAACTCCTCCAACCTCAAGTCTTAATTCTGAAAGCATCATATACTAGAAACTAAGTACCAGAACTGAGGAATGCACTGCATACTAAGTTTTAATTTTAAAAAAGCACAATGGTTATTGGGCTAAACTCTATAGCCTGTCATCAGCTTTTTCTTCGTGTTTTGAAATAATGTTCTTGTTACCGCATCATTACCATTTCACAATCATCAACAAAATCTGACATACAGTGAAAAGCATGCTCCAGTAGCTGTCATTTAGCTTTACTAGACTTTATGTCCCCAATGAAAAGCACGTGTCCTGAACACCTAGAAAATAAGTTATAACTCCCATATCACTCCAAGCATAAGAATCAATTTTCCTCTAATTAAAAGTCACCAGTGATGTGCCAGACAAACAAACTGTCCCAAAGGAAGTGTGGAATGCTCTTAAATAGTGAAAACAAAGAACAAAGTATTTCTTGTACCTCACCAACCAATTTAAACGTAAGCTATACAGTGCTGGAGAAAGCTCATTTCAATTCCTCATAGAGTTCATTAAATAGATAAAAACCTAAATAGGATACATGTGTGTGCGTATACATACAGTACAAAAAAACCCAGAATGTCACTCCTGAAATTATATAAAAATGCTCATATTCTTAGTGTGATGTGGAATCTTAATAAACTTTGCTTAAGAGTCAAATGAAATTGTGCTAGAGAAGTCCGCTTAGCAATATCCTCACCACCAGCGTGGTTTTTTCTTGTTTAATAATTAACAGGCAGTGGTGTCTTCCTAAACCAAAGATAAACACGGCCACTGTTTTAAAATATGAAGATGTATTTTACAGCTCTGGATTTTTATTTACAAAGAATTATCATCCTTCCATATCAATAGTTCTTTTTTTCTTGGCTTATAAAAAGAATTTTGTACAGCACAGAGACTTTAGCATGTATGCATCACCCCAATTAATGTAAGATTTTCAGTATGCACGATCAAACACATACTTGGTATACCACCTCATACGGCAAATCTATGACCTAGTGCTAGAAATGGGTTATCTTCAGGTTTAAAAGCACCACCTGCTCTTAACGATGCCACCAGCAAAACTGCTGTATAAAAAAAAAAAAAAAAGTCCTTAAGTGATGGCAAAATCCAAAACCCAGAAGAAATTTTCAAGTCACGACTACTCTTACAGAGAGCACAATACAAATGCCAGCTAGCATTTAACAAGAAGTGATCAGGTTCAAATTAGACTTACCTCTTCCTCGGCCCCCACATTGTGCAATGAACAATGAGTTAATGAGATTGTTGCAAAGAAAGGCAACATGGGGGAAGAAACAAGCAGAATGGGGAGAAAATGTATTTTTTTATTACTAAGACTTAAAAATCCAAAATAAGATACAGGTTTCAGACATTCAAGGGAAAGAATCCTTTTTCTCTCTAGTAATGCAAAGAAAAGGATTTACTCTTGCTAAATAATCTTCAGAAAGCTATATGGATATTGGCAGAGTAAACAATTTTTTTCACATTATCAAATTAAAACTCCTGTAAAGCCATCAAAACAGAAATTTTGCCAGAGAGTCTTTGTTCCAAAAATCAAAGGAAAGGAAGTCTTTATTGGTGATCTACATAAAAACTGATAGCTTGCCCTTTCTGCCAATTGATTTAGTAATCCATTATGATCATAAAGTTGCAAAGTCAAAATAAAGTTATTTCTTCTTGCTTCACGTGAAAGGTTTCAAGCATTTCCTTTAACATTTTACAAATTAAACTTAGGCATTAAGTAGGTATTATGCAGAAATATGGAAATATTTCTGCATACCCTGTGACTATATCCGAAAAGTGTTTCCCTGATCTAGAAAAAAAAAAAAAAAAGAAATCTTTATCTCTGGACAATTAATAAGCTTCAGGTAGCTATGGCAAATGAAGGTACTCTTTTTTTATATTTCATTTGACATGCAAGTTTCTTTATCCAATCTCCTTCTCCAAGACCTGTTCAGTCTTCTATTTTCATGTGTCTTCTGTCAATACAACCACCCAAAATATGAAACTGTTTGCAGACATGCATAAAAGTGTTATTTTTCAAATATATTTTAATGCAGTAAAAATTAGGTCAGCTTCCCTTTATATTCATATTTAGGTTCTCAAATTACAAGTTTATAAGAAAATACTCATATATAGAAAATAGCTCAAAGGACAGCTGAAATGTGGTCTACTGACTATCAAACAAAACAAGAATATGACTTCAGTAACTTATCATTATGCAATAGATATCAATACCTAGTTATCTAAACCTGAAATTAAATATTCAGGTCCTCTTCTCTATCACTTAATGTTTTTGTTAAGAATAAAATCTGCAACTGTAATGGCAAAATTCCAGCAAACTTTCATTATACTGCCTCTCATAGGATGGTCTATTCCTACCATCAGTTGTACTTCCATAGCAAATTTTCAACATTTAAAGTCTTTCTGCAAGGTTAGCTTGAGAATTTAAGTACTGGATGTTTTCAGGGAAGGAAAACAGGACAAGGTAGGAAAAATAAAGTAAACGTAGCAGAAAAGTGCACAAGAAGAACCAGTTAGCAAACTGCAGGATTTCTTTCCCAACCCCATTCAAAAACCATTCTCTCTTGCCTAGATTAATCCAATCATCTCTCCTGCACGTCTTGAAAGCCTCTTCACCAGCCTTTAATCATGCTCTTCCCCTTGCTACCACTATGCTTATCCTTCAACTCCAGCCTCCCAGCAACTGTTCTCTCTCCCTCAAGCTTTGTCTCCCCTTCT
This sequence comes from Nipponia nippon, assembly GCF_047370975.1. Lineage (NCBI taxonomy): Eukaryota > Metazoa > Chordata > Aves > Pelecaniformes > Threskiornithidae > Nipponia > Nipponia nippon. The sequence goes on along the minus strand of NW_028262358.1, from coordinate 80,322,813 downwards.
TGTGATAAACCTGCCTCCTTTCCTTATCGAAAGAAATAGAAGTGATATGACAAAGTTTTAAAGTAGCACCACCTGCACAGTCTTCCAGCTTTCCTTCCAGCAACAGGAAGGCTCTGAAACTGGACATGGAACCTGCCCAAGACAGTTAATTTCAGTTTGGCTTTGCAAGTTCTCACACTTTTATATGGCAGCTTAAAATGGCTACTGCTTAAAAAGAAAGTATGCAAAAGCTGAGCAAATGGCCCAAAAAAATAATAGCCTGTCTGTTATGGGGGAAAGGAGGCTATTCACATAAAATTCATGCTGCATCCATCTTCTGCCTGGTAAATTAAGATGCTGCCATGTAATTTTTCTCAAGACAAAAAAACCCCAAAACCATAGACGACACTTGGATAAAGTATGTTGGCATAATCCAATATGAAATAATGGTATATTTGTGCAACATTCAAATACACGCAGTATGATTAATATGCGACTGTACCTCATTTTGAAGTTCATCACCACTTTTGGTAGAAGCAAGCATCTCGTACAAAGTACAGCAGAGGTCTTCTGTTGTTGGCCCTCCAGGGGTACCCCCTTGAGATTCATTCAGATACTTTCCAACTTCACACCATAAAAAAGAATCATCTACTTTTTCCAAAGACTTGAGGTCAGACTTCTCATCACAGTAATTCTGTAAGTGATTCAGCTGGTTATTCAGAAATTTGTTATAATCTAAGCTTATAAATTTCTGCGCATCAGTCTCACCATTCACAGGCAGCTCCTCAGAGTGATCCAAATCATGCATGTCAAATGAAAACACTATATTTTTACCAAAGAACACTCTGTTATCACCATTTTGCTCTTCAGCCATCTGTATGAGGGCTGTAAGCTGTTCTTCAGTGAAGTGAGAAGCAATCCGACATGTGGCATTACAAGCTGCAGTAGCAGATGATGATGGAAAAGGCCCAAACATCTGCTTGATCGCTTTTGTCTCATCATGACCAACACATTCTTTCCTGTGAAATGTCTTAAAGAGAAAAAGAGCTCCGCTTTCAATTGCTTCTTGTCCATTTTCAGCTCCAACTGTTAACAAAAGCAAAAACAAATGTAACTTTATACACTTCAAACTAATTCTGTTTCATTGCCTATAACATAACTGTATTCAATTTCTTGCTGCAAGTCTCATCAACAGAGATATGAAACAAAGACCATAACAACAAGTAGCAACTGTTGCAAGGTACTGAATTGTAAAAGGTATATGATAATAAAGCATCTGTCTTCATTATCCTTCTACTTACTAGAAATTCATATTAAGGATTACCAATGCTTTCTTATTTTTCCAAGTAAGTAATTGCCTGAGATCTTAAACTCACAATAGTATATTTACGAGCTTGTTAAAGGTAACAGATTTCCACTTTTTATCAATGTTTATTCACTGCCTAATCTGAATATTCATTAGAGACTAAATGTACAGAACTCAGCTGGGAATTACTACATTCTTGTAGTAATTCCCAGTAGAATTACTACAGAGTGTGTGTTAGTTAGAAAAATTGCCTAAAGAAATTAAAGGAAATAAATGCATGAATTTAGATTTTTATCTACAAAATATCATATTATGCAAATAAAAAAAATATTATTAGAGAAAAAACATGACTTTACCTCTTACACAAATATTCTCAAAGGCACTCAAGGAAAACATAAGCAAAACCACCATATGATGAACAAAAATGTCACTACTAAACAAGATTTTAAAACTCATCAAGCATAAAATAAACAAAACCAGCCAACATACTGGGTTTTTTTGTTTGTTTTATACGAGGACAACATGCAGAATTTTTTTTGAAGTTTAAAAAATGTGTTCTAAAAAGTTCAGTAGGTTACTCCAACATTTTTAGCAGAATAAGCATTTCTTACAAGATTGCATAATTTTTAAAACATCTTAAAACCTTACTGTCGAGATTTACAAGCTGCTATTGTCAAGACATCTTTATCTGGTCAATTCTTTATCAGGAGTGACCGGCATAGCTCCAGCAGAAAACAGTACTATTTAAGTGATAACACTGGTGATTAACCCCCAGCATGGCTAATTCAAAAGAACTATTAAAACAAACAATTTATTTTAAAAGGAACAATATTATTCATTTTTTAAAACCTCAAAAAGGCACTTCTGGCATAGTAAACGTAGCTATTCTCTTTTCAGTAACAAAAACTGTCTTGTGCCTGCCTTTGTACACCTCTGCTATCCAGTTATGAACCTATTTATTTGCTCTACTACGTCCCGGTTTTCTGCCTGTTGAAAAACTTAGTGAAATCAGTGGGAAGATTTTTAATTACTTCGGCATTGTTACTTATGACTTGATTCAAAGTAAGTTAGGTTCAACTCTAGGAAAACCAAGGGTCTTTTTTCCCCTACAATGTAACAGGAAAGAGCAAAAGAAATTCAGCATAAGCACATGGAACAAGGCTGAGTAACTGGAAACATAACATATAACTGAAGGTGCCTAAAAATTCAGTATTTCTCTTGAACTTCCCTATGATGCACTTTGAAAAGTTCATGGAGGGGACTGGAGGTGATATTTACAGGATAATTAGATACCTACATATGGAAGATACATGACAAAGATACACACATATACAATATATATGTAAATATATCTCAAAGGAAAAAGGTGGTTCAGCCTCTGTCTCACCATTAGATATATAGGAATCCCAGGAAAAAAAATAAAGAAACAACATCTGAAAACTTATAGGCCTAAGTTTGGCTGCATGAACCTCACTCTTATATTCCTAACATACAAATACACATCTTTAAATAAAGTCACTTGTGTCAGAACAGAAGTACACGCTACTAAACTAAAAGAGCAATTGTACTGAAGTATGTGAGAAAAGTCTCTTCGGTTTACTATGTGCTAATTGTCCGTTATTATCAACATCTCCTATTCATGGAAGCATCTCTTGAGAAAATGCTACTCCTCCCCTCTGAATATAATGAGCCAGCCAAGATGGCAAGAAATGCACTACTTGAAGCTACTCTTCCCTGTTTGTTTTTAAGCCAACCAGATCATTTCAGTAAGTGACATTTTCCCTGTCAAGTAAATCAATATTACAGTATCTGTTGCCTAGGCTGAGATTTCATTTCCTTGAAATTAAGCTAAAGAGGCATACAAGCAATTCCCTTTCCCTACTATGTATTTCTGATGAAGGTTGGAACATTACTGTCAGTTCAGTTTGTGCCTCAGTCACTGTAATCTGTTCTGGTTTGTGTCTCCATAACATTACACATCTTTAGTCAGAAGTGTCAAAGCTGGTAGTTTCTTTCTAACTTGTTCTAACTAAATAATCATGCATTTGTTTTTATTTGGTTTGTCCTCTCCACTCCATCAAACAAAAATTTACTACTATTACTTTCAAGTCTTTCAATTTGCTCTACCTACCCACCACACTGGGCCTGCTATTAAAGTTTGGCAAAAGAAAAAATAAGTTGAAAGTTTTTGCAGCCATCTTTGGCAAAAAGTGGAAATAAAACCCAATGAAACAAAAAAAAAATCGTATCTAATACTCACTTCTGTCATTAATATAGAAAACACAAATCTGCCAAATTATTTTCATAGATAACATTTGCAGCTAAGAATGGCAAATACTTATTTTGCTTATAACCTTTTTTCCACCATCAGACATTTTTTCCCACTTGCTATACTACATAGGGTCATATTGCAAACTTTATCATCATTATATATTTGTTGACTCTAACTTAACCAACATTTTTCTCCAGTACCTCTAATGACTAAACTATACCCCAGTGGATATTTAGAATAACTATGTAGATCTTCTCCACTTATTCCAAGTTGCTTGTTATGGACATAAATATTCAGATCAAAGGAAAATGACACTGCCAAATCTCTCTACAGGTCTGATTTACATAGTTTGCTGTGCTTGATTGGTACTTGACCAGGTCCTCCTCTCCCAGGTGAGTCTCATGCTTATGTACAAAGTATATCTTGCAACGATTTCCAGATGAGCAGCTCTTCCTCAAAAACACATACTGAGTTTTCGGTTACATTACTTACAAAAAATTACCATATCTAAAATGAGGACAAGTATGGAAAGTAACCGTGTACTCTACTGGCTAAGAAACAGAAGCCACTACAGGAGAGCTGTCTGAATCACCTGAAGGGAAATGAACTTTTAAGTTCAGATTTACAAAAATAAAATATTGGTAATGAATTATAATCCAACAATAGACTTGAATGCTTTTATGCATTTCTGTAACAACTTAAAATAAAATTATTTTTTATCATTGGAAACGGTCCTATATTTGTCTGTCATCAAAAAAGTTTTCCCTTTCAACCTGTAAGGATGATGTTCGGACAGGTACATATGTAACAAAACTGGGAACCAACTGGGAAAAAGTAATTGCAGATGGATTGTTCATTTGAGAGGCAAAAAGGGCAGCAAGAAGGAGTGCCAACAAATAAGAAAAGGGGAATATAGACTATGCAAATGTTGTCATTTGGACAGTCCAGTGGTAATCGTCAGGCAGCCCTGTGCTTGATCACCACAAGCTGGAGCAGGACAATAAACCAACCTGTTGTTCTGACCATATCACATATTTCAAACCTGCTGTCATGGTGAGGAGGACTGGGGGCTGAGGAGGAGTTGGCTGCCTTTACTTGCTAGTAAGGGGGCATGTGGGGACAGATGGATCAAGCATCCCTGTAACACCATGTCAGTGCCTGTTCCAGGTCTGATTGTGTTGACATCTTCCCAACATCCCAGTGTTATCCTAACAAAAAAAAATCTGAATTGATCAAGTCATGGAAAAGAAGTCAGAAAAATGGAGAGTATAACTTTTAAAAATTACATCAATAGTATGCTATTAAAATGGAGTGCTGAGAGAAATCTCATTAGCCTTTCTATATTCCAGAATGTGTTGTTCATACAGACATTTCTAGACCATATGTACCAAACAGGGCTTTTCCCTTCCCATCACAGCTGTGTCCGAAACGTGCCTTCACTATCACAGCACAGCAATAAACATCTTTTAAAAACTAGTAAAACAGTATGAATTCTGTGGGCAAACAAACAAAAGAAAAAAGGAGTTAAAAAGATAACATTTATTTCTTTGATCAGTTATCAATACAGATTGCACCTTTTCCATATTAGCTTTAGGGATTGACAGCTGATGAAAACTCACTCCACATCTTGCATGACTTTCCCCCGAACCCTGCACATCAGAAGTGCCAGCTGAAATCTGTGCACTGAAACAGAGGGACTTGAGTTGGCAGAGAGCTGGCCCTTCCTAGAGGCGCCTCTGTCTCAGAAAGACAGGCAGCCACATGCTTAGCTTGTGGCCTGAAGAGGTTAAAGTCTACTAACAGCACAAGCTCTACTACTTGTATTAGAAAAACAGGATTAAAAAAACCTTAGGACCAAATTTGTAAAAATAACAGAGTTGGGTCACAAAAATGGAAGGAATGAACCACAAAGCAAAGTTTAGAACACGTGTATTGTCAGATGAGTTCAAAACATTTTTGTCAGTGATTTGAGAAATACTTGGAATTTTTCTTCTGATGACTCACTAAAGCAATAGCCATTACAACCACTAATAGCTTCAACAAACATCTGTGCAACTGTACAGCATGACCAATTCTACATGCTGGGCACGAATAACTTGTCTAGCCTTTTTTGAAAGTCTGTGTTTAGATGTTTGTTTCTTTCTTAATTTGCTAGTTATTTCCAAAAGCACTGTTGAGAAACAGAAACACAAGTGAGGCAGATTAACATTCGGATTGTGATAAAACACACTCTGGTCTATAATGCCAAAAAAAGGCAAATATATTTACCCATATTAATTCTTTCCATCTTTTGCTTAGGGTTCTGTTCAAGATACTTGAAACATAACCAGAAAAGGAGAAAAATATACCTATTACATTGAAATGAAAAATTCTTAATTATGTGACAGCTAGCGCTTGAGCCATGTGCTCAGTTTATGAGCTGATGGAAGTTAAATTTTGCTAACAGCACAAGCTGAATTAATTTCAGTCCATAGATCAAAAACTAAGTTTCCAATCAAAACTAAGTTTCCACACTTTCTTTGCCATAATGTATATTCAGTTTTAAAAGCTTAATTCCAGATGAGTGAAATTTATTATTTATTTCTCTCCTCAACACCAAGCACTTCAAGCAGAAAACATTTTTTTACATTTTTAACTGTTCATGTAGCAATCTAGTTTTTCATGATACAATCACCTGGAATTACAGCCGATAACACCAAGATTGTTCTTTCCTCAGAGTACTGCCATTCCAAAAGCAGCTGTTGATTTTGTTGCTTACTAAAGGTCGATCACAAACCATGCCATGCACTACACAACAATGCTATCAAAAAACCAAGAATATCCACATAACAATGGAATAATATTTTAAAATAAAACAAAAAACCAAATTGTGCATATACATATTAACTGGAGTTTCAAAGGTATTTCAGGGCAAGCCTGGTGTCAAGGTAGAACTAAAATTGTACCAGTATGCAAAGTATGCAGGCAGAAAGCAGCTTGAGAAAATAAAAAACAAAACAAAAGTACTAGAGAATGAAAACATACCTATTTGTTTTGCAGCTTGTAATATAGTTTTTAAATCACCGTTTACAGTTTGGTGTTCTTTTTTGTCCAAATTGTCATCAACAAACTTTATTATCTTCTTCCAAGTAAGATCAGACTTCAGCAACTGTTCATGTAGTTTTGATCTTTTAGTCTGAAAATGCAAAATATTTTTTTTTTTTATTTCAAATTAGTATATGGAGGTTCCTTTGAAATTAAACACCAGATAAAAACACTTCTTTCCAATTGCATTCAGTCAGTATGTAGTAATGATTGCAAGCAGTTTCCCTATTACCTGTTCTTTATACGCCTTCCTGTGTGTAAGGAAGGAAGATGATACACACACACACAGAGTCTCACTACTTTACTTTTTCCAAGGCAGAATTCTCTGTAAAGCCAAACTCTTGCAACCGCAAGAAACTTAAGAGCTCCCAAGATTCCAAATTAATTTCACATTACAGGTTCCCACAACACACCTATTGGTTTTATGCATTATTTCTTGGGAAAAAAAAAAACAACAACTAAATTCAGTATCACTACCTTTATTCTAAACATCCCCCACTAAGAGTCCGAGTTGAACTTAATATTCAAAGGGAAACATTTGGCTCCCCAGCTCTGCATAAGCTCAGAGCTAAAAACACACCAGCCCAGCCCAACTTAAATAACTTCCTGAAACATGAAATAACAGGGCTGTACTAACACAGCCAAGAGACCCTATCCATATAGCACATTATGATTTAAGGGCCTAGCATAAATCACAAAGTTACAGCAAATCTGACTTTGACTGAGGACACCATGAAGGAATGCACAGGAAACTATACACACTCTGCCCAGTCTTGCTTGCCTACCCTTATAAAATAGCAATACAAATTAAGAAAGCAAACAATTCTTACTATATATGCACTAATACTTTACAATTATGCTTTGGAAAAGAAAAAAATATTTACCGTTAAGTCAGCTAATTCTTCACTGTAATCCTCATGTTTAGTGACATTTGAAAAGGAGCGTAAAGCGCCTGTAAGACGAGGCAAGGCCATCTGTTACTCATTCAGTGATCCATTGGATGAGAAATTAAATTCCAGTTCAAGCACCTAGATGAGAACAAAACAAATAACATGGCTTTGTTAATGCTATAGATACAAACTCACATCACAAACTTGAAAGACCTTTTTGAGCAAGCAGAACTTGGCTAGCACTTCAATTAAACAAGTTAAAAATCTCTCAAAATGTTGATAATCAAGATTCAATACAAGGGAGGTGAGAGGCACAGATAGGCAAGACATGGTTAACATGCAGAGGTCACTCAGCATGTTCTTCTTCTCTCTCCTCCCTAAAGAAAAGTTACCAGCAAAGTGGCAATTATTCTTTTAGCACCACTAACACAAGAGTATTATAGTGAAATCTATGTAACTGAACTTTAGCTCCCAACAGCAGTAAGTGATTACAACCTACAGGAAGATTTTCTCAGAACCAGCCTATACAGGGAGCTTTCGGGTCATTAACAGCCTCCAGCACTGATGCAGGGACATCCTTCTTGACAACCACTTAGCCATTTTTAACCAGCAAAACAGGCAAAGAAAATTACGACGGGAAAAAAAGATCGTAATACACATAGCACTGAACTATAAGAGATAAAGGGAATAAAAGGGCTACTGGAAAATTGAAAAAAAAGTATGCCTTGGGATGTTTTCATCTCATAACTGGGAGCATACACACACGCTTACACAGCGCGGGGCTCTCTCCAGGACTACTGCCTCTTTCTGTGTAGTTTTATTTCCTGTGTGAAACAGGCTCATATCTATACTGCAAAACACAGCTGTTCTCCATCTGAACTTGTACTCATTCCAAGTCTTTTACTGAAACTATTCTCAAAGTTGTTTAATTTTGAAAGGTGCCCACAGCTGAATTGTTTAATGAACTCTAAAGCACAGATACAGTTTCTGATCGTAGCAGATAGATACAGATGTAGATTATTTTTGAAACAATTAATGATACCATTACAAACCTAATGATCTGCATCATTCTTAGCATGCCTGAAGACCATGGGCCATCCAGAATTTAAATAACTTAAAACAGAGTTAATAAAATGACTTTCCCCCCCTCCACAGTCATATACTGTACAGAACTCCCTGCTTTAATCCAATTATCCTTAACATTTTTTTTCATTTAATGACCACATTTGTATTCTAGCCATCAGCTTTGCAAAATACAGCACAAAAGCAAATCTAGATGCAGCGTTCCAGTCACAGACACAGAAATGTCACTGACTTGTCAGGTCTGCTTGTTTTCCCACCTCGCATTAAGATGCTTTTTGAGAAAAGCTATCACAACAGCTGATATTTTGGAGACAAACATTATCATGATGAAGCTACAAAATATGGAAATATAATCTTTAACTGTGAAGGTGTTAGAGAGGACGTGTTCAAATTCAAGCCTAGAAGCAGACAAAGCCAAGCAACACTGCAGCTTTTGAGATGTTCAGTGGATAGATGACACGTAAGTCATACTAGCGTAGCTCCTAGTGAAAATAGCCTGTGAACATTATAGCCACCATTATAGAAGTAGCGTGTCCGAAATTTGAGGGAATCTAACCCAACAAAACCGGTTAATCACTTTCATACTGCTCCAATGACAGCATTGCCATTAGCTATTAAAGATCATTCCATTTTGCCTATTTATTTTATACCTACACTCAAATACCTTTTCCCATAGAATTATGGTCCTTTACAATAACATATAAAAACATAATTGTAACGTTATCTTAATTGTCCTTTCTGAAACAACATGCACAGTAATTTATGAAAGTTTGAACCCACTTTTACAAAGTTCACTTTTCACACACACAAGATTTTAAAGCATCTCCAGCAGGCCCATTTGTTAGGAAATTGAGTTTTAAAGGAGTGTTTCTTCCACCTTTATTCATCCATTTATTCACACTTCCTGAAATAAAAAACCTGGAACACCAGAGGACAAAAAAGTGCACACCTCCCTGACTGCAGGCTTGGACAAAGAGCCAAATCCAGTCCCAAAGCCCTACAGCTGAGCTCGTATTAATAAATGCTGCTCCATGCACACCTATGTGCTTTCAGAACTTGCCAGTCCCAGAGGGGGCTGGTTTGGCAGAGCAGCCGCCCAAGACTTCTACACCTCATTTACAATCATAGAATGGTTTGGGTTGGAAGGGACCTTAAAGATCATATGGTTCCAACCCCCCTGCCATGGGCAGGGATACTGTGCACTAGACCAGGTTGCTCAAAGCGTCATCCAACCTGGCCTTGAACACTTCCAGGGATAGGGCATCCACAACTTTGCTGGGCAACCTGTTCCAGTGCCTCACCACCCTCATAGTGAAGAATTTCTTCCTTATATCTAATCCAAATCTACCCTCTTTCAGTTTAAAGCCATTACCCCTTGTCCTATCACTGTGTGCCCTTGTAAAAAGTCCCTCTCCAGCTTTCTTGTAGGCCCCCTTCAGGTACTGGAAGGCTGCTGTAAGGTCTCCCTGGAGCCTTCTCTTCTCCAGGCTAAACAACCCCAACTCTCTCAGCCTGTCCTCATAGGAGAGGTGTTCCAGCCCTCTGATCATCTTCGTGGTCCTCTTCTGGACTCGCTCCAACAGGTCCATGTCCTTCTTATGTTCGGGGCCCCAGAGCTAAACACAGTACGCCAGGTGGGGCCTCACGAGAGCAGAGTAGAGGGGGAGAATCACCTCCCTCAACCTGCTGGTCACACTTCTTTTGATGCAGCCCAGGATACGGTTGGCTTTCTGGGCTGCAAGCACACATTGCTGGGTCATGTTGAGTTTCTCATCCACCAATACCCCCAAGTCCTTCTCCTCAGGGCTTCTCTCCATCCATTCTCCACCCAGCCTGTATTTGTGCTTGGGACTGCCCCAAACCGCGTGCAGGACATTGCACTTGGCCTTATTGAACTTCATGAGGTTCGCATGGGCCCACTTCTCAAGCCTGTCAAGGTCCCTCTGGATGGCATCCCTTCCCTCCAGCATGTTGACCACACCATTTATAGGCAAACTCCGTGTGCCCTTCACTTCTGGTCCATGGCACTCACCCTCACCAGGGCACCACAAGAAAACAAAAATAGCCATCAATTAGAAGGCAGGGGACAGGTGCAATTACTCTATTGTTAATGTGAAAACCAAGGTAAAGATTAAGAACTTACACTGTTATTCTGCAATGTACTAGAGCCAGCTGTAAATGCTGGGTCAAAAATGCTGTGGCCCTATGAGATGCAACGTAAATTTACATTTGTTTGAAAAAAAAAATGTTACCTGCTTTCACATAAAGCCTGCTGATGTAGATACCTGCCTGCATCACACTGCCTTTAGAGTGGATCAGCTACTGCTTGTTTTCCCGCAGCCACCAAAAGGGTAATTAATTCCTTCTGATTTGACAGAAATATACCTGTTTGCCTGCAGTTTGATCTCAAACATCTGTACTACCAAATGATCCTGCTAAGGTCTGCTGATTTTGGAACAAGGACCTAAAAGGCAGCAGTGATTAAATCCTATTTACCAGGGCCCACACATAGAGATGCAAGATGAACTTTTGCCATTCTTCTGCCCATTCCCCCTTGAGAAAAAGGTGTGAGAATAGGTACCGTCTTATTTCATGTTTGTAGAGGGACAAGTGGAATGGGAATTTAACCTTAAGATCAGTGCAACTTTACATGGTAAAAATATCTCCCCCCTTGCCGCCTTCAATCAAGTAAGGACAATTTGGGCCCATTCTGCTAATGTGTTTTAGGAAAAGGAACTGAAGTTTGACAACTTCTAGCACTATCTCAAACTTCCCACCTCTTTTAAAGAAACCTTAACTTTCCACCAAGCTTCTGTCTGTAAAGCAGAAAGAGTAATATCCACCTTTCTAAAGCTTTGTGAAGATGAGAGGGAATATCTTTTAAAGCCTATTGTACTTCTTTAAAAAAAAAAAAGACTTTAACATTGAATTTTTTTATGAGGGAAAGTAAAATATAAAGGCAGATTATACTTAGAATTCAGGTATGAAACCCTTCAAACTTTATAGTTTCAAAGTAAACCTAACAGTAAACATGGATCATAATCTCAGCAGGGTTTTTTTTTTTTTTCATTAAATTGAAAAATGTAAAAAATTGCTACCAATATTACAAAGGTAACTAACATTACTTGAGAAGTTTTCCACTTTGTATTTTTACCAACTACCTAAGTTTTCCTCCCACTCTTGACCTTCCTATTTTCTCCCGTAAGCAAATAACAGAACCACCTCTTTCTCTTCTCCACTGAAATGTTACAGAGATTATGATCAAAGAGTTTGTTGTTGTTGCTGTTTTGTTTTAAACTTACTTATTTTAATTCCTATACTCTTTAACAAAACAAGCCAGCTGCCCAGTAGGGCTAAGAGAAGGGGATTGCTCAAATGTAGGTACCTTAATTTCCAAGTTGAAAACGATGGAACAAGAGAGCATTAACAGAATCACAGGTAAAAATCAGCAGCTGCACTATACTAAAGTACCAGGTTCTGTAGCCTCTAGTATTTGGCATGTTACAGATCCCTTAAAACCTCACAGCAGCCATTTTATTTAAACTATTTAAGGAATATTAAGCTATGTTACCAGGTTTTGCCTATATTGCCTATAATTCTTTAAACTACTAAGTTTCTTGCTGTCTATGTAAACTTCTCATTTATAAAACCTGAAGAAGTTATTATTGATTACTAATCTAATCAAAGAACTTTATAAAGAAAAAGAGGCTTTAGACATTGACAATTAATAGCATGTTGCTATTGAGCATGCTGTATTTGGATCAAATGGCATTTTTACTTTCACTTGTCAAAGTGGAATAATTTCAAATGAAAAGGAAGCTAAAAAGGCAAATGATATCCCAGCCATAAGGCAATTAAAAAAAAAAAAAAAAAAAGGGCCAATGCAGTAACATTTGTAAATAAAATATGAAGTACAAAAAAAAAGTCTCAATATTTAAAAAAAAAAACACATTCTATTGGTGTGTATTTCTCACTGCCATTTTAAAGAAATAAATAAAAGCATTAGATGAAAAAGCTATTTTACAACAATGGGGACATTTGTAGTAGATTCACTTAAACTTCTTATCCAAGCATGTTTGATGCAAACGGTACAAATACAGCACCTAGCATCAAAGTTGACAGCCAGGGATAATAGTGGTTTAATAATACCTGGGACATTAATCATAAACAGCAGGCCAAAGCAATATACTACAATATTAATATTTTCCAACTTCATATTTTGCACCTTTATAAGCAGTGCTATATGATGTAGTAACAATTGTACACTTTCAGACATCTGATTTTCTGCAAAAGGCTCAGACATCACACTGGAATACTGCCTGCATCGAATATTGCTGATCTCCAGTCAAGACCAGGTCAATCCTTGAAAGGGAGATGTCAAGATTAAGGAATGTACTCAGAAGGAAATAATGGCTGCCTGATACACGGTATTCATCTCAGTGAATACCAAAATTCAAACAAATGCTTCAGCATAATGAGGAGGCATAACAGTGCCTGTGTGTGCCATCATTCATATAAGAGACAATTTTGGGATCTTAATTATATGTTACTAAACCAAAACAACAATCCTAAAAAACCAAATAATGGAACTGCAAGCCATGCATTCAATAGAGTATTAACCCTTTCCAGATTCTTTCTCTCACAGTCTTAGCCATGCATGTGGGATTAAACACCAGCTGCCTAACACTGCTCCTGCTAGCATCAGCTGGAGAGGTGTTTCCTGTGATTATGCCCAATACTGTTTTGGTATGGTGCCAAACATGGTTTGGCCCAATAACACATTCATTTTAGCAGTGCTTTGAGATCATTACTAAGAATAGCTGTCCTTTCTTAAAACAAAACAAAACTTAAACCAACCCTTTTTTCAGAATAACTCATCTTTCTTTTCCAAGAACATAAGAGACAGTTCAATTGTTAGACTGGGAAATGTCTGCATTTTTACACGTCATCACCTTAACTTTTTCATTTCTTGCAGCAAGACAAACTGCATCCCAAGCAATAGAGACTTAAAGACTTACATGTGGAGATGTACTATAAGTGAAATCTCCAACTTTAACATATATAACATGTATGTTCATTTAAACACTAGGCATGTGCCACAAATACAAAGGGGGGGGGGGGGGGGAGAGTGTTTGTGGTTGTTTTAGCTTAATAGGAGGCTCTTTATGCCTCTCTTTCACATCGTGCCATCAACAGAGGTTGAAAACAACCCCAGGGGGTTCATCTTACTCCATTCCATAAGATTTTGTCACTAAATGAAAAGCAGAAGGTGTATGGAAGGTAAATACAGATGTATGTGTCCACAGGAAGTAAAGGGAAGATGAAAACCAATAGGTAAGTGAGAGAAAGAAAAAACCTTTGAGCTAACGACAGCCAAGTAACACATGTTGCAGCTCACCGAGGATGGCTGAGAGAACGTGGGATGCACTTCAGCAAAAATAACTGCTGTATTAATACATACATAGTACATAATTGCATAACTGCTGTGATAAGACCATGATAGAGCACCTGTTCAGATAGTAGTAAGAAAGTCTCCATAACACATTACTGCAGTGAACAGCAAGCACACACAAGGATAAAGACTCCAACGCTAACTACTGTCCACAGAGATTGCCAGGTTCTTTGCAACTCAGCTTCAGGAGGTAAAAACATTGCTAATAACAGTTGCTAAAGATTTACAATAAAATGTCAATGGTGGTGTGGTTTAACCCAGCAGACAGCTAAACACCACACAGCCTTTTTCTCACTCCCTGCCCCCAGTGGGATGGGGGAGAGAATTGAGGGGGGGGAAAAAAAAAAGTAAAATTCATGGTTTGAGATAAAGACAGTTTAATAGGGCAGAAAAGGAAGAGAAAATAACAACAATAACAATGGTCAAAGAATATACAAAATACATGATGCAACTGCTCACCGCCTGCTGATCGATGCCCAGCCAGTCCCTGAGCAGCGATCGCTGCCCCCCCAGTCCCTGAGCAGCGATCGCTGCCCCCCAGCCAGCTCCCCCCAGTTTATATACTGAGCATGACATCATACAGTATTGCATAGCCCTTCGGCCAGTCTGGGTCAGCCCCCCTGGCTGTGCCCCCTCCCAGCTTCTTGTGCACCTGGCAGAGCATGGGAAGCTGAACAGTCCTTGACTGGTATGAACACTACTTAGCAACAACTAACACATCGGTATGTTGTCAACTTTATTCTCATCCTAAATCCAAAACACAGCACTGTACCAGCTACTAGAAAGAGAATTAACTCTATCCCAGCTGAAACCAGGACAAATGGAATAACTAACTTGAGGTTACTGCACAGAGGTACAACTGGGCGACTACCTGCGAAAGAAAATTTGTACAAGTAATAATCAGCAAGCATAATAAGCTTACTGTAGCAGAAAACCACTAATAAAAAAGCTTTTCTTCTAAGCTCTAATGGGAAGGCAAGAACAAAAAACAAACAAACAAAAATCTGTATTTCTCTGTTGTGCATAGTCTACTTTAAAAATAACATTCTGCACAGATCAAGTCAAACCTTTAAACATGACACAACCTGTGGTAACAGGTAACCTTTATAGAATACCAGGTTGGAAGGGACTTCAAGGATCACCTGGTCCAACCTTTCTCGGCAAAAGCATAGTCTAGGCAAGACAGCCCAGGACCCTGTCCAGCCAAACCTTAAAAGTGTCCAATGCTGGGGAATCCCCCACTTCCCTGGGGAGATTATTCCACTAGCTGATTGTTCTCATTGTGAAAAATTTTCCTCTTGTGTCCAAGTGGAATCTCCCTGGGAGTAACTTGTACCCATTAGCCCTGGTCTTTTCCACGTTGACTCCTTGTAAAAAGGGAGTCTCCATCTTCTTTGTAGCCACCCTTTAAATACTGGAACATGGTGATAAGGTCTCCCCTAAGCCTTCTTTTCTCAAGGCTGAACAAACCCAGTTCTCTCAGCCTTTCCTCATACGGCAGGCTTCCCAGTCCTTTCATCATCTTTGCAGCCCTTCTCTGGATGTTTTCCAGCCTGTCCACATCTTTTTTAATATAGCAGGGTCCAAAACTGAACACACTATTCCAGGTGTAGCCTGACAAGTGCCAAGTAGAGTGGGATAATGACTTCTTTATCTCTGCTGGTGATGCAACCCAGCATCCTGTTGGCTTTCTTTGCCGCAGCAGCACACTGTTCACTCCTATCGAGCTTCCTGTCCACCAGGACCCCCAGGTCCCTTTCCACAGAACTGCTCCCCAGCTGGGTAGATTCCAGCCTGTGCTGCACTCCTGGCTTATGTTTTCCCAGGTGCAAGACCTTACATTTGTCTGTCTTGAACTTCATAAGATTCTTGTTAGCCCAGTCTTCCAGCCTATCAAGGTCTTCCTGCAGGGTGCTTCTCTCTTCTGAAGTGTCCACTTCCCCATTCAGTTTGGTATCATTGGCAAACTTCATCAGGGTACACTTGATCCCATCATCCAGATCACTTATGAAGATATTAAACAGCGTTGGGCCCAATGTCGATCCCTGGCGGACCCCACTTGTGACGTGTTGCCAGTTTGAAAAGGAGTTATTTACAACCACCCTCCATGTGCGCTCTGTCAGCCAGTTCCCTGCCCACAGCACAGACCACTTGTCTAGACTGTAACACATCAGTTTCTCTAGGAGGAGGCTGTAGGAAACCGTATCAAAAGCCTTGGAGAAATCCAGGTAGGCAATGTCCACTGCTCGCCCCACATCAACTGAGCAGGTTACTTTGTCATAGAAGGCGATAAGGTTTGTCAGGCACGATTTGCCCTTGGTGAATCTGTGCTGTTTTTTCCCAATCACGTGCTTCATCTGAGTTGTGATAGCCCCCAGGAGGATTTGTTCCATAACTTTCCCAGTGACTGAAGTAAGACTGATGGGCCTATTATTTCCTGGATCCTCCTTTAAGCCGTTCTTGTAGATCGGGGTGACATTAGCCTTCTTCCAGTCTTCTGGGACATCCCCTGATCTCCTCGACATCTCAAAGATTATGTAGAGCGGCCGCACAGTGACATCAGCCAGCTCTCCTAACACCCTTGAGTGGATATTGTCAGGGCCCATTTTGTAGGGGTTAAGCTCCTGTAAAAAGTTCACATACCAACTCTTCCTTCACTGACAGTAGGTCTGTGTTTGCATCAACCCGGATTTTTGTTCCCAAGGCCTGGGGCCCCACAGTGCTGATAAAGACAGAGGTGAAGAAAATGTTGAGAACCTCTGCTTTTTCAGCGTTTTTGGTAACTAATTCACCTCTCCTGTTTAAGAGCAGGCCAATATTTTCCTTCTTTTTCTGCTTGTTGTTTATGTACCTGAAGAACCCTCTCTTGTTTTTGACATCTGGCTAATTTCTATTCCAGCTGAGCTTTTGCTTTTCCAACAGCATCTCTGCACGCCCTGGCAATGCCCTTGTAGTTCTCAACAGGTATTCATCTGCTTTTCCATCTCTGGTATGCTTCTCTCTTGGTTTTCAGCAGACTCAGAATCTTGCCACCAACTGGGCTTAATTGTACTTCCACGGTTGATTACCATACCAAAGATCACAAAAGGTCTGTAGGTGGTCACAAGAAAAGCTTACCAAAACAAGCTTTCTCATTCTAGCACTGCTTCTAAATCATGCCACAGAGTCGTTTCTTTGTCATCCACCCCCTCGCCTTCTCCCAGGAGAACAGCTTACAGGTACATTAGCCCTTTCAGAACATCAGAAGGTGGTCTCCTGTAACACTTCAAAACATTAGTAAAATTGATTTGGGAGGGTGAACTGACCTTACATTACATAAGGGGAGGGAATGGATGTGTCTACATGTCAAAATCCTTCAGCAACCCAAGAAGAAAAGCAAGAACCAGAAAATAATCATATTGAAAAACGGTCTTGCAAAGATATAGCTAATGGTATTATACAAGAAGCATTTAAGTGTAACTTAATTGTGCAAGAGGTAAAAATCATCACATTACAGCTCTTCTAGAAAGATTTGTTAAATACTATCTATACAAACCTGTGCAAGCACCTTTATGCAACCAAGGCAGATTAACGTGAGGAATTATCAAGAATAGTATCAGCTTCAGTGTGCAGTCAGGTCCATCTCTCATGGATAACACACAGCTGTGCGCGGACATAGACAACTATGACATATGGTGAAAATCCAACCATCTTTTTGGAATTAGCTAGTAACACCCCATGAGGAGAAGAGATAACGACTCAGATTAATGCCACTGAAGTTAATAAACTGGACCTCTACTTTGGCAGGGCAACAATATGACTTTACTTATCTTCATTAACTTTTTTAAATAATAAAGCTATAATAAGAAAGTCACTTTTGGATAACACAAAATACCTTTAATTAACTGAAATATCAATGCATATAACAGAAGCTTACTGTTGGGATATCCGAAGCTCAGGAAGCAAGTAAAGTTAACTGAATAATTAGCTTTCAAAACATAAGATAAATTACACTTGGCTCATGAGCTTGGTGTACAACTAAGATCAGGTTCTGCTTTTTATTTTCTTTTGCGAAATGTTTATGTTCAGTACACAGAAGAAAACAAAGTCCAAAGGACTCTTCAAGGGAAATGGGACTACCAGAAGGAAAGCAATTCTACTTCACCTGCCAGCTTCTTCAGCAGCATAAAATGAGTAAGACCAGAAGGAGATATTTATTTACCAGATGCATACCTGAAAGTGCAAAATAGAAAACTGTGTATCTAATACTACAATTAGGACACCTAAGTCATACTGTTCGCGGTAGGTACACCTTATTCATAATTTAGTTAATTCTGCTTTTGAATTCTCCATAGAAGGAAATAGCTAATTTTTTTTTATATTTCAAATCAAGCTTGACTAGCATGGGTTTGCTTAAGAGAAGGGACAAATGTAACTTTATTTAAATAATAAACCTTCAGCAGATGCTACAGAAACAGTAAAGATACCATACAGCTTCTGTTCATTAGCAGTGAATTTGATTGAAAACTGTGCTAAAGAAACAGAATATGCTTGATTTTTCTCCTCTCCAATGCTCCCTCCCTTCCATCTCCACTCTTACAACACTAAAATATTCAGTCCTACAGATACACCTTGGGACAGTCTGGAGCATTTGACCACTTCAAACTGAGGGATGAGGAATGTCTTTTTGCCACTGCTTCTTGTGAAAACAGCATCCATCCATGCCTGCTGGAGGAAACTATTCCCGAAAACTCAGCACTCACACCTGACCTTGAACCTTAGGAGGTGGGGGGGAGGGGGGGGGGGAAACCATTTGTTTCTAGTCCTAGTCCCTACAGCATAATTGGAGAGACAAACCCTACACGTACTCCCAAAGTTTACCTACCTTGCCTAGATTAGTCTTAAAAAGTAATGAACGTAAAGGCTGCTTTTAGCCAGGTATAAGGTCAAGCTCCTAAACAACTGGAAACAAGACTGGAAAGCAGAAACAAAGTCTTCAGCTCCATTACAGAATAAATTTGACAAATTGTTTGTTAAAAGGTCTACTATTCTCATCTTGATCCCCAACACGCATTCCAGTCATGTTAACCAGGGGATCTGTACAGGAAAATTCACATTCTGAATATTGCCCCCAAGAACTCTATGGACTCACACCTATGTAATTTAATATGAGAGTACCTCACTTGTCTACTATGGTTATGTTTACAACACGCCCGTAAGCAGACACTACTATGCTTATAGAGAGAGAAGTACCACACAAAGCCTAGAGCCCATTTCCTTCAGGGCATTTAGGCACATGCACTGACATTTTTCTCTCCAAAACCAGATTTTGGATAGAACACCAAAAATGTGAAAACATTTCTGAAGACCTGTTCCTGAATCGTGCAGGAAGATTCAAGCTTCCCTTATGGCAGGCACCTGGGTGGGATTTAGTCTGTAAGCACAGTGCCTAATGGCGTTTGAGACCCTTTATAATATCAAAGATATTTGCATAGACCAGTAGATGTGACACAGGTCCTATGAAATGTCCACATCCTCTGAAACAGTAGCTGGATACAAGGTGTAATTCTGTGAGGTTTTTAAATTGGCAACAGGTGTGTGTTCAAGCACCTGAATCACTTATCAGATTTACAGACATTAAACAAATGCCTCTAATACTGCATTATCTCCCAGTTATAAATAACTGGATGCTTATTATCCATTCAATACTATTATTATCCTTCATAATTAGCTCAGATTTCCTTCAAAATATGGCTTCAGTAGGCCTCAAGGTTGGAACTGAATCATTCTGAATCTGGAGCATCTCCCCCAAATGCTTTTGAAGGAAGCACAAACCATCCCTTTTGAGAAAAACATAACTTGTTTTAGCATTTAAGAAGGATCTCAAATGCAATAAAACAAAGACTAAGCCAGGTACACTAATCTTTAAGACCCTGCCTGTACACTATTACTTAAGTCACAAAGGAGAGGCTGTACAGATATGATTGCTCACCTACTTCTCATTAACCCATCCTGTAAGATTCCTGAAATAATTTTGGAAAAGTTTTTGAAAGAGGGTAGAGCCAAAATAAAAAAAGTATTATGGTAAAGTCTAGAAAATAGTTGTGTAACAGGCATATAAGAGGCACACATTTTATATCAGCTGCCATTATTTTTAAGACTACTGCATTCATAAGAGACAATAAACAGGACATGTAATATAAGCGTCCCTGAAGCACGAAGCTTCCTCCCAGACCTAGGGACTGCGTGGCCATGCAGCTAATGCACCCCTGTACGAACACGGGAGGCAGTACCAGTAGCCTTAGGAACCCAAAGCAGCAAACACTCTGTAACACCTCTAGTCAACCACATTGTTGCATATATATGTATGGTGTCACAAGTGATTTTTACAAACTGATCTGAAAGAAAAGAAAGTGAAGTCTTCTGTGTATGTGGACAAGTCCAGCTATATCACTGGCAAAACTCTTATAGACTTGGAAAATATATTTCTGAGATTCATATGACAATAGCCAAGTTAACCATGGGAGAATGTCTTTGAAGTTGTAATATTGACTGGATGAGTTGTGTTGTTATTAGCACTGCCAAAATCAGAATCAAGGATTCATTAATTGGCTAAATAAGTGTCTCTGGTACTTTATGACATTACTATTTTATACTTTGCTGAATTCATAATCAAAAACTATGTCCAAAAATTGCACTGACTTGTAAGTAAAACGGCAGATGTCATGAGCATCATCAGAAGTGGATAACAAAATTCATCAAAATCTTTTTCACAGAAAAGTCATTGGCAATGCTCACGTCACCTGGAAAAACAGGATGTCAGTTCTGAATTAACTGTCTTACCAAACATCAAGAGTCCATCTTGAGGACTTCTTTAGTAATTACGGTTAATAAAATCATTGCATCTAGCAGACGAGGCACAGTAGCTGTATAAGCACAGTACAACCTAAGGCAAGATTCACATTTAGTCTTAAAGAACAATTGTTCTATGAAAGCACTGAAGCAGGATTTCTCATTTAGAGAAAATATTAAATTTTTTTGTGTTCAGCAATTTCATCAATAAAACTGGTAATAATACAGGTAATGCTGGCAATCTGAAACAAAAAAATCTGCAAGTACTTAATAAACTACAGAATTATTTTTCAGAACAGAAATATGCAGAGTTTTAGACCACTTAAGAAAGAAGCTGTAGATTCTACAGTTTTCTACAAGAAAACTAATTTAATTGTCATGTACTAAAAACATGGAACTGCCCTTCAAAATAAACAAGGGTTCTAGCCAACTTCAGCTATCACTAAATGGAAGGGTCCCAAAACTACCAGCTATAAATAAGCTCATCCTATTTCCGGCAACTTTTGCAAGAGTCAGAATTTTTATCAATGGCTGAAATAAATAATACAGACATATGTAGAAAATGACCCATTACACAGAAATAAGAACAACCAGTTGCCATTGTCCACGCAAATGCATCCATTTCATTAAAATAATGCAAGTGTATTGTGTAATTTTAAGTGTTTGCTATATTTAGCAACATTTCGGTTTATTGCATTCGTTTAATTTTCATATTAATGTTTGTAATATTTTCTAAAAAATGTCCTCACCCTTTTTCTACTATTCAGTACCTTGTTTGAAACCTGTCATAGTTTTTGAGTAGGGAAGGAGTCAGAAAGTCACGACAGAGTTTGAGGAAAGCTGTCTAGTTAATAACATCTGTGAACACTCGAGGCAATTGAGATTATTTAAGTACGGGAAGCCTTCTGACTGACATCAATGAAATCTCTCATCAGGACATTATGATTATGTGCACACTCCATTGCAAACATATAGTAAATATCTTCCCAATAATACACAGCAATTTAGAGCTGAAAGCTGTGCATTTTATCCAAAATTCATCTCTCTAAAGAGTGTTTCAATTCTGAATATACTAAGATGACGCTAATAAAATGTCACAGATAAGCATCCCCTAAATATTAGTTACTAGGCTGCTGCATTTCAGTCCTGTATCAATACATTAAATACACATATTTAAACTCTGCTAAGTTGGCGTAGGTTTTAGCATTATGCTATTCCCCAATCTTTCTAACGTTATTCCTAAAAGTCTCCATCAGCTTTTCTTAGCAATGTGGTGGTACCAAACTGCCAAAGACACTCAGTCCCCAGTAACTCCTGATTTCCTGAGAAACATCATGATTTAAGAACACACAGAACTTCGTGCTTTTTAACAAAACTCTCTAGGAACACAAAATAACCAAGATAACTTTTCCCAAATCCCCAAACTGTAAGGCACACACAAACCATAGAGATCTATACAACACAAAACAGATAAATTCTAGCAATTTTTTTTTTTTCTGACCACACTTTGGCATTTTGAGGAGGTATCGATCACTGGATAGCTTATTCCTGCTTTCTGCATAAAACAGCTAAAAAGAAATCCTGACATGCCTTCTCTTTCAAAGTGACTTCTAGCTAGTCTTCTAAGTCAGATGACTTGCCAATCTCTGCCAATGACCAATGTCTTCCATTAAGACAACTATTTATTTGTTAGCACTATGCTACCCCTCAGTCTTTCTAACATTCCTCCTAAACGTCTCTGTCAGCTTATTTAAATACTTTTCCAAAGGTATGTCCACATGAATGAACCTCTCACAGTCTACTAGCCCTCTCTTATTGGATCCACATCACGACTCACTGAAGGTTCAGTCCAGCTCATCAGTTAAAAAAGTGAAAGTTTGTATTTCCTATCAGAAAAGCAAACAGGCATTCAAAACAGAGCTCCCTGTTTGATATAACATGGTCAAATACTGAAGTGCAGGGAAGATGCATACAGGTTCCCAAAACTCAACCTATCAAGACAAGCTTTTCCAGTTGAGGAAGAGCTGAAAGCACAGTCCAAACCACCCTGGTCTTCCACGTACCTTTCCGGGTGCCACCCTCTTCAGACCTTCCTCCTACTGCCTGGAGGCAACACTACCTCCTCCCCTGCAAAGAGAGTTGTAAAGAAACCCAAGATTGTAACAGACGTACCAGAAGCTGTCCCAAAGCAGACAACTGTCCACTTTCAATTTGGCTTAAATATAAATTATTCTAATCTGTTATTTAATGTTGATAGGATGTAGGGAAAAAAACAGCCTAAATTTCAGCCTAAACATTTATGAAAAAAAATGCAAGGAGCACCTTTTCAAGTATACCCCTAAAGCCTGAAAACATGCATACTTCTTTTCAAGCTAGGCCCTTCTACCGAGGAAAAAAAAAAGTTAATTAAAAACACATTTAAACAACACTCAACTATTGAATAGACACATAGTCCCATAAAGTAATATTATTAGAGACAGAGTCCCTTGTCTTCTCTTCAGAGCTTACATGCCACACAGGCACTTCAAATAGCACATCAGCTATTTGATGACCAGCAAATAACAGCTTCCTAATTGGTAATTTATTATTATTACAGTTTAGAATTAGAACTTTAAAAAAAGAAAGTAGTGCTGTATTCCTGTAATATTACAATGCGTGCAAACTAGAATCAAAACTAACAGCTGCTGCCCACCCTTCCTGAGCTGACCGCCTATAGTGTTGGCAATATGTGCAAGAGGATACTTCAAGAAAGACACCTATATGGTTTCCTACAGTGAGGAAACCCCTAACCATCTTTTTCACAAAGCTTGTAAACATCAGAAATGTGTGCTTATTCCATGAGAAAATGGGGAGGAGAACAAAAATTGAGGCATAATGTTATTGTTCTTGGCTGATATAATGAAAATAGCCCCATTATATCTCTAGTAATCTGATGACATTAAAGCAGGATTTCTTCCAGTTGTGCAATTTTTTAAATGGTTACATTTTTAGAAATGTAGTCATATTCTGTTAGAGTATATGTAAAATTTCTTAAAACATGTTTTAGAAAAATTGTATTGTAAGCTAAGAAATATGCACATATTAGTCAAGATTCTCCTATTTAACAATTCAAAGCCTTTGAACAAGTATCATGAGCATTTAGCACGGCAGATAAAAAACTGTTCAGATTTATAGAATTGACTTTTAAAGGCTCTCCATAAACAAAAATGCTACACTAACAAGAAAATTATATAACCAAGCATTCGATTTATATTCATGCTTCAGAGGCAACACAGCTCTATACCATGCGATGTCATGCTCAGTAGTAAAAACTCAGGAAAAGGTGAAAAGGTGAAACAAGGAGGCAAGACATCCATGTTTATGGTGTTTGTCTTCCCAAGCAACTGTTATACATCTCCTGTTTTCTCCCCATCTCACAGCAGAAGGGAATGAGTGAGAGGCTGGGTGGGCGTTCGGCTGCCAGCCGGGGTCAACTCACCATAAATAATAAACTTCTTGAAAGAAATGGAAGAAAGGACTTTCAGAGATCCGCTTTATTCTTCCCCAATCTTTCAAGGAGAGGACAAATTGTTCCCCCTTAGAGCAGCAGCTAAGAATAATGCCTTCACATTTCTCAAACAAATTAATCAGAATCCAGTTTCCAAATACAGACTCACTAAGCAACTCAGTTCAGCAGTCTTCGCCAGTTTCAAAGAAAGGAGTTATTGATATATTTATAAATGTTTCTGTCTATGTTTTAAGAAATATTTGAACACATGCAAGTAAGTCACTACTGTACAAACTCATCTACTTATTCTCACAACCTCCTCAGAATCTGATTTACAACTGGTAAACTGAAGGTTATGCCAGAAATCACCCGATAAATGTTTCAATCACCAACCTATCATTCCATAATCATCTAGTCTTACTGTATGACCAGCTTATGATGAAGATTCAGGCCTATAATATCAGATTCAGTTTATTTTTCAGGCCAAACTTCCAACATGCCTTTGGGCAAGCAAGAGTAACAGATGACTCAGAATAAATACATGCCATAGAACGAATGATGGACAAGTCTAGGGAGGTGTATAATCCATACCCCTAAGCTACGACCCTAAACTCAGCATACAACAAAAGGGGAGAGCTAGCAACCTTTCCCTCCCTAAAATACCAGTTAGGTAAAACATTCTCCACCTTCCTGTTAATGATACTCTTCTCTAGGATCAACAAGATTTCACAAGCCAGAAAAAGAACATGAGTTTTAATTCACATCTCAGAGACGTGCCCAGCTAGAGGCCAGCCACCAAACTCTAGTCTACACATGAATGTACTGAACAAAACACAGAAAACACCAACTGCCCTTTCAGCAAGGACAAACTGGTAAATGCCTAAGCAGTCCATCATAGCCACTGTAGCCTAATTAAGTCTTTCTTGGTTTCTCCTTAGCCTAATGAATTTTCAATAAACTATACAAAGTTGTGTACAACTTCAAGAGGAATATTCTATACCAAATGACTAGAATAACCTCAAGGAACACAGGGCATAGGCAGCTTTCATACCACTGGTTAATTCAATGAGCACTGTTACCACAGAACCAGAGCGCGCTGCTGCTACTTCCTTCAATCACATTTTTAGGTGTCTGCACAAAGCGTTGGGGTAGGTTGACCCTAGCCAGCAGCCAAGCAGCCACACAGCTGCTTGTTCACCCATCACAGTGGGACAGGGGAGAAAATAGAAAGAACAAAAGTAAGAAAACTTACAGGTTGAGATATAGACAGGTTAACAGAGGAAGGAAAGGAAAAAAAAAAACCAAACACGAGTGAAAGAAAGGAAATCACCCACCACATCCCACAGGCTGACCAACATCCCATCAATCTCCAAACAACAGACACCTTGGAAGCAAAAAAACCCTTTTTTCTTCCTCTACCTCAGTTTTTATTTCTGAGCATGACAACACATAGTATGGAATATCCCTGTGGCCAATTCAGGTCAGCTGTCCCAGCTGTGTCCCCTCTTGCCCAACCCCAGCCTACTCGCTGGGCAGGCAGGTGGGAAAAAGAAAGCCTTGATGCTAGGCAAGCACCGCTCAGCAACAGTCAAAACACTGGGGGTGTTATCAGCACTGCTTTAGCCACAAATCTAAAGCACTACGGCTATGATGAAAGTTAACTCCTAAACGCAGTACAAGAACGTACTTGCATTGCTTTGTGCAAACAGAGGCGATCAAATTCCTCAGAGAGAGAGATGAGGACAAAGAATGCCCTGACTGTAGATCCCCATAGGGACTGTGCTTGCAGTAAACATGAAATTGCTTATTTCTGTGATGTGATGAGGTGTTTAAAAAAAGCAAGACTGGGTAAATACAGAATGACTGACTATTGTTCATAACGTAAGAATAAGGAGGTACATGATAAAACTGAATATTAAGGTGAAAACAATACCAAATGGAACGCCTTTCCTATGTAAAATATAATTAAATCTGGGAATTCATTGCCACAAGATGCCAAAAAGACTAGAAGTTCAAGCATGCTCAAAAAAGAATTAGATGAATTAATGGAAGTCAGATACCTTGGTAGTTACTGAACTCAATAGCTTAGAGGCAGATCATCAGTTATTTAAATTATTGACTACTGAAAGGTAATACAAAAGGGAAAGCATCACTGTATTTGTTTTCCAATTTATTTTTTTCAGTACATTGCCTAAGCACCTGGTACTGGCCACTACAGGAGAGAGACACTAGACAAATGTTTTGTTTGAAAACAGAGCTACAGGGTGAGATGACAACAGAGATGCTGAGGATTACAATTTGGGATTTAGAAGCCTCATGTCTCTAAATCTGCTTGTGGGTCCAACCCTTGTTTCCTTCTCTTTTTAGTTCACACATCAGCTGTCATATTTCTAACAAATGTCCAACTACAAATAGGTCATTTGTTAAACTGTTTTCATTAGATAAGTTTGTCCAAACTAGAGAGTAGATTTTGTTTTTTTCTTTTTTCTCCAAACATTAAAGCATAATTCGGTTTAAAAAAATGCATGGGCTGGAAAGTGCTCAACACCAAATTCAACAATTGTTAATAAAAACAATTTAACAGGAAAACATTAAGCTGTTATTTGGAGTAATGAGGACTTCCAAGAAATTTTGTAGGGGGAAAAAGAAACCTGTTCATTACTGAAAACACTAATATGAGCTAGAATTAATCACACATTTAACAGCTTCCAAATAAACTTTACATTATAATTATCCAGCAAAAGACAACATATGCCTTTCCTTCCCCCAACCACCTCCCCATCCCCACAGCAGCTCCTATGACTATATAAGAGGAATGAAACATGCAAGAAGAACATGGACCAGCCTGAGCACAGTTCAGTATTTATAAGGGATAACTTTTTTCAGAGAAAGAGTTGTAGTTTAACAAGAATCTGAAGAAATACACACTGGTACTTTATGAAGGATGAATTTTCTAAGTTATCCATAAAAAAAGATTTTTCAACTCTAAATGTTCTTGCTGACAATAGAATTAAGACTACACTCACTAAATCTGTAAATAATATTGAGATGCAAGGGACTGCAACTATTTTAGGGGCCAAATTACAATTTACAATTATCTTCAAAGAACGATATCCAACCCGCATAGTAAAACATACTACTTTAAAGCAAGAGTAAGAAACCCTAAAAAGAGGACGCCAAGAAACAACACATTAGTTGCAGTTTTGCAGAAACACATCTACAGACTACAGCAAGTGACAATCATGTCATTTGTCATGCTGGAAACATGGAAAGACAGGAAACATTAATATTTAAAGACAAGAGGGAGGCCTTAAAATATACCAAGCTGTCCTTCCACTAGTCAGTACAGACTCCATTGGAGTACTGTTGTCTTTGTTGCACACCCTGTCTCTAGAAAGACACACACCAGTTTAGAAGGATGCAGTGGAGGATAACAAAAATGACCAGCAATGTAGAAGACATTACTTACTAGGAAAGACACAACAAACTCAGGCTGGATAGGTTATTGGGAGGAGAAACATGTTGATATATTTCAAATACACACGTCAGCTGCAGAAAGGAAGGAACAAGAAAACAAAGGGGTGAAAAAGAGCAACGCGCGCTCCTCTTAATTTTAAAAACAGAAAACCTACCTAAGTATCACTTCAGGTTTAGCTTCAAACAAAGCTCCATGAACACAGAACTGCCAGAACAAAATATTGTCATCTGACAACTTCTTACCTTCTCTCTGATTCAATGGAACTAGTGATCTCACCTTTTCCAAAGGCCAAGCTAGCCTTAAGAGAAAACTGAGGAGGTCTAATATTAAAACTAATTTATACAATACATAAAAGCCCTAGCTGGGAGTTGGTCAGTGTTCCGATATAAATGGGAAGAGTTCCTCCAAATATCTACACACCTAATTCCAGGATGAAGCAAGTTTACTCTATCACACCCAAAAGCAAGTCAGATCCAAACGAAAGGTATTTTATTACAGCACCTGCTGAAAAGCAGTGGGTATTTACTTATACTCAGCACCTCACTGATATAATTTATATGGTCTTCAGATGAAAGCCAGCTTGCACCTGAACTGACAGTCGGTTTGCTTTTCTTCCTCCTAAGGATTTATCTCTGCAACCTATCATGTGGACATACGTAACCCTTGTTGCATCTTCTCTGGAACTTCTAGTATCTTTTTTACTCACTGACTAAAGTCTGTGCTCAAGACAGTAACTAAGCTTGACTATCAGATCTCTTCTCTGCAAAAGTGATTACTGGTTCCATTTCAATAGTACTATTTCACAGTCAATCCTTTAAAAAGCCTGAAGAGGCTTTTTAAGGGGTCTATAAAAATGTTAGTATATTAAAACCAACAAAATCTAAATTCAGAACTCATAAAAGCTTTTAAATAAAGGTATTTGAATTCCAGCACCATACACTCTCTCCTGAAGCACCTGAAGGGTACGCCTTAGGACACTAGAGATCATCACGCATTTTACAGCGAAGCTCCCAGCTTACCATTGCCAACCAAAATGAAGCAAGTAGTACTCGAAAGGGAAAAATACCCCACGTGACGACGTGCTGGTTTTTCACTCTTCATTTCTAGTTCTCTACATTTATTAATACCAGTAGTAAGTACTGAAAGTATCCAGGCCCGTTCAACACCTGTGCCGTTTCCCCCTTGACAACACTCCTGTTATCCCTGCTTCAATAAACACACTGAGGCCAAGACCAGAAACAGAACGCGAGGAGAACAGCACCCGGCCTTTATTAGCGATCCTCTGTCACCCGCCGAGGTGCGCGCTGGGACTCGGGCACACGCGTCCAGGCGGCAGGCCCCGGCCCCGCTGCCGGCCCAGGGCACCCTGCCCGCCCGCCGCGGCTGGCCCCGCCGCCGGGCCCCCGCCGGGAGGCGGGCCGGGGGGGGGAGGCAAGGCCTGGCACCGGCCAGCGGCCTCGCTGCCCCGAAACAGCCGGGTCCCGCCGGCCGCCCGGCGCGGCCCTCCTCCGCTCGCCTTCCCTCCCCCAAGAGCGGCGGGCAGAAGCCCGCGCACCGGCGGGAGGACGCGCATCGCCGCCGGGGCAGGCTGGGCCGGGCGGTCCCACTCCTCACCGAGGGGGCCAGGCCGCGGCGGAGAGCAACGTTCGGCCCGTCTGCCGGAGCGCGGCGAGCTCCGGCCGCCACCGAGGCCCGCTGCCCGCCGCCGCCAACAGCCCCCACGCCGCCCGCCCGCCCGCCTCACGCAGCCGCCCGACCCCCGCCCGCCCGAGCCCGCCGCGCACCTGCCTTCCGGCCTGCCGGTTCCGCTGCCGCAAAGAGCCGGCGCGGCGCGACAATGCCGTAAAGTGAGCAGGCGGGGCGAGGAGAACCATGGCGCGGGCTGTGAGTGGCCGTGCCCGTTGCTGTGCCCCGGCCCAGCCCGGCCTACACATCTGCCTCGCCGGGCTCTCCACCGTCGTGCCTGTGCCCCCCGCCCTCCTCCTTGCTTCTCCGCGCCGTGGAAAGCTGGCGACGTGCACAGGCCTACCCTGGCTACAGGCCGCACCTCCACTCCTCCCCTCCCGCGCTAGCGGCGTCCGCTGCCTTTTCTGTGTAGAAAAACGCGTCTGGCCGAAGTAGGGTGGCTGCTGTGCCGCCAGCTGCACCCGCCCGCACCGGTCGTTCCCTGCGTGATCAAATACGCCGTGGGGGCAGCTGCCGGCAGCATTTCTGCTCCCGCGTCAGTGCCTCGGCTGTCGCGGCCGTGGGTTTCCCTGGCTTCCAGCCCTCAATGCTCCTCACCGGCTTGTCCGTAGTAAAATGACGCTAAAGACCAAGTTGTGCGGAGAGAGGGGGAAATAAAAATGAGCAATGTCTGATAATTTTAGGGCAAAACCAAGTTGCAAGGAAAAAAATGCTCTAGAGTGCTTGGGTGTCTGTACACAAATACATCTGGACTCTAAGAGGCCTCCAACTGGAAAACTGCTAGCATTCAGATGATTTATTTCTGACCTCTGCTTTCTCAAATGTGTTGTCTTGTGCTCTGTCTTGCAAAGCATGTGACAGCACTGTCTTCTCAGATCACTGAACTGCTTTCATCTCTGCAATTCTAGCAAGTATTCTGCTCATATAAAAGAAGGCTAGCACTCATGCATGTATGTGCCTGTGCGTATATTTCTACAGTTGGAGATGTTCAAAAACGCACTCCCAGGAAAACAGTAACATATTCCATCCCTTGCTAAAAAGAAGGAAACATACACAGTTTAGAGGAATCGTAAAGCATGTGTATCTTGGGTTTGGTAGATAACCATGTGGAACTGGTTACGTTTCTAGACCACTTATCCTTAGAGTGTTTGACTAGTGTATACACTGGAAATCCTGAATTTTTGCCACTTCTATTCAGTCATCATGTTACTAAAAATCTTCGTAGTGGACTAGCAAAGAGTACTATAATTAAGCTTCTGTAACTTGATGCTAGATGCTTTGGGATTTCAATTTTTGTAGCATAATTTTACAACCATATTCTCAAAGCGAATGTGAATGTTTTGTAAATACAGTCTTTTGTATTTCTAGTGCATGGATCTGTCAGGCAAAGTTAAATGTAATTAAAAAATAAAAAGTAATTAAAATTACTCTTCACTTTCTAAGGAATGTTTTTATATTCTTTCTGAGCACAAATTTTTAATGGAGAGTAAGGACTAGTCATTGGCATATTGCTTCCCTTAAGGCAGGAGGAAATTCCGTTACAGACTTGTGAGTCAAAGCTGTCACTTAACAAATACTACAGTTCTACCCTTCCTTCCTGAATTCTTGAAACATGTACGTCACATAAAAGTAAGTTTCCAGCCTAACCAAACCAAGACTTTTTTTCTTATCATAGAGGAGAGACTGAGGCAATACTGAGGCAATGTGTATACTTCCATTTGTAGACAAAAATTAGTATAATTTGAATGTTTTCTAATAGATAAACAGCAATACAGGGATACTTAATAATGAAGAGGTTTTTTTTTTAAGAGACATTCAGTATGAATTCTACAAAGCTAGGCTTTGCAAGGAATAACTTGGCTTTGCAAGGCCGTGGATCTCGTAAGATCACAGGCTTTGTAGCTTTGTCTGTGTTGCACTCAAAATCTTGTTTATGGGCAAAAGATAACTTGCCATATTTAGGACCAAGAATTGCCTTTCAGCCCAATTAATGTTTTAACAGTCTAACAGTCCAAGTTATCTCTTTGAGAAAATTCTCTGTTTTATAATGCAGTTAAAATCTTCCTAGTATCTACCCTTTTCTTTTGCGTTATGGTCACCTTTCAAATGTTCCGTTGGATCCTGAGGGAGATGTCTGTCGCTCTCAAGGAGAGTGCAGGAGGGGCTTACAAGATGTCAGCATCATGAGGTCTTCCCTCAGGATAATGTTCCTGTTGGGGGGTTTCTTCTTTTTGCCAGGAGGAGCACAATGTTCCTGCTTTCTTCCTCCCATCTGGTAACCCGATTGTGTTTGTTTTTATATGTTTTCTTAACGCAACCTGCTTCCTTATCATTGGCTCCCAGCTCAAGTCTGAGAGTTGCCCTGCAGCCTTCCCAGCCTCAGTTGACAGAAATGGCTATCATTTTGTGCAAACTGACGGCCTTACTTTGTCAGACCACTAGCATGTGTGGTAACACACCATGCCACTTGACCACTAGGCAACTGTTAAAGGAAGCTAAAACCAACTCAGCCTGAGACAAGCCAAGACAAATTCTGAGACCCTGCATTGTCAGGTCAATACAAAGCCTGAGGTCTTCTGCTAATGAAAAAAAAAAATCACATTTACTGGGTTGCGTTTGTTTCCTCGTCTTGGAAAATGTTGAAACTTTACATTTTGTAGCTCTTCAGGTTTTTTTGACATTCACTTCCCAGCAGACATTAAGAATATACGACAGCCTTACTATGGCCCAGCTTTCAAAGACCTTAAACGAACAAATGGTTGTACATACTAACCTACTACTGTTCCAAATTTTAAATAATTTTTGAAGCAAGTTTTTTAACTAAGTGGCCTATGTCCTCAGTTGTATTAACACTGAATGTATGTGTAAGGTGATGTTTTACAATAAAGATATTATTTGCTAGATTTTTAGTGGACCAGAAATGCCAGACATTGCATGGAATTAATTTTATCAAATGCAGATGACTTAACATAGACTTACCTCAGGAAGAAAATTCTGATTTTCTTCAGTATATATTAATTTTTTTTTGGAACACATATGATGTATAAAAGTGATAAAAAAAATATTCGTAAAGAGGACTTTGTCTTAAAAATTTTACATTCCTGCTATAAAGAAATCTATGTCTGTGCTCGTCTTCTGCATTTGCTTAAGAATCAGTGGAAGCACACAGTTTAGGGTGTCCATCTCACCCTAAAATCAGATGAATCATACTGTAAGAGTGCCAGTGCTTCTCCATTATCGGTAAAGGGGACATAAAATGACCAGCTCACATGTAGATGTGTATATATTAATGTAATGTCTAAAGTTAGCTAAAAGGAGATACACAAGGTGAGTACAATTTCACTCTATTTATGGACTAAGATGGACAGAAATGTAAATTATGAGATAAACTTAAGAGGAATTTGCTCCTAAGGAAAAAAAAAAATTCTTCTTATTTTTTCTGACATCATTTGTTTGATGTCCACACCTTACATCATCCTTTGTTTATTCTCTGTTGTATAGTGTACATATATATATGTATATATATGCCAGATCTTTCGCAGCACTTCAATATTCTTTAATATCTAAATCTGCAGTACGCTATGTCTTGTCCTTTGTTTGACTGTTATGCCTTTTGCAGGTCTGATAAAAAGGTGTAAAAAAGTTTCTTCCTGTCTTTTGCATCAGATCCTTCCAGCATAGCCATGTGAGTTCTAACTCAAATTTTAGGAAAAGGGTTCAGTGAAGCAGGCCCAAAATTGTAGAATCTGGGAAGCAAGAAATGTATCTATCTGATTTTAGGTTTGCTAAGTAGCATGCAAGTTTACATGAGTGAATTCACTACTGTATTTCTCATTTTATGTGTTTCTTAACCAAGCAATATTGCATTCAGGGTTAAACAAGGGTTTTTCACATGGAGAACAGTGGGTACTTACAAGACCTGATCCCTAGTTTATGGTCACTGTAAGTACTGCCAGCTGGTGACATTATTATCTGCAAATGCATTGTAATTGATGGGCTATTGAATTGACTTTTTTCTTTCTTTTTAACAACTAAAAACTAATGCTAATATGTGAACCATGAATTTCACAGTTACTTGAAGTGTACTTCAGAAAAGAAATGGGCTAGTAATTAGAATTACCTTGTCTTTACTTTGACAACAGAAAATTTATTAAATCACT
Organism: Nipponia nippon; assembly: GCF_047370975.1. NCBI lineage: Eukaryota > Metazoa > Chordata > Aves > Pelecaniformes > Threskiornithidae > Nipponia > Nipponia nippon. The sequence continues at coordinate 80,289,105 of NW_028262358.1, read as the reverse complement.
GTGTTCAAAAAAATTCAACAAATTCAGCCTCTGTTGAAGTTGTAAGACGAACCTGACAGACATCATTGACTCACTGTTGATCTCTGCTGTGATGAGAGTATCAAGCATTCAAAACTAAACTGCTCTCTGCAGATGCCTCTGTTACCAACACTGGGAGAAGAATTTTAAATCAATGTTATTATGTGAGGATAATGCAGCTTCCTCAGAAAACATCCAAAATCTCTATTGCCCATGATTACAAAGTAATCATATTGTGCATGGCCACAACTGCAATGCTAGCAAAAGTCAGCGCATCGGAGATGCTGTCATTCAAATGAACTATGATTCTTTACAGTCATCGTGTTCCCATGGCTTTTAATGCTTTCTTTAAAAGTTGCACAGATATTGTAAGTGGTCTGCAAGTTCTTGAAACTTTATATGCAGTGTATCGTAAGAAAATACTGCTGAAGAAGACACGCATAAGAAAATATGTAGCCACTGCTGCATAAAAATTCGTAATTCAAATTTGTTCTTGGAGACCTGAGCCTTTTTTAATGTAATGCGGGCTACACAAAGGAGATATATCATCTCCATTATTACTGGTTCTTCTGCATTGCTTTCTGACTTCAATCTATTCATATTATCTTCTACTGGATATGAATGTACCTAGGTTTAATGCCCAGTTGCTCTTCTTTAACATAGTGATTTTTCAGAGCAACCTTCTATTTTGTCCAGGATTTTCAGGTTAATTAATCAGCGTGATATTCTTTCTGTGCTGGCGAATATCAGTGTAGCTAGAATGGAAAATAGGTTTCTTATCAGTCTCCATTTATGATTATCTGTAATTTCTTAAATTTATTTAAAAGTGCAACAGCATTAATTGCTTCACAGGTATTGATAAAGAGTATAGAAACATATCACACATTCTCATAATTTAACAGGATTCTGGAGTGGTAGGGGACAAGTTTTCTTTCAGTTGTTGAGCCTAAACTTAAACAGTTCTAAATTTCCTAGTAGTTCCCACTGCTACAATTTTTTTTTAATGCTAATGGAGTTAATCATCTCATCATGAATGACTTTCCATATATAACAGTTGAATAAGGAATGCATTATTATTTTGCTTTTTTTTATTTCAGAAAACTATAACCTTTTATTTGCCTTTTAAAATAAATACATCAGAATCTAATAGAAAATTTATATTATTATATCCAACAAGGAGCCTGAACTTCAAAAACATAAAAAATATTTTAAAAGATTTACCAGTATTGACTGGGAGAATTATTTTTAAGGGTCTTCTTTAGCCATAGTGTTTCCCTACCTCAGTCATGCGTCTAGTCGGATCCATGCTTGCATAATTACAAGATGACTGCACTATGTGTCATGTTTCGTGAATTTGCATTGACATGTTTGCCGGCTCTGTATCAAAGGAGAATGAAAAAAGAAAGTAACACAAATGGAAACATTGTTTCATTCTGAACATGAAACAAACAAGTAACATTTCTTTTGTGAAAATCACCATATGCAACTGTTTAAAGATAGAATAGAAAAGAACAGAATAGGATAGGATAGGATAGGATAGGATAGGATAGGATAGAACAGAATCATAGAATCATTTAGGTTGGAAAAGACCCTTAAGATCATGAAGTCCAACCATTAACCTAACACTGCCAAGTCCACCACTAAACCATGTCCCTAAGCACCACGTCTACCCGTCTTTTAAATACCTCCAGGGATGGGGACTCAAACACTTCCCTGGGCAGCCTGTTCCAATGCCCAACTACCCTTTTGGTGAAGAAGTTTTTCCTAATATCCAACTTAAACCTCCCCTGGTGCAACTTGAGGCGATTTCCTCTTGTCCTATCGCTTGTTACTTGGGAAAAGAGACCGACCCCCACCTCGCTGCAACCTCCTTTCAGGTAGTTGTAGAGAGCAATAAGGTCTCCCCTCAGCCTCTGTTTCTTGAGGCTAAATAACCCCAGCTCCCTCAGCCGCTCCTCATAAGACTTGTGCTCTATACCCTTCACCAGCTTCCTTGCCCTTCTTTGGACACAGATATAGAATAGAAGAATAGAATAGAATAGAATAGAATAGAATAGAATAGAATAGAATAGAATAGAATAGAATAGAATAGAATAGAATAGTTCAGTTGGAAGGGACCTGCAACGATCATCTAGTCCAACTGCCTGACCAATTCTGGGCTGACCAAAAGTTAAAGCATGTTGTTAAGGGCATTGTCCAAATGACAGGCATGGGGCATTGACCACCTCTCTAGAAAGCCTGTTTCAGTGTTTGACCACCCTCTGTCTGAACCTCCCCTGGCGCAGCTTTGAACCATTCCCGCACGTCCTATCACTGGATACCAGGGAGAAGAGATTGGCACCTCCCTCTCCACTTCTGCTCCTCAGGAAGCTGTAGAGAGCAATGAGGTCGCCCCTCAGCCTCCTTTTCTCCAAACTAGACAAGCCCAAAGTCCTCAGGCACTCCTCATAGGACATTCCTTCCAGTCCTGTCACCAGTTTTGTTGCCCTCCTCTGGACGTGTTCAAGGACCTTCATATCATTTTTAAATTGTGGGGCCCCGAACTGCACGCGGTATTCAAGATGAAACCACATCAACCCTGAATACAGCGGGATAATCACCTCTTTTGACTGACTGGTTATGCTGTGTTTGATGCACCCCAGATGCGGTTTGCCCTCTTGGCTGCCAGGGCTGACTCATATTGAGCCTGCTGCTGACCAGCACTCTCAGATCCCTTTCTGCAGGTGTGCTCTCCAGCCACTCCTCTCCCAATTTATACTTACATTAATAGATAGAGTAAAACTTTGTAAGAAAATTACAATTGATATTTGAAGCAGCCGAGTTGTTGCCAGGTTTTAGTCTTGGTGAGGGATATTCACAGGTTTGAGAACTCCTAACTTACCTAAGGGTTAATACGGCAGTATCTTGCCAGAGAGAGATGATCTGTTGGATAATGTTTTGCATAAACAGTCATGAAGTATAGAACTATTAAAAGCAGTTAAGCCCAGGGAGAAGGCTGGAACTGAATCCTGTTTCATAATTTGTTAATTTATTTTTTTAAATTATTTATAACATAAGAACTATGTGTGTGGTCAGGAATGGGCGCTGCTCAGAAATACAAACCAGAAAGAAATTATGTTGGTCTGAGGTATATATATGATATCCTATTTCTTGTTTCTTTCTCATTCTTTTGTTGGTTATTTTGAGAGACTGCACATTAAAATAATTCTTTTGTATACATAATTTCAGTGTGGTGTTGAAGTGAACTGAGCTGAAATCTTGAATCATCATGGTCAACAGGCTGCACTTCACACCCATTTAGGCTGATACTGATTGCTAATACTGTAGAGCCAGATTTGAAACCTGGTGGGCAGACCTTGCCTGTCATCTTATGTTTTCTTTGATCTTTCTTCATATTTCTATATGCCCTGATGGCACGTATAAAAAATGGTAGAACTGGTTCTCCATCTCAAGTATACTACTGCAGTGATTCACACTATTTATATTTCCTTTAGTAAGTTTGTCAAAGAAGAGCAGCTGAAGAAAGTCATTTGTTGAAGAAAGTATCAGTATCTTACCTCTAAATACTGGATAATTCTGAAGAAAGGGAAATGTAACTGATTGATTCACGTGGGTTTTGGGAAAAAAATACTGGAAAAAGTAACATTACAGCCTCCCCTTATATCAATGAAACTTCTTAGTTTCAGGCCAAGAATGCTGAGATCTACTTATGTCAGAATTATCTAAGATTACTTATCTGAGATTACTTATCTCAGAATATAATCACTCTATGTTTACAATATGATGCATTCCTCAAAAGCAAGTTGGTTATATTGTAGTTTATGTGGTCTGAAGGTGATACTTAGACCAGGTGATATTCATCTAGACTTACCTGAGAATACCAGCAAAATTTTCACAAGAAAGAAAGAAAATGTTGCTCTTCTGCCCAGACACAGACAAAAAAATCCTTTTCTCATTTTAACTGATAATTGATCCTTTAAAGCAAGATTTGAGTGATCAAATGGGAAGAACAACAACAGTATTCTTGCCAGGTTCTGAAACTGGGACATAGTCAGAAGTCGGTCAGTCAGCTGCGGTTGCAAATATCATCTCAACTCCATTTTCTGCTTGCTTCTTCCACGTCCCACAGCCTCGTGGCAGGAGGCTGGATATCCCTGTGAGCTCTGCTGAAAGTGGAACATCTTTTTCAGCGCCAGGTGCTAGGTTGTTGTCAGTTACGCTGCTATATATTTGCCATTCTGGCTTATGTCACTGAGCATAGCGCTGTAAAAAAAGGAGGTTAGATCTTGATCGTGGGGTTTGTTTCAGAAATGAATAGGTGAAAGGGGTTGGTAGCTGTGAGAAACTGGCAAGCATCTGTTGTAGCTTAACGGTTCACTGCTTACACAAACTGCTGACATGTGTCTGTGTATATGTATATCTAGACAAAGAGAGAAAAAGGAACTCTTAGGATTTTATACAAGTTTTTATTTAAAAACTAATTGTGGGCTATATCCAGATTATTGTTGTGTATTTTTTTATATTAGGAGGTTTCTCAGAGGCCTATGAAGCATCTAAAGAAATCTTACTGAAATCTCTGCTGACACAAGATGGGATGGCACTATAGGGATTCATGTCACATGTACTGGAGGGGAGGAGGAAGCCGTTCCTACCAGCAGCAAAGCAGAAGCACCAGAGACATAACAGAGTAATTTCTAGCTAGGACTTTTTAAGTCCTGCTTAGTCACTAACTTGGAGAATGACTTCAGGTGAATAATTTCAAAAGCTATTAAAAAAACCCCAGAATATTCCAACATATCTAATCAGACACAGATGTCAACATTTGCCCTGTTTGGAAAAGGAATTGTCAATGAAAAGGAAAAACAGTGAAGTTGGGAGACACTTTGAAGAGTGCTGCCTGAGGACACTAACGGACAGAGCTGTCGCAGTACGAGAAGAGTACTATCTTGTGCTTTGTAAATTGCTGAAGCTGGTGTGCTCACTTCTGACTTAGGACAGTTGGCATAAAGTAATCAATAAATAGAGTTTTGAATAGTAGGTCTTTTGTTATGGACACCACAGTTTTTCACCGATTTATTCAGGGGGATTGTATTAGCCAAAAGACTCTTCTAAATACTTCTATTGAAAAAGATGTTGAGATGTTCCTGCTGAGACAATTTCTTTGTACCTCATGAAGGATTCGTAAGAATAGTCCAGATGTCCTTTAACACACATAATAAGTATGATTATGCTTTTGATGTGATTGTAGTGCCCCTTCTCCCTTTTGAAGACTATTCAGGGAACCAATTACTTGTACTGGAGACAATTGTCATGTGAACTGAACAGAAAGACCTTTTGACAGAGTGGTCTTATTTAAAATGTTAATACTTAGTTTGACTGGAGGGTTATCATGCTTTTTTATCATATGGCTCACATGTTTCTGTTAGGTTATGCGATAAAAAGCTTGTCTGCACACGCAGAAGGGAGCACAGAGAGACAGCGGCTACAGGGCTACCTGAATTACAGACTTGGAGGACATCCTGATCAGGCCTCTGCCAGGGCATCCCTCAGCCATGGTCCAGGGTGACACGCATCAAGATGAGTCTCCGGAGCACCTTTCAGATGGAGGGGGTCACTGCATAGGGGTATGGGACACGTTATGGGGTGTAGGGGAAAGAGCATTTTGGGATTGTGTGAGACTTTTAATGGGATGTTTAGGGAAGGAAAGAAGGCAGGGGAGGAGATGAATCTAAGTGATTTGGGGAGGAGCTATCATGGGAAAATAGAAGGATAAGGAGATTGAAGGGGCAGTTGCAGGTAAACAAGGTTGGTACACTTGTCTGGTCATGCCCTGTGCCTGATCAGTGCAGTCTGTCCTATCTTCCTATCGAAGTCCATTTTCTAACCCTTTTCCTGGGTGAGGGGCTCTCTGTTCCTTGTGGATGTATGAGGGTCTAAGTGCCAGCCACTGGAGTCAGAGGGCCTGTGTTGTCTGTGGTGCCAGCAGCTGGAGTGAGTGTGGGTGTGCGAGTGGGTGTGTGAGCACTAGTGAAGGGCAAGCTGGACTAGCCGGTGAGTAGGTGCAATGGCCGGGGAACCACGTGTGCCTCTAAGAGTGAGACCAAGGAGGAGCTGGGTACTGGGGACCAGGGAAGTCCCAGCCATCTGTGTGTGTGTGGGGGGAAGGTGTGTGTGTATCGGTGAGTGAGGTACCAGCTGCTGGAGTGGGACTGTGGCCTCAGGGGCTCAGATGTCCAGGTGCCAGCAACTGGGAAGACTGGGATCTAGGGGCAGCTACTGGGCAGACTGAGTGTCTGAGCCCAGCTGCTGGAGGTACCCACATTCTACATAAGTGTATATATGTTTCACACTAAGAGACCTTCATCCTGCTCAGCCAGAAAGGGGAACAGGATGAGGCTATTGGTGGTGTGTGCGAGTGCTCTGTGTGTCTTTATTGATCTGTGTGGCCAGCCGTGTATACATGTGGCGTATAGGTGTGCTCTGTGTGTGTGTGCCACAGTACTAGGAATATATTCTCAGCCTTTCTGCTGGTTGGACCTGGGGGCATGGATCTGCAGCAGCTTCACCTCTGTTAGGCTACTGGATTCACTGTGAATGACACCCCCCGTCATTTCTTATTCATCATTTATTCTGTTGTCTGATCAAATGATTTTTATATTTTAATCACAGAACAATGAGTGATCGCAGATCACACTGGTGACAAAGCTGCACCACAGGGGCTGTGGTGCCCAATTTACATTTTGCATTCTGGCATAGGGGCACTGGATTATACATTACTTACATGAAAATTACATGGGTAAAAAGAGTTGAAAACATGCCCTATAGATTACTAAGAATTCTGTTTACTACTTTCTGTGCCTAATGAGCTATACTTTCAGTCTTGTCACCTTCTGCTCTTATCACATTAAGCTTTACAAACTAACTAAGGGTAAGGAAGGGTAGACCTAGAGGGCTGTCTGTTAATTTGTTACATTTGACTACCATTTCCTTTAATGTGGTCTGTCTGCTGGAAATCTGCAATAATAGTCTGACCCTGTTAAGTTCTAGCTAGTACCATGCCATAAATGTTTATCAGCCAAAGATCAGCCAGGTAGTATTTAAGATACTAGAAAAGGAATGCTTTCTTATGCCTCCAGCAGATAAACATTTGATGCCTTAATCTCCCTAACACTACAGTGCAATTTCTTAGCTATAATATTATATTTCTCCACAAATAAAATACTTCACATTTTTATAGGAATGTATGTATCAGTGATGAATAATGCTTCTGAAGTCATGATTATGGTTTGCATTATAACATAAGAGATGTTAATGTTGTACATAGTGTGCTTCCTTACCTAGAAGGAATTCACTTTCCTCTACAAATGTCAGGTCATCAGATGATCAGCAACTTGTCCCTTATTTCTAGAAGAATAGAACAAAAGCCTACTGAATATCTTGACTCATATTCTTTTTGCATGAAGCAAGCAGCTACAGGGTTCAAATACCCCAGGAGGGCAAGCAGTCATCACTGATGACTCTGTGTTGTAAAGACAGGACAGAGAACCCACCAGATACTTATGAGATATTAGTGAGGGATGATGCACACTGAAATTAGTTACATGACATTCACGTGGAACTATGCACTTTAGGAAGCTTCAGTTATCTTGAAGGGAGGCAGAAGACAAAAGCCCACATAATCTTCTTAGAGTCATTCTAATAGAACTGAAAAGGCAGAAGATACCAGAGGGAACCACTGTTTGCATGGCTGGTATGAAAGGGAAGGTTTCAGTTTGTAGAACATTTATCCTAAGAGATGGTTGGATTTATAAATACCGCAGCTTACTTCTCACAGAAAAAAAGGTGATAATCTTCTCAACTGGAGATTAGCTGGAGTAACTATGAGGCTATTAACAGAAAAATAAAAAAGGAAACTTAATAAGAATGCAAATGTGGTATAAACACAAACTCAGGATGTTGTTATCAAGGTCAACAGATGTGGGAAGAATATATTTTTCAATTTCTATATGCTACTGCTTGAAGGCAATAAGCAAGAGGAATTGGAAATTCTCATTGATTAGAAGAAATTTGATATAACTGGTATTCGTAAAAGCTGATGAGTTGATTTGCATGATTAGAACATTAAAATCAGTGGTTATTACCCACTTTAGAAGAATAAAATAGGCAAAAGAGGTTACAGGGTATACTGAAGAAACATCACTGTGCTACCTAGCATAGTCTAGAAGACTGAAAAACAGCATAAATGAAAGAAAAATAGGTTATTGTCAGTAATGCTGTAATCATTAGAGACATATTAGAGGTCTCATAGAGCCCTTAGAAAAGCATCCTTTATTTCTTTTAAACATTATAGATGACTGTTTTTTAACATGAAAGATTCTGCCACCAATAATGCTGTTTCTCTGTTTTGGTCGTCATTATAGCAGATAAAGATGAATTAATCACCTGGGCTGAATCAAGACTAGTCATTATGATTATATACAGTCTGGCAAACAAATGAATGTTTTCCGTTAATCAGAAATAACTGATGAAAATTTACTAGAGGAACAAAATTATTTGATCCCACAGTCAAGGCGAGCCCCCTCTGTCTCACTGGTAAAGTGAAAGTTAGAAATAAAATACAATATACAACACATGAAATAATAAATAGATACCAAAACCTGCCTGTTAGAATTTTTGGAAAAGATTTTGGGAAAAGATCCGTGATAACTGTGCTAACAGTAACAGAGTAATTTTTTAAGGATATGAACAAATATTCAAGCAGTATGAATATGCCACATTGCTAACTAGTGATTGTCACTGAATATTTCTCTTCTACATTTTGAAAGAAGTTCAATAAAGGACTTATTTCACAGGAGGATGATAAAGTACTTCCATTAGTAACCAAGAAGGTTAAAAACATCTGCTGTGACAGACGATTCTGAATTCACCAGGTCTGCATGGAATTCCAGAAGACATGATTGAAGGAATGTCTGACCAGCTGATGTGCATTCTTAAGAAATCTTGGAATAGCGCATAAATTCCAGAAGACTAAAAAATTGGTATCTTGTGACATGACTGAATAGGAGACTTTATCCTTGAAAGGAAAATTAATAAAGAGCTGCTTTAATAGTGAATTATTTAAAAATTAAGTAATGCATGTCACTATGAATTCATAGAAAGTAGGTCATGTCAAACAAACTTGATTTCATTCCTTAAGACTACAGATTTTATTGCTAAAAGTAACTTCTTGGATATAACATACTTTCATTTTTATAAGGCATTTGACTGTGTCTCACATCACATCTTGATTACAAAATCGGCACTACACAATATTGATGAAGTATGCATTTAGTAGACTAATGAACTAGCTAATGAATAACCTATGAATAAGTAGTTATCAACTGAAAATCTGCCCCCCGTGAGGAGTTGTGCAAGGGTTGGGAGTGGGTCCAGCACTATGGGATGTTTTAATCACTCCTTTGAAACTGGAAATTTGTCAGAGTGTTAAATAATGACAGCTAAGAGTTATACTGTATGATATAAATTTCTTGGTAAGATACATTCCATCAAACAAAATATATTTAAATGCAACCAAGCGTGAAAGCTGTAAATGTGTAAGACACTTATAGTCCAAATTACATACGGTTAAAACAATGCATACACAAACTTTCTAGTATCTACCTCTTTCTGTGATGTTATGCTCAACCTTCTACTGTCCCTCTGGGTCTTACAATCCAGGCCAAGCAAGTCATCGACTTTACAAGTCCCTCACTGGGAGGAGTGTGATGATGAAGTCTTCTGCTTCACTGTAGGATCCACTTGGTGTTGCTTTTATGTGTTTGCTAAAACAGTCTGCATCTGGCTCTTTCTTCATTGGTCTGCAAGTCAATGTTACATCCAAATTTACAGTATTTGATGTAATTTACATGTCGTAGACACTTGTTCTTTGCTCTGTCACCCCTAAAACTAGTTTTGCAAAGCTCTGAAGGCTGCATGACTTTGATGACCAGTAGTTGACGACCATTGCTACTTCTTGCCATATGGCCTCTGGTGTCTCCTGTACCTGTACTTTCAAGGCTTCCACTATCATCCATGCTCCTCTACGCAGCATTTCACACTAGGGTCATACATAAGTCATGGCATGTAACATAACTACACGTTCTGATTATTTATTAGCTACAAAATATATATAACAATAGGAAATATTTGTACAACTGTGTGAAGCTCAGCAAAAGCTAAAAAGAAGTAGGTAGTTGTTACCTGGTCATTGGGTAATTTCTGTTACATGCTAAAACAAATCTCCAGGCAGGCCAAGACTAGTCCAGACAAAGCTTGACCCATCCTGATGCCTGTGTTATTACCTTAATGCTAAGCCTGTGGTCTGTTACAAGCAATGACAACTCAGTATTTGCTGGGCTACTAGGCTACAATATTGTGCTAGAAATTACAAGGGAAAATTTCTTACAATTCAATATTAGTGTTTATATTCAGTATGATTTCCATATTTCACATTAGGTTCTGTTTGACTGAGTCTAATAATGTTTATTTTAAAAGTAAATTATGTAGTTTGTGTCTTCAATAAGAAGAGCAAATTTAATGGAGAGGTTTTGCTTCTTAATAGATTGAGATATTGTTGCCTTTTGTAGTGGAATGCTTTCTTCTGCAAAAAGCAAGCAAGCAAACAAACAAAAATGCTATAAGATTTTTTTGAATGCATTGTCTAATATTGCCATGGCAACATTAAAAACTCCCTGTTAAGTTTAGTTCTGTGAAAACAGAAAAAAGCAATATTTTTACCTAATGACTTGGCTCAAGTCAGTATACCATGATTTTAAATCATCTAAAGAGAACATTATGGTGAAATGTCTTAAAGTCAGTTGTCTGTGATTACACGGGTGTTACTGAAACAGAGAAGATCCAAACATCAACTTTTTTTGACACAGAGTTCACATATTGTAACAGTATGTTCTCTGGTTTGTGTCTGTATGCAGTCAAGGTGTTGGGTTTGACCATTACTTCTGTAGTTCTTCAGGGTGCGATAGCTTCAGCTGTCACAGCTTTTATTCTGCAATCTCTTAATAGATAAGCAACGGTTAAATACTCTCAGGTTTGAGTGTTGGAAGAACAGTGTCCGAATGTGTTCCTTAATTCTGGATGTCATTCTCCCTTTCTGTGTTGGTTGACTGAACTTGACTTCTCTCAAACATTGTTGTGTGAAGAGGCAGTATGTCAATTATTGCTTTTAAACTGTATACTTGGTACATTCCACTTCTAACAGCTGATTCAGTACCAGCATCTTTTGGAGGATCAGGGACAGATGCTTATCTCTGAGTAGTAACAAACCAAGCTTTCAGCAGCAATTCTATGAATGAAATGACCCTTAAAGACCGTACATAAACATTACCCAACAATGCAAAACAAATGATAAAACTGGCCAAATTAAAAAAAAAAAAAAGATAATAAAGATTTTATTAACATACGTATTGAGATAAAATAAAATAAACCAAAAGAAAATCAACATAGAATTACCATTCTTTTTCTGTTCATCCACCGTGAAAGAAGAAGGACCCTTTTGGTTTTATTATGCATTCAGATTCTATGTATCTAAATTTACAGCTTGCTTTATTTACCACATACAGGGTCAGTACAGGGAAGAACATGGAACATTTTCATGCAGTTTTTACTGAAGAATAATGTCCTTAAGCTGAGATGCCATCCCTATCATTCTTTAAATGTCTCTGAATATTCTGTTAGGAGGTTTTAACTGTTTTATTTATCCTAACTCTCTGTCACGTGATAAATCAGACCATGTAATTTTTTTCTTGTCATTCAGAAATCTTTTCTTTGGTGTAGATATAAAATGCTCATCAGTCATTATTTTTCATTCTTTTTTCTGTCGGTGAACCTCTTTTTTTCTGCAGCTCACATTCTTTTTCATTGCTAATATTCATCAGAGATACTCAGAGACATAGTTCTCTCTACCTGTTGCAGTAGTCATGGGGATTAAATGGCTGTATGCATTTTCATGTTCAATTGCAGCATTGTCATCATAAGAATCCCAGATCTTCATCTTTTTGTTTAACTGATACAGTTGTTCATTATTCTTGCTTTGTTTCTGCCATAGCGTGCCACCTCATTTTCCTGCATGACAACTGAGCTGTCAGCATAAACTTTTAAACATGACAGAACTCAATGTACCAATATCCTTTAAAATGGTTGCTGACATCTAAGTAACAAAGCTCCTTACTGTGGACTGGTGCTTGTCAGTCAGAAGCGCTGGAAGTATTATCATCGTCTTCATTTCCCGTATTCTTGCTGCTGACACCACACACCGATTTGTGAAATCCAGCATAACTTCAAAAATCAACAAGTTCTGACTTTTGCTGTCACTGGTGCAGTAGGTCAGTTTAACTAACATAATTGGCTTTAACCAAATGACCACCTACTGCCACTTAGGAATAGAGGCGCAAATTTAGCACTATCGGTTTTTGCCCGATTGTATCAGTGACTATTTGGCTCAGCTTTTCCAGCTTCCCAAATACAAACTACATTATTTGATTTGCTTCATTATAAATGTAACAAGCACTCCTGAGGTGATCAGCCAATCAGTGCCGGTATCTATGCTCATCAGGTCATAAAATTAATTAATGGATACATTTATCTTCCTAATGCTGTTGACAGGATTGACTAGTTCTTTCTGGTGCCTCCTTTAGCCAAACACTGAAAAGAGAGAAATTTCTATAGATCAAATATAGAAATTAAAATAAATATGTTACTTCATGTTTAAGAATAGGGCTATAGATAATTAATTTACTCTAAGTTCCATAAAATAAATTCCAATTTCTGTAGTAAAAAACCTGTGTTTTCATTATTTTAAATAGCTTTTTCTTTTTACTTCTGGAAAATAAATGGGGTCATGCTGTCATGTTTTTTATACAGTTTCTGGTGTAAGATGGAGATATTTTTCACTGCACTGCAGTTTGTCCTTCAGACACTCATTTGCTGAAACGCCTACTCATTTGCTGTTTCTCAGCCTTAGGAACGTGTGTAGTCCTGGCAGTATTACTGGAAAGACTGCCAAAATGAGTAAGACTTTGGTGGCAGTTAAAGGTAGCAATACCCTGAGTTGAGAATACCTGGCACCTTCTTGCAAAGGGGAAAATTCTCCCCCTCCCACTCTTCCCCTGGGAGCCCAAGCAGCCCATTTGCAGTCATCCTGTTTCAAAATTCTACTTATGTAAAGTCATTGTGTTCTAGCATGAATGGATCTTTACTACCACTTGAAAAAAGTGAGGGCACTGAACTCACTCTTTGTGGTAGGAATATTAAAAGCACAAGGCATTAGATAAGTATGCTTCCAAGTTTTCAAACCCGCCCAGGCTGGATATTTTAAGCAATTGAATAGTACCATGTGCATATAAGAAAGTCAGTTTTCCTTTCTGATTTAGTACAAGTTTCTTGGAACAATGGAGGCACTATTCTTTTTAGAACAAGAAATACAGTGGTTTTAATTACTTTCTGAATATCTGAACAAACCAAGGAAAAAAAATTATTCAGTTACCAATGCTCCAGTATGTTTCTTGCTTACAGAGTATAATATTTTTTGTGGTGTTGTTGTTTTCACAGAAATAAAAGTCAGTCTATGAATTCCGTGCAAAGGTGTAACTGCTGTGCAATGAATATTGTCCATATCTGTACTATTTTCATTAGGCTCACCAGGTATCCCACTGTTTTTTGCTCCATTGAAATAATCTCTTCTGGCAAGCCTGCTCTGCCTGCACCACTCCTGCCTGCTTTGACCTCTCAGCATCTACTCTTCCATCCTCGACACTGCCTTAAGAGGTGGCCTCATATTGTGCCTTTTGGGTTGTACCCCCGCAAGCTTGTACTTTAGAGCATGCTCTTACAGATAGCAGCAAAGACTCTGAGTACCTGGTGTAGCTCTGGATGCTTTTGTGACCCAGAGTTTGCAGGGGGCTTATATGCTTGTGCTGGTTTTCGCTGGGGTAGGGTTAATTTTCTTCATAGTAGTTAGTATGGGGCTATGTTTTAAATTTGTGCTGGAAACAGTGTTGATAATGCAGGGATGTTTTCCTTATTGCTGAGCAGTGCTTACACAGAGTCAAGGTCTTTTCTGCTTCTCACCCCACCCCACCAGTGAGTGGGCTGGGGGTGCATAAGAAGCTGGGAGGGGACAGAGCTGGGACAGCTGACCCCAACTGCCCAAAGGGAGATTGCACACCATCTGACATCATGCTCAGCATAAAGCTAGGGGAAGAAGAAGGAAGGGGGGGACATTTGGAGTGATGGCGTTTGTTTTCCCAAGTAATCATTATGCATGATGGAGCCCTGCTTTCCTGGAGATGGCTGAACACCTGCCTGCCTATGGGAAGCACTGAATGAATTCCTTCTTTTGCTTTGCTTGCATGCATGGCTTTTGCTTTACCTATTAAACTGTCTTTATCTCAGCCCATAAGTTTTCTTACTTTTACTCTTCCGATTCTCTCCCCCATCCCATTGTGGGGGAGTGAGCAAGTGGCTGTGTGGGGCTTAGTTGCTGGCTGGGGTTAAACCACGACAGTGCTTTTCTGCTCTTGAACTGGACTCACCAAGAACACAGGTGATCAGAGATTGTTCAGAATAGAAAGCCCTTACGCAGATTTTGTAAGACTACACTTTTTTTTTCTTCCTGCGTTGGGGTTTCTTCTTTGTTTGGATACAGGGACATAACACCTTCCACAGGTTAATACTGCAGCCTAGATGGCTTAGGGTTTTAGAGACCATCTAAGCAGATCATAGCCTTAAAAGCAAACTGCAATATAGCATTTTAGTTTTCTTTCTTGGATCATTTGTGTCAGGCTTTATGGATCATCAGTGTTACAAATAAATTCCCGATGGATTTTTGTGTACATTCCTCACACAAAGTTTTATTTATATAACTTCTTCCATTTTTTTTAGCTCTGATGTCTAAGTCTTTGCTTTTAGAGAACTTCAAATGCAGAAGTTTACAAAAGGTTACAGAAAACTTGGGGGTGATATGGCATTTCTGCCACCATCTTGTGTTACTCATGTCTGAGCCTGAAAACCAACAGCAGTGCAATTCTCTGATGTTGCCAGAGGAACTACAACTCTTTCAACTGCCATAAGGTGACAATTATCATTGTTCTATCCTTTTCCAAACCACAAATACAAATGTCTTATGTATCTTTTATATACAAAAAGCCACTGTAGATACAGACATAGACAAAATCCCTACGAAACATAGCAAGCTAGACAGACACACTGCAGCAAAAATCTGGTGTTCTTTGGCTCTCTAGACAGCATTCTGCTGATTCTGAAGCAACTTCAAGACAATAAATTAAAATTCACATATTCATTTAGCTAATATGTAAATAATAGCTTATGTTGACTGTTATGCAACTTACTAATAAATTTAAATACTTTTCAGTTTCTGTTGAACATGTAGTATTAAAATTCTTTGGTTTTATTATTATGACATTTGTGTACATGTTCTTTTAATTTTAGAGAGTTCTTTTGTAAGGAAAATGTTAAAAATAATTTTCAGCTTCTATGTAAAAGCCTTTGGGGCAATATGATCACAGCCTTGCAGATTTAAATTAGGATTGAAGGGTAAAACCAAGAATTTGTTTACATAATATTAATAATAATAATAATAATAATAATAATAATAATAATAATAATAATAATAGCATATGGTGGTTCCCATTCCTCCTTTACTGTCTGTTGATTTTTGCCTCCCCCCACATCTCCCACAAGAAGGTTTCTTTTCTTCAAATGCATAAAAAGCAAAATCAGATGCCTGAGCACCTGTATTCCAACTGAGGGAGCAGAAGCCTCTCTTGGAGAAAAAAGGGAAAAGAGCAGAGAAAAATAACCATTTTATAGTTTGTTTTGTTTTGTTTTGTTCTGTTTTGTTTTGTTTTGTTTTCCCAGATTGGCTACTATTTTCACTTACAAGGCAAACATAACAATCTTAGTTTAAACTTTGGTTCTTCTGGTCGGACTATTTTATTATCTTTATATCGCTGTGCTTTTGCTCTCGTGATCTCAACTCTCTCAGGTCTCAAGGGATGGAAGAGTTATAGTCAACACAATGTAAATAACAAAAAATTACTTTTAGAAATAGTTTGAACTAATTTGCTCTCCCTGGTAATCTCTCAATTTCAAGCATAACAGAGGAGACTGGAGGCGAGACTGGAGGCAACACTGGAGGCACATGGCTCTGTATGTCACTGGAATGTGAAGATATTCTTTTCCAATGGAATAAAATTGATGATGTAAGATACAAGACATTAAAAAGAAAGTATTTAAAGATTAAATCTTCTTGCAAATATAAAACTAATCTGGGTCATGGGACTATTTAGTAAGGAAGCAGAATTTTTATACTTGGGAAAAGTAGTTTGGTCATAGATAAATTAATGAGTGAGTGTAAATGACAAAAAGTGACACAGTTTTATCCAAACCTTTTTTGTGGACATCATCAACACACACACACACACACACGATAACAGGTGCTGAAAATATTTTCCATATTTACTTTTTTTTGGTGAAGACTGAACAATAAAATTGAGTATGAAATGAAGGATTCGTCCAGTTATTTTGGGGAATATCTATGTATTCCTGCATCTCCCTGGAGTAGCAATGAACTTGCTCAAAAATCAGTGATATTGAACAGTGCAGAATAACTATGAATGATTGCCTCTGTTTCTGACTTGGGGGAGATTAGCTATCAAAGTGAAGAGTGCTGCTCCTGTGCTGTCTCTGGCCTGCAGCATTCTTGATGTTTGTCCAGAATACTGACAGGTGACAGGAGACTCTGATTGCTTGTTTCTTGATTAGCTTGCTTACAGAAGATTAGGTGCTGGCAGTAGTTGATGAAGTTGCTAGTGTCTGCTAAAGATTTATTTAGTCCTAGACAGACTCCTGCATGTTTTAGGATGAGTGATCAATTTTCTGTCAAAGGAAGTGTTGGTCATCTGCCTAGTGGGAGGCTCAGCTCTTTATTCTCATATTGCCCTGGAAGATGACTAGGGTCCTAAGGGTTACTCTTGGCAATTTCTGTGATTGTTAGTTTGAATGAGCTGAGTATTTGGAAAGAAGGTACAGATTCTCATCCCACACTCAGATTGTTTTTACTGGACACTCATAAAACTGTACTATTAATTTCAATCTGTTAATCTTGTGATGAAATTTAACAATGGTATAAATATAATTAAAGAACACTGGTAGTTCACTGAATTGTTCACCATTTCAGTCTTCCTTCCTCATTTTGATGCAGAATTGATCATTATTATCAGATAGTAATATATTCTGATTATATCACTGTTAATAGTAATAATAGTTTAATAGGAATATGCATACTGAAGATATAGATTATTTTCCAGTAGTATAAACTCTCTATCATTTAATTGTTATCAGCCTCTTGAGCAATGCAATGTGACAATATATTGCTTGAAAGGTGATTTAGTATTAACTTGAAATTATCCATATTGCTGGTAACATACCCAATATTTTGTGCACAGAATGGGCGTGTGTAAACCTCAGATTTAAAGATACCGAGTTGGCTTTATACTTGACAAGTGTACAGAAAAACACATGTTGGCTCAGTATGAGACTGATCAGGTCTGAATCAGGATATGCATGCGTTCAGGGCACTGTACTTGCTTTCTGTTTTCAGAAGTTAGCTAGGGTACTGATGATTCCTGCATTGCAGTGTGTCCTAAATATGATTGTAAGTTTTGATAGAAGCAGCAGCTGTGGACCATCATGTGATCAGTACTCAACTACATGGGACAATGTGTCCATATAATGCATTTGACATTGAAAGCAATCAGCTTGGAGTTAAGAAATGGCTTAGGTATGTTCTTGACTGGAGAGCTAGCCAAATCAGTGGTAATGAGACATTTTATAATTTTATCATTTCATCATATGGATTATCATGTTTTCCTTATTAGAAAGAACAGTCAGAGCGCTAGCTCTGTGGTTTAGCTGGAACTCACTGAATTTTTCTTTCACTGCTGATGACTTCCACACAATTTTTGTACTCTGGGTTATCTTCATGAAAATGGAAAGGAAAGCCTCTCTTTTTCTCAGTATATAACTTTCACAGACTGTATATGTCACTATAATTACAGAACTTTTGAGCTGCTGGTTTAGATCTTATGGGTGATGACAGCTGCAGATCTGACAAAACACTGATGCATTAGATTGGGTCACACTGGTTCAAGGTCTGGCAGAGCTCTTCTGTCCAGATAGAGAACGTTTTCTGGATAATTTTTGTCTGTCATTGAGATCATGGAGGATGTGTGGTGGGATCATGAAACTTGGGCTCACAGAGACCCAAAGAATTATTATCTAAAATTGTAGAATTGCCAAATTCCTAAATGCCCTAATTGCCATTGCTGTTGTTCTTATGTATAAATATACAAATTAAGCAAGCCATTTCTGTTTTCCCTTTTCCCCTCAAAAAAAGAGCTGTAGTTGTGCAGGGAAATTGAACCTATACTACGTGGCATAAATGTCTGGCACAAAGGCTATCACTGGAGTGGTATTCAGTTTGTGTTTAAAGTACAGGTGGCCTGATTCCAATGAGTCAATGAAGATACATTCAACATCATTAATTAAACCCAGAGAGAATTTCGCCCTGTATAGGGCAGTCACCTAGCGGCTTGTCACCTGAATCACACTCTACATTCCATTAACTATATTTTCTTAATATCTATTCATTGTAACAGGGGCTTAGACAGCTCATGTGCCTTCAGAAAATTCAGTGGAGTTGTTCAAATTACGAACTGAATTTTGTCCTGTATGTTGAGGACCTATTATCTTCACTAGTTGTCATCAAAATAGAAAAGCATACTTAACTCATACAATTACTCCCATATAGATGCTGTGGTCAGCTCTCACACATTTCTTGAAAGGTAATCCTCTTCAATTTACATTTTCTTCTAAGCATACTTCTCTTCCTGGACAGGGACCCCAGATTACCTCAGCTCCTGTTTTCAGAAGTTAGATGTAGTACTGGCTTATTGCATTCCTCATATAGGGAGTGTCAGAGCCTCAATTTCCACTTTCCAGCCTTGGGAAACTCTGGGCATTCATACATAGATTGTTTCATATTGATAACTTAGAGCAAGACTGGGTGGTTGCATGCTGGGGACAAGATGCAGCGAACAGCTTCATCCCATATGATTTAAGGCAGTACTACTTTCTTCCATGCTACTGGAAAACATTCTGTTAGTATGTGGATTATCAGCTATGGTTTGCAAATGTTATTTTTCCCCCTTCCACCTTGACCAACATCAACTACCTCTACCTACTTTTCATTCGCAGCTTTGCCAGAATAATAACTGGGAAGTGCTACAGGATCAGTTTGAGGGCATTTGAAAATGCCTTCTAATTTTCCAAGTGTTTGAGCCACTTCTGCTGATACCCTACAGCTGAATCTGTAATACCTACAGGCATCTCTATTTATTTTGCTCAGTGATGGAAACAACTGCATTGCTTTGTCCTCCTTGTCTCTCTGCACTGCAGTGCTGCAGTGAGCTGACACTAAGTACAGTATTAAGATTTGCAGAGCTGACTTAATGGGAAGGTCTGATTTAACTGTAGACATGTGCTCTGCTAACTGTGTGGCACATGCCTGCAGCAGCCACACAGCCCAGAGGCAATTCAAATGCAAGCTAAATGTGGAGGCCAGAGATGCTTATAACTCTGTATTTCAATCCACAGAAACACCGCAAATGCAAAATTATGTCTCTGAACAGACGATCACTGGAGATTTCTCTGAGTTTGTATTGCTAATGTTCAAGAGCAAGTAGTTGGTGTAACAAGTATAAAAGCCACTCCTCAAGTCACTTTTGGAATTAATCAGTGCTGTTTCAGTTCAGATAACATTTACTCATTCAAAATTTATATTGCACCTATCATTTTTATCAGGAATTTTATTTTAGATCAGAGGGTCTCATGTTTGCATGATTTATGACTGCTTTAATTTTTCCTAAGAACCTGTTTCAACAAAAATTATGACTGTAGAGAAACTGACATTATTCCTCTGAAAATGATAAAATTATCTATTCAGCATGTGAGACAAATGCTCTGCCCACCTTTTTTATTTATTTATATGCTATTTAAACCTTGCTCATTTCAATCATGTGATGGCAATCATGTATCAATAAAAAAGTGTTAGCACTCTTTCACTATAAAGATGTTCTCCATCAGGCTTTTCAATGGAACTTCTTTAATTCTTCTCTCTGTAGACTTCTATTCCCATTTAGTTTATGATTCTAATGTAGAACTTCACTGTATTTTTTCCCCACTTCCTTCGTCCAGGTAATATATAATTCTAATTCACTTCGTCTGATCTTGACTTCAGTATATCTGTCTATGCAGGGAGTAGATGTCACAGTTGCTCCTGTCAATATTTCCTTCTTGCAGGTGAAACAATGTGGTTGCTATCCCCAAGGAGTCAGTGCCCCTGCAGTGCCAAGACATTGGATTAGAGGATCACTGACTAATTGGATAGTCATGTAAATAATTGATGTTCTTTGTTCTATAGCTGACCCCCCTTCCAAAAACCACTTTTTAAAGCAAAAACTAGAGTGGGAATCTGTCAAATTTACAAGGATAGATCCTTAGTAGTCAAGACAGATGATGTGTACTGAATGAAATGCATAGTTACTGACTTTAACACTGCGTTGTTCACTGCATACTGTCCGATCAATGTATGATTGAGGTATTAAACCTGGAGAAAGAAAATATGTTTTCACACCTGAAAGGTTACACCTGAATGCAAATGTCCCACAGGAAAAAATCTGGATTAACTTTAGCCTTTCTGACTCAAGCAATTTATTTTGTAACTTGAAAGTGTAATGTAGCTTATGTTTAGTTTAGGCTGTTTCTCTATAATTTACTCTAAAATGTAGGTGGAAAAAGATGAAAAAATATTCTTGCAAGAAATTTTCACAAAATTACAGAATATTTAATACTGGAAGGAACCTCTGGAGGTCATCTGGTCCAACACCGCTCCTCAAGCAGGGTCACCTAGAGCTGGTTGCCCAGGACCATGTCCAGATGGCTTTTGAATATCTCCAAGGTGGGAGACTCCACCACCTCTCTGGACAACCTGTGCCAGTGCTTGGTCACCTTCACAGTAAAAAAGTGTTTCCTGATGTTCAGAGGGACCCTCCTGTGTTTGAGTTTGTGCCCATTGCCTCTGCTTCTCTCACTGGGCACCACTGAAAAGAGCCTGTCTCTGTCTTCTTTGCACCTTCCCTTCAGGTATTTATAACATCCCCCCTGAGCCTTCTCTTCTCTAGGCTGAACAGGCCCAGCTCTCATCCTTTCCTCGTATGAGAAATGCTCCAGTCCCTTCATCATCTTCTTGGCCCTTCGCTCTCCAGTAACTCTATAGCTCTCAAATATGTATTCATTTCTATCTAGCACCATATCTCAAATTTTGTCATTTTATTCAGGGTATGTTTCTTCCGTGTTGCAGAAGGTTGCAATGAGCTCTTGTATGTATTTTTTTTCACATTTACATACAGAAAGAAGGAAGCTGTAATTAGCAAATATTTATCTGTTTTTCCTATCTTGATAGTTCTGCCGTGTTTTTTCTGCTTCTCTGTTACCTTACATACCAGTTTGGTCTGTGTACTGTTATGCTTGAGTAGAGGGTGTGCCAGCAGATGGGAAGCTGAAACTATCCTTGCACTCTTCTCTCAAATATACCAGTGTGAATTTTGCACTAATATGGGCTCTGTGGGACTCCAGCAGTCCCCTACTGTTTGTATTTTACATAGCAATCGGTATAAATTCACATTGGCTGTATATTTACCTTATACAGGACTCCATAATGTTTTAACTGTAATTGCCCTTATTAAAAAATGCACATAATGTTTAAAGAAATATAATATTTATATATGGGGTTATTTTTACAAGTGATTTTGACAAATCAAAATCAATCCACTAGCCTATTTCACTCATTTGCTCTAAAAATGCTAATAAATAGCTCTACAAGTACTGAGATTTCTGGGAATGAAGGACTAAGGAGAATCTTACAGGAAGGTAAGTTATTTTTAAGGGATCAAGGCAGCATCAGTAAATATTTTTCTAAAATAAAATATAAAAGTTGAGACTGTTATAGGATCTGGCAGGCTAATATCCTTATGGCTTTGGTTAGCAGACTGTTCTCTGCTGCTGCTATCATTTCCAAAAGTTTTTGCTGCTAGCAAAAGAATTATGAGACTGCTGTCCATTTACCACATAAATGATCATAATTTTGGGCAAGAAATGAAAACGTGCCACATGAAGAAGTTTGTCCTTCCTAGATATCTTTATCAGAGCATGCACATGGCTTCCCCCCTCCCTTCCCTCTGTTGAAACCAGCTACAGTTTTGACAGGGAAATGATACACAGCATACAATGAACGCACTCCACAGCCTGGGTATTATCCAGCAGGACTGCGGTTTATCATTCTTGCATGGCATGAAGCTGGTAAAACACCGGCTGCAGACTCTCCCTTTCTTTTCTTTCCCCTCCTCTCCAACAGCACATCCTCTCTGTGCTTTCCCTTGACCTTGCACTATGCTTAAGGTGTAGGATACATCCAAGGTCCATCCACACTGGAAAACAATAAATTTCTGACCATGGTTCTGGACTTCAACCACCCACGGACAGTCCGTTCACCAAGCAGAGTCTGCATGGGTTCAGGCAGGAAGAAGAGCTGGCAGTACGCTAAGGTGTGGCTGATGCACCTGGCTACCCCTCAGAAAAAAACAGCACGCTGGATTCTTTCTGTGTGGCAGGCTCTGGGTCAGGAAGGAGCAGGACAATTTGCATGGTCAGGTGAAGAACCTTTTATAAAAGTTCCCTAGGACTTTGGACTGAGCAGTGCCTTACATGCCTGCCGCCTGCAGATCCAGGCACACAGATCTGGAGGAATATCCCACAGGTAACAGTGTGGGCAGGATTTACTTCTGTAAACCTAGGCTTCTAGCGTTATTCAGCATGCCTTCAAATATTCTGCAGCTGCCAGTCCAAAAGATGCAAGTCTTCTCCAAGTCCCATCAGCATCTTCCAATGTTGTATTTTGGGTCTGCTAGAACACTTCAGATGACCATAGGCACATGTGTTTAGGAAACTGGATTCTGCCTTTGGGTCCTCCTGAGGTTCAAATGACTACACAGACTAGATCCACATTCACTATAATGGAGGCATAGGCACTTATTTCATATGTCAAAACCTACATTTGAAACACCTAAAGTTAGATGTCTGAAGCTGGAACTGAATATTACTGCAAGAATCCTATTATAATATTTGTAGTGGAAAGTGTGTAATTTTGTAATAATTTTGTAGTTTTGAGTAGTTGACTTTGAAAACAGCTCAGTTGAATCATGTACTTTTTATATTGCATGGAATTTTGTTCCTTTTTGCCCTACATTCAGCTTGACCCAGGATTTGCCAGGCTTATTAGTATCATATGAACTTTGTGATTTAAACCTTTTTTTTGTCAGTTACTCAGTACTCTTTTTCAAAAGTCAGTTTTCTTCTGTGTAAAAATTTATGGATGATGCACTTACTAAGTAAAACTAATAACCTAGGGGGAAAAAAAATCCCTTTTTTTGGAGGAAAGAAACTATATAGTGAGGCTTATATAGGTTTATCATGGAACAATGCTTCTTTCTTGTATTGTCTATTTGTAAGTGTATCAAGTTATGGTTACCACCCTGGAAGGAAAGTTTTGATTTTTATCAGTCCTAACTAGCTGAACAGACCTTGAATAATTACAGAGTTCCCTCATTTAACAGTTTAAAATAA
The DNA here is from genome assembly GCF_047370975.1 of Nipponia nippon. Lineage (NCBI taxonomy): Eukaryota > Metazoa > Chordata > Aves > Pelecaniformes > Threskiornithidae > Nipponia > Nipponia nippon. The sequence goes on along the minus strand of NW_028262358.1, from coordinate 80,265,270 downwards.
ATACTTTATCAGTAATATGAAAAATTTTCACATCCTAAAAAGTTTCTAAATTAGAAATTCCTAATTCTAATTCAGTACCTTTAGGAACTACTAAGTGTGATTGTCTTATTTCATATAAAAGTCTAGCCTTAAAATTCATTGATTAGAATATATAGCACTACTGCAATAACAAAAATAAATCTTAATTTTTAATCAGTTTTTCTGCCTGTCAATAACAGTGTACTTTTTTTTCCTAAAAATATAAATTTCTGCAGTATAAGATCATCATCATTAACAATAAAAGCTCAGCTTACAAAAATAAATACAGCAGGAATTTTGATCCTGTCTACATTCCTCACCAAGACTTCCTCCATAATCTTACAATAGGGAACCTTTAATGTTCCCTGATTTCATCTCCTCTTCCCTGTCTAGATCTGTGTTTCTGAGGGACCAGGAGAACACATCATTAATTTGTGGTAATGCATCCCATCCAGGGAATGCTCCCCTCCATTTTACCTTAAAGGTGATCTTCCTAGAGTATCTTTCAGCAGAATTAATGCAACTTTGAAGTGGAAAATACAGAAAACATTAAGTCCAGCACAGAATGGGGAAAGTGAACAGGCTTCCAACCAATAACTTCAGAAAAAAATGTGGGAATAACTCTTTGCTCACTCATTTGCAGAGTAATGTTTCAGTAATATGACAGTTTCTTGTCTCCTGATTACTGCCAGGCATCCTTTCCAACCTGAGACCACTTGAATTTAGATAAAAGAAGTGGGACAGCTCTAGTTTTTACAGGTAAGGTGCTGGGCAAAAAAAAAACCAAACAACACAACAGCTGAAAAGGACATCTGTGGTTATTAGGTCCTCTTCCCAATGCCTAAATGTCCTTTCTGGGGCATCTTCTACTAATGATCAAAAAATGTCATCAGGTTCTCAAGTTGCCCGTTTCATGGGATTTCAGGAGTTTCAGACTTAGAATTAGGATTTTTATCTTTTTTTAGGGGGCTTTTTACTCTGTGAACATATTTAAAAGTCCACACTTGTATTAATATTAGTTATATACTGTGTGAGCAGCTAATGTAACCACCAGATGTGTCATTTTTCATTCTCTGCTTGAATTGCTTTCAGATTTGTAGCCTTTACTGCACCTTTTTTTAATGTTTAGCTTCTGAGTTTATGTTGAATATCTGTCTGATCACTACCGCTTAATAAAAACTAGACATAAAAGAGCCATCTCAGTAAAGAAAAAACAGCTTCAGGGTTAGGTAGCTGTTTTTTTCAAATGAACTTGTATGTAATACAAGTACTTTTAGACAGTTTTTCCTAAATATTATGAAATGATCTGAAATAATTACAAAATCAGTGATGGCAAACCACTGGCATTTTGAAGTTATGGAATTGCTTTTTAAATGGATGTTCAATGTAGTACCTTTGTTCCTACAGGCTACGAGCACTGAGCTGAAACTAATGACAGTGAGTTACCAATGGCTTTACCTGACAAGTGAAGATTTACTTAATAGCGTAATAGAATTGGAACCAGCGATATTTATCATTTTATCTGTTCCTTTGCAATCAACTGTGGGGTTTTTTCAGTCTAGAAGGCAGTATGTTCAAAGAGGGAAGATAACTGACTTATTTCCAGCTTTGCCAATGACTTCTGCTTGGTAAGTCACTTAACCTCTGTGTCTGAGTCTCACTAGCTGTAAAATAAAAAGATAATGATATTTTTCTTCTTTTGTAAATGACCCTTCTGGGCATATGCAGAGCAAAATAGCACTCCCATAAACATGGGTACAAGGTATAAAAATTACAGAAAACAATGGCTGTCAAATGAAAAGCAGCTCTGGGAGTAAATCCAAATGGATGACAGAGGCATGAATGCACATAAGCACATAAAAAATGCAAGTAACCATTTCTAGGAGAAGAATGAGTGTGATATTGGCTTATTAGAACTGGTTTGAACAAGGTGTGTAGTTATAGGAAGGGAAAATTCAGAGCTTACTGGAGGCTTAAGGAAATTTGGCTGCTGACTAGGGTGGCAATATGCAGAGAGTAGCAGACTGCCTGTCCTTCAGATGGGAATTGGAAGAGCTGGTCCATCCCCATCTGCTGCCTTCACAGGCTGCAGCCCCTGCTGAGGGGGGGATGAAAAGTATGGGAAGGGGCTGCTCCTCCCTCAGCAATGACTTGTTTTTACCTCCTTCATAACGGTAAAATCATGCCTTCTGGTGTATTCCACAGCCTTTGGCCTGGCTCTGTGGGACATCTGGGAGGCTTAGCAGGGTGATATAAGGGGTAGATGTGAATTGGTCAGGGAAAGTGGCTGCCTGAGGAAGGGAATGGCCGGGAGAGTGAAGTCAGCAGAGCGGGGAAGGAAAGGGAATCCTGCGGGGTGGCCTTGGCTGCCCCTTTCCTGCTTTCCTTCCTTTCCTCTATTTACCCCCGTGGGACTTAATCTGTTATTGTAAGATTTTGCTGGCTGTCTGAAAAGCCTTGAAACATCTCCGAGATACTTAATGTGGGGATTAGAAATTAGTATGCAGAAATTAAAAAAATAAATTTTAGAAAAGTATGTACTAGGTGATGGAACAGACAGATCAAGGATTGTATTGTCCCTTAGGAACAGAGTGTACGCTGCTGTTGTCTCAGTATAAACTTCTTTACAAATATTAGTCAGACTTTGGAGTATTTTGCTTTACTGATTGTAGTTGTCTGATGAATAATGAACAGTAATTCACAGAGTTTTACATGTTGAGCATTGGTGAGATTCAACAGGAATTTTATTATTTAAGTTAGACCGGAGAGCATCTGCGCCATTCCCATCTGTGCTCTGAATGAGTGACTTACCAGCTGGGTTAGGTACATTTATGGAGAAAGATGGAGCCTGTCCTCAAGGACTATTTGAATTTCACAAGATGAAGTAGTACAAGCACATATGTAAGAGAAACAGAATATATATTAACATCACTGCTGAATATCCCTTTTCTCCAGCCTGTCAGAGCTTGCCAGCTGAAATGAATTACCTTAATAGATTTTAAGGACAATGATGGTTTGTGATTACGTGGTCTGCCCTCCTGAATAACATAGCCTATAGAATCTCCCTGCCGTGATTTCTGCGTTAAGCTCTTAACTTCTGTTTGTGCTATATACTACAGCATAAAGAAAGATAAGAAGATGCCTCCCAAACACTTTACCCCAAATTCAAAGATAGAGGTGAGGGATTTTCCATAAATTCAACAAGGAGCTAGAGTATGGTAATAGTGACTCACTAGGTGGCACTCTTACTTCTGAATCCATACTGAATTAAATCCCACGCATCGATTTTAAGGGTTTTGTATTAAGTTAAACACTGTTTTTTGGGGAAGATATTATTCATAGTCCTCAACCTTCTCACTGCTTATGATTTCAAAGTATTATTTAGAAGAACTTGGTAATCGGGAAGTCCATTATCCTTTTACTCTTATGCCTTTTTTGCCACACTCTGTGGCATTTTTCAAACCTTTAGTAATTACCAAGGAGTTAAAAGTGTAGAACTTGGCTAGATAAAATTTGCTGCATTTGGGCTGGTTAGTTGGCTTAAAAGAAAGGAAACCTGATTACCAAAGGGTGCATAACCTGTCTTTGAAAGGAAGCATTTTATATGTGGGAAGTCTGGCCGCCGTGCTAAGATGAATTAAATATGACCTAGATAATTGCTTTCCGTACTCTTTGAGAGCAAGGGACCTGTGGGCTATACCAACTGGCTTCTCTGTTACTGAGTGGGTTAAAAATCTCTGCTGGGACAAAGTCTTGATCAAGGAATTCAGTTTTGACCAAGTGTTCACTGTCCCTCTGAGAGAATACTGTAACACTTGAAGTGGAAGGATAATTCCTGCCTCTAGTGAACCCCATGAGGAAACTGAGGCAGCATGATAGAATTGCAGGATGATAATGTCCTTCAGGAGCATGTGCACTGAAACGGCATTTGTATACAAGAATCTTCCCCAGGTTTTATTTGTATGGAAGCAAACCAGTTTCTTCTCCTCAGTTTGTAACTTAGTGTGTAAAATAGTTTAGCATTTCTAAGGTATGGAAAATACTGCAATTCCAACTTTGTAGAGAGCTGATTATATTAAACAGGTCATTCCAGAAGTATCATTAGCACTGTTTGCAAAAGTTAGCACAACAGGAGGTAGGCTTTCTGTCCTATCATGTTATTGATGTTCTTCGTTTTTAAATTTGCAATGTACTGGCATTCCTTACAGAACTCTTTAAATATACACATAAGGGGTTGCACTTGTGATTTATTGTTATGTAATTTGTTGTGACATCATTTTTTTAGGGCCATGCAAGGGTATAAGAAAAGAAATAGGTAAGTCTGTGTACCTCCATTTTGGCTGAGAGTACATCCCCTTGAGCAAATAGTGCAATTGGAGCAGATCAGAAAGCAAAACAGATGATGATAAGGACACAATGTCCACATCATATTCATCTGCAGGGTGTTGTGTTACTTCAGACTAGCTCTGCTCTGCACTGAACACTGGTTGGTTTGAATGTCAGTGTCACTCTGGGCACTCATGTTCTGAACTAAAATGCTAATGGAAGAACACCCTGAGTATCCTCATTTTTAGTCCAGTGGTAGCATCCACAGGACAGTACTATGTGTTAATGGAAGACTGGGTAGCCAACTGCTTCAGACTGACCTGATTTTTTTTTCTGGAAAAAAATCCTTTTCAGCAGGAATAACCTGGTGGCCTTCTGAAATTTAGAGGTTTTCTTTTCCATTTCTCAGTAATTTACTCTTACTTTAAAAGAAAACTTTTGATGATGAAACCACCTTGTGATTTCACTGTTGAAACATATTGTTTCCCATTAGAGGGGAATGTTGCACCATTTTCCTTGAGTTGTAGTAGGTAATGAGATCCCAGATCACACTGTGTTTTCTATTTTGACATATATGTCTTTTTAAATATAAATAGTTGCATATTCCCAATGACTGGCATCAGCTTCATGTATTTTTGCTGCCAGTTTTTTGCTTAATAAATGTCAGTAGGTGACAACCATGTTTTGTAGATGGTCTTGTGTATTACAGTGATTTATTTGTTCAGGAATGTCTGAACCCACAATGTGGTGGGACAGCATCTTTGTTTTAACATGCCTGATGCTGCAAGGATTCAAGCTGACAGATACAACCACATACTCTGTGTTTTCCTAGAAATCTCTAAAACTTGTACCTGCTCAGTTATAGCCCACGAATCACTGTTGATACATTGGATATATCGTTTTTCTTTTTACAAAAAAAATATATTTGATATAGTATGCTTGAGCAGAATTGCAATATCTTCTAGCAAAGCCATCTAAGAGAAGCAAAACCACTAATATAGGAGAAATAAGATGTTTTTCCAATTAGAGAAACTGAATACGTGCACCACCTCCTTTATAGATAAGCTGTTGTCATTGGCATGTGACTTATTTTCTCCTTTTCTTAAAGGTAGCTGACAGAACCCACTGATACACTGAAGAGGAACTTACTTTTTGTTTGGCCAAGTTTTGTGCTTGGCAATATAGTGGCTTTAGTTTTCTGTTTTCCATTATTGGAGAGAGTGTAAGAGGTCATACTTGGGTGCTATATTCCCTTGAAAAACTTGTGCACTTTTGATCTTTTTCACTTTAACAATTGTGACGTTCTGTTAATAAAATGATAGTGAAAAGCTTGCAGGAAACTGAACTGTTTTATGCAAATGTTGTGCCTGTTTCAGTCATTGTCACATTCAGTTCATAGATTCTTGTGGATGATTTTGCCCCAAGGTTGGCGCCTCATAGTCTGCCCTCTTCTATTTTCTTTTCATCAAGCTCTTTTCATAACAAAATTCTGCTTAAAAGAAGAAGAAAAAAATCATGAAAACAGGAACCTACATAATGAAACAAAAAAATTTGGCTGGTAATATTTAAGTCATTTCAATGGAATACTGAAACTGAATGAAACCTTTCTTCTTTGCTCTATGCTTGCCTTCAAAATAATATTAGATATTATATTAGACGAAATTCTCCCAGGCAGCCATTGTTTTATTCTATTGCCAAGTTTCTTGCATAACTAGGCCATAGGGACTTCTCTAGTAAATGTTACTAGGATAGTAGGTCTTGAACTCAAGGAAGCTCTAGGAATTGTAAATTAGGTTTCACACATATGAGACACCAAAATGAGAACCTGTTCAGAGCCCTGAACAAGATTTTATCTTGTGCGTTTTTACTCCTTGGGCTCACCAGTGAGTTGAAATGCCGCATGGGCTCAGACTGGTTCCCTGCTTGAAATGATGTTCCGTGACTGATTCTGTGCTATTGGCTCACCCGGGGTTTCTTGATTGTTTTTTTCCTCAGTAACCTAGTAGGGAGTAACAATATTCATGTGCCAAAGTGAAATCCCCACAGAAAATTATTCTGACCTTCATGTTATCTCCCTCATCCTCTTATAGTGCTTTGATCAGTGGCCAAATAAGTAGTGTTGACAAGTTATCTTTCAGTTATTACCAAGGCACATCTAAGTTAACAACCCATTAAGCAATTCACACATCCCAGAGCCCTGAGTGCTAACTCATGCAGATGTTACAACTGTCCATGTTCTGACCTTGTTTCATCTGCAAGGATTAGAGAGGCATGCTTGTTCTAATAAAAGTTTATAATATTGAAGAACATAACAATAATACCCAGGAAACAAAAGAAACAGACCTTACTTAATTAAAGCATTTGTTATTAGTAACTAGTTCCTTCTTTAACTGGATCTCAAACTGTCCCTTGAGCCATCCTACTGTGAAAAAAAGATTCTTTAATTCTTTATGAGGAGTGTTTTAAGCCATGTTTTGAACTCAGTTGGGGAAAAAGAGAAAAATTATCTAAGAGTTGTAATGAAATGTGGTAATTGAGATGTCATTCGTGCTAGGATTTATTAGGAATAAAGAACTAAGCAGGGATCATTATTATATTATGTCAGTATGTAAGACTGCAATTTGCTTGTAAATGTTGTGTGCAGGTCTGCTAAAAATAGTAATCCCTTTGTGTCAGACTAAAGGTCGGTCGGGCTCACCTGTCCTGTCTCTAGCAGTGGTCAGCAGTGGCTGTCCACAGCAGGGGAGAAGAGGGAAAGCATATGTGATCCTTCTCTGGAGTTCTCTCCCATCCTCCAGCAATTTCTGCCACCAGAAATGATTGGTAGATATTTAGAAACCTCTGGTGGCTTCCTCCTGAACTTGTCCAGCCAAGGTGTGACCCCCATGACATTTACAGCATACTGTGACATAGATTCTGCATACTATACTGTACTTGTTTTGGCTGGGATAGAGTTAATTTTCTTCATAGCAGTTCATATGGTGCTCTGTTTTGGATTTGTGACCAAAACAGTGTTGATCAGCGTCAAGGCCTTTTCTGCTTCTCCCACTGCCTCACCAGCAAGTAGGCTGCAGATGGGCAAGAGGTTGGGAGGGGACACAGCTGGGACAGCTGACACCAACTGACCAAAGGGATATTCCATACCATATGATGTTGTGCTCAGAAATAAAAGCTAGGGGGGGAAGAAGGAGGAAGGGGGATGTTTGGAGTTAATGGCATTTGTCTTCCCAAGTAACCATTACACATGATGAAGCCCTGCTTTCCTGGAAATGCCTAAACACCTGCCTGCAGATCGGAAGCCATCAATGAATTCTTCATTTTACTTTGCTTGTGCACGCAGCTTTTGCTGTCTTTATTAATCTGTCTTTACCTCAACCCACGAGTTCTCTCACTTCTACCCTCCCTATTCTCTTCCCTATCCCACTGTGGGGGAATGAGCGAGCAGCTGTGTGGGGCTTAGCTGCCTACTGGGGTTTAACCATGACATATACTATGTAACTATACATTGTGTCAAGGACCACTGCTTTTTGATTGGTTTTAGCCTACTGCCCGATAGATTCATTAGTTACCCCCTAGTTCTTAAATGGGAAGAAATAGTGAATAATTGATTAAAATCCTTGTCTTTTTTAGAGGCTGAGTACTTACATCATAAGCCTTTATGGGAGCCTTTTTAGGCCTTAGATCATCTTTGCTCCCTTGAAACTTTTGCAGATTTACTAAATCCTTTTGACCATGAGGGACTTCTACACAACATTCCAGATATGGGTGCCCTGTGAAGTTTGTAATGGCATAATGTTATTCTCTCTCTTCTTGACATTCTCAGTCCTTTCCCCACCTCTTGTCTCTCCAAAAAAACTCCCTCAACAGACAAAACAGTGTCTGAAGTCTTAATGCAGGCCATGCTGAGAACAGTGGAACAGAAGACTAGAAGGGATGTCTGCTTGGGTGGTTGAGTCTAGGATGTTGTAAGAGTAATCAGTTATGCAGTTTCATAAAATTCTACAGATCATCTGTTTTACATCGTGCCACCCTGCCAAGGCCATGTAATCCTCCCCAGCAATATTTGACAAACATAGGACTGACAATAAAAACAAAAATCCACAACTAAGTTGTGCCACTGAAAGAAAAACAGAAAAGAACAAAATTGGTATGTCCTATTACTACACGTTGTGATAAAGGTTATGAGTGACCCTAGTCAGGCTGAACCAATGCATAAACATAATTACTTAACTAATTAGCCTAATTATCTGTTTCTCATAATTCTGATTTTGTCATGCAATCCTTTCTATATGCCATCCAAGCATAATTCTAAAGCATTTTAGTTCCTTTTCTCATGCTATCTAGCTTGGAAACTGCCCTAGAAATTATTTTCTCAGTGGCCAGAAGCTTTATTCCAGTTTCCTGTCTTAGATGTATTTTCTGCTAATTATGATTTCTTACAGAAAAAAAAATTGTTTTTGAATCAACGGGATGCTTAAAAAAAGTCTAAAATTTGAACACTGCTAGCAGACTATTTCATGAATGCACTGCAGAAACAAAAAGATTGGTTTGAATATTTTACAAGCTTAGGTTGTAAAATTCTTTGATCAAAGACTCTCAACTATGACATAGCATTAAGTCAAACTTTCTGAAGTGCTATGTGAATCTAAGGAATTTCCATTGTTTTCAAAGGATAATTTTTGCAGGCTGGCTTTGAAGTGACGAAAACACAATGAGGCCTATAAGTAGGTAATCTGTAGAAAACACAGCAGTTATAAAATCACATAAAGGCACTTTTGTTCACTGATAAGCATGTGAATATAGGGTTTTACACTGAAAAAGAGTATTTGTATATTAAAATAAATGCACAAGTTTGTAATTTCACAGCCATAATCAGGAAGTAAATGATTGAAAATACAGTGCTTACAAACAGAAATCAGTGTTGCCTTTTCCTTGTCTAGACAACTGCTGGTAATGGCTGGTCCAGTGTCAATGCAACCTGATACAGCATCAAATTGGACTGACATAAGTTCTGTTATTTCAGTAAATAATCAAATTTAAAAATCTGTTCAGAGATTTTCAGGTTTGCTTTGAATATGTTCCAAAATACTTCTGGCTGACCAAAATATGCTGTATTCCAGATCTCACTGTTAAATATATACTACTGAAGTCACTGTACAAAGAAGTCTTTTGACTTCCAGATGGTACTAGATAATGCAGCTAGATATGATCTACCTTAGTAGATGTACACAAATTAGTAAAGGCTAATACAGGTCTATTCTAGGATAAATATCATGAATTGTTGTGGAATTGTTGCGATTACTGTACTATAACTTTTCCTGTCACTTACTGGAAGTTAGCTATTGCTTGGACTTCACCTAAATGTCAAACAGTTTATTCTATGATACTGTCTGACTAAGGCAGAAAAAAAGTTTGCTTGATGGAAGTGAATTTAACTGTATGTACACTGAAACACAGAATTTAATGTTTTACCTGTTAATCTGTTAAAGTAATCCCATTTCACTGGTTAGCAAGAAAGAAAAAAGAGGGTACTTCTGTTAAGTTTAAACTTTTGGTCTGCTTTTCAGAATACTTCTTTTTTCTTCTTGTAGAATCATAGAATAGTTGGGGTTGGAAAAGACCTTTAAGATCATCAAGTCTTGGAGTAACAAAAAAAATCATCAGAACTAGATGTTCCTAATTTACTGAGAAATGTTATAAAAAATAAGGTGTGATAGATCCATTTCAGGAATTGGATTCTAGTTTCTGAAAAAAGCCATTTGCAATATATGTCCCATTCAACCAGATAATGTTAATGGTAAACTGATGCTTTGATATAAAATAGTTTTGAGTCTTGCAGTAAGAGAATGTTAAGCGTGCTCCCTGATTTCTGCTGAAATAAATCCCTCACTGTTTAATAGCTTTAACATGAAAGAATAAAATGTTCGTGGTTTCGGTTTTCCTGCATTTTTACCTCTGTGATACTTGGAGCTCTTCTTCCTAAACTTTATCCCTCTCCTATTCCTAAGGTATCCCACCCAACTCTACCTTATTTTTAGTCTAAGAACTGAGAAACATGAATTAACTGTCCTGTGTGATCTAAGTAGCGTATGGACAGTTGTAACCAACATGTTTTCATACTGCTTTGTGATTGGATGATGGCTTTTTGTGGCACTATCATACCCCATGAGTTCTGAGGTAGGCCTCTGATTGGCTGTCAGGACAAGCCTCCTCTTTCTTTTTATGCTAGAAGGGTGTCATCGTGGCAGTTCTCCTTTCACTTTCACTGGGGCTGCACTGTTGTTTCAGCTGGTGTTTTATGGCGGGGAGCTGCCATTTTTGACAACATCATGGCGCTGTGATTGGCTGCCCATTTGGACCTCAAAATGCTATTATAGAGAAAAAGATATGTTTATAAATAAATGTTTATTTCTATATATAAATTTACATATAAAAGAGTGTAGAAATATGCATATAGATGTTATTTATGCATGCACTTCATATGTATATATTTATATGTGTGTATATATAGCATATAATTATACATACACATGAAGGTACATACATTAAAAAATATATATACGTAAAAGTGAAAAGTGTAGGTATATAATGTACAAAACTTTCTTTAATAATAGCTAATGCAATTAATAAGTAAAGTTTTAAAGTGAATAGAAAGAAAACAGGTAAAAGGTATAAGGCAATTTGAGGCCCCTCGTTTTACAACACTGCTGAACAAGGCCTCACATGTTGGGGTGGGGGGAAGTTCATGAGGGTGAGGGGGACACCAGGAGGGTGAGAGCCACAAACACTTTGGAACATGCCCAAAGTCTATGGACCCATCCAAGGAGGCCACCAAGGAGCTCCTGCACAACCCCTGCAAATGCAAAGCGGAGCCTTTTGGAGTGAGCTGCTCCAAGAGGCCCTGCATCCAGCCCCAGCCTGCTAGGATCACCATGCACTAGGGTGGGCTTTGGGGCTTTGCACCATGCTGGAAGACACAGGCAACACAGGCAACAAGTGTCGATCTGCTGGAGGGTAGGAAGGCCCTACGGAGGGACCTGGACAGGCTGGATCGTTGGGCCGGGGCCAAATGTATGAGATTCAAAAAGGCTCAGTGCCAGGTCCTGCACTTGGGTCACAACAACCCCATGCAATGCTACAGGCTGCAGGAGGAGTGGTTGGAGAGCTGCCTGGCTGAAAAGGACCTGGGGGTGTTGGTTGACAGCCGCCTAACATGAGCCAGCAGTGTGCTCAGGTGACCAAGAGGGCCAATGGCATCCTGGCTTTTATCAAGAATAGTGTGGCCAGCAGGAGCAGGGAGGTGATAGTGCCCCTGTACTCGGCACTGGTGAGGCCGCACCTCGAGTACTGTGTTCAGTTTTGGGCCCCTCACTCCAAGAAGAACATCGAGGTGCTGGAGCGTGTCCAGAGAAGGGCAACAAAGCTGATGAAGCGTCTGGAGCACAAGTCTTCTGAGGAGCAGCTGAGGGAACTGGGGTTGTTTAGTCTGGAGAAGAGGAGGCTGAGGGGAGACCTTATTGCTCTCTACAACTACCTGAAAGGAGGTTGTAGCAAGGTGGGGGTCAGTCTCTTCTCCCTAGTAACAAGTGATAGGATGAGAGGAAACAGCCTCAAGCTGCGCCAGGGGAGGTTTAGGTTAGACATTAGGAAAAACTTCTTCACCGAAAGGGTGGTCAAGCATTGGAACAGGCTGCCCAGGGAAGTGGTTGAGTCTCCATCCCTGGAGGTATTTAAAAGATGGGTAGACGTTGTGCTTGAGGACATGGTTTAGTGGTGGACTTGGCAGTGATAGGTTAATGGTTGGACTCGATGATCTTAAGGGTCTTTTCCAACCTTACGGATTCTATGATTCTAACACTGCCTGTGAAAATGGAAAATCCCAGCTTCAGAAGCACATGTATGTGGGGACAATAAGGAAAAACTCCAAAGCAATTCCTGAAATTCCCACGTGAATCAGAAAAAAAAAAAAAAAAGCCAATGGGCCTGTGAATCAGAAACATATTTTGAGGTAAGTTTCACACAGCAAGGGTGGGTGGTGGTGGGGTGAGCTCCCTTTCCCCACGGCTGTGAGGGAACTACCTTTAGGACCATTCCAGGGTGCAGGTTGGTGCTATATGTGTTTCCTTATTCTTCAGTCAATTAACTTATAGATAGTTTCAAAAACTCCAGCTAAGTGACTGAGGTGTGCCATGGTCTATTTACCTTCATGTCTGGGCCTGCAGCAATCAAAGGAAGGAGAACAGGCATAGAAGAGAGAGCAGCATTTGAGGAAAAAAAAGGAAAAAAGCTGGAGAAGCCTGACAGGCAACCAACTCCCCTCATACCCTGTTAATAAAGTTTCTTTGTGCATGACTTAAATTGATGGTCCAGTGTTTCCTTTCTTATGTGTGTGTAGTAGCTGCTGGTTGGCAAACATGTCTACACCACGACTTCTGTTAAAAGTTAACTGTGCTCCTGGGAGGTGGGAGGCTTTGGGGGTATAAATCCTCTGCTAAAAGCTGCTAAAAGGCAAACAGAAATGGTCTGAACAGAAGCCATGTGCCAACCTGGCTTACAATTCAGGATGCTTACAGCTTACACAAGGCAGCAAGAAAGCACTTTAAAAGAAACAAGGACTAGAACTGAATAAAACATTGAATTCTTGTAAATATTGTTTTTTCATATATTTAGAACTACTGAAACTGTTTGTTTAAATGGTATGATTATTTTTCATTTTGTTTCTTCACGTTTTAATGGTCACATAAAAATTTCACTGTTTTCACGGCTAAACATTATCAGTGAATATTTTTATCATTTTATAAGATTTATTTGAAGTGGTTTTGGTCTGGAAGACTTATGATGAAACCTAAGCATAATTATAACTTTACTATTCTGCTGAAAATAGTTATTAGAACAAGTTCTCAAACATATACAGATTATTCTTTATTTTCATACTGTTAACTTCAGAAGAAGTATATATGAATAAAATTCTAAACTATTCAACAGTTTAAATTTCCTGTGTGAGGTTTCATTTACTATGCAGTTTGCCATTAAGTGCTTTTTCCCTCCTTAGAATTTTGTTTTCTATAGCAAGTAATGAAGTACTAATTTCTTCCTCAGTGAACAAGGAAATCATGTCTGGCAGAAGAGAAGGCTGTGACCAAAGACATGATGGAAATAAGAAGCTTTACATTAATTCTGTCACATTAGTGTGCCTGCCTTGGAACGATGTTTTCCTTTACCTGGGTACCTGATTCTAAGATTCTATTAAGATACAACAATTCTGCAAAATGGAATTTCCTTTATGTCTAACAAATATCTCTGTTCTTAAGCTTTCTTCTAGGCTTTAAGGGTACAAGAGATGTACTAGGGACATGCAGAAGCCTAGGGAACACATTTTAACTATATATTTATTTCATCCTTGTGTGAACTATAGTGTCTGGAGCTGGATGACATTTCAGGTCTGCTATGGAAGACAACAACCCTAACCAATGTAAAGGCATGGAGAGGCTGCTTGATCTGTCTTTAGTGGTTTAATTTATCTGTCTTTCAAAGTTTACATCCTTACACTTTTATCAGTAGATTTTTATGATCATACTAATGGTTCTGAAACAACTTTGCAAATTATCTTAATGGTCTGATGATTAAGTATTTGAATAGTTTCTTTTTTTTCCTATTATGAAATGTTTTTCTCCAGCTGAACAGTACTAACAGAATGTAAGACTAAGGATACAAATCTTGTGTGCTTTTTGAAGTTATGTTTCAATGTTTACTATGGTATGAAACATGCTTCGTGGTAGAATCGTGCAGAAAGTAAGTTTCTTCTTATTAATATGAATTCATTAAAAATGTCTGCCTGGTTCTTGCAAAGCTGTTTTCCCTTCAACATCCTGACTTTCTCATTAAACGGATCTGTGAACTAAACTTTGTATTTACTATCTCCAGTGATCACTATGCTGCTAATCTGAGGAGAGAGCCAGCTGCCACTCCTAACTATAAATGCTGCATATATATCTTGGGTCAAGATCTTTATCTGATGCCAAGTGACATCTCTATTATAACCAATAAAGTTCTGATTAGCCAATAAGGTAGACCTTGACAAATATGTAGCAGGACCGTCAGTAAAAGGGTATTATGACAACTCACAGAAGGAGTACTTAGAATATTATTTAAAAATGAAAGAAATACTTTTTTTGTTACTCAACAGATTTCTTTCTGTCTGTTGTATCAATGGCAAACTTTTTTCCTATTTGTCTTCCATAAAGAGGGATAACGTAATGTGGGTAATGGAACATGATAAATTGGGAAGACCCACCATAAAGCTTGCCAGAATCAAATGAAATAGAGATAGAATATGAACACTGGATCAGATGAGAATTTGTAGACAAAATGACTGCATAGAAAGAAGTGAATTGTTATCTTCTTTTGCAATTCTGAGACAGGAAGGTGGAAAGTTTACTATAATATAATGCTGAAATACTGAGGGGCAGTACCAGAAGCTTGGGAGACTTTTTTGAGGAAAACTTATGAATCATAAAAGGCAGCTGTCATTTTATTGCCAGCAGGTACTGAAGTGCCTACCGTGTATTGGAAAATAGAAACCCAGGAATCTTCTAGGCCTATGGAAATCATTAAAAACATTTATACTGATATGAAGGGAGAGTGAATGTGAACACATGGGTGAAAATGCCAGGAGAAGGGCTATAAAAATCACATGTGTTGCTGACACCTATAGTAGCAGGTCATCAAGATCCTAGCACACATCTACTTGCAGTTTCTCAGGACAAGCAGGTCTGAAACAGAGACAGTGACTAACTCCTCATGACTTGCAGAGGTGGGACAGACTAGAGAGGTTAATCACTGCCAGCTGTTGAAGGGCAGAATGAAACACCTCCAAAATAAGCACACTCCCTAAGAAAAACCCAGGAAGTGTGGGAAGCAACTTGAAAACTGATGCCCTTTGTCCTCCTTGTCATTATAAGTAATCCTGGACAGACTACCTGGATACGGGTGTCTTAGGGCCAGAATGCTTGGCAGACTACTTACACTCGTCTTAGTGCTTGTGGATATGAGATTGTGAGTCTGAGAGACTGAAATCAGTTATGATTCAACATAGATTAATCTCTCCTTCCTCAGAGGTATTTCATTGAGCTACAGTGTTGCAACATCATTTCCTCCAGGGTAATTTGGCAGTCATTATGTTTTAAGGAGTCTCTACAAGGTGTGTATACTGCAATAAGCAATCCAACATTCATTCATACAATTAGAACCTGCGAGATTAAATGGCCTATTTGTCAAAACAAAAGGTCATCTCTAGTGCTGAAGTACAAAAGAAAATCTGCATTTCTAGGACTGTGTTCATCCTGTCCTGACACAATGAATTCTAACCACCAGAGCACAGAACTGAATCTCCCTGGTGTCTTTCAGTAACATTGTATATAGCTAAACTTGACTATCTAAATGTAGGAAAGCAATTAAAATGCCTAAACATATATTTGTAGAGCCACGGTGAAGGGAGGGCAGGGGAGGAGGAGCTGCTCTCCTGTGGAGGACTGTGCCCTGGGCGCTGCTCCAGTACTGCTGCGTTCAAGGGCTGTTGTCCTGCACGGGGGACTTGCCCCTGGACCTGCCCCTCTCCTGCCCATGAGGGAGACATGGGGACTGAGAGCCAATCACATGAAAACACAATGGGATATCACAGTTTACAAAATGGTGGCTCCCAACCATAAACTGGCATCTGAAACAAAACAGTGGCCCTGTGTGCATAATGAGAAGGGACTTCCCATGCTGCCATACTTCTGGGTAAATGGGAAGGGGCAGCTGGTCCTGCTGACCAATCACAGGGCACTCTGTGATCACGTGGGGTGTGACATTTTACAAAATGGCAACCCCCAAAGGCAGAAAGGGGTGGAAGTAAATAAGCCATGTAACTGGAAGAGGGGCGGGACTTCTGAGGGAAGGGGGTCATGTGACAGCCAGAAGGGGCGGGGCTTCCCCAGGAAGTTGGCTGTGGGGATACCCATCCCTTCTTCTCTTGCAGCACCCTTGTCCTTACACTGCTCCTCCAAAGCTGCCCGTGTGCCATTCGGCGAGGCTGTCTTTGGGAAATAATTGCCAGTAGTTGGCTAACAGACAGAAGAAATAGACTGAGTTTTCCTTCCCTTTGGTGCATGTGAGTTTTGGTCTCTCTTTAGCTACAGTTTCATAAACCTTGTAGTAATTTACTTGTCTGGCCACTTTAAACTTCAACCTTCAGACTTGACTGAAATCGGCAAACGTACTCAAACCCTTTACTAGCAGATGGGTGGAGTAAAGGCAGCGAGAGCAGCTGTCTGTCTTTATTTTGTTTGGCATTGAGGCTAGCAGAGGTTAAAATATGAAAAGACAGAGGTGTGAATGTGCCAAATATAACCTAACGTGGGAAATGAGGCAGAGACAGAGAAAATGAACAAGAGCACATAGCTGAACTGAATTAAATTTATAATTTCTGTTAACATTGGATAATATGTTATCCATATAATAATGGTTTGCAGAAGTTAGCTAGGCTATATCCTTCTCTAGCTCTAGATCCAGCAAAAGTTGGCTCCTGGAGGGGGTTAGATGTTCAATACCTGTTTGCTATAGATCTCCAGACGGGTTACAAACTGCAGTAACTATGTTTTCATATAAAGCTGCCTTCTTACATGACAGATTTATGGAAGTGAAGCAGGTCACTAGCATGTAGTAAGGAAAAACTGCAGCAGAGAAACTTATTTATGCTTGGAGTCTTCCTTCAGTAAAGTATAGAGAATGTCAGAAATGGGAAAGAAGCTGAGGACCTCCTGATTGCCAGCCCTGTGCATGTTCCCCTGATTGGAGTAGAGGATTTCTTTTATGTTCAGGGACACGTTAAATAATGCATTGCTCTGTGTTTTAACACAGCTTTTGGATTCACAGTTTTTAATTTCATTTTGAAAGTAAATATTGTGACAGTCAGTTATTTCTGTCAGTATTGCACATTTGCAAGCGAAATGAACAGACATACATGTCACAGATGATTGAATGGATAACTGTCCTGGAGGATTCTAATACGAGTTTAGGAACAGAGTAGCAGAAAAGGCATTGAAGGTGGCTGAGATGAAAGATTCAGCTTCTGCTTTTTGCTCTGCACACCCATGTACCTTGTACCAGCTACTTGCAGTATTTTTAGGGCATGTCATATTTACCTGCTCTCCACCAGGACTGCCTTGGGTTTTTGTTTCTTGCTTTCAGGGATTTGCATTTTATCTCTCTAGTAGACTGGAGATGGTGGTAGAATAGTGAAGTCATCATGCTAGAGAACGAAAACACGGTCCTCAGCTTTGGTCCAGACTTTTGAAAAGAGCTGTCTGCTCTAAAATGGCATAACTGCTGTTATCTACCGCATTGCTAAGGCTAAGAAGTAATCACATTTAATGTGAAACCTGTGGTTGAGGTGGATTTTCAGCACACTTCCTTTTTTGTCAAACTGTTCAGAGGCAATAAAGTCTTCTCTGTCCTGTCTGTCTGATTCAAGAGGGAGACATGCATATCAGTATTTTGGAAATAATGGGGGATAGATGAAGTCCTTCTAACCTTATTGGCTTCTTTTGTACCATTGATGCAGTTGCAGTAGAAAAGACTTGGCTTTGTGCTGCTAGCTTCCCAGGTTCTCCAGAGAGATGAACACCAGAGTGAAGAGAAGTTCTCGGCCACCAGCAGCAAGCTACAGGCAGCCAAATGCCGGCAGCTGCTCAGCTGCTGCTCCACCTGTCAGCCTCTTTGTGGATGGAGTAAAAGTTGTCAGTTCAGCATGAAAAGAAAAAAGAAAAGGCAGAGCTGGCAGTGTACTAAAATGATTGCTTTTGAACACTGATGAGCTGTGCTGGAATCACTTTTTTGTTTCTAATGAGACACAGAGGTTCCCTGTTTGCCTTTTCTTATTCCCCTTGACTGAAAACCAAGGCTTCATAAAGACAGAAGATCCACTGATTCTTTGTAGGCGAGAACAGATTTCTGATTCATTTTGTGTGTTGCTGCATCAATTCAGTCTGTCTTTAGTTTGCCTGGATACTTAAGTGATACCAGGTTTGTCATTACAGTCTGAACAAACCCCAGGAAAAACCAATCAAAATAAAGGCTTAAGAATAGTAGGAGGAGAGAGAAAGGAAAATGTCTCTTTTTCATGCAGATGTTAGTATACTGACAGTAACAGTTTTGTAATCTTTTGTGAAACCATTGCCATCTGGCATTTATTATTTTCTTTACAATCCCTGATCATTGTGACATAAGGATATCTATGCTGTGGACAGCTGTGTACTGAAGAGATGTGCAACATAAGCCTATTAGGATACTTCAAGAATTATGTCTGTATAAAGCTCTCCAGATCAAATTACCTCTTATGGAAATCTGTGCTGCCAGGGTTAGACTTTTTTCAGTAAATTATCTCTTTATTGCAATTTGCTAAACTTTGGTTTTCAACTTTTTTTAAAGCCTTCATTTCTGTGGGAAAAAGCTTGAATAGAAATGCTACAGAGCATCACAGAAAAAAAAGATATGAGAAGAATCTTGCATTTTTAAGCCAGTCCTGTAGGGCTTATTGAGATCAAATTCATGAGTTTTCTAGCTGAAATTGATAATTATTGAGCATAAAACTGGGCAAGCTCAACATTGATCCTGTATGTATGCAATATATGTAAACAACACAATAATGTGTGTGCTGTAGTTGAGATTACCCAGTATGTGGAGTATGTATGTACATATGGTATGTAGTAGTACATATATTGTGTGGGTGTGTTAACGCTGTGGTGTACTGAGGCTTTAAGTGCACAGATGTAGAGCATGCTGTTGTCTTCTGCCAAGCAGATGTTAGTGATGTGGTAGTACATGTGGTAACAAATGCAGAATTCTTTGTCGCTTGATCAAAAAACACGGGCTACAGGAAGGAATGATGAAGAGAAGGAATCTAGGAGTTAATTAATCCTGTCTTATTTTGACAGGATGGCATAACTGAAATGAGAAATACTGTCTCTGCTCTGGATAGCTGTGAAATTCTGCATTACTAAGTTGTGGAAGACAGAATAAACTAAAATTATTAAACAGGTTCCAGGTTTGAACTCTTTCAGGGTTTCAATTCTATCTTTCCTACCAAGGAAGGGTAGCATCAAGTGAGCATCATATTTACATCAAATTGGCCCTTGCGACTCTTACTATACAGGAACAATTCTGCAAGGGCAATAATAATGTTAGTTGCCAAGTTCTTTTCCTCAAATAACTTATGTGAAAAGAGATGAAAAAGCAGAGAAATGTGGTTGTCATCCACTATGATAACACCGTATGCTAACAAATGGCATGCTACCTTTAAACAATGCTATAGGGTTACTATTAGCCTGCTTAGCTTAAAACCCAATACGTTTTTAAAAGATAGAGTCAGTGTAGAGAGAAATAATGGAAATAAATGATACAGTTCATAACTATTCAATGTGGAGGGAGTGTTGACAAAAAACAATCCCTCTGGATTAACACCCAGTAATGAAGCATGTGCTATTGGAGTGCCTGAAACAATTATGGACATTGATACGCGTGAAATTATTCAAAATGGCTCAACATCCTATGAATAAATATAATGTGGTACAGGATACTGGAAGTTGTGGAAGTGTTATGAACAGCTTAGTGTCACTGTTCAAAACTGTAAAAGACATTTGGAAAAGTTACTAGTAAGCATATTCCTGTTTAGCCCTATTGCATATTGATTTACCTTTAAATCATAGACACTGGAGAAAGGACAAATATTTCCTATTTTTTTATGCATAGTATTGTCTTTATCCTGTGGAAATAAATAGAATACGTAGTGATTGAAATAAAACCAAAGGCAGAAGCGTATATGAAAAATGTGATTTTTTCAGGATATTCATTAGCTAAACCCCTCCCCATCAGAAGTATATCCCCCCCCCCCCCCCAAGTCTCTGTACCATATTTCAGTGCTTGTAAGAAATTTCTCTGAAATTGCAGTCAGCTATTCCTGTAAAAACTGTACCAGGAAGAAAATTCTCTCTTGGTACAGTTCGAAGTAAAATGCTATTATTGCTCAATGTCTCTTCCTAAAGAAATGATATTGGCTGGATACATGTTCTTTTGTATCAGATGCTTTGTGTGAGTCAGAACAAAAGTCCTCTAGCTCTCCAAAATTGTGGTCATTTGAAGCATCAGTGTAAAATCAATTGCCAGTGCTTCACAGCTTCTCCCTGGACCCCATTAAGATAGTGATATGTTTGGAGTTCTGGCTTTCAGAGCTGGGTTCCATTTCTCACTGCCTCCTTGAATTTTGCTTTGGTTTTATACATCTCTTTTCAAGCAGTTTACTTTTTCTGCCCTTTATTTTCTGGGCCTTACAGTCTCTTCTGAAACTTTCAACCAAATAACTGAACTTCTTGTCATTGCCCCCAGAAACACAGTTCACCTGTTTGAGTTCAGCACTGTAGATCACTGATCTTAGCCAATGTTCCCAGTGCTGACATTATGTCTATACACAGTCATTCAGTGGCCTTGATGTTTTCCTGCTGGCCTCCACACTTGTCAGTGGTCTTGACACATTCCTTGAAAATGTTTTCTGTTTAGATTTAAGTTCCCAATTCATTCAAACAAAACATAGCATGTGTTTTCCCTACAGTTTGTATCTCTGGACTTCTAACAAAACCTGATTTTAGGAAAAGAAGGGATTACTTTACTGTGTTACTCTGTCCTGGAGGCTTCACTTTAGGTTACCTGAGGAAAGAAGTTAACTTTATAACTCCTGAGCTCCCTGAACAAAATTTTCCTGAGGTTGGGCTATTCTCTGCCGGGGGTGTCTGCAAGGTGCATTTTCAAAGCCTTGCATTTCTACCTGGAAAAGTGACTTTGAAAAAAGGAAGACTTTAAGACATGAATGATGACACATCTGTCCCTCAGACTAATTGTCTATCAGCTGACATAAAAGCAGCCCATTAGCACTGCTCTTAAAATTGATTTCAGAGCAGGGTTGCAAAATCACAGTGGCAATTTAATTAATGTTATGGACAGAGTTGAAAAAATGTCTGTGAATCTTTTGATGGCTTTTGAACCACAGTGTGGTATCATAACTAATTTGTTGTAGCTGATATACACAGACTTAGTGCAACAGGTGTACAGGTGAAAATAATTTTAATAACAACAGAGGGAGGAAAAATAGGGATGAGCTTGCTAGGGGTAAGTGGCATTAAACTTCACTAGTAAAGCTGCAGCTTTTGCCTTGCTGCAGGAAACATGTCTTAGAGCATGAGTTATAAATTATGGTATAATCTACAAATTATACTCTCTTTCTATATACAAACACATACTATTAACTACAGTGTGTAGAACTATTAGAGAACTTCTTCTGGAACTAAAATTGATCCATTCTCCACTTAATTTGGTGGAGTATAATTTTCTGCTGATGTCCAAGAATAGGAAAAATGTTTTGAAATCATGGAAGGAATCAATAGGAATTAGGTAGTTATCTACAATAATGCCAGAATTTGCCCCTAGATTACCTTGTTTATGTTTGCTTTGTGGAGCAAATAGGGAAAACAAAAAAATTATCCAGGTGCAATTTTTCCTAAGTATCACTTTGTAATAATACTTGCTGAAGTCCTAAATCTCTAATCATTATCACATACAACTTCTTGTGAAGAAAAGATATTAACTTCTGCCTTAAAAAGAGAAGGAAAGGTGTACCTCTGAAAACCAATCAGTATGTAAAAAGGGAACTTTATAATTAGCTCTGGTTGTATTCTAGACACTAAGTGATTTGGTCCCATTATTAATTTACTTACCTATTCAAACTCCAGCTTTTATTGGCTTTGATTTAGCTGAGATTTATAA
This sequence comes from Nipponia nippon, assembly GCF_047370975.1. Classification (NCBI taxonomy): domain Eukaryota; kingdom Metazoa; phylum Chordata; class Aves; order Pelecaniformes; family Threskiornithidae; genus Nipponia; species Nipponia nippon. The sequence goes on along the minus strand of NW_028262358.1, from coordinate 80,243,073 downwards.
TTGAAGAGACAGACAATTCCTTAGACTAAATAAGGATTGATTATTATTGGCGGTTAATTTGATTTAGCACCAATTCAATACTGAGAGTCACTGCCCCAATGTATTTCTAGTTTAATTTAATATTTATAGAGAGTAGGGTTGGAAGGGACTTCAAAAGGTCATCTAGTTCATCACCCTGTACCAAGACAGGAACGCTATACCCACGTCATTGGGATTCATAGTAACTTAGCTTTGATCTAATATTTTCTTTATTTCTCAGTGTTGTGTTAAAACTTGTACAATTTGCATTAAATCACAGTACTTTCAATAAACCACATTGATTCAACCTTTTGTATTTCAAGCAGTCAGTCTAAAACCTAAACTTACCCTCCTGCCCTTCTGATCTTCACCTGGAGCCCTGGCTTCTCCTGCTAATCATAGGAGTGTTTTTAGAAAAAAAAAAGGATAAATAACCGCTTGTAATTCTGCCTGTCTTCAGAAAAATAGAATCAGCAAAATAAGTCAGATATCCTCTCACCTAATCTTGTCAACCTTTAAAACAGGGATGTGGACAGCCTCCTTCTTAGAATAGGCTGACGGGGTATCTTTTTTCAAATTATCCCATTTTGTTCTCAAGGCCAATTTTACTGCGTCCTTTCCTCTCATTTTTTGGCTATTTAAATTTTGTCTGTGTGTGTGTGTGGGGTGTCTGTCGTTGAGGCTGGTGCTAATGTAGTGCCTTATACAGTGGTCAGTAACTGTGCAGATCTGGGGGACTGCAGGGGTTTTTGCAGGTAGTTTAGAGCCAGAATCTTGCAACTGTGCATGTTATAAGCTTATATACAATAAGGTTTATATGCTACAATACAGGTGTTTTAGAAGAATAGCATGTAGAATAGAGTCTTGAGTAATTTTGATGTTTGAACTCAGAGTCAAATTCCTTTGGAGACCTCTGAGCTGCACTTGGTCAAGGTGAAACACAAAGTGTTTGTGTGAGGTTTTCTGTGTGTCTCTCTTAATTTTACATCAAGAATGAGATTTGTTTTAGAGTACAAGATAAAAAACGGAGCAAGGATTTATGTAGCTCATGAAAATCACTGAACGGAAAATCTTTGGCCACCACAAAGAATTACTGCCACGAAGAATTCCAGTGGACAGCACTTTGTCATAGCAATGGCTGTAGTTGTACTGTCCGTTTTGTTTTGGATACACTTAGTACAATATTCTCTTTGTGTCAATAAGGTTTTTCAAGAGTGACTTTTCCGGGAAAACCTTATTTTACAAATATTAATTGGGCAACAATTAAAGTCTGAGGAACTTTGCTTGTTGTTCATTGAGGCACTTAGAGAGAGAGAGAACTGCATTGCTGCTTGGCTTTTTATGAAATGGAACTGAAGTACAAGGTGTTAAAGGACCAAATTTTTCAAACTCTGTCCTGTCTTATGTTAGGCATGTTCTCCATCTGACATAAGGAATCCAGTGAATCTGGTATTTACAGAGAAGCAGAGTCACAGGTGGATAATTACTTCTTTTTAATACATTTGAAATAAAAATGTACATAATCAGATGTTTTATTAGGTTCATATTTAATAGTTTCTGTATTATATTAGCAGCTAACTAAGGTACCTTGTTAATGAGGCCAAAATAATGTATCAAATTCAAAGAATGTGTACAGAAAAAACATAACAACAAAAATTAAAAAGAGGGTCAGTTCCCCCAGTTTCTTTTTTAACAGTATGTATAAAACCCCCTCTATTTCTGTTCTGTGTTTCTTTATTACAGATGTAGAAATAATCTAACAAAAAAGTTCTAGTTCTATTCTGCCGTTATTATACCTGTGGAGATAATTAGACTTTGCTGACAATAGAAGGACTTTGCGACACTTGTGGGTGGTGAGTTTGTGTCTTATTGGTATACACTAATAAACAGACTTAAGTTACTCATGGAAATCCTTGGATAAATAAGCTCTGGTTACTACAAGGAGTTATTGCATTTCAGCTGATGATGCAGAGACTCAGCTAGCACAAGCTGTAATGATAAATGTCCAGGTTGTCCATCATGTTTTGTTGTGTACTCAGTGCACTGAATAAGGTTTCCCACCAGACTTGTTATCTATGTAGGCTGATGCATCCCAGTTGCATAACACATAAGAAGTCCTATTATTCTCATTAATTTCATACATCTGATTTAATCTATTGTATGCTATAAACCTTGTGATGCCACTGTTTTAACAGTGTAAATATTACATTGCCACCAAAAGTTTCTGATGTGTGGATTTTGAGGGTTGAAACTCAGGTTATAGTCTGACGAGGAGAGAAGGTTTTGGTGGCTGTCTCTGAAGATGTAAGAAGAGCTGTTGTTATTACCATTGTTTTGGCTATTAATTAAAAAAATTAATATGAGAGGGTTTTTTTCTGCCATTGTTTTATGGAAACATTTGGCTTATGAAAAGAAATAAGGAAGTGATCCAGGGTCTCCTCGAGAAAATGAAGACTGGAAAGGCTTCCTTGTGAAGTCTGCTTGATTCCTATTTCTGTAGCTTCTTGCAGTAAAGACTAAGAGCATTAGAGGTTTACACTTTCAAAGTTTTTGGAAACTGTGTGTGAATATCTAATTTTTTAAGATCTGTCATGAAGATACAGGTATTATTTGTTAACCGTGACCATCAAACTTTGTGTGTCTTACTAAGTCTAACTCAAAATGAGAAGACTTACAGAATTTAAGACAGAAGGGAAGAGAGCCTCTCTTTTCCTGAGCAATCCTAACAACATCACTGCATGCAAAATTTAAACTGAGATTAAGCATATATGAAGTTAGGAGAAATGTTCTGATCAGGAGCCCATCAAGTATTTTGGGGAGATTTGGACGTGAATTTGGTCCTTTCTACAGCCCATATTAGGGCTTCATCAGACTGAGTGCTGCACTTGAAGCTGTCCCTGATATCTGCATCCCTAAAGTACAGGAATACTTTAGATCTGAGTTTGAAACCAAAACTAAGCATAACCAAAGGCAGAACTTCCTTTTATTTGTGGAGTATGAGGCACTTTCCTTAGAACTGATGAAACGTGAAAGGTCAGTTCCTTCTGTTGCAGCTGTAAAGAGAAACTCAACTCTGCTTTTGTCAATAACTCTATCACAGCACATCATAAATAAGTAAAACAACAAAAAAAAATGTTCCATGTGAGGGAACAAGTAACACCTGACAACTATAGTCATGCTGCTCATTGAACTTCAGAAAGAAATGTTGCTATTAGAGTGGTGAGAACCTGCATGAGATAGGATTGAACTCTTCTGTTGAGCTAGATAAAGAACAGTCAAAACAAATAATGATCAAATTATATACTTCACTGGGAGAGGCTAAGGAGCATACTGATATTACCCAAAGTTTCTTAGAGTGTTCTCAAACCTTTATAGCTGAGGAGGGGTAAAGACTTCTCATAATAGACTTGAACATATTTTGAGAAATTTCACTTATCCACTCAAACAGAGAATTTAATCTTCATTTTTTTGAAGACTGATTGACTTATTTTATTCTTTCTATATAGGAGTAGCTACAATCCTGGAGAATATTTTTGACATGCTGTATTTTAAGGACCTCAGCAGTAATGAAAAATATGTTTAGCTTATGAAAAATGTATGTATTTATCACATGATTTACAAATAAGAAAAACAACCCAAAGTTTCTTAAATCTGATACACTCTGCATTGTACACCCAATTACTAAGTTTTATTATTTTTCAATGTAATCACTTACACTTTGTTAACTGTCTCTGAATATTCCTGCTGATGATAATGTAAATTCATGAGCTGTAATCAGCTATAGACTAAGTTTACTCGGATCATTCTCAATGAATTTTTATAAAGAAAAATCATAATTAAAGTAATGAGCATTTTAATGCTCAGCCAAATTTATCTGGTGTGATAACTTGTGACAAGTTCTGTGACAGTAGTGGTGTTATGCTGGGGATGAATTTATTCCTTAATGATTAGCAGCCTGGTCAATGTTTTGTGGGTATTCTTCGAATGGAAGTAGTTAGCAGTGTAGGCGTTTCTATGATTAATATGGTAACATTTTATTGTTCTCTGTATGGATCAAGCTACAGGTGTAGTAGTATTACTGGGTAGGTACAACCAGTTCACCAACTGCTGGTAACCAAACTTGTAAATTATTTGGGTAGATAAGCTGTATGCTATGCATATTGTTCTTATCTGATGGCTAAGCCTTTGAAGGCTGAGTGTCTGGTATATATATGTTCTGTAATGCTTGTTACACGACATCTGTTTACAAACTTACTACGTATGTGTTTATTAATAGTTATATTGCTTGTGTCTTATGTTGCTTTCAGGTGGGCAGATTTGAGATGTCTGTATTGGAGTTGGAGGTGGCTAGTTGCAAGAAATGGTAAAGTCTCTATATACTTCTCCTCTGAGCAAATGTAATGCAGCTGATACAATAATGCACAAGACCTTACTGCTATATGAGAAGTGTCTGCATGATGTTTCTTTGATAAAGAAAGATCAGATCTAAAGCTTGGTAACTTTGCTAATAAAGTGCTCTGTTGCACTTTATTTGGTGCTATTTCTTTCTGTTCATATTAATGTTTCAGGCAGGTAATATATCTTACTCTATAAAATGCCTGCCACTCTATAAAATGCCTAGTGTTTTTCAGGGTTAGGCTGACTGCAGGACTAAAGGATGTCAACTTGACTTTTTTAATGCAGTTATGAACAACTTGCAAAGCTCCTCTTTCTTCAGTCAGCATTTTGCTTCAGAAATTTTTGAGGGCAGATACAAATGGAAAAGAGTTTATTTTGGAAAGGGATCCTTTTTTTTTTTTCCAATGTTGTTGTGAGTGCATCTCACTGTTTAGTTGATAGCACCTGATTTTAGCCAGGGCTATTACATGTATAGCACAAGCTTGTAGAGGTCCCACTTGAAGTTGGAGTCCTGGTGTGTTAGGTGCCATACATGCACACACTGCAAAGTGTACAGAGTGATGGATCATGCACTAAGATAGGTTTTGCATAGGATGCAATCAAGTCTTGTTGAAACAGTGGCGTGCTAAGTAGACCTGTTAACTTTTCTATGTGGCAATAACACTGTGCCAGATTCCATTACATGCTGTAGTATATTTACGGTAAGTACAGCATATTTATTACTACAGTCATCCTTCACCCTTTTGCTATTTTGAGATCAAAGCAGGAGGGAAAAAAGTATAGAATTTTCACATTTCCTAAAAATAAATTCTGCTTTCCTTCATGAAACTTTTTGACAGGTGGTGTTATGTCTTGCAGCTACTGTAAACAATATTTATGAACTAAATGGCTTTGATGCACTCCATCACTGTCCAGATGAAGATCTTTGGGGAGGGGAAAAGGATTTCATACTCTGCTGAGATTAACACAGGGACATCCCATGTTCTTACTGGTGTTGCAAAATTATTTTTTAAAAATCATACCTGAAAATTCATATCAATAAAGAAAAATCCAAATTAATATCTGCAGAGATGAGAAAAAAAAACTTCTAATATTGTAGATCATCATACACTGTGGTTTGAGAAACTCTTGTTAATGGCCTGTAAAGAGCTGTCCAATCATGAGTTTCTGTACTCTCAGTTGTCAAAGTACATTAAATGTGTGCATTATTTTTATACATTCTTCTAAAAGTATGATATAAATCCCTGTCTACTTCAGTGTATGTTACATGAAGTTGTATTTTTCTGGTCCATTTAATAATTTATTTGTCTTAAATGAACTTTTACATGGCAATGTACAGTCTATTATATCCTGCATTTAATATTCTAGTCTTACTCAGAATGTATTGTAGGTATTATGTTTCTATATTGGGGTTGTTCTGTAAAATGTTATAGCCTCAAAATGTCACATAAACAATTGATCAAATAATTCACTTAATTTTTCAGCCTTGTTGCTATTCTCATTTTTAACTGAATTCTTTGAAATAGTATATTTTATTTTTAATAAATGTTTTCTCTTATTATTCAATACTCATTTACAAGAGTACTTTTGTGTTCTAATTTCGTCACATTCTTTACATATAAGAAGTATAAAACTAAAGGTTTTACCTTGTACTGTAATTTTCATAGCAAGTAATATTGCTGATTTGATACAGGACACATCTATGATTGCAGCTTGCAACTACTTCAGCAACTGAAAATCAGACTGGATATAAGGAAGAAATTTTTTACAATGAGGGTAGTGAAACACTGGAACGGGTTGCCCAGAGAGGTGGTAGATGCCCCATCCTTGCAAACATTCAAGGCCAGGCTGGATGGGGCTCTGAGCAACCTGATATAGTTGTAGATGTCCCTGCCAATCGCAGGGGGCTTGGACTAGATGACTTTTAAAGGTCCCTTCCATCCCAAAGCATTCTATGATTCTATGACTCCTGTTCATGCTTAGACCTATGTGGATTTTACTGTTATAACTCCAGTAACAGTATACTGGAGTATAACTGTATGCTGTTATATACGGTTATTCCTGTAACTATATAATTGTTATGGACTCCACATCTGTTTTAAGGTCCCTTTATGCTGCTGGTGCAGTGTAATGAGAAACAGTTTCCAAGTACAGGCATGGGGGCAAAGTTTTAGCAGTTTCAAGGAACTTCCAAACACTTCGTTTATCATTGATAATACAGAGTTTTTAGGCATCAGGCTACACCTACTTGTCATGTTTTCACTCCATTGGTCTCATTTACTATTTGAGTTAATGGACGTACTTTTAGAAAGACTCCAGCACAACAGAAATGAGTGGGAGCCTTGAAATTGCAGCATCAAGCCCCAAATGTATATAATCTGCCAAGATTTACTGGAACAGTCTTTGATATGATATTTCATAGGTTCATGTCAGTATTATTTTAAAACTGCTTCTGGTTTATCTGAAGTAAAATGTATTTATAGAAATTAAACAAGCATATAGGAATAGTATTTTAAATTAACATATATAAAAAGATTAGCTTTGCTTAGATGACACAGCTATAGCGTTGCCTGTAATATATCATGATTGTTGTTTATTATCTGTTGAAAATCTTTCCTTTCAGTGTACTAGCATTATGAGATGGAGGTGGACACTGATGATATTAAATGTGTACAGTATTTGCTCGATTTGCATCATTTTGGAATAAATCACATCTGAAGTTAGTATCTAAGGTACTAGGTTAATAAATCCAATTTAAGTATCGCAGTAAACCCAAGTTAAGTATTGCGGAAGATGACTAGTGAATTGGTGAATCCCCCCCCTTTTTTTTTTTAATCCAACTATCTCTTGGTTAGGACACCATAGATATTGTAAATCTAGGTTCAGATCTGGCTTTCTAAGGCCTAGGTTATTAAGAGGGCTTGAAGGGCACTTTTTCAAACTCGTGGGATGTACCTACATTAGCATTTTAGTTCAGAACAGAAGTTCACTTTCATAGAGAATTTCCAGATAGCCTCCACTCGGATACACATTGCTCCATGGCCCCAGAGAACATAGACTCAGTTCTGCTGGGGTGAAATGAAACTGGGCTATGGCTGAAACAACCCTGAGCCACTTCTGGAGTTAACTCTAACCACCAGCTGTTCTTTGCAGATCCACTCCCGTAGCTCTACACTACTTGCTAATGCAGTGGCACATCCTAACTGGGCAAAATGATAGTAAGATAGGCTAAATCGTAGTTGAAATGAAATAGGCTAAATCGTATGCTGAAATACCATTGTATAATAAGAAGCTATGAAATGCTTTATTAGGTATTGTTAGATAACTTCAGGTTTTTTTAGTAAGAATTTAGCCCTTTCACTGTTAAAGTTGATATGGGGAAAACTAGGGTCTGTCACTTAATCTCATTTTATACTAATGTTTTCTTGTCGTCCTTCTTCTCATTTATGGAAAATTTGAGATAATAGCAGAATGACATCTAATTTGGTTTTCTCAGTTTTCACAAATGGGAAACGAAAAGTTCCTTGCTCTTACCACCTAGTAAATCTAATTAAAATTCTTATATGAAAGAAAATACTATTAAAAGAAAATAACTGTTTGATATTGTTTCTCTGCATTTTCAGTGATGCGGATTAAGGGGTGTATGCAACTGTGTTATGCTGCTTTTGCAACACCATTTTAGGTCCATATGCACTGGTGTGATCCTCTGAGATAGTATAAACCACCCTTAGGCAATATTGAGTAATTTAAGTGCAAAAGCCATTAAAATTGTTGCCTCACAATAAGCACATCCTCTTAGGCTGCCTCCAGTAATGTGGCTCTTGTGATACATCAGTATGACTCTGTTTACATATTTTGTTTGTGGGTGAAGGCATGACACTAAAGAAAGTAGGTGATAAAATAACAGTCAATGCTCCCTGTAATTGACTTCTCTTTGGGCTATATAAAGAGGTGTTTAATGTCAGGCAGTGTTTTGTAAACCTCAGTATGCGTTTGTGTAAGTGTACTACAAAGAGTATAAACACACAAAAAAATTAATTGTTTAGGATGATGTGAAAATGTACAAGTAGGTATAATGAAATACGTTAGGTAGCCTGTGACATATAATGCCACTGGTTACATGCTTTTAAAGATTACTTGAAATTGTAGATGCTGTACATTTGATCTACATAGTACCTGAAATTACCAACCCCTCCCTAACTGTTATGGAGATAGTAAGAAGTTTCAAGAAAGAGAACGAAAATTATTCTTGATAAGTAGACTCCTTGAAACTACTTACCTTTTTTTTTTCCGCAAAAATGACTGTAATTTATGAAGATTTTTTTTTAAAGAACATTTTTTACTATATTTGTGTAGACTGAAGTATTAAAGGTTAAATACTTACTGCTTTTTGGCCATAGAGTAGATTCCAAAGGAAGCCACGTATATTGGATGTTTAAAACTAGATGAGAGGAGAGCAAATGAAACTCTGGGTTGTTAAAATATCCATTAGTGATACAAAAATGCATACATACAATAGAATTATGCTGTGTTTTAAATGCAGTTTTTCTAATATTGTTTCCATAGGACAGACCTCTTTATACACAGCAAGGAGTAATGCAGAATGACAAATACCAAGTGGGTGATGCTATATTCTTCAGGTTCATTCCTCTCGCTCCCAGCAGTTGTGCTGTTCTCATGACAGCAGGATAATTTTTTTTTTTGGTGACAAAAAAATAGAGGTAACCATGTCATCCTTAAATAGCGTAGTGAAAGCATTGTGCTGGTCTGGCTAAATGTATGTCAATAATTAGCATATTCAGTGGTATTTTGACCTTGAGGGGACGGTTGATATTTTCTATAACTAGCTTCATAACTGAGATTTTATTCTTTTATTAAAGGCAATTTATAGTGCCAGAATAACTTCTTTAAAAGAAGTACTAACTTGTCTACCACATAGTGAGAAAATGGGCGCTTTGGAAAAGCTTCTGTTTTGAAGTATTGCATTCCCTTTAACTGGAACATTCGTACATACCGTTAGTAATACGGAGATTTTCAAAGTTCCAGTCAATAAGGAGAGACCAAATTTTTTCACTGTTTACAGCTTCAGATAATCACTGTTAAGAATAAAAATTATAACCAGAACTGCATGTGTCTTTCTGCAACATTAGTGACTTAGTCACCTACAGTGTCTCCCACACTATTTGTGTCAAGTTAATTTAGGGAGGTGATAAAATGTATTCTGTTTTGTTTAGTGAACTCTAAAACTACTGACTTAAGTGCATATTCATGTGTTTTCTTTCTAAACACTTGACAATAAGACCTGTAAAATTTTATATCGTAGTTTTAGAAGATCAGCCACTCAATTCTTTAATTGTTGTTAATGGTAATTCTGATAGGGTGATCTAGCTAAGGCATATCTATTAAGAATATAATATCTAATTCCTTTGAAATGTTTATATACATACCTTCTGCTGAAAATTCCTTTTTCCAGTGGAAGCTAAATAGCTAAAAACTTTTGCTATTATCATCCAAGATCTCTATTAATACTGTGTATCTCTGATTGGAGCATGTTGAATGCTTCTTGCAATGGAACACTTCATTGATTTGTGTTAATCTTTGGTAGCATTTCCTCCTTGTGCTACCTCTTTCTGCCACTGGCCAAATATCCTGTATAGTTCCTTGGCTATTTGGCCATGTTACGCTCAAAATCTTGTTATGGACAAAAAGGAAACATACCTATACAAAGGCAAGAATTTATTCTTAGTTTATTTGAAACCTTAAGAGTCTAATCTAAGAATCCTAATTATTATGGAAAAAGAAAACAAAGAAAAAAACTGAACACTTCTATATTGAAAAAGTCTCAATAATGTGGTTAAAATTTCTGTACACGCGCTTCCTGGTTTCTACCCCTTCTTCTTGTGTTATGTACACAATTTGAATGTGGCCCTGGAATATTGCATCATTCAGGACAGGGTAAACTGCTACAGGTGCTTGGCCTTTGTGCATTTACTCCCTGCTCAGCTGATAAGATGGTGGGCTCTAGGCTTTCCTATGCAGCCTAAGGGTACTTACCCTGTTTCTGTGGTGGAGAGTCAGGACCCATTCTCAGTACTTGACCCAGATACACCCACATTCTTATTTTGGGAGGGACCATAACTGGGAAAGAGTTTCTATCTATTCGTAGCTCTTGAGTGACTCAAGGAACTCGGTGCATTTAAGTCTGCATGGAGATGTACTGCTGGGATAATTTCCACGTGTTCTCATGATAACCTTCACCAGCTTCACAGACACTGGTTTGCTAAACCCAATATCAATCAATTTTCTTGCAAAAATAGGACAAGCAATTCCTTGCTTTTTCTCTTCTGGCAGACTGTTAGCATTAGTCTGTACACAAAATATTCCAGTTCCTCTTGTGACCTCCCTGTTCTGTAAATGACGTAATGAGGGCACTGGGCCCACCTCCCCATTTTGTTATGCTGATCTATATCAAGTGATCTACTAGGACAAACTTGTTGGAACCTCATCCCAGCACCTCAGCTTAACACCAGTCTCCTGTACTGAAACACTACTAGTAAACTACTCTAGTAAGCTACTCTGCAGCTACTTAATTGTCTTTGGTCAGATTTGGTCATCAGGAATTCTGTCATCTTTGCCTTTTTTTTTTTTAGAAGAGATACGTCAGCTGACTGTGCAATTGATTAACATCTGTTATGACCATTGGTTGTTGAGCAGTCTTTTAATAGGAGTTTTCATCCTCAGAATGCTTCCTTAGAATTAAAAAAGTCATTTATGGTTCTTGCTTTAGTGCAAGCATCAAAACATTTTGTTGAGATAAAAACCCCACAGAAACAATATTCTTAGTGCTTGGCAACAATTACAGTCATACTCTGATCTTTGATTTACTAAATATTAAGATGTGAAGGATTATAGCAATGTGTCTTTACTTAAGCAGTAGCCCACATGCTTATACGCTTAGCCCATAGCCTTTCACCACTGACTTTTTTTGTATCCGATCAATTTACTGAGAACACTTGTCATACTTCTCTCATTTGAGCTATCATAAAACTGCTATACTTTCCTGCCTGTTTTTGTCTGTTTTTTCTTTTACTTTGTGTAATAGGTTTCCACACTTTTATTAAGATTCTACAAAATCAGTATGGCTTTAGATTATCATGTTATATAGTTGTGTCTTACCAGTTGCCCTGGTTTTGGCTGGGATAGAGTTAATTTTCTTCCTAGTAGATGGTATAGTGCTGTGTTTTGGATTTAGTATGAGAATAATGTTGATAACACACTGATGTTTGAGGTTTAGACTTTTCAGCTTTGCATGTTCTGCCAGGTGCACAAGAAACTGGGAGGGAGCACAGCCAGGACAGCTGACCCAAACTGGCCAAAGCGCTATTCCATACCATAGGACGTCATGCCCAGTATATAAACTGGGGGGAGCTGGCCGGGGGGGCAGTGATCACTTCTCAGGGATGGCCTGGGCATCGACCAGTGGGTGGTGAGAAATTGCATTGTGCATCACTTGTTTTGTATATTTTTTATCGTTATTAATATTAATATTGATATCCCTCTGCTGACCTATTAAACTGTCTTTATATCAGCCCGCGGGTTTTACTTTTTTTTTTTTTTTATTCTCTCCCCCATCCCACCGGTGGGGGGGAGGGTGAACAACCGGCTGTGGGGTGCTTAGTTGCTGGTTGGGGTTAAACCACGACACCAATGGTATAAGTTTTGATAAAAATATCTATATTCTATAATATAAAAAAAAATCCAATGTGAAGTACATCCTCCACAATTATTATAACTCTTGTAAGTGTGATATAAAATTTGTGTAGTCATGTTTGAATCTAAACCCTTTATGTTTATGGTTTCGGTTTCTTACAAACTTAAGAGAACTGATTTGTAGATATGGAGAAAATGGCAAGATGATTCCTTTTTGTAAAGTTTCACACTTCATTTCCTTGCATTTTATGCTATTCTGGCTAATGAAGAGCTGAAAACTGACACTGTGTTAAAAAGAAGTAAAAAAGTATTGCTCTGATCATAAGCAAATAAAATTATGTGGTATATGGTGTAGAAACTGCAATTGTCAACACAAAGTAATGAAAATCTGCAATAAATATTAAAATATTGGCTACTTAAACCACTAAACCATTAATTCAGTTGCAAGAGAGGAATGTGATGGCTCAATGTGAAAAGACTCTATTCACATATTGTTTAGATATCATATTAACTTAAATAAGGTATATTTGAGAATCTTTAAATAAATTTACATTTCTCAAGCATTCCTTTCTTCTGTGAGCAGTTTTTTCCAATATATTCTGTTACTTGCATGAACATGTGGTACAGAAAAGGCAAAGTTTTCTAAAACTCGGAGTGATCTGTTGGAAGAGCAAATTTGAATGCAGTCAGTAAATTAAAAGTATATTTAAACAGACAGTTAATGTTGTAGGCAGGAAATTGTTCGGATCTGGATATATGATGATAAAAAGACTTCACCTTTCCAAGAAAAGAAATGTGTTATTGAAAATACAGTTGCATTCAGTTGTCTACCTTTGACAAACTTTTCAAGAGTTGACCACATTGGAAATTCAAGCTCCTTCATGCATACATGATTGATTATTGTTTTTTTCTGAATGATGCTATTGGTTCTTACGGACTATTTAATCCAAAACATACCTGCAAATTTACATTCACTACAAAGACAACATTCTTACACTAGCATTTCCAGACATCCAATGCACACAGAGGATCAAATTCAATCAGGATGTAGAACACCTCAAACTGTGTCCCATTTAAATTTGCCTGTTTACACGGAGGCTGAATTTGATCAAGTCTCTAGCAAACAACTAAATAATTCAGTCCAGTGACAGCCTTATTTCACATGACTTGTACATCTGTCTTGGTTGTGAATATAGCTGTTTTCCCAGGCAGGGAGCTTTGCTTTGATGAAATGTGTCTGGAAAAACAATTTTTAATACATTCAGTAAATAATACTTTGTTTGTCATTCAACCCACATGTTTTTCCATCTCTGTAGAACCTCTTTGTTTTAGATTCTGATGACTAAATAATTCAGTCAGTAGAACCAGGACTATTTCACTTTGAAATTACATCTGCTTGGGGCAGGAGAAAAGTGTCTTGTCCTCTCCTCCTGGTGTTGCAGAGGGTCTCTCTCTGGTGGATGGCACTGGAAAAACAAACCAAAGGGATAGATGGATATTTTGGGAGTCTTACAGCCCCACTTTTGAAAAATACTATAGAACTTCTTTGTACGGCCACACAGTGTAGCATTGTTTAGGCCTCATTACATCATGCTGTGTTGCATTGTAAAATGAAGTGATTACAATGTGATTGGAGCAGCTGATATATTTCAAATCACTTGACAAAAGGGGAAGTGTAGTGGAAAATCAAATGGATATATATGGGTAGCAGAAGTGATCAGAACAAATTGTGAACATAATTAACTTTGATTGCTATCCCTTTTTGAAATGTAACTGCTTTGTAATAACAGTTTGGTTTGAGTTCATGATGGTATAGAACTTCTCTCAATTTTAATTTCTAAGAAACCATATAGCAAACAATAGTTGAATACCATGGTGCTATCAAAACACGAATTCATTTAATTGATTGTAACTGTTTCTAATCAACTGGGATAACAAAGTTAACATCAATAGAGGTTTTTCATCCCCATTTTGATGGGGGATGAATCTTCTCTACTCTTATTATCCAGTTCCTCTGGGCCAAATCTAACTGTTCCTAACACATTACAAAGTCTTGGATCTCTTCCAATCTTAATGTAAGCAGCATAGATATGGTGACATTTATTTTGATGGATGGTGTCCTTAGGGATATAGACAAGGATGAAATGTCAGCGCTAGTATTTTTCAGTCTGCTAAGAATCTCTGAAACTCCCATGCAAAATAATCTGCTGATCTGTTGGTGTGACTTAGCACAGATATCTACAGTTAGGTAAAGTAAAATCACTCACTGTTATCCAATAAAACTTGCAGGAGCATAATAAGAATCTCTCTTCTTTCACACTGAGTGTTTCTGTCTTTAAGGCTAATTCTATCTCCTCTTTGATTGAACATGTACCTGAGGCCACTGGGAGAGCTTTAAAGATCAAAGAGTAAAAAAAAAAAAAAAGGTAAGGTGACCAGTCAATGAGTTTACAGATGGAGAATGTACTTTGTAAGTCAGGATTACAGATAGTCTGTTTTTCTTTTCTGGCCTTTTGAATAATTGCTGAATCTATGCACATGTGCATAAATGCATGTAGCAGGAGAAAGGTAGCAATACACTGATGAAGAAAAGGCTACTGTATGTTTTCAAGCAAGTCCTCGATAAAATAATGAAGACAGCTAAATCAAAATGTGGATGATTAATTTGTTTGTTGCTTTCGCCTTTTTTTTTTAATTCAGTAATGCTGGAGCTAAGTAAGCACCTCAAATGTCTGCTTATATGCCGTTGAGATACAACTTTACTGGTCGTCTCCAAATCATGATAGCAAGTGATGTTGAGAGTGGAATTCTGGGACCTCCTCACATTAACAGGGGGCTCAAACTCTTGAATGTTCTCTCAGAGACATATGTTTACCCTCCTTAGCAGCTGTAACTTCAGCCCTAGGAGGAGCCCCTTTTTTTGGATCCCTCTTTTGTACTTGTAGCTAATTGATATGAATGGAACATGGTCAAGATGAATTTCTATGTCCTGTCCATTGTAAGAGCAGTTTGTGTAACACAGTTTTAATTCTGTTGGTGCTGTAATATACCTTTGAGATACACATTTTTAACATATCACATATATCACATTTTATAGAATGGTGTGAACATTGATTTGTGTCATTCGTCCATTAGACTTACCACCAAGCTTTCAGGTTTGTCATGTACCCAATAACCTTTGTTCACTTTGCTTAACTCAGGTCACAACCCAAGACCCCCTTTGTTGTTTTTTTTTTTTAATGCATTTTTCTGTTTCACTTGCTGTACTGAGAACATTTCCTCTCAGATATCCATTCATCCTGAACATCTTTGTGATTGTTTGCTGTATGCTTTCGCCTTTCTCTCCAAGCCTGCAGGTTAGGCTGCAGATCTTCCTTTGCATATGGAATTTATTCCGTTCCCCAAATTCTGGGATTTGGGCCCAGAAATAAGAAATGTCTTACACTTGTCTAAGAAAATGTCTTATATTTGACTCAAGGAGGTATTATACATTTATGGTGCTGTATAAGGCTTCATCTTTTAATAAGCTTGTAGTATATTACTACTAGGTCAATTTTATGGATCTCATGTTAGATGAATTTCCTCTTGTAGTTTAGTACCAGTTTGCAGTTATATATGTAGCTATCTGAAAATACAAATAATGCTATATATAGGTCTATCTATTTTTTATACTCATGTAGCTATTAATATCTTTAATTACCCCATCCCCTGCCCCTCCACCCCACTTTCTTTCCCATTTTCTCTCTGATATTCCATCTGGAGATATCTTTTCATGTTATTCAATATACAATCTATGAAATTATATAAATAATTCTGTTTTCTGATTCATATGCTGTTCATCAGAACAGAGTTTTCAGCAGAATCTTGGAAAGCTCAAAACAAAGGAAATTTGTAAAAGGAATATCAGCAAATAGCAAACTGAACAAAGTTAGCAGAACAAAACTCAGGTGCCATTTCAGCATTTAACATTATGACTCATTGTGACAAATTTGTCAGTGCTATCAGTTTCAGTCTTATCAGTGACTCAAACTAACTGTGATGGATGTACACTTCCATATTATGATTTTGTCACGCTTCAAGGTGACACCTTGGCATAATTTCTTTATCTGCAAACGGAATCAAGTGCACCCTCAGTAAGTTTGCAGACGACACCAAGTTGGGCGGGAGTGTTGATCTGCTGGAGGGTAGGAAGGCCCTGCAGAGGGACCTGGACAGGCTGGATTGATGGGCTGGGGCCAGCTATATGAGGTTCAAAAAGGCGAAGTGCCGGGTCCTGCGCTTTGGTCACAACAACCCCATGCAATGCTACAGGCTGGGGGAAGAGTGGCTGGAGAGCTGCCTGGTGGAAAAGCACCTGGGGGTGTTGGTCGACAGCCGCCTGAACATGAGCGAGCAGTGTGCTCAGGTGGCCAAGAGGGCCAATGGCATCCTGGCTTGTATCAGGAATGGTGTGGCCAGCAGGACTAGGGAAGTGATAGTGCCCCTGTACTTGGCACTGGTGAGGCCGCACCTTGAGTACTGTGTTCAGTTTTGGGTCTTTCATTACAAGAAAGACATTGAGGTGCTGGAGCATGTCCAAAGAAGGGCAACAAAGCTGATGAAGCGTCTGGAGCACAGGTCTTCTGAGGAGCGGCTGAGGGAACTGGGGTTGTTTAGCCTGGAGAAGAGGAGGCTGCGGGGAGACCTTATTGCTCTCTACAACTACCTGAAAGGAGGCTGTAGCGAGGTGGGGGTCAGTCTCCTTTCCCAAGTAGCAAGCTATAGTATGAGAGGAAAGGGCGTCGAGTTGCGCCAGGGGAGGTTTAGACTGGATATTAAGAAAAACTGACAGGGTAGTCAGGCATTGGAACAGGCTGCCCGGGAAAGTGGTTAAGTCCCCATCCCTGGAGGTATTTAAAAGACGTGTGGATGTGGTGTTTAGGGACATGGTTTAGTGGTGAACTTGGCAGTGCTAGGTGAAGGGTTGGACTTGATGATCTTAAAGGTCTTTTCCAAACTAAATGATGCTATGATTCTATAATTATTCCAATGCATGTTGCTGATGATAGAGCAAATTTTGCAAAGCAGCAAGTAGAGAGCATTTCCCAGTCTGTATTAGACATCTCTCTGAAACCTTCCTTTCTAGTGCTTCACTGTAGGGAAGCTAAATGGTAGCCAGAAACTTCAGGGCATATTTATTTATGAAAGATTGTAAATATATAGAAGGCAAAAACATAAGTGTTAAAAATATGTATTTAAAAAAAACCCATGCCTTATACAATATTTGTCAAGGTCAGAAAATAAATAATGTAATAGTTTCTCTGCAATATGGATTTTCATGTCTGATTTTCAGAAAATCAATGCCCTCTGCCTATTAGTGTTTTATAATTAACCAATACTTAAGCAAGTGCTGTGCAGATAGTATAAGATCTTTTTTTTACAAATTGCAAAACCTGAACCATCAACAGTAAAACCTCAGATAAAAAGAGTAAATATAAGGTAACTGAACTCCCAAGTGATATGAATTTGCTTCCTTCCTTAATAACTATCTTTTGTCAAGGGTGAAAAATTCATGTAGATCCCTCGTTGCTTAATTTCCTATTTAATACAGTGTTAACCCTTACTTTCCTACCTCACAGCAGTGTTTGCAGATTAACACATTTAAAAAGTATGACTTCCTCAGGAAGATGTCTTGCAAGTGCCTGAGATTACTCTTTTCTAACATGTGTGGGTAAATGAGGGCAACAATGTAATCAAAGGAGATGATAGAAGAAAAGGGTGGTTGTTATAGAAAGAAAACAAAATTAGAAGATACTTGTTCCGCTCCTTCATCTTTAATGAAGGAAGTAGAGCATCAATGAAATGGGAATCTGAGAGTTTCCTTGCTCTGGAAACTCGCAAAGTTTAGGGATGGCTCCTCGTTTTGGTGTCAAAGATGACTTCTTCCAATGACCTTTGGGTTAGCTGTTGTGGATCTGGTCTGAGCCTCATGAGCACTTACTGAGAATGCTTGGGAGAGGGCATGCTGAGTTCCTGGCATAAAGAATTTAGGTATCAAAATGTAAAAATGTCGTAGTAGTACATTTACTGTGGGATGAAGAGAGAGAAGACACAAGTCCAGAAATAGTTTCAGGTGACAAACTTGAAACAAAACAAACATTGCCCTCACCGAAAACAGGCAGAGGACACTTACTCATAAATTCCTCTAATCTGACCAGAAAAAGCTGTCTTTTCTCCCTGTATGTGTAACTGGCTGTTATGCAGGCAGGTTGTGAGGTCTTTCCTCTACAGAGAATATATCTGGCAGGAGGAGGCTGAGGACTATTGTGGTTTAGGCTAGCCACTGATGTGAAACTGAAGAGAGTGGGAGAGCAGGATGTTTAAATACAAAGTTATTCCTGAAGGTGTAATGACAGTGCTTTTTCCTGTTGAAGAGACTTTTCTGATAGTTCCTTTAGGAACAGTTGACAGAAGAAGCATTAAGTATCATGATCTTATTTATAGATCTTATTTCACTCTGAGGGAAGAAAGTTTTGTGGGGAGATCCCTGGTAAGTAATATGAGTAAGATGGCTTTCCCCACTAAAAGGAGGAAAAGGAAAACCTAAAGCCTAAAGGTTCTTCCAGGTCAAGATATCTTCCAGATCAAGATGTTTTTACATCTACAAATATGTGCCATGAGGAGCTAAAGATCAAGCTGTTTACATTTATATGGTAATGAAGATCAATCTGTCTTCCAAATGCCTGCTTCTTCATGGTTACTTCTGACACATGTTGCTCACCATATTTAAAAATCCTGGGTTGAAACAGTATTGGAAACTCTGAACATAATTATAAACTGACAGTGTTGAGGAAGCCTGTTTGCCTTGTATCAAAGGTGATGGAGGGCAGAAGTATGGGGAATGAGAATTGCTGTGAAATTAAGGAGTGTTAGGAGGAAGGCAGAACTGAACTGGTTCTGGCTCTACTGTGAAATGCTGGCATATGATAAGTATGCTAGATAGGAAATGAGAAGCTTTGTTTTAGCAAGTAAGTGGACATATTCATCTGTGAAAGGCAGTGTGTGACAAACTGCTATCAGCATCTAGTAGAACCTAAAGAAAATGACCTAATTTCACAATGAGTAGTCATCCAAGTATTCAAAATCTAAAATGTCAGTGTTCTTCAAGAGCTGTTTGTATGGCCTCCCCTAAGCTCTATTTCTACATCCGTTCAAGTCAACAGCCAAAATCTGACAGACTTTAATGGGAGCAGAATTAGGCTCATATTGAGTTTTTGGAACAATGTTAACATTGCTGTCAGCAAGATTATGTGTTCTACTCTCATGCTTTCCCCTGACATCTGCCTGTTTCAAGGTATAAATTGACTAACACACAAGGCACACTTGAGGAAATTTTTACATCTGCCTGTATTGGCAGCCAGGAGAGATGTTGTAAAATACTGGAAGCTTGACGAACCCTGCAGCTTTCAAAAGTTAGATTGCAAATGTTTTCAGTTTAGCCTCATTAAAATAAGAATAATTGTAAAGGGAAGGCCAGAATTTAGATTTCTTTTTCATCTAAGACTGTTGAAGAAGACAGAACAAGTACTTCCTCTGAAGACTTATAAACAATTTGAAGTACAGGTTTATCTCTATTTACACAGTGAAACTAAGGGCAAAAAGAGATTAAATCATCTCTTTGATGCCTCGGTAAAACTGTTTTTCTTTTAAACCAATAGGTTAGATTTGTGTGAAAATTTATTTTCCACTTTACAGTCTTTCTGCACTTGATATGTTACCATTACTCCATACTTTCTACTCTTCTGAATCTTTAATTTTTGTATCTGCTTCTAGTATTTTGTATGCAGACACAATAATTCTGTGTCCTGCATTGTTTGAATAATACGTAGCAGATGTCTGTTCTGTTTTTGCCATTGTACAAATCAATATATTTTCTTAAATGGAAGGGAGAAAAAAAAAAGGTCATCCTGGATGTTGTAGACAAACTGAATTTTGCTAGTCTGAAATACAAATGCAAAACCCACAAGTTCTTCCCACTGAAAGATCAAAAAAGGCTTCCTTTTTAAAAATATCAAAATATTTAACTCCCACTACTTTCTGGCTCATTAAATTACCTCAACAACTTGTTCCAGACTTTCCAAGAGTATTCCATTCTTGACCACAATGAAGAATAAGCTATTTTTTAAATTGGATTGACCTTCTGTTTTATTGTCATCAATATTAACAACTACATGTCCTTAACATGAAAGCTCCTTCTATAAGAAGGAAGTAAGAGCTGTTTCTTAGATATGGCTTTAAGACTTAACAATCCAAAGATACTGAGTGCTTCCTGTAAAGTGGAAAAAATTCTTCAGCTTCTTCTGGATTTTCAGTGAGCAGGAATTGAGACCATTAATTGTCTCACAGGATGTACTGAACAGCTCTCAGGTCATGGAATGAAGTTCTTCCAAAATCTCTACTGCTACAGACTGTACTTTGGCTGAAATATTAGGGTATACAATGTAGCATTTTCTTACCAAAAAGATTTTCTATTTCCATGGTAGCAGACAGTTTGGACAGAATTCAAGTGTGTGGTTTTTTTCTTCTTAGCAAAAGGACTAATGAGAGCAGTGGGATTAAATTGCGGCATCTCTGTTCTGTTTGTTATACAAAGCTGTGGTATGTGGCTGTTCCTGTCAAGATCAAAAATGAATGAGATAGATATGCAGTAGAAAGGAACTAGAGGTGAAGATGTGAAGTACCTTGCCTGGGGTGTTTCAATGGCAGGATCTATGGGCCATAACTAGTGCTTATCCACTTCTTGCAGCTTTGTTCTATGTTTTTTTTATAATTCTAGCTGTTTTAAAGTGTTATGTCTATCAACGTGGTGCAATGTACATATTACATCTAATGGTGTTCTCCACACTTTTGTTTATCCAGTTCTCTTCCCTCTCCACATTTCATATTGGATCTGAGTTTGGAAGATGCACAAAGCAGATTGGTTGCTGCTAGTCCTGTTGCTTAATTTCGAACAGGAGTTACAGTTGCTGTCATGATAAGGGTAGTACAGAGCCTGAAGTAATGTTAGATATAATGCTCTAAGATCAATTAAAGTTAATTTAAAGAGTGAATGTGGCCATATATGCTACAGTACTCAACTATATGGTTTTATGATGCATTTTTGTTAATGTACTTCTACCTTACTGCATTTCAAAATGTTCACGTAGACTGTCCTGTGGAACTGAAATGAGAGTATTCGGAAAGAAGATTTTAGATAGGTATCATAATGGACCATACCTAAATACTGAGGGTATGAGTGCTCAGGAAGGAAGTAGGATAACGTAAGAAAAGGTTACAGAGCCAACTAATGATATAATAAAAAAGTAGTCCTTCATTCTTGTTTCATGGCTATTATGTGTGTTAATTGTCTTTGTGTATTGCCTTTTTGATTGGCATTACAGAAATGGCTCATAATCAAGTTTAAGTGAAAGACTTAACTGCAACAAAAATGGTAACAAGTGAAATTTTACAGCTGCAACCACATGCATTTTATTTCAGATAAGACAAGGAGGGAAACGAGTTCAGGCTTTTTTAGGAGTTGCTAATAAGGAATTGTCAAAAAACCATGGAGTTCTTCAACTCTTCATTGTCTGTCTGAGATGCTTTCGATGGCTATTATCCAAAATTACTAAATACAGTACCACAAATGAACATAATTCTGCAAGAAAAACTGTTGCAATGTGGTAGTGTGTTTGTTGAATGAATATCTTCAGAAATACTGTGATACCAGCACAGTGGGGTTTGCATATTGCTAGATCTAACGGCCACAAAGCATCTGATATAGAGTCCCCTTAAATTAATAAGATTGTTAATATTCTCTCTCAGCTTTTCAAATTCCCACTTTCATCCTAGTGCAAACCAGCTAGGATCTGTTGCTATTTAGGTATATTTCAATTTCATTCTTTTAATCAAGCTTCCTCAGACCAATGTTTTTAAACCAGAAGGTCTTTTTACATTCTTGTGCAAAACAGTAGGTTTCAAGCTTCCATTCTGTAGGGAAGCTCTTCCTTCTCTACTCCAACTGTAAATACATCTATACTTTTCAGATCAGAATACAATATTCATTCTGACATAGTTACAAAAGATGCAGATAACTTGCATTCACAGATCATATTGCTTGTAGCACAAGCATGAAATCTTCCTGCTACCTGAGCCAAGCTAGGAGATTGAGCAGTTAGTAGATGTTGGACCTTCAGAGTGCTCAATGGATTTGGATGTAGAGAAGCGGTGAGCACAGAGGATAACAGTGCAATGGAGTAAAAATCAATCAGTTTAAAATGTCTGACAGAAAAGTGGGGATAAAATAACTTTGTATCACAAAGACAGCTTCATGTTAAGGCAAATATGTGCCAGCTTAGGCTGCTGGCAAGGATGACAAACAGTTGCCTCAGTCACTAATAATAATTGTAACATGCCATATTTAAAGCCAGCCATGTCACTACAAGCTCATGATTGCAAAGTTAAGTCAAGTCGCAGATCCTGCTATGTAGTTACCCCTGTCTTCTACTCTAACGAATAGCCAAAGTTAAGGTATTATTTAAGTCTGTCTGTGTTAATTACTGGCAGGTGTTGCTTAATATGACTACATAAATGCTTTTCCATTGAAAATTCTTCTTAGAGAATTGTAACCATGTCAAGTTAGTCTCTTTTTCATGGAAAACTTTTGCTTATAGTCCATGAAATGCAACACAACACATAATTTTCGAATATTCTTTTTTTATCCTAAATGCAAGGTTTTTGATTTTATACTTTCAGATTTTAAATGTTAAATAAGATTTTAATCTACTTAGGTAGTTTTAAACTTTTCATAAGTTAAAGAGCTACAGTGATGGAGATAGAGAGTGCTTCTAAGATTTTTCCAGTGCCTTTTTGCCAAATTCAATACAATAGTTGAACATAGTTGGGCTCGACCAGTGTTTACAGTGTGTATTACTTTACATTTATTTTTAATTTAAATGCTTAGTCTCATGCTAAATAAGTATCTCATAAAGGTCTAAGGCTTGTTGAAAATCTGTATTAATGATCTAGAAAAATCCTTGATAAAATGTATTGGGTTTGTGTGGCAAGGTTTTGGTAGTGGGGGAGCTATAGGGGTGGCTTCTATGAGAAGCTGCTAGAAGATTCCCCTAAGTCGGATAGAGCTGATGCCAGCTGGCTCCAAGATGGACCCACTGCTGGCCAAGACTGAGCCCATCAGCGATGGTGGTAACGTCTCTGTGATAACATATTTAAGAAAGCGAAAAAAAGTTCTGCACAACGGCAATTGCAGCTGGAGTGAAAATATGTGAGAAGAACAACTCTGCAGACACCAAGGTCAGTGAAGAAGGAGGGGGAGGAGGTGCTCCAGGCACCAGAGCAGATTCCCTGCAGCCTGTGGTGAAGACCATGGTGGGGCAGGCTGTCCCCCTGCAGCCCATGGAGGTCCACGGTGGAGCAGATATCCACCTGCAGCCCATGGAGGACCCCACGCCAGGGCAGGTAGATGCACCTGAAGGAGGCTGTGACCCCATGGGAAGCCTGTGCTGGAGCAGGCTCCTGACAGGACCTGTGGAGAGAGGAGCCCATGCTGGAGCAGGTTTGCTGGCAGGACTTGTGACCCCATGGGCGGCCCACACTGGAGCAGTCTGTTCCTGAAGGACTGCACCCCATGGAAGGGACACATGCTGGAGCAGTTCGTGAAGAACTGCAGCCCGTGGGAAGGACTCACATTGGAGAAGTTCATGGAGGACTGTCTCCTGTGGGAGGGACCCCACACTGGAGCAGGGGAAGAGTGTGAGGAGTCCTCCCCCTGAGGAGGAAGGAGCGGTAGAGACAATGTGTGATGAACTGACCGCAACCGCCATTCCCTGTCCCCCTGTGCTGCTGGGGGGGAGGAGGCAGACAAAATCAGGAGTGAAGTTAAGCCCGAAAAGAAGGGAGAGGTGGGAGGAAGGTGTTTTAAGATTTAGTTTTTATTTTCTCATTATCCTACTCTGATTTGATTGGTAATAGATTAAATTAACTTTCCCCAAGTCAACAGTAACTGGTGAATGATCTCTCCCTATCCTTATGTCAACCCATGACCCTTTCATTATATTTTCTCTCCCCTGTCCAGCTGAGGAGGGGGAGTGATAGAGTGGTTTTGGTGGGCACCTGATGGCCAGCCAGGGTCAACCCACCACATAAACTCTCTTAAAATTCTCAGATAAATATTATCTGAACCACAATTTTTAAACTACTAAATTAAGAAAATGCAGTGTCCTCTGAAATTGTTGATGAAGTGGAAAGGAATTCTTATTCCATGTAATGCATTTATCACCACATTTCCCAACTACTGATGGGCAATGTTTATTACATATCTCTATGAGCTTTGTGTTGCTGTTGACAGTTTTACCATTTACCATTATTAGAATATATTTTCTTACATCTTCAAAAATTAATAGTCAGATATTTTATCTTCTGTCCTTCTGTCTCCCTAGTTTTCAATTTGTAGTCACTGATATAAAATTCCAGTCTTCTTTTGCTATATACTACTTTTTATTATTTTTAATGTCTTTTTTTTATAGCCCTCTAAGCCAATACAGTCATTAATGTTTCTTAATTACAAATTTTTGAAATATGTAATGTAATAATTCTAGTTGGAATTCACATTTTTCTGTTCATAAAATTAGTTGATTTAACTTATAATTTACTTCTCAACTTGTGAAAATGCTATTTTTTAAGCACCAAATATATATAAATCCATTTTCTGTCTTATTCCACTTGCACATAGCAAATATATTCATACCAAGAGCACTTGCTACAAAGTAATTTTAGTTCTGTGATCATAACTAAATGAATTTAGAATTTCTCTTAAATGGGTGAAAATGTCTCTAAGTTAGGAGATTGACACGTGCTATAAATTCTGATGAAATCAATTGTATCAGGAGGGTGAAACTTCTGGCATGTTTCACTGAGAATAAAGGTTCCTGTGATATCACTTTTTTTACTTCTTATGTAGGTGACTGTTAAAGTTGGTATCAATATTCTCTGAAGCCTAATTATGCATTTGAATATTGATCCATAATCTTTTCAAGGATCATTTGCTTGTCAGTTATGGGTAACTGTTGTGGGTTAACACCGGTAGGCAGCTGAGCCCCACAGACCCGCTCGTGCACTCCCCCACAGTGGGATGGGGGAGAAAATCAGAAGCGTAAAAGTGAGAAAACTCGTGGGTTGAGATAAAGACAGATTAATAGGGAAAGAAAAAGCAGCACGCGCAAGTGAAGCAAAATAAGGAATTCATTCACTAGTTCCCATTGGCAGGCAGGTGTTCAGCCATCTCCAGGAATGCAGGGCTCCATCACGTGTAACTTAACTCTGAATGTCCCCCTTCCTCCGTCTTCCCCCAGCTTTTATTGCTGAGCATGACATCATGTGGTGTGCAATATCCCTTTGGTCAGTTGGGGTCAGCTGTCCCAGCTTTGTCCCCTCCCAGCTTCTTGTGCACCCCCAGCCCACTCACCGGTGAGGTGATGTGAGGAGCAGAAAAGGCCTCGATGCTGTGTAAGCACTGCTCTGCTCAGCAATAGCTAAGACATCCTTGTGTTATTGACACTATTTTTGTCACAAATCCAAAACAGAGCACCATATGAGCTGCTATGAAGAAAATTAACTCTATCCCAACCAAAACCAATACAGTAGCTTGGTAACAGCTAACACTATTTTGATATATTGAGTTATTGATAGAAGCAAGAAATGTAGGGGACAGCAGTATTTTTCAGCCACATACCCAAAAAGCACCTGGGAAATATTTACTCATCAGTATTTGCACTTTTTTTTTTTTTTAACATATCACAGTTTGTAATCCTTATCCTAGACAACTGCCTCTACTGCCTCTTAAATGGTAGCTAGGGGAAAAAAACACCAACTTGTTAGAGGTTATAAGTAACTTTATAATTAATATGAATAATTCTTCAAATGTATTTCAGCTCACGTCTTATTATATATTAAAGACTTAGTGATGCAATAAAAAAAGAAATCTTGATATGTTGCAGTTTTATGTGGCAGCCTCAATGGCAAAACTGATTGTACACCTTTATGCAAGAGGTATTCAGCAAGCTATCAAATAATATTAAAAAAAAAAAAAAGGTTTTCCTTATGTATCATATATTAAAAATATATTAAAAAATGGTAAAAGCACTCAAACAACCAATGAAAGAAACCACAGTTGTCCCATATGGAGGCATTCAGGGCTGGAGAGACTTGAGGCAGAACTGAGCTTGATTATGCTGGTATATCTAAAAAGGTCGATCATTCTGTCATGTCTAATGATATCAGCTATGATGAGTCCTCAAATGTACAGTACTGCCATAATTTACTGTAGATGCATGCTGTACTATCATGTCAAATATACCATCCAGAACGGTTGTCCAGAATTGTTTCAAGTCTGGGAAAAATCTTCCAGGCTCTCATGACTCCTGCTGCTTCTGTGGTACTACCCAGTAACCAAACCATCAGATAGCAGTGGCAGTCTTACTGAACTGGGGAAGGGAGGTGAGGAGATAGGCAGAGAGGGTAATTTCTTAATTTCTTTAATCCTTTTGAGGTACTTACTGTTGCAGGACTCTGGGGGAACTACTCTAATACTTGAATGGCTTTACCTAGAGAAAAGGAATTTTCCAGAGAAAGACACCTTCATAGCCATAAATATATATATATATATTTAATATTTACCTAAGCTTATACTTTTAAGCAGTGACCATATACTCTTGACATAGCTTGAGGAAAAAATGAGGAAATTCACATATTACCTATGTCAGCAATTCTGTATCAGCTCATTATTTTTAGTGATGAAATTATTAGCAAGAAGAACATATAAAACAATTTTCATTCTCTTTATATATGTACATTATCTTGAAGTCAAGGGAACTTTAAGTCATAAATTAACTGCTTATGGAGTTCTAACTACTGAGTAAATATTTTAAGTGAAAAAATATTTTAATATAAATACAGTGGAACTAGCAATTGTGTATTATGTAAATGATATATGGTTGAAAGTTATTTGTACTGTCTTGTTTAGGCTTAAACTGTTGGTATGGGAAGTAATGCACTTTTTAGATCAAAGAACATAGCTTTCTGGTTCAGAATTTTAGAAAAAATGAATAAAAAGGACAGGACAATTTATTTTGCTTTTAAAAGTGACAGACATGCAATAGCTTCTCTTTAGGCATCTGAAGATATGTACTGCATATCTGTCACCGTTGTACCTTTGGCTTCTCATCATAAATGATCTTATACCAGTGACCAGATGATCTGCTTTTATAAGAAGTTATTTCAAGTCAGTGATCCTGCTTGTCAGCTAAAGACTTGAGTGTCTTCTTTTATCAGTCCATCAACTTTAAAAGCTTTTCTTCCCTCATCAATTATCCTGAATTCATATTTGGCTTGGTTTATCTATGATGGATATAAACTCCATTTGAGGACTTGAATGCTATCTAAAATACAAGTTAGTGCTACAGAAACATTTTCCATGGTGTTTCTGCTCCTTTTGCTATAATTTAAATATTATAAACTTATTTTTCTGTTCTAAATCCATTTTCTGATTTGAATATTTCTCTACACTTGCTCCTGGCAAACCTCTCTTCCTTACTTAGAAACACTTCTTCAAAGTGAAGTCAGTAGCAACAAAAACTACATAACATTTCCTCATCTTTTATTTTTACATTTTGGAAGTAAATCTTGTTTGCTATTTAACAAATACGAGGATTAAAGTTGGTCAGGATTATTTTTGCTTTTGTTAAACATGAAAAGCTTAACAAAAACGTCAAGCTCTCAGTAGACTTTCATCAGCATTCTGTGGTAGTTCTGAATGAAATCTAATGCATTCTTCAGCCTCAGCCCTGGGGTCCCTATCCTTTTGACAGTCTATATAATAAAAATGCAGCATATAGGAGGTACAGTTTGAGACCAACATCCTTATATCACAGAAAACTAGAGAAACTTCAAAGAAAGTGAATGACTTAACCAAAATACTTTATGAAAAGTCATTCTGAATTATTCATTTCTGCTTTCATATGGTCCATCGTATATTTCTTAACTATTGCAGCCACTATATAGTTCAGATACTGACCAATAACAAATTGTTAAAGGATGATTTTTTTGGTTACATTTTTCATGTGAAAGTTGCCTACATTTACCATGGTCTTAGATTTTCATGCTTTAAAATTCAAGATGTAAGTATTTATTTTAGCAAGGGGATTTCAAGCAGAGAAGGTTGTAAAAGATTTTCTACCTTGTGAAAAATTTTGAAGCCTAAAAATCCTATTCTACACCAAGATGAGGTCAAGGTATTTTGGGAGAGACAAACCAGGTTAGTCAAGGCATTCACTTATAACAGAGAATCTCATTTCCTCCAGTTTCTGACTGAGATCCTGAGAGTCTGAAGTTGCTAAGTGAGTCTATCCACTAGACTATTGATCTGGGGCAAAGTCACTTTCTCTTCTGTTCTATTAAAAAATTAATCATGGACCAGATTATCCAATGATTTTTTTTTCTGGATGAAAATCTTATTGAAAATGTTTCAACATAAAGTTTTAGTTACATAAACTGACTGATGTAAAATCATTCTGTTGAGAATTCTCAATCAGCTCCAACTCTGATGTTATTATAGCTGCAAAGTATTATTTATTAATTATTTTGCTTCCCCCCATCTGTTTGACTTTATGTTCTCCAGAATTATTTCTATTTTACAAACAGTAAGGCAAAAACTGTTGTTGAAGCATCTAGTTGCTCAATAAAATGTTTCCACAGCTACTAGAAGAGTTGAGAAAACAAAATTCAAGAGACCAGCAAGACTTTAAAAGATTAGAGAAATCTGGGAGATTATTTCATCTAGTTGAAAGGAAATTTAGCGTGCTTTTTCCTTGGCAGTGACATTGTCATTTACAGTCTAAAACAATAATAAAGATGCTATTATATTAATTTCAGATTTGTGTGTATATATATCTGTTTTCTGAAGACTAACAACAAATATATGTGTAGAATATATTGTATATGTATTATGCTGTAATACAAAGGAGTTATACCTCGTCATATATGTGTCATACAAATTTGCATATACAAAGAGCTGCTTTGACGTGACTGATGCTTATGAATTAAGCCTGTACAAGCATGCATTTGGTACATTTCAGATCAAACACATTTATTTCTGGTATAATCAAGCAGATCCTATCATTTAAGGCATCATCTTTAAGAGTTTTAAGATGGTCATTGAACAAAGATTCAACATTTCCAATACTCAGGAAGAGATCAATAAGGTTTGACTAGAAGGCTCACAATTGCAAAACACACACTTTAAAAATAAGGCAATAGTATTCTCTCTGAACAAATATTTTCTTGCCACCTGGGTCTTTATAGGCAAGATGAAAAGAATTCAGTAAAATCTTCTGTAGCTTTTTGGAGACAAGATTATCTCCAGTCTTTTTTTTGCTCTCAGGTTTTGTGGAGGCTGACTAGCAAATTTATGGTTGACTTCAAGTTTTCACTTCAATATTTTAAGCAGAATATTTGCTATATTCTTTTGAGGCATTTTTAAAAAGATTAGTATTATCATTTCTAAGCCTTAGCTCCTTGTTAATAAATCCATTGTCCGAGGAATTCTCTTGTGTATCCAACAATATTTCCATGTTCTCCAGTAAAGCTTACAACTGTTTAAAGATAAGAGATGCCTCAGAAGACTAGCTTTTATCCTTAAAATACTGGCCTCTTTATTTTGTGTTTCGTTCTGATCCTTCAGGAATGGATTTTCTTTTCCAGTCAAATCATGGTAAATTATGGTAAATCAAATTATGGTAGAGCAGGACCTGGTGCATAAAGCCAAAGCTAAAGACTGTATATCATCTTAGCTGCAAAAGAATTATTTGAAAACACTTGGAAATATTTGAAAAATGTTATACCTTCTGAAATACTATGTATTGATTACAATTTTTTGCAGCATTTCAGAATTCTGATGAGATGATTACCTCATCCAGCACACCAGAACATGTTCCAGTGCATCAGGACAAATGATAGGTATGTTACAATCACACCTAATATGTAGTTAAATTGAAAAATGCTTGTGATAAAAAAATATTCTTTACCCAACGTATTATCATCAATGGATTTAAAAAGTGTCTTTGTATGTTAGTCAGCCATGCTATATTTGCTTTCTAGCCTGCTTCCCACAAGAATATCATGGACTAAATCCTAATTACAGCATCTATATTAGTGACAAATGTAATGGAAATGTCTGGAAGATTGTGATGTGATTTTTTTTCTCCACCTTCATAACCAATCAGAACTTTTTTAGCCAGTTTATAAATGAACAAAAACTAATTTGTTACCCGAATAAACCAGATACAGAAATTATTTCTATGAAGGAAATAAGGACCCCTACAATGTTATTTATGTCATTGCTCTTTTGAGTGCCTTTTGAAATGGTTTGCTTTGATTTAAAGTGTGTGTATTGGGTTATAAAACACCTCCGTACAAATAGAGCTGAATTCATTGGGTAGTATATTATAAAACTTGTTTCTATATTTTGGTTTGTGAGACAACATTTGCATTCATTATAGAAGCAAAGATTGAGCAGAATAAATTTAAAACCTGTTAAGTCAACCATATGCAATATGCATCTACTGATGGTAATAAGAAAAAATAGCTAGTGAAGTATTGTTTATTTTATTTTACTATATTTGCATATTTAAAATTTCTTGCCTTATGGAGCATTAATGAGATCATATGTGAAATCTTCCTGGACCATTATATTCATTGTATTTATGGAAGGCAGCTGATGGCACCTGACATGAATTAGGATTTTACAGTTATAGAATGAATTATGAGGCTACAGAGGAGAATCTGAAGAGTTTTCATGGTGTTTTTCTTGTCTAAAATCTAATGGTGCAAAATCCTTTGAGTTTCTCTGTAACACTCAATGCTCTGGAGTTAGACACATTTTATTTGGAGAAAGGACATTTATTTGTGTAAAGAAATCACACCTCCTAGGACTGGAGGCTCTAGGGAAAAGCAGATAGAACAGGCAAAGCTTCTGTAAAAGTTCAGTAGGTAAATTCCTGGCAAACATGGGAAGAAGGATGAAGGATGAACAAACTGGAGAGCAGAAATATTCTTGGGAATGGTTTCAAATCAACTGACCTACCTTGCTCTTTTGCATACTGATGTGGAAGGAAGGATGGTTGTTAGACATCTAATATGAATAAATGGATTTTTGGCTACTTTTGCAGTCATCTAAAGGCACTTGAACCTGGTTGATGATTTGCATTGGCACAATGCTGAGTGTAGGTTTGCATTCATATAGCAATGCTAATTATTAATAATCCACTAGATGTTCCTTAAACTTGCAACTTTTTTGTTACAGTAAATTCTCCAAATAACTCACTTGTAGATTAATAGACTTTTATAGAAGCTTATTCTTTTTTTTTTTTCTTTTTTGCTTTCAGAATCCTAATTCTGCAATTGGATTGTTTCCTTACTCTTTAATCTCTTGGTTGTATAAAGGTATATCTCCACGAAAGAATGAAATCTGTTTTGAGGTTCTGTGTTTCTTGAACAGTGATAAGAACAGCTCCTTTATCTTTCTTGATTGACTAAAATTTCTGTTGTTTTAATACTACATTTTTATCCTTTGTGTGCTTTAGCAGCATTATACGTAATAACGGCAAGAACCATGAGCATCCATTATTGTCTATTACCTTATACAGCAACAGAATAATCTCCGCAGAGTTGTTTGCTATTTCATTTGCAAAAAAGAAAATCTGTTGTAATAACAACTTTGTCTTTTTTTTCATGCTGTATATTCTTGACAATGATGTTTTCCCCTGTTTATCTTTTTTTTTTTTTTTCTGGTTAGCATTTGGTCTAGTTGTCAGCAGTCTCATTTAAATTATTTAACTTTTTTTCACTTGCTTGTGAAAATTTTCAAATTCACTTTGATTCACTTCTTGTGATGCTTTCTATATTGTTTTTTCATTATTTACTTTGCATGCAATCATATATTATGTGGATATTTGGCAATTCAGTTCACAAGGCACTTTCACATAACTAATGTATTTCTAGACTTCTACACATGCCTATTAACCTGATTGACCTCAAACCCCTTTCCAATTTGTAAAAAGTTTCCTTCTATAGCAATGCTTTATACTTTGCTCCTGATACAGTCTTTTTACCCAATAGCCCATTTTAACCCTT
Source organism: Nipponia nippon (assembly GCF_047370975.1). Classification (NCBI taxonomy): domain Eukaryota; kingdom Metazoa; phylum Chordata; class Aves; order Pelecaniformes; family Threskiornithidae; genus Nipponia; species Nipponia nippon. Next base: position 80,210,724 of record NW_028262358.1, on the reverse strand, counting down.
ATTCTTTACCTCAACCACTAATCTCTAGTTTGGAACCTTGTCAAATACTTTTGAAAATCCAAGTATATTACATCCACTGAATTCCTCTTATCTCTTACAGCAGCAATATCTTCAAAGAACTCCAACAGGCTAGATAAGCGTGACAGTTCCCTGCCAGAGTCCTTGCTGGTTATCCTTAATCAAACTATGCTTCTCTAGGTTTTCTCCCTACTGCAAAGGCCTGTGCAAAATAGTTTAAATGGTTTTCTTCATGAACTACTATCTACAGTTTGCTGTTAAGCCATTTCTGATTACTTCAAATTTAAATCTACAGTTTTCCTTGGCTTTAGTTAATGCTGTTTTCTTTCTAACTGGCATATATGCTATGCCAATATTTTTTGCTCACATTTTAAATATTATTATGAATAGATGTTTACTGTTTGATTTGTATCTGGTCTAACCAGATCTGTTACTGTGAGCTGTGGGTGTCACTTAAAGCCAAACTTGCAAAGTAGTTCTGCTGTCTGCTAAGCAGATGAATTGCTGCTTTAACAAATTGCAAAGAGAATCTATTATATTGCTCCAGCAATTTTAGTCAACATTCGTATCCATTTTTGCTCAGTTTTGGACCTCCGTTTTGGACCACTCCTAAATTCACACCAAATGATGTCATGAGTGTTCTCTTTTGAAAAGCATTTATCATTTATGTAAGGAATAACCCTTTTTCTTCTTCAACATATGTTTAGAAAAAAATCAAGACTCCAGTTACCATGATCTTTAGCTTTTACCTCTTATTCCTCCATATACTGTCCTCACAACTCATAACCAAGTGTAAAAATCATCCATATATTTCCTTATTTTCAAATAACTATTCTGTGGACTGTTATGTAAATGTATATGGCTCCACTGATAGATATATATGTATGTGATAAGAAATATGACAATAAATGTAACTTGGACGAGGGGGGCTCCTCTCCTCTCCTCTCCTCTCCTCTCCTCTCCTCTCCTCTCCTCTCCTCTCCTCTCCTCTCCTCTCCTCTCCTCTCCTCTCCTCTCCTCTCCTCTCCTCTCCTCTCCTCTCCTCTCCTCTCCTCTCCTCTCCTCTCCTCTCCTCTCCTCTCCTCTCCTCTCCTCTCCTCTCCTCTCCTCTCCTCTCCTCTCCTCTCCTCTCCTCTCCTCTCCTCTCCTCTCCTCTCCTCTCCTCTCCTCTCCTCTCCCTCTCCTCTCCTCTCCTCTCCTCTCCTCTCCTCTCCTTTCTCCTCTCCTCAGAGAGGACTAGAGAAATTATGGAGACACTTAGAGAAATTATGGTGCTGCTAAATTTAAATTCTCCTGAGTCTTCCTACAGCATCAGTCTGTGAAAGTCGGTTTTGACTCTGGTTGTTTTCTTTATTTTGGTCTGACATTTTCATTCTGTACCTTCTTGAGGAGTTGGTAAACCACGTATCAAACTAGTGCTTCTATATGACACATCAGAAATAGCTTACAGGCTCTTCTTCTGCAGTACCTGTCAAGACATCAGAAATGAATGGCTTAAGAGATTCATTCCCTCCCCAGAGCAGTCTGGGGTACAAGGGGATGTGTGTGATATATAACATGATTTGCCTGTCCTGTTGATGCACTATTCCTCCATTGCTGACTGTGTTGGGATGAGGTCATCAATACAATCCGACTGCAGACATTTTTGTTCTCACAGGACCATGTCAGATTGGTCTTCGTTTGTTACTAACTTGCCTTTCTGCAAGGTTGTTAGTCACAGTTCCGTAACAGACTGGCATTAGATAAAGCTTAGATAATTCGATAATGGAAATGGGAAGTACTTCATCCTTCCTTCCACCCATCTGTCTTTCATTCCTTCTTTCTCTCCTTCCTTCCTTTGTTCTGTATGGTTTCTCTAGAAGTTTTCTACATAAGCAGTTGCCAGATACTTCAGCAGACCAATCACTTGAGCCATTGCAGCTGAAGGAAGTATATTGTGGGCTTGTTTCTCCAACAACGCATATAACTTTTATCACACCTATAGCTCTGCAGCATTTGCTTTTCTGTCACTCCACAGGGACAGAGCCTCCCATGCACAAAAGAGCCACATAAGCTCTCAGTTTGAAATGGAAGATTTCCCTGTCCTCCTGCCACCTCCATGTTCTGAGCTGCTGTGACATTAGGATCTGACTACAGCCGTTCTTTTTGCATCTGCCATGCTTTATTGTTGCTCTTGATTGAGAGAACACTAAGTGCCTCTGCTATCAGAAGCAGCCTGGAAATCAACAAGTGGCGTGCAGTTTCTCTTGCTTAACAGTGATGCCTAAATTGCTATTTGCTTTCAGCAGTACTTAGCTCATGATTTGATAGTGGTGATATTTTTTTCTTTTATGATTCTCTCTCACCACATGTACAGCTAAAAAATTTGCAGGCATATAATAATTGCTCTGGCTTTGGAAACTGGTTACTGGGAATGATTTATATTTGCAGCTCTCTGATGGACCTATAAGAAGGGATTTAACAGAAAATTGCCCTTGACAATAGAGGCTGTACTGTCTATGACAAGTTTACAGTAGATAACTTCTTAAGAAAAAAAATTAAAATTCCATATTTTTATGAGGTTGTAAGAGTATGGCTATCATTCATTTGAATTGAATGACAAGAAAATATTGTACATATAATAATTAGGAAAGAATATTGAGGGTTTGAGGAATAAATCTATAAAATTATCTATGCAATTTTCTTCTCATTTTCTCTGTAACTCATGTTTATGATTGTAACTTTTACCATGAGGAAAGCATCCATTTCTTGTAGCAGAGGTTTGCCACCTCTTGGACATGTTACTGGTTTGCTCTTCTCATGCCTCAAGCTGGATGCATCAGCCCCTTATCATGTGCCTTAGCTCTGTGCTCTCCTGACTTGAAGTGAAAAAGTTTGGACTGCATCAGAGCTGTCAGCTTGTAGCACAGGCAGAACCTGACACAGCTAGGTAGGGTTGTCCATAGTATGTCCACAAGGTTTCTCAATATATAAGCAAGGGCAATTCATACATTTCTGGTACTTTGTAGACATATCATTTGACTGAGGAACAGGACAGAGCACTGAGTGAATCAACCTGCAATGTAATATTGGCGCTGTGTGAGCGTATTCTGTCGTGGAGAAATATACCTGCTAAACTGTGTTGTGTATTCTCCGCTATTGTCTTTGATGGTTATAACTAAAATGTAGTGATATAGCCTTAGGGAAGGTATTTGGACAATCAGATGTTAAGGGTGCTATATGGCATTTGGTTCTGAACGTAGGCTGGCAGACTTCAAAGTGAAACACCTTCTGTTAAGGAGTATCTGTATCTGAAATCGATCCAGATTTTGTACATACAAATTCTTTATAATAATTACCCAGTTGATGGTTATTTTTAATTCTTGTGAATTACAGTGAAAGTTGGGTTAATTAAAGTTTTGACAACCATTCCAAACTCAGAATATTTTCTGAAAATAAAGGTATCTGTCTTCATTCATGCTGTAAAATTATGCTTATAGGAAAATTATACTGCAAGGTTGAGGATTATTTTGGAAAAATTCTCCTTAGTGTCAACCTCCATTAACTAGACTGGGCAGAGCAGGAGTCCGTGGCAGAGAAGTATCTCTGTCTAAAGGCATGGCTTCACTGGCCTCACATCACATGGACACACTGTTAGATTCCTCCTCCTCCTTTCAGCTGGCAAACATTTTACTTATCATTTTGAAAGCATTTTCTCTGAAAGGAAGACTGAGGATAGGATGATCTCCAAAGGGGAGGATTCTTCAGTACATTCACTTTCATAAATAAAGTATCTGCCTTTCTTAAGCTAGCACTTAAATATAGGCAAGGTCTACATCATGCTGAGAATGTTTATTCCATGAAATTCATAAAACAATAAATGCCTACATGGCTTAAAAAGAATTACCCTTACAGTATTGTTTCAAAAGCCTAAGTTTCTAATTTGATCAACACAGCAAAACATAATTACATTATCTTCTTCTCGTCATACACATTTACTTTATTTGTGATGTTTTTTACAATATTATTGTTCTTGTTATCCTGCCTGTAGCACTACTCTGCATCCTTACTGTCTTTGAACTGGATCAGGGATGAAAATTCCTCCTCCAACCCTCAGCTGCATTTTATTTTCAGTATGGTTATTTTAACTTGGATCAATTTGCTGATCCAGTTCGCTCTGTGGCCCTACAGATAGATAGTTATATTTGCAAAACCAAGGGAGCAGCACAGATGTGAAAGCAAGCATAAGGCAGAGAGAGGAGAATAACTGCTTAAACTTGTGCTGCTGCAGAGAGAAACGTCTGTGGACACACAACCTCAGTTAAACATTTATGAGAAGATGTGTGGATATACTGTGCACATATCTAGGATCAGTGCAATTTTTCTTTCTTTCATAAAGCACTTGTCATCAATCTTCTGCAAGCAGTAAGTGAAAACGGAAGCTGTCGTCTACACCATGGTATTTGCCTTACACCCTGCAGGCAGCAAATTTCGTCTCAGTTCTCTTAAACACCAGGCCTTTCTACTTTACTTTTTGATAGCCAGAAGATTTGCTTTGTCTGTCATACAGTCCAGCATACAGATGTATTTGTTACATTTTTTTCCTTCTTTCATTTTAAGGAACCAAAGAACGATTAAGAGTTTTTCTCTCAAAGAATGCCCCTCTTTCATCGCAGCTGTGTGTAGTACCTGCCAGGCACAGAAAGACAACTGTAGCTGGATAGCAATCAGGAAAACTACATTCAGGACATAAAGATCTGATTTAACATAATATACAAAACAAAATACAATAGAGCTACAGAAGAAAATGTCAGTGAAACATATGGTTTGATTCTGCAGTCTTTCAGAGAATAAAAGTTTTGCCTTAAAAATTACAGGCTCAGGCTTTCAATCTTCATTGCCTGAGATGAGTGCATGATATTAAGCATTGTGTTCTTCAGCATCTGGATGTAATGAAATGTATTAAGGAGAGTGTCATTCTTGATATTCTGCCATAGCTCTAAATTGCTTATTCTCTACCCGTTTGCATTACAAATGTGTTTCTTTGCCTAAAGTAACATTAAAAAAAATATATATTCCTTTACATTAGAAAACTCTCCATTAGTATGCGTGGTTTACAGACTTATGCTCCAAATTATGAAATAAGTATATAACAATCTTCATGGATTATTGAGAAAATAATAAAGATTGTGTCGTGTTTGCCAGATAAACACAAAAGGAGATATTTTACAAAAGGGTTCTTGTTTCTCTTCCAAATTCTAACAGCCCCAAAGGAATCAGGACCTGATAAATCGTAACAGCTATTTTTAGTCTCTTGTGTAACAACCTACTTTGTACCTTTTAGAATCCTCTAGCTCATAAATTGCATTGGTGATCTGCACTATCTTTTGTGGAACTGTTAAAATTGAGTCAGTATGTACCTTTAAAAAGTATAGTAGATTTACTTGCTAATTGTTCATTTCTCTAAATATTTTTCCAGTTTTCAAAAGGCTTCAGTACAAACAAACAAAATGTGAATGTTAAGAAGTGAAGACTGAGATCCCAGTTTTGGACTAATATGAATGTTATACTAAATATAGAGTACAGAAGAAACATAGTTATTGATTGGGATCAAAATGGCAATCAATATTTTCCATCATTCTGTCTCTGTGAATATACAGTACAAGATGCTGCAGAGGTGGATGTAAGAAAGCTTTCAGTGAACAGGTTTTGAATACCTGTTCACACAGCAAGATAGGGTGTCAAAATAGTGAACAAAATACTCCATGTGAGTGTGCTGCTTTATTTCCAAATAAATAAATATTTATTTTATTTTTTGTCTGGTCTTGCACAGTACATTGGTATTTTAACTGAGCTATCTATACAGACTCTTATGAAAACAAAATTAAATGCTTCTGAAATGTTTGGAAGCACTTGGGCTTTCAGAAAAATACTTGGATATCTAATTCTCATTGAAATTGCTGAATATTATCAAATAATTTAAAATTCTTTTCTGCGATGGCTATATTTATCCTGCAAAATTATAGTGGCAAATACACAGGATCATTCAATGGTATTGCACCTGGCTGGCACAGGACAGCCTACATGCATGCTATATGTTCACTTACTTTCCAGACCACACTGGCCATGTCTGAACTGTCTATATGTAACGGCTTGTCCTTTGTTAAGTTCAAGATGATGTCCAGAAATTGTCTGAGAGGCTGATACTTGGTCCAGGTTAAAACTGCTTTAGTGACCATTCTAACAGTTTTACAGATTAGATTATTTTGTTCCAGCACCTGGGAACGTTCCATGGCACTGTTCATTTTACTAGCACAGGTATCACAGAGTCATAGAATGATTTGGGTTGGAAAGGACCTTTAAAGGTCATCTAGTTCCACCTTCCCTGCCATGGGCAGGGATACCTTCCACTAGATCAGGTTATTCAAAACCTCATCCAACCTGGCCTTGAACACTTCCAGGGAGGGGGCATCCACAGCTTCTCTGGGCAGCCTATTCCAGTGTCTTACCACCGTCACAGTGAAAAATTTCTTCCTTATATCTAATCTAAATCTACCCTCTTTCAATTTAAAGCCATTACCCCTTGTCCCATCACTATACTCCCTGATAAAGAGTCCCTCCCCATCTTTCCTGTAGGCCCCCTTTAAGTACTGGAAGGCTGCTATAAGGTCTTTCTTGAGCCTTCTCTTCTCCAGGCTAAACAACCCCAACTGTCTCAGCCTGTCCTCATAGGGGAAGTGCTCCAGCCCCCTGATCATCTTCGTGGTCCTCCTCTGGACCTGCTCAAGCAGATCCATGTCTTATGCTGGGGGTCCCAGAGCCGAAGGCAGTACTCCAGGTGGGGTCTCACAAGAGCAGAAGAGAGGGGGAGAATCACCTCCCTCAACCTGCTGGCCACACTTCTTTTGATGCAGCCCAGGATACAGCTGGCTTTCTGGCCTGCAAGCACACATTGTTGGCTCATATTCAGTTTTTCATCCACCAATACCCCCAAGCCCTTCTCCATAGGGCTGGTCTCTATAGCCTAAATTGTCTTAGATTACAAATCTAGCCAATACACACAGTGGTTTCATGAAGGTATCTTTAAGAAGATGGTATTTTCAAAATGTATTTGCAATTTGCCTTGCAATTTCAAATAGGAGTCTGACTAAAATGTCTTGCATTCTGTATAATATGAAAACCAGAACCTATATTGACAAAGTTTTAAAAGCCTAAAACCGTTACTAAATATGAAACATAACCACTGGTTTGATGAAGTCACTCTTCAAATTTATGCTACAAAATTTTGTCTAAACCACTCAGAATACGTACAGTTAAGTTTTAAAAGAATTGCACGAGTCCTTTTGTTGCTCTTTTCTGAGGCTATCCGTATAAATGAATTATTGTATTATTTTCCTTAATTTAAAGTGCATTCATTATCCAAGGTAAATTTCGCTTGCCCTCTTCTTACTCCATCTGAGTCTTTCTAGTCATCCCAATTTTCTGGGAAAATTGTTTCACGTTTGCCTACAAAGTAGCTTCCTTTAAATGAAATGTTAGCAGGCAACAGTAATCAATTAAGAATACAGGTTTCACTGTGTATCCTTGTCTTTTATAACACTATAACACACTATGAAATTCTTTAACAACTAAAACTTAAAATGATGCTTTTATAGCCTAGATTGAGTCTACAACTGTAGAATTTAATCTTGCTGAAAAATGATGCTACATAATGCATTACATAATTACATTGACCTCATACTTTCTTGAGGTTCATTTGATAAAGACCCTTAGCAATTTCTTCTCAGTAGTGTGCTAACTCCACTAATCAGAAATGGTAACATATTGAAAAATTAATGTGTCACAGCTGAAAATATATTAAATTTATATAACAATAACATATACCTACTCTAATAATAAAACCTATTTTATATTTAAAATGTATATTTATAGCTGTGTAGAATTTTTGCTTTAGGTTCAGAATACATACCCTCAGATTTACAGCGTAAGAAAGTATGACTAGCATTTGAGGAGTGGGGGATGGTACAAAAAGGAATATAATTATTTATTAATTCCCAGGTTCAAAAATGCCCTTTACTAAAAATGACATTTTGTCAATAATTTAAACATACAAAGTTTATTTAATGCTCAGTCTTTTTTTCCTTGCCTTTTCTTTTTTTAATTTTTTTCTTTTCACCAATCTTTTTTTCTCACTGCAAAGAGGAAGAAGAAGTAGATATGTGATGAGAGGTGATGCAGAAAAATCAATTCCATGGGACAGACATAAGAAAGCTTTTCCATCCCATCAATTCCATGGGACAAAAAATAGGAAAAGGGTACCCTTTTAAAGCCTTTAACATGCCAGTTTTCCTATGTTGTTGAGACCTCTGTGGAAAGATGTTGGAGAAATCCATGTGAAAAACAGCTGTCTCTTTTTAAGGTCTTGTCTTATTCCCGGTAGACTGTTAATAGTTCACAGGAAACAACACTCAATGCAATTCCTAATTTATCGTTAGAAATAATTGAACATTTAGCTCTGGGAAATGTGATGGTCAAAGGTATATGCTTCCCATGGGAAAATATTTGGACAGGGAGTTGCAGCTTATATCCAGAGCAAGTTCAGTTTATTTCCAGACGTATGAGCACGTATGTGGGAGCTGACCTTGGCTAGCTGCCAGGTGCCCACCAAGCTGCTCTATCACTCTCCCTCCTTAAGAGGACAGGGGGAGAAGATATGATGAAAAACTCATGGGTTGAGATAGGGACAGAGAGATCACTCACCAATTACCATCATGAGCAAAACAGACTCAACTTGGGGAAATTAATTTAATTTATTGCCAATCAAACAGAGTGGTCACAGTTTCCTTCAGGGTAGATCCACCTGCTCTGGTGTGGCATCCTCCATAGGCTGCAGGGTGGATATCTGCTCCACCTTGGACCTCCACAGGCTGCAGGGGGACAACCTGCATCACCATGGTCTTCACCACAGGCTGCAGGAGAATCTCTGTTTTGGCCCCCGGAGCATCTCCTCCCCCTCCTTCTTCACTGACCTTGGTGTTTGCAGAGTTGTTTCTCTCACATATTCTCACTATTCTCTCCCAGCTGCTGTTGTGCAGCATTTTTTACCTCTTCTTAAATATGTTATCACAGAGGCAGTACCAACATCACTGATGGGCTCAGCTTTGGCCAGCAGTGGGTCCTTGGAGCCAGCTGAAACTGGCTCTGTCCAACATGGGGGGGTAACTTCTGGTGTCTTCTCACAGAAGCCACTCCTGCAGCCCCCTTGCTACCAAAACCTTGCCACGTAAACCCAATACATTATGTCAGATGTTATAGTATTTTATTGAGGTTGATAAAATAGTTAGAGAAATTCTTTGAGACCTGAGAAGTTGAATTCATTTCCTGAAGCAAACTTAAATAAACTCACTAATAACAAGTCTTGTCCAGAATGGTTAAACATACTACCTAGTCCCAATCCAAGCTTAATTTTAACATAAGCAAGAGCATGTCTTTTGAAAAGCTGTTGTTAGTAAAGGAAGTTTTGCAAAACCATGAAGTTGATGGATGAGGTAAATGCAGAATCATTACTCACAAAACATTGTACTAGAACCAGCTGAAACTAGTAGAAGATCAGTTTGAAACAGATTTTATAAAAGATACGTTTTTTGAGCAACAAGTGGTGAAACGTTGACATTTGTTGCCACAGAAAATTGTAGAGACAGACAATATCAACAGATAAAAAAGGGATTAGACAAATTCAGGGACTATAAATAAATAAAGAAGGGCTAGAAAGTGTTGTACCTCCCCAGAGCCTTAATTCAGTGGCTGAGGATCTGCGGGGAGTGTCCACTTTGAGGCCCTCAGAGGGTGGTTAGGTTTATGTGCCTTTTATGAATAGCACCTCCTATGGTCACTCAGCTAGGTAAACCAGACTACCTGTCTGACATTGTTAGGGCATTTCTAATGCTTGTATGTCTGTCATTGAACATTCATTCACTTCTTTTTCTAATTCAGAATGAAAAACAAGCACAAGATTACCTTCTGTGCAAATTCCCTTGTCCTCCATCCACCCACATATATTTCTGCCTCCTTACGAATATTTGAATAGAATTTGGCTTGGAAATTTCAGGAATGTTTCAAACAGACAACTAGCTACGTCGTACTTTTTTTTTTTTTTTTGGTTCAGTAATTCAAGCTATTACACATCGTTGGTTTAGTCTGCTCTATGGTTTTATTTCTGGTTCATCTTTTAGGACATCATTTCAGTTCCAGCAATGGTGTAGAGACAAGGGGGTACACAATAAACATCTGAACTGAATTCGTCTGTGACTGAAATTCCTGCTTTCTGTATATATCTATAACTGTAGCTTCTAAACACAGGAAACTGTCTTTCCACGATGACAGTTAATGTTGATGAATGGTTAGAAAATGGCTTGGATGATGCATGTGATAATGTTACTTTACAGTAATTTACAATGGCACAATAGTCCCGTTAACAAGTGATTCACATGAGCTGGAAGCATTTTATTATATTTACAACACAATAGAGCTCTGCTTCCCTTCAAATAACTATGTTCACTGCAAATCATTGTGCTAGGGTTTTTTTATGTTTTAAGTTTCTCCTTTATTAAGTTTCTCTTTCCATGGTGGCCCTTTCACATCTTGTCTAATGCAATTAAATTATCTGTTGCTGACAGTGACTGTTAACCACAGCTGCAGCCAACCTGCTGCTGCAATGGTTGTAGTGCAAGTGTGGACAAGGCCGGTGTTCAGTGATATTTTTTTCGGGAAGCCCTAGGTAATAGTATAATCACTGACCTTTATCCTGTTCTGCAGTTGTAATTATTGGTTAACTGCATCTGTGACTGAAACTCACTCTTCTGTAGAATAAGATACAATGTATAAAGATGATAAGAAAGAAAGACATTTTGTAGTTTGTACATGACTTCAGTAACAAGTATCTTTTGTTTCCTTCTCTTTTTCTTTCAAATGTTTGCTGGGGGCTATGACATGTCCTAAAAATGAGAGAGCTGTGAATTAGCCAATGTTACATTTGGAACACGTTAATTTCATTACAGAGTAGGGGTGTGTACTTCTCCATTAACTCCATGAGGAAATCAAGGGGTCTTGAAGGATATATAAGGAAAGAAAACAGAAATTTATTTCAAAGCTGTAATATTAGAAAGAGAATAAAAAGTTGCGATCCTTGAATAATATTTTGGACTTATGTGAATTGCTTAAAAGGATGTAGCTCTTTAGCTGCCATAAGCAGTTTGTTTAACAATTAATTTTCAGTTAATTGCCAAATCAATGTCTCAGACATACCAGCTCTCTGTTCAGTTTCTCATCATGCCATTGGATTGTTCTTGACCTTGCATAACTCATATTGAGTCATATGCTAACCTGACCATTGAATTACATGACCCCTGATCAGTCAAAATCAGTCATCTCTTAGTTGTTACTTGCAGTTTTTTGTCTGTTAAACAGATTTAATGCCCTGTATTACTCCGTAAATGTGACTCTACCAGACAAAAAGTGATGTTTTATTATTGGAAAGCTGATTTTGATTCCTCAGAAAAAGTCTTATCTGAATGTATATTAGCTCTCTCTCACAGAAACATCTTTCCACGGTTTCAAAGTTATTGAGTGAGCCTTTATCTGAGATGCAGGATTTAGGAAAAAAAGATTGAAACTGTATGATCATAAAGCTAAAATAAGTGTTTGATCCAGAAAGTTCAGTTTGATTTTCTTCCGATATAAAAACTAGTGTATAGGACTGTGTTCAGTTTTAGCGCAATAAAAGAAAAAAAGGAAAGTAGGAAAAGAAGCATTTCTCTTCAAGAGAGATACTAAGACAATACTCAATAAGAACTACTACTGTTTCCCTCTGAATACAAAATGTTACAAACATGTTCTCTTCATCCGCAACTTAAGCTCACAACTTGAATTCTTACTCCTTGTGATGAATAACTTGAGTCCAGCTTAATGCAGAGTTTTGGACTAGGTAGTGATTTCACCCATTTTAGTCACTACCATAATGGCAGATATTGACAATATTTGGGTACTTCAGGGAACACATTTTAATATTTGCTGTGATTCTCTGTGAGGTTGTAACTGTGCCACGATTGTGGTGCATCACCAGGACAAGAACAAACATTTATGAAAGCTGCCATATTCATGGCAACTGAAATACAACAAGGCAGAGAATGTTGTGGCCCTACCTCCACACCAGGATTTAGTCAGTGGACTCTTGGTAACATTTTTTCTCATCCTAGAACTTCCTTCACATACTTTGGTGCCCCTTCCTTTTTATCACCTCATTCTAGAACCCTCATCCCTTGAATTTCTCCTCACCCATATTCCTAAATACCAAATTCTTCTTATATACATATCTCTCTTATCTTCAGGTGACCCAACTCAGAGCTACAAGCACCATTTCTTTTCTCTTCACATCTTGCAATTTGCTATTGGCTTTACTGTTGTCCTACTTACCACTGCATTCAGCTACACAAAGCTCCAACTCTTGTAAAAAACCACAGATGTAAGCTGCAATCATTAGACAAAAACCTTCTCAGGCAATTTTTAAAAAAGCAATGGTGATGGAAAGCCATCATTGACAGTCCAAGTGTTTCTTAGAACAAGCATTCATAGGCTTTACATTAGCATATACAATTGGGTTATTAAAGTCTTTTTAACAGGTAATTTGCATTAAAATCTTAAGCCTGCTGTGCTTAGATAAAAATACAGGTTGACTAACACTTTGTGTTTCTGTTAGTCTTGCTTGTTAACATCTGTGTATTTTTCTTTTTTTGCGTATTTCTGAAGATGTATAAGAAAAGATTAGTAACTTATAAATGAGTAAAACTAGGATTAATTCAGGGCTTTAGTCACTATTATATCTGCATTCATTTAATCATGCTATTTCAGCAATAGCCACAATTCTTCCATGACAACCAATCAAATGAGAACCTCTCATTAAGAGACCGGTATGTACATAGAATAAACATGCCAATGTGACATACACAGGACTTCACCAAATTTAAAACACTTTGAGATCCTTGAGCAAATAACTGTATATTTGTCAAGTGGATCTTCCCAAAATTAGGTAGCATATAACATATGACTTTTAGAAATCTGAGATACACATGCTGTACTTAATTACAGAAACATGGCTTGTAACCTTGTTAACCAAGAGCATCCCCTCTTCAGGCATGAAAATAAGGCTTTGAGTTATGAGCTCTGGTCTTGCATCAAACTAGACTGATACCTGTATCTGATAGCTCTTCATCCCTTCTCATCCACCTGAGGTTACTACGCCTGTAGCAGAACAATTGTGGAAGATCTTGTGTCAAGCCTTTAGCTGGAGCAGTTCACAGCTGGGAGTATTAAATTCAGTTGTCATCCGCTTATAGTTTAATAGACTTGACTGTGAAAGGTGGCAGTTTAGAACCCTCCTTACAATACATGTTGGTTTTAACTGCCACAACTGAGGTAGCTGCCAGTTCCCACTGGGGCTAGTAACATCCTTGTCTGTGATAACAGCCTCACCAAGACTGTCAAAACACCAAAGACAACTATGAAACTGTAGGAATACAGCTGCTGGGATTCGGCAGCAAGGCTGGAGGAAAAGATAAAAGAGATACTTAACAAATTTGGGAATTAATGAAATCTGATGGGGGTATGATGTACCCACTTGCTCACTAGAGATTTTCATACATTAAGATGCTTCACTCTTACATTCATTTGAGACTGTTATAATCTCTTGCCTCAAGAGTCTGTAAATCTGGGTCAATCATTTGGATGCTGTAACATGTCAGGGAATGACATCCCTTTAAATCCAAAAAATTCCTTACCAGTAGGAATATGTTGGTACTGCAATAAATCAAGAATAGGTTTGAATACATAGTCACAGGCATTTGTTTCCTGTGGAGAATCCCTCCCCATTTAAACTCTATATGAATACAGCTGTTGTAAGTACTGTCTATAGTACCTACAAAGCTAAAAGAGAGAGCTGCTATAACATTATACTAGCTGGATTCTTCAGCTTGTCTGCAATTTTGTACAGAAAGTAGTGTCCAGCATTGAGGTGTGGGTTGTCAGGGCCCTGAGAGTACTGCTAATTCTTGCTGTCCCTGCCCACCTTCCTGGGGCTCCCCCCACCGTGCTCAGGGCCCCATTTCAGCCCTCTGGGGCCATCAGTCCCTGCCCCAGCCATGCCACAGCAAGGCCAGTCTCCAGCTCCCCACAGCCCTGCCCTGTCCTTCCCCAGTGAGGTGCTCAGTGCCTCCCAGCTGCCCTGCTCCTGGCTGCTGGGTCCCACCCTGAGGGACCTGGTGAGCCTCTGGCCCCTGTTGAACCTGACACAGGTCATTCAGGATGAGTCTGGTTTTAAGTGAGAGCAGACAACACTCCAGAACAGAAGGAGAGAAAACGCTGCTGCATCTCATTTGGAATAGGCTGCCTCAAATACATTACAAATGTGGAAGAATGACAGAAAAGTACAGTAAACCGTTAGAAATATTAACATAGCACAGTGATTGCATTCATGCTCTACAGACTTATTTACTGAAAAATTAGTTACTATCAAGCAAACTATGCTGTGAAGTAAAAAATACACTGTTTTCCCCTCGCGTCTTGATCTATTTTTATCATTGCTTGGTGCAGGTGATTATAACAGAAATGATTCAATCATTCAATTTTTTTTTTTAACACTTTAGCTTTAAACTAATGATTTTATCAGTGGCCATTTGACTGATATGATAGGTGGAAAATGTAGATGTTCTGCATCAAGTACTGTTGTCCTGTCTTGCACAGCTTTTATGGGGATATTGCTAGTTCTGCTGGCATGGCACTTTCTCGTGTGGATGGGTAAGATAACTAAGTGGGTAGAAGTACCACGTAAACTTGCTATGCAGGTTGCTGCTATGCAGTGCTGCTATACAGCATTGGTAGGTTTATGATAGATCTCTCTAATGGTGTCAATACAATATGTACATATACATAAAATATAAGCATTTTCATTTCTATAGAAATTTTGGTGAGTGAGAAGAAGTGGTATCTAAATGTGTAACATTACAGCCTGTCTGATGAGGAGTTTGGCCTTGAAATCTCTTGAGATGGATTTTTTCATAGAATCATAGAATCATTAAGGTTGGAAGAGACCTTTAAGATCATCAAGTCCAATCATTACCCTAGCACTGCCAAGTCCAACACTAAACCATATCCCTAAGCACCACATTTACACATCTTTTAATTACCTCCAGGGATGAGGACTCAACCACTTTCCCGGGCAGCCTGTTCCAATGCCTGACTACCCTTTCGGTGAAGAAGTTTTTCCTAATATCCAACCTAAACCTCCCCTGGTGCAACTTGAGGCCATTTCCTCTTGTCTTATCACTTATTACTAGGGAGAAAAGACCGACCTCCACCTCGCTACAACCTCCTTTCAGGTAGTTGTAGAGAGCAATAAGGTCTCCCCTCAGCCTCTGTTTCTTGAGGCTAAACAACCCCAGCTCCCTCAGCCGCTCCTCATAAGACTTGTGCTCTAGACCCTTCACCAACTTCCTTGCCCTTCTTTGGACACGCTCTAGCACCTCGATGTCCTTCTTGTAGTGAGGGGCCCAAAACTGAACACAGTACTCGAGGTGTGGCCTCACCAGTGCTGAGTACAGGGGGACAATCAAGAGACTGAATGTTTGAATGCATGAATACATGCATATAATATGGATTTGAGTGGGAAGATATGGGGAAAAAAGTGAAATCAAGAAATAAATTGAACTGACCTTTTTCAGAGCTGATTGTTTCAGTGTTTGCTTGGGATCTTATACTACTCAGTTTCTTACATACTGTAGATTAGTGCATTGCTTGGACAGCTTGCTTTGACTTCCAGTCAGTGTTTAGGGTTTTGGGTTGCTTGTTATTGCTTGTTCCAGAACTATGATGTAGCAGCTCTACCAGTGCCACCTAGCCAGCTGAGCCCTGAAGCACCAAGCAGGGCAACTCTTTTGTCTGTTACAATCAGTTTAAAGGATTTCTTTTTTATTTACACAAGTGGTTTTTTTGCAGCTACTTTATTAAGGCTATTTAGCACTTGTGCCCATGCATAGAAACTCTGATTCTCTAGTAGTAATTGTTCAGTGATAAGAATATTTTTAAGGACAATTTCTGCTGAATATGAGTATCCCAAATCTTTTAGAATTGAAATTTTTTAAGTTAAATTATAACCAAAATGTGTTTTTAAAACATAAGTTGTTGTTGGACTATGTGTTACTGTGATAAACACTGGCAATGTGCACAGTCAGTTGAACATTACATCAAAATAATTTCTTTAATTATTTTAGTAATATTTATATCCTTTGACAGCAGAATAGGTCAAAATTAAGATAAATATTTTCTCTGTTGTAGGAAGACACTGTTTAAATTTAAAACTAGACACATTCAATTTTATTATGTCATAACCTGCCCTAACCAAAATAAAACAAAAAACTAAGATTATGTAAAGTGTTGGATGAAAATCTTTTTCTTTGTACAGGTGTCACACTCTATCAGAATTGTGGCACTGCAATGAAATTCTTATTACACTTGCATGTTTTTAGTCTTATACTGGTAGAATTAATTATACCCTACTTTATGCATAGCTTTGAATAGATGTTTATACCTTTATGATAGTAATCCTTCTATTAGAGTTGAAACCTGTCCTTCATTGTCATTAATGAACAATCCTTAGATAATTTGTCCTTAACAGACAGAGCCAAATTTCTGCTCATCAGGTTAAAATTCATACCATGCTCAGTATATGCTCTGACAGAATTATGGATAAGCGTTACATTGAATCATAGAATCATAGAATCATCAAGGTTGGAAAAGACCCTTAAGATCATCGAGTCCAAACGTTAACCTAACACTGCCAAGGCCATCTATACCATGTCCTCGAGCACCACATCTATCCGTTCTTTAAATACCTCCAGGGATGGAGACTCAACCACTTCCCTGGGCAGCCTGTTTCAATGCTTGATCACCCTTTCGGTGAAGAAGTTTTTCCTAATGTCTAACCTAAACCTCCCCTGGCGCAGCTTGAGGCCGTTTCCTCTCATCCTATCACTTGTTACTAGGGAGAAGAGACTGACCCCCATCTTGCTACAACCTCCTTTCAGGTAGTTGTAGAGAGCAATAAGGTCTCCCCTCAGCCTCCTCTTCTCCAGACTAAACAACCCCAGTTCCCTCAGCCGCTCCTCATAAGACTTGTGCTCTAGACCCTTCACCAGCTTCCTTGCCCTTCTTTGGACACGCTCTAGCACCTCGATGTCCTTCTTGGAGTGAGGGGCCCAAAACTGAACACAGTACTCGAGGTGCGGCCTCACCAGTGCCAAGTACAGGGGCACTATCACCTCCCTGCTCCTGCTGGCCACACTATTCTTGATACAAGCCAGGATGCCATTGGCCCTCTTGGCCACCTGAGCACACTGCTGGCTCATGTTAGGCGGCTGTCAACCCACACCCCCAGGTCCTTTTCAGCCAGGCAGCTCTCCAGCCACTCCTCCTGCAGCCTGTAGTATTGCATGGGGTTGTTGTGACCCAAGTGCAGGACCTGGCACTGAGCCTTGTTGAATCTCATACAGTTGGCCCCGGCCCAATGATCCAGCCTGTCCAGATCCCTCTGTAGGGCCTTCCTACCCTCCAGCAGATCGACACTTCCACCCAACTTGGTGTCATTTGCAAACTTACTGAGGGTGCACTCGATCCCCTCATCCAGATTATCAATGAAGATATTGAACAGGACCAGCCCCAACACTGAGCCCTGGGGAACACCACTCGTGACCGGCCGCCGACTAGATTTGACTCCATTCACCACCACTCTCTGGGCTCGGCCATGCAGCCAGTTTTTAACACAGTGCAGAGTGCACCCATCCAAGCCGTGAGCAGCCAGCTTCTCCAGGAGAATGCTGTGGGATACTGTGTCAAAGGCCTTACTAAAGTCCAAGTAGGCAACATCCACAGCCTTCCCCTCATCCAGTAAGCGGGTCACCTTGTCATAGAAGGAGATCAGGTTAGTGAAACAGGATCTCCCTTTCATAAACCCATGCTGGCTGGGCCCGATCCCTCAGTTGTCCCGCACTTGCTGCATAATGGCAATCAAGACGATCTGCTCCATGACCTTCCCTGGCACTGAGGTCAGGCTGACAGGCCTGTAGTTCCCCGGATCCTCCTTCCGACCCTTCTTGTAGAGGGACGTCACGTTTGCTAGCTTCCAGTCATCTGGGACCTCCCCGGTTGATGAGGACTGCTGATAAATAATGGAGAGTGGCTTGGCCAGCTCCTCTGCCAGCTCCCTCAGTATCCTTGGGTGGATCCCATCTGGCCCCATGGACTTGTGCACATCCAGGTGGAGGAGCAGGTCGGTGACTGTCACCTCTTCGACAACTGGGACTTCACTCTGCATCCTATCTCCATCTCCCAGCTCAGGGGCCTGAAAAACCTGAGGATGACTAGCTTGACTATTAAAGACTGAGGAAAAGAAGGCATTAAGTACCTCTGCTTTCTCCTCATCCTTTGTGGCCAGGTTACCTTCTGCATCCAACAAAGGAGGGAGATTCTCCCTAGCCCTCCTTTTGTCACTGACATATTTATAAAAACTTTTTTTGTTGTCTTTAACGGTGGTGGCCAGTTTAAGTTCCAGCTGTGCCTTTGCCTTTCTAATCTTCTCCCTGCATATCCTCACAACATCCTTGTAATCCCCCTGAGTCACCTGCCCCTTCTTCCAAAGGCGGTAGGCTCTCCTTTTTTTCCTGAGTTCTAGCCAAAGCTCCCTGTTCAGCCAGGCCAGTCTTCTCCCCGGCCTGCTTGACTTGCGGCACATGGGGACGGCCTGCTCCTGCGCCTTTGAGATTTCCTCCTTGAATAACGTCCAGCCTTCCTGGACTCCTTTGCCCTTCAGGACTGCCTCCCAAGGGACTCTGTTAACCAGACTCCTGAACAGCCCAAAGTACGCCCTTCTAAAGTTCAGGGTAGCGGTCTTGCTGACCCCCTTCCTTACTTCACCAAGAACTGAAAACTCTGTCATTTCATGGTCGCTGAGCCCAAGACAGCCTCCAACCACCACATCGCCCACCAGACCCTCTCTGTTCGCACAGTGGCTTCCAGCTCCTCCTGTTTATTGCCCATGCTGCGTGCATTGGTGTAAATGCACTTCAGTCGGGCTATAGATCTCTTCACCAACACAGGCATGCCACTCCTAGGCTCGTGCCAAGCAAGCCTGGTTTTATCCCCTTCCCCCTTCACATCTAGTTTAAAGCTCTCCCAATGAGGCGTGCTAACTCCTGGGCCAGGATCCTTTTCCCCCTTTGCGACAGGTGAACCCCATCTGTCTCCAGCAGGCCTGGTGCCATGTAAACTGCCCCATGATTGAAAAACCCAAAATTCCGCCGCTGGCACCAGCCTCCAAGCCATGTGTTGACGAGATGGGTCTTCCTGTTCCTTTCCATATGCCTCCCGGCTACTAATGGGATGGAGGAAAACACCACCTGTGCTCCTGATCCTTCAAGCAATCGCCCTAGTTCTCTAAAGTCCCTTTTGATTGTCTTGATGCCGCTATCAGCTACCTCATCACTGCTGACTTGAACAACCACTAGTGGATAATAATCGGAAGCTTTCAACAGCCTGGGGAGCTTCCTGGTAATGTTTCTTATCCTTGCCCCAGGGAGGCAGCAGACTTACCTATGGGATGGGTCCGGTCAGCATATCAGGCTGAATATATAAGTAAAGTTGTAAGAATGGTCACTCAGTGGATGTTCACATATACTGATAAGACTGTGAAACAGGTTAGATTATCATATATGTGTAGCAGGACAGAAAACAAAACTCCCTTGGAAAATCTTCAGTTATTTATATGTCAGATGGCATAAAAGGAAGAAGTGCTTTCTAATAGCTAGAATGGACTTTGAAGGTCAAACCTCCGTGTGGTGAGGGGAAATTAATTTTGTGCTACAGTTGCTGTGTAAAGCAGTTGTGATGAGAGTGAGTCACCTCAGTCATACTAGGGCTCAATGTGAGGAGTTAAAGGACAAAAGTTATGCTCAAGATGACTCAGCAGAGAGAGTCAGGGACTTCTGGGGAGAAAAGTAGGGCCTCTAGTGCTCTCCATTTCATCTTCTGCTTTTTTCCTAAATTTTATTTTAAATTTGCTTACTGACAAAATGTCTCCCATTGCCCTAACCTCTTCCTTCTACTTTGTGCTACCTTGCCCTCATTGTTGACTGAACAACAATGGTTCTGCACAACTGCATTCACTGGGAGTTGTTCATGCTTTGCCAGACCTTGTTAATGAAAAGAAGTACGTATGTGAAAGCTAACTAGAAGTGTAGCATAGTCAGAAAATACATGGATGGCAGAACTGCTGAAGGTAAATTCAATTATTCATTTTTAATTTGGGAAATATTTAGTTTACCCACTTCAGTTCAATGGTGAATAAAGAATTCAACAAAGGAAACTTTGGAGCAAATGGATTCACGGACATAAAATTAATATTTAAACATGAGGCTATGAGGACAAATCAATAGACATGCACTATAGATATGCCTCTCTCATTTTCTTTAAGTATATAATGAAATGTCTTCTAACTAAACAAACAGACACTGGAAGGGTAGTGGTGCCTTTCTACTGAAAACCAGTATATTTTACAATTTAGGATTAGTTAAGCAAATTAATAAGCCTGTCAGTATTGCAACTTCAGAAAGAATGCATGGAGAAGCCTTTTGCCTCTCTTACTGTTGCATCTAACTCTCTCAGATCCGTAGACATCTACTTTTGTGGGGTATTTTTTAATTATTTTGCTTTACTTGACTTTTTTCACCTTCAGAAACATAACAGTCAAAGTTGCTTGGAAAAGGCATGAAGAAAGTCAGTTGTCAAATGCTGTTTTAGTAATTCACCGTTTACCTTTCAAATGCAAAATTTAGCTTGCAGGAGACTGATTTTTTTGTGATTCACTTATGAGCTATGACAGTCATCTCAAAGGTAACGTTTATGAGATTGTTACATTGGCATCCTTCTTGTAATAAACATTTGTAGAGCAATTGAAATTTGGTAGATGAGTGGTGCTTCAAAATATTAAAGCTGTTTACTGTGGGATATTACACAACATTTTAGCCTCAGCAGAATGAAGTAAAAGCAAAGTTCTTATCAAACAGGTGCATTAGTTTTCTTAATTCCACTTTATCCTCAGAAAAGAGTAGATAAAATGAAGTGTTTCAGGAGCAACTCCTCTTTTCCCATCAATTTACAAATTGTGAGTTTCCCACAACACTGAAACGTGAGATGTAGAACTGTAAAGAGCTATTTCCAGAACCCAACCAGAAGTGTAGCTGGTTCTACAAAAACCAAGATCCATGCTACACAATTTTTTGCTTATTCTTTTGATGCCTAGTCAATTATCTGCATGTACTTCTGCATGTCAAACATCGGATATACTTTTGGGCAGAAACATTTATGTCAAACACATTATTCAACTGAAAATTACTTTTGACGAAAATACAAATAGATCAGCAATTTCCATGAAGTTTGTTAATTCTGTAGAAGTTCTTAAGAAATGTGTCTCTTTGCCTTGGAACAAATGTTGGAAAGTAAGCATAAGTAAATGCAATAACTGGAACTTATGACAAATGGTTTGTATGTTGCAACTGAACTGTATTTTCTAGGATGCACATAGCCCTGGACCCCTGTAATATACTTCCTCTCTTAGTGGAAGATATCTTAATGAGTAACAAGATAAATTGTTCAAAGTTGGGATGATGAAAGGAGAATAAGCTAAGGACTGCTGAAATTCTGGAGCAATGTTTCCAAATTGAAATATTTCTGATTGTAATTTCAATTCAATCAGAAAAAAAAAAAATTTTGCTTGCATCTATATAGTTGATCAATGCTGCTATAAATGTGATCTGCAAGTACATCAATATATTCCAGTCTGTCAGACAAATAGATAAGAAAAAAAATAAATAAACTGTGAAGCAGAAGACCAAACTCTACTTTGTAAGTACTTCTCTAGGAAACGGCTAGTGACATATAATACATGTGATGGCTTATTAGGGAAAATCTCTTCCTCAGATCTGGCAGGTGGAAAGCTGAAGAGCTATGCATTTGTTTGCAATGGTAAACAATATCAAGAACAGTTAAACCCCAAATCAAGTCCTGATGGACCAGACAAAAAAGAACAGAAGAATTAATTCTTTTACTGTTCCTAATGCACCTTTGAGACTTGCTGTAAAACTTAATTTATTGTTCATGAAGCACTTTGGCATCATTATATGAAAAAAGTTTGAGAAATATTAGTGTTTGGTTTCGCTCATAAAAAATACATTATAGTCTACTACTACATAATCTTTTTCAGTGAAATAAAGTAATAGTAAATATGATTTTTATTATGTTTCTGTTATATTGTAATTATTTTTTATAATTATATATGATGTTCAGTACATCAGCAAAGAGTTGCTTTATAATTAATAAGCATTGCTATTGCCACAGGTTATAAAATACCAGTATAGGAGTCATATGCTGAAGGAGAATATGTGCTAGAAGTTGAGTGAAACACTTATCATTCAATATGCAAGAATGATCAGCACAGAGGAAAAACTCTTGATATAATGTCTCAAGCATATTTACATACCAAGTCATAAACGTTCTTTGATATTACAACTCAGGAAGTTAAAGTATCAAAGAGTGTCTATTCTGATTAGAATAAAGACTATTTTAAACTGATCTACTCTAAAACACTTCAGCATGAAGCTTAATTACTGAGTCAGCAGAAGTACTAATATTCGGAAATGTAAGCATAATTATGTGCAAATTCCTTTGGAACTAGTGGTGGAATACAACAGCACTCACTGGAAATGAGAATTTTTGTTTTAAGTGCTACTGTGAATTCGGTTTTCAGTTTCCAGAGTGCACATGTCCATATTAGTAGAAATGCAATGTTCTTAGCTCTTGCAGTTCTTCCAAACTTCTCTGTAAAAAGTTTCCTACCACTGAGTCTTCATCCTCCTGTTCACATTTTGTATCTCTCTCCTGTCCCTTTCACTCCCCTCATATCTGATATAAGTGAGGATCTAGGATTTCTCTGCCATGAAAGTAAAATTTTGAGTATCCTCAAAGCTCAATTCATCCCATCTGCCTAAAATATTTGTTTTAAAATGGGACTGTATGGATGATGAGTTTGGACACACAAAATCAGACAAGATTAATCCCAGCCCTTTGTGAAATATTTTCACATTTGAAAAGTATTTATTATTGTACAATATTAAGAACAGCTACTGCATGATTATAAATAAAAGTAAATTAGGCTGATCTTTCATTTTCACAAACAAGGTATTAAATATCCCATTTAATACCAACATGCAATTTTCAATTGTTTTCTGAAAAGACTAAAAATGTTAGTTACTGTGCAGAATGACTTATTTCACAATGCAGCATGTGAAAATATAGCTGTATCAAGTATTAAAATAGGTTTTACTGCAATTAATTATAATTAACTTTTATCAGGTAAATGTAGATAATTGCTAAAAGTTTTCTTTTTCTATGATAACCTGTGAATTAAAATCATCAATAACATCATTATGTTTGTCACCATCACAGCCTGTATCTTTGTTTACAATGAATCATAGGAGAGAACATGTTAAAATTAATGCAGAATTTAATCTAGAATTAGATTGACCATGTGAGTTCACTTAGATCTTTGTACTTAAATCATATAATGAATTTAGCCCTTGTTGTCTTGCCCATTACATTAAATCTACAAGAGTTTCACTTAATCATTTTCATCAATTTTCCGCCTGTCACGTAGTTTCTCTTTTTTTATCCTTTGGTTAAGTTGTCAGTCAAAATTACTCAAACCTCTTGCACTGATAATACTTCCATTTCCCTAAAGAACGAGGGAAAGTGTCTGAAAACTACTTAAAGTTTACAACATACACAAATGAGGCAGGAAGAAGAGAACATGCAAAGTCTGATGTTTAGGAATAAAAAATAATACATATGTTATTCTTGTAGTGAAAGGTAGCATTTCTTTGTTCATGAACATAACTGGGAAACAAAATCAACAAATAACTGTGTTTGAGTTAATGTTTAAAAACTGGGCATCTCAAATGAACATGTAACTAAGGTTTAATCATACCACCTTTGACATTAATAGACCCCATGTCGTTCTTCCTGATAGGCATTTTTTGTTTCTGATAAAGAATCTGTCATTTGCTTTACTGATTTCTCTCCCTGGCAAGAAGTGTCACATTCAGCTATCCTGAAGGCAGCTCACCTCTCTGTTAACAACCTGGTGATTTTTGCAGGTATATAGCAAGCTTCAACAGGAATTTTGCCTCATTAAATATTGCTGGGTGAGTCTTTTCTAGTTTGATTGTTTGGTTTTTATTGTTTTTGATTTTTTTTGTTTTTGATTTTTTTTCCCCTTCTTTTGGATTTATGGGAAATTCTTTAAACCTATAAAATATAAAAAAAATGTTTAAATTTTATGGTTTTGTGTTTAAATTTTGTATTTTACTCCTCTTTTTGAAATTATTTTTGTTTGTATGCGGGTGGTAGAATTGACAAAAAATCTAATGCTCTCAAGCCATGAAATCTTCAGGGATCTCAAGGATTATCTTGTGCTTCCCTACTTTGGAACAACTTTGACAATGGAGTTGCCCAAGAAAGCACCCCAGAAGGGTATGACATTTCTTTTGAGTTGATACCTATAGTCTGAGTACCATGCACGCTTCAGAGCCATGAGGATTCCCAAATATTCAGAGAAAAAGTTTGTTGTCAAGCTTATGCATGGGTATGCTTGCTTTCACTGAGTGAAAAAAAAACCAAAAAACAAGCAACAATAGGTGGTAAGGAAACTATGATTATATTTTTTTTCTCTTGCATTGGGTTTAAAAAAGCACTAAAGTTGGTTGCCAGTAACAGATAAAACCTCGTATCATTTATTTGCAACAGCATGATGCCATACGTTAGCTTCATGAGAACAGAGGAGAAGTCTTGTTTGGTAAGATTATAACTTTCAAACTCTAGTAAACTTTTTTCCAGACCTTCATGCCAACCATCTGTTAAAGCATCTCTGCAGATCCAGCCATCTGTTAAGTACTAAATCTTCTCTAATGCTGTGCTTGTGTATATTTTTTTCAAGAATATGTAAGTTTTCTGTTTCGGCTGGTATTGTATCAACAAATAGGAATAAGTGCATTATTCTTAACATGAAAACTCTTGCAGTATGCCTACTGCAGATGGGTAACTTTTAATACATTAACCACCATTTATAGACAAATGTCACATCAGAACATTGGTGCTTTATCCATTATCTAATTCAAAACATAAACTCTATTTCTATTATCTTGTGACTACATAAATCAAGATTAATAAATAGATAACAGCCTTTTCCTGCATTCTGCTCACATTAACAGTGTTAGAGCTAATAATAACAGTTAGTTCTCTTGCACTTGTTGTGCACAGAAAACTTGGAAAGTGTAAAATAAAATTGACTAATGCATCCAACTAGAAAAAAAATGTCCTGTGCATTAAAAAAAAGACTGCTATATAATCTCATTTGTGCCATTGGCAAATGTACTGTATTGTCTGTATTGAACTTATTAAGGGTTTTGCAATTGGTGGTGCTATAATGAAACTAGTTTATCGATGTGCTAGCTGGATGACTGCAGAATTATTTGTTGTTAATTTATAAGTCATAGATTTTTATGGTAACTTCAAATGTAATTATCATTTGTAATTACCAAGAAAAATAATCATAATTATTCTGTGCTGTATAAAATTACCAAAAAATTTATCAGTTTAGTCAGATTCATATTTTATTTCTTTGTAGCATAATAACACTATACTGTAAAATAGGTTATTTTCTAAAACTACGAATAGTCAGCAAAGCACAGTAAATGTAAGAAGCAAGGCTAATTTCAGTCAAGTGAGATTTTAACATGATAAAAAGATACTATAGAAAATTAAAATCTTCAACTTTGTTTTGGAAGTAATAACGAGCATTTTAGAGCATTTGTTTCATTCAAAGGAAAAATTAATGTAATAACTGGTAGTATGTTCTTATATAACATAAAGCAAGCATGATTTAAAAAAAAAAATTCTAGTGATCAGATCTCAGAGAAACAACAGTCCAAACTTTACAAGTCTTATATGAGGTCCTGATATATAAAAGTGTTTAAATATCTGCCTAATGCTAAGCATGTGCTTGAAGACTTTGCTTTTCTATATTGGATTGAATAATTCATGCTACTTGCATCTTAAAATGGCTTTTGAATAGTTCCAGTGTTTATATAGACTTATTTAAGGTACTGGTATAAAGATGGTATTTACCATATTAACCAGCTTCATCAACATGTTGCCTTTAATAGCCAAGAGGCAGAATCTGATGGTGGGCTGGGAAGAATCCCTATTGTCTGTCTAGACAGTGAACCAAAGCCAAAATGATTGTCCTAATTTAGGCACATAAACTGGATGCTCAGAATTCAGTGTTGTTCTGTGACTTGACAATTCTTTGTCACCAGGACATTTGTATTAAATGCCTGTTGCTGAATTCTTTCAGCAAATGTTAAACTACTATCAAATATTTTCTCAGTTTGAGGACCAGAGCTGCTGCATATGTGCATGGCGTTCAGGCTGCTCATCAGTCATACAAGATGGCATCTTCCTCACCAAGTGGCGATTCCTAGAAAAGTCCTGTCTTTGCAGAGGGATAGAGAGGAGTTCTTACTCTTTCTGCTTTTAGAAGGAAATAGGTTTTATTTTATGGAATAAAATATAATAATGTAGTAGGTTTATTTTAATGTAGTAGGTTTTATTTTATGGAATAAAATATAATAATCTGTGTTCTAACCCCACGCCTGCCCCACTGGCTGTTCTGCTGCCTTCCCCTGTCACAAGCTTTTCAAATTTTTCAGTTGTTCTGATAGTGGTTTGCACAGTTACTGCAAGTGTAGTATAAGGGTCTCTCATTTATGACTGTCCAGAAACTTCAGCTAATGGATATATCACTTCCCATTTAGCAACACTTCTCTCATTTGTATTTGCAACTCTGCTTTGACGTACCATCCTGCAGGAACCCTCACTCTATATACTTCTGGTTCTGACTGAATTAGCATCTTATTCTGTTCTTACAAAGCTAATATGAATTTTACCATTGATTGCAAACCTCTGCCAATTCAAAAGTACAATCCTGATGGTCAAGGTAATCTGAGACACAATAATTGAGAGATTTAAATAGTGAGATTATAGGCAAGACATTCTCAGGAATATTTAACTTGAATTTGCTTGCTGTATTCTATAAAAGCCACGTACCTTTCTTTTAGGGAGAATTCATGTCACGTTAAGTTCTTAGTCTTCAGTCTGGGTAAACGGAAGATGCGTGCATGGAGGTTCACTATTACATCTATGGACAATTATTTTAGGTTTTTTTTTTTTTTTTTTACAGGTAGTCTGGTGTGCCTACTGTAGGCATTCTACTCTCCTTTAGATTCATAGGATCAAATGCTAGGCTATAGTATTTATTTCTCTAACTCATTCTTAATGTTAGAATGACAAGCAACAGACTAATAGAAGATACTACATTTACCTATACATCTTTCCTCATCTTGCTCATACCGTCAAAAGTATGGCAATATTGTTATTATTTCTGCTTTAAATCACACGTAAATATTGTGAACAATCTGGTTCTTGTAGAGAAGCAAAAGGTCAGATGGTTAATGAAATGCAAAAATATAAAATGTTATAGTCTATTCCTATAGCTTTAATAGTGATGAGTATTTTTGCTATTTTTAGTGAAATTGTTTAGCCTCTGTACGAATGTACAGCCTAAGAAAAGTTGGCTACAATAAGACTAATTGTGAATATGAAGTGGTGCAACTTTCTTAAATGCAGAAAGGCCTAGCAATCTCAGAAACGGCAATGAATACAGGTGAAGAAAGATTAAGATAAAATAAGGACAGGGCATACTTACTTATATAGTAAAACACTTCTTCAAGTGTCTTTCACTAGTTACTTGTGTTTTTCTACCTAAAATCCTTCTAGGCTTTTCCCTCAGCATGGAAATGACTTTAGTTTGCAAACACTGATGTTTCACTTAACGTATTGTTTCTGCTGGCTCCAATATTGGCTTTAAGCCGAACCATTTCACTCTTGGTGAAAAATATGTATATTTCACACAAATATCTTGCAGAGAAATTGAATTATATATATTTTTTTAGAGAGAATTATGCTATGAAAATGCATGCCAAAATGATTGCTAAACACTTGTTGTGCAAGGTTATGTATGGGTGGTGCCTCTGACCTTCTGCATTAAACCCAAGCTGAGTGTTTAATGAACTGCTATTTTTGGAGTATCTTACAAAAATCAGGTAAATGACTCATTTAGTTCCCCACAGTCCAATGTTAGCTAACCATATCATTTGTGGTGCCACAAACTAGATTCCTACAGTGAGCATGTGCGTACTAAATCTGCTTGATGAAAAGTAGAAGCCTGTCCTCCCAGTTGGTCAGAACACACTTTTGCTCTACTCATTGCCAAGGCAAGTGGATGTAGTTTACATACCACATAAATATACACAGTATGAGTACACCCACAGGATGGTTAAGTCTGGCTATTTATGAAAGTGTTCAGAGTTGCTGTTCAGATACTCTCAGAGATTAGAGAGACAATTCCTTTCTTAGCAAGACTGTGAGTGTAGAGATACAGCAATGGGTAAGAGAGAGGTTTTTGGTTAAAAAAACCCACAACCTTACCGAATTACTATAAAAGAAAAAATGTTTTATCAACTGTGTAAATTATAACCTTGATTAATTAACTCATTGCCTGTTACTTAATGTCCAACAGAAGAGAGAATGAAGGGACAAGAGTGACTTGCAATGCCATGAGACTAAATTGCCATGTTTTCACATTGGCCAACCTCCTTTCA
Organism: Nipponia nippon; assembly: GCF_047370975.1. Classification (NCBI taxonomy): domain Eukaryota; kingdom Metazoa; phylum Chordata; class Aves; order Pelecaniformes; family Threskiornithidae; genus Nipponia; species Nipponia nippon. The sequence continues at coordinate 80,181,796 of NW_028262358.1, read as the reverse complement.
TTTTAAGTGCTAGCCCCAGTTTACACCAGCTGAAGAAAGAAAAAAAGTAAGCCTGAAGTGTTCTACATGTGAAAGCAGCTGAAAATCAAAGAAACAAGTTCGCTGGGCTATCTTAGCTGCAATATACCTCTCTAGTGATAGAAAGGGCACACGAGTCCAATGTCCTTGTCAGTTAGCTTCAGGTTTGTAGTTGCTTTATACCCAAGAAGTACAAAGAATTTAGAGAAAGGTGATGAATCCACCACCAGATCTGTAAACATCTGCATACTTCAATATAAGAGTTGGATACCACAATGATATTGATGCAGGAAGAAGAAAGAAGAGCTACATGGGGATTGTGGGACATGGATTATGTGATATATTACTAGACACTGATAATAGGATGAGAGGAGGATAGCTTCTCCCCTTGCTGCTAAATCTTTTTTTGACATGCAGTCAGCAACTCTGTTTACGTATTACTCTGGTGTAGACTTTTGATTCAGTCGGTGGCTTTCCCCACTCCTCCCAGTCCTCTGAATGCTCTCTAGGACCCAGTGACTCATTTTCAGAGACCTAACCAATTGCAACCTAGAAGCAGGAGAATCTGTCCAGAGGAGCTGGAAATTGATTCATAATAACCTGTTTCCAATGTCCTGGAAGAAATTGCAGACTTCATTACTTCAAGTGTACCTGTGAGAAACTTCTTTCTTCACAACAGTTTAAAGAAGAAACCTCTTAATTCTAAGGTTTCTGAAGTCACTGTAATTTTTAGGTTATCTAATTTCAGATTTTCAGGTGGCCTGTTGACTGTTTATTTGTCCCATTACTGCCAACTAAGTGCAGCTTTGGGGAATTCCAGGAATTGCGTTTCTAATCAGCATAGCTGCTGGCAGATGAGGACCCCCCCCCCTTTCCAAGACTCAGGGCGATCTGGATAACTTGTTACCTGGCAGTCCTTGTCTGTTGGAATAACACAAGGGATGACAGAGGCATCTTCGAAAGTGGAAAAGACTTGATAGTGCTTTCTCAGTAGGCTATCACTAGATAGGCAGTTGGTGACTCCAAGATTTTGAGGTGTGAAAAGAATTTAAAGACCAGGCCAAATTCCCTCAGATCCATAATACCTAAAGGTGAAGTCAGGATTGTGGATTCTGCCCAGCCCTCATCTCTTATTTCAGTGAAGTAGAGGTAAGGGTGAAAATGATAAGTAGACAATCCAAAAAGGACTACAGCATGACAACACCAAAACATTAGGTAGCTGGTCCCAATATATTGGAAGGAGATGATGTTGTACTCTTGGTCAATCTAGTTTAAACTATTTCTGAAGAACAAACATAGTTTTATTAGGACCAGTAATGACTCATGGTTTGTCTTTCATTATTTAGGCTGAGAGAGTAAAGTCTTCCTTGCCCTTTAGTATATTTCTACTGTAGTTCTAGCATTGTTCTTTTTAACTAGTTACATGATTAGAAGTTTATAGAGCATGGGGAAAGACTGAAGACATTTGATTTATTTAAAGCTAGAGAAGAGAAGATTAAGACAAGAAATAACAATTTTCAAAGTCATAGAATGCTGGTTCAAACAGAAAGATAGTAATCTATTCACTATGCCCAGGACTAGAAATAATGGGCTCAAACTGAAGCAAGGAAAAATATTTGGCAGAAGTTTCTAGCAGTTCGCCAGTGAAACTGAATGCTGAAATTGGCTGTCTGGAAGGCCTGAGGAGTCTCCATCACTGAAGATCTTAAAGGAAAGGTCTTTTGTGCATGAACACAATTGGATGAACTTCTGAGATCTTTTTCAGTTTTACTTTTCCTGTGGTTCTATGATTTTATGCTATCAAATTGTATGGCCAAACCCTCTACGGCATGACGTAACAGAAGAAAGAGCAGAGAGACATAACTGTAGAGACTATGGGAAGCTAAGCCTCCAACATTTATGGCTGTCATTGTATTGAAAAATCAAATTAGTTTCTCTCCAAAGAAACAGCAAAAGCTGAATGCATGTGCACCAAATTAACAAGACATTGACATCTTCCTTATTGTATTGCTATTTCTGAAGCTTAATTTTGCCACAAGCCTAATCTAATTGATGCTTTGTTATTCCGCAGACCACTGAATACAAAAATGCCTATCTCAATGCAACCTCGCAATTTGCTTTTACCTTTCTACAGATCACCATTCATTTAAATTTCATTGGCCTATCTTGAAATCAGTAAAAGGAAACCTTTATATTTAATGAATTGTATTATACATCCCAGATGTTTTGCTATTTACAAATTTGTTAGTCAAAAATGCCCTATCCCAACCCTTCTACCCAATCATGAGTCCTTTTTTTAAGACCAGCTACTGTGAGGACTATTCCAAGTCTGAACTTATGCAAGACATCTGCTACTTCCACATTCTCTGTTTATGTCAATTAAGTCTTCAAGAACAGGCAAGCCCATCTGTACTATTTTTCTAGTTCAGTCTCAGAAAAAGCAACTCTATTCTCAATCTTGGAGCCTGCTTCTATTCAGATACACCTAAAACTTCATCCATGTTACTTCAAATTCTCATTCACTGATGAATTTGTCACCTTGGTGGCAACACTTGTTCTTCTCCAGCTATCCTTGAGTAGCCCTTTGTGATCATGATGATTGATAAGTCTCTTGGATCAATGCTATGAGATTTTTAGCACAGATATTGTAATACATATTTTAATGATGGATATGTCTGAAGCCAGATGCATAGTAATGATATGTTTTGAAGGCCTATTTTGAGATCATTATCCTTCTGATCTTTGAAGGTCTGATTATAAAGGACTCTTATTTCCATGATAAATAGGTGCTAAATTATTCCTGGCTTCCTTTACTCATGGCATCCACTCTGTGTAATTCAGGACGAATGAACAAGAGATTTACTAGTTATTACTGATGTTCTCGCTCATAGAATTACAGGGAAGTAGCATAAAAGTGGGGATAATTTTCTGGAGAAAAGAGCACCAGACAAGGGGGAGCAGCTAAGAGAACACATACACTTCTGTCTGGGGTTCTGAAGCTGGAGGTTTATCATAGGGTTAACGGTTGGGAGAAGGGTAGGACAGTTGACGTCAGGTGCTGTGTCTTAGAGCAATCTTGGAGCATAAAACTTCTGGCTAATGTAAGGGCTGAATTTAGCTGTGCCTGACCTGTCCTGTCTTAGATTTTGCTGGATGGAGTTCTATACCCTGTGTGCAGGGTGGCAAATGGTGCATACCTAGCAAAAAAGAGTTAGTTCTGTAATAAAAATGTTGTGTTTTACTGCAATACATTAGGGGAGTTAATGCATCTCCAACAAAATAAAGACTCTCCGTTTCAGAATATCAACTAAATAAATCACAGGATGTTGCGCCACAAATTTTCCTTGCTTATATACAAAAGGAATATCCCCAAGACATACGGATCTCTCCAAAAGAACATAGTTGTTGGTTTCTTCTTTATTATTTATTTATTTGATAGCTTGAAGTGCAAGCGTGTCCCCCAGGTGTTATAAATATCTCTGTGAGTACTCTGCATTAAGTTGCAGATTTTTTTCACTGCAGGAGACCATACTAATATGAGGTTGCCTCCTATCAAACTGTTGATATGCTTAAGCTTTCATAAAGCAGGGCTGGTATAATTACTCCCCATTTCATGCTACTATAACTGCTTACACAGTATGTGAATTGACCATTTATTGTTAATTTCTGTATTTCTGCCTTGTACTAAATATATATACCATAAGTATACTTTGCTTTTCATCAAACACTCACCAAGCTTCCTTAATAGCTTTATGTAATGGACTTTATCAAAAGCCTTTATCAGAACCTTCTTCAATTAGTTAATGTTAATGGAGCACTTTGAAAATGAAAAATGCAGTATAAGTGTTCAGTAGTATAGTTATATTAAAAAGTCCTTTTATTAACCATTTTGCTAATTTTAAACATTTATTTTATCACAAATTTTAAAACAATATTATTTACATACCAAATATTCAGGATTATAACCTGTCCCAATGGAGAAATCAAATTAAGAAACCAGTTTTAAAAAATGGAATTATTAAGAATTTTAAAGCTCAAAAGTCTTCATTGTTTTATTCCATTAGTTCCTTTGTGTGCCTAATTTTCTTCCTTTCTGTCTCAGATTCTTGAGCCTTCACTTGGCTGCACAATAGCTCTTTGCTGTGAATTGAGTTAATAGCTTTCCTCTCTCTCTCAGTGTATATATGCCAACTAAATGTAACTGGCTATTTCTACTTCACCCTTAAAATAGCACCTATTTTTTAATCTACTGTTCAAACTTATTCTCTTCCTAATATTTTGTTTTCTGATTAAAAAGAAGCAGTACAACATAACTTCTTTGAATGTTTCTATCTGGGCATTTCTTTGCTTAGAGAAGAGATGCTATCACTTTATGTTCTATCTAAAACTAATTGGGCTCACTGCCAAAATGTCTTCCTCTTAATTAGCCTGAATCTTTGATGAGATAATGGATAGAGTATTATATGCATACACAGAAATGCATATTGAGCCTTACAATCTGCCACAATTGCACTACCATATAATTTAGCATGGCCTGGTTCTACATTTTTAGGGTTTCTTAAACGATTCTTTGGTTTATCATGCAGATGAGATAAGGACATAATTTTAGAAATTATTAGTAGTTTTCAATAGTGTAACAACCATAAATGATTGTGTTTGCATAATCATCTTATGGCATTTCTACACATAAGATTATTCAGATTGTTGTTTCTCAAAACTAATCTCTGTTAATTTGTGGGGGTTGTCACAGGTCATTTATCTCAGCTGGGCAAAATGAAATTTCAGATAAATCAAAATTCTTACTGAGCTTATCAATAAGTGGGTAAGTAAGTAAGTAAATAAGTAAATAAGATTGAATGAGTTTCTCAGACCAGGCAATTTCTTCCTTAGACCTACAGAGGGAAAGAGGGACAAAGTGTCATCACATTTTCTCTTCCTGCTGCTCCCCTGTTAACTGAAGTTGCATGTCTCCAGAGCATTAGTGCCAGAGGCTACTGCCTCCTCTGGTACCCCAATTCAAGTGCTTGTGGGATCACTTTAGTCCATATAAACCAGATTAGCATGGATATATTATTTAATTTTTTTAAGCAGTCCTGGTTTGTTGTGAATAAAAAGGCCTGGGGAATACTCACGTGGCAGGTCAGAGAGACAACCGTTGCCTTGGGGGATGGGGACAGTAATTTTTCAGCCAGTGAAACTGCAGCTGGAAGAAGATTGTGACTATGCTAATGATATGACTGTAAAGACTTAGCTCTAGGTTAGCTTAATGCATAAATGCATTCATGTGAACAGATTAAAGTCCTTGTTAAATCTGTGCATGGTTAGGCCGTAGGCTGTGACTAGGACTTGCAGTGTCAAAAATTTACAGTGAGACATCCTAATTGGAACTGCAGTGGTCATAGGGAATTAATTTGATATAAATCTTCTCACAGATTTTTTTTGACCAATGTCCCTCAGCTCTGCTGAGCAGAGATTTACTAAAGAAGGGTGAAGAGAACATAAAACTACAAAGAGGAAGAGCCATCTAATAATGCTGGCTGCTGCAGTGTGTCCTCCTGTGTTAACTGATGTGGCTGCAGCCATGTAGCTGCTCAGCCCTCTTTATTTAAATCAGGCAAGTATTTGCTTTAATTTGTTATGACAATAGTAGCTTATAGATGTTACAGTATTTAAATATATTTGCTTTCTGGATAAATAGAATATTATTGCTCATTTAGTGGACAAAACTCTTTCATCAGCTTATCATCATGTATTTGTAAAGTGCTTTAGTCTATTTGGTTATTCATTTACTCTGTAGAAAGCCATGATGCTTTCTGCTATATTGTAAAGGCCAGATCTAAAAAGATTATATGTTCTAAAGTGATAACACCCACCAAGGTAAAACTGTCATTCTGAAAAATCTCACTTAGCTACCATGTAAAGACAGCCCATACTTACAGGAAGTCTTCATTGTCTTTATGCTCCTCATATTACCAGAACTGCATCTTTATGAAGCTTTCAAATTGCCTTGGTTTCAAGAGGCTTGTTCGCTGTCTCCTGACTAGGTCCAGCCAGGATGTTGAATTTCAGTGTTTCACTTCAGTTCCCTGTGAAACCTCAGCCTCAATGGTATTCTCAGACAAACTGACAGAACTAAGCTGTAAGGCAGTGGAGTTTCAGTTGCTACTTTCCTAAAAAGCACGGAGAGAAGAGGAGGCTGTGGGTGTATTTTCTAAAATACCTTGTGACAGAATATTTTCTGAGGAAGGTAGGAGGCCCAAGTTCAGACTTCCTTTTCTGCCAGAGTCAATTCAAACTCACATCTCCAATGAATGTGCCCTAATTAGCAGAATTTTAAGTAGAGAAGGCATGAATAACCTACATAATCAACAGTGGGAAGCAGGGGTTGCAGTACTGAGCAATATAAAATCACAGTCTGGTTGTCTCTTTTTCTATCATGGGAGAAAAAGCCGATACCAAAGGGTCTACCATTCTAGCAAAGAGATGCCCAATAAAATCCATTGACTAGAAGTGAAAGTTAGGTTATTCAGAGAAGAAATTAAGCACAGTGCATAGTGAGAATTAACCTCTGGAATAAAATTATTTAAGGACAGACCATCAGGTCTGTAAATCAAAATCTATGTGTTTCCAAAAGAGAAACTGTTGCCCAAGCACATCAGGGGGTTCCTTTAGAAAAAAACTCATACAACATGCAGTATGTTATGTGGGACTTTGGAGGATGGTTTTCATAGGTGTGAACACATGAAAAATCAAACTTTCCTTAAAAACTCACATCAGCCCAATGCAGAGTACAGACAGCAGAAGTGAGGACTTAAATACTTCTTAAGAAGCTGACCCAAAATACTGGCCTATGGAATAGTGCTATTTTTCATCTCTCCTTTCATACCTCCAAAGCACAGCGTCTTAGCAAAGATCAGAGTATTTTCAATTGCTTTCCTTCTAATGGGTGAACATTTTATTGAAATATTCAGTTTGGCACAAGAGTTGATGTTGATCACAACTCTGCCCTGTACATTGTGTAAGAAAATCTGGACTGTTTTGCTAGGACGGGTCTTTATCAACTGTTCTTGAATTCCTGAAACTGTTGTTTCCGGTACCTTTCATGAGCTCTGTTTTCTAGCCTTCCTGAGCACAATAGTAAGTGATACTTAGGTAATGCTTCTGCCACCAAAGTGCCTTCCATCGAAGTGTTAATTTACATGACACGATCCAGAACCATGTCCTTGTTATAGAATTTAATGATTGTGATAAAAATGTGTCTTTCACATATTTTGATTAGTTGACTTGGACTCAGTCACTGCTTTAATTAGATATGTGACAAGAAAAATCTCAGTGTTGCTTATGAAGCCACATAGATTGCCATGCCCTTATTTTACAGAACATTTGTATAGACCACTTGCTATCATCCCAATTCTGCAGGCATTGTGAAAATTTGAATTTTTGCCATCAAAGCCTCAGTAGTGGTAGATTGGATCCTATATTGTATTTACTTGAGTGGTATTGATCTTTCACTTTCTATTTCATTAGCTAGAATGCCTTATTCATGGAGGCTCTGAATTTAATGATAAGCCTAATATAGTACTCACTGACTTATTATTTTGTGAGCAAGAATCTTTTTGTTATTTTTAAAATACCCCAAAGCAAGAGAGAGAGACAAAAAAAAAAATTAACCATCACAACAGCAGATCTTGGTAACATAAAGACAGAGTTTTTCACTGCATAATCATCCATTTGTCATCTGCATTGCCACTGGAGATTCATGTTAATTATGCTCATTCATCTGAACCAGCCACAGGGGAAGTTCTCTAAACAGCTTAAGGCAGTCTGGCTACTGAAGACACTCCTTTTATTCCTATCTGCACATTATGTTGTTTGCTTAACTTGCTGCTACTTGAGCAGTCAAGAGACTAACACCTGCAAAATCAAATGATAAACTAAATATAGGAACAAGACACATATACATTAAAAATGCCAAGATCTAGAGGTGCTTTAAATTTGCAAGCTCTGAGATAAAAATAATCTGTGATTTTAAATAAACACAAGCATTTATATAGAAACAAACATTAAAGGAGTTTTAAAGTTGTAGTGTCAAATGCCCAAAACTTAGCAAGTGCCAGATTTCTAATTCTCAATTTCTCCCCACTGATGAAAGCAAAATAAGATATAATCTTTGATTACATTGTCACGTTACATTTTCTTTCAAAAGCCTGTGCTTATTCAGTGCTTAGTATGAACATTATTTTTATATCAACAAAACAATGCCTTCATTCTGATTGAAATGGATGAACTGGTTTTCCTGAAATTTTATTTATAAACCCCAACATAATCACATATATCCAAGATATGGAAAATGTCATCCTCATACCTGGTAAAGCTGTAGCCAAATGGATGCAAGATCTTATGAAAAAAAGCACTGAGCAATCTCTAGAATTAGATAAAGCTTAGACAGCCATGTAAATACTTAGAGATTTGTGGTACAAAATAAATGTCATTCATGCAACCTTCAGTTATTCCTTTTCTTTTGTGTGTGTTTGTGCAGCATACATTAGTCAGGGAGCAAGAGCTAAATAAATTGTAAGGGATTACATCGGAATTAGCAGTAATCATCTTGCTGCAACAAATGCAACTTTCTTCCTACAAGAAAGGGTATCAAATCCACATTTGTCTTGTTACAAAATATAATATTCAAAGGAGTCGCATCAGATAAGACAAATTAATTCAAATTAGTTCATCTGAGAAAATTCACCAGTAACTAAACTACTGTAGACAATAACTTACAACCCTGAAGAAAAAAATAAATCTTAAATTTTAAATATTTTTGGCTCATCATCCTGGGAAATGTCAATACAACATGGATTGTACTTAAAGAAGTAGTAAAAAATATATTGTCTAAAGAAAAATATGTCTTAAACCGTTTTTTCACAGGCCTGACAGGTTGTCTTTGATCTTCCCAATAAAACTGTCATCACATTAGAGCTGATATCTCGCCTTGTACATCAAGGACATCATCCACAAAAAAGTGCCTTTTGTGGCTCATGAAAGATAGTTGTGAAAAAGAAATGCTGCTGAAATGTTACTGAATCAGACAGTGCTCCAGAAGAGGAACCCCCGCTACTATGTGAGACAGCAGGCAAAACAGTCTCCTGGCGACAGGACAGATACATGCCTGCTGTGGTGCTGCCTGACGGATGTCTGCCTATCCCAAGTCTTGCACTCCAGGACTGAACACACTGCTCTATTTTCTGAACGCACCATTTATGTGAGGGCACCAGACCACTGACTCCAGTGCCAGTACAAAACAGATGACGTCTTCACAAGATAGAGCCACAATCTTATAGCCAAGCCCAAGGATAAATGCAATCAGTTTATGGATGACGAATGGTTTGGCAAAAGGCGATCCTGGGCAAGGCAGAGAGTGTGCTCTGGGCAAAGTCAAATGTCTTTGCAGATATCATAGCTTCTCTGTAGATATTTGTCCAAAAGAAAACATCTCTGATGTTCCATTTAGTCCATCATTCTCCTTAATTTTTTCACTGGGTGTCATGGTTTAATCATGGCCCCACACAGCCGCTCGCTCACTCCCCCCTGGTGGGATGGGAGTGAGAATCAGAAGGGTAAAAGTGAGAAAAATCATGGGCTGAGATAAAGACAGTTTAATAAATAAAGCAAAAGCTGTGCACACAAACAAAGCAAAACAAGGAATTCATTCACTAGTTCCCATCAGCAGGCAGGTGTTCAGCCATCTCCAGGAAAGCAGGGCTCCATCACGTGTAATGGTTACTTGGGAAGACAAATGCCATCACTTTGAACGTCCCCCCCTTCTTCCTTCTTCCCCCTACTTTATATGCTGAGCATGACGTCATATGGTCTGGAATAGCCCTTTGGTCAGCTGGAGTCAGCTGTCCCAGCTGTGTCCCCTCCCAGCTCCTTGTGCACCCTCAGCCTACTTGCTGGCAGGGTGGTGTGAGAAGCAGAAAAGGCCTTGATGCTGTGTAAGCACTGCTCAGCAATAACTAAAACATCCCTGTGTTAGCAACACTGATTTCATTAAAATAAAAACCATAGCCCCACAGGAGGTACTATGAAGAAATTTAACTCTATCCAAGCTAAATCCAGTACAGTGGGTAATGCTTTCTGTCATCTTAGGTCACCCAGCAGGATCTATACAGCTCTGTACAGCTCTGTACAGTTATGCAGATGGGGAAGAAGTTAGACCTGACTTCAGTGTTTCATACCAGCTCTATGAGATGCCACAGATGATATATGGTAAACGATGCCTCACATGTCAACAACATTCAAACCAATTTAGGACTCTGCATCTCCTCTTTCCATGAAGATGGTGAGCAATTTGAAACTTGAGCTGCCACATCCAAAATACATAAATATTTCTGAGAGCTTTTTAGTGAAGACTATGGCAGGGAATTTTGCTCCTCAGGTATAGCAGTACAATATAATACAGTATAATGCAACAGCTATAGAGATAATCATTGAGAATGGAAGAATTTTCCCAATGGCATGGTCCAAGACTCTGAAACCAGGCCACAAAAATCATAGGTATTTCCAACTTAAATTAAAAATATGTTTAATCCTGATTTTTCTTTAATATAAACCATAGCAAAATGTTTTCTTATTGACCTATTTTCAACATAATTGTCCTTGAGAAAAAAGCAACCCAGCCATTCAAACAGACCAAAGAAAACTTTACAACACATCTCCCATTGTGCAGAATACAGAAATGCATTGAGTGCAGGTGTCAACGTGTTGGCAGCTGGGGGGGCTGCAGGGGTGGCCTTTGTGGGAAGAGGCATGGGGCTGCCCTATGCCGGGCACAGCCACTTCCAGCTGGTTCCAGCTGGCTCCAGTGGACCCACCGCAGGACACAGCTGAGCCTGTCAGCCAAGATGGTGGCACCTCTGGGAAAGCATATTTAAGAAAGGGCAGGGAAAAACTCACAGGGAGAGAGAGGAGGGAAAAAGAGTGAGAAACAGCAAAGGGAACACTAAGAATGGAGGAGGAGGGAGGAAGAGGAGAGGAAAGAAGGGAGAAAAAAGGAGTGTGGAGAGCAACGACAACACCCCCACACTACCCCTTGCCTCACTGAGGGGGCTGAGCATAACCTGTGGCAATAATGAAGGGGAGGGGAAGAGTTTGGAGTGAAGTTAAGCTTGAGAAAGGGTGTTTTCCCTAAGTGTGTAAATGTTTGTTTCTTTTTCTGTTTGTTTTTTTCCCCAATACCTGAAACAGTAATTAAATATATACATATATTAATTGGCAGTAAATTAAGTTAATTTTCCTTAAATTCAATCTGGTTTGCCTGCAGTGGTAATTGGTAAGCAATGTCCTTGCCTTTATCTTGACCCATGAGTTTTCTCATTCCTGTTCTTCCTATACTGTCCCCTGTCCCACTGAGGCAGGATAGAGAGTGAGCGGCTGGGTTGGAGTTTAGATGTCACCTGGGGCCAACCCACCACAAGGAGTCTATATAAAGTAGTGCAAAAAAAAAAAAAAGTTTCATTAGTGTGCAGAAGAAAAGTGTAGACAAAATACCGACATTGCTGTGAAGAACTAGTGGGTGAATAAACTCTGAAAAACCCCTGCCTGTTGGCAGACAGGAAATCAAATACCTGGGTGCCAGATGTCTGTGTAGCTGTGGACTCCATCTGTAGCACATGCTTTCATGCCATATGCTACTTTATATCAAATGGTGGTATGATTACATAACAAATTTATGGAAAACCAGCTCTGTCCCCATCTCTCACTGCTCCTCTTTATTCTCCCATCTCTCTCTCTTTGTCACTACTGAAAAAGAAATTCTTTAGGCAACTATCTTTCTACAGACTATATTTCCCCTTTCCCTCCAAAAAGAGGATCACTGAACTGTTGCGGTCTGAGGAGTTATGTCCAGTTATTAGCCACTAATTAGTCTGATAATTCTACCAATCACTGTTCTGCAAATGCATGGTGTTTCCTTTTAGGAGACTAGCATTAATGTTATAATTACACTTTCACACATTTTAATTTTGCAGGATATAGCAAAACTATATTTAACCTTATAACATAAACATGTTAAATATAAACAGAGAAGTTTTGAGCCCACACTTATTTTAAGGAGACAAAGTAGTGACAAAAATTCATCAGGAGCAATTGCTCTGTTTTTTTTGTTTGTTTCCTTGGTTTGTTTTTGGTTTTATTTACAAGACTGTGGAAACACTGACAATCAAAATTTCATCATTGGTACTAGTTAAATTGGATATTTTTTATTTTCTTATGACAGTCCCCACAATCTGGCCATCGTTTCATTATAGAGACAAGTTACCTATTATAAAAAGTTGACAACTTGTACAGTTAGTTTGAATGCAGACCGTGGTTTCTCTCATCATCAAGTTTCACTCATCTTTATACCTTCTTTGTAATACCCTTAATGACTGGAGCTGTTTGGATCATAGTATAACTGAGACCACCTTCAGAATTTCTCTAATTTCATCACTGGTTTGGGTTTGTCCCTAGGATAGCATTTTGATACACTTGAGATTTTAAACCGACCATTTAGACCTGAGATTTAGCTCTCCTTCCATCAGCAGTGTCCCCATATTCATGGCTGAGGTGAGCATACATTGACATTCATTCATGAGGTCCCCTATTCCTCATTTTGTACCGTTTTTGTAGTAATGGCAATGTTGAGTCAACGTAAAGTTTGCTTTACCCTAAGCAGAAGCTGGTATTTGGCTCTATTCTTTGTCTTTCATAAAGCCCCACAATATTCTTGGAACTTTGACTTGATTCTGGTTCATTCACTTTTCATAAACTGAATAATCTCATTTAAGTCAGTATACATATAGTGCAATAAAAATAGTGTAAGTTAGAAGAGAACCCAGCTGCTGGCTTTTTACTCGTGTTATTATTTTAGCTATCCTTTTAAAGAAGGTAGTAAGGGATAACATCTATATTTCTTTTAATTTTAGTTCCCCTTATCGTTCTTCAGAACTTTCTTTGGCTAAGAGTTGCAGAACATAATAATTCCGTATTCTGTCTAATTGCATGTCAGTTGCATTTCTTTGTGAAAAAGGAAATGTTTTTTTAAAATAATATTATGTATACCTGATCTGTTGAGGGTGTTACAAGAACCTGAAGACAGTCTAGGCCATGAACAATAGTGACTTCAAAGGATTAGGACCTTACAAAATGAAAGAAGGACAAAATTAGTCACAAGCACAGGACAGGTTTTCACTGTGCTAAATTTAAGTAAGAGCACTTTAGACATGAGTACTAGTCCCTAGTGCAATGGGGAGGACAGCCTCCCCAAGAAAACCCCTGGTAATCTTCATTAGAGGTTAGAGTTCTACCTGCCTTTGCATTCTGCCAGGCAGCCTCCTCTACCATGTCTGGCTCCCTTCTTTTCCTTTGATTCTGTCCATTAAAGGATTGATTTTGGGGGGGGAAAAAAAAAAAAAAAAAGTCAACCTGTCATCTTAATAGCTGTTGACTGATAAAAAGCACAGACTTAATATTAGTCTCTCAATGGAAAAAAATAACAATATCCGTAAACTAATATTTAAAATTTTCTGTATTTTGTAGCACAAGATCCTCCGGAACTTCTTTTATGTCACTATATAGTGGTAAACAAATCCACATGCCAGCAACACTCCCAGATGCCAATAGGTAATAAGATGATACAATTTAGGAGATTTCAGGTTTTCTTTTCTGAACCTAAAATCGAGACAATAGAGACAATTACTCTGCAGAGACTAAGAGAATACTATTAAAATAGTCTCCCAATGTAAATGTTCTTGTAAAACAAATCTAAAACAAACAAAAAAAGGTAGTAGAGTTGCAGCTTCTCAGCTCCAGGTACCTTCCTTGTTCACAAGACCCTCACCCAGCATAGGTAAGAAGTTAACCACCATTTGCTTTGGGCAAATATTTTCAGATATGTCTCTTGACTCTTCTGGGCAGTATCTACAGTGTTAGGTTTTGTCTGGAAATTATGTTGCCATTTCACAGAGTTTCCGTTTAGTTTAAATCAACTGTTGTTCTGTCCTTGTTGTGAAATGTCCAGCTTGATTCTTGTCTCTCATAAGGCTTTTGGAAACATTTTCCCTGAACCGTGATTAACTGATACATCTGATATAGAAACCCCCAATTTGTCTTTGATATAAGTAGCTTTATGTTTTCAACACACTGAAAGGCACAAATATAGACTTAGCTGAAAAAAAAAAAATTTTATACACCTGTGTGGAATTTTAATTTCCTCAATATAGCTCTTAAAAGTTTTTGAAGAATCTTTTCTCCTTCGTTAACTCAATAGTTCTCCTCTTCCACATAACTATATCACTTTTAATGCAAATACTTGGTGTGTGTGTATTTCAATTTATATTGATGTGGGACTGACAGCTGAAAGACTATCACTGACTTTAATGGGAATTGATTAGATCCTGCTGGCACTTACGCAAGTGAAATTCAATTGCTTGAATGCGTGCAGAAAATGATCATAAACATGATGCAAGTGTAGCAGAAAGGAGTTCATTTTTTAATCTGAATCAATGTTTGTGGAAATAAACATGCCACCCTTGCTGCAGCCTAAAGAGGATAAGGGAGGTAGAGGTTACTTAGTAAACCAGTAAGGAGAAAATTTTAAAGATAGCCTTGGAGTTTACTGAGAGGAAATACCACTTGAATATTTGGGCAAACTCATTATCATTTGATACCTATTGTAATTTTCTAGGTATTACTAACTGTGTTGAAGGATGGTGCATTGTCCACTTTCTCCACTGACTCTTATTGGGCTTATTGGATCAGACTCAAAACTTATATCGATACTGGCATGGAATTATATTGGAGTTTGTTGCCTCGCCACAGGAGAGCGATATCTTTTGGACTGCATGGATACTTTGAGCTCAATTATCTTAATTTGCTCTGCTGGCAAGGGAACTAATAAGAGCTGTTAATTCCTTATTTGATATATTCCATGTTACATGGTGTGCTTTTCTGACTAAGATTGCTCCTCTGCAGCAATTTGAGACATTTCTAGAATGAATGAAAGAGAATTCAAATTGTCATATTTTTAAACAAAATATATGTTCTTTTCTACAATTAACACTTCATTGTAAATAACAGGGTGGCATGACATGACTCACAGGATTCATTACTTAAATCTATTTGTGTACTTTTATAATGTAGTGTAATTTCTGAAATGCTTATAGCTTTTTTAGCTTTATACTTACAAAAAAAAGATGCTTATATAATTCAAATTAAAGTGAGAGATCACATAAAAAGAAAGAAAGGTTAAAACTTAGCACTACCAAAAGACCACAGTCCTTCCCACACTCCTCAGGATTGTTTTCTCTGAGTAAGATTTGAGAAAAGAGCTTCTTAACTTTCCTCTGAGCCATTACCATTATAAATAGCCAAACTCAATGGCTTGGTTTTGCATCTCTCTTTTTTCCCCCGAAATATCTTGGCACTATATTTTTTCCACCTATTATTTGGTTTTGTTGGAGAAAACACTGCTAGTCTAAAGCTATATTTCTTACACATACCAAGCACTTACCAGTTGTAATAGGAATGAGAGCTACTCTTTGCTAGCAGTACTGGAAGACCACAGTGAGGCCTGATCAGTGATTTTCCATAGTTTTGAAGTCTGATGTGCAGCACAGTAGTATGGGACTTCTCTTTTCATGCCTGGGAAAGTCTGAAAAGCAAGTGGAACATGTAAGGGATACATCCCAGGAGCTAACATTTGTTCCTCATTTACTGAGGTTATAACCCTGGCCCTAGTAAAATCAAAGGGAGTTTTGCCTCTGAGTTTAGTGAGGCCAAGATTTTCTTCTCTGGGGTGCGAATAGTTACAATACCATGTTACCTCTGTCGTACATTTGCCAAGAGTGGAAATTTTGTTATATACTACTGCAAAGGGAGATCACACTTGGTGTTCCCTCCCATAGGTATTACTTTTGTTCTTTCTTGCTGATATTTTTCTTATCCAAAAAGGTGCCATTTTAGGTGGAAATTACAAAATAAAAGGAATACTGAAAAACTGGAAATATTGCATGCTTACGTTTACTATGTCCGATATTCCTTTGAGAGAAAGTGAGTGGTTCTCTTTTACTAGTCTAAGAAATGTAGCATTGTTAGTGTGATGTCTTTAAGAATACAAAAACGAATCTCTTTTCTGAGCTGGTGAGTGGGTCATGGCTTGAACACATGAATGCTTGACTTCCTAACACAGCCAGCTTTACAAGCAACCTCTACATCTGCTGTTTAAACTGTTACACATGACTATTTTGAACTACTTTGCTGCAAACAATAACAGAGTCAGTGTGCATCCAAATTTCTATTGAAGGCTAATGAATAAGCTGTTAACTAATTTAGTCTAATTGTAGCTTTGTTGTGCTAGAATATAAAACTAACAATTCAGCTTTTGCCCTGAGTCTTTCAAATTATATTTTCACCCCTACTGAGTAAGAGTCTAATTAAAAGCTTTTAGCTTCTCATTGTGCATGCTGCTAAGTGATGTTGTTCAGTTTATCAGGACTCAGTTATCACTTGATTTAAATAGAAAAAAAGGAAAACAACAGAACAACATATTTTCACTTGCTTTTTTTGCCACTTGCCTTGAAAATTGTTCTAACTGTTAATTTAATTATTAAGAAAACCCCATGAAAATCAGAAATACAGAAATATTTTCTTATAACATCAATGGTGTTTTTAATGATTTAAAAAGAGAAATGCAAATATAAACAATACATTTTCAAACAACATGACTTGTGAAACAGTACATGGAAGTCCTGTGTCTCCTATGTATCTATTGTTTGGAGAGCTGAGAATGGGTAGATTTGATTTTGGATTTTTTGTTTTTTCTTTTGTTTTGCTTTTCTGTGGGTTTTTTGTTTGTTTGTTTTCTTGAGGTTTTGGGGTTTTTTGGGGGGAGGACTATAATTGTACCAGTTTTTTGTTTGTTTACTTGCTTATTTTTTTGTTTTTACATCTGACAGCGGTGAACTGTAGTGAAGGATAAAGACTGGAAAGTGATACAGAAGGCTTCTTAAATGGCTTGTGACAAAAGAAAACTGTATCTTCAGATATAGTAGTCTCCACAAGACCTTGCTAAATGCTGCTGGTGTCCTTCCAGCCTTGCTCTGCAGTCTTCAACTTCACTCTCTTAGGAGTACTAACAGATTCTTCATTAAGTTTAGAAAGTCTGTGAAGGGGAACTAGGAAACTTATTAGAGAGCCTTTCCTGCTGGTCAGAAAAGTGTTTTTCCTTGTCTTTTGCCTAGCTACAGGTAGGCATTGTTTACTGTTAATTTTAAGCTGCTGCTAACTTATAGACATATTAAAAGTCTGAAGAGACTTTGGATTTTAGTGCTTGAGTAGTCATTTGACAACCCATAAAGTGGCAGTTGAGCACTGGCAAGACTGAAAACTACGTGTTGTCCAAGGATAAATGCACTTGGCAGGGAAATCAAGCAAATTTGCAACTAAAACAGCTGGTCTTGACATGCTGTACTTCAAGTAAATGAGCCTTAGGGTGGCCCATTCTAATAGTATGAGGAGCCAAGCACAATCCTGCTCCAAGTGCACTGCCATGTTTTTGTTCTGAGGGGACTAGGGGAAAATGGGAGGGAGGGTAGAGCCGAGAGGAGAAAGGGACACAGGATCTCAGAAGCCAGGGTGTTGAAATAACTATGGCCTGGGTTTCAGACTGTAAGAGTACGTATATACTAATAAAGTAAACAGTGACAGAGAACAGGAATGAATAATGGAATATTATTGTCCATAGTGTTGAATTTTTAGCATGGTCCTTGACTTGAACTTGGCCTGGGCCAATTAGTGTTCTTCCAAACAATTCCTAGGCCTGAACTGGAAGTCAGCATGTGCCAAAAACTACTTGGATGGACAATCCTGTTTGGAAGCTAAGAGAGTTTAATCGTATGGATATGGGCTGTTTTGTGCCAGTTGTCCTCAGGTCAGCTAATGGGCCTAGACACTGTGTATATTATTCATGTAGGAATAGCTCAAGAGTCTAAATGGAAGCTGACTCAGGGCTTTGAACTGGAATTTTCAACCTTGGCATAAGACACAGTAAGTGAGATCTTATGTATGCTGCTACAGTATAGATACACACATTGAGGTAATCATGCTAGACTTGCTTTTAGTCAAATGGAGACATGTTTAAATGGCTCAGATGACCTATGCCATTTTAGATAACTTAAATGACTAACTAACAATCATCTCCAGTTAGTCCCAAACTCTCTCTGGGATACTCCTGGAACTGGCCATGAGATTGTTTGATTTTCTTTTATTTTGCATCCATTGTAGTCCTGTAGACCATGTCACAGTGGGGGTAAATGAAACATGCTACGGTGATATCTGAATGACTGATTATAATCTATCAGTACTCTAGTTATTTGGGATTACACAAACACCTCTTTTACACCATGGATTAGCATCCACATCTATGACTGTCTTCTGATATCTCCTCTCTATGTACCTGGCTCCGACAGGCAAGCAATGTCATATCTAATTCAGCTGTTGAGGGCAGTTCTTTACCAGGTGCCAAGATATTCTTGCCTCTCGTCTTCTATTGTTTCCTTTGTGATTTTCTGTGTCTTCTTCAGCGTGTCTTTCCCCATACAGCAACAATTTTGTGACTGTAGTTTCAGCCTGACATTGTCATGCTCAGATGTGGGCCTGCCTCATCCCTGGTTTCTGTAAATCCCCTCTCCACTTTGGCATCTTTCACTGAGCACTTCTCATGACTTTTCTTTGTGCTGACTGGTGATGACAGCCTCTTCTCTGTCACTTCCCTTCTTCTCTTATCTAGGCTCCAGATTGATTTTGGACACAGGCCAGTGACAGAGTTAAACACAAAAGATGCTTCATAAATTTCTGTGCCTATTTACACTTACATATAATTCAGCTTTCCCACTGGGTCAGAGGAACTGGCACTGATATGTTAGCAGGAGGCAACACAGGTTGACTTGCTGTCAAGGCAGTCATAAGGGTGAGTTTATAGAGCTTGAAACTGTGAGGAAAACATCTTTTTTACTTGACACTTAAGCAAAGCTAAGTTGGAGTGTTGGGATAATGAACAGAGAACCTCCGCAAGATGCCATTTTTAGAGCTACTTTCCAAAATAAAAGTATGCTTTAAATCCATAACTCTGTTATTGTCTGCATTTAGACTCTGCTCTCTCAAAGGTAATTTTGCAAGCTACAATAAAGCACTTCCCAGCATGTAACATTACTGTTCACGTGTAACTGTTACTTTTTCTTTTTCAAGTGGAGTTGAATGATTAGTAAAGGACCAGGAATTTAAATTGCCACATCTCTAGTAAATGTTAACACATGCCTCATATGGCTCTCTCTGAAAGTCTGCATTATCCAGCAAGTGAACTGTATGTATACACATAATTATGTAAAGACATTCTCCTCAGTGTGATTCATGGAGATTTAGTGCAGTCAGTGAAAGTTTTTTTGATCACTGTCCTCACTGTGAGTTGCTTGAACATCCGCCTGTCTAGTTGTGAGTCAAATTCTGTGGCTGTATAGGGATGTGCAGTGCTGTGCATGGTAAAATTATTTGCTGCACCACTCATGGTATGAGCTGGTCACCTCTTGCTTCAGCCCTATCTTGCACATTTTTCCTGACTGTAGCCATGATATCTTTCTTAAGAAAGATTTATTCCTTCATTTCTATCTTTTTGTGGCTAAAAGTTCAGAAGAACTGGCTGCTAAATTACACTCAAGTGTGCTTTAAACCACATGCTTGGCTCAGTGCAGCTGACCTTTTGTTATTAACACTTCAGCAGGCAGACAATATGCTGCAAGTCATGGTCATAGCCATGCTTGTCTTTCTGGAACTGCTTCTGTGGGTAGTACCTGTATCTTACGCCCATAGACTTGATTCTTCACTGAGTCCATCTATAAAAAAAAGTTTATCAACATGAACCTGTCAAAAAACATGCTATCTTTGCAGATTCTCTGGCATTATTGGTGGAGCTATTCGTAACATCTCTGCATTGAGTGAATAACTGAATGATTCAAAGTTTAGTTCTGCAAGAGGTATGGAAAAGGCAATGTAGTGTCTTCCAAAAGTTGTGTATGAAAAGCTGAACTAAGCTTAGATTTGTAGCATATTCAGGAGCCTATGTGGCTCCTGACATAGGCTTCCTGAGAAGCCTGTGCCTTCTCATACACTTGCTGCAGATATTGTCCCTGCGTGCCAGTGTGCATTCATCTATGAGAGACTCCCCATGGCAGCCAGTGGGGTCAACAGAGAAGTGGGCACCACTTTTAGCAAGTCTTTTCTTCCATCTATCCACCTATTTACTTATTCACCCATGTGTGCTTCCATCTAGGCAAAAGTTTTGCTTTACCTGTACTACTGGTGGATAAAGTAGCACAAACCTCTAGTCTAAATACATTTCAGCTCATTCTCTGATGAAGTGGAACATATTGTATGTTAACTTAGTAATACCACTATAATAGTTTCACAGAGAAGATTGCAGAGATAAAATCTTTCAGGCAGAGTTAGGAAGGCCAGGATCTTTAATACAGTATATCGATAATATGTTGCTGCGTACACCTCAGAATCTCAGCACCTCACAGTCTCTTTATTGCAAAGTGGTAAATAAGTGAGGAAGTGAGGAAGCTGCACATACTTTTAACATGGATTATTTGGGGTTATAACATCTAATATGTCCAAAAAGCATATGTATTTCTCTCTGAAAGTCCAGCAAATGCTGTCAAATTCCTGTATGCTCATATGCACAATGATCTTTCACAAGACATTGAGCTAATGATAATTCTCACAGGGATGAAGCTGCAATGATCACAAGCAGCAACACTTTCAGATGAGGAAAACTGGCATAATAGCAAATAATGCTGAGGAATAAGCAATCATGGAATAATAATTTAAAAAGCTGAATACAGCTGACACATTAAGACAAAATATGATTAACCATGCCAGCTGCCATACTTTTGCATCTAGAAATAATGAATTCAGTCTTTACCAGTGGAACTGGAAAGTGGTGACTCTGAGAACACTTAGGATTTGTAGTGAACAACAGAACTTCAATATAAACTGCTTGTGAAAATGCAGTTATATGAAATGTTTATATACGCATATGCAGCCTAATAGAAGGAAAACAGTGAGCTCTCTAATCTAGCAGAAAAGGCAGGCAAAGAATGAAAGCTGGAATAGGAAGGAAACAAATTGAAATAGAAAACTAGTTATACATTTTCTTTCACAGAGGGGTAGTAGTCACTGGAAGCAACTACAAAGGAAAATAGTAAATTTTCTGTGTCTTGTTGAATTCAGCTGAAGACAACCTGCTTTTTAAAAAGATATTACTTAGCTATAACACAAGCATGCTTTACTCAAACACAGATTGCCATATTGAGGAATCCCCTGCACTTGTCTTACTGAAGAGGGATTGAGTTAGTTTGTTTCCAAATTATTAATGCCCCACTCCTTGTGGTAGGGTTTCTCTCTCTCATGAAGGTATAGACATTGCAACACATAGGTACATAAACTAACACTAAAAATACGTCTCATGCACTGGCCAGCTATTAGAGATCTGAAGTATGCAGAAACCTTCTCTCTCCATTTCTGCAACCAGGTTATTTGTACCTTTGTGGACTTACTTACATTGTAAGACAACATTTTCTGAAATACAGCTGATAGAACAGGTGCTCCAAAGGCATGAAAATTGTGGTCCTGGACAAAATAATAGAAAATTAATTTTTAAAAATTTGTGTAATATGAAGGACCCATATTGGCCCATATGGTCCAGCAGTACCTTGAAGTCTGCAACAGTTTTATGAATGACTAAGGACTGGCAGAGATATGTACTGATTAAATACATCATAGGGGATAGCATCTGGAGGCTGTATGAAACCCTAGAAGCTATTTCCTTGGCCTTTACCTGTCAATGGTTTATTATCTGGAATAAAGAAGATTTGATTGCAGTTGAAAACTGTTCTTTGCTGATTGAACTGGCAGAGAGGAAAGCAAGACAGACAAACACACTCAGGCTGGCTATGACTCACCTGAGGGCACAATAGCTGTCACTAATCTTGGTAGAACAACATACATGTCGTTTCTCCGCTAACACGAGTGAAACAAGCCTGGAAGCCTTATGCTACCATATATTGTGATTTCTGAATTTGGTTCCATGTGTGTTCCCTCTATAAAACCAGCAATATGAAGGCCCTGTTCCTTGATTTTATTACTGGTGAGCTAATTTAACAATTTCTGTTCATTTATCAAGGCACAAGACATACAAGCATACAGCGTGGCACAGGCTTATTTGTTAATGTGATACATAATAGACATGCAAATTAGACTTAGTGTTTTTTGTTGCAAAATGTGGACATCCCAAAAGCAAAATTTGGCCTTCACAGGTAATGTTTGTGAAGGTAATGCCAGATATTCCCTGCCACCTGTTTGTGAAATTGTTTGGAGACTATTAATTATATCCCTCTAATACTTTGCATTTCAGTTCACCTGAAAGATCAAAGTTGTCTTCATCTCCTTAGATAGCTGATAATTAGAAAGATAAATAGAATACCTCCCTTCCAGCTCTGTTAAATATTCTGTCACTTTTTAGCCCTCTGCCTCTGAATCAGGATTTCTTAGCATTAAACATGAATGCCAAATGCCTTCATGCAAACTTATCTATAGAAGATCCAGAATGACTACAGCCAAAAGATTAAAGTGAAGGTGAAACCATCATATCAAACTAATTCCACTAATGTCCCTTGATAATAGCATGTAGTGGCCAAAGACTTAGCCATTCCAAATACCAAATGAAAAATAATTGTTCACCCTTTATTGAAATATTAATCTTGATATTCTTCTTATTATAACACTTTTGAAAGCAATATCCAAGAGTATAATATCCATATACATTTAATCTTTGTTTTATAAGTTAATAAAATATGAAACTGAAGTATAAAGACATTAAAAATTAGCATATTTATTGCAGTTTTTATGAGACATGCTGCTGCAAAACACATAAAATCCTCTAGGATAAATCTACATCTGGTGCTGTCTTGGTAACTGTTGAATTTACAATGGTGTAATATTTATACAGGCTCTTCTTTTAAAGAAATAGCTGAACTGCAGAGTTCTTTTGTATGAGATGTACTCTGTCATTTGCTGCTGGAAGCTACTGATGCAGTGCATCAATGTGAAAGTAAAATATGTGTATGCCTGGAAGAGAGTTAATTTTTAGAAATGAAATACCTCGTTCCTATCATTCATTTTCTACTTCAGTGTAGTTTTTGCCGGTCGAGCAGACTTAACTTGAATATTTTTAATTGGCCCCAAGCACCAAACATTTTGCTGTTCATGTACGATGTCAAACATACCTTAAAACCTTCACTTTGTATTTTTTTTTCTCCATAAGTCTCTTTTACTAGTTTAAACAAAAGGATATTTTTTTACTATGGATAGCAAAGCAAAATTGACAAAGTTTGGGATCTTGTTGTGATGTTTTAGATTCAAATCACCTACTATTGTTTAAATTCTCACTAAAACCTCAAGATTTACTAGAATTTGGTACACAGTGCTACATCTCAACAGCTCTTTCTCCACAACAGTCAGTCCAGGGATGGTTAGTTTGTGGCTACCGGGATACACTTCCTCTTGAAATGTAGGAAGGCAGGGCATAACTGTGTCTTGTGTCCTGCTCTGGAGATGTTCTGATGTCAGTGAGGTGAATAATCCTAATGTGACTTTTTGAAAGGATGAAGTCCTGCTGAGAATGACATTGCAAGGTAATCCAGACACCTTGCTTTGTTATCCTCTTCTGTTTTCTAGTAGAGTGGTCAGAGTGTCTATGAGCTACTCCTGGAGAGCCCCCTCTCCTCAGGCCTCTGGAAAGTGTCTTGCAGCTCTTGATCATAAAATGTTGATATAGACCTTATGAGCCAGAAATTCTGGCCATCTTCTTCTCACCAATAATTATGATAATAACTTGAAAATAGTAATTAGGTATGGATCCAATAGTGAAACACTAGAATATCAGTTGGTGCTAAGTTGTGGAACTAAGTTGCAGTTTCACTAAAGTCAGTGGATCAATATGAATTTAGTTTGGAACTTGCTCAGTATGTGATTTTTTTTTTTAGAACAAAACCTCAATATACATCTGATTTCACTATTTTTCTGGTTAGTTGCAATGGACTCTTTCTTCCGAAAATGGAAAAAACTTATTTCCTTGACTACCAAAATATTCTATGGATCAGAGAGCTGAGGCTTAAGTTTATGTCCAACAGCATTTCATAAAGAATATCAAATATTCTTCTTAACCTTCTGAAAGACAAGAAGGTGGACAAAATTAATAGAATGGATGTTTTTTGTTGATAGGAACAATGGCCAGAGGAAGTTGGGTGAGAGCCATATGAAGATTAAGTAAAGAGGAGAGTAGGCTTCTTTAAAGAATGACTACTTGGCATGTGATGGATGTAAAATATTATTGTAACTTTGGCTCTTCTCTTGTGTGTGAGACCAGGAGATAAAGGGTAATCACTTACTAGAATATTCACCTTATTTTTGCATTAAAGCTTTAAAGTAAAATTCAAGTAAGCCTCTAAAATTTAGAATGCATATCACTGTTGAACTTCTAAACCCTTGAATTTTGCCGATAACTAATCTCGACAGAGCTATTATAAAGACGGGAACAGTACCAGATTTGTTTACACAATTCCTCTTTGATCTACTGACTTTGAATGTAATTATCATTTCAGAATTAATATCTCGTCACTGTGTATATGACTCTCACACTGTTGCTTTCTTTGGTCTAATGAACCCAGTGTACTTCTCAAAAGCTTTTCTTTTACATGGAAAGTCCAAATGGACATACTGTTTGTTCTTTTCCGTTAATTTGAATTATTTATCAAATGAACTTACATAATTACTATGCCTATCCATTCACAATATGGTATCTGGAATACTGTCCAGTTTGTCAGGTTTTCCACTGTGGCTTCTGTATGCTTATTAGCATTGAACACTGAATAACAAGCCCATACTGACCTATGCATACAGTGCTCTTAAACTAGCTGCCTGTCTCCCTAGTTTATGTTGAATCACAGCTGGAGCCCATTATGAAAAGAGAATAGTTCATAATTGCACCAAATGTATATACTGCTTCTGTTTCAGATTTAATTTTATTTTTTTTTTTAACTTGGGAAGTTTAATCAGATGTTTTACTCTAACCATGCTAAAGATTCTATGCAATTTATTTTTACAAGAACTGATTCTCGCCTACAGATGGACTATGCCTGCAGAAGTTAAAAAATGGAATAATATTAGAATTTTGATACATATTTCCAGGATAAATTCAGGAGCTATCAGACCTGTCAAGAATGTGGGCCATGTACTAATTTGTTCTCAGAGGACTGGAGGGCAAAAACCACATCTTAGGCCAACCACCCACATTCAAAATGGTAGTAGACATTCATTGTACTGAATTAGTGTTTGCTTCAAAGTTGTTTAAAGTCAAAGGTTTTCATCTTGCTTTTAGTGTATGATATCATGACTTCTCAATTCTGTTTTCCCAGTAGCAATGGAAGAGTAGAAAGATAGCTATGCATAGCTCCAACTTTCTCTTATTGTAGCCCTGCATACATGCGCTTAAGTGAAGGAGAAGCACAAGTTTGCAGTCTTCTTTTTGAATAGGTATTTGTACCCTGCTGTCCTTCTTCCCACAGCTCATGATACATTCCTCTTGAGGACATCTTGCTTTCCATATTTCCTTTTGATTTATTTTACTATTTCTTGTTCTATATTTCTGGATATAGACTGGAATATAAGTATTGAGTCACGATGTATTTTCTCTCATTTTCAGTTATGTTTCAAAAAATCCAGTCAATAAGTAAAACACATAGCACGGATCAGAAGATACCTTGAATGACATTTCACTCAAAACACTACAGAGGTTTTCACAATTTGACTTTTTCTCCATTGTTTGGTATAGTGAGGAAAATTATATATCTCCAGCTTTAGTGCTACAAAAAAATTTTCTTGAGAAGTCTTCTTACATTCATGTTGTTCCCACACTAAAGATTCATGCATGGCTTCAGTAATCTTAGATGCCTGCTTTTCTTACCTGTACCAGCATTTCATCTTTCCCGGGAGGTTTAAAAGAAAAAAAGAATCAATGTCTGAAATTTTCTTTCTTCATTTTAAATTTGCCTTTGTGTGTCAAGCTTAATATCTGATATTCAGAGTCCTGAGTGAGGTGCAGAAACTCTGCAATCCCTTTCCCCCCTCTTCCTAGGGAAGTTTAGCTGCCTGTATTTAAGGTTGGCTCTGATGTGACAGAGCTGTGTGGTCTCAGACCTGACTGCTGTAAGAGCTGTGAGAATGCACTTTGGGGGCCTCCTGTCCTTGGCTTGGAAGCTTCATTAAACCTGAGAGCCTTACTCAAGGCTTTGACATTGACTTCTGGAGATTAAGAGGATTTGATTTGTTATCAAGAGGATTTGTGAATCTTCCTATGTAAGAGCATTTTCAAGTGAAACTTTAGTTCATGTGACTACATCTGGTTTATTGATCAGACTTTTCCTTCTTCATTTTCCTCTGTCTTCCTCTTTTTTTTTTCTTTTTAATTTTATTTTGTCTGTATTGTAATTTGTTAAACTGAATTCACATCTTTCTACTGAACAGCAAGTTCAGCTTGCTTTTAAAAGGTGATAAAAAATCCTGCTGATAAAAAATCCTGCCTTTGTTTCAGTTCTCTATGTCTTGTCTTACATTCATATGGTATTTAGATTTTTTTCATGCCTCCATAGCATTATTGAAGACTTTGTTGATCTTTTCTGTATTCTCACCTCATCGATGTTCACTTCAATGATTTGAGAATAGAATATGAATGTAGATCAGCACCTGTTTTTATACTGATGTTTCTCATGGTTCAACATCATATTTCAATCTCTAAATTACTTTATGACAATGTTTAGAAGTACAGTTCCTGAGATTTTAATTTGCTAATGATTTGGCTTCCAGTTTTAGTCTTGAAGCCCACCTGAAGCTCATTGAAAAAGTCTTTTATATGTATGTTTATTAAGGATTCCCCAGCTTTTCCAAATTTTATTTACTGTTATTATAGAGAAATTGCAACAATTCTTTAGCCAGCCTTATATACCACAGCAATGAAACATTTCTATACATATGTAAAGACTGATTCATAACATGTTTCCAGATGTTATTCAAGAACTTGGTTTTAGTTTAAAAAAAAATGAGAAAAAAATAAACAGAGTAGCTGTGAGCACAGACATTCTGAGATTCAGCTGTTTATATCATCCATTAAAATTTTCTTAGAGCAGAATTCATCAGTATTCTGTCCAATTTCCTCCCAGGTCCTTAGAGTTTCATGGATCATTTATGTGATTATCCAGTATAGATGCTTGGGAAATCCTCACAACAAAATATTTTTGAAAATCATAAAAAATAAAAATAAATCATCCAGTGCTGAGATACTACAGCAGGATGGAGACTGTAGAAATTCAAACCAATAATGATTCTGGATTATGAGTGGCATTGCCACAGAGCAGTTACCCTGATATCTCCAAAGTCCTAAGGCTCATTTAAAAGAAAAGGAAAAAAAAGTACTATGAAATAGAGAAACAATTGTTTTAACCTGAGTGTGATCTTGTCACTTATTCTTTGAACATAAGAATCCATCTTCAAAAAGTCTTTGTCAGTTCTAAAGCACCATCAAAGCAATCCTGAGCAATAGTGCAAACACAAATAACTGATTAGACCCTTCACTGTTATGGCTTTAAAACACTTAAACAGAAAGAGCTCCAGCAAGACGATTACTTCAGTCAAGCAGATTCCCTTTGTGTCACATATAGACAGCTTCTGTAGATACACTCAAACTTTGAGTTACATGTGACCATTTCTGTTCAAGGTTTAGTGAATATCATGAAACAATAGAAGATCAGATTCCCTGACACTGATTTCTCCTGTGACAGAAAATAGACCTGAAAGATTCATCTAGGTGTTGTTGCTTGTTGGAAGGAAAAGTGTCTGCAAAAAAGTAAAATTAACTGGTTTCAGCACAGTCCTTTGCACTATAGTCCTTAGACATTACTGGTTTTAAGATTATTTATCTTGTGAAGGAAAGTCTGACAGAAATTTCAGCCAAAGTCTATATAGCTGTTTACATTTATAAAGCTACTATAGCTGTTATTTCTGTAATCAATCAATCAAATGTCATTAAAAAACCCCCAAGCATCCTTGCAAGCAACAAAATAAATTCTAAAGAAAGCAGAACCTGGACTCACTGTTGAATTAAGAGTGATGCCCACATTCTTCCCACAGGGCTTGTGGGATAATTTCTCATTAAACACCTCCATTAATGGACTAAAGAGTTTGTCAATGAGCTGAGATGGTGTGGTGCTGTTCTCTTGTAACTACTAGCAAACATAAAATAAGAAGTAATGCTGTACTGGTAGAAGGATGGATGACAATAATTTTCTTCCATCCCCGTGACCTATGAATATACTTTTTGGTTAAATTGCCACTGTAATCTTAAGAAAAAGCAGTTGCATTGCTTAGATTCCTCAGGATAGTTTATGCTTTTTATGTAGTATAATATATTATGCACCTATGCTTCACAGTGTGATGATCTAATAGAATATTTCTGAAAGCAGAATGACTCTTCGGTTTAAATCATACTTCTAACATTTTTGTTGTGACCCGGGTTGGCTACCCAGTTTTCTCATTATATTATGAGTACTAATTGAATGGACCATGTATGAATGTATACACTTGAAAAGGAAAGATCTTGGTTTGCAATCTTTATTTTGATAGCTCTTGTTTCTTAC
The DNA here is from genome assembly GCF_047370975.1 of Nipponia nippon. NCBI lineage: Eukaryota > Metazoa > Chordata > Aves > Pelecaniformes > Threskiornithidae > Nipponia > Nipponia nippon. The sequence goes on along the minus strand of NW_028262358.1, from coordinate 80,152,940 downwards.
AAATATGATGCAGCAACCTAAAAATGTGTTCTGATAGTACTAGAAAAACATTAATTCCATTGTTCCTTTAAAAGACTCAAGGTTAGTTCTATAATAGATGTTAGTTCACTGTAACTCTGTCAGCAAGATCTATGCAACTGCACGAGATAAATATTTGGTCCCAAGAGTTTAATAAAATAAAATGAAAGTTAAACAAAATGCCCTTATCTGAACAAATTAATGCATTTACATTGCAGGTATGAGAGTCTTTGAAGAGTCTTTTAACTGAGGGAAGAACTATAGGTTCAAAACTCAAAGAAAAATAAAAGTCAACTATTTCAAGGAGTAAAGTTGCAATTTTCATTTAATATTCAGTTGTTTTAGCTGAATTGAATTTACCTCTTAAAGTCCCAGCCTTGGGAAAAGAGAACCTTTTTCCTTCTGGAGCACTCTAAATTCAGCAAGAATTTATCATTTTGCAAGAGTTGTGGGAGAGTGTGTAGTAGTTTCCTGACTTCAAATAAGACCTAAACTCCTATAAGTCTTTTCTAGGTCTTCTTGACCATAACTTTAATTTGTGCAAAATTTTACTGAGAAGAACTTCAGGCAGTAAGAGTATTTTTTTCATATTGTGGTTATTTCCCAGTTCATTATGTTCCAGATTTTCAATCTAGGTAACAGAGTGACATTTGCAATGCAAAGCCAAGACAAAGTATGCTTTATATGAAGTCCATTTTCTTTATTCTCTGCACCAAACTATCCCCCCTTTCAGATCTGGATTATGTTCTAAGTAATCAGAATGATGAGGTTTTATACTGAATTTAATGAAACACCAGAGTCAGACACCCAGCATATTCATGTCACGGCACCAGGTGAGCACTCTTGCTGGCAAATAGGCAGTGCATTCAGCCTTGAGTTCCACCTTGGGCTAGCTGGCCCTGTTTTGCAGTGTAAAGTCAACATGAAAGTTTAAATAATTTAGGATTTTCTTCTCCAGTGAGTCCTTTTCACTGATATATGATATTATCCTATTGTCACAGTTAAGAATGCTGAAATTCACAGCCTGTGCAGCTCTAAGGATCTTAGCACTACATATGCTCCAAGCATCCCTGGCATGGGTGCTCACTGCTTTTCCTTGACCTAACACCATCAATAATTTGGAGTTTGGGGACATTCTAGAAGGCCAGTGTGTTTTTCTCAGACATTTGGGAACTGGATGCAATGTTAAGTTTGGGAAAATTCTTCTATGATGACTAGATTTTATGTGTAGTTAAATAGTAGTTAAGTAGAGAGATGGGGTAAATTTGGAGAAGCTTGGGTAAATTTATATGCCATATTAATAATTTTCAGGGTTATATATTTACTGTCTTGTACAAGCACTTAGAACTTGGATTAAGTGCTTATTAAATAGATCTAAAGAACTTTGTAAATCACTACAAAGAAAATAAGGAATAGAAAAGATGACCTGCAGTACAAAGTGAATTATTCTGACGACACTCATATGAAAAGTGTTATTTTCTACACCCTGTTCCGGGATACAGTTTGGAATGTAATTCCTGTATTACACTGCCCTTTTAAGGATATGAAGGAAGTAAAGATGTCCTATCTCATACACTTATACACACACACACACATATATATACACATATATTGAATGCACATGCATTTATTTAAATATAAAATATAGAATCAGAAAACCAAACCAAACTGTCTCTTATTCCATGATTTAAATTTTAATTTAAAATAAAAACCTCCCAGTTACTTAATAATCCAAAAAAGCAGAAATGTTTGTTGCAATCAGTCTTTACTTGAAGACCTATTTTCAGTTGCCTCATCCTACAGTAGTTAAGTAAATGGGTCAGATCCATCTCGACTGTAAGAAAGCCTACTCTTTGTTACTGACTATGAAGGAGTCTAGACAGCTATTTTGGATGCTGATGTCTAAATTTGGACAGAGAAGTCCTATTCCAGAAGTTTAGTTCAAAGTGATTTACAAAAGCTTAACCACCATGGAAGAATGAGACTGTTTTTCCTCTGCACTTTGAAACATGGTTGCGATGGTCAATGTAGCAGTGATGCGCCTGGTATTGTCACTGTGAAAATCACTGAACTATGTCCAAATTATAAATCTTTGAAATATAGTAATATGCTTGCATTTTAATAAGAGATTTAGACACTGACAGCTAAAATATCTGAAGACTGGTGCACTAACAAGCCTTTTAAGAGAGATTAGGTGATGAAAATGGGACTCATCCCATTTAACTTTGGATGCTTAAAACTTAAACCTTCACATTTGTGTTTGTTGTTTTATGTTCCAATCAAATGTGATTCAACTGGGTATCTAAAAAGTGATATTTGTGTTTTAATGACTAAAAAAGAGATTGGTTGACCTGCTCAGGTCCTACGTGCTTTTTGGTTAGATCTTATCCCATTTGCCAAATCAAAGTTCATAGAAATTGTCACTATTTTATAAATTCTAAGCCTTTAAACCTGCACATAATACTTAACTATTTTGAAAAGAAAAAGAAAAGGAAAAGGAGAAATAAAAAGGAGAAAGAAAAAGAAAAAGAAAAAGAAGAAAAAGAAAAAGGAAAAGGAAAAGGAAAAGAAAAAGGAAAAGGAAAAGGAAAAGAAAAAGAAAAAGAAAAAGAAAAAGAAAAAGAAAAAGAAAAAGAAAAAGAAAAAGAAAAAGAAAAAGAAAAAGAAAAAGAAAAAGAAAAAGAAAAGAAAAAGAAAAAGAAAAAGAAAAAAAAAAAGAAAAAGAAAAAGAAAGGAAAAGATCTCCATGAGGCAGTATTCTCCTTTAAGATTTTAATGTCTTGAATCTCCTTAACTTACCTCGGTGCATTCTGACACCACCTTGTGTAACTAAAAGCAGACTTCGAGAAAGTTAATGATTAAAAAAGTTATATATCTAAACCCATGACTGAATCTGTGAAACACTTGCTAACTACATATTGTTTTGCACACAAAGTCAGTCAACTTTATGTCAAAAAACAGCCTCCTTATTTCAGGGCAAATCCAGAGACACCAGTGACTAGAAGTTTTGATAGAACCTGACTAATAGCTGAAACATCCCTAAACTGATACTACATCTTGGTCCCTTCTTTCCTCTCTCTTTTGTAAAGTTTTTATTTTCATGCTTAAGTCTTAAGCCTTCCTGTTGCCTTCAATGAACTTTGGATCAGGTCATCAAACCAGACACTCCCTCCTCTGAACTAAACCTAGCTTCATAGCCATTTAAAAAACTCAGCTCTAATTTAAAAAGGGGGGTAAATTAGCAGAAATCGCCTGTACTTTGCAGATGTATCAACATTCTGTGTTTCTATGAAACATAATAACATACTTCTGGAGTCTTTCCTGATTTAACTCTACCAAAACATACTAGCATTGTTCAGCTGTAAGACCTTTTCTGACAAAAGACTTCAGGAGACTGGTAACCTATTATATGTTCTACTTCACTGGTTATAAGAAAAAAATACTTAATGTTTTATGGGTTGCCTATTGCTGTCTGACTGTTTGTATGCCAGCAGGAAAAAATAAAACCAAGAACTTTGTAAAATCATTATTACTAAGAGCTACATTTTAGCCTTTTGAATTAAACTGTATAATTCTCATTAAATGTTCTGTCCATGTAAGAATCATTATTATATAAAGTTACTGATCAAGCAGAGTGATGTAGTCAGCTCAGTAGACCAACAAGATTTTTCCAGAAATACAACAGGTGAGATGGATAGAAGAAAGATTGCTCAAAGAGCAGGTGAAGTTTTCAGCTATTTAGTCACAGAGGCCAGAAGAGATGGATTACTGGTACTTATGCCAAAAGACATGTTGACGTGGTGCTTAGGGACATGGTTTAGTAGTGGACTTGGCAGTGTCGGGTTTACGGTTGGACTCGATGATCTTAAAGGTGTTTTCCAACCAAAATGATTCTATGATTCTATGATCATCGGCGTAAGGAATTTTTCCTTGATTCAAACTCCTGGCATTTATTCTCTCCTCCCAGTCTCAAAGTGGCTGAAAATCCTTAGAGTGTATTGAATACTAGAACCTCAACAGAAATGCTAATCACAATAAAGGTGGATACGCACCTTTCTGAAATATTAGTAAGTATAATGAAAAATGTCTCCTTCTAACCTCTTACCTGCATTGGGGCTGTCAGTGTCAGTGAAATCTCTTCACTTCCAGATAGCATTTATTTTCAAGCACACATATTAAATACAAAGTTTCACAGCTCTCATTATGGAAAACAAGTAACTTTTAGTCATCTGTCTTCGATGACGACCCAGCCCCAGGTACATTAGTAAAATTTATTACCTATTTCTTATTACTTCCTTATTACTATCTCACAGAATAAGAGGAAACCTTCATTTAATCAAACTGTTCATGGACTAATATATTAGCTATTTATCTCCTGAGATTTAGGGGTAAATTTGGAAGGAGACACAGAATTAGTTTAGCTTGGATTTATCTGTTCCCTTAGGAATATTTATTCACAATCAGCATCTTTAGCATTTAAAAGCCAAGGACTGAGATATTAAAGGCCAAATACACACTTACAGAAAGGGTGACATACCTGAACAATCAAATGTGTGAGAGAAAAAGTAAGCCGGAAATAATCTGCAAATAAGCAAAAATTTTGGGAAAAAAATTGATTTTAGCTTTTGCTACTGAAATTAATGGAAATAACACCATGTATCTACGCCGAAGTGAAGACTGCTAGCAGAGAGGTTGCGTTGCTTAAAATCAGCTGTTGGTAAATGCTGAGCCATAATCCTTTGACAGAAGTACAAAACAAGAACAAATTATCCTAGGAGTTTAATGATTAAACACTTGATAAAAAGCTATTTCTTTAATAACTAAGATAAGTAGTTTGGGAGAGATTCAGAGCCCAATGAGAGTTTATGAATAACATAAGACCTCTCTCATCTTTTTTTACTTTGGGAAGACAGTAGCTTCTGCTATATCATTGCTATTATTTTTATATTTGTTAAATTGCATAGGACTACCCACTTAAGCTCTAAAGAGCTGAGTTTTCTATTTAATTTATTAATATCCTATGTAATTTATAAATAGATGCTTCTTTATTTCATGATAAGCACAAAAGGACAGGATGAACACTGTATGGGCAAAAACTGTAGTTCTGAACTACATTGACATGAATTATAGATAGACTATAACAAGAGATTTCCATTTTGTAGGCCTCTAGCTAAAGAATTGCAGCTCAAAGTGCAAGGTTAGAAATGGTCAGTTTTGGAAAAAAACACTCCACTGGTTTAGCCAGCTTTGCCAATGTTGTACAGATTGCAGTATTAGTAATACTAAGTTTTAGCAAATAAAAGTCAGCACTGCTCTTTCACAATGTAATAGAAAAACATTTTCAGTGCTATGGTATCAACAGAGGTGATTTAGAATGTGAAGAAATTATTCTTAAAAGTATTTTGGGGTTCTGAAAGGCTACAATTGTAGGTACTTCAAATTCTTATTTCCTTGAAGATGTTTATGTATAGTTTTAACTAAAATTGTAGGGAAAAAAGTAATTAAATTTTGGAATACATGTTTCCCAAACCTGCAGCTATCATGAAATACCAGATAATATTGCCTACAAGGTCTGTTTACAAACAAGAAAGTAAATAACATGAACCTCAATTGGTTCTTTAGATAATTGACTGGGCAGGTCCTCATATTAGTTACAGATATGTGGGTGCCTCAGATTTCAGATATCATCTAAGTTATTTAATCTGAGTTTATTCTGCTCCTTTGGCTGTTATAGACCACCTGGTTAGGCTGTTGGAAGACACCTTTTACCTGCCATAAAGCAGTCTATATGAAATTATTAGCTCCATTGTTTTGCCTGTGAGACCTGGGGAAAAATCTGCTGCTTGAGTTCTGAACTTTATTTAATCATCTGACTCATAGTGCTATCTACTGTAAAACGTAGGGAGTTACACGAAAATGTTCTTATAATTTGTGGAAATGTTCCCATCTCTGGTTAAAAGTGGAAAACTAGGAGTTACTGCATTTGTTGCAGTCGTGTATGAGAAATTATTGTTAGTAAGAGCTGGCTTTCATTTGATTTTTTTTTGTGCTTTGTCTCAATTCCCTCTTCAGTAATTTTTAGAATTGTCCCTGTCCTTTTTTTGTTGTTGTTTTCCAGTTGTAAAAGACTTGTTAATAAAACATGAAAGACGGGACTATCATTAATTCTCGTTCTCCCTTCTTGGATTCATGTCAAGTCTGAAAGAAGAAACAAAAACAGCAAAGCATTTGACTTCAAATTAAGTCTTGATATGATGTTTATCTCCTCCTTCTCACCATTCATTATAAATTCATCCTGTTGAGACAAGAATTTTCATTTGATTTAGATATTCTTCCTGAAGGACTTCTAAAAGGGAACAGTAAGTTTGGAAAAAGAGATGTATCTCTTATCTTTTGTATCAAGAAATACCAGAGTAGTTCCTCTTATATGTTAGGAGAAAAAAATACACACTGAAAGAGGAGGGACTTTGCTTTTTTTTTTTTTTTTTTTTTTTTTTAGTAAATCTAGGAAACTGGAAAGTTTCTCAGATTCTCTTTAGACTGGACATTGGCTTTGATAAAGAATGACTGTAAGTCTGATCCTCTGTGTTCTCAAGGCCTCAATGTTCATCATTTATAGACACATAAACAGGCCAAATTAGGAGTAAAATGCTAACTAATTATAATGATTGCAGACTGAGTTTAAAATGCTTTCATAAAGATGCTTTGCATTATATACAGTGTTAGGGAGACTCAAACTCTCCTAAATTATCCAAGAATAGCTTGTGTGGTTCTTTTCATCTTCAGAAAGACTTTACTCCTTCTGGCAGTTGTCCCAACATAGTGTCTTCTCTCAGCTTTCAAGCAAGTTCAGTAAGTTTAAAATATTTTATTTCCTTTCTGATACTTATCTTCAGTTCCTCCCTTCCTCCCAGCAAGGGGCCTATCAACTCAGGAACACTTTTTGGTTTCTCTTATCCTTCCTGATTTTCAGTTTCTGGTTCAGGTTCAGGTTCTGCTCTTCACAGCACTGGTTTCATCATCTCTTGCCCTTTCTCTCAAAATAGTATGTCCAACATCCTTTTTTCTCTCAACAACTTTAAAAATTCCAGTTTCGGCAATCTCAAATAATGAAAAATAAGCCCTCCTTTATCCCTTTCACTTCTAGAAGATATTCCTGGACAATGGATTTCAACAATATATTAAAATTAAGCTATCAAGATAATTTTCAGGGCTGTCCAAACCTGGGACTTTAAGCAGTCTTCATCACTGATACGTGATCATCATTTCTCAGCCTGCATATGGGTACTAACATACTCTCCAGAGAAAGAGGGTCCTTGCACAGCCTTAAATGGTTTCTCTAAGTCAGATCCTAATTTGACAAGGTATTTAAGTAAAGATTCGAATTGTGCTGACTACAGTGCTTAAGCTCTTCTCCCAGAAGCTAAGACTTTTGTGAAAGACTCAGACTAAAGTGAAACTTGCTACTTCTTCCCAGCAAATGAATGAGATAGCAAAGAAATTAAGGCAGTAAAGGTGCTTATAAATGCTTCAAATGTGAAAAGTATTGGGTAAGTAAGAGTTTGAATTACTTAATTAAGATGTTTGTTTTTACATATTATTTGTGGCCCCATTACTTCATTTATGGTTATCATTGCTAAAGTAGGTCATCATTATCTTTTGTAATATAATGCCAGGGGGTGTGACTTCCTATCTACTGAAAATGCATATTGTAGAGGAATATGCCCCAGGGAGTGTTTTCACATACTAGAAATGGCTTTCCATATCTGACAAGCCACTTAGGTTTGAATAGTGGAGCAATTTCCTTGTCCCCCTTAAAATGGACAAAATACACTTTGTTTAGTCTAACTAAAATAACTTCAAGGTAGATCAGAAGTGTGGGCTTGCTTTAGGTGAAATTCACTTTCCAAAACCTCAGAGAGATTTAAACACTGCACAGATCTTGTAATTCTCTACACACTAGTAAACTTTTGTTCTTCTATTCTGAGAATTTGAAGTCAATGGAACACCCTTTAACATCTGTCATAATGAGTAGCTAATACTGAGGGATAAGCTGCTGTGTGGCTGTCGCGACAACTAGCATGTGATATGTAGTGCCGTGAATCTGAATCTTGACAATGGATTCATGTCAATTTCTAAATCCCAGGAAAAGGAATGAGATCAATTATAATTCATCAGACTGTTTAATAGATTACTTGGTTTAAATGGCTGCGTATTTTGAGGATGGAGGCCTACTCTCAGTCATATATTAAACACAAAAATATCACCTATGAATCCTATTTATATTATTACTTCAAGATTAGGCATTTGGAACAATATATAACATAAATTCTCCTGCTATGTTCTTCCCCCTTGAAAATTAGTTCTATAAATTCACAGTGAATAAATCACTCAGACACTTGAAAAAAAAGTTCTCTTTCAATATTGTAAATGTGATCAACAAACACAAAGTTCCCCATGTATGGAGAGTTTGGGTCAAGTATACTGGCAATTTAACTATACAACTGTACAAAAACTGTTGCAGGTCATTGATGCATGATTAATGTTGATCTTTTATATGGTATATTCCAAGACAGACATGAAAAAAGCACAATGATCAAAGACCCATTTCATTCTTGTGTTATTACTGAAGTTTAGATCTTATTGGAATAATAACTCAGTCTCAAAGTAAAATTGAAGTTTCTTCCCATTGTTAGAATGTCCTCGTTCATATTTACAATTCAAAGTTACCTATCTATTGGGCATTATCTCACACTAGAGAAACTTCCACTCCCCACTAATTAAAGGAAAGCCTTATTTTTATTATTGATTGGAGTTCTGCTTAAGGCTGTATTATACGGCGGTGTATCCAGTTCTTGTTTAAGACATAAACCAGCAATTTTGCTCGTAACTATTTCAGAATTGTGCTTGTAAGAATTAACTGTTTGGGTTTCTTTTAATGATTTAATTTTGTACCCGTTATGATTACTTCTGAGTCTAGATGCAAAACTAGGTCCCTATCATGGAATTGGCTCCACTTAGGTTCCATCTTTACATTTTTTCAAAGCTTCATTTATTGCCACAGGGTTTTTTTGGTCCAGTTATTAATATTTTTCTTCCATGCATGTAAATTAGCACTGGATTTGTAAAAGGCTAGACATATACAAATTCATTAAACCTATAAAATACATATTCCTACATATACTTTTTTCTTAAAAAGGGGGGAGAGGAAATTCTATTGGGCTCAAAGAACAAAGCACAAGGATAGGACATTAGATAAAATATATTGGTATTCATAAACAAGACTGTAAAATATCTAAGAATAAGCCTGAACAAGACATGACATTTGCATAAGCAAAATAGAATATAAAAGTTGGTGCAAAACAATTTTGTTGGTATGCTGTTGAACCATAAGGAGAAAAAAAAAAAGACTTGTCTAGAATTCTTTATGTCCTGCTATGCTGCTATTGTGTATTTGCTATTGCAAGTATTAATGACTTGGCTGCCTCATTTAAATGTTTGATGAAGACAATATAGGAGAAACTGCAGAAATGGTGGTGGCTAGGCCCAGAATTTAGAATGTGTCTCAACAAATTTAAAGTGTGTTCTGGAAAAATAAGAATGATATTCCACAGGGACAAGCACAAGATTCTATACTTGGGAGAGAATGAGTAGGTCAGCAAACGCAAGTGAGGAAACAGCTAATCAGGGGGTAGTTAAGCAGAAAAGCGCCTAGATGTTATTGTGACAAAGCAAATATGAATCTACAATACCATGCTGTTGCAAAGGAGTCAAACATCATATTGGGATTTCTGAATAAGATGAGAACCTGAAAACAGTAATAATAGTCGTCTTCTACTCACTACTTTGGTTGTGGTCTTTTCTGTACTATATACAGTTCTGCACACTGTAACGCAGGGATATGGACCAATTAGAAACACTCTGGCAAAAGCGGTTATAATTATGAGATGCTTAGAAATAGTCTAGAGAAGAGTAGACTATGGGGGGACAAGATAATCACAGAATCACAGAATGGCTGAGACTGAAAGGGACCTCTGGAAGTCATCTTGTCCAACCCCCCTAATCAAGCAGGGTTACCTAGACCTGGTTGCCCAGGACCATGTCCAGACAGTTTTTGGATATCTCCAAGGTGGGAGACTCCACCACCTCTCTGGGCAACCTGTGCTGGTGCTTGGTTACCCTCACAGTAAAAAAGTGTTTCCTGATGTTCAGAGGGAACCTCCTGTGTTTGAATTTGTGCCCATTGCCTCTTGACCTGCCTGGACAAACTGAAAAGAGCCTGTCTCTGTCTTCTTTGCACCTTCCCTTCAGGTATTTATACACATTGATCCTCTCTATGACATCTCTTCTCCAGGCTAGCCAGTTCCAGCTTTCTCAGCCTTTCCTCATATGGCAAATGTTCCAGTCCCTTCATCATCTCCTTTCATTGGACTCTTTCCAGTTTGTCCATGTGTGTCTTGTACTGGGGAGCCCAGAACTGGACACAGTACTTCAGGTGTGGTCTCACCAGTGCTAAGTGGAGGGGAAAGATCACCTCCCTCAACCTGCTAGCAACGTTACTCCTAATGCAGCCCAGGATAGCATCAGCCTTCCTTGCCACAATGGCACATTGCTAGCTCATGTTCAACTTGGTGTTCACCAGGGCCCCTGGGTATTTTTCTGCTAAGCTGCTTCGCAGCCTGTGTCAGACCCCAGCCTGTACTGGTATATGGGGTTGTTCCTCCCCAGGTGCAGGACTTTGCACTTGCTTTTGTAGAACTTCATGTGTTTCCTGTTAGGCCACTTCTTCAGCCTGTCGAGGTCCCTCTAGATGGCAGCAAAATCCTCTAGTGTATCAGCCACTCCTCCCAGTTTGGTGTCATCAGCAAACTTGCTGAGGGTACACTCTGCCCCATCATCCAGATAATTAATGAAGATGTTGAACAAGACTGGACACAGTGTTGACTCTTGGGGTACACGGCTAGTTACTGGCCTCCAACTAGAATTCATGCTACTGATCACCATCCTCTGGGCCCAGGCATTCAGCCAGTTTTCAATCCATCTCCTCATCCAACCCATATATCAACAGCTTCTTTATGAGGATCTTACGGGAAACAGTGTTGAAATCCTTACTGAAGTTGAGGTAGGCAATATCCACTGCTCTACCCTCATCCACCAAGCTAGTCACTTAATTTTAAAAGTTTATCAAGTTAGTCAAACATGACTTCCCTTTGGTGAATCCATGCTGACTACTCCTGATGATTTTCTTGTCCTTCATGTGCCTGGAAATGGTTTTCAGGATTAGCTGCTCCATCAACTTCCTAGGGATTGAGGTGAGGCTGACTGGCCTGGATCTCCCTGAGTCCTCCTTCTTGGCCTTCTTGAAGACAGGAGTAACATTTAGCTTCCTGCATAATATTTCTTCAGATGTTTAGAAGACGGTTTTAGAGAAAGGAATAAATTCATGTCTATGTCCTCTGCAGGTAAGAGGAAGAGTGCTGAGTGTCAATTGCAATAAAGCTGTTTAAGGCAAACATCAGAATCTTCTATAACAGTAAGGACTGCAAAGCCATGATAACCTTCCTGGGAAGAATGCAAAATATGGCAGTCTATTGGAGAATATTGTACACTGTATTGTGACTAGCACCAAAAAAAAAAAAAAAAAAAGTCTAAGCCATGCTTCTATATCCAAAGGTATTCAGACTCAGGGAAGGTTTTTATTCTTTTGTGGCTCTTAGTAGTGTTATATTTTAGGCCTCTTGGTAAGGTAATACACTTTGGTGTATCTCTTAAAGAATAACGTGAGTCAACATGTAAGTCTTGAATTAGGCCAGGTTGTTCATGTATGAGATATTAATTCTAGTGTTACAGGATATCATCTGGAAAGACTCTAGATGTTCCTGTCTAAGACTTATCAGTGAAAGTCATTAGATGATCCCATCTTGCTAGACAGTAAGGGGAGAGAAGAAAACTATCAGACATACAGATCAATAAATTGCTATGAGAACATCATGCGTGCTGTGTTACACAGGCTAGTACTTTTAAAATTAACAGTAACACACAATGGGCACAAATCCCTCATTAATTAAAAGTTCAATTTTGTATATGATCCATCAAACCGACGTACAGATGTAACCTATGGCTCGTTGTCTCCCTCAAGTGGATGATACAAGAAGAGGGATTTATTTCTTCTAGACGAAGAGATTTTTTGGGTTTATTCCATCCTGCTTTTGACTCATTCTTCTGTTTGAAGGGATTTAATACATGCAGCCAGCTTGACCACGAATATGAGTATACAAGGTCATCATTAAAAGCTGCAACCAACTGTGAAGAGCCAAAACTTGGGAGGATTTTCCTTCGCCAAACTAATGACAACAATTCTTTGCCCATGAGCTGTACCAGAAGTCCTTATGCCGTAGCAGTAGGACAGAGATTTCCTGAAAGACCACCCAGTGCTGTTCGCAACTGCAAGAGGATAGAAAAATAAAACAATGGCTGTCAGGAAGAACAAAATCTTCAGTTGTCTGCAACATGAAGCCCCAAAAGGTTGCTTCAGTGTTTTCTGTGGCAGGGCACAAGATGCAAACCACTCATCTCGAACAAGTATCAGTACTCAGATTTGGGTCATTAATTTGCACAGAATTTGTTTTGGGCTGTTAAGGCTCAGCATCCAGAATCCCTAAGAGATTATTTTGGTCAGTTTTGAGTCTTTGTAGATCTGGCATTTTCAAAAAAATTCCATGGAAACTCTTTTGAAAGATCTTAAATTCTGTCAGTGTTTCAATTATCATAGCTGACCCAAATTGAAAGATAAAGCAGGAAAGAAAAAAAGTATTAAAAATTCAGATGTACTGAGTACTAGAGATAGATTTCTGTGGGGAACTAATTTATCTGTCATCCTTAGGTAATTTCATTTTGAAAGACTTAAAGGAATTAGGCTACAAGTTTACATTACTTCTAACTTCAGGGTGTAAATGCACCTAATGGGGTGGGAATGTGATAAACCCAGATTATTTCATTCTATATATTTAGAAATGATGCTGGGAAAAACAAAAAAAAACAAAAACCATTCTCACAAAGATCTTTGTAAATTTTTTTACTTTTTAATGGGGTGAAATTCTTAGTGGCACTTATAAAACTTGTTTTAAATAGCTGGTGAAAAGATGACACATATATATTCTTATTTGATAAAGTTTTAAATTTCAATAAAAATGATCAACAATAAAAAAGAAGCAAGCAAGCAAATAAGTTTGTTTTTTTCTTGTACAAGTCTAGGATCTTGTGTGACAAATTCTGTGGTACACCTTATTTTGAATATTGACAAACTGGGCCTGTGCTGTCTTATATGTTTCTTTCTGGTGGTCAATACTGATAAAGTTCAAAGTTCCCACAGTGTAAATGGGAAGAAACATAACAAGAAACTTTGTCAGTATTGAAATTATGGGGTTTTACAGTAGTCAAAGCCTGAGTAAGGAGAATCACAGAGTGTCTTCCCATTATGTCACTGACTTGCAGTGTGATCTTAGGCTTGTTGTTCCAGCTTTCCCGCTCTAACTTTCTTCATTTGAGTAATAATGAGGCATACACAAAGTCCCTAAATATCCCAAGTGATAGGTGTTGATAACAGCACTGGTGACACTGGGAACCTCTTTCATGCCTGAGGGAGGACCTGATTCTGCATAAACTGTTGTTGGCTGAGGAAAGCATTGAGGGTTCCACGTCTGGACAGAAATGTAACCCAGGCAACAAGAGAAAAGACTCTGCATCAATGTACTTGAGGTGAAATGATTACATGAGCGTATTACACAATCTACCTGCAATATTAGAACCATTCTGGGGACTGAAATGCCACATCCCTTTTCTTCCCCTGCCTTCCTTTCTCTCATCTTAGAAAGACACCTTTGAGTCACATATTTTTATGTTTGCCTTGTTCTGTATTTGTGCGCTGGTCATAAAACTCTGGATAGTAACAGCGCAAATGCAGTCAGTGGTAAAAGACGAGGGACGCAATCACTGCTTGCACAGATGTTTGCTCACCCGACCTCACACGCTTCCCACCCTTTGCCTGCGCGCAGCGTTAACCCGCCTCGCCTTCCCGGGGATCGTGGACATCACTTGGTCACTCCCGTGGCGATCCCCGCGATTCCTTTCCCTCCTGCAGGACCCCACAGAACTCAGCTTTCCGTCACTCTGTCCCACTCAGTTGCCCAACAACCCGCTTACTCCTGACGTAGAGTCTCCTCCCCAGCTCCCTTTACCTCCTAAGGTGGCGTGAAGCGCTTTAGCAGTGCGTTTGTTTTTTACAAGGGTTATCTCCATTACAGCTTACAAATGAACTGACTAATGAATTTTCTGTCGGCCATGGAAGTGCGCTGCAAGTAATTAAGGGATGTGCTGTGGGGCCGATTAAGCTGCAAGTCACAGCGGCCAGAGCCCAGTCGCGGCGAGCCCGTCGCGGTCTGTGCCGCCTGCGCTCAGCTCTACAATGGGATCATTGACTATTTATTTACTTCGCACAACAACTCTGCTGTTTACTTAATTATAGGAGCTTTTCAGTCACCAACCCCCACTCGCCCCAGCCCCAGCTCTTCGACGCTCTTCGAGCCCCCCCGCCTCCGATAGCCGGGGCTCCCTAGTTGATCGCTTGGGTAGATGAAGCGGGGCAACGCCTGAGCATCTTTTGTGGGGTGCGGGCAGCGCTTCCCTGCGGATCCGGGAACGGGAATTTGCCGTGAGGGAGAGGCGAGGGGACGGGGATTTTCCTGTCAAACTGCACAGCACGTCCGCCCGGAGATCAGAGCTCGGGAAGGCTGCGGGGTGGGGGGGAGGCGCAGGGGAAATCCTGCAGCGCTTCAAGGCATGTCCGAGCCGGGAAACAAAACCGGGAGAAGTGGAGAACAGGCAGAAGTGGCTCTGCGGGGGCGAGCGCGGCCGGGCGAGAAGGGAAAGCATTGGCAACCCCGCAAAGGGACACACACACGCACACACACACACACGCGCATTTCACACCCTGGCTCATTAGGGAGGCCTTGGCCCTATTATCAGAGCCCCCCCTCCCGCAGCGTTGCCGCTTATGAGCGAGTCGGGGGAGGAAGGGGACAGAAGCGACCGCGGCTCCCACAGGGTGCGCTCGCCCTCCTTGCTCGCCCTGGCACGACGTTTCTCGCCCCCCGGACCCCCTTCCAGCCTGGATGGGGTGGGGGAAAAGTGCTCGATCTCAGTCCCCGCTAGGCAAGGCAAGGAGCGGGGACAGGCGGGCTTCAACATGAGGAAGGACTCGAGAAGCAGCCGAAGGCACTCGCACTTTTTCTAGCACCCCCGCAGGCTGTGGTTTGGGCGCTCCGCTCAGCCCCGCACCGACGGGGCAAAACCGCGACGGCCAGTGATCGCTGAGCGCCGTTTTGCAGGCGGCAGGGTCCAACCCTCCACCCGCTCCGTGTTTACAAAACGGGCTCGGGGACCCCGGTTGGGAGCTCGGACTTTCAACGCCCTGAAAAGTCGCCTCCCGGCGAGCTCGGGCCCCTCGGGCGGCGGCGGGGGGAGGAAAGGCGGGAGCGCTTCTGCTTCGCCGGCCGCCCACGAAGCCCTGCGGCCGCCGGTGGTCGGCAGGGCGGGCGTGCAGCGGCGGGGGCGGTGGCGGCGCTCGGCGTTGCGGGGAGCCGGGAGCGGCGGCCGCGAAGGAAGCGGGTTTCTGCTCCTTTAAAGGGCGCTGTGCAGCGCTCTCGACGGGAGGCGGATCTCCCTCCTTCCTTCCCTCCCTCTCTCCCTCCCCCCCTCTTCCCTCCCTCCCTCCCTCCCTCCCTCGCTCGGCCGCCGCTTGCCGCCGCCGTCAGTGGTGCCCGGACGCCGGCTGCACCGCAGCCCGGGCAGTCCCCGGCGTCCTGCCACCGCCCTTCCTCCCCCCGCCTCCGCCTTCCTCTCCCTCCCCGCTTCCCCGCCCGCAGCTCAAGGTAGGAGGATGCCCCGGGGTCTCCGGCTGGCCGCCAGGGCCGGAGGGGTTGCATGCAAGTGAGGGGCTGCGGGGGGGCGGGGGAGGGTGCCGGCGGGGGATGCACCGTAGCCGCGTTGTGCCGAGAGCTGCGCACTGCGATGCCTCTTGGCCAGGTGTCACCGGGCAAAGGCCGGTGCTGAGCTGACAAACCCGGGCACTGCCGGGCTGACCGGCTCCTGCCGCCCAGGTCTGTCCCTCCTGTGGGGCGGGCAAACCTGTCGGCTTGCTCTTTTCCTCCCCCCGTTGCTCCGCACCGCCAGAGCCGCCGCTGTCCCCACGCTGGGGGCGGAGGGGTGGGAAGCGGGGGCGAGAGGCCAGGGCAGCGCAGCCCCCCGATGCCCCCCCGCCCGGAGCTGCCCCCCACAGCCGGAGCGCTGCCCCCGGGCCGGGCTCAGGGCGCAGAGCCGGCAGCCTTGAGGATGTGCCGCCCGCTCAGAAACCCAGTGAGAAATGGGTTCTAACTTCGCTAGAGTTGTGGGTGGACAACAGTCTCTAGTTCCGTGAGGTCTCCTTCTGCCCCTACCCGGCCCCCACGGTACGGCGCAGCCAGCTCTCCTTTCGGCTTCTCGGCAGTCCTGTCATTTAATTCTGAACAAATTCAGCATTCTTTGGAGAGCATCCATCGCTAACCCAGCCAGGGCGCTGACACTCTCTGTGTAAAGCAAGAGACATTCCTGCCTACGGAGTGGAGGCATGATTGCAGTGAGCCGTGTGCGCACTGGAAAGGAATGAATACAATATAATGAAAACCTCTCTTCACGTTTTCCTTAGAAACTTTTGGGGGAGTAGAGCACGGAAAACATTAAACATCCTCCTTCTCATCCCAAAGTCTTTCACAGCTTCCCCAACCCCAAAGCAAACTGAAGGAACGAAAGGCTGATCTGTAGATAATGTCATAAATGTTTGTTCTTGCTGCTTAAAACCTGCTAGGAAAGTGCATTGCCGTGATACCCAAAAGTGCCTGAACAAGTAAGTCTATTGAATACTCAGTTCGTTAATTAGAATGCACGTCTTTCCACTAGCTAAAAATTAATTACCATCTTAAAATGTCATTAATCATCGGCACAGAAGAAATTTGGTTGTAAATTTGGACTGAGCTAATAACAGACAGAGGAGAACCTATGGTTTTTATAGCTGGTGGGAGTGAAGTGCAAGTGGGCCGCAATGTGTTTTTAAATGATAATATCAACATTCATTTGAATACTTTGGCAAACGTTTAAAAAGGGAGGACCGTGTTACTGCTTTGTCAGCAAGGCTGCGATACTTGTTTCTAGAGATCTGGAGAGGCTGGTCAGGTGTTGTGGTAAGCTATGGCTCTCCTCACACCAGATTGCAACAGCAGGAGGACTGTGGTGGCATGTGAATCTGAAGCGTTTGCAAGGATTTGCCCAAAAATGTCCCACAAACAAAGCTTTGGGGACCATATGTCATACACATACTAAATTTATATCAATTGTTATTGGGAGAGGACAAAACAGTAGATTAAGTGATATAAAAATCTTATCATCAGTTCTTAGAGACTTAGCTATGACCTGAAAATGAAAGCCATTTCCTTCTTAAAGTAATATGGTAAAACTATACATCCCAGTAGGTGGCAGCTAGCTGGAACTGGGTTAACTTTTATTATGATAACAGCACACGAAAATACGATCTGAAGGAAAAAGCGTCTGATACAATAAGGTAATCAGAACCACATATCTCCCCTTTCCAAATGAAATATTATGTACATAAGATTGCCATTTATACTTGACACATACCTAAAGAATTTAGTAGGCTTTTATTACGCAGGAAAGATTTAAAGGCCTTAGATTGTCTATTCTTCTTTCCCCGCCTATAGCTGGAATTCTGTTTTTCATATCAGCTTCACTTGAACATTGTCATTATGTATTAAAGATGTGTTACTACCACGTCTACGATAGATGACCAAAATGTAAAACAAATCAAAACATATATCCAAGGAACTGTAGATTTCCCAGTTGCTGATCACTGAAGTGTGGAGGGCAGTTTCATAAAGACTTTAATCTGAAAAGAACTGTGTAACAGTGGTAACAAGCCCCCAAAACACAAGACCAGCTTCTCCAGTAGAACATTTTATTAGGGATTTTCAACCTTTGAACTATACGTCTTACAGGGAAGAAAATATGAAAGGTGTTAAGAATATTTACCTGCTTTCATATGGAAATCATTCTGGAGGGTGGATGAAAGTATCTTTTGTAAAGGTTACCCTTCCTTTTCCCTCCCTTCCCCGAAGAAGAAATGAAGCTAAAGTCTATTTAACAAAAAAGGAGTCTAGGGTGGTGAAGTGTGAGGCTTTAGTTAATTGTGTATTCTATAAGTGGTCTTCAGTCACCAAATATTTAGTGAGTTCTAAACATCTGATATCTTGCAAGATTTACTTTTTGATAAAGAGCTGATATTCTTGAGAAAATAATTCTGGGTTAACTACGATTTTCCTTCAAAGTGGGAGCTGGGGTTTGAAAGAAGGGGGGAGGGATGTTAATACAGAGCATTAGGCGATGTATGATAGCAGATAAGAAGGAGAGCGGTACTCCTTCTGAACCCATAAAATAGCTGGCCAGCTAACATAAGCGAGGGTGTAATATGTGCCTTTAAAGAAGCCGATAACAGATTTTAATTTCCTTTCCGTGCCGTGAAATGACCGGAGGGGAAAAGGAAGGCGTTTTGGCACCCGAAGCGCTTGGTCGCGTAGGCGCGGCGGCCGCGGCGGCCCGGGAGCGCTCTCCGTGGTGCTGAAGGAGCCGCGGCGCCCGCCGCGCCGGGCGCTGTCCGCGGTGCTGAGGACGCAGCCGGGCGGTGGCGGGATGTCAGCACGGGGGCAACGAAACTTGGCTCGGGTCTTCGGCATGCGAGCAGAGGCCGCGGTGTGGGCTGCTGAATGTTTAACAGTCAAAGGAATTAATCACAAGTTGGTTTATGGTTCCATTTATAAACACCTCGGTGAGTTAGGAGCTCTGTTGGGCTTAGATTACAGGTAGCTGTATTTTTTTTTTCCAAGACACCTTAGAAAATCAGACTGATAACAGGAGTCACTTTGCCCAAAGTTTATGTCTTGTCTACTGTGCTAAAGCTGACCACGGATATTATATTTTTAAAACTGCTTATCAATATTAAAGTAAATAAAAAAAAAATCCGTTTAGACAGGAAGTTACATCTGAACATTCAGAAATTAAAAAGTATCTAAAGATGCTTAATGTCATTTATTTCAGCAACACCAGGGGAAAGAGGAGGGAGGCAAAGAACGTTCACAGTATTCACGTGGGTCGCTTTTATTTCTCCTTGGACTAAGATAAAATATGAACGAGTAGAAGAGAATAAGCGAAACAGAAAGTACAAGAGAGTATCTCTCTGCATTTTTACTGGGGGATATTCTAAGTGTGAACTGAAGGAGTCGCTAGATATCCTTGGTTTTAACACTAGGTGTTCTTTTTAAAGTGCTCCAATAGTCAAATCGTCTGATTGAATTCCCTGCTAGACTGCAGAACTAGCCATTCATGATACTTATTTTTGACACTGCAGTTATGCCTCCATCTTAAAGAAAAAAAAATCAATGATGTTTAATAATCGCCTCGCAGAATGCACATTTCTTTCCACCAGCGTTTTATAGTGTTTTAAGTAAATGCATGCAGAGGAAATCAGTAAGCCATAATGATAGAAAGTTACTGTGAATTGCTAACACTCTTAGGGATACAGAGCACCAACATTACAGGTTATAATTTAAATGCTGCTGTTACTTATATACATCTCTACAATGCACAGATGTTTTTTAAGAATTAACTGTAACTCACCTCTGCCATGCTCTACTTCTGATAGATTCCACAGTGTTCTCATTAGCTTGGCATCATTGGTATTTATTTCTGTAAAGTCACGTTTATTCTGTGTTCATCTGTGTGTATCTGTGGGGGAAGTCTCTCAGTGATATTTTCTTTAGTAATAAAAGGCAGGGAGAGAGATAAAGGAGACAAAAGATGTCTGTAGGCAGAATGTAGAATAAAATGAATTCATTTTCCTGGTGGGGAATCTAGGAATTATCTTTTAATATTTGTAATAATGCTTAAGTAGGTTCAGCAAAAGCTTCACTTAGATTGCAAAGTCTGACAGTCCTGGTTCAATGTATTGTAATGGATAAAGGCACACAACTAATTGTCTTTCTAAGGAAAATCTGAAGTAGTCCACAGAATGAGTTTCTCTTCTTTGAAACACCTGGCCAAAAGACAAAAGCCTGGCGCTGCATCTGAAGATACAGACTGAGTATCCCATTATCAAACTGGGAAGTGCTGTTGTTCTCACTGAGGACTGCAAAATGACAAACTACTTAGATCTCTCAGTACAGGGAGGAACAGCAATATTTCCATAACACTAGAGTGAAAGGAAAGCAGAGCGCAAAATAAGAGAGTGGCAGAATAAAGTGGAAAACAAAAACTAGTAAATCCCCAAGTTACTTTCTTCTAAGCAACACTGCGATTTCAAACAAGTTGAGCGAAACAGGTCTGTGCGTTCAACAAGGCTGTTCTAGCGCTGCCGGTTCCTGTTTACCTTGCAAAAGCAGGCTGGTGCTCCGTGATCGCTGGGTCCGGAGCAAGTTCCTAAGGACAGGCAGTATACAAGCCATCGCATTTACCCTGTTTCATGCATTAACGTGAGTAACAGTTAGTGAATGCAAATATCACGGTCTTTTTTTTTTTTTTTTTTTTTTTAAGCTTAAACGTTACTCTGATAACATGTATGACTTTATTGTCAGCCTTCTCTTTCACAACTCTAAAGCTAAGTGATTTCGACCCAGGCAGTCAGCTATTAAAATGCATGAATTGATTTTTACACAGCTGTTTCCCTTCTCCTCTATAGCTCCCTCCCCCCTGCTACAGACCCTTACAGCTATTGTTCAGAACAACCGAAATACTAATAACAATTAGAAGCATATAAATAAAACCGAGCTGTTTTTTCCCCTCCGACAACGCTAGGCGATCAGATCGGTTGCATAATAGAAATTGGGAAGGTTGCCTGGCAGGCAGCCTTAAGAAGAGAAGAGCTATCTCAATTTCTCTCACTTAATCTTGGCTTCGCGTCAGAAGCTGTGCAGCAGTGCAGTAGAATGGGAGCACGGCAAAAGCTTCGCCAGTAAAACGGCTGGTGCTCAGTGACTCTCGCTATGTGGCGATACCTCAGCGATTTCTCGAGCTGGATTACCTATTGATTTTCCTCCTTTCTTGCCTCCCAGGTTTACTCGGCTGGACATTGTGTGTGTTTGGATTTCTCAAGGATTCTCCCCCGACTAACATGGATGTCCCACCATTCCTTGCAGTTGAAGGTTGCTTCTTGGCGCAGTGAATGAAGAACATGCAGGGATTGCTAATGGGTTTGGGAAGCGTAGACTCTCTCCTCTCTCTGTGACCATGCCGTGATCGTGTCTGAGGGCCATCAGTTTACGTATCCTCATTCTCACCCTACCGGGAAACCTGACGGCTTAGAAGGGGGAAGTAAGGCAGCGCGTGTGTGCATAGAAACATCATGAAGATTATTTCCCCTCTTCTAACTAATCCAGTCTTCAGATGCACCATTAGACTCCTTCTTTGCTTACTGTGGATTGGATATTCTCAAGGAACCACACATGTATTAAGATTTGGTAAGATTTCCCGACACTTTTTTCATTGTGCATTTAAGCCTGAATGCGATATGCGTAGGATTGACTCAGAAGGGGGTGCTGAGGGGGAGCTGGGACGTGCTACCGGAGTCAGGCACCGAAGTCCCTCTTTATTTTGCATCCAGAGGGTTGAATTGCTGTGTGTTTTTTCTGTCGCTGCAGCTCATTGTAGCCGTAGTAACGGCACGATGATGATGATAATTATAATAACAATAGAGAGAAAAATGACTGGCAAATGCGTTTGCCTAAGGCTCTGCGCAGCTTTCGTGGCTTCCTCGTAATGTACCTTTTTTGTTTCCATAGTAGTGGAAAGCATGGCTAATACGGTGCTTGATCAGTTAAAAATCTGCCAACTAGTTGTTAAGTTTCGGCTGCCCGTCTCTGCTCCACCCGAGCCGGTCCCGTGTGGGCGCGACGCTGTAGTTTGAGACCTTTGGGCTGACTTCCCTTGAAGCCTAGTCGCTTGTCACTTCAGTGGCGTTTAGGGTTAGAGAAGAGCTGATTTATGTCTTGAGCGGTGGTCGTGAAAGAGCCTTTGCGATACGTTTCAAAAACGCTTTTCTATGCGAGGAAAGTTGTATGAGTTGCCCCCCGCCAAAAAAAAAAAAAAAAAAAAAAGAAAAGAGAGAAAAGTCATAGATCAGAATGAAATTTCAGGGAGAGTAGAGCGGTTTTACAGTTTAAAGACTGTCCCAGCTGGACCATGAAACTAACCTTAGCAGCTCTGCCTGTGTATGCGCGCGTGTGTACGTGTGTATAAGCAAGCAAGCAAGGGAGACATTTCAGCCGCTGCATCCCCTATAGAAGTTTCGCAGTAAGAGAGGGCAGGACGGAGACGAAAGTTAACCGCAGGTCCGAGGGGGGCTGAGCGGCCCGGGGAGGTCCTCCGGGGCCAGCCACGGCGGGAGCCCCGCGCCCTCCTGGCCGCCCGGCCATCGAAGGCAGAGCGCGATACCCCGCGGGCGAGGAGCCGCGGCGGGGTGCGGCGGAGGGGGCAGGCCGAAAGTTGCTTCCCCAGACAAGCGGCATCCTCTGTGCCTACCGACAGCACCGCTGGAGGGAGGGAGCGCGGATCTCCCGCATTCGCCCTGGCCGCGATAAGCTGTAGCAGCCGCTACATCCATTTCTGTGGGGCACTGACAGCTCTTGTCTTCGCCTGGGAGTAGTGCCTTGGTTTGTATCTAATTTTGTTTAAATTCCCCCCTACAGACACTTTTATGTGGAGGGGAAGGTGGGTAATGATTAAAAAGTCACCAGGCTGTTACTGATCTCGTGTGCTGAATTCCTAGTAGTACTTATTTTCTGCTTCCATCTGGTCTAAAGGTGGTGCTTAAGGCACGTTGCTCTTAGCAACCGTCTTCAGGAATGCTTGTTTCTTTGGACATGGCTAAACGGGTCCGTACATCATTGCGGGGTTTATTTTGCATTCAGTCTGATCCATACTCATTGCCGTGAAATTAGTGCTACAGTGCCTGTAACCTGGCACTGTCCGGCTGTCTGTCCTTCCACGAACCGGGATTCATAACCGGTGCCGAGGGTCGGTCTCTAGGAGTCTGAATTACTTTCAAGGGTGGCTATGTAAACAAACATCTTTCCAACCACACCATTAGCAAGAGGTGTGCTTTCCTCCTTTAGATTAGATTCTCTCTGAATCGTTAGTCCAGTGTACCTGTAGAGACAGCCCTGGAGAGCAGCGTTTTGATAATGATTAGAATAATAAATAATCCGGACACTGAAGGGTGGTGCAGCGGGACTCTGGCTCCCGGTGACATGGTCGCGCATGCATGGATTTTCCTAGGCTACCTTCCCTTCCCAACTGCCTCCTGGTCCCACGGTCGGTTAACGGCTCGTGCTCACTCCATTGTTTGTAGAAGCAAAGTATGAGTCCGCTTCTGAACTACGGCATGTTTTTTCTTGTCTTTCTAAAGAATTGTCGCCAACCCATCTCTGAGCCTTAGAAGTAGGTAGGGAGCGGCTGGTTGGTTTATTTTAGTATGGAAAATGTTAGACGTAAGAAAGAGCGAGGAAGACTTTTGCCCTGCTCAGCCGGGCCTGTTGCACGTCTCTGTTTTAAGGAGTCTGGATTTAGCCTAGTCCAGGTGTGGAGTGACTCTGTCTCTGACAGCGAGAGAACTCCCGCTCCTTCCCCAGAGGCTGACATCTCTGCCTCTGTGTGGGGCTTGGTGGGGAGGAGGGAAGGGGCAGGGAGTGAGCGGTGGAAAAGCTTTGCTTATTTCTGAGAGGGGAATTCCCCGCCGCCCCCTCCGGTTTCCTATGCTGTCTGTCCCTTCGGGATGTCCTTGCGACCAGAAGGACGGGATGCGGTGCCTTCCCGTGGAGTCCTTCCCGAGGAGAAGCGAGAGCTGAGGAGATTCCCTCCAGAAGGCAGCCTGCCAGCCCCCGCTCTTCTTCCTCAGCCAGCAGCGCTATGGCAACAGGGGAGAGCTTGAAGCCTGCCAGAGCTCCAGCCCCCTCATTCCTCCTGTGCAAATTAACCACCATGGATTCGCATTGTCCTTCCCACGGCTTCTCTCATTGTTGGGACTAGCCAGCATGTCCTTTCTCTCTCTCTTTCTCGCTCTTATGCTACCTTTTAGCAATCACACGGGGAAGTCGAGCCGCCTGGCTTATCTGTCAGATGCGGGGAGGGTATTTTTGCTTGCGCCTTATGGAGCAAACACGGGGAGAGGCTGGTGCGATGGCGTAATTCCCTCCCCAGAGGCGCTCACTCAGGCATCTGCACGCCCGCCTGCTGCTGCTGGAGTAGGGCAACGTGGTATTTGGGCATCACACCAGGCGCCCTTTCTAAATGACACCTTGCCCCCCATTAAGGGGCATGCGGCCAAGCTCCTTCCCTTGACTTTTCTGAATAGCTTCCCATAAGCAAGCCCAGGGAACGCCGAGGGTGAGGCTTGTGCCCACGGTACTCGAAGGTTTCAAACGGGAACAGTCCTAAACCCTTGCTGCGGAAAAAAGGGCAGGTCCCAGCTTGACGACGGAGAAAAGCAGCAGCCTAGTATTTGTCTCTCCGCTGCGCTAAGTGTGATCGAAACCTTTTCCTTATCACTTGGCACCGTACAAAAGCCAAAACACGTGGCCGCCGCCAGATCCGTTCCGTTATCGGGGATCACGTTTCCTAGCTTCCCGATTCACTGCTCCTGTGTAAGAGCAGATCCAGAGCAGCGGCTCCCCAGAAGCCAGGTAGCTCGGCAGATCAGATCCGATCCGATCCTATCCGATCCGATCCGATCCGATCCGATCCAGCCCAGCCCAGCCCCCGACGGCTGGGCGCGGCAAGCGGCCAGGGTCCAGCCTCAGCCTCCGCCCCACCACCTTTTTGTAGGCCCCCTCGCTTCTGCCTTTACCTCCCTCGGGATTTCCCAGCACTTTGCCCTGTAAGGCTGAATCAATAAGCCATCAAGAGCTGTTAATCATCAGTAGCTGCTCACCTGTGTTTCTAGAAACCCGCCCCTTCTCCTTGCCCAAAGCAGTAAGAGCCCGGGCTATTTAAAACCCCTCTTTCCTTACCTATTCTTACACGGGGCATGAATGTCAGTTCTTTGAAATCTGGAGCACTCTAAAATACCCTCCCTTATTTAAATTGCCCCTTTCGGGCATTGTCTCTGCTGCCGTGAGTAATTTGTCTTCCCACAGCAAAGGTGTGAAGAGAGACCAGAGACTGGAAGGTGAAAGCAGTTTGGTCGTTGCGTTTTCTTATTCTCTCAGGTAACTCATTATTCGTGAAAGTGTGGTGAAAGACTAAAGACCTCCACCGCAGGGGGCCCACTGGCCTGATAAGTGTTTCCCACTTTGTGAGAAGTTTTGTTTTCTCTAGCACATTCAAAAGGAAGGGTAAAGAAATGTAGAGGGCCGTGTCTGTAGTCTCAACTTTTTGTTGCTTTGGAGTTGCCTGACTTCAAGCAGATGGGAAGGGAGCTGAGTGTTGTGGGTTACAATGAACATTAAGGGCAGGGCGGGGTCTTCTTCCAGGTTAAAAGCAAAAGAAAGCCAAGAGAGAGATGGGAGCGCTTTTCAAAGAACGAAGGGAGAGTTTTGAACTCTTACCAGAAACATCTCCTACTACTGACTTATTTTTTTTTTCCTACAAGAGCACACACCACGCTTTTACAAAGCTAGCACTTTCCTGGTGCCCTCCAAATAATAATAATAACAATAACTACAAAACAAAGCTGTATATGATCATGTAATCTTTGGGGCTGAAGAAAAAAAAACAACTTTTCTCGACCCCATTGTGGGAACCCGGAGAGGGGAATTACTGTACACTGAAGACTTCCTCTGTGAAGATTTAGCACGGGTTTCATCTGACGTGCTTCTTAGCTGAACTCCTTTGGCTCAAACAGATTGAGTTTGTCTCCATATAACTGTTTTTATGAGATGGAGTGTGGCAAAACCATAGAAGAGGCCAGCTCATTGCGTCCACTGCTTGTGCAGTTGCCAGAGAGTGTTGAACCACAAGTTTCTGGGTTTCGGGTTTCAGTTGACCATTTTAACATAGTAGCATATAAAACCAGTGAAGTCATGGAACAGCAGTGAGAGCTAGCTCTGTGCAAAAGGGTATGAGACAAGAGTTCAAGTGAAAAGTACCTGCTGGGTAATCATGTAGAGTTTTTTCCTAGACTGGACCTGCATTAGCTCTCCTGAACGTGAGCTTTCTTTCCTTTGGATTTTGCACTGACACCCTTTTAGTGGAAGGAGGTAACCTTTCTGTCTGTATTTAAGAGAGAAATGAGAAAATGTACGTATCCCCGTTTTAGTGGGGAAGGCAGCCTGCCTTCAGATCAAGAGTGCGATGAAAACCTGCAAAATAAAC
Organism: Nipponia nippon; assembly: GCF_047370975.1. Classification (NCBI taxonomy): domain Eukaryota; kingdom Metazoa; phylum Chordata; class Aves; order Pelecaniformes; family Threskiornithidae; genus Nipponia; species Nipponia nippon. The sequence goes on along the minus strand of NW_028262358.1, from coordinate 80,126,462 downwards.
ACTTGTTGTGGGAGCCCTCAGAGGTCCGTGGCTTGGTAATTCCAGTATTTAGAGCCCATGAAAATTTTACTGCCAAGGACAAGAAGCTTTCAATATGTGTTAACATCCTCCCGGAGAAGAGTTCAAAATCAGTCTTATAAACAACAACAGAAATCTTTGATAGAAGAGTAAGGTTAAGAGCCTCGGGAAGGCAGCAAGGAGGTGAGAAGCATTGTTATTGACTGGTCTAGATTAAACAGCACAGAGGAAGATTTCAATTTGATAACGTCACAGCCCTTCCTGTTTTTCTTTGCTGCTTCTGCTGACAATTTTGTAAGGTAATTAAATTGGCTGATTGAAGTCACAGTGGTCATGGGGCGATAAAGACCATTTGGATTTAATGGAATTTAGAAACAACGGTGTGCTGCACACAACTCTTACAGAACGAGAATTTTAATGACTCATTCAGGGTGCTAACTACATAGAACGTCCTGGACGAGTTTAATTGAAAGGGCAAAGCAGATTAGCTGTATACAGTCTTTATTGCACTAGATAGGGGAATTAGAATTATCCTTTTAAAAGACTCATTATTGCATTATCAAGATTTAATGTAGGTTAAGAAAGCTTTCATCCGTGTGGGCTTTCTGGAATATCCCCAGATCCTTTCACCGTGTTTGGAACACCAACAGCCTTGTAAAAGGATTTTCACACAATTGTCCGATAGATTGGATGCTGAGAAGTATAATTCGCTTCTTACTGACTGGTACTTGTCTTTTGAAGTGATGCAAAGTTCAAGTAATACCTCCCATTTAAATGTGGTTGCTGAATGAAATGGTTTCTGTCACCGGAGATAAGAAACCAGAGAAAAAGAGATTTTTCTAAATTCAAATATTAGAGATTTTTTTTTTTATTTTATACAAGAGAAAATCCTCTCGATTTAGAAAAAAATAACCCAAATCTTTTGTAGTCATTGCAAATAATAGCAGGTCCTTGCCCCCTAATTAATATATTTACCTTGTCTGTTTCTGAGTTTTAATCTTCACCCTCTTTAATCTCTTCCAGAGGAACAATTACTAGAAGTTCTGTCGATAATGCAAAAGAGAAACTAGAAGGTGCCTTATTTCCATACTCCTCAATCTGCAAGGCAAATTAAACCTTCCCGAATAAGCTTTTTATAATGTTACATTGTAATGTATGTTGGAAGATTAGATTAAACAATATGATAACATAATGTCATTATGCTGTCATATCGGAATTGGAATATGGAGAATCAAAGACCACTACCATATTAACACTTATAATTTTGTGCTCCCCTCCCCCCGAGTCTTTTGGCTTCTTTATTGTACAGTAATAATAGTCTTAGGTTTATATAGTGCCTTCAATTTAAACAGCCAAAGCTTTCAGTAATGCAAAGAGTACAGAACAAACATGTAATGATCATTATTCCAATTACTGGAGCTCAGCCAGCTTTGGATAAACTAGATGGTATTGTAATACTATGTAAAACAGTAAATAGAAGTTCCAAAAATGTATTCTTAGTTTCATTAAAAGGTAATTCTTAATGAACTGAAACCACAAAGCTTTTTTCTCTTTGGGTGAAAATTAGAAGTGACCCATGGGTGTGGTGCTCAAGACTGTTTTATGTTTCCTGCAAAGATACACTTGGCTCAAAATTTGCAAATGATTTGGATCAGCCTGGATTCAGATTTCCTTGAACATTACTCTGGTGTAGTCTTTCCAAAATGCTATTGAAGTAGAGTAAATCATCCAGGAATGTGTTCGGTAGCTTTGTTTGATGTATCTTTCAAATGAAATACACATTCTTAGAATATATATTTTTAAAGTGTTTCTGTTTCTAGGTGTTTCTGCCTGGGGCATCTAAAAACAGGTTCTTTGCTAGTATTGTGACTGGTGTCTACAGTAGGGATAGTTTAAAGCACAGCTACACTGTAGTCCTTAGATAACAATGTTTTGTTATTGACACATCAGAAGGTTAATTCATTTATGGCTCTTACAGAATTTCATCTTTATATTTGGCGAAATACATTCATTCGCATTAGCCGAACATCTATTTCATTTTATTTGTATTTCCACTCTCAAACTCCTTAAAACCTAATTTTTTCAATAAAATGGTTATCTCGATCTATGTTGAAAATGTCTGTCAATATTTCAGCACAAAAAAAAAAAACCAACCCCTGATTGTTAGAGTCACTAATTATTGTATTAGACTCAGTAACACTCTGACAGAAGAAGAGTCCAGGGAGAGCTTGCTTACTATGATGTCATGAACTGTTGTTCAGGAGACTTGATGAGTTTTTTAATTCAATGTATGATGGCTTTTTTCTCTTCTTTTCTTCTATTTTAATATTTGACTGGGTGTCTCTGATGTTTCCTAATTATATAAACACTCTATCTGATTTCAATATGTGTAGCTAAATCTTAAAGTACTAAATGATTTGTGCTGTATTTTTATGGATGAATGGAAAAAGTAATGTTGTTTTATGGGTGGGCAAAATAATTTTGAAAGAACAATGCTTTTTTTTTTTTTAACTTTTGCACCTTTAATCATTGGATCCCTTCCCTCACTTCCTCTTTTTCCTTACAGTTTTTTAATAGTTGAAATGGAAAATGATTACTTACCTATCCAAAAGAAGAATGTATGTTTCAATGTTATTTTTCTGGTCCTTTTTGGAAAGTCTTTGCTTTTCTAACTTTCTGGGAACTGCATGAAAAATTAAAAAATCTGGAAGGCCTCATCTCTGTCTAAAAACTAAACTTCTAGTCCAAGCCAAGTCAGGCCTCCTCTGCAATATTTACAGGCTGAAGGAAGCAGAAGGATTAGACAAGGTTGGTTTAGACTGGATAACTCTTACATGGCGAAAGTTAGGTTAGATGAACCGTGCCTTGGATGGTATAAGCAATATGGAGGAAGTGAAAGTGGATTGAGTAGGGATTTTTTTTCTCTCCAGGTTTTGAGTTTTATTACCACGTACTGAACTCAAATTCTCTAGTAGGAATTTAAAAAGGAAAGATAAATGCTAATGGCCCAACAGCTTCTTCCTGATATTAAAATACAAAAAATGCTGAAACAGAAACTGTTCATTCATTCTTCTAAAAACTCACCAGCAAATGAGTGGTGCTGGTTTTCACAATAGGTAATCATAATCAGTCCTGTAAATAAAGACTTGTTTCTGGACATATGTATTTAACTGAATACTTACTCTACAGATGTTTATTGAGTAAAGTTTGTCAAGCTTGCTTCAAAAGATGCAGAACTGCTTCAGCTTTGCCATCTTCACATTTAGCTCTTTCTCTATCTCCAGTAAAATATTTGAAATTAAGTGTCACATTTCTCTGAATATAAAAATAGCTATTGCTTTAAAGTGTTTTTGTCATAAGGTAACTGACACTGAATTTAAAACACTTTTAATAAAATGCTCATTCAGGTGCACATAAACACTTAGGAGGTGATAATCTGGGTAAATTTATGAAGGATTATTTTATAATTGAACTTGCCATCCATTTGGGTTTTTGTTCTCCAGGAGCTAAATATATACCAGCTATTTCAATCAGCTCAGGAGCTAAACATGTATCAGCTGTATCAATTAGCTCATATTTATGCTGTTATTTAGAAGTTATACAATTAGGATATGACTTACTGAACAGTCCATAATAAAAATAATTACACTAGCAAACATGAAACTTTTACAAGAAAATCTGAGTCTCATAGCTCACCATGGTTAAATTTATGACTTTCACCTTTTTTGTTGTTTTGTTTTTAACATGTAAGAAAGTAATTAAAGTCCTGTCTCAACAGCTAAGGAGACTAGCTAAGGATCTCATTCCAGAATCTTTTTTTCCTTGAATTTTTTTCCAATTATCTTTTAAAATTGCACTACACTTTTTTACACTTAAATTTGTCATTTACTTATTGTTATTAACAATATTTAGCAATCAAACAAATTGGACATGATAGAGAATAATTTCAAGTAATGTTTTTTTTAAATGGAAAGGGTATACCCACTGAAGTCCAGTAGCAGCAATACAACTTGTTTCACTGATGAAACACTGCAACACAATCAGAAATGTTGTGCTGTGTAGATGTATATGTGAATAACAAAAAAGAACATGAAGATTACATATTCTGTAAGAGAAAAGTATTTTCTAAAGCAATAACTGATTGTTATTCAGCAACATTTATCCTACAGGGCAGGAAATCTTTAAAAGAAATTCCATGTTACTTATTCATTAAGGAATTAGGTAAAAAGGTCCATTAGGGAAATTAAAATCATTCAGAGTATTCTAAATCAAGGGAATTAATTTGCTTTTAAAATGCTGCATTATAGTAATATTTGGGTTTATATTTGTTAACTGAAACACTTATGTTCAGCTTGCTATACACATTTCAATAACTGAAAGTTGTTCATAAAATTAATATAGAACCTTTAAGAAATTATCAGCATGCATTCAAGTATTATATTAATTCATTATTCTTGCTTCATATTGTACCACCTAACAAGGATGAATATCAGGACTCAACCTTAGGGAATCTAATTTGTAACATTATTGCTTATCTGATTTTTACTGTTCGACAATGTCTACAGTTTTCATGACTTACTACACTTACAAAAATTCCTGTACTCATATGGATATTTTTTTCATTCAAATTGAAAGAGAACCCTAAACCAGCTACCTTTTCCAGTTAATAATTATTAATTTAAAAATATTTATATGTTCTTGCTTAGAAAAATCTAGTCTTTCTGGTGTTATATGGCACCCATATATGCTTCTTTCTAGTCCACATAACAATGAGCTTTTGATATTTCACTCCCTGAATCTGGTATTTGAAGAGATTACTGTGCAAAATGGAAACATAAGGCCAGTGACTGGTCATAGCTAATTTCATAGCAAATGTGGAATTCTTCCTTTTAAAAGAAGATACCTTAAGTACTGAGGGAGTGTGTCTTGCTGATTTGTAAGAACCATACTTTTGAGTCAGTTCATTTTCAGAGCAGTGTGGTTTTTGGTTAACAGTTTTTTGGTTATTGCCTTCATACCTTGAGATGCTGGTCTATTTTAGACACTGAACTACTTAGACATGCCCCTAGATATCCCTGACTACATTAATCTCTTCATTTTTTTGAAAAAAATTGATAGGCCGTGTGGAGGTGGTTTGAGAATAATAATAATAATGAAGGTGTATTAAAGGCCATCAGTGATCAGCAAACAACACAGAAAGGAATTGAGAGGGGTTAATGAAAAAAAAAAAGCACTGTTACCTACAAAGGCCATATACAACTGTACAAATAGTAAGAGATTTGTTTCTGTTCAGTCAAAACCAAACATAAAGATGGCACTTGGCAAAACGATCCAATAATACTAAAAATGAAGTATAGCTTTGTTTTTGTAAGCTAAGAATTTGCTCAGTTAAATCCCTTTGCTTTTTATTTGATATTGAGTATAATGTTTACATAAAGGACAGAAACGTAGTTAAATAATCTATTTATGCCCAGATTTGATCTTTTCTTAGCCTTGGAGGAGACATACACAGGGTCAGCTCAGGGGAAGTGGTAAGCACTGTATGTATGTATGCCTCATCTGTAAGCAGCTGAGGGAAGAAAATGGATATTTGTGAAAGATACATGTGACTTCCTTTCAGTACTGCTATATATATTTGTTTGGATGTCCTTGAGAAGGAAACATTATAAAATATGACCGTTATTAAGGCTTATCTCTTCAGATCTCGGCAGACTCTATCATTCACGACATTCAATATGCCTGCAGAAACTTACTGCATGACTGTGATATGGCTAAGAAAAATGTGTCCATAAATGCATTACATTAGATTTCCTAATGTCTTTTCAAACCTACCTAAACAATGAAAAATCACATTTAAAGATCAAATCAACATTAGCTAGTCACAACATCTTCAGTGTTACCCATTTGTGACCTTTTGTGTTTAGACATTGGAGATTTCAAATTTAGCTATGCATTTGTATCATTCTGTGATCATTAACATTCATTAAACATTGCATTTGTTGGAACTTAAGGTAAGACTATACCATATTCTCATATAAACAGTGTGGGTTGCTTTTCAGAGCATTTTCCACTCTTCATTCATGGGAAGATGCTTGAGTTGGATAAAAATGTTGTGTCTAACTGTCTTATGGGCACAGGAGCTCTGTTCACATTGATTTCCTTTACTCTCCTGTCTTCTAGTTTGTAAGAAAGTTGCAATACATGTTTTTTGGAAGCCTTTTTTTCCCCTGTTACCACAGACCATTCCAAAAAGTCCTTTCTACTTTGGGGTTGCACTATTTACTGGTTTCTTATTCACCAGAACACATCTGATCGTTATAAGGACAGAAAATTAAAAGCTCTTTGTCTACTCCACTCTGGTTATATACTTACAAAAGTAATCAGCAATATTTTTATTAATCCATATTAACAACAGATTATTGGTCTTTTGATGATAAATCCCTTTATTACTTATCTTATTTTTTTGGCAGCCATTTGAGCATACATTTTCCTGCGGTGGTGGCCCAAATAAAAAAAAAAAGTGGGAGTATGTCTCCTTTGATGGAGTTGTCTTTAACATAAACTAGGAGAATTGCCTGAGGGTACATCAGGGGTCTTTGATGGAAGGACTTATAAGGACTATCCATCTGCTTCCTGACAAGTAGTGTGAGCATGGGATAGGAAAGAGCTGTGAAGGTGGCAGAATCTGTTCTCACATGGTGTGATCTTCATGAATATTTTCAAAATGGTCGTGAAAACAAAAAAAATTCAAGAAAGAAGCTATGAAATTCAGCAAAAAACTACACAAAGTCAAGCATATTTGTGAAGGAAAAAAAAAAGATAATTGCTCTCCTAAGAAAGAAAAACTAAATTCTGTGAATGAAGCTATGGATATATAAGTGTTCTTATGCATTCAACACCCGCCCCCCCCCCCCCCCCTCCCCTAACTGCTAAGAATGTGGAAATGGTACTTGTTAACACATCAACTCAGTTTGCCATGGAGCAATATTCTTAGTGTAAGGGAAATCTTCATTTAGAGAGTGGATCTGCCTCTGTGTGAGACACATAGCAACTTACTTTTGCTACTGTTTCAAGACGAGGTAATTATGCCAATATTATGGGGTGCCACTAGCAGTACAGTAAATCAGTAGATCATATTAAAGTTCATATTAAAGTTGATTTCTGCTACAGTTTAATTTCTTCTTGGCTGGGTAGCCTAAAACTACAGCACTGCAACAAACTTTTAGGGAGATTTTCTGGGCCTCCATTGTAAGGAACCATGGTATGCTGACGATGAGGGTACAGGTCTTTGCTGAGCAATTAGGGGAGCTCCTGAGGAGACAGAAGAATCTTCGTTACTTCCATATCTGATTAGGCACAATTTCCACAAAAGTTAACCCACATGGATAACTTCACAAATATGGTTAACAGGTGGAAAACCAGAAGGGATTTTACTTCCATGAATTGTCCTGTTGAACCACAATTTTTAAAAACAAGAAGCTGGAGGAAGTGACTAAATATTAGTTTATGTTTTAGAGTTCATTTAGCTCTGAAGCTGAAGTAATCCATGGAAACTCATTTTGTCTACTTTGATAGAAAATAAAACCACTGAAAACCAGAAAATATTGGCTTTGGCATCATCCTAAAGATAGTTGAGCTGTTATTGCTAAGCAAATTGAGAGGAAAAATGGAAGGGGCTAGCCTAGGTGTTAATGAAATATTTTGCAGTTGGTGAAGATTATTGTGCTGTTATACAAAATTATTTTCTACCAGAGCTGGCAAGGGACATAAGTATACTGAGATTTTCAGATGCCTTATGAGTTCTGAAATGCCCTTTCCTAAGTACAATATTTTATATTTGCAGTGATAGTGAGCTGGAAGTGCGGAGGATTACAGTGCTTTTTTGCTTTTAAAAATGTCTTTAGCTCATGTTTTATAAAGACTTCTTTTAATTAAATTTTTTGTATTCTTTGGAAATTAGTTGCCTTTCAACAACCAGATTTTTAAGAAACTCATTTAGGTTGATTTACATCACAGGCAAGAGTTTTTGAACACAAAGGTTAGTTCACAACTAGGACTAATATTTAAACTACTTCTATAAAAAGTGCTAGCCTTTGTTTTTAATAGCATTATCTTGCTTGCAGTATATATATATATTTAAAATAATATTTCTTTTAGTAGCAATATTTTACATTTTTTTTTGTCTTATGCAAACATTGTTGTCAGTCATACAACCAGTAAGCAAGTAAGACAAAACTTTTCAAATGGGCCTAAGTTCCATTTTAAAAAATGTCTTAATGTGCCACAAATATCTGAAGTAATGGGCTTCAGGCATAACTATAACTTTTTCCTTGAACTGGGCTTAGATGACTCAAGACAGGTATTTTACCTTTTTCTTTATCAGAATTAGTGTAGGTGTAATCCCATCTTTCATAACAAGAAATTTTATTAAGAATTTCAAAATGCAAATGACAGTTGGTAGAACTCTTTTAGAGGTCATTTAAACATCACTTTCTTTTACTACAACACCTTGTTAGTAAAAGAACTGATAAAACTATAACTATGTTCTTATTTGAAGATACTCTATCTACAAAACTAGAAAATAATGAAAAACAGAAAGACTAATGAATGGTTATTCACTTTTTTTTATAAAAGAATATTGGAACTGGCATGTTTTCAGGTAGGTTGTTTAAAACAAATGAAAAGAAGTATGAACACTAAAGAAGAAAATTATGTAATTCATTGCCAGGGAATGTTCTGGTTCCCACTCCCTCAGTAATTACATACATTTAAGGAAGAAAGGTCTCCACTGGACACTGTTGCTACTTCTGGCTCTGTGAGTCCCTAAATAAGTAAATGTGGAAAGCAGGAGAAATCAGAGTAAGAATTATTCTGTTTCCATGTTTTCTTTTCCTTTCCCTTAAATTTTGACTATTGGACTGTGTTGGATACAGGGTTGGAAAAATGGTTCTTTTCCATGCTACTTTATGGCCATTCTTATGTTCTCTATAACGTGTGTAGTCAGAGAATATAGAAAGTGATGTCAGCAAGCTACTATGCTGTTAGTGGAGTTTAAGCTAATGAAGGTTAAGAAACAAATAATACAGTCTTCATATGTGGATGAAATAATGGGAAACCTTTAGATACTGTAGAGGAAAAGGCAATTTAAAAATAAAAGTTAAATATGATGTAAATAACAAATGGTATATGGCAAGGAAGAATATAGAATAGAAATGGAACAAGGAAAAAATAAACACTCAATAAAGCAATACTCAGCCAAAGATGGGCACTCAGCCCTGCAGCAGAAAATGTTGTTGAAATGTAGTTTTGGAGTAGGGTCATGGAAACATAGCTCATTTGTCTTTTTGCAGAAATATGTCAAGGAGAATATTGGTGAGTGTAGTGGCCAGTATATCTTCTTTTTTGAAATACATCTCTAGGAAAACATCACAATCTTTATAGAATGTTATTTCAGCATTTATGTAGAATAAAGAGTTGCTTTAAAAACTTGAAGTTATCATTGGAGATCTCCAGGTAAAACGCTAAACAGAGTCTGGACAATTTCGCCTGTCTGAGGTTTGTGCCAGCAGTGGAGCTTATGGCCTATTGAAATGAAGAGATGTGGATGATAGTATTTCTAATTACACAAGTTTGTATACAAGTTGTCTGTTTCTTGTATTACTTCTCTCAAAAGAAGAATGTGTTCAACCAGGGTAAAAATGTGAAAAAGTTTCTAGGAAACTTGGAAGTAAGAGTAATTTTATCTTTTTTATATAAAAAAAAAGGAAGAAAAAAAATTTCTTTCATTCTGGACACTGATACTAGTGATTTAGAGACTGGAAAAGTACTATTTTAAGAGCACAGAAACTAGAGCGCTTAGTTTCATGCTATAATCAAACTCTGCTGCTGAGAAACATTACTGTGCCACAAGAAAAGAACTATTGGCCATTGTTAGATCAATAGCTCACTTTCATCTTTACCACTATAGGAGAAAGTTTATTATTCAAAATGATCCTACAGCTGCCCAGTGGCTGTTGAGAGTCCAAAGCCCAGAAGGACAATTGGCTCACTGGTTCCACAAAATAAAGCAGTATGATTTCATCTTTCAGTATCTTCATGGGAAAAGTAATGAAGATGTTGATGCCTTATTAAGGACACTGTGTTTGTGTACTTTAAGCATTACATGTGCAAAGAAGTTAAAGAGTTTTCATCCATATGCCAAGATTCTTCATGTGCCAGTTTTCTAGAAATATTTCCTTTAAAGAAAATAAAAAGAACTACAAGTACAGCCGTATATGAAGCTAATGACACAATTATGAAATGACTCATTACAAATATATCTCAAGAAGCCCTCCCAAAGAATCTTGTGTTATCTGTCTGATTTAGCTGTTCTTGAAATGGCTCTCCCACGAGCTTGTTTGTTTGACTGGGTGCTACTCCAAAAACCAGATAAATGTTGGCAATGACCAGACAATACATAAGAGAGAAATTGCAGTAATGTTAAAACAAGACATTAATTTAAAAAGACCACAGATTTAAGTGAGTACCATACCTGAATGACAGCCAGTGGCTCTCAGGAATCCACAAATGGTTATTTTTTTAGGATGCTGGTAACTGCTGAAAAATGATATTTTTTAAAAATTTTTAAAAATAATGCTGGTAAATCATGTGCTACAATTGGATTTTATGTTACTTCTTGTAGATGTATCTTGTTGGATTACAACTGGAAGCATTATGTTTCAGAACTGGATGTCTCACTTTTGTGTTACTTTCCTAAACATTCTTAAATTCACCCTAATCCTGCTTAATAAAAAAAACAATGTTCAATTTCTAGCAGTACTGATATAAAATTCCTGCATGTATTTTGCAAAACATTATAATTGCATTTTAACAGCAGTCATGATAAATCATAGGATTCCATATGAAATGATAGATAAGAAAAAAGAAAATTAAAAAAATTCCAAGTGCTGTTTTTACTTGTGGAAATAATAGATACATACTGTCCATTCACTGCTTCTCCCCCTGCCCCCTGAATTAGTGTGCACATTTTACTGTTCACAATACATCCTTTTAGATCTGGTCAAAAAGACAAACAAACAAATTTTTTTTGCCTGTGTATAAACCCAATTTTTATAAAATAAGGTCTGTGCAATAACTGTAGTTTTTGTGTAGTGACCTTACATTTGGATTTTGAAATTCTGAAACTTTTGGCTTTCAAATTTGGGTAAGTCTGGAATCTCTGTTGTTTTTTTCTGTGTTTTTTTGTTTGTTTGTTTGTTTTTTCCTGATCCATAGTAAAGTAATAATATTTCCTTTATTCAGTGAAATTCTGTGAGCTTGGTTTGGAGCCAGTATTCTGAAGGATCTGTCAATATGACTGAAGTGTCTGTTTTCTAATAAAACAAAATATTGCTGCTTTCTTTTTGCAATCTGGTTACAATAACTTTTCTTCAGTGTCTGCACAAATATTCTTTAATTCTTAAACTTCTAGAACAGGAATGGTAATTTGTCATTACCAGGAAACCATAAATTACACTGTCTCTGAATATGATAGAAATCTAAACTGTATTCCTATAATTCTAGGTGTTCAGAAATGTCTTTGCAGAGTTTTCTTAGTCTCTAAGGGAATATTTGAAAGGTACTTCAGGTCAAGTAGAATGGTAAATTATTAACATATTAACTGTTGCTAAAGAACTCCTTGTGGGTATATTGCTGCTGTGGAAGAAGGATGCCCTAAAAGGGATAGTCAGGTAGAATTAGGCATTCTTTTGTGCATATACGAAGCTATTCAAGAATAGTTGTTCCAGAGTTGTGTAAGAACACTACATGTGAGGGCCAAAGGTCTTTAGGACTGGTTTCAGTAAATCCTACAGACTATTTTGTATACCTAATCTGTATTAATAGTGTTTCAGCAAATTTAAAATGACAAGACAAATTTCCAGACCTAGGTTACAAAATTCTAGCAAAACCAAAAATATGTAATTTGGGGATGAAATTGTGCATCATTTGGGATGTGACAGATGAGCTGCCTAAAATGCAGAAATCACTGGCTAAGGAATTGTCCATCAGTCCTTCAAATATGGTGAATATATAAAATCATTGATCCTGCCATGAAACAAATATGTAAAAGTAGTATCACATAATCTAATAATTTCTTATTAGCAGTTCCTTATTTTATTTTAAAATAATATAAATAGATAAAAATGATTTTGGTTCTTAGGGAAACTTCTATTTCAAATTGAATGATTTTAATAGGATTCTTAATACTTAATAGGAAGACGATTGGTAAGAAAAATGTAGCTACAGATAAACTGGAATGCTGCTTCTAGATTCAATTACTTTTTTTTTTTTTTTCTGAAGTGGTCATAAACTATCTTGGCTCTGTTCCCACCCACTTTTTTTTCCCCCCTTTGCTTCCTCTTTTCAACTAATGATTTATAACGCAATGAAAGGTTACACTTAGAATGTTTTGAAAAGTAACTCAATGCATTTATAAATATATTTCAGAGAAACGGGATAACATTGTGTATTTGTCACTGACATATTATATCTGTTACCTTATAACTTCATTAGGCTTTGTTCTTATAAAAACCTGTAGGACTGTTATTTAAATTTGTCATCCTAAAAGTCAAAATCCTCACAATGGAAATTTTAAGCAGTAATTTGCCATTTTAGAATGCATTTTAAGTATATTTTGTATTTAGACAAGGATTTTTTTCATATGGAATCATAATAGAAATGGATTTCCTGTAAATCAAGCCAATGTTTGTTGCACGAGCATTTTATGTATAAAACACTGCGACCTTGAATAAGTGAAAAAATGCATATTACAACCAGGTATCACCTCATTTTAGTAGAGCATTACCATGATTTGAGCTAGGTAACTTGCTAACTCGTGGCTCATGAATACTTCCTCCCTATTTGAATTCCACATAAGAGCATCTCACAGATGAAAACATTGGGAATTGAACTAACAGAGTATTTTATTTATGTTTGAAATAAGAGAAGGTAGTGTTTTTGTGTTTGTGGTATTTTAGTGAATCTGAAGTGAAAGTAGTATTTTCCATCTTTGTGTAAAGGTGACAAGAATGGAACCACATTCTGAGTTCACACAGGGATCTGGTACAAGGACCACTCCACTCAACTGAGAGCACTAATTTTGTTGGTTTTTTTCTTTTAATTGTTGTTTTGTTTTGGTTTTGTATTTACTTTTTTTAAAAATTGGTTTAGGCAGAGATAACGTTACCTCATTGTAACTGAGGCCATTATCCTAAGGTATTTTAACATGACAGATCCTGATGGAGTAATCCAGGAACAATGAATGCATTTTCCACACCTGTTTGTGCTTGAGCATGGACTTGGTGGTGTAGCCATACTGAGGACCATAGACCATCTTACTGTTATTCTGAGAGGACAGAACACATAGAAGTTAACATTTAACATTCATCCTTCCTTATTTTATCAATGATGTGGTATTTGGATGAGGAAAACTGTACATATGACAGTAGCTGATTTTACTGCTGCTTTATTATTAAAGCTTTTCTTCTCTCAGACTTGGCATGTTGAATCTCTGACTGCTAGGAGATCAGTTTTCCCTCACATTTTTGCATGTTCTGTTGCTGAAATAACCTCAAAGGCAGGCAGTCATCTCACAGGGGACTTTATAACTGGATAAAGAGCAGTAAACAGAAAAGTTTACATCCGTTAAGGAATATAAGTGTTGAAGGATTAATTGCTCACCTTGTATTAGAGAGTCAGGAAATGTTAATGCAAGTTAGAATATGGATTTGCAGGGTAATCTGAAGTCTCAGTATCTATTCCTGTTTATGCTTTTCTATTTCTGCAGTAATTTAGGGTATTTAAATTTTTAAAGGAAAAATAAGCAGCCAGTATCTTGTATCTCAGATTATTTTGTAACTAATCAAACCACGAGTGTATTAAGTATCTGCGTATATATTGCACATTTGTATATATATTTTACATAAAGTTTAAAACACATTTAGAGATCAAAACTCATGGGCTAAAGTGCCAACATTTATATCTAGTGTATACTTGGGCAATCATCTTGATCCAGAATTTGGCCCAGAACATTTCAGTTATTTTATAAAGTTTGAGTTACACTCCTCTCATACAGTATAATTCTCTCCTGGAATTCCAAATTTGGACTAGATTTTCCCTACTTAAATCAAGGCTCACTAAACACCATAGGTCAGTTAATCTTTTGTTCCAGGAATGCCACTAAGAGTGTTTTGAGTCTGATCAAGCAGCAGGAAAGATTGCATAATGTGACTTGATTTTTAAGGGGGTTGAGGTATTGTTATTCCTATTCATGGGAAGTGGCAACACTTTGCAGTGACTCTTAAATAGGTGTATGGGACTTTGCAACAGAAAAGTTAAAGATTTTACATTTCTTAAATATGATGTAATTCATATTTCTGCTGGATGCTAAAGTGACCAGATCTGTTTGCTTACAAGCTTCTCTGGTCTCAGTAATGGTTGGGTAATTTCACAGGGTTTTGAAAACTGCCTTTGCTGTTAAATCTCTTTCACAGGTGGTCTACCCTATGGAAAAAAAATAGCATATCTATTCAAAATTGTTTATCCAGTTTATTAGGGCAAAGGTGTTTGGGATGGTAATTTTGAAGTATCTATTCCTTGTTCTGAACCTTTAATACAAATGGCTGTTGGTATGTTTCCATAATTTAGTCCTGCAGTCATTTTTATATATAAACGTTCCCTGGAAGTGTATGTACAGAAGAGAAACGCACTATTCCTAAAACAATTATGGCTTTATACCACAATGATATAATGCTTCTTAAGGGAAATAGAATCTGAAAAACATATACTTGATTTTTACCCAAGTTCAAGGCTGTTGTGATTCTAGGATGTTCCTACATGTTTACAGGCTTGTCTTAGAAAAGTGTACCCTGCAGGGCTAGATGAATTGTGAAGCAAATCAAAGTCAAATATTCACAGCAATATTATTAAAAATTTTGGTTTACATCTTAACTTTACAATTATTGATTAGAAGCTTAATGCAATTTCTAATTTCAGAAAAGATTCTGCAATTTCCATGCCAAATTTATGAGAGTATATTCAACTAATAAAACAGGTTCAAAAAAACTCTGTGTTGTTTAAAGCAAGTATTGTGGGCTCTATTTCACTTAGTGTATCTGTTTCATAAGATAAATGTTATTTTGAAGCATATATATTAAATCAAAGCAGATGGATCTAGAAACAAAGCATATGGGTACACATATGCTAAAATGTTCTTTAGAATGAACCTCTTATGAACCCTGATACATAATTGTTGGGAAATACAACATGCTCTGCTGGTAGAGTTCTTTTGTTGACTTTTTAGATATGAATGGAAATATAATGGATATTTAAAAACAAATTTTACTTTTAAAACATAAGATCAGTGAGTGCTGGGAACTTACTAGCAAATTTTTCAACAGTACTTTTTAAGGAATTTTTCCAGTGTATGTGTAGAGAGCATTACATGAAAATAACTTTTTTTATGCTCTTAAGGTGGCTGAAATGTAGTCAGCAAAATATGAAATATGCTCAGGCAGTAACTACATAATATAAGTATTTGTTTTCATTTGCAAAATATGCTACTCTTCTGTGACTATTTTTGGTGGTTTAACTCTTATCTTGATCTTGGAACACCTAAGTGCCAACATCTCAATCAATATGCACAGAAAGCAGCCTGCATAACTCATTTAACAATGAATTGAATTAGTCTTTATGTATGAGGGAAATCTCAGGAACAGATAATTTGGCAGGGTTTTTACAATAACCACATTATTTTCCATAAATAGATATATATTTTCCATTATTTATTTTTCAGAGGAAGTAAATGCTTTCAAATTAGCATATTGCTTCTCTTATAACATGCTGGTGAATGTCTACGAGATTCCAATGATGGAGTTTCCCTTCTGCACTGTGGCTACTTTAAATAAATGGATATTTCTATACAACTGCAACCACTTATTAAGAGTTGAGTAATGAATAATAGCTCCTGGACTTCTCTGTTCCCTTTTTTGTTTTATATTCCGTTTCCGTTAATTTCTTTCTTCATTAATCCCCCAACTTTATCCATCCTTTGCGATTTCAAGCTAGAGAAAACAAATTAAGAAAAAAAAAAAGTTAATTGACTTTATTTGCTTTAATGCTGCTAGTCCATATTATCTGCTCTCTTAAATTGAGTTTGGGATTGCCAGCTTTAAGGGTATTACACTGCATTTTGGGATGCTGCCAGCATATCCTGAGCAAATATATTTAAATCAAAGCTAAGCTGCTTAAAATATTCATGTTATGCTCTTAGTATGGTTTAGAGAAATGTGAAACCATTTAAGACTTGCAAACCTGTTTTATGGCCAAAAATGTATTTGAACTGTCAGGCATATAGTCTAAATTGATAGTCACTGTTAACTTTGTTTAATAGGGAATGGTTTCATTGTTTTATTAGGAATGATACATTCAGGGGCTAATTCATTTGAAATTTGTGGCATAATGCAACTATATTATTTATGGAGGTAAAGAAAAACATTTTAAACTGAAAACAGTTTTGGGAAAAGGAGTATTCTGAAGAGAGAAAATCATGCATGCGCGTGTGTTTTGAACAGTTAAACATGTTTGTTTTATGCATTGCACTTTCATGCATTACAGGGAACTTTGAATATCAAATTCAGTAATACACTAATTCAAAAGTCAATGTATTTTTAAATAGTAAAACAAAAGAGAAATATCTTTGAATATATATTATGTTCTAGGGAGAAATACATCCTGCAAGAGAAGCAAAACCAGGAATTTGAAAAGGTTTTGATGAAAAAGCTTTGAAATAACACGTTTAAGCCACGTACTAATTTGTCTTTGTGCATTTTTTTCTTTTTTTTTTTTTTTTCAGTAAAATAATGTGTCTGCTCACAAACTGGCTTATGATAATCTTGCAGGAATCTAGTTTTCCTTCAGTTCTGTCCTACAGTGACATGAATAACAGTTGCTGTTAAGGTCAGTTGAATTTGGTGGAAGATTAGCAATGAATATTCAACTATCTAGCTAAGGCAGAATTTAACTAAAAGCTAGATGTTGAATAAAGAGTGCTATTTTTTTTTTTATGTGGATATTCACTTTAGAGCAACAAGTTGTAAAATGATGTGGTGTTGTCTCAAAAATTTAAATACAATGCAAGCTATCAGTGTTTGATCTACTACTAACTAATCAATAAAACAAAACTATTGGTTAAAACCTACAGGGCCTATCCATCCAAAGATGAATAATATATTTTTATATAATCATATCAGGTTACTTAAAACTGACAATCTGGATTCATACTTTTTTTCATCCTAAATCCTTTATAATCTAAACCGGATCCCAAATATTTCTGTAGTTTGAGTACTGTCTAACTAAATTTTTTTACTGCAGACTATTAATTCTTAAATTTTGCCTTAATTTTCTTATGATGAGCCTAAATGTGAGTAACTGACTAGGTGGAAGACTCATTCTAGGAACAGTGTTAGTCAGGGACTGTTGGATTGTTGGACTGTGAAATTACGAGACAAAATGTTTTTTGTCTTCCAACCACTCATCAAAAGCAATTACAGGCCATATTTTCTTACTAAGGCAGTATATTGCTACAGAATCCAACAAAAAACAGATTTGTTTTCAGAGTTACAAAACTCCAGATTTATTCTACAGTGTGCCTATGTGGATGTCTGTCCATCTTATGAAGAAAAAGATAGTTGAAAAGCTAAAACAAATAATAGGGGATAGGGGTGTGTGTGTGGGAGAGGGCTTAATTCCAAGCCCTGTCCAGTTCCAGCATTACCCTGTGGATGTATCTTTTAAGTGACAAGCACCTCAGGGTAGGTTGTCCAATCTGGGGAAGGGAGAAGGTGTGACATAAATATCTCGAGCCTACAGCTGAAGTGTGTGCATTTGCAAACAGAAATGTGTGCACGTATAGGCATAACACTTTATTTTTATTTCTCCAGCATCTTGGTGTTCTCTTATTTTAGATTTTGATGAAATTTTGATTCTGTACTTTCAGCTCTGTCTGTGTATAGATGTGCACAGACATACGTGCATATCTATTACATATACATAAAAACCTCAGTTTCTAATCAGTGCCTCATGCTATCTTCTACCACCCAGCTCTGGAGCATTTTGATTTCACTCTCTCCTGCCCTTCATTTTCAGCAAAATTCCTTTATTGCTGTCCTTTGAGACTTCCTTAAAACTCTCCTGTGACACGACTCTTTCCAGTGGTTAGTTTCCCATGTTCAGAAGTCACTATCTATGATTTAACTCATGTTCCCTTTTTTTTTTTTAATTCATCATCTGTCCATACCCATATACTGGCTTTCACTTGTACTAGATTCTAAATGCTTTTGTTCTGCTTGTACAGCATTTAAGTACTGCATTGCATTATTACTGGTCCCTATATTAGCCTGATGGTTATATGCTCCCAAGGCAGCTAGAAGGTGAAGCTTTGAACTCAGTTACTATAAGGAAGGTATTGAACCCGCATGTCTGCCTCCCCGGATGAATTATGTCTCTGCAAGATTACTGTATAAAAGATAGCCATGATCACGAGGGAAAAATATGCAAATAAATCCAGGACATGGATCAGGCTTATGGATTCCATTTTCTCCTAGTTTTGTAACTGAGGGCTGAAGGAAAGTGTCTGTGCTTCAGGAAGGGGCAGAATTTCACATATATCCCGATCTATTACGTATCTTTGATATGGCCTTCCTCATCCTGTGTCATCCAATCAACTACATGTTAGGAATCATTAGGTTGCTAATACTGATCACCTAGGGGGCTCCTTAAATTACTCGGGGATTTTAGGCTGGACTTTACCCTGAGGCTAGGCTCTGAAATCCCTGTGTGGATCTAAGCCTTACTTTTATTTTACTTCCAAAATGAATGTACTGTTTCACTCGGTCATATTTCTCTCCTCATTATACCAGTTTAATGTCATTGCAGGCATGACAGCAGCACTGCTGTAAATCAGAGTAAAACTTGCCCAGCATCTTTAATGGATGTTTCATTTCATTCACATTATGTTCATCTTTTAAACTACTTTTCAGATATAATCTTTAATTTCCTCTCTGGCTAACTGCATAGAAATTCTAAACAGTGTGTAAGGCTGGAGTAGCACATGTGGCTGGCACCTAAAAACTAGATAAGTAATTACTTCTAATGGATGATGTGTGTGTATATAAGTGTATATATGTATTTAAGGCACAATCCTAGCCTTTCGCTCTTGTTCAGCTAATTTTTAGTAAACACCATATCACTGATAGTGTGAAAAGGATCCGCTTGTTCACTCCAGCTTTCTGGAACAGATACACTGTGCAGACATGCACAGCCACTACTTTTATTTGTGAAGAAGAAGCATTCTCAGATGATAAAATACATACTACTTGTGTAAGTCCTTTTGCTGCCATTGTGCTGTCAATACTCTTCTTCCTGGATAGGTGTTCAGAGCATCATCCTCAAAAATAAACCAATGGAACACAGGGAGCCAGAAAGTCCTCCTGGTGAATATTTTTGCATTCTGTTTCCTCCTCTTGGAATAAAACCCTGTCATTTCCACATTCCTCTGTAGTTCTTATTTTTCTGCCAGGAAAAGGAAGAATTCTTCCAAAGAGAAAGAGTTTTGCAGCAAACATCAGATAATGAGAGGAAGTTAATCTTATAAAATTTCTGCTGAATGTAATGGATTTGAAATAAGACATAGCAAAAACCACCTGATGGTTCTCACTAATTCTGCTTTCACATAAGGAAGTAGGATTTCTGCTGACTTCAGTGAAAGTTCAGAGGCTGAAAGACTGCTTGCACAACGCTGAGTGGTCACTGCATCCTGAACAAATGCAAAACTGAGATGTGACCTTCCTGAATCTGATAGGTATGACAAAGAAGCGTGTGAAAATCTTTTAGCCCAATTTGATTCATAGTTTTATCCCCATATACTTACAAAGTGTGAATGAAAATATTTCATATGTGTCTGTATTGGTAGTTCATTTTTATTCTCCTCTCCCAATAGCATGCACAGATTTAATATGTAATTTCAGTCACATCTTTGCACACAGGTCTGGGCCTCTTAAGTTTCGATAATCAGTTTGAGCAGTCAGATAAACATATGATATTTCCAGAAGCAAATAAAAATTCATATGGTTGTAAGATGCCTGCTGAGGCAATTGGCAGGATTTCTAATATCGATTCTCGGAACCAACCTGCCTGGAGATGTTTTGAAACACAAACCTACTAGAAAGACAATGGTACATTTCATTTAAATACCTGCCATGAGCTCTGTTTTTATTTGAATGGCCCTGTGAAGATTTCTAACAGCATTTAAAAGGTGAGCTTCTTATTTCCTTATAATTTCCTTCCATTATTTTATGTAAGTTTATATATTGAGCTATGTAATTTTCTTCCAGAATAAGTGATGGCAAGAAATTGAGTCATATTCTGTGTTGGGAGAATTAGCTGTCATTTAACAACTTAAGCACTGCAGCAAAGGGGTTTTTTTTTGACCAACGTCATAGATGTGAGATGCAAACTAAACTGGTAAATATTGTCAATGAAACAGAAAATATAAGGTCCCGAATATACATGCAGGAAATTCAAACAGCATCAAAATATTTTTATTTCAAACATTTATGAGATAAAAGGGAAATACTGACCAATTCTTTCCATCATGGTTGGATTTTGTGACAGGTTATCCTAATCAGAGTCATGTTAATATTTGACTGTTTATTCCAATACCTAAATTTGAGGAACTGCATCCTGATAGGAGGGCCCACAGCCTATGTTGGGTACTCAGGATCTGTACTGGGTACATGAGGAGCAAGAGGAAGTCACAAAAACCAGCATAGGGTACAGTGAGCTGTCAAAAATAAGCAAAAAAGTGGGGAATAGTTCATGTCCTGGGATTAGACGCTGTTCATAGCTATAAGGAAGTGGCTTCATGTCTCAAGAAATTTTTTTACAGTAGTCTACCAAACTTTCTTTAAAAAGAAAAAAAAACCCAAAACATTTTAATCATATTTTATTTGAAAGACTAGATGTCCAGTTTTTATATAATTATTTAGTAGTTATGCACTCAAACAGGGTACTGTAGTTCTGAGGTCAATTTTCGCTTATGTATGAGGGGGATTTAAACCCACACCTGCTGCAAACCTACTGCTGATGCTGTCTTAGCTCTACTTAATGATTTATTGAGGCAGAGACTGTAAGAGGGAAAATGACTTTCTAGCTTAGCAGTTAACAGACTTGCTTGGAAGAGTCCTGGACATAAAATAACTTTTTTATTCCTTGATTGTTAAAGGGATAATAATCCTTGAGGCAAAAGACTGAGCCCCATGACTTCTAATCTGTTGAGTTTTATACTGCTCTTTCTTCTTCTGCTGGTCTTTTCAATCTTAAACACTCTTGTGTAAACAGAAATGCTTCAACAAAAGGGATTAAAGACATTCCCCAATTCTATTATCTTTGAATTTTCAATAATTTGATGATTAAGACAATCAGCTTCAAGTTTAAAACATAGATTTAAATTCTTGTAAGGTTGAGGTAGGTGACCGTATTAAGCACTGGAAAAAGTTCCTCCTCTTCTGGCTGCTGTGGTATTCTGTGTGAAGCCAAATCCAATAGGCATACCACCTATCAGATTAAGCACTGCAGGCAAAGCAGACGAAGGAATTGCTCATTTATTTATGCACCCCAGTAGGTCTAAGCCTGACTTGAGTACTGAGCTCTCTTACTGCTGTTGAGCCTGAAGTGCTTCCAGGCATGCACAAAAGCAGAATCTTTGGCAGGTTGGAAAGGTTAAAATAAGAAACAGACATTACTGGCTTTAGGTGTTAATGAATTAGATGATAGAATTAGATGGCAACTGAGTGGGGTGAAGACTAGAGTTTAGGCATTTGGACTGGGGGTATGGTAATTACTAGATCTGTCTA
Organism: Nipponia nippon; assembly: GCF_047370975.1. NCBI lineage: Eukaryota > Metazoa > Chordata > Aves > Pelecaniformes > Threskiornithidae > Nipponia > Nipponia nippon. The sequence continues at coordinate 80,104,494 of NW_028262358.1, read as the reverse complement.
TTAGAAGGAAAAATAAAAGTGAGGGTGTTGTTTTTACTCAACTAAAGAAAGCAACATAAAAGTCATGTTAACTTAATTTCAGGTGCTTTTACATTAAGATACGTTATAATTTCTTTGTTTTAATAGCAAGGGTTTGGCAGTTTTTTCAAGCTACTTCATGAAACTGATATATGCATTGATGCTGCTGTAATCAGCAGAGTCAATGAGAACCACAAAGCCTTACATATGCAATGTTCCCACAAGGTGTTCAATATGTTAACATTAACAGCAACTATACTCACCGATATATATTGAAATACATGGAAATATTGTCTACCAAACCAATGTGGCTGATGTATATGTAATATACTGCCTAAAAAGACCTTGACAAATCCCAATATGTTGTTTTGTTGTCACTGTCATTCTTACCTACTTTGTTGTCAGTCTTAAGCCTCTTAATTTTGTGGAAATACCTAGAGATGCAATTACAATAGGAGGACAAGGTGCATATGTGTGCAGACAAGGTAAAGGTAATTCTTGCCAAAATTGGTCAGAAGCAGTGGAGGCTGCACACTCTTCCCATACTAGAATAGCTAACTGTACACTGTCTCTTCTGTTGCAGGTTTATCAATAGCAAAGCATGAGTGAAAGGCACTTACAAAAGGAAGACCGGTTGTAAGAAGCATATAAGTCATTTGCAACTAGATGGGAAAAATGTTATAGATACAGAACTTACACATATATGTCAAAATCATATTGTGTAAATGAAAATTGTTCTTGATCAATAAATTTACCACTCTAGAACAGACTGATAATATGAGAGTGTATGTGGGGTAGTCTTTAGGCAGTTTCAGAATATCAAACAGCTTTTGACATCTAAATCAAAGACAAACTCTGAGATTATTGGCTATTTTGGAATTGATACAGTTCTTTTTTTCATGGAAAACACTGAAAAGACTTCTTTTTATTGTATTTGCCATATTTCTTTCATTCTCATTCTCTCTCAAAACCCCATGGCTTTCAGTCAATGTCTTTGACTATTCTTTTGAGTGACTGGGAGTTCTGGTTACTTGCTAGCAGGTTTTCAGCTGCTGGGATGAACCTGATTTGCAAAGAAGGATTATAGAAATAAACCACATAAGAATTAGTTACTAAAAAATCAGAAGGGAAAAAGCCCCTAAACCAAAATTAAAGGTGACAAGTATAATTACCTTTGATAAGGAAATCACTCATAAAAGCATAAAGCAATCAAGGCATAATTATTTTTTTTTTTATGTTAAGGTCTAAAAAAAACTTCTGTGTAACATAAAAGATCCTATATTATTATTTAAGGGATTTGTTGCACTGCAGATTGTCAAAATAATAGATCAGTTTCACACAGCCTGAAGGGATGTTTGAATCGAGATTATAGGTATGAGTACAATACATGACAGCTTCTCTGAAATTCTATATCGTATGTCTAGACAGAACCCAAGTTATCATATTGCCTATGTATTTGATATTCTGAAGATTGTTTTGGGAAAGCGTGCATTTCATTCCAGGTATGTCGTAAAATATGAATACAAAATAATACTGACAGTAAGTTAAAAAACTCCTTTCTCTGGAAAAATAAACAAACAAAACCCCAGGGTTATCTCTTCTGGGAAAGGATCTTAGAACTGGTTAAATAATAGATGTATGTGAGACTGAGTGATTTCATTGAGGTGACTAGCACAATAACAGCAAAAGTAGTTTATAGCATGCTGTATCTATACAACACTCAACAAATAACAGAATATGAATTTCTTTACTTACATTCATAAGTCAGGAATAAATCTGCTGTCAGCCAAATTAACTTCCTGTGTGAGGCAAATCAACCTTCTGTTGAGACTTTGCCTTAAAAATCATACATATAACAACAAAATGGCATTTGATGTTTATGAAGGACATAGAAATGGTGTGTACTTTTACAGAATATAAACTGTTACAATGAAAAGATTTAAGCATAAACTTTGCTCTACTGAGAAGGCATACTCTAATGATTAGGACTTTTTTTGTTGCTGGCTTGTTATGATGTTTTCTTACACGGAGATGAAATACAGGTAATTTTTAAAAAAAATAATTGCACATTCTTAGATTATGAGAAAAATTTGATGCTGAAATATTTCGTGCATTATAAGGCAGTTGTTGCTAAAACAAACAAGCGTCATTGAACATGAATATTAACTTTGAGAGACGTAGGTGCAGAAAGGGGATAGTGCTGCAAACTTTTGCTTGGTTTTGAGTAACAAATCCCCTGGCATTGCCAAATTGTCAAAAATATTTTATAGCCCCTTTAAAAATGTTAATTCCACTTGGACTGTACATCAAACAAGAACTCAAATTATTTTCACTGGAATAGCAACTCTTGTAGCTTGCTATCACTATATTATTTTACTAACGCTCATTTTCATGTATCTGTGTTTTGGTCTGACTACCATAAGAGAGAACCAGAGTTACACTCCTCTGTTTTGTAGAACATAAGCTTATGAGAAATGCTGCTGAGTACATATGTTGCCAAACCTAACAGGCCTTCGTAAATATTGCAGATTCATCGTTCATTTCAATTGACTTATCTTTGTTGGTCAGGCTAGATTGAAAACATCTAGTCTGGAACATCTAGTCTCTTGGGCCTGGATAGTGTGTGTACCTGCTAAGGATATGGTCTGAGTGCCAGAGATACCACAGAAACTGAATGACCAGAAAGGCTCTGTTGAGGTCCAGTACTATTACCAAATTGACACCTAGGGATTTAAAATTTTCAATGCAAATAAAAATGCAGTTAATTATAAACAAATTAAAATCCTGTTTCTAGCATTTGATTTGTGAAAAAAAAATAGATTTATATTCTCAGGTTTAAAGAAAATGGGAGTAGCTTGTTTCAGATGTTACTATTTTCATTTGGCTTTTCTGAAGGGTTTTTCCTTTGTTTCATTAGGGTATTGCATGTCAGAATAAGGATGCATTTGTATATGTTTGCTTATACATATGTCCACTCTATATTTGGAGAGGTGATGTGATTATAAGTGTCAAACCATAAAGAAATCTACGTACAAGAAAAGGATGAGGTATTGAACTTTGTAAGCTCCTTCACATTATTGCATATTTGAATCTAAAAATGGAAGCACCACAATGATATCACTGGCAAACTAGCATAACTTTTCTTTGACATAAATCTGTTACAGAGAGACAAAGAAGACTTATGTTTTCAGTCCCTGAAATAAATACTAGTTTTTCTTAATTTTCATACGGGGACTGCAAGAACAGACCTCACTTGTGTGAAAATAGATATATGGATGTCCTACTGTCTTAAACAGCAACATAATAGGTGCCTTTGACCTCCAATATTTTGCAAAAGTGTTAGAACAGTACGATATCCACCAAAGTGCAGCAGAGAAAGTTCTTTTATTAGCAGATGTTTCAAAGTCTGCTCTGCTTATTTTAGTTGAATTTTTACAATTATGAAACTCCCTCTAGGAGCTTGAACTTTGTGTAACTGAATGAGTTCTTTGCCTTCTCCCACATCTTTATTCCCATCCTAATTGTCAGAAGTTCCAATTAATTTTTATCTCATTCTTCCTTTCTTATTATAAAACCTGGCTGAAATAGAGATCACCAGTTGAAAATGTGTCATGATTTTGAGGAAAGCACTCTCTTCTCTATTGTAACGGTGCAGTTGAATAAAAGAAATACTGTAAAGTTCATTGTTTGAATTTCTCTTTGGTAAAAAGCCTGGGCAATATTGTGATATTTATATTAAATAATCTCAAAAGGATATGGAAAAATGAGGCAAGTTATTTAAAATTGTTTCAGTGGTTCCTTAAACAGAAGGTGTACAGTAGCAGATACATGTTTGAATGTACATTGATGTGGTAGAAATTGCATGTTTATTTCTACATACTTACACTTATCTTTGAAAAAGAAAACATTTATTTTCAAATGTAAGTAACTTATAAGATTTTATAAATATATTAATAATTGATTCCTTATTCGTGTTCCATAATACTCAGGACAAGCTGATGGGCAATTGCAGAGGTTAGAAAAAATATTAGGCTGTTCATGTAACATTAACATTAATTAACGTTCCCAGAATTAAAATGAGTTTCACCAAATTGTGGGGACACTTCAGCTGAATATTTTTTTTACTCTGAGTTCAGCTTACCTTGAATTATTGGATAGATTTGTGAAAAGTATCAGTCTTTTGCTTAATACCTCCTGAAGTAAATAATTTGCGCAAACTTTGACTAGATTAAAATGGGCATTCTGCTATGGATTAATAGGCACATTTATAGGGCATCAACATAGTTTAAAGCAACGGTCTTAATAAAAAGAAGAGCTCCTTCACTTTAGAAGCCTAACACCATATAATGTGCATGAATGACATCATTGGTTGAGGTATTTGGTTTGAAGATAGTTTGGAGGATAGATTATGCAGGGTATTGCAGTGGTATAATGATTTTGGTTGAGATTCTCCCTGTTACATATGGATGTGGTAAGAGATTTGTGTTACAAAACAGAGAAACAAATTGCCAGGAATTCTAATTATAAAAATTATTATTTTATCATAGAAAATAATTAGTAATAATTAGTAGAAATATATTACTGATATTGAAAAAAAACAGGGGCTGGCAGGTTTCTTTACCAGTCATTGAACCAGCAGGACAGGATTTTACTCTAAACTTTCTTTTGGAAGTGGCAGGAACTTCAGAGAGAGCTGACATTTAAGATGAAGATTAAACAAGAGAATTAATGTTCTCAATTTTAAAGGGCAACCTTTGGTAAAGTAAGAGAACTGGCTTGGGGTAGTCAGCTGGAATGAGAACTTTCCTGGAATGAGGAAGCATACAGATAAAATGAAAGTTGTCCAAAGTCAAGATGAATCAGTCAAGATTAATCAGAAAATTAATATGAAAAGTTTTCTTAGCTTTATAAATAAATAATAATAAAAATATATAAAGCTAAAAACACCCAACCAAACAAAAAAAGGTGATGTGAGGTCTGGTGAAGGTGAACTAAACAGTATATAATTTGAGATAACCTAAAACCTAAATGCTTTTTTCTGTGTTCAGTAAGGTTAATGATGATCATAGTACAGGGTAGAACATGAGACAAAAACAGAATAATAACTTGTATTGAAAGTTTGAAAATGAAGATTACCAGAAATTGAAAACAAAATTGAAACACTTGAATAATTTCATAGTAAGGATTTAGGTAATCTCTTTTCCTATGTACTGAAAAAAGGACAAAATTTTTATATATATGGATATTAGCAAATGATAGGTCATTACCAAATGTACAATCTCTGGTAGTCCATGCTAAACTGCTGACTAAGATTTTGACCATATTTTGAAGGAAATAAAAGCTCAAGAAATAGAGTTAAAAAGAAAACAGGAATTATTAAAAGATGTTTTATGAACTGTAGATTGTATTTGCTGAATCTATTTGAGAAATTATGTTTATTAGAGAAAGTAGGTAAAGTATATCTAATCTTTCTAAATTCCAGTAGGTTATTTGACAAGATGCCACATGGGAAATGTCATAGTTAGACTAGAAATGGTGACCATTATCATGGGATGATGTGAAGAAACTGATTGAAGAGGAGGTGACACGGACTATGCTGATGGGCAAGAGTAAAGTTAGAGGTGATGTTTCTCAAGTTACACTTTGACACTGACTTTTACACTTTCTAATTACTAATATAACCAAGAAAAAGATAACTGTGAGGGTGAAATCTGCAGACAGCAAGAAGGACTATCCTGACAACAGGACAGTAGAAATGGGATGAAATTTAAAAGGTGCAGTTTGTGCATACCTTAAGATGCACCAAGGCATGAATATATGTAAAAAAGAAATAACGAGATGTAGGAAGGGAATACCAGAGTATAAGGAATGTACTTGGAAAGAGATAGGCTGTTATGGTCATGCATATTCAATAAAGATGGACAGAAACTGAAAAAGTAGTGCAAAGAAAAGGAAGTGCAATGGTCAGTGAACCAAAACCAGCCTTAAAAGAGGAAACTAGGATAGTTTTAGCCATGCAAAATGTTCCTGACGAAAGATAAGGCTGTGATCTCTAAATAACTCACAAAAAGAAGTTTCTGGGAATCTAAGTGATCTAACATGAAGGAGAATGTTAGCATATGAGCAGAACTGATCTCAGAATGTCAGGAGTCTGTCTCAGAGTTTCTTGATTCACCTTCTATAGGACCAGTGGAGTAAAACACAAGATTGTATTTAAGGCAGAGTCAAATAAAAATAGACAATATTTCTGTGACAACTTTCTTGTGTTTGATGAAAAAGATTTTAGAGTTCCCTTCCAGTCCTCTGTTTCTATATGTTTGAAGGGAATTTACTGTTACCATAGTAACAGACATGGAGACTGAATTTCTTTATTATTCTTAGGTGCAGCCTAGCTAGCTCGCACAGTGAAAGAATTAATTTATCTTTATTATTTTTTTTTCTCAACTGTGAGTGACACTTTGAAAGTTAGCTGGAAATACTGTGGATTCATACTGCATAAATGTATATGACTGATTATTTATCCAACGTATTAAATTGACTTGGCCTTTTTGGGTGCTTGTGTTTAATCAATAGCTTTGATTTTTGGACCACTGGTGTTATTTGTAGATCAAAACAGAAAATAGCTTGCTACAAGATCTTTCAATGTATGAATTTTATGGCGGTCAATGAATATCAGGTATTCAAACTGAAAAAAGTCCACAATATCTCATGTGGTTTTCTAGCTCTGGAAAGTAGCATGTGTGGCAATAGCAACATGCCTTTTTAGAATTAAAATAAATACTGCAAAAAAGGTACAATAACATTAAAAGGTGGATTTTAGCATTCTACCCCTAGTATTGGATTATAATAGTACTATGGTATATAAATGTCTTGTGATTATTTTCTATTTTGTGACACAAAAATAAGATGAGCACCTGTGCTTTGAATTTGCATTTGATCTGTGAAGAGCAGCACATTATCTCCCTGCAGTGAATCTTCAGTCTTCACTGTTGATTTCATATTTTTTTCCAAGAAATGAACTAATAATGGATTCTTTAGCTGGATACAATTTACCTCTTTTTAAACTCTGGGAAATAAGATGGTATCCGAATATATGGTGTTCTGGGACTATGTTGACAAAAATTGTCTTCCACTGATGCCATAATGAGCTTCATAAATCTTTACAGCACTGAAGTACCACTTGTTTTAAGAATAGGGAGAAACTGCAGACACAGTGAATATGCAGTGTTAAAAATAAAGAAAATGGAACATATAATGATATCTGCAGTAGAAACCTAGTTTATATGTACCTAGTTTATATGTTGTACCCCAAAAATATAGAAAATATGTATTCTTTATGTATTTTTATCAATTATTTAATGTTTTGTCCAGCATGAAGTGTTATCTTCTTGAATTTCATTTATGTTATAACAAAACCTGAATAGAGAAAAAGTATAAAAACCCATGGAAAGCAATGGGATACTGAGATATGTTAGACACTATATTTCTTTTTCTCCAATAGGAAGCTGGACATTTGTTGCTCAGATCTCTTCAAGTAATGACTTGGGTTTGTCTATGTGTGTTGTTGTTTGGTTTTTTTTTTTTTTTTTTCAGAGAGTGCTTTTATGCCTGTCTCAGTCCATGGTCATAGACTTAGCTATAACCATACATTAAGAACAAAAACCAAATGTAAATAAAGGTATGTATTGCATTTCTCTTGTGAAGACTAGTAGGAAAATAATATAAATGTGCTGCACTCCTCAGCATACAGTAATATAATTTAATATTGTGAGCTTAGAAAGATGCTGATTTGAAGTATATCATTTGCATGAACCAAACTGACATTTCTTATTGGCAAATGTATATGAGTGGGTTCTACTACATAAGAGGAAAGTTCTTCTTAGAGTCCAGTCCTATGCTGTTATTCACATAAAATTCACATTTTCTTGAGTACTGTTAGTAGGAACAAATTGCAAAACAGAGAATATGGTTAACAGGTTGCAGGTGAAAGTCTGTGGAGGCTCAGGTCCTAGGCAAATAATCTTATTTAAACCATTGGGATCATTCTTGTTCTCTGAGGTTTAAAAGAAGGTCAGACACACCTTTTCTCAGGAGCTGGGATTAACTGTATTGACATGGCTATTATGCGATTCTAAGCAGTGAGAAGACATTGATTAAAAAAAAAAAAAGACAAGACAGAAAATCTCTTCCTTTTCTTTGGCTGCTTCAATAGCTTAGTGAGACTACCCAAGTTTGACTGTATTTTACTCTATTTAGATGATTAAGAACCCCTCCTTTTCATTAACTTGTATGAAAAAGCTGGATTGTGATACAAAAAACTAATATTTCTATTTAAAATAGAAAATTTCTATTGAAAATAGAAATATAACTTCTAATTAATTTCTGAATAATTTTCATATAATTTCTGAAAATGTTACTATTGGTTGGATAGTGACTGATTTTTACTGGAATCTAAGAATTTATGAAAAAGAAAGAAAGAACAGGGTGAAAGTGGGGAAAAATTCTCTATGGGCAAAGAGAATACTACTGTATGTATTTTTGCCTTTTGCAGAAGAATTGCAGTGCCAGTAATTTGTCTGACAAAGTGAGTTTTCTCCAAAGCTTTCTACTCTTTGTAACAGTTACAGACAATTTTTTATTTTCTGGAAGAGTATTGTTTAATTATGTGCAGGAACAATTGGTGTTTATTCAGATAGCTGGAGAAATTTATAGTACACTTTGAATCTAGGAGAAGAATTCCTTCTCCTAGAAGAGAAGGAATAGATAAGTGTTCATCCTTACTTTTTGCTTACATATTTCTGCGGCGTTGAATGTGACCAGATTTTCTTACTGGGATTTCATAAATGTGAACTCTCAAATGTGTAAATTGAGTGCATATGAAAGGGAAGAGAGAGTCTTTGTAGTGTAGCATGTTTTCCTCCTTTACATTCATTAAGGATGTAGCACGCAGGTAAAAAGTTTTGAAATAAGTTCTTCTAATTCATTTCTCACCTTCAAAATGCTCATAGAAATGAAGTCTTTTCAACACACAGCTGTTTTACTTAAGTACAACTAACACTCCAGCTACTGCTTTAAAGTACAATTAATTGCAAGATAACCTACGTTAAACCTTCAGTCTGTATCTGCTGAAAGACTGACCTATTTTAGGAAATGAAAGACACAAAAGAAAGAAATATCTGCAGGGTTTTTCTCCTCTTCAGAGGCTGTTGGCTGAAAGAATAGGGACTGGAGGAATTGTATACTAAAAAAAAATGTATGCTTCAAGATAAGGAGGTGTAAGAAGTTTAGGTAGATGTATCAGCACACCAATCAGCTGCTTAGTCCACTCAGAGCAGGAACAAAGATTTATCCCATGTTATCTTATGTATTTAAATGGGATATCTAGGATACCTTCAGAGAAGATTCCATTCCTATTGGTGGGATGAACTTAGGCCAAAATCACTGCACGATTTTTGCATTCACTAAACAGTTCCACTTTTGTAGAGCTTTATTTCCCTAGATTATAGCCAGAAGTTTTATCTGCTCAATCCCAAAGATAAGAAAAACTAGAATCAGAATCACACATCCATAAATCTGTGAGCAATGCAAGCTCTACATCAGCTTGCATCTTCCTTAATATTGTAATTATGTTTTGTTGTTGCTTTTTAAAAAAAGTAACCATAAAATACTGTTATCTCTTTGTTTTCACTGAACAGTTCAGTTTTATTCCTGTGTTTTTAATTTACACTCTTTTTTGGAAACTAGCAAGCAAAACATGATCAATTTAAAGCAATTTTGTACAAACTTAGGGTGTTCAAGCCACATGGAAAACTGCAGAAAATACAGTGCATTTCTGTGAGATGATTGCTTAAGTCTTCTTCAGTCCAACATTTTCTTTTATGGCTTTTACAACTTTCCATTTTGTCTAGAATTCAAAAATCAGTAGACAATCTGGCTGCACCCAGTTTTCATTTACTTTGTTAATACTGTATAATATAGATATTTATTGTAAAATGAATACAAATATTACTCTTGAAATCAAGCTTAGCTTTGCAGCATTGCCAGTAATCTCTTTGGAAAACGCACATTCAGCAGGCACTCAGAAAGTCAGCTTAGACAGCATTTGAATCTTTCCTCATTGGTCTTCCTCTAACCAGGTCATAGCTTCATAAGTTAAATCTGTCTCCAGAATTGCTACTGGCATTTTAACACTACTAGTGTGAATATGGCAGTTATAGAATAATAGCCCTATGTGCCTCTCTGGGAAAGTCCTGTGTGAAAATGTGTATACTGAATTCCATCCCTGATCAATCATAATTAATATCAATTTACCATCTCTGTGTATCCACCAGTGTTTGCATAACCATAGAAATAAATTCTGAGGCAAGACGTTAGTGTCTTTTTGCAAGAAAAGCGAGACAAGAGTAGAATATGTGTACTATCAACCCATCAAAATGAGAAGAATTAGAAACAATTGTTTTTTTCTCAAATATTGCTGAGATGTACAGCCTGATGGAGTAAGATATACTTATGCTCCTTGTAACCCTGTTTGAAAACCCCCAATTTATTGTCCTTAGCCAAAAGCAACCTGGTACTAAAAAAGATGATTACATTTTTTTCTGGTCAAAGTAGCTCTTATTTTGATTCTGCAATGTTGGGCTGAATCTAGATCAACATGTAACGCCAGAAAGGTGGCCTTCTTCCTCTGTTATTTCTGGAGCCATGGTATGTCTACTTAATCATGTTACCCCGTGATGCCTATTTATCAGTCATATGCAGCTGGCTAGTAAGGATCTGTAGCATCTGACAACTTTTATGCAGAAAAATGCATAATTGTCTGTCTTAATAATCTTTATCATATCTCAAAATAGTCTTTGCTGTGATATGTTGTGCAAATACAGCAGAATCATTCAGTTGCTCAGTAAACATAGGAATGTTCCAGTGACCTGTTCTGATTCATGTTGATGATGAGATAGAAAACCAGAAGAAATATGAGATTTTTAGATGACAGGATATTTTTACTCTGAAAAAATGTAGTTACAGAAAGAGAGGTGTGGATATTGACCACAGTATTTTGACCACCATGTAGCTGCCTGTGATTTGGGATGGCCCTTCACAATTACCACAAAAATGTTCATTTGTTGATGACATAACTCTCCACTCAGGAAGATGACACAAGAGATAATACTTACCTGCAGACTACCACGGCTTCAGCTGTAAGAGCTGTATAGAGGGAGGAGAAGTGGCACTGGCACTAGAGCCAGTTATACAGACCTTTTGCTAAGGGTGAAGTTGACTCTTGCAAACCAACAAATGTATGCTGAGAAAATTTTCTTACACAGCTGTAAGTTATGTAATATGTGTATTAGTTGCTACAATAACCAACTATTTCCCATTTACAATTTTCTTTTTAAACCATTAGTAGTGTCATCTAGGAATCAACATCCATTTTAAAACTTGAGTTAAACAGTATGTCTAAGTAGAATTGTTCCTTGAGTAGTGAGAAAGAGAATGTGAATGAAGACCAGCACTGTATAAATTATTGAAGTTTGCACAAGACAAAAGTCAGGAAAACACTTGCTTTTTTTTTAGTATAGCAAAACTTATTTATTTATTTATTTATTTCAGGCCTTAAACACATTTTTTTTTTGTCTTGCCTGTAAACCTACCTGAAGCTGAAGTAAACTGCACAGGTTAGTAAGAAAATGCGTGTCTGTAGAAGTAGAGTCTTTGCCATAAAAAGAAGCAAAAGTCACCTGGACAGCAAAGTTTTTAAAATAACTGGTTCAGAGGGAAAAACATTTTCAATACAAACATTTTCAATGCAAAATTCAAATAGTTGCAGTGCATAATGAACAGAGAAGAACCGGGCAGACTGGGACTACTCATTCTTGCCTGAGGCTTTCCATGCCGCGGGGAAAACCTGCCATACACAAGCTGTTCCTTGAGCTGTGAAGACAGAGAGGTGGCAAAGGAGAAAAACAACAAGAAGACAGACAACAGAGTTTAGAGTCATTGGGATTTTTTTTTTTTTTACTTACCAAAGTTTAATGAACAAATATTTATTTTTAGAAATGAAAGAACTATAACATATCACTTTTGTTCACAGATCTTAATTCTTCAGTGGCCTGAATGTTAATATGTTAATATGCAATTTAATTATATTTCTGGTTTTGTCATTATTGATATTATAGCAATACTTCATATTTAGGTATCACAGCTCTAGGAAGCTATAGAACTTGAAAATGAAATTATCTTTAAAAAAATCCAACAATAAATAAACAAATACTTCCACCATTTTGAACTTCAGACTCTGTAGAGTAATCTCAAAACACTGTATTTAGCAGAACTGCAAAAAGTCTTTCATATCCCTTATCTAGGTAATGAGAAATATCTGGAAAAGGAAAACCAACCAAAAAACCCAAGGCCTGAAGAGAAGGGCAAATCCTGATTTGTATTTAAGTTCTTGATTGTTTTGAAAATTCTAGTCTAATTTGTTTCCAGTTATGAGCATAAGAATTGAGTAGAAGTAAGAAATCCTAAGTCTAGTTTTTCCTAGAAAATGCACCTGATTTGTCTTTTTTAATTTTTTTGTTCCCCCCCCCCCCCCCCAATATAGACTGTCCTTAATTCTTGCTGTGTCAGTAGTGACTGAAGATACTGAATCAAAACCAGTGGTAATCAAGATTAAATTCTGCTTGAAGCCAAAGAATTCTGAAGATCAAAGTGCAGTAAATCTTCATGCCTTATACCTTAGTGAACACGGTCTGTAGGTCTTCCATCTTCAGAAGAAATTACAAAACACATGGCATTAACAACACGGGTGTCCCATGGTAACTAAGTGCAGCATAGAATATTTCCCATGGTTTGCTATACAAAGGAACTAAAGGATGGTGGTCAGCTGTTAGTAAACATGACACCGCATTCTGTGGAAAAACCTTCAACATCTCTCTCTTGGCTTGTATTTGCCTAAGATGTAGGTGTAACGCCTTTAATTGAATATTTATTGTTATTTTTCTCTGACTGAAAAGAATGTTAAGGAAGAAGAAACACATGAGATTATATCCTGGTTTGGGAAACAGCCATTCAACCCTCACAGGCAGATATTTTTATTTAGATTGTGCCCCACTGTTTTCAGCATGAGTCTAGTTAGATCTGTTTATTTGCTGGAGAAGAACTTTGGTAAGCCCTTCAGGTAATAAAACACTCCTTCAAACTTCAAGTATTTAAAAGGAAGTGAGCTCCATGACCAGTAATTTTTTTAGGCTGTATTTGTTGCAATCCACAGCCAAGATTACACATTTATATTAGGCAAGAATAAGGATGAGAATAATGAAAGAGAAACTGCAGAGGAATGAGAACACAGAGGATGTCAATCATGGTCATGAAATATATGACAGCCTGGCCCCCAAAGAGAGAGAAATTATTTTAGGTACTGGTTAAGGTTTTGGGTCTTTTTTTGCTTCATTTCAGTAGAGGTAACAAATATTATCTCTGATAAAAAGTGCTAGCTGATGGGTGAGGGAGAGCTTGTTATCAGTATATTTTTTATTTTCTACTAAACAAGGAAAGGCAACTCCCATCTGCTGGTTAGAATTGCTGGCTACTCAAAACAAAACAAATGTATAAGAACATAATGTTGTTTGGGGCCAGCTAAATCTTTAGAAGGCTTTCTCAGTTGATACTGAGAAAATAAAATATAATTACTTACTAAAATGTAATTACTTACTAAAATATAATTGCTTACTAAAATATAATTATTATATGGTTGACAGAGATCTGTTCTCGATTTTCTCTTTTACTTTGTTCTTTGAGAAGAAAGTGAAGAGAGAAGAAAAAGAATTGAGGCAGGACAACAAATAAGTGCACAGAAATTAAAGAAGGCAGCTTAAAATGAGTTGAAGATTAGGCTTTGGCTTTCTATGACACTGACATATAAAAATGAATGGATACTATTTAAGATTTTATAGTGATAGCACACAAAAGCCACATTAAAGAACAAGCTTTAATTTTATTAGGTGTGGGTAAAAGGATTTGGTTAGAGGGTGAGAAAGTCTGTACCCCAAGACATTTAAAATGTATTTTTAGTGGGACGATTTAAAAACAGCCCTTGTATCTCACAAAGAGGAGACCTAGCTGAATGAATGTAGGTATGTAAGTTACTAATACAGTGGCTCTTGAAAAAGGTTTCAAATTTTTTGGTGTATTGGATTTCTTTCAGATAGCAATACGCGTAACTTTAAGTAAAGTTCTTTGGGGCAGTGCGTACTTGGATTTCCACTCGTGAGATGCACCAAATAAGCTTTACATAATCTGAAGTGGGGATGGAGAATGTGTTTTCAGATAAGGAATGATCACTACCAAGATTTTTAATAATTATTAGGTATTTGGGTTGAATGTAATTATCCTAATGTTTGGAAATATTGCCTTTTTATTTCCTGTAGAATCTAACCTTTTCTTCAGGCACAGCTTTTTGTTCTCTCTTCCTCTAACCTCAGTATCTACTTTTGCAGATACACAACAATTTCACCTCTTCTGTACTTTTTTATTTAAAAGTGCTCTCTGTGTTTTGATAGAAAAAGACAAATGGATTTTTTTCCTATCTGGGAAATTCAAGAAATGTGATTTAATTTTTTTTTTTTTTTCATGGCTGCCTTCACTCAATGGTCTTGAATTGGACTATGCTCTGTAAGTGATCTCTAAAGCACTTAATGTCACTAGTAATTTTCTGATATTTTAAGCATTCTTCACATGCAGTACTCCAGTTTATCAAGTTAATAATTTTTATAGAGAAATCTTCAAGATTTTTCTCCACACTGGAGAGGATAAACTGCATAAAATTAATTTGTGAGTTCTCTGTTGTGAGACATCCATTTCATTTTCAAGAGAAAGTTCTAGGAGCTGATAAAGATGATTATCATGGGAATGACAGAGAGAACAAGGAATGTATATCCAATGTATACAAAATATTCCATAAATGGTAACAAAACAAAGGCAATGACAAACAGGTATGGAAGGCCAACATTGCCTCTACAAGAAAAGGAAAAAGAAAGAACAGGAAGAGAATTTCTCTAGTAATGTCTTCCCTGCTTGAGGATGCTGCACTGATAAAGGCCACTACCTAAATGCCAGCAAGACCTCACTCCCCTTTGAAAGAGATAGTAGACAGCCTCTTTGATTTTTACTGCATTCACCACATTTCACCACATTTGGAACTCAAGACACAGCACTCACATGTGAAGTATTATCTTTACTATGGAACAGAGTTAGGCAAATAAGAATTTTAAAGAGCAGTATGTGTTTCCTGAGAAGGTTGTGGCTGTAGGATGGGCTCTGTTTATTTCTGTGTGGCCTTCTAGAGGGCAGATAGATTAGCCTAGGGGACTTGGAAGGCAGAAATAGGTAGAAAGTAGAGGTAGAAGCCAGCATACAGGCCTCATGTGAAATATATCTCGAGTCCTTCATAATTGCTGCTGAAGACTTGAGATGAACTTTGTTGTATGAGCACAGGTAAAATATAACAGTTATTGCTTGTCCAGTATTCTTTTCCTACTGTGTGGGGGCATCTTTATCATGCTGGTAGAGGAAAACTGTTGAGGATTCTCCTACAAACATCTGCCAAATCTGTTGCTGCTGCATTGAGGGGGGAGCGTCTCATGTTGTTATTGTTTTCACAGGGTGGTCCATGCTGCATAAAGTCTCAAAGGCAGACAGCTTTTCTGTCTTGATTTGGAAATTGTTCTGGAAGGAAAGTAGCTCCTTGAATCTATAAGGCTAGAAGTTGTTGGTCTGAGGCGTGGGTAAATCAGTGACTTTTCTAGTACAACAAGACATTTCTTTTCATAGAACTTCCACTTGAGACCCCAGGCAGCTTCATGCTGTCTCTTGACTAGGTTTCCCTTCAGGGGAAGGGAAGGCAACAGGACAATGAGCAAAGAGTGCTGAAAAGTCTGGTGAGGAGCAAGGGAGACTGATAGTCTTGGCTCAGTTTAAATCCTGGCCTCTCTTTCAGGTGCTTGGTATACGATTTTTTTGCTAGATGTTATTGTGAATGATAGCCAGCATTAGGCAGGTCTTCTGCAGAGGACAAAAAAGTAGGTTTATTAGGTGTTCGTTATGCAAGATGAATTGAGAGCAGGTCAAATTCTAGAAGAGTCTTTGCTGGGTGTATTATACAACTGGTAAAATAAGTGTGTCCAAGTGTACCTCAAGCTGGTCATAAATCAGAGATATGTGACTTAAATGTTCTTGAAGGCTTGCTGTATTGATTCAATGGCATGAGTGCTCTAGCCTTGGACCTCCTCACTGAACAGACCAAGAGAGTAATTTAATGCACTGGTGTAGACACAGCTGTATTTCCTAATTCTTTTTAATGTATCTTTATGTTTCTTTATGTCACTATAAACCAGCAGTGAACTGTTGAAAGATTGTAAGAGTCTGCTGGAATTTCCAGTGCTCTGGTCTGCTTTCTGCAGTTACATAATATCTCTGTAGGAATGTGGTGGGGAAGAAATGTTTTCTGTGTCTAGTCCTGTAGTTTCTAATAATTTTTCAGCCTGCAACCTGTGCTGTCTGTGTGTAACAGTTGTTCAAAAAAAAAAAAACAAACAAAAAACCAAAAACCAAAAACCACACAAAAATCCGGAATGCAGTGTTCAGGGCTGTTCATAACATGATATACTCATTTTACAAGCAAATGTAGTGTGATGTCAAGAAAAAAAAAGCATGTTTAAGTTTAACTTGGTTGTAGTGAGATGTTGGAATAAGAATTTTTCTTGCTTTGAATTAGGCATTTCACAGGGGGATTTTTCTTGATTAATTAAGACAGCTACAATACTTCCACATAAATTATTCAGCAATTAAGAGGAAACTGTTACAAGATGCAGTCATCCTGGCCTAACTATTATTCATGTGGATCTTTAAACAAGGATACAATGGCAGGTATACACATTGAGTTTTGGATGGTATGTTTCCTGCCTAACCAGCTGACTCCATTCTGAAAACAGAATGTATTTTAAGTTCACTTTAAATTTTTTTTCTTTTATATGTTACTGCTTCATTAGAAAAACTATTTATTTAAATTAAGTAGACAGAAGTTTAGTAAACTGACTTCTCAATTACATTTCTCCGTACTTGTTTAGTCTTATATCCAATGCCTTCTGTACATATCTTAATATACAACCACTTTTTAATTTGTCTTGTGCTTCTTCATTTTTTTTCTATTCTGTTTTGTTTTCAGAACATTACTATCACTGCTTCCTGATTCTTCAATATTTGATGCTTGTACTGTGGCCTTCTGGCCACAATGATACAAGTTGTAATAATCACTGTTATTTATTTGTTTATAATACCATAACAGCTATCAGTCTGGAGTTGAAGTTTCTGCAGGTTGAATTCTGATCTGAATCCTCGATCTGCAAAATCTGCTGTGGAAAACAGCTCCTAGCAACACCCACGTCTTTGTGTTGTGGTTTAACCCTAGCCAGCAACTGAGCACCACACAGATGTTCGCTCACTCCCCCCCGGTGGGATGGGGCAGAGAATCAGAAGAGTAAAAGTGAGAAAACTTGTGGGTGAGATAAGAACAGTTTAATAAGTGAAATAAAATAAAGTAAAATAGTAATAGTAGCAGTAATATCAAATAATAATGTACAAAGCAAGTGATGCACAATGCAATTGCTCACCACCCACCAACCAATGCCCAGCCTGTCCCAGAGCAGTGGTCACTGCCCTCTGGCCAACTCCCCCCAGCTTATATACTGAGCATGATGTCATATGGTATGGAATAGCCCTTTGGCCAGTTTGGGTCAGCTGTCCTGGCTGTGCTCCCTCCCAGCTTCTTGTGCACCTGGCAGAGCATGGGCAGCTGAAAAGTCGCTGAGTTATTGTAAGTGCTACTTAGCAACAACTAAAACATCAATGTGTTATCAACATTATTCTCATATTAAGTCCAAAACATAGCACTATACCAGCTACTAGGAAGAAAATTAACTCTATCCCAGCCAAAACCAGGACACTTTAATGATGCTATTTGATACACAGGATCTTATTTTAGCTTTTAGAGAGGCTCCTAATCCTTCTAATGTACCAGGAAGAATAACTGATTCTCAGATGTGCCAACCAAAATATTTTCATTTATATTGTGTTCTTATGAAATCACTCACTAGAACATCATAGTAATATGGGAGATTAGACATACAAAAATCAATTTCAGTGGGCTCAGTGTGTTTTTCTTTAATTTCCTTAAATATCTATTCTCTATTCAAATTGACACAAGATAAAATTCACCTTGCCAGATTTGCCCATTGGTTATGTTGCATGTAATTCTACTTTTAATACTGTTTTAAGGGTGTAAAGGAGATTAGAATTCGAGCATCTGCAGTAGATGCATTCACATTCTTTCCTTGCACTCGAGTTCTTACCTCGCTCTCTGCTTTGGGTATGAAACAATGATGCTTTTAGCCTCAGGTCACACATGTGTAGTTTGTTATACCTTCATGAGGATTCCCTTTGAGACCTCAGTCCTCACAACTTTTTGAATTGCCTGTATTAATCTTTCAGTGCACTGCTAAACCCAATCTGTTGGATCCATGTTGTAGCTGATAAAATGTGTTTGCTACAGGTTTGAACTTTGTCTCATAAACTAGTTTAAAGAGCTTGTCTCTTAAGTAGTTACAATAAAATGAAATATAATGGATTTTAAAAAACCACTAAATCAGTCCTGAAGATATATAGTATATCTAGACAATGTGCTGATCAAAGTAAGTTTTTATTTCATTGAAATCAGGAGAGTTTATGCATCGGCACGGAGTAACTAAATTGGTTCCCTGGAATTTACTTTCTTTCTTTGAGGTACAATATATCTTCATTTCACCAGCTACACTTTCTTTTTGGAAATCCTCTAGGCAGCATTTGACGACTTTGGACACCTGTCAGAGATTTCCACATATCCAGAGAAATGTCCCTTTGGACGTTTCCAAACTGCTGCATGTATGTTTTAACTGTGGTTTATCCATACACAGCAAATCCAGCTGATTCAAGAAACACACAGATCTATGGTTTAGCACATATTAGGGAAAAGGGACCCCTATTTTTTTCTTTAGTGAGATCAAAGAAAATTTATAATTTGGACCACCTGGCTTAAGAAGCAGTGCTAACTGAACTAAACTAAGCTAGGCTAAGCTATGCTAAATTAAACTGAAAAAGCTAAGCAGACAGAGACTTTTTCAAACACACAATCTAGTCTTGATATTGATGACATGAAAATAAATTTTGGACTTCACTGGATTTTTTGTGTGCAATGAATTGACTTGACGATAACTAAAACATGACAGTGCTTGGGTATAAAAGGGAGAAAATGATGTACTTGGTAAGTCTGGTCCAAAAAAGCAGTGAGCACTTGAACACTTTTGGTACAAATTCAACAGTGCCAATATATTACTCCATCTTTTACTGTCAGGTGCTGCAGCAGTGGGGTCCCATGAGGTCCATCAGGGCAGGGCCTGGCAGCCAGGGCCCATCCCACCACCACAGCCAGAAGCAGGGAAGCCGGGGAGCACTGGGGGCAGCCCCATCCCTGGGTATTGAGTACCTTCCTGGGAATGGGCCGAGGCTGGGTCCGGATGTGAGCCCGTGGGTGGGCTGGTCTTGGTGGGGCCCATGGCCAGGAAGGGCAGGGCTGTGATAACTTAAGTAGCTGTGGATTCCCTTTTGTCTTTTCTGGCTTGATATTAAAACAAATGTATTCCTTTTTATTTTGTTGGCTTCTTGGTCCTAAAAATGCATTCTATACCTTTTTTTTTTTCCCCCACTGTGCTTTAAACCTCCTTTTTCTTTGTAAACTTGATTCTATTGTGGAAGAGACTTCTAAAGCATCTGGCATATAAACTAAATAGATTTTGTTTTTCCTACTGCTTTGTTTTTGTGTTACCTTGCATCTAGCCTGAGCATCTAGCCAGAATTTTGAAACCATCTTTAGGAAACTGTATTTTCTTCTGATTTTGTTTAACATGAAGTAGCTGAAATGTATTCCACTCTACAAAAAAATCCTATTCCAGAATTTAGCGCTTCCTTTTAAACCTAAAATTTCTGATTGTAAAGAGTAAGGATTACTGTTCTAAATGTAGGTATTGATTAAAAAGTACTATATGTATATTTAAAGTAATGAGAAAATGAATGAAAACTCTGTTAAGGAAACATTCTCATGTTTCTACATCATCAAGTAGACAACAGGTACAGTAGGCACTGCAAACTATAAAATGAGAAAGTGACAATGTGATGGTATACTTCTGTTAAATATCCAGCAGAAATCACAATATGTCATGTATGTGACTTAAAGGCAAGGGGATCAATATATCTTTTTAAATTCCTTCTGAAATCACTACCAAGTGTTTCATTGCTTTTTGAAGTCATATGAATTGTGAGGATTTAATTGAATTCTTTAAAGAGCCTTTTGTTTCACAGAATGACAGTTTTGTCTTCTGTGTAGAAATTACTGACATTTTGTAATTAATCTTGCTAAAATATGTGGGTATCTATTTGGCAAATTGAATGTCTAAATCCAAAATCCATTTCAATTTCTGATACACACAAAGGAAAATTAAATCTTAAAGAGTTCTGCTATTAGCCATCAACCAAGCAATTATGAAAATTAGTCTTTAGATTATGGTGATTGGCTTATAAGTGTAAAGGAAAGTAAATATCATAAAAGCAGGTATTCAGTTTAACAAGAAGATAATGATATTAGTTCCCATGAAGAAAGTTAACCAACAATTATAATTTTAATTTATTTGGGTGCACATCCTTTGAAAACTGAAGGGTGATTCTCCACAGCTTTGTACCTTGTGTTGATATTTTAATGTTTTGAAGTTACATAGAGTAAGCAGATCAATGGGGTCTGTAATACATATAGAATAAATGCTCATGTATTTATTCTTAGTCTCTGTAGACTAACAGAACAAGTTCTACAAAACTGTGAAACTTCCTAAATCAAATTGACATTTTTCACTGCAACCCTAGGAAAAACATCTCAGTTCACTAATTCCTAATAGCACCCTGTGAATATTATGAATTTACTATTTCCTGGCAGGTGTTCTGTAGGGATATTCATAAATACAAATAATGAATACCAGGCTGCATAGATAATATGCTAGTCACATGCCAAAATATCATTGGCTGACAAAAAACTGTTCCTACAGTAAATGCTAAAATAAATGGATGGAAGTGGTATGGAGACGTAACCTTTAATGGCTGATGATGGATGGATAGTGATAAGGTAATAACAGACAATGAAGGGAAAGAAGAATCAAGATACTTGGGTTTATTTCTGGATGTCATTTTTCCCTTTGCTAAAAAAGGAAGCATAACACTGAAAGGGATATAAAGGGTGGGAGAATATCAATAAAATGAACATTGCAGACTCGGGGACCTGCAAAATTGGATAACATTCTTAGTTGATTTCCCGCATGGTCAGGCAGCAATTGAGAACTGGGGAGGGAAGTCCTACAGGAAAAAAGGATTGACTCATAAAGTCTGGTAGGGCTCTATTGAAATAATGGTTTGCTGAAATAAGTAACAAACAGAAGTCTGTGCTAACCTTTCATTTATTATCACAGACAGCATACACTTACGGATTTGTTCTTGATAGCACAGATTTTCTATTAGAAAATACCACTCTCATATCCCTGAAATTTCTGCTCATTAGTGCATCTTTTTTTCCCCTCCTAGCCTCCTGGCAAAAACTGTGGATGTGAAGTCATCCTGATATGAAGCTTGAATTTGCATGTCAGGACCTTTGTATATCCTTGGTCTCAAGTTACTGTTTATGTATGTTGGTACTGTCCCAACCAGAGTGACTTTTACTGTCAAGTGCTGAGTAGAAGTGCTGTCAGAAAGTCAGAGACCTGGCAATGAATCTTGATTTCAGTAATATTCATTGAAGTTTATTCTTTTGCCCCATATGCAGAGGTGACAAATAGCACAGGAAGATGCTTTTTTATTTTCTTGGTGTTACACATTATAAGAAGTAAGAGCACTCAATCATTTAAAGATTAACAAAATATTTTTCAGAAAGTATGAATTATACCTCAGGTAAAAGCTTATATTCTTTGCACAGAGTCCAAATATGTTGCCCAGCACAACTAACTTGACTGGGCACTAAGAAACTCTGCAGAAAGTTTCCTTCCTTTCCTGAGTGGCAGCTGAATTACCCTGTAGTTGTCACTGCAGCCTAATGGTTTAGGATAATAAGTGACACATGTTTTTTCTCCTTTCCACAGAAGGGAGAACTCCAGAACAAATAATAGTGTGTTCTCGAGTGTATAGGCCAACGCACTCATAGATGCTCACTTACACAGAACAAGTAATTCATTCTGTAGAGCATCTGGGCCTCTCACCTCAGATGAAGCCTTTGGAGACAGCCAAAACAGGAGAAGACTTATTCATTCCGAGCAGTTTCTGTGAGGGAAGAGCTCTCTTCTGGATGGGTATGATTGTCCCCTGAACAGGGGCTTAAACAGTCTGTTCTGACATAACATCACAGTAATCTGTGTTAGTATTTATCTGTGTTAATCTGGGAGTTTAAGAGAAACCAAGTGATTCTCTAATCACTCTTTTGAGTAATATAGAACTCTAGTTAGAAAAATGTTACTTTTCAATGACAGAGAGAGGACCTGAACTATGCAGTAACCTAGGGATGTATATGAGGAACAATTGCTTCTGTAAAGTTTTTGTCTACATTATGAAGTGTTTGAAAATTTCTATTCTGCAACCAGGATAACATGTTAATAACAAGGAAAGTAAACGTGGCTTGGATAAAAACGTGCATTTTCATTGGCTGTGTTATATGAATTCACACACGTGGCATCTTGCTGACCATTCTTAAGTAAGATACTAGTTCCAATATGCCTCAACTCCCGGAACAACATATGACTTGATGGGGACAGTGGTATCCCCAGTAATGTGATGGAAATAACTATCAGGAGGTCTAAACCTGGTAAGTGGCTCAGTCTTGTATACATCTGGCATAATTGAAAATATAAATGGCAAAGGTCAGTTTAAAGGCAACTGCTTTCTCTTTACAATACTTCTGGAGCTCAGTGGCATATTTTAAAAACTTGTTGTTCCTTTTGCCTCATCTTAATCATCTTCTGATAATTAAAATTGCAAAAACCCCAACAGTTTTCCATTTGGAATGTGGCACTTTTAAGTAGGTTTAGCTCCTTGGTGTTTAATGAATTACATTGGACTCCTTTGGAGGGACAGAGGGTGAATATTTATGGATTATCTTTGGTAACTATGACCAAGTTTTTTATTTTTCTCTGTCGTTCTTCATGTTGGGAAGTTATTTTTCTTTGGAGATTTTAATACTGTTGAGGATTTATCATCTCGAACTTGTCTTTTTCCTGTGTCATATGCAGAAAGAGAACATGGCTTAAAAACAAATATAGTAAGGACTGGCTGTTTGTTGTGTTATTTTTCGAAACCTCCAAAAGTATTTGTTTATACTTAAATATTCAGTACTTGACCTTAACAGACGAATTTTAGCTTTCCTAAAGTGAATGTATGCACTAAAGAGAATTCAAAGGTTATTTGTAGGGAGAACCACGGAAGGCTATCCACGTGCACACAATATGTACTGTTAATAGAATGTATATTTTATGTCATGTCTTTCTATTTTGCTTTATATAACTTAGGTCTTGTACATTCAAGATACAAGAAAAGGCAGTACATCAGTTCAAAATTCATAAAGTTACATCTTAAAAAAATGACATACCTTAGAGTATGAATGAGGACAGATTTCTATTTTGAGTTTCTTTTTAAAAAGCACAATATTCAATTATAATTAGTTGATTGGCAGTCCTTCAGCATGGTGATTTTAAATTGTTATACAATTTGTTCTACAGTCCCTTTTCAGAGTTACATGACTGCTAATTTTAAAGAATGATAAAGTTTGAGATATGTTATACTTTAGGGACTTGAATAGTTAAAATCATATTCATTTCCATTTTAACTTGAATGTTAGCTTTTAAGTATGATGAGTGATGCAAGAAAGTCTGACACATAATGTTGAGAATACATCTACAAAGGGTCTGGGCTGGACATATTTATGCAGACTACTTCCAGGCAATTTTTACTTGTTGGACTGAGAAATAGATTTTCATCCTGAAACCAAACATCTGCAGTCTGTTGAACCTTTCTGTCTGCATATAGAGCATGTGGACTTCTACCCATTATATGGGACAGAAGACATAAGAACTGACATGTAAAAATTAAAGTCAATTTTATTTAATTAAAACAAAAGTTTGGAAATCCTGTTTTAGAAAAGATGGCTATATAACTTATGGCATGCTTCACATTGTGTTATTTGTGCAAACTTCATGTCTCATAAAACTGATTACCTGCCTACTCTTTCCGCTCCATTAACGGTCAGAATTTGGTGTCTAATAAATGCTTCTCTTATTTATTTTCTGCTGCTGAGAATTTGTCTCCTGCTATTGATCGAGTGGTTCAATTTTATATTAACATGGTTTCTTCCTTTGTATTTCAATAGTTCTCATTTTTTTTTCAGTTCTATACAAAGAGACAAAGTAAAAAATCTCATGCCAAATTTTGTAATATTTCAAAACCTAGTTTGTCATCTACAGATGAAGTAACATGGATTGTTTCTGTGGGTTGTTTTTACTGCCCTTGCAGCATTTCTAAAACAGCTCAACCTCTCTTTGCTATTAGCAGTTCCAAGTATACACTTTGTTCTAGTGACATTTTTAAAGGACCTTTTGTGCCTTTAGGTATGTTAGACATAATATTTATCAGCTTAGTTCTAGAGAAAAGCACTTAGGTCCTTTGGCTTCAGAAAAACAAGTTTCGTGATCAATCATCAAACTGCAAAGAAATACCTGTGTAACAGCTACCATATTCAACTATTTCACTTTGCCTTACAAAGTCTAAATTAAAACTGTAGATGCCAGTCATTGGGTCATTAAATGATTCAATTGCTTCACCTTTAGCTCCCCTCCCTAACCTGCCATTATGGCTTTTCTTACTGTTATCTGAAGATCTGTCTCTGTAATTGTTGGAGTACTTACATAGCACTGTTTGCTTACAGCAGTCTTTAGGTCTCTGACCTACATTAAGGGTTACCCTAAGAAAATATATTACACAGACTCTCTAAAGTGACATTTCTGCTGTTAACCAGGTGTTTTAATCCTACTGAGATTAGCCTGGCTTACTTTTAGAGAAATCAAAGCCTTTCCAGCACCATTCTGTCCCATTGACCTATTCTTTCCTTCTAGAATTTCTTCATTGTATTCAGGCAACTGCAATTGTAGCATCTCACAAACTGCTGAACAGGAGCTAGTACCAATGCCACCACGGCAATGTGCATAAAGAAGATACTGGGAATGCAGAGTTCATCCCTGGTTTTTATTCAAGTGTACAGATAATTAGCTTAATGAGAAAATGATAATCTCATATCAAGGGTCTAGAAGAATCCCATCTAAAGGGAGAACTTCCTTGAAACCTTGACTGAATGACTGATAAAGATAATTTTTTCTCAAAAAAGTTATCAAGTTATTGAATTCCAACCAACTTCTTTTGTGCTATGTAAGTAAGGCTTCTGAAATTTTAAATATATAGGTATTTGATGATCATTCACAATAAAGTAAATGAAAAATATTTCTGCTAAAATAGATGGAATATCACTGGAATAAAAATTAAGGGAAGGAAGACTAGGTCAAGACAGCTGTGAAGATGCAGGCAGCTGAAGCACAGTTCCTTTCAGTTTATGCCCTGTTTTCCTTTCTTATTCATATTGAGACTTGAGTGAATGACCTTGCAAAAGGAAAAGGGTTACATTCCATTTTCCCTCATTGCTTCTTGTCAAATTTCGACACTAAGGGACAGGAATAGAAGAGCCCCTGGTTGCAGGGAATGTTATGATTTTTATTCCTATTTTCTCACGCAGAATGGACACTTGTCAGAACATGCTTTTATTTATATATTGGGGAATTTGGAAGACAAGAAAGCTGAACTAAAGGAGTATATTTGTATGCAACCTCTCTTGCAAGCTTTATCACGACACAAAGTAGTAGTTGGCTCTCTCTACATACAGAGGCTCAGTACATAAGTAATACAGTTGGGTAATGCAACAGAAATGTCACAAGATAAGCCACAGCAAAGTAATTTCTCCCCCAAACTAGTTTTGACTTTCTTTCAGTGTAATTCTTTTCTTGCCCTTCAATCTTACATTGAAACCTACCTATTTTTGCTTGATGATCAACAGTTAACTCAGCTTTGTTCTGTAAATCAACAAAACAAGACTAGTGTTTTGAAACTCATGTTCAAACTTGTGGCAAGGTGTTGGCAGGGGGTGTGTGTGTGCAGGGATGGCCTTTGTGAAAAGAGGCCAGAGGCTTGCCCCATGCTTTCCCCATTACCATGGTTGGTTCCAGCCAGTTCCTCAACAGACTCACAACAGGACACAGCCAAGCCCATCTGCAAAGTCAGTGGCATCTGCTTACTCCTGATGACACCAACAGCAGAGAAGAAGAAAGGGAGGAGGTGCTCCAGGTACTGGAACAGAGATTTCCCTGCAGCCCATGGAGAGGATGTCTGTGGAGCAGGTATTCCCTGCAGCCTGTGGAGAAGACCATGCCAGAACGAGGTGATATTCCCTGAAGGAACTGCAGCCTGTCGAGGGCCCACACTGGAGCAGATTTATTCTGAAGGATTGCAGCCTGCGGAGAGGACCAATGCTGGAGCAGGGAAAAAGTGTGAGATGGAGGGAGCGGCAGAGAGTTGTTGTTACACAGTGACCACAACCCCACCATTGCCCGTCCCCCTGTGCTGCTTGGAGTGTAGGCTGGAGGAAGGAGAGTTGGGAAAGGAGTGAAGCTGAGCCTCAGAAGAAGAGCGTCATTTTAATTTGTCTTTGTTTCTTGCCATCTGACTCTATTTTAATTGGCAATAAATTAATTTTCCCCAAGTTGAGTCTGTTTTGTCTGTGATATATTAATTGGTAAATTATCTTCCTGTCTTTATCTCAGCCCATGAGCTTTTGCATCTTATATTCTCCTCCTGCCCTGTTGAAAAAGGGGAGTGAGAGAGCGGCTGGGTAGGTGCTTGACAGCTGGCCAGGGTCAACCTACCACAAAACTATAATGTAACTTCTCTTTAACTCCCGTGTTCTTAATAACAGTTTAACAGCACCATGGTATTACTTGGAATAATACATGCAAACTTCTGTGTAAACATGTAAAGGAAGTTTTAAATTTTTTAGTCCGTGGTTAATAGTTAAAACTGTACATTAAGATAAAACAGTGACATATCATCAGTGGACAAGTGTTTGTTTCTTTGGTGAGCTCTGTTTTTGAGGATTTTGTACTATAATGAAGTAGCAGTGAGATTGCATAAAGAACATCTAAGAAAGGGTACTATATTTTCTTAAAAAACCCTAAAATTGTAAAAGTATGTACTGATTAACATTTCAGTGGTCCTACTACTCACAAAAATTGTGAGTGTAAAATTTAGCAAATAGTCCTGCTAATTACAAACATCGCCTCCTCTATTTCAGCATGCACAAAAAGTTGACTGATTTCTTATGTGGCCTGTTAGTTCTTTTCAGGCAACTAATAGGAGTGGCCCTTACATTGCTCTGTAATGGAAGATTTTCACTGAGGTGTTGAGGAAAAAAAAGACTTTTGGAAACAGAGCTTTATCAGCCTTCATTATTTCTAATGACTGACAACAAAGCATCTGAAAGGTGCCACGTGTTTAAGCTAGGAGTACTGTAACCAAGAGATCCAATACTACTTTGAAAAACTAAATTACTGCACTCTCCACAGTTAAGCAAACTTGGAAGACCCCTCACAGTGAGTAATTTCCTTTAAAAGCAAAGGAATTCTGAGAACAAAGTACTTAAGGATCTCATTGGGGCTATAAAGAATTTCAGCAGTTAAAATATGAAATATTAATATATTGGTTTAAGAGTTAGTTTAATGAATATTTTATTATTCTGTCCTATTTTCTTTTGTGTCTCAATTTTTTTCTTAACTACAAGTAACATTTTAAAATTATCTTTTAGGGGTCAAGCCTTTTATTTTCTTCTCTCTCTGGTTGTTCCTCGTTTATTTATTTATTTACTTGCTTACAGCTAAAAAAAGCACTTAGAAGTGTTTTCTTTTTTCCTGTGTACTCCTGACCTTCCCTCCTTTCATCATGTAAACTTCTCCCCTGACAAACATCAGTCTGAGGCTAGTTGGTGCACATAAAAACAAACCTAAAATATCACAACACAAACTAAAGAAAAAGTATTTTTGCTTATTTTTAAGGTTACCTGTGGTTTCACATTAGAAGAAAAAAAAAAGTATTTAATTTGCTTGCCATTTGGGTTGATATTTGCTATACTGAATGGCTGCCTCTGGAAGACTGTTTTCTGAAAAGTTCAGCCAGGAGTAGTTTAGACAATTCAGCCAATGAGGCTTGAGCACACGTGTAATATTCTGATCCTGCTTTATATTGACCCTTCTTCCTCGCATGCATCTTGTGTTCCGATGCTTTTGAACACGAATCTGAAATTATCATAGGTCGTTGCTTTTATCACTTCCATGAAAATGTGTATAACCTTGAATACAGAATGAAAGTTTGAAAAAAAAAAATCACAGCCCAAATCTACTCAATGGGAACATCTTTGTTTTAGTAGCTGTTATCTCCCAAAATGCTACCCTTTTTGGGCATCATTAAGTTTCTCTGAGATCATTGATAACTCATATATGCACTTCTTTCACAGAGTAAACTCGTTCTGTCATGATGCTAAAGGTGCAAACTCATAGGGAAAGGGTTGACTTTAACTGTGATACTGACTTCTGTAACCAACCAAAGCCTGTCTCTTGTACTCTCAGTAATGTTCTTTCCCTTGCCCTTTTTGTATAAACTTATGGCTATTTCAATCAAGGTGGAGAAGAAGGATGTATATTTTAATACAAGGAAGAGCTGAATAGCACAACGGGCATTAAGACTGGTGTAAAAGAAGTCAGAAAAGGTTTGAGATAAGCTGGAGACTGACATTTAAACACTGGAAAAGGAGTCTCAGAAGGATAGGACTGGCTTCATTAGGAACTGAGGAATGACCAGAGAAAGGAAGTAGCTGATTGTTACAAGAAGCCTCATCCTCTGTAGTGTGGCAAGGTGCTAGAATGACTATATGAACATTTCCTACTTTTTTCACTTACCACATATATCAGGTGTGTCTCTTTTTAAAGCAAAATGTGGATTCTATATTTCTTAATATGCAGGAATATTCAGACAACATCTACATTTCTGACTGAAGTGTAAATCCCAAATAAATCGAACTATGACAAACTATCATACAAGCTTTCCCCTAAAAGAAGTAAGAGATGAATGTTATGTGAGACACATTGCACTATAATGTGTCATTAACCTTTTTTTTCAATCAGGCACCTGTAATCAGATATTTAGGCATTACAACAATGAAACTGATGTAGGACTGGAGTACATTTTTCACTCTCAAAGAGGAAGCATTTCTGTTCCTAGATAATATGGCTGTCCTTGTATATCAAAATAATAACTGTCATATAGGGGGAACAGTCCCTTGGGTGACTTTGGCCAGCTTTGCGCTCTATCTTCCCTTTCTTCTGCTTTCTTTGTTTTCCCTGAAGGAATGTTCATTTCCTCTTAAAGTCAGATGGTGACTTTTAGTTTTCTACCCAGTCTGCAAGTTTCTTCAGTGCCCTCAAGAGTGCTCTTGACTTCCTCATCAAACAGTAGATGCCTCAGTCTCACCTAGAGGTCACAGCCACGATGGAGTTACTGCAGAAATAAACAGTATGTTTGTAACATTTTTTCTCTCACAGACTACTAAACAGTTGAAAACAACACTGGCAATCTATTTGATTGTAAAGGGGATGGGCAAAAGGGTTCAAGCTTCTAGTGCAAGTGACTTTTATTCCTTCTGTTCTCCCCATCATATTAAGAGAGAGATATGTATTATCTTTCCTCTTTAAGAAGCTCACATCCTCACAGTCAGTGGACGGAAAACACTGTCATGATTTGCTTGCAACATTAGCTTTACAATGATAGTTTTAAGTTTTGGAAATCTAGATCTTTATCTAAGTAAGGAAAAGGACTCCTTTTTTAATAGATTCAATTCATTACTGTTAGGATTTCTAAAAATTAGAATTATTTACATTCCCATCATATATTCTAAGATATTAAACAAGTCCTGGACAGTATCAATAAAGAAACCTGTCAGAAGACCTTCAGAAGACAGAAGACTTTCACAACATTAATGATTGCCTTTCTTCCTTAGGATTGATTAATTGGTGTTCCAATTAGATTAAGTCAGAAACCCTAAAGTGAAATCTGTTATTTCATACAAAACCATGCTGCTTCTAATCTTGCTTCTAGACTAATGATGTTTAAAAGACAGTGCCTGCCCTTAGAGATGCACAGAATAATTTAGAGAAGAAGGGATCTCTGGAGGTCATTTGGGCCAACCTCCATCTCAAAGCAGGGCCAAATTTGAGCAGGTGGATTCGGGCCTTGTGCATTTGAGTTTTGAATATCTCCAGGTATTTCAAAACCTCTCTGGGAAACCTATTCCAGGGCTTGTGAATCTCATCAGGAAGGTTTTTTTACCAGAATCTACTGAGAATGTCACTTGTTACAACTTATGTCTGTTGCTTCTTGTCCTGTCACTGCACCTCCAGGAAGAGCCTGGCCTTGTTTTCTCTATACTTTCTTATTGGTTAGTTAGAGGCAGCAATAAGATCATTATCTACAATATCAAATTTGCTAATAACTTTGTGGTGTAGATCTCAAACCTACACTTTCAAGACAATGCCTGTACTTTTAAATAGTCGTTATTGAGAATAATGGTATTCCTAACTAGCAAAGGATTAAGTCTTTGTGTATTGATGGAAACCAGCAGTTCTCTTAATCTGATAGTTTTTAACTACAATTTAGAATTCATGTAGTCCTTCCAATGTCTTCTGTTATTACGTGTTTAGCTTTTAGGATATGAACTAGCTGCAAACAGCCCTCAGCAGGTCCTAGAAGTCTTAAAATAAATATGCTCTTCATGACT
This sequence comes from Nipponia nippon, assembly GCF_047370975.1. Classification (NCBI taxonomy): domain Eukaryota; kingdom Metazoa; phylum Chordata; class Aves; order Pelecaniformes; family Threskiornithidae; genus Nipponia; species Nipponia nippon. Next base: position 80,073,395 of record NW_028262358.1, on the reverse strand, counting down.
ATCGATAACTGCCTTGTTAGTAATCTACTGTGTTGGCATAATGCACGTTTTTCCATATGGTGAGGCAGGACTCTTCCAATCATTATATGCTCTCATTCAAATTCTGCCTGCTGCAGGAAATTAGCACTGTTCACACTTGTTTAGGCTTAATAAAAATCATTTTTGCTAAGGCACAGGGATAAGGTCACCATCTGCCACATGAAAATGCCAATTTCAAATGAGCAGCAGTCAAAAGAGAGTGTCTTTCATTTTTAGACACTTTCAGAAGGAACTTAATAGGAGAAATCTTAATTGATTCTGACACCTATCAGACCACAGGATAAGGTTAAGATATCAGTTTTTCAGATCACCTGCTCTAATTGCAGATGTGTAATTTTTTCTTACAGTGTCATGAGTGTTTAATGGAGTACATTTCTATTTCCAGCTTTGTTCACATTTGGGAATATCTGACTATATATAGTATGCATTTGGAAACCCTTCCCTAAGCATGAAAGCAATAGATCAAATTCATATCTAAGTTCAGTGATTCAGCACTCACACCAGCTTTTTTATCAGTTATTTTAAACTATCTATCTGATCTGTACAAGTATGTGCTGAAATATTTTGATAAAAAGGTCTTTTACAAATTTGCAGTCTCTATCAAAAACTTCTAATTATAGCGAAATAAAGTGTGTGTATATATATATATACATACACATCATGACATTTTTCTCCCAAAATAGATTACAAAGAAGCCTACACATTCCATGAGTTACAAACAACATTTACACTTATTTATTCAGAATGCATGTGCTAAGTAAAACACATAATGACTGTAGAATGAATGGTTGAATATGGCCTTTTCATGACCAGAGTGTTCGTACTCTAATAAAGGAGATTAAAAAATGCAACTACCTCTGAGGAGTTGAAGAGCTCTTTTACTCACTTAACTTTGGAAACATCTGCTTTTCAAAATTATACTCAAAGTTCTGTAATCTTTCAGAACAGGAAAACAAAATTAACATTTTATTATAATTTTAAGTCTCCTTAGTTTACAAACTGTCTGGTCATGATAAAGTTGTTTGAATTGATTATAAGTGTATTCAATATTGAATTCAATATTGAGTATTCAATCACTAGTATATTCAGTCACTAGTTCTATATAATTTATAAGTATATTTGATCACTAGTTCTGTAGTCATTTGTTATATATTGATTTTTAAAAAAATATATAGTTATCTTCTTATACTTGGGAAAATCAAGTAATCCAGGAACTAAAAATAACAAAAAACCCAATTATTGACTGGTTTCTGCTTTCTCAAAGCACAAAAATCCCGAAGCTATAGGCTGAGGACAGAGTCAGGCTGATGATTAGCAGTCTGGAGATAGCAGAAGGGATAAAAGTTACTTATAATAATGGCAGAAACATATTGTGGACAGAATAAAGTTGTGACAGATTGTTTCCACCCCACTTGTTACAAAATTCTAGATTTGTGTTTGGTGATATCATGTCCCCTAACATGAACTCAAAAATACTGGGTAATTTTCTATTTGGCCAATGAGAACTGACACCACTTCTTAAATTGCTTCCCTCAGTCACTGGTGTTTTTGGCTCTACTCAGAATTTCAATGCTGACCTCTAACCATTTCCAAAAAATTATACAGATAAGTTTATGAGCTGGGTGTTTGCTTTGCTCCCACAGCAGTTTTTGGATCGGGTGATTGTAGGCATAAGTTGCCCTTTATCTCAAATGTGAGTAGATAATTTCTTTATTGATGGCCCTAATGTTGCAGCTGCTGTAAAGCCAAATTCATTTGCTTCAGCTCTATGTTCAGCAAAATATTCCAGATGACCTTATGGTTTACTTCTAGGTGCAATTTTTTTCTTTTTTTTAATAAAGAGTTTACTGCTTTAGAATCAATTCTGACAAGTGAAAACAAATTAATAAAAGTGTGTGTTATACTTGCCCAGATTAAAATAATGATCAGTCTCCAAGCAAGAGTGCTTCAGTCACTTTTTTTCAGTCTGTTCATTACCAACTAAAAAGCCACTTTTGTCAGCTGTGGTCTTGACTCTTAGTGTTTCTTAACCTTGTAACATTTTTTTCCTTGTCCTTCCTCTTTCTTTTCTGAGATGCTTTTATAGGTGTTGAGGTTCCATTTTCATACTGTTCACTTCCTCCTTTAATTATACAGGGAATATAAATCCCAGCAGAGACAATAAATGGAAAAGCATGCATTCATTTTCCTCTGTCATATTTTTAAAGCCACTTCCAGATTTCATCATTTTTAGGAGAGGACTTTGAACTTTGTGGCATGACTTAGGTAAGAAAGAGGAGCATGGATGCGTACTGTTCTTTCCTTAGCTCTGATTTTGCATGCCCTACCTAGTGTATAGCTGGGTCAGGTATGAAATTAATCATGTATACACAGTCTGTTCCTGTGGCAATATCATGTACCTGGTGACAGGTTGTATGCAAAAAGTACAGATGATAGGATTTTTAGGTATCCCATACTTTGGCTTCTTTTATACCAGTATGGATATACTGCAGCACCATAAAATGTAGATAAACTGAGCTGTGCCAAGAGATACACCATGTATAGGGATACTCCTGGCCCTTGGTCTTAAGACAGAAAGGAAAGATATGGCATGAAACTACCATAGAAAGTTACTTCTTAATGAGCAACACCTAAATAAAAGCAATTACATTATGGTATATCAATGTAAAAAAATAGTGAAGAAACAAGCCTAGAAGACTTGGCAATTTAAAAGTTAAGGACACTAATATGCATGTTTATATTGTTAACATTTTTCTCATTTCCCATTTAGAACATTTTTGTGACACTTTAGAAGCTATTAAGGCTGACATTTCAGTCATCCATGGAAACTAGATTCAGTGCTTTGCAGTAGCAGCAGCAGCTAATGGGGGCTACAACTTTACGAGTGTCTAGATGTCAGTCTAGCAAAATTTGTCAGCAGAATGAGCTAATAGTGAAGCCCAGCATCATGCTCTAAGAAAGAATGGTAAATCAAACTTTCTACCTGGCTTGTGTATATGCTATAGTCAGCAATCACTAGCCTGGGGGCACACAATGCTGCTCTTCACAGGAGCAACAAAGCACCCTCCCACAATGCAATGAAATCCTTCCCCAATTTAGCGTGATTCCAGTAGCAGACTGTAGACTCAATTTAGTCTCTGCTCCTATTCACATTTCTTCCAACTGTGCCAAGGGTGGCCATAGCCATATCTGAATGACAGTGTTATGTGCTAGGAGATGAACTAGTATATTGTTTCATTTTGTTCAGCTGTGGCTGAAGTCATTCCAGTTTAGTTCTAGTTCACGTTCAACAACATTTCAAAATAGCAAGTTTTTCTCCCATTAATAAATAAATAAATAAATAGAAATCACAGCTTGATCCAGTTTCTGTTTGGGGAAGAAGTAGGTTTGCTTCAGCTGCCTGGTTGTGCATTTAAGAGGGAGCTACAATGTATTTTTCACGCAAGAGTATGGGTAAAGCTATTAAGGGTAAGCTCTTTTCAGCCCATCTTTCCTGACCCCACATGCATATCCACTGAAATAAACTAGAGCAGAGTTTCATCCTAAAAAAAGATATGTTAACATTTGTACAGCACTGCTTGTGCTTCTGCTATAAAAAAAAAACCTCTCTAAAAATGCTATGGTTCTATATTTAGTGCCTTTCACTTCTGTAACAAATACATTCATTGTATAAATAAATATATTAACTTCTAAGCCTGCCCGTCCAGTTTAAGGTCTGAGAAGTTGTGTTTTTCCCTTGTGCTGTCATCCGTGAAAAATATCGTGAATGTCAAATTAAGCTTTCAGTTATATCCTCAGTGGCCTCAGTAACACTTATAGCTGTACTGTCTGTAATACATTTATATAAGTGTAGTTGCTGAGTATCATCTTGAATCTTTTCCTTTTTAGGGCTGTGTGGGGCTAGCAGAAGTTTCTTTTTATTTTCATTTCCCTTCATTTTTTTTGCCAGTTAAATGAGCAGAGATTTCTGAAAAAAAAGAAAGGGACTGATTGAGAAAATAAGAAAGAAGCAATTTTATCCAATTAATTTTTTAAAGTATAACTGTCCTGTAATTAACAAAATGAGGTAACATCATTGTAGCTCTTCCAATAAAAACCAAAACTATGTCCGTTTCTCAGTTTCTTAAAAGGGATGCAGTAAAGAACAAGAGACATAAATGGGACAGTAATCTATTATAGAGAAAATGTATCTATGTAACTGAAGAATATGCAGTTATGGTGACCATACTTAAACGCTTCTGGTTACAGCTCAACTTTGGCCTACAGTTTTCTGGCCATACAATCCATTAAAATTACTTTAACAATGTCCTTTCTTTACAGTGATTTTCCTTTCAAAGTTCATTTAAAACAGGAATTCTTTTCCTACCCAAGACCCCCCCTCCCTACACTTCACAGTCATTAAAAGTATGGAAACAGACTTCCCTGAAGCCAACAGCTGTTCTATGGGTTCTTTGTCCTGGTACTTACTTTCTTCTCAGCTCTTGGAATGAGTTGAGAATCCCGTATCCTTCAAGCAAAAGCCAAAGGAATATGTTTTGCCTCTTGTAATGGGAGTATGTCTTCCATGACACTCATTGTAAATCAATGTAGGTTTTTATTTGCTGGGAAAATATTCAATGATGTATCACTTTAATGTTAGTACACTGATTTATGGATCTGGTATTTGAACATGCCTATATGAGCCATGTTTATGAATTTCTGACAGGAATCTAGAAAGCAGTAATAGTTTAAAGAGATCAAGCCTGAGCCACTAATGGACAATATTTTTACTATCAGAGATCTGCTTTCATAGCCACTAGTCTTAAATGGAACATATATCTATTTTTTCTTTCTTATAACTTTGAACTTCTTAAAATCCTCACTTGACAGGAAGATGTACTACTGTCTGCTTGTCTTAAAAATCAACATATTTACCTGTTCCTGTCAAAATCATATGATACTCAAACATGCACATATGCAGTTAAAGTATTTTTCTCTCTCTACAATTTTGTGTGAAATAACATAGTAGAAAATACTAGTATAAATTCAATACTATATTCTAAGGAAATATTATGAACTCTTGAAGGCAGCTTTTAATGTGTATAGTTCTTCTAAATGGGTCTGAATCACAGTAATGATCAGCTCTTCAACACCAGTGGGCCTGGAAGTAAAACAGAGTTCAACCCTGAACGCCAGAAGCTAAAAATCAAACATGCGTTATACATTCAGTGCTAAAAAATGTGTGGATGCTGAAGAAAATAGTTATAAATGTAAATACATTACTCTGAAAGATTTTCTACATTTTCTTAAAAAGTGATCTATGATTTAGAAAGGCACAACATTCTTCTGAAACTGATTAAAATCAAAGATTAAGAATGCACCTCCTTCAAGTATGGCCCTACTCTTTGTGACCTCAATTTCCGACCTTGATGTAAAGTAGTTAAAGGAAAAATAAAAATTAATGATACACTGTTAAGTGAAATGATTTTCTGAAATTTAAAAGATATATGTTTACAAGGAATTGAAATTAACACAACATAGGTTTAGAACATAGCATATAATCAGACATTAAATAAGCTTGTTCCCTGAAGGGGAACCTAATTTCAGATAGGTCAAGGCATTCACCTTTGGAAATGGAGTATGAGTATACTTTTTAATCCTTCTTCTCTGGCAGCTAATTGAAGATTTTAAGGAGTCTTATTTACACTAAATTATCTTTATATCATTGTTGCTTTGCAAAGGGACCTTAAAACAGATAAAACCGCACTTTTCTCCACTTAAATATTTTCTCCATTTTTCCAGAGTGGTTAAACAAGGCTTTAGTGTAAATGAAAAAAAGGTCCTAAAAGCATAAGAGTATGACAGAATGTCCAGTGAAGCCCAACCACAGCTGTAGTTCACGAAAAAAAAAATAATATAGCTTTGATCTAAAAATAAATCACTTTCAATTATTTGTGATATGTAGTAGAGGGCTATCTCTGTTGTCTTGTTAGTTTCACACCAGGGAAATCACTGGCATTGGTTTTTAGCCTCTGTTTTAGTAGGGCAGTTTTATATCTTTCCTTGCTGCTAACTTCCTCTCATTTCTTTCAGATTTACTGCAGCCATTGAAATGAGAAAGAGGAATAGCCACAATCTCCATTTTAGCAATATACATTTAGTTCTAAAATATCATACTGTCAATGACAGATAAATTATTCAGTGCACTATTTAATAGTGAGAGCTCTATAGATTGTTAGCATATTAATTAAATGTAACCTAAGTTCAGAATCGGTCTCTAAAGCCTGAGAATGGTGTTCTGGGTTTCCATTACATTAGTACATGATAGGCAATTAATTGTACATTTGAGAATATAGGTCTGTAGGGGTACTTATAAGGCGAAGGTTAAAGATTTTGTTTCAAAGTGCCAGTCTATGCCATCCTATTGATCTTTGGATTGCACAGAACAGTTACTATGCTGGCATTTATTCATTTGGTTTCATATTTATTGTAGTCTGTGAAATGGTAATGAAACTTTTTGTTTCACTTTTGTTAGCTCAAACAGAAAAAAGCTGATTTGGTAATGTTAAGATATTAGTCTGACAGATGTAACAGAGAAAGAGCAAAAGGACTGAGTGTTTTTGTTATGCTAGGGGATTGTGATGTTAACTCTAGGTGCCAAAACAGACTTTTCTGAGACTTGACCAAAGCAGAAAGATGAGGATTCTAGGAACAGAGAAATCTTGTTCTGAATTTTAAAACAATTTCTATTGTTTACATCTGCCTAAAATGAAAATAGAGACAACCTTTGGGGAAAAATGGTAATGAAGTAGAATTCTTTTAATTCTCAAAGGATAAGAGATGGATTCAGGTTATTCCCTTTTAGGATAAATCCAGAAACTGTTGTCAGAAGTTCAGTCATTCTTTAATTAATGTTTGATGGTGGAAGTTTTTATCTATGTGGAAAGAAAAAAAGTTTGTGCATATATCTATGGAGTGAACTTAGAACAACATAATTTCACCTCCTTTCAGCACGTAGTTTATATCTGAGAAAGTCTGTAAGTGTGACAGGTTTTTTTTAATTAGAAAAGTTATTCTTTCCTATTGTCTTCCAAGAGCTGTATATCAACTGGGTCAAGAAATTTCCAGTTCAAAGTGGCTTCACCTTTCTCATACTATTCTGATTGCTGATAACCCTAATGACATTCACATGATATCAGCTGGCACAGAATCATTAAAATCAGCTAAATCCAGTCCACCTGCTAAGATTTAGCTCAACCATACTTATATAGCTTAGCCTATGAACCTCTTTTTTTTTTTTCTTTTAATATGTAAGGCAAAGGGATGTGCCTTCTCTGTTGTTTTGTCAATTTTATTTTTTCCTGTGATTTCTTTAACAGCACAGCTTCATCCCTCAGTGGAATTCAACCCAGGTTTTGTGAGAATAGAAGGTGAGCAGTTTTTTCTGGAGATAGTAGTTAGGTTTTGCTAAAGTTTCAAACTGGAATCTTTTGATGAAAGTGTGAGTCTATGATAATTGGTATAAAGTAGTTTGCTGAATAGGGATCTGAATGATCAGTCAAATGAGAAGATGGAATATGTTATAAATCTAGCCATGTCTCATTTCAGAAAGAGTGAAATAGACTGCTTTGAATGGTAAATTAATCAGTAGACTCTGCTTGTTGATTTTAGAATCAGTGAAGGATTTTGAAATGAAAATAACTTTAAAACAGCGGTGTCAATTTCAAAGGTCAGGCACGTAAGAAAGAATGTATAGCCTCAGTTTAGCTAAGGAAGGAGCTTGTAGCAGATATTCTCCAGGTACTAAAATTTGATCCATTTTACTCTCAAGGTTATATATATATATTTTTTTTTTAATAATATTATATGTGTTGAACAGAATATACAGTACTAAAGTAACTTTTTGCCTGTTCAGGTTATCAATTGTTCTTTAGTAATGAGTTACAGCCCCCCTGACTTGTAATACCACAGTGGTATGTTTGGATCATAGAATCATCAAATGGTTTGGCTTGGAAATGACCCTTGAAGATCATCTAGTCCAACCTCCTTGCCGTGGACAGGGATATCTTTCACTAGATCAGGTTGCTCAAAGCTCTGTCTAGCCTGACCTTCCAATGATGGGGCATCCAGAACTTCCTGGGCAATCTGTTCCTGTGTTGCACCACCCTCATTGTAAAACATTTCTTCCTTATATCCAGTCTAAACCTACTCTCTTTCAGTTTAAAGCTATTGCCCCTTGCCTTGGTAAAAAGTCTCTTTCCCCATCTTTCTTGTAAGCACCCTTTATATATTGAAAGGCTGCAATAAGGTCTCCCTTGATCCTTCTCTTCTCCACACTGAACAACCCCAACTCTCTCAGCCTTTCTTCAGAGGAGAAGTGTTCCAGCCCTCTGACCATTTTTGTGGACCTCCTCTGGACCTGCTCTACCAGGTCCATGTTTTTCTTGTACTAAGGACCCCAGAGCTGGATGCAGTACTCCAGGTGGGGTGTCACCAGAGCATAGCAGAGGGGCAGAATCATCTCCTGTGACATGCTGGCCACATTTGCTTTTATGCAGCCCAGGATATGGCTGGCTTTCTGGGCTGCAAATGCACATTGCCAGCTTCTGTCCAATTTTTTAATCCACCAGTATCACCAAGTCATACTCTGGAGGGCTGCTCTCAATCCATTCATCCCCCAGTCTGTACTGATATTGGGGATTGCCCTGGCCCAGGTGCAGGACCCTGCACTTGCCCTTATTGAACTTCATGGTGTTCACACAGGCCCACTCTTCAAGCCTGTCAGTGTTCTTCTGGATGGTATCCCTTGCCTCTAGTGAATCAGCTGCACCGCTCAGCTTGGTGTCATCTGCAAACTTGTTGAGGGTGCACTCAATCCCACTGTCTGTCATTGATTAAGATATTAAATAGTATTGGTCCCAATACAGACCCTTGAGGGACACCACTCGTTACTGGTTACCACTTGGACATTCGACCTTTGACTATAACTCTGGATGCAGTCATCCAACCAGTTCCTTATACATCTAACAGTCCATACATCAAACCCATATCTCTCCAATTTAGTGGCAAGTATGTTGTCGGAGACCATATCAAAGATCTTACAGGAGTCTAGGTAGATGACATCTGTAGCTCTTCCCTTGTCCACTGATGCAGTTACTCCATTGTGGAAGACCACTAGATTAGTCAGATAGTGATAATTATTCTTTCAAGACATACAGCTAAGTGCAATACTATCCTTCCAACACAGGAGTTTATTTCACAGCTAACAATGAAAAAATGGGATCCTTAAAAATTGTGATTTGTGTGTGTGAATGTTTATAAATGAATATACAAAAGATATAGACATATATAAAGCACCCTTAAAATCACTGAATCATATTCAATTTTACTGTTACTGATATAACTCCAATTTGTCCTAGTTTGGCTTGGTAAATGTAGGAAGAATGCAAACCAGTATTGTAGTAAAACTGCAAAAGAGCTGAGAAGAATATTTATTAACCAGAAAAGACAGACTGCTGTTATTTAAGAAAGAAACTCGTAACTCAAGCAATCAGTTCAGCATGCAGCCTTAATTAGAGATGAAGAGGCATAAGGAAAGGTTTTTTAAAAAATAGGAAAATATAGGGAAAAGAAAAAAAACCTGAGCACTTTCCCATTAGAACTTCTATGCCTTGTACCTGGTGACTGTTTTATAGAAGATGTACTGCTACCATTGTGCCTGTTGCTGCTGTCACCCCCATCTGTGTTACATCTCAAAAGATTATCCTTCTCTGTATTTTCCCACTATGTCAGGAAACTATACAAACACAAGGAAATTGTTCAGCGTTGTGGCCACTTTGTGGCGTGCTTTTGAGGTAGGAAGAGTTTGGCACAGTGGGCAGCTGGTGTTCTGTATTTTAAGGAAAGGCAATCACTTAATACTTACTTGCCACAACTAGGTCATATGAGACTATCCTTTCTGGTAGCTTCCTAGTCTGATGCTGTTGACTGACTTCTGCCTCCTGTTCCCAGACTTGCAAACCTATCCTCTCCCTTGTGCTACTCCTGGCCCTTGTCTGTCCCTGCTTCCAGTGAGCCAATGCAGCTTGCCAAGCCAGCAGTTTTAGTTTTTTTTATCTGGTTGGTTTTCTGCTAATTAGTGAATTAAATGAGCTCACTGAAGAATCAAACAAGTGCCAGAAACAATACATTGGAAGCAATGGGACCCTGCCTGAAAAGACTAGGTTAGACATATAGGGAGGAGCAGGATGCCATCTGCCTTTGGCAGCAGCCAGTTATTAACTCAGTCCACTTCGTGCATTTGTGCATTCTGTCTCCCAAACAATTTATAGCATGCTTAGGTGCCAAAGGATTCAGATTGCAGTCCAGTGGCTAAACGACTGCATTGGTGTCCATGTATAAGATAAGGTTATGACTTACTAAGACAAAAATTAGTTGGGTTTTCCTTCTGTTTACTTTTGCCTGAGATTTTAGTTTTTTGTAAGCTTCTGTCATTAAGAGATGCTGCTTAATGTATTATTCTTTCACTGTACATAATACTGGCAGTCTGTGATATAATTTAGATTATAGCCTGGGTTACATTGCCAGTATTCAGAAGAATACTCTAGGTTGCAATTACATAAGAAAAAGATCCTACCATGGGTACAAACTTTTCCATGGAATCATGTTGCTTAACTTAGATGAGAAATATATTTCTCTTACACTTGTTTCTTTTGTAGAGTGATATCAATGTGTTCACTAGCTATGACTCTTCAATGTTATACGCTTTTTTACTTTGTTAGATTACTGTTCTTACTGTAAACATATATATTTATATACTTATATAAAATATATACTTATACTACACAGACAGCACCTAATCTTCATATGTTGGCATTCTTTCTGTGCTAAATTTTAGAAACACATGCATGCTTACCATTCGCCAGTTTTTTACTGGTGTACTGACAAAGATTCAAAGCAAAAATTGTGGCTCCAAAAATCACAAAGTCATTACAGCAAAGAATAGCCAATATATAATGTTTGGTGGACAGCTCAATCTAACAACTAGGATTACCCAGAATAATAAAAAACAGATGTGAAAGAATGAACCCCATAGTAGGACATAGCATACTAGGAGCTATAGGTTAAATACTGTCATCCAGGGCTTTTCAGAGTTGCCTAATAAAAAACAAGTGCATTCATACTTGGAGAAATAGTTTCTAATGTATTCTGAACGCAGTAAAATCCTTTGCAATGAAAACATTTCACAAAGCGATGGTTCTATAATTGAGTGTATTGTAGGCAACAGCCTACTAATCTTATTGGAAGCTCTATAATGAGGAAACACACTTCAATGTTTTGTGGATATAAAGAGGGAAAAGCAGTTTCCTGTAGAGTCTGCAGATGTATGACCTGATAATTCAGGAGAATGTGGTAATTCCGCTTAAGCCTAACAGAGCACAGCATAAATAATGAAATATATAAATTATATTAAGTCTCTGATAGAATCTGGTGCACAGGACAAGACTATCCCATATTTTTGGTTTTGATACAGTTAGACCTACACACCCAGCTAAGGCCTTTGCAGCATTATGCTAGACAGTCATGCAATAAGAAGCTATGTCTGCTTTGAAGTATATAGGAAAATGAAGCCTAGGATAGGAATCAAAGCATAGATGAAATGATGCAATTAAAACAGGTCAGTGGCAGAGATGGAAATGGAATCTGGGGTGTCTGACATCCAGTTCTTTGCTCTGCTAATTGTCCAAAATTATTGGAAGTGCTTTGAGGAGAATAAATATATTTTTCAAATGCAATTCACTACAGGTTTTCCACCTTGGAAAAAGTAATTTGGCTAAAATTGTTATTTCTGATAAAATGAGAGTAAAAAAATGAAAATATGAACACTGCTGGATAAAAATACCAAATATAGATAAAAGTAGGGATTATGTAATTATGTCATTTTTTTCTAATTTATTTTCCATCAATACGTTTTCTTTAACTTATTTTTCACCAGCACCCTTTATTCTGGAGTAGATACATGAAGCTAAGAGCAGTATGAAAAGTTTAAGGAATATGAAGCATGCAGAATTTCCCCTTAGATGTTATAGCTTCAGAGATTCTCAATGTCTAATTAATATTCAGGTTTTTAACAGAAAGGTCTTAAATTTCAGTTGCTTGTTCACAGAGGGTCCTCTACTAGTCTTGGATACCTTGAATTCCATACCTCAACTTGATTTTTAATAAATGTAACTTGAGTAAATGCATGTGGTTGTTAGATAATCTAAATATCCTCTTAAAAAATTAAAATAAAACTTCCACTGACTTCATGGAGAATTGTCTTTGTTGCTGAAGACTAGACCCCTATGTATTAGATTACTCAGGATTAATTTAGATAACTAATACTGGATTTTGCATACTTGAAACAGAAAATTTTTCTTATTGATGCTTGTAATTAAGTTTTCTAATTAATATTTTTTTGTATTAGTAAACAATTCATTTGCTGGTATGCACAAGTATTGCAAAGGTAGTGACATTCAGAACAATACTCTTTAAGAAGTCTCTCCACTTACAATCATAAATATTCAGGGACACTATAATACTCTAATAGAGTGAATTGGTGATGAAGAAGAGCACAATCAACCAAAAGGTTTGGAGGCTTTGCAATATACAGTAAAATACTGATATCTCTAATTTATGCTAGCCCAGCAAATTTTGTATTCTAATTTCCATGGCATTACAATTCTGTAGAAATTGGTCTTTTTCAATTAGTTACATAAGTCCATTTGAATCCCAAATCTGCAAGATCTGAGCAGACCTTTGAGCCCATGTGGCATCCTTTAACTTAAGCAATTGATGTGAAAGATTTTTTCTTGCTTATAATAAAACAGATCCTATAAAAGATATAAGGGGTTTTAGACATGTTTTTCATCTTTAAGAGTTAGTGTTTGTAATGTGGAAAGATACATACTGTTAGGCTATGTAATAAAAAAAAGCTGTTCTCTGCACACACACACAAAGGAGCACAGAGGCACAAGGACAGATGTGGGAACCTGAATAATACCCTGCTCTGGCTACTCGCTGGGTCACTACAGGAATGTGATTAGCCCATGAAAAGTTCACACTCCCCGAAGCACAGGGGTGCACAGAGGCACGATGGCAGGTAGGGGAATGGCAGGATCCCAGTCAGGGGAACAAGCCCCCTCCCTGGGCATCCCAGGAGGGTGTCAGCCCCATGGGCTGGGTGACACCCACTACTGTGAGTCAGTGGAAGCAGTTCTCTGGGTCAACTTACAGACTGAGGAGGTCACTGCCTGGGGTTATGGAACTTGTTATGGGATAAAGAAAGAGAATTTTGTGATTGTGTGAGATTTATGGGATGTTTTGATGAGGAACCAAAAGTGGGGAAGGGGAGGGATCAAGGTGGTTTGGGGAGGAACATGCATGGGGACAATCAAAGGGATAAGGGGATAAAAGAGGCCAGTCATGTGTGAACAAAAACTGGTCAGTACCCTTCTCTGGCTGCGCCCTGAACCTGTCAGTCTGTCCTGTCTTCTAAAACTCCATTTCTAATTCTTTTCCTGGGTGAGGGGCTCTCTTGTGTATGTGTTTGTGCAGGTGTGTGAGCGTGCAATTGTTAGCAAAGATCAAGCTGGACTAGCCTGTAAGTGAAGTGCCTGGGAGCAAGGGGGGTGGGGGTGGGGTGTGGCTCCAAATGTGAGAGCACAGGAGGAGTTGGCTACTGGAGGCACCAGGGGATCAAGGCAAGCTGCTAGAGAGGCTGAGACACCTCTGTGTGTGTGTGTGTTCCTGTGCAGGAGGCCGCTGGGGAGAGTGAGGATCCAAGGCCAACTGCTGGATGGATTGTATACCTAAACCCTGGAGAGATGCACAGTGTTAGTGTTAGGGTGTGTGTGAATGAAGGCATTGTACCAGCAACTGGAGTGGGGCTGCAGCCTCAGGGGCTCGTATATCCAGGTGCCAGTAACTGGGGAGACTGGGATCCAGGGGCCAGCTACCATGTAGACTGTGTGATCCCAGCTGCTGGAGGGATCCACATTGTACATATGTACATATATATTTCCCATTAACAGACTTTCATCCTGATCCACCCCGAGAGGACCACTGAATGAGGCTGTTGGTGCTGCTTGTGTTCATGTGAGTGCTGAGTGTTTCTGCACTGTGCTGTGTGGCCAGCTGTGTATGTGCATTGTGCACCTGTGCTTGTGAGCCTACTCCGTGTACATGCTCAGCCTCACAACCGGTTGGATGTGAGGGTATAGAGCTGCAGCAGCTTTGCCTGTACTGTGCTACCAGATTCCACAGTGCTTAACATACATGATATTTAGTAAAACAGCCCAGCTTTGAATCTTGTGGAAGTGTGGGACTGGAAGGGTTACTGAATTACTTAAACAGTTATGTCATAGCATCTTGTTCATAAGTTGTTTATTTAAAAAAAAATCCAAAAATATAATTTTGATGTTGGTTATTATGGAATCTATTACAATACTGAATTATAAAAATGTTGGATTTGTAGAAAGGACTTATTGTGAGAATAATCAGAAAAGAATGCCATCTCTACCATCAGAAGACATCAAGCAATGATTTGTTTCATATGACAATTGACTGAAGGATCCGATTGACAAATGCTGGATTAAGAGAGGCTTAATTTAGGGGGGAGGAAATACCCTAAACTTCCTGGTTCCTGTTAAAATTGAAACATTTTAGGAAGCACCTGTTAGTCTACTCAGTTTCTGTGGCACTTTTTCTGGATGTGACAGGAAACCAGTTTTATGACTTGGAGATTGGAACAGAATTGTGTGCTACACAGTTGGTATCTGAGTTGAGGGTTACACTTGACCCTTGTGTGCAGTAGTAAATTATTTAGCATACAGTGTGGGCCCCACAGACTTTGCTTGCTCTTCCCTGTCTCCCTCCAGGCACCACTGGTCGTCTTGTTGCTGTTTGTAACTAACTGTTGAGTAGATTTGGCTAGTATGAATGAAGGAAGAAGAAACGTGGGTGGTCCTGAGCTCCAATGAATCTGATATCCCTGGTCAAGCATGTGGTTTCGACAGCCTCAAAAAGGGAAAAATAGATCTGTTTGAGTGTATGTTACTGCCTCCTGGTATTAGGAGAATAATGTGTAGCCACATCTGCAAGCTTTTCCTTACCATCGAGAGAACTGGGAACTTGTCACTGTTAATGATAAAACCCCCCATTTTTCTTATAGCCACATGACTCCAGGACCTTATTTGGAAGAAAAATTCAGATATTGAAAGCCTATAATAAAATCATGAGAACAGCAATTACTTGGACCCAGTTGTTACTTCAGATGAAAGATTTAGAAAACTATTTCAGTCATTTTGACCTACTGTCATTTCCCCCTTGGTTAGTACTTAGTCTATGCTCTAGCAGAGGATAAGAACCAGCACCTTTTAGATTAAGAATAATCTGATGCCCAGACATTCAGACTGATATATCATTAAGGGGGCTATGTCAGTTAAAGGGTTGAGTATAGCCGTGTGGCTAATCTCTAGTTTGAATAACAACATTTCTTGGATGTTATGCTCTAATGGATACATTGTTCTTCACCACTTACCTTTAATATTATGCACTGATTCTTTATAAAGTCTATAAAACATCTACTGAAAAATTTAAAAATACGGGAAACTAATACACATTTAAATCTATATAGGTAAAGCAAATATAGTTCTCTAAACAAGAACTGACTGAGAAACAAAGGCAACTAGCTTTGTGTGTTTTTAGGGCTACGTAGCCAGGTTTCTCAGCCTCTTATTGCCACTACAGTTTCATTGGGACTCAAAGTTCAGGGAAAGCCCCAGGTTCCTAGGAAAATCCTGTAGGGAACTTGGCCAGATCTGGGGAAAAAATTTGCACAGGCAGCAGAACCAGCTTGGTCACTAGTGGATATTCAGTCCTACCAGTGCAGTCATGATAAGAGGACAAATTAAATTGTTCTGTCCACGTTGGTTCAAAATGTAATAACTGACAGACGTTAAAAACACATCTGTCTTGCTTCTTCCTGCCTATGTGCATGACTTTCAGGTGATTACTCCCAAAACTGTTCAAACTGCCTAAGTGGTTGTTTGGGTATGGCTTGAACTGACAGCATATATGACCAGAAGCAACATGCTATGTAATTTTGTTAGCTGCAACCAGCCTGCAGTTCTATAATATTACTTTACTGTCCCTTGCCTTATGCCAGGCCTTTTGTTTGTAAATACTTTAGCATCCTTCATGCTAAAGACATTATGTAAACCTAAGATGTTAATAACTTTAAGCAAAATGGATTGCTTTCATTCTCTGTCATGAAATCTGTTGTGTTTCCCCCCTCCAACCACCTTCCCCCCCCCCCCCCCCCCCATGCAACAACTGTTATTCCAGATAGCTTTCAGGAACTGCTGCAGACAATTGTTATGATGCACCATATTGACTGGATGTAAAATTATTTTTTGACAGACTTTCATTAGTGAATGACATGGTCTAAGCACAGGACATAAACCAGCTCATTTTTAATGTGTCTGGCAAGGATGTTTCCAATAACTCTGGCCATATCAGTGATCTTCCCTGCTATGTCTCTGCCCTCTGTAAGGCAGGTATATTAAGAGTGTCCTCAGAGGATGTGTAGGAGAGCTAATTAGACAATTACTATATCAAGTGTTCAGCAGATAAACTTGGTTATATAGTGTATTTGAGGTTAAGTGTCATTTTATCCATAAGACCAACCATGGCATAGGCAATAGAGAAGCTAGATGGGCTAAATAAATATATCATGTTTGTACCCACTGTGAAAAACTGAAATATTCAGATGACAGTAAAAAAAAAATATGTAATGGGAGGCTTTTACATGTAGGAGATTTTTATCTTCACAAGGTGGGAGTAGAGGAGGGAGATGCTGCAACTGCTATTACAAAGCAACCTCTATATTATCATCATGTCACTGCTTAAATACAAAGTATGCAAATACCATGTGAAACAAAAACATCACTGAGGACTACTTGCATGATTACAACTGACAAATAAATTTTAAAGAACCTCTAAGGTTTTTAGTACAAGCTTCATTTGACTCGCAGGTAAAGATCATCTCTGTTAGTCTAGTGACATTTGCCAGTCCCTTAGGTTATGATTTAAAATGTGTTTCACTGTACTCATTTAGCTCACAAAATGGACATAACTATGTGAACCTATTTAGTTGCAGTAAGCAAGTAAAACTTACTCTATTTATTTATTTTTAACCACAGCATGTAATTCATCAATGTGATACATTGTCAAATTGGTAGCATCACATTTCCTTTCAAACTGCCTTGTTTGTTCTTTTATAAATATCATATTGACTTTTCTTTTTCAGGGAAGGCTTGCCTGTTGACTCCCTTTTCCTTCTTGCTAAAGGAGTTGTATTACAAAAATCTGGATTTTGTTCTTTTAAATACATCAAAACCATTGAGTATGTCAGCAGCATAGAACCACATCATAGAAATGTGGATGGCCCTTACTTCAGGGTTAAGGCTAGCTTTTCTGCATCGTTTTCTCTACCTGCCAGATGAAAGTAGTTTGGTTTTCAAATCACTTGCTAAATAGGAAGCAATCACTGATTTGGCTTTTTTGTCTAAATTATTTTATACATGAAAGCATTTCCAGTCTCAAGCCTCGTTTTATACGTTTGATCTTTAATTCTTGATAGAAAATCACCAGTAATTTCAGTAAAACTTTCACAATAAGCCAGTGATCTTGGCTTTTAATATGCTGCTTTCTAATCTTGTACAAATTGGTTATACAGGAGGATGACCAAAATGATTATAGTAGAACTTGCCTTGGTTTTTAATTGTTGCTGGTTATGACATTCCTGAACTATGCTTACTCAAAGTGTGTGTGTGTGTGTTAGAAGGAATACAATGAATGGATAGGTACAGTAGGTTTGTTTTTAAGACCAGTTATTTATCAGATATTCAGAAACACAGACTGATATTTATTTTACTTAGCTCTCACCATTGTAAAGCTTGCCATCAACTCTAAACAAACTCCTAGGCTTCCTCAGAAGCCATTGAAGGGACGCTGCTCTTGAGACTCCTCTCTAAAATAGGAGGTGGGGGAAGTAGTTTTCTGACCTTTAGAAAAAATTTAAATATCTAGTTGAGATTTGATGTCAAACTTCTAATGGCTAAAGTTGGATGAGATGAATCCTGTTCATAAAGGTCTTAGGTCAGCTTTCAAAATACTCTGCATTCTGTTGAAGTGTTGATTTTGCATGAATATCAATGAGAGATGAGGAAGCCTAGTATTGTCAAAGAGTAAGTTCAATTTTATTTAAGATAAGTTGAAATACTTTAAATATGTCTTAAATGTGTAAAATATCTTAAAAGGGTATAAAAAGGCATACTGAATTAGGAATTTTTTCTTCAGGAGAATAACATTAATTTTTGTTGTTGCTTTTGGAAGTTTTTTTTTCAGTAGACCAATTTGTCAACAGGTAAGAAAATACAAGCATTGAAGGGAACAAGTGGTTATGTTTTCTGAGCTATGACTCTTTACATCTCTTCCCTAATGTAGCAAATAAACTGATATGAGTATGTTCTGTCTTTTTTAAAGGGGCAAAGCTTTAAAAATATGGATTTTCATATGATTTAATTTTCTTCCACGAAAAAGATTTTTTGTCTAAAAAGTGATTATCAAATTAGTAAAGAGTTTCAAAAGGGTAAAAAAAAAACAAACCCAAACCCACAACTTTTATTTTCAGTCTACTTGTGAAATGACTGCATGACATTACCACTGCAATGCATGTTTGTACCTTACAGCAACAGTAAAAATCCATTGTTATTTCTTGTTTTGGTAATACAGAATGGATTCATTAGATTATGGAATTTCAGTTAGAGCTAATATTTTGTTAAGGTAGATTACGTCTTACAGGTACACTGAAGATTGTAGCTGAATTCTTCATCATAGCATGCTGAATTTTGCTTTTGAACGAGTTGGGTTTTGTTAGTGTGTAACCACAGAACTTGCTAAGACAAGATGGATCAAGAAACTGCTATAGCAAACTGGGAAAACAGGCTGGACATATAATGATTAGCTATTTTAACAAAATCTGTTACAAGAATCTTTTTCTGATCCTGAAAGTGGGTTAAAACTAGGAAATTCTAACAATCTTTACTTAGTGGGTATGCTGTTGTACACCTGAGCCAGCTTTGAATCAAAACCTCACCACTCAGTGAAAAGCTTCAATTAACGGGCATGAATAGAACTGAACAACATGAGAGAAGGGCAGTCATCCAGTCTAGCTTCCTACAAGGTTAGAATTATTCTCTCTGCACATTTCATAAAATGTGTGAAGTCTGGTGTGTTCCATATATCCTAAACTCTACCCTTTTTCATACGAGGTTCTGCAGGCAAGTTACAATTAGTACAGGTAATGTCTAGATTAGCCATTCTTTGCACAAATGTGATTATAATCTTCACTACTCTTCCCTCCTGCTTTTCCTGCTATCTTAAGATTTATTTTTTGGTATCTTTTCACATTCCTCCTAAACCCTTGTAGGATTATTTGACACCATAATTTAGGATCTCATTTTGGCACCATTACTGATGCCGCTTTATGTGAGGAGGGTGAAATCTACCATTAGGCATTAACAACTTTTGCTAACATGTTTTCTCGCTCATGATATGAAATAGTAATCCATAATACAAATCACTGTGACATTTCAGAAACTTCTAGTCAATACCCTGGCATTTATAATTGACTTTGCTTACAGCCCCTCACTTTGCATGAGTAAGCTGGTAACCAAATGACTCCAACAATAGTTTTCAAGGAAGATTTTGTGAGAGTATAAAATACTAACAAAATTCTAGATGACATTCTCAGTATTCCTTTTGCCTTCTCATTCTAAAAGCTGAGCACCAATAAGTCAACAGTAATATACTGACTTCTTACAGTGTTATTGTGGTAACAGTCTAATGATCAAATTGTATACAGATGTCACCAAGCTGCACAAATGTTAATATAATAGAGATATGCATTTTTAAGTACCCTTATAAATATCGATCTCTCCTTTTCCTGTGATCTGAAAATCATTTTACTTAATGGGTGTCTTGTCCATCTGAATAGCATTCTAGACACAGTGTCAACAATCCAAGATATCCAAAATATATGGTAAATTATAGATTTTTGAACTTTGTTGCACAACTGGTTAAATTACAGCCGAGAATCTTCAGTGAGACCCTCATATATCTGCATTTCCCTTAATGTTTCATTCTCTTCTGCTTAGATTATAAACTAAATATTATTCCTTAAAAAAAAAAAAAAAGCATTTTCTATAGCTAGGAAAAAAAAGCAAAAAGTTAACAAAGTAGAGATGGGGTAAGAAAAGGTAGGCATATGTATCTGTGACAAGGAATTTTTTTCCTTTGGTATTTCAGATTCTACTTGTGCCAGGTGTAAAACATGAATTTAAATAGCCTAAAAAAAATATATTCCAGATGACTAAACTGCAATATTTCTTCCTGCTTTTAATGTTGCCACACTTTGTGATGGGTAACCTGAATCCCACTGAAGAGATGCATGTCAAAATCAAGGGGAGGGGAAGGAAAACAAAAAATAATTTTTTTAGTATTTCAGAGTAGTATGGCCCTTGTTATATGATTTAACTTAAATGAAAAAGAAAGATGTTTTCCATTCTACTGGGAAGAATTTGAAATATCACAGCATTTTATGTAAATTATTTTCATTGCTATGTGTTTCAATAGAAAGTTTTCTGTATATGAAGTAATATTTTTACTTATAGGGAACAACATGTATTTATTAAACAGAAATTAGGTAAGAGCACACAAGATCAAGGAAATTAATACAGTAGTTGTATAAATTCCAAGTTTTTGTAACACTAATACATCTGTATGCTGTCTGCTAGTGCTGGTTATGGCACTTGGGTCTTTGAGTTAGTTGAAAAATATGTAAGACTACATGAAAGTAGGCATCTCTCTATTGAGTACTCATCTAAGGCAGTTTATGTGCATTTGTTTACTCTAGGAACTACAGCAAGTATATTGCAGTCAAAAAATGTCTTCTGATGTGCTGTAGTTTCAGGCAGAAGAATGCAAAATAGCTGGTGAATGGGAGTCAAACCATCCGCTTTTAGTTAAATCATATTTCTCATAACTTTTGTGGACAGGCACATTAGACATGCATTTCCAACGTAGTTTTGTGGAGAGAAAGCAACAGGTTTTGGTAGTTTACAGTGGAGAATGTCAGCTGCTATTTTTTTGTACTTGTGGCTCAAAAAAACCCATTGCTGAGCTAAATGCATATCTACAGAAAATGTTATGAGGATTTTCTTATGTTCCTTCTGTATTAAATATTTTTCATTGTTCTTCAATACACAAGTTAGCTGGAGACAAAATCATCTTGACTTCAGTTAAACTACCCTCAGAAATGAAAACTATTTCTGTAAGTAGTGGTTTGTAAAACCATGCCTTAAGTTTCTCCTTAATTTAGCATTAGTGTAGCAGGACACAAATATATATTTACTTCATTCAGGTAACTTAATTTCTTTTGTTTCCTGGGAAGTTCTTCACTTCCCAGATGGAGCACTGAATAGTCCTCTCTTAGGAGTTCCAAATCTCATTCAAATCTTTTGACATTAGAAACACATACAAAATAAAAAATGTTAAATATTATAGCATCTTTATGGAATAAGCTAATAGTTGCGTTTCACAAGATTAGCCAGAAGCCAAATATTTAGCATATCAACTAAATATGAATTCAAAGTAGCAAATTAATGAGATGCTTTTCTGAGACCATTAATTCCATATCTACTTCATTCCAACACCTTTGTGTTGACAAAATGTATAATCTTTTCTTATGGAAACCCTCTGGTAGAAAACTGCTTTGTTGAAATTTACCTGTTCACTGGATGTCACTGCTGCACATAAATACATATGGAAAGCTATCTGCCACCATTCAGCATTCATCCAGGCATTTGAGAAAAGAATGGGAACCCTATTTCTAGCTCTGTCAGTGGAAGAATTATGAGCATTTCACCCACCACTTATTTCAGAACAAAGCTATTTAACTTGACACTTACTCGCAGGAAGCTATACCCAGTAGTAGCTGATGTATGTACAATGCTATTACCTATTATTAAAAATCATATTGCTGAGCTGTAACAATAGCCTTTGCAATCATGTGTCTGGTTATAATTATGTTATAAATTTTGATTTCCTGTTGAAAAGAGGCAGTCATTTTATAGCAAGGACTAAAAGGTATCCTTGCTTTCAGGTTTTAGTAGTCTCCTCAATACTAAGAAACAAAAGTTGGTATGAAAAGTTTTACATCTGGATTTGTAATACGTCAAAAAAAAATGACAGGGTCTTAAAACTGTCTTTAGCTGAATGTCTCCTCTTTGCTCAGAGTACTATGTTTATTTACCTTTGACTATTCCTCAGGCCAGACTTTTTTTTCCCTCTAAGTCTAATATAATGGATGACAAGCTAAGTAGCCGTAGCCATTCAGCCATAGCAGAATGTGTATACAACTATATAATAAAATGATCATGTTCATTCTCTTACCCTATCAACATCCATGCAAGACAAATTTCAGGAAGGCAATGGGTCAGGTAAACATTGAAATGTGAAAGAGCTAGGAAATTAAAATTTTAAAATTCAAAGCTGAAGAAGAAAATTGATCAATGAGTCCTTAGCTAGCTAGTTCATACTACAGCAGTACTGATTTAAAGCATACATTTTGTTTTGCCGGGGCTTTAGTTGCAGATTATCACTTTAGTATGAACTATTTCCATCTATATAATAGTCTTATGTGTAATATTCTCATAAAAACTGTTACAACTGAAAAACTGGTTTGAAAGACACTTCAGGGTATAGTACTGAAAAAAGAATAATTCTACTTACACCCAGTCTTTGCTATAATAGATCATAAACAATGTTTCTCTCTTCTACTATCCATAGCCATGAATCTATTTAGAATTTTATCAAGTATAAAAGAATAATTTTTACAATGAACTTTTAAGAAGAAATCTATCAGCTTGTGGTTTCATTTCTGTATTGCTTTAAAAAGAAATCATGAGTTCTTGAACTTAAATTATATAGTCAGTTCATAAGGGAAAAATGAAAGTTGGCCAGAAACAACACTATTACTTACATTTTGTGGTAAAAAATTTACTTCATATTTTAAACTTAATTTATCTACAAAAAAACATTGACTTTTCTGCTTGTTTTTTTTCTTGCAAATTCAAAATTTGCATACAATATTCAATGACTATTGTCTAAGCAAACTGTCATTCATGTCAATGTGTGTATACGTGCATTTTCAGCTCCAGACCATTTGGAAAGCATTTCATTAGTCAGACAAGAAGTATTATTTAATATTAAACAATGTTTGTCCATCAAATATAATGTGAAAAAGTAGTTACACTGCTCTTCACCAAAAACAGGAAGCAGATTTCAGTCTTCCTGAAAGTAACCTTGGAATGTTTCCATACTGTAAGGTATCATAAAGATGGTATGGAACATGGATAGCAGACATTAAGTCTTGTTATACCCCCTCATCCAGGAAACCCTGGCACCCTGCTTAAAGCTTTGGCAAAGTTAAGGGTAAGTGTTTAAGTCAGTTGTGCTGACCTGATTGAGATTAAAGGTGTTTGGTTTTGGTCTGAATTAGAGCTAGACTGCTTTGTTCTCTGATCTTTTTCTTCTAGTATGTGTTAAATTTATTGTTATATTTTAGACTTTGTATTATATAGTCTGTCTCAGATTTCTTGCTAATAACCACCCACCCAAACCCACGCCATTCAGCACAGCCTTAAATCCCAAGCACATGCTGAAACCTGAATTTGTTCTTTTCTGGTCACTTGAGCACAGATATGCATTTTTAATAGGAGTCTGAGAATTTTTGTAATTAGTCTGGTTACAGAATTGTTGGATTACACGTTGGATTTTTTGAGACAGGATTTGTATATGAACTATCTATCTAATATTTTCATGCACTGCTTAGGAAAAAATGTCAGCGCTGGGTGTCCGGCTACTGTTACTGTAACACAAATGGCTTTTTTGTTCTAGTCCATGAAGATCTACATTTTCTGTTATTTACTTATACAATAGCCCAAATAGCATATGTTATTCCAGATTTAATTATTGGCAATTACGGTACAGGTACTTCAATCTGATTTTAAGTCAACCTTTTTATTGACAAACATACTGAAAGGAAAACTCTAGTATCGTATAAGAGTTCTGGAATTCTTTTTGTAAAGACAAACATGTTGACAATAAAGCTTCAAAATGTTACCGCAAGTGCTTGTTTAATTGTATTTGGTGAGAAAACTGTCACTTTTAACATGCTGCAACATTTAATAACGCTTCTGTGTGTTATAAAGCCAGAAAGTACCTTCATTAGAGTTGAAAATTGGCTTGGATCTCTTGCTTTTATGCTCATTACATCTCTCTACCTCTTCTATATTGTTTGAAGTTTTTTTATTAAATGTAATTTTCTACCTTCTCATTCCCTTTGAAAATTTGACAAAATCAATCAATAAGGAGAAACAGGGGAAAAAAAACAAGAGGCCACATTTGATTAACTTGACCATTGTGGTGACAACAAGGAAAAAGTGATAAAATTTGCAAAGGCAATATTTTTCATTTTTTGCTTGGGTAGAGAAGAGCAGAGGAATAAAGATGAGGAAGCCAAAGTTCTGGCACTGTAGGAGGGGAAACCAGCTGCAATTGGCACGCTGAGTTCAAAATAAAAGAAACTTGGACCTGTTTGTAGCATAAGTGGCAGAAACAAAGCAACTCTACAGAAATTTTTAACTGCTGGATTCCCTTTAAAAATAGTGCACTCCGAAGACTGAAAGAAAATATTTCTTTATATTTATGCATCCTCTAACCAGTGAAGTGATCTTGATGAAGTTTTGAGAGATTACTATAGTAGCCATTATTTTCAAATATTGGAAAAAAATTTGGCAACCAAATCCTCTCTTTCCCATTTTATCCACCCATCTAGCTCTTCATTCATAAACTATGAAGGAGCTGACATTCTGCTTATCTACCTGAGGGCAAAAAAAGGTTGACATGCAGATGATTAAGCATGTACCCACAAACAATTAGCTCTGACCCTAACTGGTGCCAAGCAGTTGGCATGGCTTCTGATAAGTAATTAATTAAATCAATGCCAGCAGACACTAATGGTATCTTCCCATAGAATGGCATGCCAGATCTATTAAGAACAATGTACATGATACTGATTCTTATGCTGTGTCAGTTCAGCTGGATGTCTATTCAATGTCAGTAAATACACTGTGTGAAAGATTCATTTAGAAAAAAATACTATCTAAAACATAACACTAGAATTAAGCTCAGAGCACATTTTTTGCTAGGCTGTACATCTTCTTGCTCACTGTATAGGGAAGCTGCAAGTCTACTATTGGATCTGATTGCCAAACCCTAAATATTAGAAAATCAAACAAATAGACCCCAGACCACACTCCCTCCCCCCTATAATCTCACCTGTAGCTTATATAATAAAAAGAAAATATCAGCTTTGATTCAGCAAGGTCCAAGAATATTGCTTGGATTTAAGCTCTAGTTCTGGTTGCAAGTGTATTTCAGTACAACCAATGATTTTGAAATTATATTGTAAAGTGCCTTGTGGACTTTAATTCCATTTCAAAGACTGTTTTTCTATTGAGTACCTTTTGTCCTACAGGCAACATCAGCTCCTGACAGCTGATGGACACCTGCTACACCTGCTCATTTCCATGGAAGGCAGTTCTCAGCATTTGTCATGTTTATTGACCCTTTTTATATCAAAAGGTCTGACTTAAAGCTCTCTAAGTGAAAGAAATAACTAGAGGCCATAACTGTCCCTTAGTCATAATTGTGTAAACCCAAAGTAACTTCACTGATTCAGAAGTTTAGAAGCGGAACGCTTACAGGGAAAGAAAACCTAACCTCAAAAGTAAAGCATTATTAAGTACTGCTGAACACTGTCTATCCAAAATTAACAGTAGCAGTGCAGGAATGGCAATAGTTGCCTGACTGTCTCATTTTTGCGGTCAGTTCTAATTGCTCATTTCAGGACAGTTTCATGAAGGGGAAGGTCTTCTGAATAAATTTATTCTGCGCATATATTTATACAAGCAAAGAAGTTGTCACCCTGATTGGGATGAGGCTTTGGAACATTACTGCAGTTGACACTATTGTTTGTTGCTTTGTTTTGTTGTTTTTTAAGTAGCATGTTAAGGATTTTACTAAACTTTTTCTGAATATGGTACAATTTCAACAGCTACAAAGACCAAACCAATGCTGTCCACAGGGCAGATGGGATAATCTTGCACTTTGGTGTGTTTATTGTTATTTTATGAAGAAATTTTTTTTTGTTGCTTGGTACAAATAAGCTGCCTGAACACCAGGCAGCTGTGGGTCTTTATTTGGAGGTCATACTTGACAGGACAGGTGTTGATGTAGTAGAGGTTGGGGGTTCTGTAAGCTGTTGGTACAAGGACAAAGTTAACTCAAATCTTATGAGGCTAGAGTCCATGCGGTTATTGTTAACACTGAAGGGCAAGGACATCTGCCCTTGGTCTTCATGTAATTTCCTAACCTGTGCCTGATTTCAGAGAAATTTAATATGAATTTTTACTCACTTGTGGAAGATAAAAGATATGCTTTACTACATACCATGGAGAAGTTTCTCCCCTCCGCTTCCCTCTGACCTGTGCTGCCTCTTTGGATGCTGGTGAGCACTGTTGACACTAGGTCTACCCTGTAATCTGTCTCCAAGGAGAAAAATAACCCTTGCCATGGGCATGTTTTAAATGAGTCCACAGGTCTGTAGGAGTTCTGGGTTGTGAGATAAATACAGAGGTGTCTGGCTCCATGAAGGCTGAACACTGGCGGATACTGGTGTAGCTGCCCACTGCAGACCAAGGTGGAAGGTACCTAGCCTGGATGCTAAGCTTCTTGCTCACATTCCTTCACCACCGTTTGCCTCTCATAAGGAAGCTGTTGTAAAAGGGAATGCTTTCTGCAGAGCTCTGTGACAGAGCAAGTGCTAGGCAAGTTAAGGTGGGAGTACTACAAGTTCCTGTGGGCCTACAAGATGCCTTGTATATTGAGAAATGTGGACGCAGCATGTCTTCGGTTGTGTGGAAGGACAGGGGAGCATTTTCAGCCTCCACTTGGGTTACTGTGAACTTCATCTCCCAAGTGAGTGCAAGGTCTGTTATGTTCTTTACTTTGGAAGAAGCTCACGGCCAAAGCTGGAATGCACAACATTTGCCAGCATCCACAGACATGGTACATGTACATGTACTGATAAGTGGATGAGACCTCTGTGATCTAACCTATAAAATTCAAAGATGGTTTATAAAGTAAGACTTATGGTATTCTAAGCATGCAGCACTGAAAAGCATAGTTTTTACTCAGAGATGAACTCATCACAGCTATGCTTTTATACCTTTTGTTAGAAATACAATGGGATTTTAAAATACTAGCCTTTAAAAGAAAATATCCTCATATTAAATACAGAGATCTTATTGCAATACTTTACAGTGCTACAGGCTGACTATTAGAAGGAGTAATTATGGATTTATTGAACTTCTGTGGCTGTTTTATTTTTAGAATTTTCCTTAGAGGGTTTTTTTCCCAACTCTTATCCAGTAGCTTTGAAAATAAAATTAGTCTGGTTGGTGTCAAAGGTTCTACTTGGAGAATACTTCTTAAAATGTCTTCCTGATTGCTTATTCTAGTAGGTACTGCCTTATTGAAAAGTGCTCTGAAATCCTTAGGTATGAAAGGTGACAGGTGCTATATGAATGCAAAGTGTTATCTGTGGCAGATCTAGGTCAAAATCTTAGTTAAGGCAGTAAAATTCACCTTTGCCCAACATGTGATTGTTGCAAAGGGCGGTTTTGGTCTTCCTTGATTGTTTTCAGCAGCTGTCAGTCTATTAACTGAGTGCCACGTTGATGGAACCAACTGCTGCTTAATATTGCTTCTCTGGAAATGTTTTCAGTCATGTAGCCTGAGAAACACTTGCTTCTACATAGATGCAGTTACAGATATTTGTTCTTTACAAGCTGCATGGTAGTTTGTAGGGATGGTAAGGAAAGAGAAAGATTGTTGATAAGATCTTCAACAATCATGTAAGATCTAAACTTAGACACGAATTTAATGATTTTGGTGTTTCTATATCAGTAAAATAGAATGTTTGCAATGGAACTAAAATCTTGGCAAGACCAGCTTCAAACTTCTCATGAATCTACCAAAAGAGATTTCACATGACTTGAATAGAATTGAGCTAAACAGTAATTTTGGGTTTATATATATTGAGTTTCTTGCCACTTCTTGTGCATACTCTTTCTCTTTTTTTATGAAATGAAGTTAGGAACAAAACCATGTAGTGTACTGAGGGTTAGTTTGGTTTTTGAGGCTTTGCATTTATAAAATTTATAGTGGTTAGCATGGATATGAAAGTTGTAAATGGATAAACTTGCAGTTCTTAATTGGTCTGTTTTGTGACAATGTTCGGAAAGACCCTATTTTTTAGCGTTGTTTCAAAAATGAATGTATTACCTTATCAAATAGCACAGGTGCTTAAAAAGGCAAAATGAACAAAAAACCTTATGTGTGATTATATTTTAAATCTTTTTTTTTTAATTTAACAATGAATAAAAATGTTATGCAACCTGTTTAGTCTTAATCAAAGAAATTCAGGTATATATCAAAATCTTTGTCACTATTATGCATTGGTTTTTGAATTTTTGCTGTTTATACTTTCTCAAATTATTATTTCAATCTTCTGTTTGAAATAGTGTTATTGTTTTCAAAGATGTACATCAATTTTAATAGAATTTCTGTGTATACAGTATTAGTTAATTTTCCTAAATGTAAAAATAAAATAGAATTTTGTTCTGAATGGACGTAGCTTGACTTCTTTTATTAGAATAATTGAGCTTCTGTATTGATATTTTCAAAGAAAAATTTTGAATTGTTATGTTGCCATTTTTTAATTACTTTGGTATGTTTTGCAACAGCAACAACATTCAGTAATGGTATTTTTATGAAGAAAATTACTGTTAATTTTTATACAGCTCTAAAATACAACATATTTAACTTGGGGATGGGGGAGTTTTTCAGATGTTTGACAATGTATAATGTAAGTGACACTGCTCTTCACTTGCAAGCTGAACCTATTTTATGTGACTTGGTTGTGAACAGATGCCAGTTGAATTACATGAGAGAAATGAATTGTGTTTTCCAAAAGCTCTTTGATCATGATGGGAAAATCAGAGCAAAAATCACAAGAAAAAACTCTCCTGAAAACATTTTCTTAACTTTCTTGGCTTGTTGCTTTGCTAAGCAAAGGCCCAGAAGGACAATTATTTTTCTTAGTGGAAATCAGTGGTATCTTTATGTACAATTAAGTTCTAATTTGGTGAAGAGCGCGCTCCATATCTAATAGATGCCATCACATTTTGCCAGGTTTTCTTCTGACTACACTGCTGTCATGCCATGTGTAAGTATAGTCAAAGCAGTGACAACAACTTCAAGCTTGTAAACTTAGATGCAAATATCAGTGCAGACTAGTTATCTTAAGTTTTTCAGGTTCCTAGGGAGTTCTCTGAGCTCCATGAGTACTGTGCTAATGGAATACAAATTAATTTAAAACTAGCTTAAGTAGCTCTGCAAGAGCTTGCAGCTATACCTGTCTCTTCAATTTTGGTTGAAAATCATAATTTCATTATATCTATGGTGGATGTACATATTTTTTGAAGACAGCTATTGTTTTCATTCCCCTTTGTGACTGCTAGAAACCTCTCTAATCAGCCAATGATAACAGGTGATTTTTAAGCATTTCCATGTATCTGTAGTTCCTAAATACTTGTTACTTTGTGGTAATTATTGTATACGAGATAGTGTTTGTTACTGTTTGAATCAAAATGATCATAGATATTAGATCACACTTTACACTGAAACTTTATAAACATAGCTTTGTTCTTTCCCTGGTCAGCTGCAGCTGTAATGCCTGCTTCTCTGCAGACTTTTCTTCCTCATTCTGTTGACCTCATTCTTTCATGTATCTCCTCTTTCCCTCAACCTTTACTTGAAAATGGATGATTATATTTCTTTTAATTTGTCATGCCCTGTATCTCCTAACCAAAATTCATTGTGCAGCTTTTCAAGACTTCTCTTATTTCCAAGTAACCAGTAGAACTTAAGTACTGATAGCTGGCTAATAGTGGTATGTGAAAACATGTTCAGCTGAACATGGAAATTATGCTTGGAGATTATTTCATCTTGTAAGATCACTGTGTGTTGGATTTCTGTGACAGCAGTTCAGCAATGGCTCAAAGTGATACTTTCCAATTCAAACATAGCAAACATTGATCAGACTTTCCATCATTTCATTTACATTGAACTGATGAAATAGCATATTTTATTTCCATGTTATAGCAACTCATAAGTATACACTTTTTGAGCGAAAGTACTCAAAATCATACTGTATTAAAAGTTGGTTATGAACGGAACCTGGAAATTTGGGTGTAGCTGAAAAGCAGAGCAGAGGCTGCTTAAAATAAACACCTCCTCCCCCCAAAACACAACAAAACCCCCCCACCCAAAACCATCTACAACATGTGCCCTCCACCCCCCAAGTGTGTTAATTTTAAGCCAACATACTCTGGTTGGATGCAAAATTTACTTACTAGCATCTCCTCTGTGCCTACTAAAAGGACTAAAATTTGTTGTGCGTTCCTTCTGTACATACACCTGACAGCAATAATGCACAATTTATGTGCCTCATAAAATTACTCTGGAAAGCTCATTTGCTGTGGATAGTAGGAATGCTGATAAAAGTGTGGTTTGTGCTGTCTTAGAAACATGCTCTTTTTGTCTTTCAGCTTTCTTGTGTCCAATCATTCTATTTCTGCCTGCAACAAAAAAATACATTGGTAAACTACAACATTCTGTTTGATATAAAGAACTAAGTTCCTATTTAAATCTTGAAGCCCAGATGCAACTATATATATATTTCATCTATAGGGTGGCTTGAAGCCTAATTGCAAGCCAATGTAGGACAAAAATTTTGGTAATTCTTCATCACCAAAATGTCATGAGTAACTGATAGTAAAATATATCAATTTTACTTAGAATGTCAGTAGACATGTTTTTCAGATTGTATAGCATAATGTCTTTAGGGACAGAATAATTTTCTGCCAGCATGACAGAAATAAAAAAGTAAAATAAGATTTACCTCTGTCACGAAAAGGGCAAACGTGGACTTTTATGCTTTCATCTTGGTGGGGAAAGTGGTCTTTGCTTTGAGTGAGGCAAGTAAAAATGGAAATAAAATTTACCAACACAGTTTATACAAATCTGTGCCATATTGTTAGTATGATAAACCATAAAATAAAAGGCAGAATTAATATTTAGATTGTGGTAGTGACACAGGCCCCAAGAACACTAAACCTCATTACGCTATTTGTTATATATAAGGTAACAGTTTTGAAGTGGTTATAGGTAATAAGGGCAAACAATTAACATCTGAGAACTATTTAAATCTTGCGTGTGTTAAAATTGTTTTCTCTGATTTTGTGTACATTGTGAAACATGATACTAAATGTTATTACAGTCATCTAGAGTATTTTTAACAAAAACTAATTATATCAATGTAGAATTTAATATGTGCTTGTGGGGCATCAGTTCTACTGTATTATCATTTGTTAAATAATACACTTGACTCTCCTGTTCTTTTGAGGCCTTCATTACCATTGCTAGGTTTCTGTCTATTAACGTTCTCTCCTAATAACAATGAAAGGATTGTTCCCAAGCAAATAATTGTTGCACAAAATCAAAGAAAACAATTACTCATATGTTTTCCTTTTCTTGGATTTGAACAGGCTTGTACCATATGGTTTTAACTTTTTTATGCATAGTGGCCAGTCAAATATAAAATAATTGTTATAGATTTTCTTTATAGTATAATCATATCTTGAATGTGGTAGTCTAAGTAAAATTGTTCTTTTGAGCAATGTCTTACATCTGTGTAGGCAGCTGATTTGAATTAAATCCTATTTGTAGTTGTATTAGTATTTGTTTAAATAGATAGTTTTTCAAAACTGTGGGTTTTTGCTTTGCTGTATTAATTTTGAAAGTAAGGGCTTGACAAAAAGAACATGTATCAGAAGCAATGAAGGAAAAAAATGATATAAAAACTAAGCATACTTTATCGCACGGATATCTACAATTAAGCTGAGAGATACATAGAAACAACCAAAGGTAAACCTCTAATTAGAATCATATTTTCTGGTATGTTTTACTTGCTGGAGCAGATGCTGAGGCTAAACTTCCTATGTTTTTTTCTGTAGTCCACCAAAGGAGTGAAAGATAGGTTCTTCCTTTAGGCCAAAGAATCCCGTTCTGAATAACCCTTTAGAGAACCTGTTTCTTCATTGTTCATGGAGGAACACTGAGTTTAAACTCCTGATATGAACATTAGTCTCTGAGAATATCACCTAATCCTGTGGCCCTACACACTATGCTTACAACAAGGTTAAAAATAACATTTGCTGAAGATCAGACATTTTCTCCCCAATCAGTCCCGATTTTGTCTTTACAACTGAAAAGAAAAATTGCTGTATAGCTGAAGCAAAGTTTTCAGAATCCGCTCTTAAAATATATGTATTTTCACAATACAGAGAATGTAGGAGTAAGTCCTTAAAATTCATGGCCCAAAGAGGTCTGCTTTCACTAGCTTAGTAAAATGTATGATTTTTGAGTGATCACTCAAATAAAAAATAAATTACATGACTCTTGACTGAAAATCACTTTCCAACCACAATAAAAAGTGGAGATTCCATGACGTAGATCACAGAAGTGATAACAATTTGGCCTAGGAATTCAAGTACTTGACTGATGCTTTTAGTCTGTCACTTATTGGGATTTGTTTTACGTTATTCAAATTGGCAAAAAATCCACACAACCTTCTTAAAGTAAAAACAAAAACAAACAAACAAAAAAACCAAACCCCTACATGTCTACACTATGCATATCGCTATAGTGAATCATACAAAGCCATGGACAAATTAATTTGTGTCCTTCTTTCTTGCATCTGATTCTTCAGCACATTTATCATTTTCAGAATAAAGCTTCATAACTAATTGCCTAACTAATTAAAACTCTCATATGCCACATGTTACCCATCAGTGAAGCAGCAAAGCAGAAGCAGCAGCCTGAGGTTTTTACATGGATTTGCTTTCTACTTACTCTCTGGATTCTCTGTTGAAATGGTATCAACTTGTCCGTTTCTAAAAAAAAAATAAATTGATAGCTGAAGGCTAAGTTGCCTGAGTCTTTATTACTGAAGTAACTATTGTAACAACAGTAAACAGTTCAGCAAAATATTTTCCTTGCTTATTGAGTATCGTCCATTAGGGGGGAAATGAGTGGAGATCATGGAAAAGATACAGGAATTTCAAGATGTGCACAACTTTAAATGGCACCTGAAGTGTTGAAAAGTGACTAGTAATTTTATATATCTCAATTGTCAAAGACTGACCTGATGCCAGAATGAAAGTCCTAAACATTTTGAAAACAAGGTCATGGAAAGACAGAGCCAAGTGGTGTCCCAAGTTCTTTTGGAAAATATCAGTAGTTGTTACCATCTTACAAATACTTTGAGGTTTCTCTGACAAAAAATATTGTACTTTATGGAAAACAGAACAAAATATCAGCTGTAACTGGAATTTTTGAGAGGATCAAAGATCTATGCTTTCTTCTCAATGAAAATTTTTGTTGAGATTTTCTTGTGCTCTATCAAAACCTTCTGGCTTTACTTATAATTCTCTTTTTCCCTACTTTTCAAGTATAAAAACTTATTAATCACCTTTCTGAAGTAGTGAAAAAAATTAATGATATGAAACAGAAAAAGTATATTGATCGAACATTTAATATCTATAAAATTACTAGTAATAAAGATATCATTTAGATATTCTACTTTCCATTTCATCTAGAAAATTAGGTAGTTTCATGGGAAAATCATAATTTGTGCACACTCTTATAAAAATGATCTAGTTTAAGATCTTAAAAATTAGGTTGTAAATTACCTATTTAATATTGAAATATAGTTTGGAGATAAAAATCAATAAACATCAACAAATAACATTAACAAAGAATTTTGGTTTAAATAGCTGCAGCTATAGGTTTATAAGGCAGTTGTGCTTATTATAAAAGGGTACAACAGTATTTCTGTCAAAATGAATACATTTTTTAATTAAGCTACAAAAATTCTTGAGAAACCTCTTCAACTACTTATGTTTTATATGTCAATAAAAAGTTGAAATATTTGACAATAATGCAGTAACTCCGTTCAATGAATATAAGACTAACTTCAACAATCCTAGACATATCTCACAGATGAGGTACAGTCACAAGACCAATTTTGTCTGGTTTTTGGATGACATTTTGAGAAATGTTAAAAATAAATAGTCCCTTTCTTACACACAACGAAGGCAATAGTTTTGTTCTCTAAGATCTAACATTCATTAATTGCTTCTCTAATTGCTTTATGGGGATTTTTTGGCTGATAGATTTATCCTTCATTGTTTGGAAAATCTGACAGTTGCTAAATATTCTAACAGAATAATTTAGCAAATAATGTTCAAATAGTGGTGCAAGTGGTGAATCTGATTAATTACTTTTAAATAACTCCTTTCTAGTCTTACACTGTGACAAAAACATACAGTGGAGTTGTAATGGAATTAATATTCAAAAATAACTCAGATGGTTATGGATATGAACCATATCATGCTAGATTTTTCCTTTGCCCGTGACCTAATTTTACATCCTTTGAAGTCAGTGATTAATGGTTTAGGGATTCCTTCTTTTAAGACAACTTAGAGTTGAGCTTAAATTTTCAAGTTTATAATTTTCAAGTTGAACTTTCAAGTTTCAAGTATATAAATATGGTCATAATTTTCCTACTTTACTTGATATATCAAAATCTTCTCCTTTTCAAGGAAACTTTAAGGACATAAAGGGGAAAATTTAGGATGACTCAAGATCATTTAGGGTGTAAAATAATTTTTGGTGCAGTGATACTTGATTTGGCCAATTGTAAACTAATCCAGAAGAGTTTTGCTGTGGTGCTTGAGCTATTTGAGGCTGAAAACAATATAGCAGTGTAACTGTGGCATTCTGCTGAAAAATCTGTATTGTTTCCATATGCGAGCTAGCATCTGTGTATGTGCTGTATAATGCTGGAATAAGTATCAGCTTATATCTTCAGTCAGTTAGGTATTATCTATTTTACTGTTACATTGGACTTTCTCTGAGTGCTGCTAAATGATGGAGCAGATTAGGTAATTTCATTTCTGGCAGTATAGCTATATTCTCTATGAGTTTAAGAGCTCAAGATGAGTTTACTTTTGGTGTTGAAGGCTGGTTGGAAGTTAAGCTCCTTTGTTCCCAGTAAAATAGGAAAATTATAGGATTAGTAATCACACTAAACGTACTGATATGAGAAAAGAGTTTTTGCCATAATGCCATTTCTATTTAGTAGTTTGTACTAAATATTTTATTTAGCAGTTTAGTAATAGACTGCAGTTTGGTAATAGACTGCATGTTTGAGCTCCTCTTTTCTGAGGAGCCAAATTCTCAGAAATCCCAGAGTGTGTCCAAATTGTAGACATATAGCCATTTGATTTGTTTAAGGGGAAGCAAAGGGGGAAGGGTTTTCAATCCTTTTTATTTTCTTAAGTAGTTTCATTCTTGAATGATGTAATTTTAAACAATTGAGATATTTCACACTGTGTAAAACACCCATCTGAATTCCAGTTCTTCTTTAAAGACTGTTTATATATTCTATACTAAGCAGCCATTGGATAGACTACAGAATCTGGAGTGGGAAGTATGAGCTTTCTAGGAGTTATCTTTGCACAGATCAGTGGTTTCAGAACATGACTTTTTATGGAGATGATTGTAATTTATTTATGTCTTTGTGTAGACAAGCTATGATATATACTACTTATCCAACATGAATTTCAATTTTGAATGAATCTCTGAACTCAAAGTGTAAGCTTATTCATGTGGCCAGTTTTTAACTTTTATTTCTTAGTTTTGGGGTAAAGACACAAAGTTCTAGATGGCTTGGACTAGTAGATGTGCGTTGGTCAATATTTATCAACTAAGTTCAGTCTGTTGCATTTTAGATATCCCTTAAATTCTAAATAAGTTTCAGAAGTGCACTGAAATATTATGTAAGTTCAGGATTTTTTTTACAAATGTTTTATCCTCATTTCCCCTTGTATGCTGCTTTCTCTCTAGGAAGTCTATTAAGAAAAATTGCTTGGTTCCTCTGTCTAGCTGGAGCTATAAAAGGCAACAACATTTGTTTGTCTCCATTTCATGTGTTTGTTATTCTGGCAGCTGTGCAGTTTCGTTTTACCCATCTACCAGTACTGCATATGCTCCTGAATTAAAGTGTGTAATAAGGTCAAGAATTTTGTATTTTCTTAGGGCTTGTGACTATGGAACACTTTAAACTGGAATCCCAGAGGAACTGGTCTATACCTCGAATTTAAATTTCTTGAGAACACACACAGAAATAGATTTATTCTGTCCTTTCTTTTTCCTTGATTTACTTTTAATTATTTTTTCTATCTAGTTAAGCAGGCTTATTTCCACTGTTGAGCTGTATTGACCCAAGCTGGACTTGGGGCCCCTTTGTAAAATTTCTTCAGAATTTTACATTCTGAAAGATATCTCCTGCATTAAATATCTCAGAATATGAATCAAAAAAGAGAAATACAGCTTTACTGATCAGGAATGAAACAGATTTTTTTTTTTTTTTCAAGTTGGACTGATAAATGCATTTCGTGTTACTCCATGTCTACATCCAAGGGCTCAGTACTGGGGCCGGTTCTGTTTAACATCTTTATCAATGATCTGGATGAGGGGATCGAGTGCACCCTCAGTAAGTTTGCAGATGACACCAAGTTGGCAGGAGTGTTGATCTGCTGGAGGGCAGGAAGGCTCTACAGAGGGATCTGGACAGGCTGGATCAATGGGCTGAGGCCAACTGTATGAGGTTCAACAAGGCTAAGTGCCAGCTCCTGCACCTGGGTCACAACAACCTCATGCAATGCTACAGGGTGCAGGAGGAGTGGTTGGAGAGCTGCCTGGCTGAAAAGGACCTGGGGGTGTGGGTTGACAGCCGCCTAACATGAGCCAGCAGTGTGCTCAGGTGGCCAAGAGGGCCAATGGCATCCTGGCTTGTATCAAGAATAGTGTGACCAGCAGGACCAGGGAGGTGGTTGTCCCCTTGTACTCAGTACTGGTGAGGCTGCTCCTTGAATACTGTGTTCAGTTTTGGACCTTTGGGAGAAAGACATTGAGGTGTTGGAGCATGTCCAAAGAAGGGCAATGAAGCTGGTGAAGGGTCTACAGAGCAAGTTTTCTGAGGAGCGGTTGAAGGAGCTGGGGTTGTTTAGCCTGGAAAAGAGGAGGCTGAGGGGAGACCTTATTGCTCTCTACAACTACCTGAAAGGAGGCTGTAGCGAGGTGGGGGTCAGTCTCTTCTCCCTAGTAACAAGCGATAGGATGAGGAAATGGCCTCAAGTTGTGCCAGGGGAGGTTTAGTTTGGATATTAGGAAAAACTTCTTCACTGAAAGGGTAGTCAGGCACTGGAACAGGCTGCCCAGGGAAATGGTTGAGTCATCATCCCTGGAGGTATTTAGAAGAGGTGTAGATGTGGTGCTTAGGGACGTGGTTTAGTGTTGGACTTTGCAGTGCTAGGTTAACCATTGGACTCGATGATCTTAAAGGTCTTTCCCAACCTAAACAATTTTATGATTCTATGCTAGTCCAAGACAAACTATAGTCACTGAACTTCCACACTTCATTTGGCTGCAGACTCACTATTCACAAAAAGCCAAGAAAGGGCTAACAACATTTTTACAGTTACTACGTGCAAGGAAATAATAAAAAAGGTATGATAAGAACAAACTGATTTAAAAGCAAATGTGCTTTGACCACCCTTTAAAAACATTTATGCTTTTCTACTTCTTTTTAAATAATATCTATACAAGCACTAACAGAAGGTGACTCTCAAGGACTTCATCTGGCAAATTTTTTAGCCATTACTGGATAAAATTTTTACTTGTAGATGAGGTGTGGAGGCTATCTGACACATACTAGTTGCAATCGTAGTCACAGAAGGGAACACTGTTTTTAGGTTTGAAGAGACAATGTACAGTGTGCCTCTGAGAACAGCTTCCTCCTACACTTTCAGTATAGCTTTAGAAAGCTAAGGGCAAGATTCTGTCAAGCATGTCTATTTTTATTAAATATCTAATTTTAGCCGAATGATGTGGTCTTACAGCTTAACATCTGCTGCTATTTACTCAATGACTGTGAAGGTCTGGATGGTGATCTTGGGAAATACATTAGCACTAAGCAGAACCCCTGCTCACTTTAAAATAGATGATTAATCGTTGCTTTCTGAATAGCCAATGAGTGCTATACTTGTCTTCTAACTTTCAACAGCACCTCAGTTTCTTTGCATCTGTTACGGTTTTTCTGTTGTTTTCTTCCCCACTGAGTATTTTGGGATTCTTGGGGAAATGGGGGATTTGGGTAATTTTTTTTTTTCCTTTCCTAAGCTTTAACTTGTGAATTCAGAGCTCTGTGTGGTATCTAGCAATGGATTCAGGAATAGATCTATGAAAGGACTTAAGTATAAAAGTATTGAAACATCTCATACTGAACATTATAGTGACTAATTTTCAGATACCTGCTGATAACAAGAATTCACAGTTCTGAAGTAGGTATATAAGCTTCAGTGTCCGGGGAGAATTTTATAACAAGTGTATGGTGTAGAAAACCTAGTATATGTGGAAGGGCAACCATTACTTGTGTTGCAGAAAGAGGCAGGAGGACAGTGGTGACAGTAACTAAAATACTTGAGTATTTCCTGCATCAGAGTACTAGGGACCTCATTTTAATAAAGCTTGTCCCTCAGTAATAAAGACACTCTGCTGACATTAGGAAAATGGGCGTTCAAGTCTTCACTGGTGGATGAAGGACTGAAGTCTACATCTCTTACACAATATTAAGCTAGCGGTTAAAAATTCAAGTACTAATCCACCTCCTTTGGCAAATGGTTAAAGGTGTTCTTTGAGAATGGCTGCTCATGTCCTTCACGTAATCTTTTGTATGAAACCTTACAGATCAGAGGTGTGAGGCAAGGTGGCAAGCTCAAGAAGTACTCAGGTTAAAAAAAGCTTTATCCTTGAAAAGCAAGTGCCTCCAGAATTAGCAGACAAATTAGAATTTCTGGTAATCTACACTTTATGCTTGGGCAAGTAAGGCATAACATGATCCAGATTCTTGCTCCTTTTGAAGGAATGTCTGGTGGAAGATTGACTACCTCTCACCAGAGAAAGTGGAGTCAGTTTCTCAGCTGGTGTAAATGAGTCTGTCTCTGAGTTAATTCATGGCAGCTGGTATAGCAGCTGAGTGGCAGAAAATGTGTTAAGGAAGGTTATGGTGTAGCTGCAGCTGTACTAGGATAGTTGTGCTCTAGGGTAAGGATTCCCACCCCCCGCCATTGTATTTTATGGTAATCTTTCACTCATTTATATAAATGCTGCATTTTGACCTTAAGTCAATTCTAAAGAAGAGACTCTTCTGACTGCAACCTTATTTCAACTACTGATTAGGGACATTTTTTCCACCTTCAGATAGAAAAATGTGTGAGCCATCCAACAGCACTGTGAAAACACTGCAAAGACAAGTCACTTCAGTTTTGCCAAGAGGTAAACTGGCAAGGTCATAACATGTAGAGTTTGTGCTTATTCATTCTCTCAGGATGAAATAACACTAAAACAAAACACTCTGAAATAAAAAATTTCAAACACTACAAACTGATTTTGTTTGCATTAAGTAAGAGACTTGGCTGAATAAGGAAATTGCTATTTATTATTTTCAGAAAATGTTTTCTGTCAGTTCCACAAAATGGCTCAATTAATTTTTAAAAATAATAATTTAATACATTTCATTAATTGTGGCATTATTAGGTGAGATTTTCAGAACTGCATCAGTCACAGCATGTATATAGTGCAGTGAAAAATAGTTCTGCTGCCTATTGGAATTTATAGCCTGAGCTACATTTGCCAGCTTAGCTAACGCATGTGAATTACTTCAAATTAATATTAAGAATGTTATCTAATGTCATCTCTTCTGTTTTGTGTAATGATTGATCATTTCTGCCCTCTTACCTAAACTGTCAAAAAAGGCTCATTGACGTAGCTTGAAAATCTGATGTTTTTGAACTGCATTAGGGATTTTGATGGAAATTGTCCACACTTCCTAGTAATAGGTGCAAATAACGTGACTGATGCTGGAGTAACTGGTGAGAGTCGCTATATCAGATGCTATATCATTGGGCTATGTAATTTTTAGGGCAATATCTGTTAGAGAAAATTCACTTGTATATGTAAATGCTGCTTTCTATCCAAACAACTCAGTCATATTTACTATTGTGCTATAGGAGGCAAATCCTATGCAACTCCTACACTAAGTAGACTGGACAAGATAGAAGCCTGTCCAGCTTTTACTTCCTACCGCTATTAAATATAAAAGATGGATTTTATAGAAAAGGCTCATGACCTTAAAAATGCTTGCAGGGCTTATTTTGCATATAAGTTAGTTGCATTTATGCAAAGAGTAAACAACTGTTTTTCTTAGAATAGTTTTCTCTAAACATTAAAACTGTATTGATTCTTCTACCCACTAGGTTGATCAAGTTTACTGCTGAAAAAATAGCGCCTATAATATCCTACAATTTGCCGTAGAGGAAGTGTTAAAGTAGTAGCTGTATTGATTTTCTTTTCTTTCCTCTTCTTCCCAAGTCTCTGATTTCCTATTTCATGTCATCTTGTCTGAACTAACAAATTTATAAACCAGCTCCTTGAACAGTAAAACCATTTGCCATTTGGTGGGATTGGCTGACATTTCATTTTTGCTGTGCAGATTGCAGATAATGTTGACATTATTTCGCTGAGCTCTGTACTACATCATTAACATATTGCTCATGACTAAATCTGAAATGCTTTCACTCTTGTAGTGTAATAACCTGCATTTTCTCTGTTAAAGAAATGATGTGGATTTTGATGAGAGAAAATAGTTAATGTTGCAGCATGGTAAAATAGAAATTGCATTGAAGTAACAAAATACAACACTAAAGTCTGTTAAAAGTGAAGGAAGAAAATATAGATGATGTGTTTACTTTTGATGTCTATAAATCTTGAGTAGAAATGAGCAACATTCATGAAATAGGCTTAAACCCAGCCTGTATCAGCATTGTAGCAATGCAGGACTTGTCAAATCAGAGGCATTTAGCTTCCTGCTTGCATCACATGAAAATGAAAATTCATTTTGAGTTGTAGGCATAATCCCATTCTTGCCCATATGTGATTATTTTTGCTGAAAAAGAAACCAGCTAGCAGGATTGCAAAGTAGCTTTAGGTGACCAGGAGCACTGAAACCCTAGACAGGTTTTTATCAAGTTGGCAGGCAATTATCAATGAGTTTATTTTTACAATGTTTTAAGATCTACATCTATAGATTTATTTGTAAATCAAGCATTTACTTTGAAAGTTTTACTTTACCTCCTGCTGAGAGAGAGAGGTGGAACTAGGGAACTGATTTTAAACTGTCACCTTGATACAACCTGTCCAAGATTCATCATTAGCGTTACCGATGATCTTAGACAATTCCCTTACTCTTGTATTTATCTCTGCATTCTTGGTTATTCTTCTTAATAGCTTTGATTAGGTATGTTTTGCCAGACAGTGGGTTTTTTGTTTCTATAACACATTATGAATCATATGCTGCCATCCTTCTCCATGTTAAATTGTATCTTCAGCTGTGTCGGGACTAATTGTCAACAAT
This sequence comes from Nipponia nippon, assembly GCF_047370975.1. Lineage (NCBI taxonomy): Eukaryota > Metazoa > Chordata > Aves > Pelecaniformes > Threskiornithidae > Nipponia > Nipponia nippon. Next base: position 80,031,424 of record NW_028262358.1, on the reverse strand, counting down.
TAAGATTACAATTAACAATTAAGTAAGAGGTTACTTATTGTGATTAAAGGTGGCAGTATGTCATCTTGGTTGATTAATAGCTTTTCAATCATATGTTCTGCATACATAAGTTCTTCCACTGACCAACCAGGTGTGCAGTTTAAAAACACAAGATCCAAACAACCACCTGCATTTGAGATTCTTTCCAAGGCAGACTAATTATTCAGTTTCTTATAGTAAAATAGATAAACTTTGCTTTAAGTTTACAAATGTGGAAGATGGATTCTTCATCAAAACTAAATCTTTGTTCTGTGTTGATCCTAGATCTGAGAAAAATCCATGGAAATAACTTAAACTCTTTCCATTGGGGGATGGGGAATGGGGGTTGTGGCCAGTCCATAGCAGTTTCTCTCTGCTGCTCCTTCCACCTCACACTTTTCCGTTGCTCCAATATGGGTTCTTCCCATGGGATACAGTCCTTTACAAACTGCTCCTGTGTGGGTCCTCCATGGACTGCAGTTATTTCAGGGAATATCCACCTGCTTTGGCACGTGGTCCTCCCTGGACTGCAGTGTGGATATCTGCCCACTGTGGTCCTCCGCAGGCTGCAGGAGAATCTCTGCTCTGGCACCCAGAGCACCTCCTCCCCTCCTGCTGCTCTCACCTTGGTGTTCACAGGGTTGTTTCTCTCAGGGTTTTTCCCCCTCCTCACAGAGGCTGCCCCTGCAGCCCCACTGCTGCCAGCACCTAGGCACAGACACTCAATACAATTGTAGTGTAAATATATCAATGAAATGTCGATTTCTCTATCACCGTTTCATGTAGACTAAAATTTTCACACATCTCAATGATTACATCTCAATGATTAGATCTCAATAATTTCATCAGCAGTTACTTATTTCCTACTATAGATGTAGATGAATTACTTGTTGCCAGGGAGACAAAAGGGTTTTTCACTGTTTACACAGTATGTGCTGTACAGAATAAGAAACAAACATTACCTTAGTTGAGATGTTTTGCCATTAAGAACTAGTGCTACCTAAACCAAAATAATTTTATTTCAGCACTGCAATAAAAAATATTAAGTAATTACACTTTTTAGTTTTTAACAAATCAGCACTTTTCCCATGGGGTTTGGTATTTCTGTTGTTCATTAATCTTAACTGAAAAACTAGATAGAGAAGTATTTGAGCTGTATTTCCCCTCCCCTCAGTGGGGTAGTTTCTCAGTTTTGAAAATTTTTTTTTAATATTAATTGTGTTAAAAGCCTATTGCAGGGCATAAACCAAAGCACTAGCTCTGAGCTGCCTGAATCTTTTTTAGCTTTCTAGCCAAGAAATAACAGGTTTTCCTAATTGTTTTTTGGTTTCTGTTTTTAAGAATTTTCAGCATCTGTAAAACATACTGGCACGTCTATGTTGATTTAATGCCTTTGGAGTTTAAAAGTTGGGGGCATGGTACTATGTTTGACACCTGAAGGTGCATAACTATATATGCTAATAGGCGAAGGCTGATTGACCTTTTCTTAGCAAATACATCTTCCACAGTCTTTAAAGTGACTTATTTCACTGGCAGACTTGTATTTTGGGGCTGCTGCAAGAAAACATAAGAATATATTTTCAGGAAAAGTGGCTTATAATTGCAGAGATTTACAGCAGCCCCATCAGAAACATAACATTCTTGTATTGTCTTGAAACCTCCTGTTTTCACAGATGATCAAGAAAACAAAAATTGTGTGATTAATCAGCTGTGAGAAACTGGCTTTGTGAAAAGTACACTATAATCCACTGTCTGCAGGGGCTTTGGCATGCTGTTCAGTTTCCTTGCGTGCTTCACCACAGCACTGCACTGATGAAATCACGGGGGCAGTGACTAATGGCAGTGCTTTCCCAGTTCAGTGTTCCACTTTGCCATAGATCTCCTGTGCGATACTGAACATTGTCTTAAGCTGGTAAGTTAACGAGGCAGCTGAAATAGGTTTCTGCTGCTTTGCACTGCAAAATCTAATAGAAAGAACCTAGATTACATCCTTACATCTGCAATGAATAAGATGACTTTGGGTATCCTGTTTGTCTTTTTGCTATGTTTTCTAGTCAGGTTGTCATTTTGTGCTTTAACTCTTCCCTGAATTTCAGTTTCAGATAAGCCACCAAACATATGTAGATGGTTAAACCTGGGGTTTTCCATATGTACAGATGATTACAACCAGGCATTTTATCTGTGAATTTTCATACTTGCTAAAAAAAAAAAGAGTTGTATTTTTCTTTCCTGCTTTTACTAAGTTGAGAATAACTTCTGATATATTTTGTCTTTGGAGTAAAGGATGTCTAGTGGACTTGGATGGATTCAGCCTCAGTAAAAATACAAAGTGCAGCAAAATCTGTTCCATACAAAGCTGACCTGGGGTTTGAGGGGGTGAAGAGAACTCTGTTGCACCCAAGCTGACTTAGATTTAATACTGCAGCATCAGTCACCTTGTTGTGTGGGAAGGTTGTAGCAGGAAACACACAGACTCACAGCACTTCTGAATTCTAATTTACTTAACTCATTCTGTAGTATGTGACCGAGACTCCAGTCACCCTGGGGTACAAAGTAAATCAAAAAGCAGCACACTTTCTTTACCAAATTCATTGTTTTAAGAAGTAGTGTTGATATGGTGCAGCGTTTTGAAGAGCAGAAGAAAATGCTGTGGCAATCCCTGCTTATTCCTTTCTTTGCTGTTCATATTGGCATTATTTTTTTAATTTATCCCCTTCATGTGTTTATGATACATAAGATGTTTTCCAATATTGGATACATATTCTTTGTCTCTTTTTCTTAAATTCTAAAATCAGCTTTACCAGCTCTCACAGTAGAACTCCATAGTGTCTGGGAACTAATCACTTGTGGATTTTGTTTATACCTTTGGGAATCTCTGCTATTCTCTCGTGCTTATACCTTCAGGATCTCTGCAACACCCTGCCCATGCTCAAGCTCTTTTCTTTTCTTAAAGCTCACCAAGGCTTTATTACATATTGAAAACTGGAATCACAGGGTTTGGTCATGGGACATGTGGAGATCTCTATTGTGAAATAATACACAATGGCTGGCAACTTCCCCTAGCTAGTGCTGACTCAATATTTTGTTCACACTGAGCTTGCTCACACAGCTCACCAGGTTTGATTTACAATCCATGGTTGGGTTGTCGCCATTATCATAGGCCTGAGTCTCAACAGTGTAGTGGCAGACAGGAGCAAAGTTAATGTTTTCAGATTCACGAATGCACATCTCCATTGCTTTTCTGGATAGATGTTTGGGTTATGCAGGACAAAGGTGAGGTGAGGAAAGGAAAGAGGAAAGGGAAGGGAAACCTGACACTAAGATAGGTTTAGGCACCTAGTTCATAGGTCAGTATCAAGGATGATGTAATCTTTCCTCATCCGGTGAACAATAATCAGAAGTATTAAGCGCTACAGTTAAATATTTACAAAAGGTTATGCAACAATCATGAAAACTGTGAAAATCAGATTTCACAGAGATGTTTTTTAAATTTGGCCTCCTCTAACACATGGACTTGAGGGGCTTATGTCAGATAAGATCCAACAATCTGAAACACTCAGATTCAGTACAAAGTCTGAAAGACTTCACTTTAGAAAGTGAAGCAAGTTTGCATGAGCTCTTCTGGGAACAGGAACCAGCAGTCAGATTCCCTTCATCCTTCTCAGCTGAATGAACTAATGAATAGGTTAAGAAATCTGTGCTTTCTCCTACTCCTCTTTGGCCATGTTTATTTCATTCTCCTATAGAAACTGTGTCACAGTGAGGAGAAGGACACTGCTCATGTGAATACTCCCAGCCTAGATCATCTTCCAGGATATAGTATTCTCATGCAAGGCAAGAAATGTGGACCTGAAATCTCTTGCACCAAACAGGACTTGGAACCTGTATCCCAGGCAGTTTGATTTTCAGTGGTCAGACCAAAAAAAACCCCATTTATTTTCACAGAAAGCTGCAGTTTTGTACAGAGTCCAGTAGTGCTGATGGTAATTTTGACTATCTGCTAAATCAGATCTTAAGCCTTAGCATTATTTCACTTTGCAACTCTGCCAGAGGACCAGCCAAATTCTTGCTGATGGTGACAATTCAAGTTATGTTTTGAAGGAGAATTTTAGCTTTTAAACAGATAAGAAAATGTGTTAAGAATTTTAATCTTGGTATCATGGTATCACGCCTAAATCTAGATAGGGGCACATCTTATTTGTCTCTGTGTTGGTTGCGGCTGCTACGCATTTATATAAGCAATGCCATTTCTGGGATAGCTGGGCTTTCTTCTGTCTCAGGCAAAACACTTTTTCTTTCCAGGGCGGGAAAAAAACCCCACTATTAAACTCTTCATACAGATCCCTGTGAGCCAGCTATTAAAGTCTGTAAAGCAACTCATGAATTCATAATAAAGACTTCAGTCATTTTATGCAGGAAATCCTGAAGACATGAAAAGTACTTAAGCAATAAAATGAAATTTAAGGGACAATTAACTGATCTTGACTATGTGTAACCTTTGGGATAATTATCATTTCACTGGGGTTTTTCAGCTGTATAAATAAATAATAATAGAGTATTCCCTAAAGTTTAAATCTACATTCAACAACCGTAGTTTAAATGCTAATAGATATATGTAATTTCTGTTACTCTGTACATGGATCTTAATATTATTACAAGAACTTAAATCTTTGAAGATATTCTATGGGTTAGAAAAAAACATAAACAGTATCCTATGTTTTTTTCAGATTTTTTTAATATTTGTTTAAAGATCAAGATGACTGACTCAGCTTTTTTTTTATTCAAATGCTGCAGCACTACGAAGTCCACCACTATACCATGTCCCTAAGCACAACATCTGCATGTCTTTTAAATACCTCCAGGGATGGGGACTCAACCACTTCCCTGGGCAGCCTGTTCCAGGGCCTGATTAAATAAAAATATCCTTCTTGTAGGTAAACTATCTGTTAGGTGATGTTTATGTTTAATTATATATTTCTTTAATTCTACTGTTAGTAGGTTCTAGACAAGTAAGTCCATAATATCCTGGGCTAAAATTTAAGGAATGATAACATTTAAGGAATTCTATAGAGGCTTTTCAAGATATGCCTAAGAACTAGTCTTAGTGATTCAGCAAGACACTTAACCATCTGCTTAAGTCTAAGTGTGTGAATAATTTTTGAGTAAACATTATTTAATATCACAGTATCAGTACTATATCAGTATGATTTCAAAAAATGATCCAATTATTCTTGTAATGTTTTGCTGAATTCAGAATATATTTGGATGTTAGCACTAAGAATAAGATTTTTTTTTAAACTTAAGGTGAAACTTATGTTTGACCCAATGCTAAACCAGTGCTCCAACATCATGCATAGATCCCTTGAGCCGTGCATGTACAGCATAGTGTGCTTTCTGAATTTTGTATATTGAAATGTCTTTTTTATATATCATATTTTCTTTTTCCATGTTTAGTGTTCTCTTAGGAATGGAGGTCATCTTACTTATGTAGGATACTGTTTTTATTATAAAGAATGTTTGCAATAATGTAAAATGAGCGATGGTGATTGCCAGCTGTATCTCTCACAGATGGTCTTGTTAATTTTAAGCCACATTCAACCACCTACATCTTCCCTTCATTTGAATGTCTGCCCTCTCCTACCCAAAGGCCAATGAAACAAATTTGTAGCAGACATTGTCATTCTATCTCAATACATACTGAGGAGATTGCATACTGTTCCACGCTGTTTAGGGGTTATGATCCTCCAAAAGAGAAGGAGGAAAAACATACAAGCAGATTTCCCCTTCTCTCATCCTGAAAGGTGGGCACAATGCAAATATAATTAAAAAATAAAGCTTTCAGGACCATTTTTTCTTGCAATTAATTGGGTGCATTTTCTTAAGTGCTGTATTTTTCATTAGCAGTTAAATACTGCTTAAGCTCTATATAGTAGGACTGCAAAAAGCAGTGTTTCTAGTTAAAGATGCAGAGCAAGTGCCTGAAAGTCAGTCTCCAACTCTTACATAAAGAATAAGGCTACAAGTCTTATAATTTAATGTCTGTCTTTCTCAACACAAACTACTGAGTCTGAGGCCACTCGATAAATTGCATAGGAAAATGACCTATATAAGTACTTCCAGATCAATAAAGAGCAAGCCTAAATGTATGGCTGACATATCAACAGGATTGTTTCTCCAGAGGCTTCTACAAGCAGCAATTTCTTTTCTTGAACCATGGTTTCTGTTTGGGTGTACAAACATTCCCTCCCTCCCCAAGTGACAGGGAAGTATGATAAAAACTCTTCAAAAGTATAGTGCCTTGAGTCTGCAGTGCTGGGGATTATAAAAGGAATTTAAGTAGAGGAAAATACTAAAGAGGGGAATGTTTAATTAGTAATAAAACAGTGCATTATTGTTGATGATCACAACTGCACAAAGGTCCAGTGAGGTTCTTTGTAACATTTATTTTCCTTTTCTCTTTTGAAAGAGGACTCTCTAGGTTGTCAGGGATAAGGTAGGTTTGTCTTATTCCTGGAAAAGGAATCATCTGCTGTCACTATTTAAAAAAAAAAAAAAAGGAAAAACACTGATAACAGGAGTTGGGCTTAGCAGTCAGTCAGGAGAACTAACTAATGGATGATCACAGGGTGCAGGCCCTAAAACTGTACAGCCATGTAATTGGTGTCTGTGGTATCTGGGATTCTCTGACCTTAGAGTGGCAGGTAACTGGTGAACAATCATCTTGGCAATCTGGTTGTTCTTCAGTACACAAATATGTGGAATTTTTATGTATTATGTACAGCTATCAAGTCTTCTATTATTGTTGTTAACACCTATTATTAAATTTTCCAGTACTTGTTCTCTTAGACTATATCATGAGGGGCTTGAAGCCAGATATAGCCTTTTGATGCACTGAGCCTGCTAGGTAGTGGAATGGTGGGTTTAGCAGCAGTAGCAGAAAAATATTTCTATTCATTACAGGACAAATAAAAAGGCGGAAGTGTTAAAATAGCAAAAGTGTTGATGGTACTGTCCATGCATTTTTAAGGTGGTGTTTGGAACATACAGGCAGGGTGAGAAATAGATAGACATCACTCCATGGGTACCTGAGTGTTTATCTTTATGCCTTTGTACAAGTCTAATGTGTGACCCTTTTGTTTTCTGTTGCATGCATTTCTCAAAAAGGCTGATTGAACTGTCTTTATAGTTCTATAGTTAGAAGATATAGTTTTGATAGTTTTAATACCTAGCTGAAGTACATTAGTTCTGAAAAGCTTCAGAAAAGAGTGATCAAAGATACTCAATGGCATCCATGTAAGAAATAATTCAGTGGGACACTTCTTTTAACCTACAAAAAAAGACACAGCTGAATGGGCTTATAACAGAGGACTGTAAAATAATGAGTAGTGTGGAGAAGGTGAATATAGAATGTCTGTTCACCTTTTCTTCCAGTACAAGAACCATGGGACATCAAATGACTCTAACAGGCAGTAGGTTCAGTGGAAATTCCTGCCACAAAACATTGTTGGTACTAAAAGTTCATGTATATTCAAACAGTGACTACATGTAATGGGTCTTTAGTCCATGGATTTGCCTGAAGAAACCTCTTGTTCAGCAAACTGAACCTCTGGTTCACACCGAAGACTTACTAAAACCTGTAAGAATGGTAAAATTACCCCTACATGCACCCCCTTGCATACTTTCTTCCTGGGCGATCATGATTGGCCATTTGTGGGGACAGGATATTGGGCTAGACAGATCTTTAATCTGACAGAGGATAGCTTTTTACATGATTGTTATCTGAATCCCTAGCTGAGTGATGCTTTTGTCACTATTGTCTGTCAGCTTATGTACTCTTAACAGTTACAGAGGCTTGTAGGAAGTTATAGTGTCCTCAGAGATACATTTTTTCTTCTTTCCTAGAACCTGTAGCATACAACTGAATGATACTGATCCTTTGTATTTTAGGATCATCCCAGCTGTAATGAAAGCATTAGTGGGGAGACTTGCTGTACTATTATTTTGCTTAAAGAATGGTGAGCTTGCCTTTAATGATTAAAATATTATTTAACTGCATTATTCATTTAAACATTAAGAGCCAGGTAACAACCATTCATGTTTATTTTTAAGGTATTTTTATATTTGTTTATAAGAAGTGTTTTGAGTTAGGAACACCTTTTAACTCTTCCGAAATATGGCCTACAGGAGGTGGTAGTGTGATGTTCTGTCCCACATGTGGAGACAGAAGGCACTGGGAGACTCTGCAGCATCACAAGCGCTTTCAGCCCTTTGGGGGAGGACAGTGTTTGGCAAGTATAACACACTAAAAAGGAAAACAATCTGAAAGTTGGGTGGTCATGAGAGCTAGGAATCTTGGTAGGAAAAATTTTCTCATTTAGGAGCTCCTGCCCACCACTATACAGGGCCTAACAAGACTAAGGTGAAAGACACTGTGTACAGACTAGACTTTTGCCTCACACTGATGGTTACTTTTCCCAGGGAAGGTTTCTTATTTAGCTGAGAAAGAAAATAGCACCCTTAGGAAGTGAAACTTCCTTGGGCAGAAGCTGTTTGACGGCACTGATCAGAAAGAGAAAATAATGAAAATTCAATGCTTCTCAGCAGCCATTAGGAAGTTTTCTTCAGCTGCTCTATTGAGAAGAAAGCTCTTGCATCAACTTTTTCACTTAGGTTTAAATCAAATAGGACTATCTGCTCTCCTTCATTTTTCTTAACCTTGTTGAATTGTAGTAGGACTTGTGATTAGGTTGAGGCTGTGCATTTTCCTGTAGTACTTGAAAACTACTATATTTAATGACCCTATAGACTTCAACAAAAAAATCTCCTGTCCAGACACATTCCCTGCTGTAGTTCATAACTTATGTTTGTATTGAGCTGATTCAGTAGGACTTCAATTTTCCCAAGTGTTTAAAAAGAGAAAAAAAATAAATCACATATTAAATAATCATTTTTCTTGTTCTTTGATACTGAGGCTCTAACAATGACAATATTTGTATGTCAATGTGTTTACATCTAGCTTGTAGCTGCTGCAGCTGAAACATCCTCAGGGTGGTGAAACACTGGAACAGGTTGCCAAGAGAGGTGGTAGATGTCCCATCCATGGAAACATTCAAGGTTGGACTGGGCTCTGAGCAACCTGATCTAGTTGAATATGTCCCTGCTCATTGCAGACAGGTTGGTCTAGATGACCTTTAAAGGCCCCTTCCATCCCAAACTATTCTATGAATCTACGATTCTATGCTCTTTAAGTCTAGAATGTCAAACTGCTGTTATAATGAGGAATTAAATAACACTATATACTGAGCACTCTGTTATGATATATTCTGAGAAATATGCTTAGCATTTACTAAAAAGCCTTATCAGACACCTGCCTTAGGATGCTGTTTTTAATATATCACTGTTGCTAATAATCACTAAGGAACATGCTAAAGATGCATTCTTAATAAAGTGACAATGGGGCAAAGCAATAAGAGATCATTACAATCATCTTGCATAAATAGCTTGCTTTGCACTGTAAATTTTCCCTCACCAAACCACATTCTCATTCCTAGATGTTATGTAAGTGAATTTAAAAAAGAAATTGTTAACAATATCCATTGTGTAAAAAATGTCCAGAATATAAAGGAAGTAATGTACTATTGAAGGAGTCTCCTGCTGGGTTATGAAACTGGAATACACTTTTTTATGGCATACAGCCATTGTTTGCAAAGGCATTAACCAATTTATCTTCCTAGAGGAGGAAGATATGCTACACTTTGTGATGAACTGATAGTGTTATGAAGAAATTCACTTTTTTTTTTTCTCTTGGTAAAAATTGCCTTGATTGAAATAAGATTCATAAAACAAATATCGTAATATCTGTATATAGAAGAAATACTTTGGCACTTTAGTGGAACTTAATATCTGCTTGAACGTTCATCTCTTATGGATACTGAAAATAAATCTAGAATAAAACATAATGAGAATAACATTGGGATAGCTGAGAAAGCTGGAAAGATGTGGAAGATGCAAACAATTCAGTAATTTAACTCGTTAACATGGTCATGAGGAAAATAGAACATCTTAAGCAACTAGAGGACTAAATGTCAGTGGTTCTGTACACAATAAAAGTATTCAAAAACTTAATAGAGTATGTGCCCTCTCATATAACCTCTTTTGGCATTTATCTACCCTCTAGTTTGGTAACATATAATTCAAACTACTTTTACCACAGTAATTTCTACCATACTATCAACTGCTGTCTTTGTAGAGAGCCAGTATCACTGCTACTTATTATTTATTTTTATAATCAATGCAAACCCAGCTAGTTAGGCTATTTTATTTCTTTGCTTTGGGACATGAAACTTGGGTTTGGGCTTAAATCTGGGTTTGGACTTGAAAATTTGATAGAGGGAGCATTCATAAATGGTGGTTTTCCTACCTGTTATCACCTCATTAATTTCTTAATGGCTTCCTTTCAGTCCATACATTGATTGGAAGGTATTTTGTGAGCCTGGTGGTGGAGCTACAGGTCTGCATTTATGGAAATGCAGAGAGGGAAGGTCAGTAAGCATAGATTATCATTGTAGATAAATTCAAAGCACCCACAGAATGAAATAGCAAAGTTGATTTCTAACTGCTTTTTAAGACAGTAGAATGCCAAGATTTGTTCTTTTTTTTTTTTTCTTTTTCTTTTTCTTTTTTTTTTTTTTAAATTAAAAGCTTTTAGCACAAATCAATATAAAATTACCCTCTGGGATTTTTCTTTTAAGAGATAATAAAATATGGATCTGACTGCTAAGAAAACAAGTAAAAATCCTGAGAACATCCAAGGTAATGATTATCCTACCATACAAGAGAGAGTCAGTGAGAGCAGGAGACGCTAACTCTTCTGCAAACGTGAGATCTGAATGTGTAGCATTTCTAAAAGCTAGTTTACTATTATCTGAAACAAGTATTTGTCTCCCTTTTTTGGAAAATATGAGCAAATCTGAAGGGACGGGGCAAATCTTTGCTTTTTGGACTGTAGTCTGCTGTCACAGATCTTAATCTTCCCAGTAGTAATTCTTTCTTCAATGCTCGATGCGTGTTTTAGGAGCTTAGAGTAATGAAGTAAATATATGAAAGAGGTTTCACAGAAAGTCACTTTGGAATGCCAAGATAAATCTGTGCTTGTATAGATGTTATTGACTCAGGCTGTTCTGGTGAGTAAGAGTTTTAAAGATGTCTACTTAGTCTCTTTTGAATTGTCTATCTCACTTTTTCTCCCTTCATCTTATTAGTGACTCTGTCTTTGCTTGGGTTGGGCTCCTAAAGGCTGAGAAATGTTGCCTGCCAACTTGATATTGGTTTTCATTTCTGCTTATGATAAATTATTCCTAAATGACATGATATTGTGAATGGTATTGTTGAACAGCCTGCATGATGTATGGACGATAGATGGTCTTGCTGTACTGTTCTTACCTTGGTACAAGATAAGCAGGTTGCCAAACACGTACATGACCTTGAGTGGAGATGTTGGTTATTCCCAGCCATCTTCTGATGTGGATTGGCTCTGCAGCTGTGGGACAGCTTGCAGCTATCACCTCTGGCTCTAGAAAATGCATTGCTGGATTCTGTAAGTGCAGAGTAGAGAATGAGAAATCTTGGGATGCAGATGAAATGGAGTGGATGTTTTAAGGTGGGAGTTTTGGGACAGAGGAGCAGGGATTTAATGCAGGGAGGGAGCTAAGCAGACATCAACAGGGGCAGGCAGCTAGCAGAGATTCATTTGGCAAGTATTAACTGTCCTTTAGAGGTAAACATTCAGATGGGTTTAATAAAAGGCTGCAAGCATCTTAATTTCATTGACATGAGAAACAGGGGACTACAGTTTGGAAGTGCAATAGCTGAATGAGGCATAGAGGAATGAAGTTGTATGCATGTGTGTGAAGGAAATCCCCTCTGTTTGTGGCTGTGAGCTCAGGTGTTTGGCCTTCCCACACCATTCTATTGGCTATTATGAGAGACTTGTTTTAAGCAAACAAAACCCCCCTCATAATAGTTTCCTTGTGCATAGTTGAGAGGCAAATCCCATATGCTTGAGTGAAAAAAATGTGCTCTGAGAGTTTTTGAAAAGACCATGCTGTTTGCAGAATCATTAATTTTGCAGATCTTCTTGACTTTCCTAGCTGTCTGTTATTTTGATGCTCTTCATCAAGTCTTAGTGGGTTTATTTTTCTCCTACTTACCCTCTGCTCTCCTCTTAAGCATTCAGTTTTGCACACTGCTTCAGGTAGATTCTTCTTACAGCCATAACCCCTATGGGCTTTGATGTGATGCTTCAACTCTGACATATTGCATTGCAGATCTGTGAAACATCACACCTAGGTTTTAGCATAGGGGGTTTTTTTGTTGTTCTTTTAACGATTTTAATGAAATATCTCTGATAATAATACTTTGCCTTACTTTCACTCCAGCTACACACACATTTCTGTTTAATGGAATCTGTTTTGTTGATTGCATGTTATTCCTGCTCTCAGTAGTAGTTGCAGAACCTTCCAGTTCAGGTGCTGTGTTAATGTACTTAATGTGCTTTTACTCTCACTCTCAAGTAATTAATAGAGTTGAACCTAACAGCGATTCTCAGGACAGGTTTTACGTTTGCCTTTTACTGCCCTTTGCTAATGGCCCTTCTGCTGGCAAGAGTGTTCATGTCCTAGAAAAATTGAATTAATTTTTAAATGCATATTTGTAAAGTGCTTTGTCAAATGCACATTTTTCGTAAGTACACACATGGTGGGCACTAATTCATTCTTCTCTAAGCTTGTTTCTGGAACAACTCCTGATAACAAGCTGTATCTATAGCTTGATGCTGTGAGCAAACAACGTTTCTGGAATGGAATACAGTGTTCCTGTACTATCAGGGGATTTGACTGCAGAGGGCAAGATAGGAGTCGCAGGAAAAGGGTTGACGCAACTGTGATATGTATCGGTTACTGAATGAAGGCAAAAGTAATGCTCAGATCATATTGCTGCAACAATGGTTTCCAGAAAGTCTCCTTTTCACATCTCATCTTTCTTTTCATTAAAATCATAGGTTTGGCTGAACAGAAATAGATTTGGCCTGTGACTATGCAGACTTTCTTATACTCCTGCAAACACAATTATAGTATTGAAGTAAGAAGAAGTCTGTTTTCTTTTTCCTTCTAAATTTCTAAATTTTTCAGTCATTTGGAGTTTTAGAATTGTAAAATAATTAATCAGCGCTATCCAAGGAAACTGTTCACTTCTAAAAAGATTGACCAAATATCTTCCAGGCTTTAGGACCAAATGAACAGTTCTTAAAACAATTTTTCAGATACACTGACAAAGATATTGATGAATATTGGCAACGTACTGAAGCAAGAAATGTCAAAGTATGGGAAACAGAAGTTAATAAGCTGCTAAAAGAAAGCAAATGGAGTGCAATGGAATCACTAAGTTGGAAATGAGGGAGGAAAGATAATCACTAATGATACTTAGAGATACTTTTTGCCAGGTAAATCTAACCTTCAATTTATTTGTTTTATCAGTATTCAGATTATCAAACGTTTTCATTTTTCAATTCACTGTATTTATTAGGACAATTTATTTCTCAATAATGATAATGTAAAATACAATAGTTTAAACAGCAGAGATTATTTAATAAATAACACAAAGCTACAGGGAATGTACAGCATATTCTCATCTGTGAATCAACCGAATATAGCAGTTCTAGATGCTATAGACTTGTAACCAAGAAAAGTATTTGTAATGTGCAGCTATCACCCTAAAGCACAGGGTTGCAATCAAACCCCATGTGGCTAAATTTAAGGACAAATACATGTATGTCCAAACAGAGCCCTTCAAAGATTCTTCACAACAGTCACCAGTATGATGGAAAAGAGAGTCATGAATTGTGGTGGATTGACCCCACACCCCCAGAGGGATGGAGGAGAGAATTGGAAGGGCAAAAGTAAGGAAAAGTAACTCATGGGTCAAGATAAAGGCAGTTCCGGTAAGTGGAGGGGAAAAAAGTAAGGAACAAGTGATTAGAAAGCAATCACTTGCCACCAGTAGACCGATGCCCAGCCAATCTCCGAGTAATGGCTACTTTGGAAAAACTCCATCCCTTGTTTTATTGCTAAGCATGATGTTAGATGATATGGAACACCAGTCAATTCAGGTGAGCTGTCCTGGCTGTGTCCCCTCCCAACCCCTTGCCCAACACCAGCCTACTTGCTGGGGTGGCAGAGCGAGAACCAGAGAAGGCCCTGACGCTGTGAAAACACTGTTGAGCAATAGCCAAAACATTGGTGTGTTATCAACACTGTTTTTGCCACAAACCTAAAACACAGCACCCTATGGGCTGCTGTGAAGTAAACGAACTCCATCCCAGTCAAACCCAGTACATGACTGAACAAACATGTTCTGTTGTTACACTTGTAATCTTCTGAGTGCTTTGCTTTCCAGTTAGAAAAACTGAAAAAATCTATTGATTTCTCAGTTTTCATTGGCAGGATTGAACAGTGGGAAACAACAGTTTAATCTAAGACTACCAACATACCAAATTTAAGAAGACGTAAAGAAGCAATACTTTGAAATTTCAATTTGAAACTTCTATTTGTCACTTTTTGTTAAAGGGCAATTTAAAATAACTAAAACATAAGTATAAAAGAACTTGAGAAAAAGTGGAAATGTAAACGTCTGAAACATAATTTACAAACCAAAACAAACCACCTTTTTTCAAAATAAAAAATTTACCATAATTTGCTTAAATTAGCAAATCTTACTGATGTTCAATCTGTACTTTAGAAAAATAAAATAAGTACATAATAAAACATCACCTGAAATCTAAATCACTCCTTGTATTTTTTGTATATGTAATTAAATATCTGAGCAAGACTGTAACAGACATTTAATTTGAAGGATTCTCTAATTCTAGCAGCAGTGATTACCTACAATAACAATCATGAGGGACAGCACATGTGAAACTCTCCTGCTAACTGGAGTCCTTTCTGATTCCAGTTGCTTGTCATTTGCTAAAGCCATAGAAGACACAGTCAGCAAGCAATTTCTAGCCTGGAGCATAAGATCTTTGAGCTGAACTATTCAGAATGGACAACTGAGTTAAAAAATGTTTAGAATGCATTTATATAAATCTTTTGTTGCTTCTGAAGATCCATAAATCTAAAACTATGCAGTTATGTTGTTTCTGAAGGATCCAGAAACAGCTTGCAGAAATGAGGATTGGAGCAGGGCTCTTAATTTAGACCAGCTGATACATCCATGTTCCTTGTGTGTTTTGGATCAGTGGTTTGGTTATACATTTCTGGATTATTTTTGCAGTACACTACCTGCACATCTGCTCTCTAGCATGAGCAATACTGCATTCCATATGTAGACTTAAATTACTGCACTTCATTAGCCTGCTGCTTTGCAAGAACCTGAGTAGAGCAGAGTAGTACATATATTGCCCCATGTCTAATTAAAAGTTATATCATGGAGCTGAAGGAAAACAGACTTTGACTTTAAGCCATTTGAAATTTTGAAAATAGCCTTTTAATCTAAGGTGTAAAAATTCAGAATGCAAGATTACAGGTAATCCTTAAAATTACCCGTTAATGAGAAATCTGAACTTTCATAGCTCTACATTATACTGTAGAAAACAGCACCAAATTAAAAAATATATTAATAGGGCTTGGGGAAATCTGAGTCAGAGATGAAAATCTTTCTGGAAAGTGGATGCATAAATTTTTGGTCTAGGGATATTATTAACAAACTAGCATGGGCAAAAGGTATATGTAATTTCACGTTAGTATGAAGCCACATTTTAAAAAATTTTTTACTAATTCACAATGATTTACTTAGATTAATTTATATGAAATAACCTGAAGTCACTGAAGATTTTGAATCAGTTGCCTTGTTCTCTACAGGTGCTTCTAGTTTCTTTTATTTGTGGGTAAATACCTCAACACAGACAAAATGAAAGACACATTTTGGAGATCAGGCTTCAGCTGAAGGAAAAGTGTTCTTAAGAAGTCTCTTAAATGTCACAGAAGCTTTTCAGAGGGGGCTGTATAGACCTCAATGCAGGAAAAGCTAAAACTAAATGAGTATTCAAGGTACCAAATAAATTTAGAAAACAGCTTAATACACCTGTGAAAAAGGCAAATAAATAGTTTTCACTCCCCCAAAGTATATGTTTAATTCTCCTATCCATATTGCCACCTTTCTGAAAAACAGAATAAATGACACTCACTCTCTTTCCCAGTAAACCTGTTGCCAGATGTAAAAGACAAAGTGTCACACTTCATTGTTTCCATGGCATGAGCAGCATTTCAACTAAATTGTCACCGTTCATTCTGAACAGGCCTTTCGACAGGTCTGACTCATTACAGATTTGAATTGAAGCAGAAAGACACTGAAGCTAGTGGTTTACATAAATCAATATGAAAGGCTAGAAAACCTGTTTTTCTCAAAAGTGGTCACTAACAATGATAGGCTAATAACTTAAGACAATGTTATTTAAATCTAATTTACATGATATCTTTATATGTATGACAATTTAGTCCTGCTTTTTTTTGCTGTAGAGTGATATGCTTCTGTGTCAGTTCTAAAGAAATCCCTGCTCCTTACTGCATATGGAAAGCTATAATTTGTGAGCACATTTTACAACATACTATTCATGGGAAAATCACTGCATGGAATCTTTAATTTTGATTATTGGGGGAAAAGAGCGATAAGGAAGGACCCTCATAAAAGACAAAAGATGTTTTATGACAGCTGTTTGTTTCAAAATGCAGTTAACAGTAAATGATTAAACCACAATGACAACTAAAACAGTATTCTGTAATATCAGAACAAATATTTATCTTTGTTAAACAGCAATGTGGTAACAAAGGGCAACTGATTAAGAAATAAACACACTGGCACGTAAACATTAAATTAATTATGAATAAAGTGTACTGTGTCAGAAAGCTTTTGCCGTAGGACCTTTATATTGTTACCAGCTCACGTGCATGTATCTCCCATGCTCACATGCAGATACATACACACAGAGGAGAACCAGCAGGAAAGAGGCTCAAAGGACAGAGGCTTTAATTCATCTTATCTAAACTCTGCAATGGGCAGGAAGAAAAAAGGACATGTGCCAAGAGCCTTTCAGTCTACCTATTTTGAATCAGTCTCTGCATGTGCCTTTCTTTTTTACTATAGTGGGGATCATACTAACTTCAACAGTCTTCTAGTAGGATGTATCACCTGTGTAATTTCTAGTGGGCAAGCTCTATCTTTACAGATCTTTTCAACATACCTCCAAAAGACCAGACAATTATTTTTATATAAATAACTCTAATTTTATTTTTATCAATGGGTATGTATTGGCTTAAGGAAAATGAATTTCTAGTTCAGGGAGTAAATTCTGTTTAGCTGGATCAGAAGGTGATCGGTTCCATGTAACTTGTCTTTTTTAGTTATTTGAACAGTCATTGTCAAGTATCAATGTCTCACCTGCAGGAAATCATTAAAGATTATGCAAGAGTATTTAGGAGTGTTGAATTTGTGCGTTCAACAAGGGACAGTGGGCAAATCTGACCTCTTTTAAATAGTACTTTCAGGATATAATTGATCTCATCTTAAGGAAGGCTATAAAGGTTGCTTACAATAACCAACTCAGAAGGGACACCCACCTTATAGAAAACTAAGAGTAGGTGAAATTGAATGCAACCCAGTGAATGGGATTCAGCTGCCATAATGTACGTGCTAAGAGAACATATTTCCTCCAGCCAGAGTTACAAAAGCACTTGTAACTCCAATGAGTCCTTTACCATATCTGCCAGCCTCTATAGGTTGCAACCTAAGAGAGTCTCAGGCAGTCTGAAAGGGCAGTAGATGCCCATTTTCAGGCAATTGAATCTTGCTTCGTGTCTCCCCAAAATTCCTCTTTACAACTCAACATTAAAGTATTAACTGTAACTGCAAATAACCTTAAATTGCTGGGCCGATGAGCCCAAAATAAAAACAAAACAATCAACAACAACAACAAAAAAATCATTGAAACCAGCACAACATAACTAACCCTTTGGTTCAGAATTGTCACTAAGGCTTTACCAGCGGAAGATGTGAATCTTTAAAGACTAGAAAAAGCTAAATGAACATTTTTAAAGGTAAAGATGGTCATATTCAGCACTAAATTTAAGCTACACCTTGCCACACAAAAGTGTAAAGGCAACAAAGTCTTGTTTTCTGGGGTCAGTGTAATTTCTGAATGATGACAGTCAGATGACCCACTGTTGAACGAGACTTAAGTACTCAAAAAGCTGGTGGTTTTTGGTCTTAAATACCACCCAAAATGTACACCGTAAAATTGGTTTAATAATGAGGCTTTGATCACTTCTGTTTCTAAACTGAAATCTAATAGTATAACCTCAAATAATCTGTTCCCTTGTTCAAATATAAAAATGATTTCAAGTTTTTCCATATTTTTGAAAGATAGTTAATGCTTCAACACAGCAAAACTCATAGTAATATAAAGGCCTAAATGGAAAAAAAATAAAGGTCAGTCACATTGCTCTTTGATACAGAATAAATGTGCTAGGGGTCTAGAAACTGGTAAAAATGTAGCTGTGTTTTGACACCACCAAAATATTAAATATAATTGTCTCTGACCTTTCTGTTTGATAAATCTTAATAACATATTTCAATTCTATTGTGTGTCACTAAAGGCAAATTTATTGGGACTTTTATCTGTCAGCCGTACTTGAGAAATATTATATTTTTTAGATAAACTGCTACTTCTGGTGAACAAATACATCTCTCTACAATAAACATGAAATTGAGAGAATTCAGATAACAGTTTCAAAGATGTTCTCTCTCAGCATACAAACCACCTGTTAGATAACCCTGTGTTACATAAAGTTGTCTACTGCAAATGTCACAACTTCACATCCTCAGAAAGAAGCAAAATTCTCTGGCTCCAGAAAGCAGACCTATTTTCTTGTAATGTTACCGGATTTTAAGCCACCTTAGGAGACGGGAACCTATATCCACTGTGTGCTACCCTGAAAACTCTTTCTTGTTTGGTTTCCCTAAGTTGTACCTCTGCAAAAAGTGAAAATTCACACTGAATACTTTATAACTAGCATCAAGTAAGGCCCTCTAGTTCTTATATGAGAAGAAACATTGAATAAGAAAACTACCCACCATTTGCATGACATATATGTTTTTGCAGAACTCTATCTTACTTCAACCTGTCTCTTTTCCAGGCTGAATTATCCTTTCTCATTCACTCATGTGACATTCATTATGTACTTTGTTGCCTTTCTCTTTACCTTTTCCAGATCTATTATACCATTTTTGAAATGAGCAGGATTTGGTTCAAGGCTCAGAAACACGTGTGCCAACTACCCAAACTCCCTTTTTAGTCAATGGAAGTTAGCAGATGAAATGAGCAAGCTGTACTGATAAGCTGCAAAAGGACTGATAAAATTTGAGATCTGTTTGTGTTTCAGAGCCATCTGTGTAGATAAGACATGAGACCTGAGAAAGACACATTCCTTTTCTATACCAGAGGCTAGCAGGGGTAGCTTCAGCCTTGTCAGAAATAAGCATTGAGTCCTAGATAACTGTGCTCAGGTGAACTGTTCTCCAAGATCCATTGAATACAATGGGAACTCGCACTCCTAGCACACCTGTGGGCTTTTAAACACAGGTGTCTTAATCTGCAACTTCAGTTATTCCCTCCCTGCCTGCCCCCCGTGCCCCCACGAGGGGATTAAAACTATGTGCAATGTGCAAGATACAGCATGAAAGTAGAGCTTTCACATTATATGCTGTTGTATTATTTATCTTCTAGATTGCTGTTTTAAACCCTTCCCCCCCGTTTTGTTGCTGATATTTAGACTATTTTCCTAATGGAAATAGTTGGAATGATTCTGTCAATATCCTACCTCCTTGCCAAGTATGCTTCCTTGCTTGAATACCTGAAAACAGAGGTTGCAGAGGTAAGTTTTGTCAAAAAGGTGGCTAGATATAGCCTGTTCATATGCCTAAAGCAGAATGGCCTTCAGTGAAAACACTGTTTTTATTAGACACTGACAAATCCAGTTGTAAGACATAGATTCCTTGAGAAAACATTTTATATGATACCTATGATTCATGGAACATCTTTTCCCTTCCAAAAAAATTGTCTTCTCCAAGAAGGTGTTTTTAAAAAAAAAAAAAAGCCTCGGCATGGGGAGAAACTGATCATCCTGGATGAAAAAATATTTTCGTATTAAACCATGTAAATTAAAAGAAAAACATGGAGTATTTTTATTGTCTGGTCTTCTGTTGTTACAAATATGAGTCTTCACTATAGGCAAAGTAGTTCAAAGCATTTTAGACTCTTTTTAAAGTATATCTTTGTAAATAAAAAGTAAAGCTGATACTGTGGTCATACTAGATAAGACAGTATTCTGGTTAAAGATGTATCTGTCTGGAAGAGTTTGGGCACGTACTAGAAAAACATATAGAAGAGAAAATAAAAAGGAGGAGTCATTTTATATAAAGAAAACAGTTAATATTTAATCAATATATAGGGTTCAGATAAAGTAGGATGCGTAACTCCTGCTTTCCTGCCAAAACAACTTTTCAGTTTTTCCCAAGAGGCTTCTAATTCAGTAATTTAAACTTAATTATCAAATTAGTGAACAACTTTTTAGAGCATAATTACCATATTAGCTAATAACTTCTTAGCATTTAGACTCTTAATAAAAAAAAATATCTGCATATAATTGATGATCAATCTAACCCCAAACTCTGGATAAAACTAGTGTTGAATTCTGGGATATAGATGGAAACAGAGTGAAAGGATATACTGTGGAAGTATCATTTGCACATCTAGATCACATTTCAGTCATTAGGAATATAAACACCTTCTCTCTCATAGAAAAGATAATTGGGTAATTATTAAGAAAAACAAATTACAGTCAAATGTACTGCAAATGAGACAGGAGTATATTCAGTATCTCTGTGCTTCAGATCAAAAGTTTTTACCTTCTGCTTCTGTACGACACTTTCTCCTCATCCCCTCTAATAATATTTCTGCAGGTTGTGAATTAAACACCTCTTGTTTATCACTGGAGAAGTGAATCAGTATCTCTAATATGTATCATACTGAAACAGACCCTCTTGTGCCTCATTAAACATTTTTGCTTGTTTACTTCAAGATCCCACTGGAATCTGTTTTCCGCATGAATCTGCTATAAATTATCAGCTTCTGGAGCAGTCAACTTTCATAAGCATTAATATGCTTTTTATTGATATTTATCATATTAATTGAATGACTTTAGAAACATGCATCTGGCAAAATTTGTGCATTTTCTGTGTAATATTTAGAAGAGAAATAGCATGCAAAAGCTTTCAAGAAGCTTTAAATTTATATTTCTTGTTATTTATGGAGATGATATAGTACATTTCATTCATTTCTTTGGAGAGCAATATCTTAATTTCTTCTGCTAATGTCTTGCTTGTATAAGTCATACCGAGATGTGTAATTTATCTTATGTCATACTACAAAATGTAGTCTGTTTCACTGCTGGTGTACTTATGAAGTAGGTGAGCTCAAGGAATCTGAACCAATACACTTTTAAAACTTTAAAAATAAATTTGTACAGTCTAGCAGTAGATGCACCTAATATCTCTGTTTTTGAAGATAAGAAGCTTTCTTGGTTTTGTTTAACTTCCTCTTTTATCTACATTAGCACTTAACAATCTCACTACAGATCTATCTCTTTCTTGCTCCTTGGAATTTTTATCATCAGCATCTAATACTTGTTTGCTTATACTATTTTCTTGTTTCTGTACTCATGGTACATCATTTTTTTTCCTTTTTCCTCCCATGGATGAAGACTCAAAAAGGGAATCATTGAGAGAATACAGAAATACCATTTCTATGCAATCCAAGCAGCTGGTACATTAGGGACAGGAATAGTGAAGATTTTTCCAAATAATATTCAATAACACTCCTTAGTCTTCTGAAAATTGCTTCTAAGTATTTAAACCATAATCCCATAGGAGCACATACCATATTTTAACCAGGTGACAATACTTTTGGCAAAAGCAATTTTGGTGAGATTGTTAGTAAGATATTGACTTAATTTCCAAGCAACTCTCTAATTCAAACATTTTTGGAAACTGAACATCTGAGTACTGAAGTGAAACCTCATTAATATAACAGCAAAAAGTGTTTTTCACATTTAAAACTTTTCTGTCAGTCTAATTTTGAAGTTTGTTTTTTAATTCTTTTATGACTCTTGTAACATTTCCTGCTATTTCACAGCATTTCTATAGCAGTGATTTCAAAATGTTTAATTGTAATACAATCAGGAAACACTTTGAAAAGATGATTAAATGCTCCAAGCAGTACTAAAGAAAATCTATCTTTTAATAGCTTTAAGGACAAAATAGAAACAAACTGTTCCAGTTAATGCACTGTAACATGGCAGCGTTAGGAAGTAGTCATGCATTACTATGAAGTAATGTAAAACAGCATGTAGCAAACTAAAATTTGAAAATATTTTCCTGAAATATAAAAGTAACTGAAAAAATTTATTTTTCTTATTTTATAGTGTCATAGGCAGGACAAGAAACCTGACCATATAACACCAGTCTGGTAAGGTGCACTAGTATTGTGGAAGGAAGCATAGGATTAAATAAGAAAGCAAGTTGGAAGCTACAGGCTGGGCTTGTAGATTACTCAGGAAGAAAATCTGAGTCCTGACCCTGACTTTCTCTTCTATTTAAGTATTTTCTACAAGAAATTGATTGGATAAGAAGCAAATAATCTAGAAATAATGGGCTGGCTCCTATTTCATACCTAGCAGAGGTATATAGAAGTATATGAAAACTTCAGGCTTACTCTTGTTTTCTGGATCTTGCAGACCGAAAATTCCTGTCTATATGGTAGCCTATCTTCAATCAAAGTTGAAAATTATGTTATACGTCAGTATATTGCCTGCTGGTTAGGGTGTTGTCTTGAACAGCGAGACACATGGGCTTAGAGTTCAGTATGTAATGGAATCTGTTTTCTGCTTTATAGGCAAGTGTTTTAACATGTTTATTTGAAAGAATTTAATAACCGTATAATCACAAGCAGTATATTTCATTGAAAGTGTCTTTCCATGTAAGCTGTGCTTTGAGCTTCTACCAATTAAGACCATTCTGACTCCTGTGAAGTTTAGGCACTTTTCTGTTTCATCTTTACATGTCGAGGGATCCTAGCATGAGCTGCTTCTACTGCAGTACTTCTCTACATGCTTGGATGCCCGCAGTTCCTGGGAAACTTTTCAGCTTTCCATGGAATTGTCAAGTGATTCCTGGTAACTGCTGAACCACAGGCTCTGTGAATTTCTTTGGAGAAATTAGGTGTGCAACTTTTTTAAGACCTGCTTGAAAAATTACAATGATGAGTCCTACGTTCTTTCCTGACTCTTGTTTACCTTATTAAAACAAAACTGAACCAAAAAAAAAGAAAAGAAAAAAAAAAAGCTGCTTTTGCTCCAGCTTTTGCATGTGGACATATTAGTATTAAATAGCACAATATTGTAGGAGTTAATTTCAAAATATATTTACTTTTTTAACGTCTACTTATTCCTCATGAGTGAGTCACTTATATTTTATTTTAAAAGCAAGTGAAAACATGGATAAAATTTTCTTCATTGTCTGTGTACAGTTAGGCTTCTCAAATATGATTCCAGACACAAATCAATGTTTTAGAAGATGGATGAATAGCATTCAGTGTGATGGAAATTAAAAATCCTGGCCTAATGCAATATTGTTAGCATTTATCTATGGTCGGTATGAGGAGGTTAGTGAACTGTTTTTGTCAGTGTTCTAATATATTTTATGACTTTTTCTAGAATAAAATGAGATGGTCTATGATGTGTATATCTTCAAACCTACAAGCAGGAAAGTTTGAAGATTGTAACTGCCCAGTAATAGCGTGTAAAGAGATGTAAGACTTCTTCATTAGTCCTTGTGAAAGTGTTTATGTAAAACCTAAGCATTTAAGTTTGCATATTATCTTCTTTAAAGAAGTTTTGGAGAAAAAAATTTTCTTCATGGAGAGTGAAAAGCTTTTTATCTGGGTGTTGTCTGCCTTTTCAGAAGAAAGGGAAGGAAACAAAGGTGTGTTCTTTTAAGACAGTTTAAAACATTTTGTTAGCCAAAGTAATGAAAAGCATATTTTAGAAAATCTCCTGAGGCCATTTTGTAGTCACATTTAATTTAGTGTTTTGTTTCCTTTTGTTACTGCTAGTCATGAGAGACTAAATATTACGTGAATGTGATAATTGCATTGAAATTATCAAGTGTATTCTGTAGTAAATTGCTTAGCATGTCAGAGGAAGCTAATGTATATCCTTAAAGCGGGAAGAAATCTTACGGATAATACATTCTAACACTGTAGATGAATGTGTTTAGGTGTTCTTATTTTGCCTGTCATCTTTAGTCATGCTCTGTTAATATTCTGACTGAAAGGAGTAATATTCATAAACAGAGATGCTATCAGAAGCAGTGTTTTATAAGTATGCTGCATATTCCAGTCTAGTAATATTTTTTAGTAGTATTTTATTTATGACTTTTCAAAGCATATTTGGAACTGTGCTGATGAAAAGTAAGATTCTGACATGTGGCATTTGTCACATCTGACTTAAAGATGATGTTAGAATCCATCAAATTATATTTAAAATACAATTTTAAAGATACTTATCATTTGTATGTACTCATCTTTAAAAATCGTTTTCACCAGTTTTATAAGATACAGAAGCTTTTGTTCAAGTGAGATCCATGCTTATTATTTCCTCATATTATCCCTTATTTCCTCACATTTAGGAAAAACAAAACCTTTTTCTGTTTTGATATATAATTTAACATTAAATTAACAGGATAAACCCAACATTGACTGGATATTTAGCCCCTTATGTATTGTACAAAATATATTTTTACTTGTCTTGAATCTGTGGATAATTCAAATCCTTTTAGGACAAACATGTCTAAAAGTTGCCAGTTTCATGCAACGACACTAAAATATTGATCAAAAGATAACTTAGATCCTGAAGGTAATACTTCTATGCATTTTATAGTGCAAGATTTGCAGAATTCTGCGATCATGCCTTCATAAACTGATTCTGCGAATGCCTTTAACATAAATTATGTCTTATTTCAAAACATGTTACTGACTTTCCAATAATTGCCCCTCTATTGCAATGTTGAGGTGTTTGTTACATCTGTTTTGGGATGAGATATTTATTTTTCAGAAAAGAGTCTTGTCCAAGGTCACACAGGAAATCAGTGGCAATTAAAATAAACCCCAGAAATTCCACGTCCTGCTTCCCTTCTTCAAACCCTATGTACACTTGGTATGAATAAAGGATACTGCTGAAGTGTACTGTCTTTTCCCACAGTGGCTTATCCACCTAAAAAGGACTTCAAAATCAAATAAGCAGAGTTTTCTATGTCAAGAGATCCTTTTAAACTTTTCCCTGTTGTGAGATTCAGAAAGCTTTCAGTATAATTTTGAAAAGGAAAAATAAAAGCATGGTATAGTCCAGATTCACACTGCTGTGTTCTAAATTGATATAAAAAATTAAACTGCATTGTTTTATGGAAAAGGTTGTAAAGAAGAAAATTTTTCATTTTCTTTTAATGTCTTGCGTGAAAGCGATTCATTTTCTTAAATCCTGTTCCAGACAGAAATAAGTGGCTAAGATGTAATTTTGTTCTGTATTTATAGGAAGCATGTGTCTAAGTTGGCAACCTTTATGGAGGTCTTTGAACCACCTCTGTAGCTTTCCAATCCATAACAGGATCTGCAACAGGATTATCATCAGTACAGCCCATAGCACGCTTGATTAGGGCTAAAATGCCTTCAGCCAGACACCCTGATCAGTCACTGTAGCATAGCACCTACCATGCCTCCTGTTCCCAGTATCATCCACACCATGTAATTGATACTGGGTTTTTTGGATGAACCTCTTCACTGCCTTCTGGCTATGCCTGTATTTGCAGAACTGCAGTCCCTTCACACTTCCAAAAAGCCATCACTTCCATCTCTGGAAATGTTGACAGTATACTAGCATCCACTGAACACTCAATAATATGGTTTTGACTTTTTCTCTCTCTACATGTAGCAACACCTTACATAATCAGTGGCTCTGATTACCAAATGACCTATTTCAAAATTGGAACACAGCAGATATAAGCATATATTTTAATGGTATAATACCTGATAGACTTGCTTGATTCTCTCTTAAAACACTTTTCTAAAAAGTTGTTTATTACAGTTACCTTGTTCACAGATACCAGTTACTCCTTTCTCCCATCTTTCCAGGTTAGTTAAACAAAGACTGTCTGAGAGTTCATGTTTTCTGAATGGGAAACAGTCAGAATAAGAGATTTCTATTTGTCACATCAGGATTAGATCTGGGCACCATAGTAATATTCAAAGTATTGATCTGATGTGAGGAAGAAGAAATAAAATAATTTCATTCCTATATAACTTCATATAAATTTATTAGTATAATTAAAACATATTTGTATGTTTTTGAAGTAAAATGATGGGAAGAAATGTTACTGGGCAAGACAAATTTTTTTAAAAGCAAATTTTTTCCAGGCTCTCAGTCACCTTTTTAATGTTACTTAAGGTACGGGTTTACATTATTATATTTTAAAATGGGCCAGTGGCATCTTGGCCTGTAGCAAGAATAGTGTGACCAGCAGGACCAGGGAGGTGATAGTGTCCCTGTACTTGCCATTGGTGAGACTGCACCTTGAGTACTGTGTTCAGTTTTGGGCCCCTCACTCCAAGAAGGACATCGAGGTGCTGGAGCATGTCCAGAGGAGGGCAAGGAAGCTGGTGAAGGGTCTAGAGCACAAGTCTTGTGAGGAGAGGCTGAGGGAACTGGGGTTGTTTAGCCTGGAGAAGAGGAGGCTGAGGGGAGACCTTATTGCTCTCTACAACTACCTGAAAGGAGGTTGTAGAGAGCTGGGGGTCAGTCTCTTCTCCCTAGTAACGAGTGATAGTATGAGAGGAAACTGCCTCAAGCTGCGCCAGGGAAAGTTTAGGTTAGATATTAGGAAAAACTTCTTCACCAAAAGGGTGGTCAAGCATTGGAACAGGCTGCCCAGGGAAGTGGTTGAGTCTCCATCCCTGGAGGTATTTAAAGAACGGATAGATGTGGTGCTCGAGGACATGGTATAGATGGACTTGGCAGTGATAGGTTAATGGTTGGACTCGATGATCTTAAGAGTCTTTTCCAACCTTAATGATTCTATGATTCTATGAAAAGTTACCATATCATTAAAAAAATGGTGCTCATGCCACAATGTGACTGATGTTACTTTTTATAATGTATTAATAAAGACCTTCTTCATAGCTGTTAGTAAATTTGTGCAGATTGGTGCATGATAACGATAACATGGCTAAAATGTTAAAAAATTATAGCTATTAAAAATTAGTGTGTGTATGTGTGAGATCTTTATCAAGTTGTTTTGATATTAGAAAAAAAGTAGGTAACAGTAGCTCGGGCTTTATGGCATGCATCTGTTTCAAAAGTTCTGCATATGTAAGAGGAAAGATTTATGAATAACTTGTTCTGGCACTTGCATTCACCTAGTGATTTTGTGCAGTTAAGCACTTTTGTACTTTCTGCTGGGTTTTATCAGATCTTACATGGAGATAATAATGCAAAACACACAAGATAGTGATCCCCAAAGTAGAATGTTTATGGGGGGAAATTACCTATGATCCTTTTGTGGAATAGAAAGTTGAATCATTCAAATGGTTATCCTATTTCTGAAATTAGGTAGTTAAGAGCAAGACCAATTATTTTTTTGTGATTTTTGCCAAGATGTGTAGCAAGATTACTTATTTTTTTTCCTTTGGATTTTGTGTTTGAGAAAATTATTTGAAAATTGGAGAAAACCAAGATGGCTTGTAAACTAAAAATGGCAATTCTTCTTCAGTGTTTTTTGGTGGAAGATGCAGACTTTTTCATTTGAACAATTTCAGAACAATTTTTTTTGGATTTGTATAATTGTTGTAAAAACTAGTTCAGATTTTCCTTGGAAAATAATAAGGACACCTACATTATTCATACTATTTTAGACACTACATATTGTCTTTTTTGTTAAAATATTACTATCAATTTTTTTCCAGTGGTTTCTATTTCTGAAGAAACTGTTACTGCATCAGTATCACACTGATAACTGGATTTTCCCTATTGGTTATGGTAAAAGAACTTGGTCATATAAATGTTTTTTCAATAGTGACAACTGTGATGAAAAATCCTAGTGGATTTCAGGTTCACTAAAAGCAGTTCTAGTATATGAAGATTAATAGGAGATCTGAATTATCTTGGATGTCACTGCAAAAGAATACAGTATTTAAAGATTGTTTTACAATTGCTCTTGCATACCTGGCTTGCACTGTCCTGTTTTAAACATTCGTCGTCACTGTGATTCTTCAGGTGTTGATCACTATGAAAATCTAGTGAGCTTTTGCTAAGTGGTTATCATGACAGTAAAAACTTGAAGCGTTCAGCAGTCACCTCCTGTACACAGTCAATAAAACTTCATGAGCTACAGATTGAGCTGTAGCTATGTGATGCCGTATTCCATAGTGTTACTGTTATAGGGAGGAGATGAACGGCCATATCATTAACATTGTAAATGAAGAAGTCATATACAAGACCATTAAAGCAACCTAAGCATTAAAAACACATTTTACTACTTCTTTTAAGTTTTCTGTCTCTGTTTTGAGGTAGCAGTGAAAATTCAGTCATTTCCTCTAGGATGTGCTGCTGGTTGTATATGAGAACTGGTATTTCTGTCTATTACAGATTTATAAGCTGTGTTAAAAATAAGACCGGCCCCAACACCTGCATTTTTCAAGCTGTTAGACAGAGATAGGCATTGGCTTGGCTGCTTGTCCACATATCAATGGCAAGATTTATGATTCTTCTGTCTGCTTATCTGAGAGCATGCAGTGCATTCCTCAATTTGGTTATTAATAAGGCTGTCCTGAATACGAGGTACAACAACAGTAGAGAAGAACAGCCTGCTTGGGAGGGAACAACATGACTCAGTATGCTATAACAGCTTCTGGAAACCACTATGCCTTTATAACAGTATACCTGAAGGAGAAAGCCAATCCTTTTTATGCATTTCCTTTCCTTTTTATAAAAAAATGCAGTGTAAGTTGTGGCTTGTCTCTCAGTACTAAGCCAGTGGATTTACACAACATTTTCTTTAAAAATACTCAAGGTGATTTTTTGCTGTTATTTACATATTCAGTAACAAATATAGGAACATAACAGTAAGGCCAAGGCAGTTTAAAGTTACCAGATAAGTTTCTACTTGCATCTTATGCAGCATTGGAGAAAACACCCTTTAAAACTTCCCATTCCTGTCAATGTCTGAATTCATTTATGTGCTTTTGCTGATCATCCTGAAAATATCTGAAGAATAGAATTCGATGCACGCTTAAAAGGGCTCTTGTCTGGAGAATGAGGAGCTGTTTTGTGACTATATTCTGATATTCAGAATGCAGATGTGTGTCTGCCTAAGCTCCTGCTCTGCTTAGTGTATGAATTCAATTTAAACTGCTTAGAAGTTCAGTTAAAAAATGGTGTCCCCTGTGTGCAATAGTAGGTTGGCCAAAGCTGGCAGCTGTTACTCTCTACGGAGGAGCCTGGCATTTTGAGCCATTTTGCATATTAGTAGGACATGGTGCACTTTGGGAACCTGTTGATTTGAGTCTCTTCTTAGTGTGAAGGTTAAGATGAACCTACACCTGCCACCATCCAAAATATTTAATTATGGGATGTTCCTCCACTGCTGCTTGAGTAGACAGATACGGAAGTAGCATAAAACTGAAATGAAAGGAGCCTAACGGAAGTTTGACATCCTACAGGAAACTGCAAATATATGGTCTAATCTATGCTCCTCTCGGGTTCTTGTGTTAAATGCAGTGTCTGTCTAGTGTAAAATGTGAAAATATTCAGGAGT
This sequence comes from Nipponia nippon, assembly GCF_047370975.1. Taxonomy (NCBI): domain Eukaryota; kingdom Metazoa; phylum Chordata; class Aves; order Pelecaniformes; family Threskiornithidae; genus Nipponia; species Nipponia nippon. The sequence goes on along the minus strand of NW_028262358.1, from coordinate 80,001,379 downwards.
AGGAATCAGAAACTATGTTTTCCTTCCTCCTAGCAAAATATCCTAATCATAGGACAACAGAAACAGGTTATTCTACCTCTGGTTTCCTTAGGAATGGAAATTTACCCTGAGGCAGACAGACCATATGCTGCCAGCTTTGCAGGGGATACATTTATCACAGGGACAGAGAATGTGTCAGTGAAGCAAGAAACCACTGAATGGTGCACGTGGGAAATTTCACGTTGTTGTCACTCACAGGAGATACAGACTTTGTCATCTTCATAAAATTGTCTTACTATGTGATGGACGGTCACTACCACTAGGAATTATCCAGATATGAGAGGTCAAAATCAATTTTTATTTTTATTTTTATTTTTATTTTTATTTTTATTTTTATTTTTATTTTTATTTTTATTTTTATTTTTATTTTTATTTAATGCTGAGTGTAGTGGCTGCATCTTTGACAAGGAATTCCCCTTGTCAAGAATTTAGAAATGAGCAGAATGAAAAATAGAGGAATAAAGAAGGAAGATCGTACTGAGCTTCAAACACATTGAAATTAAAGAAGAAAACTTCCAATGTAAAAAATTCAGGGAGAAGAAAGAGATATTGTAATGCTTATTTCTCTTTATGAATCCATTTTAACTTAGAATATAATCTTTTTTTTTTTTTTTTAATAACTCTTTGTGTGATACTGGTTTATTCAAATACATTTGAATAACTTCTTTCCAGATGCCTTAGGAAAGCCTATAATATCTATCTTAATTTGCATTATGTTCATGGAAATGCCCTTCATATCTATGCTTATAATTTATTCACTAATTCTTAGCTTTCTAGAGCAATTTTAAAATATTTTCCCCAAATCAAAATAGGATCCTCCTATATGTCACAGTTTGATTTGTAATGTTTAGATGCTGTAAGTCTTAAGCAGCACAAAGTCTTGTCTATCAGACTATGTTTTCCTGAACAGAGCACTTCATTAATTTCAAAAGGATTAAGTTGTCTTTGAGGTTAATATTGCATTATTGTGTAAATAAATGTGGTAATTTTTTTTCAGTTTTAAAGTGTACTAGGCCTATATTTACCTGAATGTTATCCAAATTTCTTTTGCTTTATCTTCTGAAGTATTGTTAATATTGGTTACTGATTATATATACATTCTATGCTCAATCAGTTTGGATCATTTCCCCAGGTATCTAAATTTTTCTTAAGTGTCTCCCTCTCCCATCAGTGCCTCATTCTCAGTTTTAAATGACTAATGTTTAAATAAGTATTAGTCACATCTCATCTCAGTGGTCAGTGCTTGTGCTTTTAAATTAATATTATTTGAACATCTGCCCCTAGGGCTCTCACCAGGAATGTAAGGGCTCATCTGCGGGAAAAAAGTTAACACCTCCATCCTGTAGTGAGAAACAGGTTGGAAGAGGCAGGAGGTCTGCAAAACTGAAAAGCCTTTTCTTATTTAATAGCGTCAGAAAGGGAAAGAGTTGATAACTAAATACGCCTTCTTTTTGCTTTAGAAATGGTTTAGCTACTTGGCTGCTCAACAAGACTGTTTACAAACCAACTGTAGTTTGTGAAGTTCCTGTACATTCAGATTCTGAGAGCTTCTTTCTGAGAAAGTAGTGGAGTGTTGAATAAATTTTTTAGACAACACAAAACCAGGTAGCAACATTACTTGGGAAATGAATAAGCACAAGATAGGAGAAAGTGAATGAAAAATGTTTCTTGCACAGATACAATGCCTTGTAATTAGTGATCCTCAGGTGATAGCCATTGGCTGTCCATTAGCATTGACAGGTGCTGTTAGCATGAGGACTGAAGAGACCATATGGATGCTGACTGTTTTTCTGAGGCATTCCATGTCACCATAGTAAGGACATATCTTCAAATTATTTTTATTGTCACTGTATCCTTGGCCTTTCCAGACCCAAGAATAAATGATGTTACTGCAAAGTATGTAAAAATTTACGTTTCGTGGGCAATGATATCTCATTAATGTGAAAAGAACAGCTGAAGCACAGCACTGTTTCACACACTTATTTGCTTCATTTAAGATTAAGGCTGGCTCAGAAGTGTTCTAGAAATGGCCTGTCATTTGAGGCATGTCCTGCTCCGGCAGTACGCTTTGTTTGGTGATGCTTTCATTGCACGATAGAGCTTATGCAGGGTGTAGTTGCTTAGATTCCTGTATTTGCTGAGAATGAGGTTAGCATATACATGTGGCTCAGTGCAAAAGAGCAAAATTTGAACCCTTTGCTCAACACATTTATCAGTTCAGGCACACAGTCATGCTAAAATATCTATACATCTTCATTTCTGGAGGCAGTTTGGGGCATCCAAGTTCCATGCTCCTTTATATGTTGCATTTCCGGTGAACTCTCCAGTTCATTATAGCTGTATCATAAGTCTAGAACAGTAGAAAACAAGAATCCAGAAATCTCCCTCCCCCCTGCCACACAAACATAGGTGGTGGTTGATCTGGAAGGGGTAAATGTAATCATTTCAAGTTTAACTATGTAAAATAATAATTACATATTCTTCATCCCTTTCCTATTTTGCTTCTAAATAGTGTGGTTAGTTTATATTGCCACACTCTTTTTATTCACAATAGTAAAATGAATGTTGCATGGAAAAAAAACAATCAGGTTTTCTTTAAGGTAGGTTTGATTTGTTGCTGGGTTATTTATGGTTTGACCCAAACCTCACCAAAATCATGAGATAATTTCATGAGTTGCACTGTATCAGGTTTATAAAGTTAAAAATTTCAGGCTGATGAATCTTCTCCCAAACTGATGACTAAAGATGTTCTTGTATGCCATTTTGGCTTACTAGTGGTTTGTTTTTTTCTTTCTTCTCTCTCCCACTACCAGGAGGCATTTTTGAGTGTGTGGAATCTGGTCCAATGGGAGCAGAAGAATTAGCCTTCAGATTTGCTGTGAACACAATCAACAGAAACAGAACTCTTCTGCCAAACACCACATTAACATATGACACCCAAAAGATAAATCTCTATGACAGTTTTGAAGCATCCAAAAAAGGTAATCTTTTGCATATTTAATTTTTTTAATGAGCAACTAAGACTCATTTGGTTTACCTACCTGAAAAAATGTCTGTCCAATAAAGCCATATGCAATGAGATTGTACAACTTTGTGGCTGACATTAAAGAACTGCTTTAAAGACCACCCCTTGAAGGCTGTAATGGTAACTGCTTGAAAATTACATTGTCACCTTTGCTTCCACTGCCCTTGTCTAAAAGCTATTTCTTTAAATATTTAAAATCTGAAATAAATTTTTTCTGAGTTTTTGAGACCAGGTGCTTTGGAGTGAGAAAAAAGTATCTCCAGACTTTGTCCTGGAAAATGCCAAGTGCCCTCCAATTCTAGTGAACCTGGAAGAAGGCTCCAATTCAATTTCAAGCATTCAATCACTTTAAGTACATCTCCACAAATACCTTTGGCATATGAATGTCTCATATAGTTAATCAGGTGTGGGCTTCAAAGGGGAACAAGCAGTTGTAATTTTGTGCATCTTATGTCAACAAGGAATAAAAATAAGCCAAATATTAAGTCTGTGCTTAAGAATATTGCTATCAGGTGAACGTCTAGGCCTGACTTCAGCAGTTTTCACCTAACTATAAATGATTTGTTTAAAGAAAAATAAAAGTTAAACACAGCTTTGAACATTTTTCCTAAATTTTCAAATCTTTGATTCTCACAAGAATTGAAGTTTTCAGATTGCTTTACATTCAAGTCTATAACAATAGATGTAAGTTATACTGCATCATTGCCATATTCCAACAAGTTCAGTATGTATTTATAGGAGAAAATAAAAAGCCTGCTTTCAGAACTCAGTAGGACTGAATTGTGCACTGTATTACATGTTCTTTAAAAACATTTTTTTTATAAATTGAAGAGCCAATTTCATATGAATGTTATCCTTAACAAGAAAATAAGAAGGGTGAAAGAATCAGAGGTCAACCTGTATTTCTTATGACAGGTTTCTAGCCTAAATCTGCTAAGTGATCTGGTCCCAACATGCCACTCGTAATTGTTGAAGACTGAAAGCTTTACACAATAAGGGATTTTTGGTGTTATAGCGGGCTAATATGAATAAAAATGTTTGATGCCACATTAGAAATGCTACATAGTGAAAAGCTGCTGTGTCAGGATGAATGTACCTGAAGTACATCTTAAAAGTGGAGTATAATACTGATTAAAAAATTCAGTTTAGAAATGATGAGAATTTTTTTTTCTCTTTTCCTGTAACATACAGAGTTAATCTTAACCTATTTTATCTGTTTATTCACTAAATAAACAATTCTAATTTAGGCTGTTGTTGTTAGGTATGAAAATAGACAGTATCCATATTTGTACAGAAATACACAGAGTTTGGTCATTGTAAGATGATTTATGAGAAATATTATGGGCTAAATGTTTATGTCTAGCAAGATGGTTTTTTTTGCAGAGGAGAGTGTGTGGAAGAAGAAAGAGGCAAACAACACTTTTAACAAAGTAATTTTGAGTTGTTATTCTGGTGTTTTGGATGATGGATTAAAGCAGGTTCTGAGGGACACTACTCTTTCCTTTCCATCTTGGCCAACAGTGAATAACTGGGCTGATCCTTAATTCTGGCCCCTTCTTTCTCCTTTCCTCTTCATCTTCCAAATTCAGCTGCTTCCTGACTCCAGCACATGCCGTCCTGTGAAATTTAATGGGATAGTTTCTCTCCATTCCTGAGGGCGGATGTAGAGAGCAGAGAAATTTGTTCTGCAATCTTTAATTCTTTAAGCCTTTCCTGAGACAATACAACTACTTTTAGTCCTTGCTTGGGGTTTGCTTGAAGGTGCAAGCTAGCCCTAATATTATGTTGCTAATTCTTGATAGACTATAATAGCTGAAGTTAGAATGGCAACATGCCATTGATTGGATATGTTCAATAGATTGTATATATTCATTGTTCCCACTTGCATCTTGGATGAGAATGCAACTCCCTTTGTAACTGTTCAGGCTGTATCAAAATCTGTGTAATCTTCCAGTGCTAATAGTTTTTTTCTTCATCAATTCATAATACAGCCAACTACATTTGTGCTGACAGGTGCTTTAGTTCAGAATCGAAGGCTAAAGGTTAACATAAAATGGTTCGTTTTATTATGATGGCTCCAAAGCAGTTTTAACAATGAGGTTTAAGCATTTGACTCATTTTGTGGTTCATGATTATGTCCATTTGTAAGCAGGCAGGTGCTGCATCAAAAATAGCCTGTTTAGACCTCTTAATAACACATACTTTTGAAGTTGAATATAGATGAAATATTAATGGGTTTTTAAATGTACTATATGAAAGAGCAACCTGAAGGCAAGATGGTATTTCCAAGATACTGTTTCAGTGAAGAATAATGTAAATGAAAACAAAATATCCCTCAGTGCACTAGAAAAATTGGTATGCGTCTGATAGAGCCAGTGCCATATTAAATCACGTGTGAAAGCATTGCATTATTCAAATCTCAGAAACAGGGAAAAAAAAGCCCATTGAAAAGCCATCTGGTAGCTATTGCTGTTGTTAGTGATCCCATTTACTGACATTTGCATAAAGCTTGTTGATTACTCTTAGGAAGGGCAATATTAGCATACATGTTTTTTTACCAAGCTAGTCATTTAGGCCCTGATCCGATGCTCAGAAATGCAGTGGAGATCCTGTGTGTGCATGAGAAGTTCATTTAAACTACCGGTGCTCTGCAGTAATAAAAAGGTGTGCCAGCATAGTTTCTGGAATACACTTGAAAGATGTAGCAATATTTTCATCATGTTGAAAAGGATGTGCACAATAAAACAATTAATTTTGACTTTCTGAGAAAAGTAATGCAGCAAGATGTGTTTCTACTGCTTGTTTCCTCATCCGTCAGGAACATTGATGGTGGAGTAACAATATTAATTAATCAAACCTCACATAAATACTCGCATCTAGATTGCATTTGGAAGATACTTTTCATTACTTCTCTCTACCAAATAAGATGTTTTCTTAGAAGACAGAATCTGTTGTTTTTCACAACTGCATACTCATAAAGGTTATGTCTATGGTAGTGATCTAAACAAGAGCAGAGCATGGGCTGAAACACTTGTCTGCAGTATTGACTAATTTTCCTGCCTTCTTTTTGGCATGTCTCAACTAATATTCTACAAGATAATACTGGAGTGTACTGTGGGAGATAATACAGAATATAGACTGCTAATGCACAGTATAGGTATGGCCACCCTATATTGGAAAGAGGAGAGCTAAGCCACTTGAATGCAGCAGTGTCATGTCAGTGACTCTGAGGGATGGTTTTATCTACTAATATAGGTGTAGCAAAACTGAGTATTTCCAGTGTTTAAGAAAGGACACTGATTTTTTTTTTTTTCATCAGCAGAGAGCAATTTAATTTTCTTTCAGGGAAAATATTGACCTTTAAATTTTGCTAGCCAACATGCCTTCTTTTCAGATACAGAAATTCAAATGTCCATTTCAATGAAATTAGTCATTTGCCTGATACTTAACTAGAATCTACTTATCACGTACAATTTCCAAGTAATTAGGATCTCAGTAGAAATAGTGTTGATTGGAGGAAGAAGTTAATGCTTAAACAGCCTAGGTTAGAATACTGTCCCATATGGCCCTTTTCCCAATGTAAGATGCACCTGAGCATATATCTCCTCTCTTGTCAGTGCTTTTTAAAAGACACACAATTGCTGGCCTTTGTGACCTCCACTGACATAGAAGTGTTTATTAAATGTAGCTGAGTGCTATTTCGATGTTAATTGAAATGTTGCTATTCATCAGCTCATAGTGAAAGCTTAGAAATGTATTCTGAAGTTGAAATCTGTGTAAATGAGTGTGTTACACAAGAAAGGAGCTCTGTCAGCAATAAAGTTATATTTCACGCAGTGCCTTTTGTTTAATATGAATTGTGCAATACCTTCTGGCACACTGCCTTCTTTCCTCTCATCATTGACAGACTTCTGTCTCCTCTTCAGCCTGCGATCAGCTGTCCCTTGGGGTGGCTGCCATCTTCGGACCATCCCATAGCTCCTCAGCTAATGCTGTGCAATCCATCTGCAACGCTTTGGGTGTTCCACATATCCAGACCCGCTGGAAACATCAGGTGTCAGACAACAAGGATTCCTTCTATGTCAGCCTCTATCCAGATTTCTCTTCACTCAGCCGTGCCATCCTTGACCTTGTGCAGTTCTTCAAGTGGAAAACTGTTACTGTTGTTTATGATGACAGCACTGGTAAGGCTAAAGCATTAGACTATGAGCAGATTATTCACATGTACAAAGAGGGGGAGGAGGGGTGTCACTACTCATATTTCTTAATTTAAGAAATCTTAACCAAATTACAAGAATTTCTATTGGCAAGATAGTGTATAACACATAATGTGGATTTATTAGCCATAAGTATTCTCATAAGTATGCTTCAGTTGCTGAATTCTGTGTGTTTGAGCTCACAGCTGTCAATAAATCAGTCACACTCTATCTGCATTTTCTGCAGTGTCTTAACAGTTGCTAACAGCTATGTCTCTTGATTTTATTTAAAACTTAAATTTTGAAGAAAAATATGGTAACTTGAGAGATGTACTAGTATGCCTGGTGAAATAGAAGACCTAAATTCTAGCACTGCTTCTGCCATTAGTTAAGTTACAGAACAGATGTCATATTTGTTTGGAATTTCAGTATCTACTTTTTCAGAGAGAATTGCAGAAGGAACCCTGGTTTTAGGTGCTAGGAATTGAAACCAACAGAAGTTTTGAGGCTTGCTTTACAGACGACTTATATGAGTTAAAAATAAATTCCTGACTTTCCAGCAGAAATATGCCAGTTTGCTACCTTTCCCTTACCTCACCCTAAAATTTGTTTTGCCCTTCTGTTTTGCCTTGACAGTGACATCTTTGAAAAATGCTTTAGAAATTTAAGTTTGATTTGAGGTCTATCTAGTGGCAGTCAGAACTAAGACCTTGGTAAGAGGAAAATCTGACTGTAATGGAAGATACAAAGAAGGTACTTAGCCAAATGAGATATATTTAATCTTCTTGGAAATGTTGCTAACTTCCATGCTGGTTGAACTGTCATTGGCAAGAAAAGAGCGTGGTGAGCCTCAAACCCTTCTCATGGTTCAGTGAACTGGAAGACTGTTGATACCCTTGTTACATAATGCTACTATCTATCTAAATCTGAAATGAAAAAATAAGATCAAGAAACAATGTGTGTTACGTGTGAGGATACCTGTAGCGAAGACTAACTCTGCTAGATAAACAGCAGTTACAGCAAGACAGAATGCCTGCTTACTGTTTAAGTTAGAAAGATGTGTGTATAGCTATCAAAGGGTAAGAAGGGAGCAGAGATGGCAGTGCATAGAATTACTTGTAACTGTTTTTTTCCTTCATGCCTTTAAAAAAAAAAACCCAAAACAAAAAAACAAACAAGGCAGTGAAGTTTAGAGGCTGCCTCCCTAAAAGTTTGTTGGCTGATGTCACCAAAAGCCTCAGGTAATCAAACTTCTGATTTAAAGTTTAGCTTTACATACTCAGGGCAAGAGATATGTAGATTGTTCATTAATGTTTTTTGATTTTTTTTAAATAGTATTGTTCTGAAATAGGACAGGAAGTGAAAAAACCCTCAAATTTTAACCAAATGATGATTGAAAAAAGTAATCTGTGGTTCAGTGAAACAGTTATAGACTTAGGTTTACATAAATTGGAAATATTTCACTTTGATTTAAATTGTTTGGAAACTGTTTTTACAATAAACAGATTACCTTTTAAAACAGGCCTTTCACTTAGAGAAGTCATATATTTTAACATTTTGAAACTGCTTTGTTCAATATTTTCAAGTAATTTTCTTCCCTCCCACAAAAAAAAACCCAAAACAAACCACAAAACCCAAACCCAAAATAAATATTTCATGTTTAATAGTCTCTCTTAACTCCATGTTTTCTGAAAGAGGTATGTTGTTAACAGTCACGCTAGACCTGATCTTTTCATAAAGTATGTTTTGAAGTTGGGATGCAAGTAGAAATAGGAATGAAGATGGAAAAGAAGTTTTTCTTGTTTATGTTGTGATCTATGTGATCTACCTGTGACTATTGTAAACATTTAAGAGAAAAAAAAAAAACAGGAGCTCTTTTAAAATAGATTTTAAATAAATTTGACAATGAATAAGGAGATTCAGGTATTGAGTTTATTTAAAAAGCATAAAGAATTTTTTCAGGAAATATTCACTTTAAATTTTTTTCTGGAGTAGCTAGACCCTTCATATTATGATACTGGTTGTTCCTGCTGATAAACAGTAATACCAGCTACAACATCTTTTTTTATTGAAATCTGTTGCTGTCTGAAAAGACAGAAAAAAAGAATCAGTTTTACAAAGGTAATCCTCTCTCTTTTTTGTGGCATTTATTGTTAGTAAATCTAAATTCTAGTTTAAGACTGTCAGTTTCTCTTTGTTAGTAGCATCTCCTATGGATAATTCAATGACATCAAAAGCAGGACACACTGCTGGGAAGTCCACAGCGTCACTTGCCTTTGAAGTACATACAGGAACAACTCTTAGCCATGAGAAACTGTCAATCTTAAAGCAGCAGAGTTTAAATCTTGTTAGAGCTCAACTGCAAACTGGTGTTTTTTGAGGAAAGTGGTGGGGGGAAAGGAAGTAGTTATTTCAGCTGAGGAAGAGGTTATCTCCTGCCATGGGATAAGATAAATATTCAGTTGTGAAGCTAGGGCTGAAGCTGAATATGATAGTTTCAGCTAATATTTAGAAACTGTGTTGTAAGGCTCCTTGTGCCATTTAAGACTTAATTTCAAATCCATTAAAATGAAGGCAATGAAGACAAAATTTGTCACTGTCTATATCTGTTTCTTCCATTTGGCCAGTGATTTCTTAACGTAAGATGGCTATCGTTCTTATTTCCTCCTCGTTTGCTTCTCTTTTAATCACATTTTACTCTCGTTTATTGAAAAGTTGTCTAGGATGATAATGGATGCCTTATTTTATGATAATTTTAGTGTTATGGTTTTCCTTTATCTGAATGGACTATTTCCAAAAGTACACCCTGGTGAAGACAATCATATGTTGGTACAACAATTACAGTGATAATTTTTTAATTGCTGAAATTAATATTTTTTTGGGAACAAATTTACTTTATGTATTTCTATTATTACTTTATAAACATGGATACAAAGGGAGATGATACTTTTATTACAGACAGAAAGAAAAGGTAGAAAACATACATAAACTATGTCTGGATTCTTCTCAACATGAATCAAGAGGAGTTGCCCATATGCCAAAATCCTGGAAGATTTTAGGTCCATTCTGAGGGAAAGTATGATTTTTTTTTTTAATTTTTAAAAATGTCTTTATATCTTAATTGTTAGGACTCAGTTTTAAAATTCGCTAAGGAATTGTTAAAGTTTTACTTCTCTAATAAAGGAAAGATACCTCACCCACTTCAAGGCATTCTAGTAACAGCTGTGTCCATGTTCTTCATTCCTTCAGTATGGGTTATGTCTTCTTGAGTAAACACAAATGGAAAAAGCTGTGTGGTTATTTGACACTCTGCAGTCAGTAAAAGCCCATGTTAACTCTAGTGTCATTCCCAGGAATGCACTGGAGACTGATACTTCAAGTGCACACACTTCAGCTGCCTCTTGACAGCACCATGGTGTCTGATTGTATGCAATCCTCCATGCTCCTATCTCATAGGAAGGAAAGCCAGTTATGTAACTAATAGATAGCAGAGCATTTTCCTGATGCTACACAAGGCACTCTACGTAAGTGTAGATGCAGTCTTCCATAGTGTTTTTGTGTGCCTTTCAATCCTTAGCGTACCTGCCTTCACAACATCCATATGATGAGATGTGCAAAATAGACTGCCACCACTTGTATGTGATCCAGATCCAATCTGATCTGAGATTGTGTTATAGGAAGGTGGTACAGAGGAAGCCAGTCCACATTTAGAGCCCAGTTTGAAATAGGAGAAAAATTTGGAATCCCAGGCTCCCTTTGCAATAATGAACATCTGCACATCTAAAAGATTACCATAAAGAACAGGCATTACTGACTTCTGTCCCTCATTGAAGTATTCTCCCTGTATTCTCTGAGGAGGAATAGCTGTACATCTTGCTACTAATTTGAAAAAAGACATGAAGAAGTTGCTTTTCATGCACTATGGGTAGCAACTAGACCCTGTCCCCAACCCTCCCCAGCTTTATGATGCAGAAATGCCTAAGTCAGAGAAAATTAACCTATGGAGTCTGGCTATTGCTCCTTACATCATTCTGGACCTCAGAATACTGGGTTGTTCTGTGCTGATCAGACCTCCATCACGTGTTCAGGAGTCTGTAATGAGGAAAGCAGGATAACTTGGCACAGGAGAAAATGAAAGTTGTGTCATGCTGAAATAGGGACAGAGATGCTTCTAAAGGGATATGATCAACAACACTGGAGAAAGCAAAGGTCAGTTTGAATACAGCATAACAAGGTAGAGTCAAGACTCTACAAATAGGATGAAGTAGAAATAAATGAACTAGAAACGTTAATTCTATCTTGTCTCAGTAACAAGAGATGTAGTCTGTTACAGTGGGGATAAGGTAATAAAAATAAAAATGAACATAGAATGGGCAAAGGTTTTAATATTATAATAAAGCCTTCTGCCCTGGTAGTATTTTATGGAGTAGGCATTGTGACAGTAGGTAGATGAGTCTGTTCTTTCAGGGAAGAAAAAAAAAATGTGTGAGCCCTTTTTCTGTGAATCTGTGTTTGAATACTCCTGCACCTGACATTTTTTGAATTAAATAATAGCTATATTCTGCTTCCTTCTACGATTTACTTTCTCCCTTTATTTTAACTCTCAAGACTTTTTTTTTTTAATGTAGTCCATCTGTTGTACAGACAAAAAATTGGAATGAGGCTCTAGAACAGTTTTCTTGCTAGTCTGACGATAAGTATTGCTTCCTGTGATCATTCTAAATGACAAAATATATTCCTTTCAACTAGAATTTCCCATTAAAAAACAAACCTAGCGGGATGTAATGTGAGGTTGGTTGGTTTTGTTTTTTTCCTTAAAGTAATTTATGGTCTCTTTGTTAATTAAATGCCACTAACCTGTCCCTGGATACTAATTAAGTCCTTTCAGATTTACAAATTTGCTACAGTCAATTGTCTTTAAGAAAGAAAAGTGGAAAAATGGCAGTATGTTCATCAGCTGCGTGTCCTAATGGTTTTAATTGGTCTCAAAACAGTAACCTAATTTCAAGTACATATTCTAATCTCTGTGCTAAAGAAAACAGACTAGATAAATTCTAAATAAGTTTGTGAATCCCAGAGAATTTCAAAACAAAGAACACATGAACAGTTAGATGCCAGGGCCTTTAAATTACAGTGGCACTTGTATTGCCAACTAATGCTTTATTCAGATCAAGTTGATATAAACAGGGTTCTGGTTTTTTTTCTTAATTAACATTTGTTTTGGTCTTGAGTGAATGAGTATAAACACCAAAAATCTGTTGCATCTATGAACAGAAGCCAAAGTAAAAGCTGGAAAAAAATGACTTCAGAAATAAAAATGTTTTGTGTTGGTCTTCAGTATTGAACCCTGTGCTTTAACTCAGAGCAAAAAGAAAGATGCCATTTTGTTGATATTTTTACTGTAGTATACAGGTAGCATTGACTTGTAAATAAAACTACAATTTCTTTCTTGGGACCAGTATGAAAATTCACATTATCTTATTCCTGTTGTATTTAGCATTGTTGTGGCCTCACCTTGAGTATTGTATGTAGTTCTGGCCCCCACAATTTAAAAAGGATGTTAAGGTACTTAACATTCAGAGTAGGGCAACAAAGCTGGTGAAAGGGCTGGAAGGCATGACGCTCTATGATGAGTGGCTGAGGACACTGAGTTTGTCTAGTTTGGAGAAAAGGAGGCTGAGGGGTGACCTCATTGCTCCCTACAGCTTCCTAAGGAGGGGCAGTGGAGAGGGAGATGCTGGTCTCTTCTCCCTTGTATCCAGTGACAGGATGCATGGGAATGGGTCAAAGCTGCATCAGGGGAGGTTCAGACTTGAGGTTAGAAATCATTTCTTTACCAAGAGGGTGGTCAAACACTGGAACAGGCTTCCTAGAGAAGTAGTCAATGCCCCATGCCTGTCAGTGTTTAAGAGGCATTTGGACAATGCCCTTAACATGCTTTAACTTTTGGTCAGCCCTGAACTGGTCAGGCCGTTGGACTAGATGATCGTTGCAGGTCCCTTCCAACTGAACTATTCTATTCCATATTTCACATATCTTATTTCCAGATATCTTACATCTTGTGGTTTGTTGTGTGTGGTGGTTTTTTTCCTTCTTTTTTCCCTGTACTACTAATAAAAAAGGATACTCACCTTTGCAGTTAATGTAACTACACTAAGGGGAATTAAATATCTCGGGGGTAAAATGGATGTGGGGTGATGGCAGGTGGGCAACATTATTAAAAGATTAAGGAAAAAAAGCTTGTAGTGATTCAAAGTAAATCTTGGCTAGGGAGAAAATTTCACTTTAAGGAGAATATATGTAGTGCACTATAAAGATGAGAAAAAGTGTTCAAGAAACTTTAGAGAACAGGTAACTGAGAGGACAGAAAATTAGATGATCTGAAAAGGCCTGCTTTTCTCTGTTTTTCTGTAAATGAATTAAGCAACATCTCAATTTATGTGAAAAGCTGTTCTCCTTTATAAACACATCCATATAACTAAGGTCTATTCTTAGCACAATGAGAGAGAAGGAATGAAATGAGTTGAGAATGCTGTATTTGAACGTTTGACAACTGATACTATAACACTGCATTTCACCTGAGTTTAGAAGACAAGACTTCAATCTTGGTGATCTATAACAGAAACTTACAAACTGACATGGCTGGCATGCAGTAGAATATATTTCAGGTTTGAAATTTTGATATGGAAGGGTAAAGTTTGTTCAAGAGTAGATGACAGGCAAAAATAGGGAGAGATTTCTTAAAGATAATCGGGTGTGCTAGGTCCACAATACAGTAGGAGACATCTGCTGGGAGCAACAGTGTAATTATAAAAAGCAGGAAGGAGTATTGTTATTGTGATTTGCACTGCTGTGGATCAAGATCCAAAAGAAACCACTAAAGCGTGGACAAGGCTTTTTCTTCCCATCCTTTTTAGAATCATCTAACAAAACTAACCAAAGGCAAGGTTTTAATGTCAACAAATATCTCAAACTAGGTGTTTACTGGGAAAAGGAGTATAGAAGGATACAGTTCTTACAATATATCTCAGAAAGACGTTATAATGTGTGTTGACTTTTTTAAATACTGAAAATACTGAATATCCACATATGAGATGTTCTTGTGATATTTCTGATAGTGAGTCAATGTTTGAGAGTGGAAAACAACGGTTTATTATTAGAGAAGTGCGAAACAGCAAAATATACTGAATAGAATTCAAGAAAGTGAATGTCATTAAAACTGGAATTTCTGCCAACAATTAATTGGAGTCTAAAACAAAGAAAATTCATATCAGTTGATGATTTTTTAAGTAATACTGAAATTGAATAAAACAAAACAGTTGTCAAGGGATCTAAGTTTTCAAATCAAATGAGTACGAGACTTTCGAAAAACTTTAAAATGAAGTAGTCTTAATCTGTTAATAAGTACCTTTTGAGAACTCATGGATTCTAGGCAAAGTTCTAGAAGCCTGGAAAAGGTAGACAAGCTCAGATTTATCCCAACTTAAATATTTGTCCAAATTTTGAAGTACATTTATCCTGGGTCCTTATGTTCATTTAATACAATTAGTAGTTATGTGCTAAACCTAATGGTGGTATTTGGGTGTAGCTGGTTAGTTAGTTGGTGTATTCCTTTTCTAAGGAAGTTATTCTACCATTTGTTCAGTAAACTTCAGAAATATTTTTCTGGTGCTATAGGAAAATACCAGCAGTAAGGATGTTGTGAAGTTAAAATTTCACTTTCAAACCTTTTCAGTCTTTTTGCAGTTTGGAAGTTAAGAATTACTTTAGCTAGCTGTCTGAAGAGAAAGAAGTTAAATTCTGTTATTCTTTTTGGTAAACGGACCTGGAGTTGTTCTTTGAGAATAATTCTATAGAGATTTTAATTAATTTTTTGAAAATAAAAGTATACATTATCAAGTTAAATAGAATGCATGAGTCGAGCCCATCTTTCAGGAAAACATGTGCCACAGCCCCTCCCCCCCCATTTTGGCCAAGAATTGAATTTGGACTTACTGCAACTAGACATGGTATTATAAAAAGAAAACTATAGGTTTAAAATAAAATAAATCCATAAGGTACTTTATAGTATTTTTCTATAAGCCTAAGGAACAGAAGTGGAGGTAATATTTCCAGAAATTATTGCATTAACAATGAACATATTCCAAATGGTACTTTAAATTGTTTTGCTTTTGTGGGTTTGAATAAACTTAAGAATTTAAATCTTACAGAAAATTGGCTAGGGAACTCATGATCAAAATAATTCTTTCTGTCATGAAGACTGGAAAATTTTATTCATTATTTTCAAATACAGAAAAATGCAACTGGAAAACTATTTAAGTGAAAAGTGAAAACATGAAAATGGAGACATAGTCAGTATCGCATCTTGCATGGGGCATAAATTTAAAGTCAGTTTTATCCAAACTTAACTATGCTTTTACTCCTACTTCAGTATCACATATTTTGTACGCTGGTTGGAGGAACACTGTGAAATGCACTTGAGATATCAAGCCCTTTGTGAATTGCTCTACATCAGTCTCAGCTCAAATGTTCCCGTCTTAAGATATTCAATATATTCTTAATATATTCTTAATATATTCTTAATATATTTAATCTTCAATTCCAGGTTTTTCTTCCTTCTTCTGCTCTTACCATTTATTTTAGCAAAAATATAACTGCTTTTGTTTCCAAGAATAAATGTGCTTACCTAGTGTAAATTCCAGTTTAGAATGTTCATTTATGTTTCTTTTCCAACCAAGTCCATTTTGATTTCTAGTAGATATTATTTTTTATTTAGTTTTGTCTAGTTTGATACAATAGTGATACTTCTATGGTATGGCTAGGAATTGCTAACTTTTTCTACTGCTTCTTTTATCATTGATTCTGACAGCTTTGACAAAAGCTGTTTTGTCCTTTGACTGTAGTAGATCTCTTTTTTCCTCTTCACCCTCATTAAACTGCACTGCTTAGAGATGTCAGCCACTTGAGAGATCACACTTCACACTATTACAAGAATTCTTTTGAAATGCTCAGGACTGTTAATTGTCATTGCTGTCACCATCATCACATTGAATTAAAGATAAAGCTTTCTGAAAATGTTCAAAAAACATGTTCAGAAAACTGAATAATAACAGTATTTCAAATCAGGCATACCATAATAGAGCCACATATGCAAAGGAATGTCACATGTTGCTGGAGACTAGAAAAACGTGGCAAATCTGATACAAAAGGCTTAATGTTTTCTTAATTTTCAACATTTTCTTCAATTATATTAAATTTTTTTTTTCTTATATTTTCACACACTAGGTGCAGAAGTGAGGGAAGGAAGGGACAGTTTTTTGGTTTTTGTTGGGTTTTTTTTCTTTTTCTTCTCCTAGCTGCTGTATGCTCCAGCTGATAAGTACTCAGGTGGTATGAAAAAACTTATTTTCTTCATCTTGTTATGGTGATCTTCAAGATCAAAACATTTCCATGAACTGAAGGCCTTTTCTGAACTTAAGCAGCACATTGATTCCCTCTTCTGGAACTGTGTGGGATGGGGTAGAGGGCTTTTTTCACTGCAGTGCTGAAAAGCCATTATTAGAAAAGAATTGTTACTGGAAATAGGCTGAATTGGGATTGGCTATTTGAAACTAACTATAAAAGACGTTCGCACCCGTGCTCTGACGTGCTCACTTAGCATATTTAAGGAAAACAATAAAGCTGATTATTGCCTTGCACTTCAATTACAGCTGGTTATGCTGAAACAGCAATAAAATGGAATTAACATTCAGATGTTGAGACTCAAGACACAGAAAAATTAAGTGACATATACAGTATCACAATGGAAATCTGACTGTCTGTGGAGTTAAACCTGGATCTCTGGTTTTGTTGTTCAGTAATGTTTAACCCTAAGGCTAGTCTCTCCTATACATGGCATTTTAGTAATCTCAGCTTCAATATTAATTATGAATATAATTTTAAACACTTCTGCTTTCCTGTATTAAGTAATTGTTTCAAAATGGAAATTTTTAGTCTAAAAGAAAGGTTTTTTTCTGTCTTTAGTCTAGACACTTAGATCTTTCATAATAATGAGGTTTGTATCTCAAATACATATACATACATGCACACACGTCTAGTTAAAAACATAGTTCTGCCTTTTTTAGTTTGCTTTAAAAACAAGCATTTTTTCTCAGATATTAGTATTACTGTGCTCTAAGTCCTCCTGAAGCACACCACTGGTTATGTCAGCATCATTTTGTGGAAGTGCAGGTCAAGGAGTGAAACAAAAGACCGCTCAGTCCGGTGACACATACTCATACCATTTGTATGATCACTGTTGATCCTAGGTTCTCCAACAAAGTAGCTTCTGTTTGTTGAGCTGACATTGACCAAAAAATGGGTAAGATTGCTGGAGATAAAGGTTAAAAGTCTTGAGTCAGGTCCATCCTTCCACATACAAAGTAAGGATCACTTGAAGTTTGGGGACTGGTCTTTCTCTCTTAATGTGCCCAGAGGGCGCTAATTACTATACCTGAGCATGCAGTTGAATCCGAAAGTGTGGATGTGAAGGCAAACCAGGTATCAGTTCTCTAACACTGAACCTTTAAAGCTCAGGTCAAATTTTGGAACCAAAGACATTCAAATATGTCCCTCCCTCTAACACATGCTTCATCTTTGAACTAGTTTATTTTTAATAAAGGAAACTGTAAAGCCTTTAAAATGAAAATAAACATCTAAAATATTTCTGTTGTATGCTTCTAAATATCGAGTTTTGGAGCTCATGCAAAACTATCTGATTGTCTTGATAAATGTCCAGCTGTGTGTGACACAGAATAGCACACACCTCAATATGTCAGCATGAGGGCAAGATGAATGCTGGGAGATTGCATCATAGGCACAATTATGGAGAGGTTTAGAGAGAGGCATAGTTCTTAGCCCTAGAAATCTTGTTTCAGCAGACAATTAAGTCAGCAAATGGATTGCTGGCATCAGTACCATTATTCTATGTTGAAATTTTATACCTGGAGCAGAAGATTTAGTCTTAGTCCAGTCCAGACAATAAGCACTATGAGAAGATGCTGATTTGGGGAAAGAAATGACAGGAGAGGACTAGCTACCTAAACTGGAAAGTTTTCTCTGATTACTGGCATGGCTACCATCCAAGAGAGAGTTTTTGAAAAATATTTTCAGTTGGAAATAATGTAACTTTTATTTGTCCTCTCACACTCGGTGACCCAGAACTGGCTTTTCAGTGTGACTAAATTTTTTTTTACTGATATGCTCAAAATAAATATATTTCCTCAAACAACAACCCTTCCCCCTCCCCCCCAAAAAACCCAACGTGATCAAATTATTTTTTCTAACAACATAAACTGCTGGTTTAGAAGCACTGTACCTTCTTTAAGTGTGTTTGTATAGCTGAAAGGGCATATATGGGGAAAGTGAAGCTTGGAATGAATTAATCAAGATACAACAGAATATGTCAACATAGTCTAAGGGTGTTGTGATTTTTAACCAGGAGTCCTTCTGTATCTCTGAAGAAGAGCTGGGGGCAGTAGGTCACTACTGCATGCTTTGATAAGGAGATAAGTACATAGTTACACGTAGCTTGACATTATAGAGCCCCTATACATCTACACTTGTTCCCCCAGAAGGAAATTTTGTCATCCAAATAGACCTCCGGAGTTCATTCCCGCAAATACTATTATTACTGTGGGTGACTTGGCTTGCCCTAATGAATCTAATTTTTAATTTTTCAGCTGAAGCTATACTAAACAGAGCAGCTATATTTCTTGACAAAGGGCTTGTTAAATAAAATTTGCTTTGGCAAAACTACTATTGAAGTCAGTTACTATGTACTTTTCCTTCTTTTTACTGATACAGTGCTATCATTTTCCTGGTAGGAATCAAAATTAACAATAGAAAAATAATTTAAGTCAACATAATACTAGATATCTTTGAAATCTTCTTCATGTCATCTCCGCTAATTGTAGTGCATTTTTAATATTGCAGATTGCAAGTGGCATAAAGCTCTAATGCAATAATACCTGTAATATATATACATACTCATGAATACACATGTAGTGTTCTGATTATTCTCCAGTGCTTCAACTCCAAGACTGAAAAATCCCGCTAAAATGTTAGACTTTAAAGGTGGTAATAAGGAGCTGTATTAATTATGTTTACACTAAGAAGATAAATTTTTCTGGATTACGTTTCCTAAAGCTCTTCCTCCATTAAAGACATTTCACACCATTGGTACTGTATTTAAATGGGTTTAAACATAACTAACGGCAATTTTAAGGACGCTTTACACTGCTGGAATTGGGTGAAATGATCTTAATGTAGTAAAAAGGCTAAATATGAATAAATGAGAAAGGTCTATCAAGCTGTCTTTCCCCTTCATCTCTATTTCCTCTGTATTTTTCTTAATGGTGTTTCTGTATTACGCTGTTATATCCAAAGAACACAGAACAGCCCACTGTTAAAGTAGTCCTGCTAGCAAGTGCAATTTCTTTTTTTTTTCTTTTTTTTTTTTTTAATCCTTTCACTAGAGGTGTTTTTTAAGTAGAGGATGAGGATGATAAAACTAATCTTGAGAATTCATGGGTAATCTGTTCAGGATGTTCAATACCTGTGAATCATTTTACAGAAATGAACTGTTCCAGTTGACGTGAAGCATTCTATCAATGCCCAAAAAACTGGCATTCTCCTCCCTTCTACCCATACCCCTTTCAAAGCCCAATACGCAATGATATTTTTCTGAGACATAACCAGAAAAACTGGGCAAGGGGCTGTCAGGGAAGGAGGAGAGTATAGGGAGGTGTGAGAAGAAACAACTTGCTGAAAATAGAGAAACTATTCTGGCAGATCTATAAAGTAATTTATTATTATTATTGAAGTTTTTGAGATTCTGAAGATAGGAGTAGCATTTAAAAGAGCATTAGTGTTCTTTTGTACAGAAAAAGGTTCATGTGTTCAGCCTATTGCAAAGCGCATTCGCTTGCATTCTTCCTGTGCAGCACAAAGGCGCTATTAATGGAAATGATAAATAGTTTGATGAGCAGGCCAGGTGGCATAGCAATGGCTCGCAAGACTGCTGAGCTGGAGACACAGGTTTTAAAACAAACTTGGGGCTCTTGCTTCCTGGACTGGTTGAAGTTGAACATGTCGAGGAGGTAATGTGATTGATCTCTTTGGAGGAAGATGCCAGCTGGAGAGCTCACAAACTGCTCCTTCAGGATTCTCCTTAAAGATGAATTGATGGCAGCTTCTGAAAGGAGTTACTCACACCGCATTCTTCCCAGCCATTCAGAGGTAAGACTCTATCACAGTGGCTGCTAAAGGAAGGAATTGAGAGTTTAAAGGGACAGGAAAAAGGTGTCCCTGGTGAAAGAAACTGCAGGAAGTACATTCCCAAAATGCAGCTATTATTTCTATACTGTTGTAAAATAGATTTTTTTTTTTTTTAGGAGCTTGTCCACAGAAATGGTGGTGTTTTTTGTTTTTTTTTTTTACACTGGGATCCTGTAATGCTAATAAAATAAGGGGTCAGCATTTCATCTGAGGGCTGTACTTCATTTTATATTGTAAATCAGTTGTTTTAAAAATATTCTGGGCTGAAATCTGTGCTTTTGCATTGACAAATATCTCCTCAAAATCATGGTAAAGAAAGGACTTGTTTTGTCCTTAGCGTCATTGTCCTTCTAGTTCTCACATTATGCTCCTTCCTTCATTGGAGGCTCTGGTACCTATTTTTTTTATTAGCTACACACGAGCTATATATGTGTCCTTTTGAAACTGTCCCTTGCTGATCCAGACACTTTATTTCTCAGTGTGTGACAGCTCGTTGCTTTGATCCTGAATAACCAGCTTGTCCATTTCTTCTAATGTCAGACAACAGCAACAAAAGTTACTCTGGGATTAACAGTGGCTCAGAAACTTAAGAGTTAATGTATAAATACTCCATGCTTGTTTGACGTGAAACTACTGTGGCCCTTAGCCATATGCACAGAAGGCAGAAGGGTAGAAATGGAGTTCCGCAGAAGAACTGGACACAGCACTACGAAAAAGTCAAAATACAGACAAAATAAATTTTGGTAATAGCTAAAAATGAAAGCAAACAATGAATTTGTCTGCCTTCACCTGATGTATTCAGGACTATATGTTAAAGAGTCTAAATAAGGTAGAGCTCATTTTTGGTTACTGGAAGGCACTAGTTTTACTAGTAACTAGTTGTTACTATAAGGATAGCGGCAGAATTTATTTATAACATATGTGCATTACCTGGTTACTTCTCAACTATACGATGTTTTGATCCTCTGGACCTTTTTTGGGCCATTACACCAACTCTTCCTGCGGAAACCAGGATGTTAGGATGGGGTGGGAAAGAGAAGATCAGCGACAACCAGGAGCTGGGAAGTAGTTACTGTCCACAGCCGGACCCAGGTGCTGCAATTTACGTGTAGGAGCTTGTTCTTTTAGGTTATATCCTTTCAGCGCTTAATTTTTTCCTTGGTTACAAGTAATAACCCACTGTTCAATATTTAACCTAGAAAAGAAGGGGGGGAAAATTAAACTGCTCAAAATGGTTGGAAAACACTGCAAGCAAAACAATCCAGAGTCAGGGGTTTTTAGTTACTTTTAAACACAAGCTTCCAATCACTCATTTTGTTAGTGAGAAAAAGGATGCAATTACATAAATACATACCTTTCCCCTCCCTAGGCAGAAAGAAAACACTGTGTGTAGTTTCACCGCAGGTTATCCGCAGTCCATCGACCTTTTTACCCTGGGAGCTGACTCGGGGAGCAGCAGGTTCAGGCCGTTTTGTGTAACGGTTTCTGCTGCTTTGTGTGTAACGGCTTTACCTGTCGTTCCGGGCTGCAGCCCCTCAGGGTGTTCCTGCCCCGGCGTGAGGCGCCCCCGGCCGCAGCCTGCCTCCCCGTCAGCCGGGCTGTGCTGTGGTAAGGCGCTCCCTCCCTCGAAGAGGGCGTCTCCAGCCCTGAGCGGCGGCCGGTCTCTTTCTTCAATGCTTTCGAGCATGGATGCCTCCCTTTGGCGCCCAGCGGGATTTTTTCGCTGCTGTTTAGGTTGGCTCCGCGCTGGCTGGAACCGGCTGTGACTGGCGCCGGGCAGGTCATGATGCGTCCACTTGTACCTTGTGACTTGTACAGGCGATAATCTCCAACATATTTCAACTCCAGTGCCTTCATCCAGGCATAATGGAGAAGAAAAGATAAAGAAAATGCTGTTTTTTCGTTTTGTGGGGGTTTTTTTTTGGTGTGTTTTTTTGTTTCTTTGTTTGTTTTCAGATTAATTACGTGACTTTTGCTCAGGGAATTCATTTGGTGGTTTTTATTTTCTAGGAAAACTAGACTGCTCTTCACACAGTTTATATAAAACAAATACTGCATCACAAATGCTAGGTATAGTGTGGAAGGAAACTTTCAGCCTTTGATTTATATTTGGAAGAGCCTGCTTTTGAAGTGTGATCCGGGCCTGGAAAGCCTCTACTCAGTCTCAGTTCCCACTAATGCCTGTATGAGGAAATGCTCCTTCTCAGCATTTTGCCCACTGGCGCGCTGACAGAAATAAAAGTGCCAGAGAGAGGTGTGCTCAGCACTATCTGATTTTTTGTTCCACGAGGTGTTTCTCTGCAGCGAGGCGCTGTAGGGTGACTGTGGTAGCCGTACCTGCCACCTGTAACGCGGCTTCATGGTAGCTTCCCGCACCATGTGCTCTCTGCAGAGCAGCGTGTCTGGGGACTTTGTGCAGGAGGCAGCAGCCCTTGCGAGCATTCCTGGGAGAGCCTAGCAAGCTGGAAACTGTTGAATTTGTGCCAGCCAGAATTTATTTTTTAAGTATGGATGAGGAGGAACAAATATTCCTTGTAACGGATGGCCTGGTGGACTACCAAAGTGAGTCATTTAGTAGACTGGAACATGTTTTGTGCCCTGCATAATTAATCTGAACTTATTAAATGCTGGCGGCTGGAATCACAATGAAAAATAAATGTTAAACTCCTAAAAATGATAGTATGTGTTAACTGTAGCTATTACTAAAATTAAATATTCTGATATACATAGAAGCTATGAGCAACAATGCTACACATAAAAAGTTTAAGGTTGCTTTTTACATTTCTCATTGATGAGGACAGGAGAAAAAACTTAGCTTTGAAATACCTGGAATTTGTTTATGTCTCAGATTTGCTTTCTCTTTAAAATATGTTTTGAGGAAGCTCATTGGTTACTGTTTATGTGTCCTGACAGTTATTGAAGGCATAAATACTTCTTCATTTGCTTGCATGCACACCTGTACTGCCTCAGCACTGAGGTCCAGTCAGTGCACTACTGAGGTGTGCATTCACAGGTTTTCTTCCCCTCATTCTCATGCTCAGGTTCCTCTGGTAGCTTCTACAGCTTTTGTACTGCCCTCACAGTGTGGTACTTTGTTTAGTGCTCATTGCTTCTCTCTCAGATACATAGGTAACCTAGCAAGCAGACACTATACTTATCATAATATTCTCCTTGACAGTTTTTAATTGCTCTAGTATTACTTCCTGCATCTGTAAATCGTTCTCTTTTAAATTTTGGTGGGATTTTTTCTTTGTGTGGCGTAGCCCAATCATGACAAGATTTATGAGGAGGAGGACTTTCTTTTTTTAATTCTTGAACAGCCCAGTTAGGCTCTTGAGGAGAGCATGAAGTGATGCGCAGTTTGCTTACCTTCTTGGGTAATGCTCTGAAACAGAACAAATCTTGGAAGAAACTTTTTGAACTGTTGGCTCTCATCCCCTGCATTTTTTGTCAGCCATACTGTAGATGTTTAATTCATAAGGGCATTGTAAGACATCTACTTCACAAGCTCCTATAGGCCACAAAACCCCACTTCTCACCATTCTATAACAAACCTTGGACCTACAGTAAAAGACCAAAACTGTATTGCATTGGTGAAAGAAATGGGGATAGATAGATAGAAAGCGACCTGTCAGTTTGTAATGTCCTACATTTGTTTACTAAAATTTTGGAACTTACGGACTTGCTACAGAGAAAAGCAGCCTTTTTCCCTTCCTTCCATCCCACCTTAACATTCCTTGACAATCTTAACTAAGTCTCCAAAGGTGTAACAAAGGTGATTGGTGTAACACCTGAGAATGCATAAAACATATGAATTAGGCACTTTGCCATTCTAAGTGAACAACACTTTGAAAGAACAAACAGTTTGCAGTCAAGAAAGAGCAATCAGATTCCTTTTAACCCTCGATATATTAAAAATACTGAGTACAGTACTTGTACAGAAAGTTTGAATTTCATTAATTACTTTAATGTCTTGTACAATCAAATTAATTTTGCAGTTGTTTCCACAAACTTAATAAAATTTGTTCTGGAGTGGTTGCACAGTAGAGTAAAGCTACTTTTGTCTCTTGCTATTCTTGAAAATTGTTTCCGTACAGAAACATGAGAACAGACTAAAGCCCAGGTGTTCCCTTTCTCAGATGACTGTCATAACCATCATACTAACAAGTGTCTATTTGTCTCCTACTGAGCAACTCCAGCTGCAGATTTGGATAACAGTGCCCTTAAGAATAGTCTATAATACTTTATTCATTCCTTGCCTCCCAAATAAAATAAAATTTGATTCCTCTGGAAAAACAAAAAGGCCAAATATATTTGAGATTACAAAAATCCTGAGGGAAAATTCTTCATGCTGTTATCCAAAAACAACTACGTGGTTGAGATACAGTTCTGATTTTCCTCATTTTGAGTAAATGCATATTTTGTAATCATTGCCTCTATTTAGGACTCAAACAGCAGTGCAGTTTTGAATCTCCTAATCTTCAATCTCTTTTAGCATATTTTCACCAGTAATGTTTATTGTTTAAATAGCTTTCCATTTTTCCTGTACATCTCATGGATATGATTTCTTGAGTTAATTGTGGACTTCGCATCTTTAGCAGTTTACTTAATGCTCTCCCATTGGGAGATTGATACTTGTTTTGTGAAACTGATTATAATCTCTTTCCTACCACATATCTGTGACAAAAAGCTGTGTTTAAGAGTTTCATGTTGTCTTAATCTCCCATACTCACAGTGATTTCTAGTTGTAATGATCTGCTGCAAGGAATGACTGAAGGTTAATGGCAAATGTTCAGTGTGACATAGAACTTTCTCCACTAAATATTGCTTGGAGATTAAAATACGTATAATCCCAGAAGTCCCCATTAATATCTTAATACTTCAGGGCTACAAGGTCCTGAAGATGTCTGTACATTCAGATTCTCACCCCCCACCCCAAATCTGCCATTTTTTTCCCATCTTCTTGCTCTTAAGTGTGATATAAGTAGTTCAGATAGATGCATGTCTCTAGTTCACATACTGACAGCTTATATATGAGCTTCACATGCTGTTCTCTTATATGGCAACATGTTTTGCAGCACTATCTGATTCAAGCTAACATGGCTATTTAGGCTGTCTTTCTGTCTGTCTTCCCAGTCATCTTTGACTAGTGAGCATCAAAAGCCAGGATTTCTTTTTTTCTGGCAGTCTGTCATGCTACCTGTCCCCTATTGCCCCTCTTGTGATTTGTAGTTCTTATGTGGAAGTGCATGGATACCAGAGCATGTGAGCAACTGGCAGGACTTTGCCTTTGAGAAAGACTTTGCTTTGAAATGTGGTCCTTCCTTCAATCTGAAATTATCTAAATTTTTTGACCACAAGGGCGTACATTCTAGTTGCTTTATTTTTCTTAGTCTGAAGGAGATGGGAAAGACTTGGGAACAATCCTAAGTGTTTTTGTTGACATATTGTTGTTTACTGTCAATTATTTTTGATAAGGTAGTTAATGGCTATGGGGTATGCTTTGTTGTTCATGTCAAAGCTTTACTTTCATGTAGTTGTCCCAGATCATCTGAAAATGGTACTACTATGCAGTAGATGTATAAACTTTTAAGTCAGAAAAGACACCTTTTCTATATAGCTTTTAAGTATATTTATTCAAAATTATTTAGAAATCACATATTAAATCAATTTAAACTTCCATTAAATGCATTAATTCATTCTATGTAAATATCATTATAGCATTTGAGGTAAATATGGCAATTTTTTTTATTTGACTTAGTTTCGAAAAGTACTGTTTTCACAGCTGTGTAGACTTTTATCTGCCATTTACTCAGACGTCATGTATACCCTAGCTATCGCTTCTCTGTGTCTTAGCAAGCAGGGACCAGGTCTAGTCGTGAGAAAGTACTTCAATTTCCATGTCTGTTCTACCATCAGCATCTCTGCTAAAGATTGCCAGTAAATATGGTGATGTTTCTGTGATTCTTTAATGGTGGCTTTTATTTCCTTTTCAAAGCAGAACAAACAAAACAAAATGAAGCATAGAAAGCAGGACAAGTCTAAAATTAGACTTGCTAAATATAATGTAATAGGAGTAAAAATTATTTACAAGTTATTTGTGCTGGACAAAAGTTTCCAATTGTCATCTTTTAGCAAGCAATGACAAATAACCTGGAACATGTGGAATTATTTTTTTATCCCCTCTTGAGTTAAAACATTTTACTGTGACCTTAAATTTTGGTATGCTATTATGTTATACATATATATATATATATATGTTATATATACAAAAGACCATTAACATTTTTCACATTATAATTTAGTATGGAAAATGTCAGCCCCCACTGAATTACTGGATTTAGTTCTTCACAGTACTTTAGCTGTTAATGAAGATCCTATAGAAATGTTTTTACAAGATGGAAATTTGAGAGATTATCTAGCTATAGGTAACAATTGTCTCAGTTTGAACAATATACACATTGTTGAGAATGTTTCTATGGGGTAGGGGTATTACTGAGAAATTGTGATGCAATATGAGGTATTGTATCTGTGACATAGACTTGTGAGTGAAGAAAAAACTCCTAAATAGACTAAATAGCAAGGTTGTCCTTCCCCACTCTGCGTTTGGGCCTAAGAGGTCTACTGGGATCCTCTGCCAGATCTCCACACCTGCAGTCTTAATTTAGGATGGTTTTATATTGTAAGCTACATTTCCTGCTCCAGCTAATTTCAGCACAAACTGTTGAGAAAATAATGTGGATCCTTTGCAGGGTCAAAAAAGGGGAATGATGAAATAGAGGAGACTGATTTTATCTTTCAGTTCTATCCTCTGCTACTCTGGTTCTGCCGGAAATAATGCGAGCTAAGTTTTTCACAATCTAAAAGCTTCATAGCAAAAAATCATAGCAATACTATGTTACTAAAATCTCTTAGCATTATGTTACTAAAAGAACAATGTAGGAAAAAGGCTGTATTAAATCCCCTGTCAGAGGTTATCACAATTTCTTACTGATGCTATAGTGTGGTTCCATGTTACAGAACGACAACACCATTTCCTGAAATCAAGACAGCTTTGACATACAGTTGTAACCAAGAAGAATGTTTAGAGATAAAATGAAATAAAATACCAGTGCTTATTAATACTAAAAGTGCTGCCCATGATGATAACTAAGTAATAATTAGTAATCTCCATTAATATCTTTGATGTAGTGATGTAAGCTATTTCAGATTTTAGAAGCACTTCACTTCATTTACACCTGGATCCTGCTGTAGCTAAAATCCTAAGCAGAGCTTCCATTTTTTGGCAATTGGGTGTGCTATATATGTGTACTGCAAACATAATGATGAACAGTAGCCCTTGTTACTGCCACTAAGTTGAGCATGCTCCAATACAAGAAGGAGGTGAGCATGGCAGAAAAATTATATACTTTCTTTGAAGAGGAATGTCATAGTTGCATGATAATGATAAAGGAAGATTTGTCTGTCTTAAAGTAATCCTAACTGAGGCTGCTTACTGTCTGTTAATATTAAGAAAGAAGAAAGACTTGTTATAAGAAAGTATTATGAGTGCCGATACTTTTTTTTTCTTTTTAATAAAATTTCTGTGTATCAGTGGCAACAGACTGAGAAGGGAGAAAAAGTCAGGAAGCTTTGAATGTTTATAGTGAGTTGTCCTGCTAGCAGCTCAGGTTCTTGTTTTGATAATTTTCTTTTCTTTTGACTCCTCTGTTTTCTTTAAGGCCTTATTCGATTACAAGAGCTCATCAAGGCTCCATCACGATACAACCTGAGGCTAAAAATCCGTCAGTTACCAGCTGACACAAAAGATGCAAAGCCATTGCTAAAGGAGATGAAAAGAGGCAAAGAATTCCATGTAATCTTTGACTGCAGCCATGAAATGGCAGCAGGCATCTTGAAACAGGTAATCCTCATTTTGCTTTAGATGGCCTAATCTTTTTCATCCCTAATAAATACAAGTAATATCCAGACTTAATGGCATTTAACAAGCAGGGGAATTGTATGTCGGTTTTACTGAGGCCTAACTGAAAATCAGCCAAGGATTTCAGAGATAATTTTATTGGTGACTCTAATGGTAGCTGCTTTCATTATGTTTTTTTAAAGAAGCAGATTAATCGGTTCATATACAGGGAAAAAGGTTTATCAGTCTTTCAGCTATGAAGAATTGGTACTTTGGAGAATTGATGCTTTAACCAGGGTTTTAAATGCTTGCTTAGTGTTATTTTGTATAACAAAGTTTTTTTTTTTTTTTTTTAAATGAAACCTCTATATTGTGTACTCTTAATCAGATAATGATATTTGAATAGTTTGTTACCAACAGACCACATTAATGTGTTCCACTGAGAGGACAGAACTAATAGGTATCTTTTAGACCCATATTCTCCTTGCACTACTAATAGGACTGCAAAACACCTGAATACATTTGGGTAGGTGCTTTGAAAGTGTTTGCTTTGTTGTGTACAAGTAAGATGAGTAGGTGAGATACATCAGAATCCCAGATACTTAACTGGGTTTGTATTGCAAAAGCAGATTCCAGTGATGTCTTCCAAGAGAAGGTGGCAATATAGTGGTATACAAAAGATGTGGCTCATAAAAAAGCGTACTGTAACCCTGAAGTATGCATAAAAGACATGCCTTTGTGTGTCTCCTTTAGTTTGATGAGCTAGCTCCAAAGACTTGGAATTCCTTATGCTCAGAGGCCATTTTCCCCATAGTTTTTTAATTGAACTATGACTTGCAATAATAAGGGTAGGAAGAATACCTAAAACAAAACAATATTCTACATTTCTAATGCACAGCTTTTAGTGACTTTAATTCATGTTTATATTATGTTTGCTAGCAGACTGTATGGTTTAAATTGAAAACAAGATGTATTTAAGATTTGAAAATATGTCTCTCATTAAAGGTACTTAGGGGTACTGTTGTGGGTACAATTACAATTGCTACTAAACTTACATGTATACTATCATTTATTTGCTTTATTGTTCATTGATTAAAAGGCTTTTATTAATTCCTGGTAATTTTAAACCTCTGCTGGTGTTTTTTTCCCTTTGTTAAGCATAAGCCAGTTTAGTTAGTCTAATTGTTTAGCCCAAATAATTAAATGTGCATTTAATTATTTTAATAACTTAAAAATACAGATGGAAAATGTGTTGATGGCAATACAAAGCTGCAGTACTAACAGTAACTCCATCAAGGTACATTATTTATACTGTATCTAGTAGTTTTTAGGTGATAGGAAACTTCTTTCACAGTATGCAACGTTGTGTAAAACATATGACTAAAGAGAAATGGGAACAAAATTAAAAGCATTATATCTTTAATCATGTCCCAGGATCCAAGAGTGAGCGTTCAACCTCTTTAAATAAAATTATAAACTGTTTTATACTACTCTGTTCACCCTAAAGATTATAGAAGGAAGGTACACAAACAGTTCTTTCATGAGTATTTAGATCTTTATACAATTTTTGTAGGCTTTTAGCTTTCCGTTCAGCTCCAATATTGCAATGCCTTAAATATGCCTAAAATTGGTAGTTCTGCAGCTGAATGTGACATCTTGCTGTCAAAATTGACAATAAGGATGTTAAGACTGTATTTATTATTTAGTGGTATCATTCCAAATACAGTGTTTAGAGGTGTTCACTGAAAAATAATTAAAAAATGAGATCTTTCTGTATTCATTTGTGAACTATTAATTAACCATTTTTTTCTGGTAATGGAGGAATGAACTTGGGGAGACATGACAAGGGTTTTCTTCTTGGGAGGATGACTGGAAAGATTAACAATGAAGTAAGTTGGAAATAAAGGTAAAAAAGTACCTTGAGAGACCAGTGAAATGGCAACTACTGTTTTCTGGCCAAAAATACATCATGAAAAGGAAAAAAAAAAAAATCCCATCATTCAGACAAGCATAATTAGATTAAGGCAAAACTCAGTGGTAACTACATCACCATGCAACCAGGGAAAGCAGACGTGATTTAAAAGGTTAGGAAAGTACTGGAATAATGAGAGCAGAGAAATGACAATGTTTTGAAGAGGAAAAAGGAGTGAGCTCTTTTGAGAAATGAGGAAAGTGAGATAAAGAAGACCTGGAAAAGAGATAACACCAGCACATAGCAGAATCCGGAACATGTGTAGGATGTTCTTGTGTCGAGATTCTGTGGAGTATGAAAGACCCAGTTATAAGCAGTTACTATATAGGTGACTGCAGATGTGTTACAGATATAGAGGAAGATACCTTGGCTTTATTTAAAAACAACAACAAAAAAATTTCTTGAAAAAGCTAACAATGTTTGTAGTAGTACAGTTTCTAATGAAGTTGTAATATTTCTCATGAGATAATACTTTTCCTGTGTTTAAGAGAATTTAAATTGCTATTGGCACACTATAAATATTATTGTGGAATTCTAAAGACACAGGTATAGGCATGCTTTGGAAAAGTGTTGTTGCAGTTTTTGTCAAAGTCTTGTCTAAAATATTATAAAATCTGATCTGCAGCTGGTATTTTGAACTCATTTTAGCTTTTAACTTTTCTTTGGAAAAGAACATATAGACTAGTCATTTCATCACTTTTCAGACAATGTCACAAGTAAAAAGGCTTCCACAGCCTTCAGAACTCTGATAATTATTTTGTATACAAATTCTGGTATTATGACAATTGTATAGTTGTTGCCGTCAGCATGTTTAAGGAGGTGTAAATGGTAGTGACTTGGCAAAGAATTCTGTTGGTAATTCCTGGAAAGGAAGAAAATATTGCTTACTTATGTGCCTTTTTTACAGTGCTAAAATTAGGTAAAAATCACTGTAGATACTAAAATGATTGAATAAATCATACTAGTATAAGGCAACTATTGTGCAGAGCATAAAGATATATGCTTTTCAGGTGAAAATGCCCTTAATGAATAAGAGTGATGAGACACCCATAGTTTATTGCTTTAAAATTATATCTACAAATATTTGTTCTTACACTGTTAAGAGAAAAGTATGAACATTTTAAAATGCACAGTTGATCAAAAACTATTTGGTATTACATAGTTAGCAAGGCAGATGAAGGTACTTGATAGATACCTGAGTTTATAGAGTAATACTATGAATATTTGTTCTTCATTTTTACTGAAGTAGTATGTATATTGCTGTTCAAAACTTGACTCGAGTATTTTTCTCCATGGTTGGAAAAATGTACACACGTATAATATAAGCTCGGGTCCTTCTTTTAAATGCATAATATTGTTCATCAAAATAGAAAAAAATCTTTCCTATTAGGTTATTCTTTTTAAGGGGAGGGTTCAATAATGAATGAAAATATTGTTGACTCAAATTTTGTGTGTCAACTTAATGCATCCATTAGTATGTAAGACTATAAGCCTCTTTCACATTTACTGCACTAAACAGTCTAATAATATTCTTTCTATCAGAAGATCTGGTTCATAAATTCCTTTAATAGTCAGTAATCTGCTCTAACTGCTAGGAAATGACTTGCTTGACCTAATTTTACTATAATTCCAACCCTACAGTCTGATCCCAGTAGTGTTCTTTTGCAGCTTTTCATTTGCCATGTAAGTGTGATAAAAATGTATTATGTCACCTCAGAAACATTAATCTTTTGTTTATTTTTTTTAAGGCTTTAGCTATGGGAATGATGACAGAATATTATCACTATATCTTTACCACACTGGTAAGTGGCTTATAAAAACATACTGATGACATCTAACAAAGATGTTACTTTCCTTAATTATATTACCTGACAAAGTGAAAAAGGTCTCTCTGGAATGAAGTGTGAGTATAAGATGTTTTCTCTGTTGAGTTTTCTTACTTTCAGTGAAAACTCATCAGGATGGTTTAATTTTTGTTCAACAGTGTGCCCTGAAAACTGATAGACCGAAAAAAGCAACTGACTCTGTAGCAGTGCAGTTTTTAACTTTCAAGCAGCGTTAAGTATATAATTCAAAATTGATTATTTATATTATGAATTTTGTCCTTTTTCTCTTTTAGCTATTTGTATGTGAAGATTATGACATTTTAAACTTACTCATATATTCCATATTTTTAATCCAACATTTTACAAGGTAATTCTTTGCTGTCATATGATTCCTGAATAATTTGGTGTGAATATTAGCAGCATTTTATTTAATAGTCCACATGGGCTTTTTAGGCCCATGAATTATGCAATATTCTTTGGTGTCTATTGTAAAAGTAACTAAGAAGGAATTTTATTATTCTTGGAACCATCAGATTTAACATTTGCAATAAATGAACATTTGAAATGTGTATGCTCTTACAAAACATAACAAACTTGTATGTGAAGAACTTTTTTGCTGCTTACCACAGCCTAACTAAGAAACAGTTGAAAAGTTGGTAAAATAGTACTCTAGAAACTACAGTTGTGCACATTTCTCTGTTTTCCATTGTGTTCAAATTTGCCTATTTAGATTGCAGTTCATTAAAGTTCTTAAAATACAAGTAATTTCAAGCATGAGACAGATGTGCCTTAGTAAAACCATGCTTGAAATGACCTATGTTTAAAGTCACATACATGTTTAAGGCCTTACAGAAATGAATCCTTTGTAGTAGGATGGAAAGTTCACCTCAGAATCACAAAACAGAAGTTCATATAAAGTGTTATATGGAAATAGCCTGTTGAATAGAAAGCAAAATAATTTGTGAAGTTCATTAGAAAGGCAAAATACCCTGCACAAGTACCTGTCTTATTTTAGAAGGGTAAGTTGTTCTATCACTTATGGATTTAGGATTGCATGCAATACAATTTCCCTCACTAGTCTACCAAAATGGTTTCTCAATGTTTCAAGAGATTTTTTGTTTTTTAAATTTTCATTTTGCTAATGTTGAAAATGTTTTCTGTCCGTTGGCATTTAATTTTTATTCTTAAAGCTATGTTTAAAAATCAGGATTTTCTGTCATTCTTATTTCCTTATTAGAACATTAGGGTTTTTTTAGGAGAACAAGTATTATATTGACTTGGAGCCATCAAAGAATAATTTAGTGTGCACAAACGATTGATAGATTTTGATTTTTGCAATGTAGCTTTGGAACTTGCATCAGAATTTAGTTGTTTTGATATATTAATTGCTTCTTACCTGACATGGTGAAAGTCCTGTCAAATAAATTTTCCAGTCACAATGTTTACAGTAGTCTTCTGTGTATTCTCCTCTTGATTGATTCGGGTCTAATGCAGTAGCTCATTAATACTCCGATCTGTGTGCATTTATAATATATGCACAATATTGTTGTGTATATTTATCATATTTCAGTGTAAACATGAATGTGTTTGGATTAAATAATTACATGTGAGGTTCTGACTTCTTTCACAGTAAAAACAGAGAGAATTTTTAAAGGGGAAGATGTCACAGTTCTAGTTACGTTCAACATTTCTTTTGTAATAAAATGTTTTATTTCTTTAGAAAGAGGACATGAGTTAGGTTATTTGTAAATGAATAACTTAAAAGCATTTTGACATCTGCATATCTTAGGTATTATATATGGAAAATGGTAATAATTAGTAGCTATAATTAAAAATGGGTAGTGATTGATAACTGGTTGATATTTTTGTGGGCTTAGTGATGTTAACAATGAATAATGAATTATATTCTGGTTTTCCGTAGTACAGTATTTAATCTTCTTCAGCTCTAGCCACTAAACAAAATGGATTCAGGCAACTGTTACACCTAACACTACCATTTCATGGATTTATAATATACGAAACCGCCAGCAAGAAATAAATTAAAAATGAGATGAATGACTAAGTATGAATTATGTGGAGAATTTCTATGTTCAATGAAAATAAAATTATGTCATAGGACAGTAATGTCTTGTGTATAACCTTGATTATGTCACTTAAAAAAATTATTCAAAAAACCAGAAAATAAACCAAACAAAAGTTCATTTATAATGTATGTGCCTAGGCCTAGTGAGTCATGACTGTTTTCTTCATCAACTTAATTTTATTTTATTTTTTTCCCATGTTCAAATCTTAATCTTAGACCTGAGTTTCCTGAAGTCAAGCACTGGTTCTACATTGTTTCTAAGGACTCTGTCAAAGGATTGGCATAATCTTGAGTTTACTTGCTTGATATAAAACTTGATTTTCTTCTTTTTATTAATTTGTATTTGCCTCTGTGCGTGTTGGGGGGCTAAATACATACACACACACATACACATACATATGTATTAAAAATACATTAATTGGCAAAGGTTATTCTTGCAAAGATATATTTCTAATCAAAGATATGTCCATGTTTGGAGGTATGATTGATAGCTGTGAAAAATGCTTTTGGTTAAAGTCGTACATTTCCCCTCTTCCCCCCCAATTTATTGTCTAGAGATCAACATGTTCAAGTTTCATAGTGAGTGCAGGAGCAAGGAAACTCTTGTTCTGTTTGTTTTATGATTTGAAGTCTGTTCTGGTAGGCCAAAGAAGTAGTGATGAATAATAATATTTTTAGCAATTAATAATGATAGCCTACTCTAGTATTTAAGCCTACTCTAGTATTTAAGCCTAACTAGTAGGGGATACAGTTCTGCAATTGGACTTAGCATTTCCTAAAAGGCTTTTTTTTTTTTTTTAAAAAAAAAAAAAGGCAGTTGAAGCTGTTCTTCTGTGAATCAGATTACTCCCACTATAAGGTCAGCTGAGTTGCATGCTTACAGACACAGGCCCCCAGATAAACAGAGCATACTTCCTAGCATGTATAGTACTGTTACTCCTGCAGATTTCAATACTCTCATCTGGGGAGATGGTCTAACAATTGCAATAGGAATTGCAGTGTATTAGAGAATTTATACCATGGTAATTTTTTTCAGGACCTGTTTGCCTTGGATGTGGAACCCTATCGGTATAGTGGTGTTAATATGACTGGATTCAGAATTCTAAACACGGAAAATACCCAGGTGTCATCTATCATTGAAAAGTGGTCTATGGAGCGATTGCAAGCACCTCCTAAGCCTGATTCAGGTTTGCTGGATGGATTTATGACGGTATGAATATCAGTGTTTAGTTCCTTTTTTTGTATATGTTTGTGAAGCTAAAAAAAACCTTTAACTTTTTATTTCTAATACTAAAATTGTTTAGATTTATGAGACCAAATATTACTGTAAACATGATTCAGGGAGTAACTGTGGTGTTTCTGTTAATATTCTGTAGACTGAATACATGGCCATATTCACTTTCTTTCAAAATTACACATACTGTATTTTTTTCCAAATGATAATGCCACGTTGTAAATGTCTAATTCATCTAGTCCATATTTCCCTACTTTGTTGGTGAAAATATTGTATGAGATTATGTCAAATCCCGACAAAAATCAAGCTAAAACACAATTGTCTCTTTCTCTGTTTTGTGTCTTATTCAATTAAGATTCATTCATTAATAATGTGTACTATTTCATTTCTACATATTTTTTTTTTATATTATATGAATACTATAAATAACACCTTCTTGGTATCTTTTCCACTTTCTGTGCCTTCACCTAAATAATTAGTCTGGTTGTTTGGGTTTTTTTCCTTCCATTGCCATTATTCTCTGGCCTCACTTCAGTTTAGGAAAATCACAATTACATTCATACAAATAAACTTGCATTACCAGGTTTTCAGTGAGTTTCTGTTCATTAGTTGGAATTAAATCTAGAATTATAATGTCGGGAGGGGATTTATTTTAAAACATATCCTACATTAGGACTTTAGTTTTCAAACTTCTTGAAAGATCTGTTTTTCCACTTTGACCCTGAGCAATTTGTAACATCTTTGCTGACAGAGTTCCACTGCTCTTTAGATTTATTTTATTTTATTTTATTTTATTTTATTTTAAAAGCCTTTTCATGTTCCATTTGAAAAATAGCAAATTTTGTTTCTTAGTTATGTATCAGTTATCTAGATTGTGTTGATTGAGCCACATAACATAGCTAATCTTTTGAACAATTTATTTCTACTGATAAGATTTAGAGATTTTATAGACATTAGATACTAAATGACAATCAATATTTTGAAAACTTGATTTCCTTTTTGCCTTGTTTTCGGAAAATTACCTTTATTAGAGAAAAATACTTTTTTTCTTCTATTTACTTGTTGTACATAGTGTCTTGAACATGATAATTGGAGACATTTGAAATTTGATTTATTTACTGGTTCTGTGTGCCTGCACTTTTAAAGTACTGTATGATGAGATCTGTAAAGTTACATTGTTCATTTCTCTAAGTAATTCCAAATAAGCAAACAACCCCCCCAAAATTTTAGAAATGTTTGAAGTATGCATCTGGTTTACATATAGCTGCTGCTTATTATTGTAAGTCATTGTTCCATGCTTCCTTGTTGGCAATAATATTTTCATTCTTTGATTTTTACCTTTTCCAATTTAAAATTTGTGGCAGTTCATATCACTCATTGTAGTTGTATATTTTATGCATTGATCAAAGATATAATTGATCTCAAACCTTCAGATAGTTACCAAGATCAGTAGAAATAGTTACTTTATCAGAACACAGGGCCATGGTCAATAAAATCATAGAATAATAAATATTGGAATAGTGTTCTGTGGGCCAGTCACGTTATTCATCTTTTGTGGTGCTGTAAAGAAAGTGCTGTTCTCAGAAAAGCTTCTGGTGTGAAGCAGAAACCTATTATTGCTAGTATATGACTGTGTAGGACCATACTTTACACTATTACTTCACCTCAGGATAGAAAAAGATAAAGTGCATGAAAAATACACTGATTTCTCTTCTGGACCCTTAAGAGCCCTGTCTGTAAATCTAAGTGGAACCAAGTATTCATGCAGTCTGTGATGAATATTTTATGGGGATTCTTTATGTTGATTAAGCATCTAAATGCACTTGGATTACCTGGGTTTGAGATACCTGATATATGCAGATAGAATTTAAAGGATATTTAAAAGCCTAATAATCTTGACAAGTGTTAGGTTCTTACAGAGCTTTTATAATTTGGCCCTTAGATACAGAAAAAAACATTCACAGGATGTCAGTTTTACAAGAAGTGTCTTTGGAAGGTGTAAAAGAAAGTTATGTCATGACATCATTGCACAAAGTTTATCCTGTGCTCAGAATAAAATAAGTAGAATAAAATAAGTCATTTTATTGACTTATCAATAAACTTTTTGTGTACCCCCAGCCTACTTGCTGGCGGGGCAGTGTGAGGAGCAGAAAAGGCCTTGACTCTGTGTAAGCACTGCTCAGCCATAACTAAAACAACATCTCTGTATTATCAACAGTGTTTCCAGCACAAATTGAAAACATAGCCCCATGCTAGCTACTGTGAAGAAAATTAACTCTACCCCAGCCAAGACCAGCACAATAACAAAGAAACTAAATCCATTCTATGATTTAGGAGAGTAACTACAGCACAATTGGCTTTGTTCATTCTGTGACTCCAGAAAATCTGTCGAAATGTTGGAAATCATTTCCCATGTTGTGTCAAACTCTACATGTTTTCTTTACACAGACTTCTTGTGATAAAAGGTTTGCTCATATAAACATAAGAATCAAATAGATATGATTTCTACCAAAGTCTAAATTAATTGGTGACTTTCAAATAAAACTGTGAATTTAGTTTTAATATGATACGTAGAAGTCCTGAGGAAGTCTCAGTGGTCTGCTTCTATTGAAGAGGCTTTTCTACCATGATTCACATACTAATAGATTTCATTTATACTTTTGATGGTTCTTTCACATTTCCTTATTGGTCCGAGAATAATCAAAGCGATGCTTATCCTCATAACATATCAAAAACAATCTAAATGTGTTGCTATTCAAATATATTTGTATATTTTTCTCTCTGTCATACACTTATGCAGAAATGCATGTGCACACATGGTATAGCTTACTAAGTTACTTAAAAGATTATATTTATTTCTTAAATCTGTAAAGGTCTTTTTTCTGAGTATTCTCAGCAGTCCTGTATTTACTTTGATCATTATTTTTGTATCACCATCCTCTTACTAAACAGATAGAAAGGAATATATAGTGCTTTTAAAAGTAAAGATCACATGGAACTGGCACACGCCATGGCCGTAGTTTCTTAGAATAAAAGTACAGGAATGTGTTAATTTTGTCACAGGTAATAAGCCATGCCTTTAGAAAATACCAGAAGAAGAGAAAAGTTGAAGACCAATCTATTGCAATACTTTATCTGTCTTACTAGTAGAATTAACTGTATCTAACATTTCTCTATCTTTTTCTCATTGTCTCCTTGTTTCATCTTGTTACTGTTGGGTGAAAAAGTCCCAATGAAATTATGAATAAAATCTTTGCCCATGTTAAATCCAAAGCTAGGGCTTTTTCAGACTAGAATAAACTTTGTAATGAATTCTCACTTGATCCTGCACTTCCTGACACAATTCAGCAATACATAAAAGTGTCTTTTTTTTTCTTTGGCTTCTTACATATTTCCAAGTACAATCCAAAGTGGCTCTAATCTGTCACAATCAAGCTGGTAAATGTCTGTTCATTTATACTTTTCTGTATTTTTCACCACTTATTTCACTTGTTAGCAGTTCAAAATGCACAGTTATGAAGGTGGACTGTGGGGAGGGTGGGTTGTTAGCTTTTGAACTTGCTCCATCTATAAGAAGCTTAAATATACTGAACATTAAGATAAAAAGCACCAGGTATTGGTTTGGTCAGCTGACAGACTGGATTACCAGGGGTTTATTTATGGCTTAATCATTCTGCTAGAATGTTTAGCTGCGTAGACATCTTTTACAGGGTTATGGAAGCTGGTGTGTAAAAGTAAAATGAAGACATCTGCAGAATATTTTTTCCATGCACATTTCTGTCCCAAAGACTAGTTAATTATAATATATGAACACCATTCAAATCAAAAGAGGTTGAATGTCATCACTAAAATTTTTGAGGTTGGATCTGAGATAAATATTTGGAGTTGTATGTCGCCAAAATGAATGGGTGTTTTTGTATACAAAATGTATGATAGATTCAGGTATGCAAATCTGTGGTTCTGTTGAGGCAATCTGCCTTGAAAGTATTTCAACATTGCAGATTGCAATACAGACTGAAACTAGTTTGAAATGGAGCCTTGTGTGTAATGATGTTTGTTACTAAACAACTTCTAACTAGATTGAGGATCTTTAAACAATTCTCTGATACATGACATATTCATTGCTATTATTTTTCACTAACTTTATACTGAATTCTGAAATTTGAAAGTGGTTGCTACTTAGCAAGCACTTGAGCAAAATGACCTGACATTAAAAAAACCCACATTATTTTTCAACCAGAATAAGATTTCCTCTTGAAAAATGAATTTATAATGTAAGTTAAAAAAAAAACCAAAACCGAACAACCAGAAGTAAATAAAAACATGCAATTTATGCAACTTTAGCTTCTATTTTGCAGAAAGTTTAGATTTGCAAGGGTTCATCCTGATTCAGCCTGGAACAAAAATTGCATTTTGGATTTTCCTGCAAGATGGAAAAACTACTTAATTATGACAACTGAATATTTTTGTTAAATTCTAACAGTATTGTCATCTATACTGTATTAATGGAAAGATATCCTGGAAAACAGAAGAATAACATACTATTTTCAAGATACTTTAGTTTGGTATAATTGACCTCTTATTTTTGAGTCTGTACAAGTAGCACACAGAAAAAAAGAACACAAACCAAAAACCAAAAAACAAACCAAAACCCAAAAAACAAACCCTGAGCATAAATGCACTCCATTTATATATGACAACCATGTTTCAGACCAAGCAAAGTAGAGCATGAATAAAGTGTTGAGTTCAGAATTCTTTTACTCTACAACTATTAATCTTCCAGTTTTCTGTGCCTCAAGTCAAAACTTAGCATGCATAATTAAGATGACCTAACAAGTTCTGCTGCTTCATTAATGTGAAGTTTTCCTTACTAATTGCTTTTGCCTGTCATCTGATGTAGCTATCTGCTTTCATCTTATATAGAAATGAGTGTAGTTTTTTCTATTCTGACATATCAATTCTCTTCGTTAATGTACACTTTAGTAGCTCTATATGACAGGTGCAGGGAAGCACTGCGGTACTTGAATGCTATAGCTAAAGTCAATATTAAAGCGTTTCCTCAGAAAAATCATAGTTTGGGTCTGATAAGTTTTGTAGGCTGCTTAGCAGAATGGAGCATCATTTAGTTGTGCACTTTCTCTTTCCACTCTTAATTCTCTTGTTTATTTTTTTACATTTTTTTTTATTTCTCCTTTCTTTTCTGGACATAGTATGCTTCTCAAGCCTAGGTGCTCTCCACCATGAAACATAATATTTCTCAGCAAGTGAAAACTAGTTGTAATAAAAATTTAGAGTGATATTAAATACTGAGAGCAAAAATGTAGACATTTGTTGCATACCCAAGATGGGCTTACGGTTCATTTCTGTGTATGAGATTTTAATCTGATTCAAAAAAAGAGACGAGATTTTATGAATAAAGATTTGAAATTTTTAAAATTTGGTGTATAGACTTCCTTGGATAAAGAGAATAGATCCAAAGATATTTTCCTTAAATACATAAATGTAGAAAAGATGCAAAAATCACCAGGAAAAATGCTAATACCTTTATACATTGTCCTTAATCAAAAGAATATGCAAATGCATTTGCTCCACAGAGCTGTCTAGGAAATTAATTTTGCAACTAGCTGTTTTGAGGGATACAGTAAAAATGCTGAAGTTAAAATTGCTTTGGAATTTGAGAATAGAAATGAAAGACAGAATAATGTTGGATTCGTAAGTGTAGGTATTTTCCCCTAATTAGCTCTCCATATTTGCACACCCAAAGACTTGGGGGACACATTTATATATTATATTCTTTGTTTGTTCTCTGTTTCCCCTGATTGTAAGAAAACTTGCACTA
Organism: Nipponia nippon; assembly: GCF_047370975.1. Lineage (NCBI taxonomy): Eukaryota > Metazoa > Chordata > Aves > Pelecaniformes > Threskiornithidae > Nipponia > Nipponia nippon. The sequence continues at coordinate 79,959,948 of NW_028262358.1, read as the reverse complement.
AGTGACCTCTCAATGTTCTAACCTTATGACTGTCCTGTGAAGTCTAGTTTATCTGAATGTTCACCTTCTTAGCTTTGTGGTTATGTTAGTTTAATATTCTCAGAAGTTTTGTTGAATCCAATGCTAAGACAAAGAATTGCTAAAGAAAAGAATGGTGGAAGGGTGAATATGGACGGACAACAATGGTGTATTTTCACTTGCACTAAATCAATTTGTTTGAAAAACCTTAAAACCCTGTAATGAATAGGACCAACGCACTTGGGTCACAACAACCCCATGCAACGCTGCAGGCTTGGGGAAGAGTGGCTGGAAAGCTGCCTGGCAGAAAAGGACCTGGGGGTGTTGGTTGACAGCCAGCTGAATATGAGCCAGCAGTGTGCTCAGGTGGCCAAGAAAGTCAATGGCATCCTGGCCTGTATCAAGAATAGTGTGGCCAGCAGGACTAGGGAAGTGTTCGTCCCCCTGTACTTAGCACTGGTGAGGCTGCACCTTGAGTACTGTGTTCAGTTTTGGGCCCCTCACTCCAAGAAGGACATCGAGGTGCTGGAGCGTGTCCAAAGAAGGGCAACAAGGCTGGTGAAGGGTCTACAGAGCAAGTCTTCTGAGGAGCGGCTGAGGGAGCTGGGGTTGTTTAGTCTGGAGAAGAGGAGGCTGAGGGGAGACCTTATTGCTCTCTACAACTACCTGAAAGGAGGTTGTAGCGAGGTGGGCATCAGTCTCTTCTCCCAAGTAACAAAAGATAGGACAAGAGCAAATGGCCTCAAGTTGCGCCAGGGGAGGTTTAGGTTGGATACTAAGAAAACCTTCTTCACCGTAAGGGTAGTCAGGCACTGGAACAGGCTGCCCAAGGAAGTGATTGAGTCCCCATCCCTGGAGGTATTTAAAAGACATGTAGATGTGGTGCTTGAGGACATGGTATAGATGGACTTGGCAGTGCTAGGTTAATGGTTGGGCCTGATGACTTAAGGGTTTTTTCCAACCTAAAAGATTCTATGATTCTATGATTCTATGAAGGCCATGTTAAATAGCCAGCTGTAATCGGATTGAAGAGCCCGATAGTTGTCAGAGCCCTTTAGCTTACTTTTGCTAAAGCTTTTTTAATGATGTTAAACTAATTTGGTTAAGCTAATGCAGTTAGAAAGTATACTTTTTTCCTTTATAAACAAGATTGCAAGAGATTAAGAGGGTAAGGGAAGGCACTGAAATCATGGCATTTGCAGTTTAAGAGCCATCTGAAACTTAAAAATCTAGAATTAAAAAAAGTGATTCAGTTTTTTAGCATGATATAACCAAGGCTTAATGATGTTTTTAATGAAAAAGGTAAATAACTCCCATGTCAGATAATTGGACATGAATAATATTGAGGTAGCTCTTCTACTGCTGTGAAAGACAAATATATTTTTCCCAGGTTCAATAACCTACTCAAAAAAAGAAACCAAAACCAAACCCAAACCCACAAGAAATTTAATCCAGTTGTCTCTGATGCATTTTAAACAAGGTTTAGGTGACCAGCACGAGGCAAGAAAAGGTGTGAATAATAAAAATACAGCAGCGATAAAGGAAGAGATTAGATTTTAACCAAACAGTGTTAAAATTAAGCTCTTAAGTACTGACTCAAGAAATCAGGAAGACGCAAAACTGGATATATACTCTATTAGCAATACTAGTATTTTATATATTTACTTCAGTTTATTTTTTAATCTAATTTTGTTCTGTACCTCAATTTCTTAGTTTCTTGTTCTCTAAAATTCACTTCTTTGCTTTGCTCCCAAAGGAAGAAAAAAAATAATGGTGTCATCCAGGGTTTTCTTTCAGCACATTTCTGGAATTTGACTTACTCTATTCATCCTTGTGTCAGGATTTTCAGTGACTGTACAAACTGATATAGATAGTGAGGTTATTACATCGGGTACAAATTCTGCACTGAGATAGAAAGTTCTAAAATTTAATTTTGTTTTACTTTAGGCAAGTAGACTTTTATAGTTAACTTGCAGGTAAAAAAGAATACATTCATTGCAAATATAGTATTTTTAAGCTTGTTGAATTAGTGCTTTAATGAAGTTTAGGTGCTTGTCTAGTGGTGTTAACAGAATCTACAGCTACTTTACATCCTGCTTATTTCTTAGAGTATGCTTTGATTTTTTAAAAAATAATAAATTATTTCATGCTTGTTTAACTTCTTGATTTGAAATGGTAATCTCTTTAATTTAGCAGTGAAATTATTTTATAGAAGATAAGACTTCCAATTTGTTGAATAACTTGTTACAAAGTAGTCATTTAGTTCTGTTAACACTAAAAGGATATTTGTGAAACTGCAATTTCGTATCTCTAGCTAACAATATGGAAATAACAGTTATATTTGAGATAGCTAGTTAAATAATAATTTAGTAACTGCTAGCAGGCACTGTGACTGGACAGAAGGATTTGATGAGAAAAAGGTGCTGTTAAGATTCCTGAGGGTGAAAAGATCCATAAAAATAAAAAGAAATATTCATTATAGAAATACAGCCTCGGATTCTGATTTAGAGCTTCAAAGAGGATAGCTTGTTATGTAGACAGCTTCATAATTATCCCTTTAGCAAAAGGAATTTTCTGGATTTGCTGATGAGATGTGTTTAGTAAAACAGTGTGGCAGCAAATGTGTACTTCAAAGGAAATACTAAACAATTATTTATTACTGCGTTACAAGCTAGGAATCTCCCCTAGGCACAGTTAACTTCATGAGTTTAGGGACTGTGCAGGATTTCATGCTGTAAGATGTTTTAGAAATGATATGTCAGCTATTTTGAGAATTAATTGCATTATTAAATATTTGACTCCTATGTGTAGTCTTTCTTGGTATTTTAGGAGACAGGATCTATCAGAAACTTGCGATCCTATCCCGAAGGAAAGATATACCCAAGTGTTGTATAGCATTTAGCAGAAATTGCAGCTTCTCTCCTATGGAAGATTTCATAGAATTCTTCCGGATGTGGTTTGAGGATGTATGCATATATTTATAAATATAGTAAGATTAACATGGATTTTTATAATACTTTCATGTTAGAAGTCTCCTGCTACATCTTTACAAAGTAATAGAGGGAATTCAGTGTAGCAGCAAGTAGGGAAATGGCAGGGCTTGTGCAGCCTGCAAAAGCTCCTATGCAGTCTGGAAAACTAGCTGAAGCGTAGGTTGTTTTTTGAAATAGGAACTTAAGTGCCTTTACTCAGGAAATGTGCAAATGTCTGCACTGTATGAAATTTGAAGTCTGAGGGCTGTATTCCAGTATAACATAATCTGTCAAGGAAGATCATTTTCTTAGGATATGTATTCTGAACTTCAGTTTAATAGTTTATTTATACACTGCATTTATTGTAACTTTTCAGGAAAAGTGAACCAAAAGGAAGATTACTTTTATTCTGTTTCTTTGCTTGTTATGGTTAAAGAATGTTGTCTTTAGGAGCAGCATAATCAATTAAAGCTGGTAATCGGCAGACTGATTTGCAGGAATGAACAACTCTAGCAATTATTATGGCTACACTTGTAGGATGTGGAATGGTGACAGTGTAGCCATGCTAGGTTAAGCAGCAATGTAAATCACCCAATTTGTGGAGAGACGGGACCATCAATTTAGCTCTTATTGTGTGTTCATCAGCTTCTCAGTGGCACTGCCTGTTAGGGCTGGTATGTACACAATGCAGTAGTGAGGTTTAAAAGTATGTTCTGGGTAAAATCCTAGTCCTTTGGAAATCAGTATATGTGTGTAATTTGGCTAACCTTTAGTTTGCTACATGCATGCCAGGCTTAGATATGGTAACACAGATGAACTGAGGAGTTGATTTTTTTTTTTTCCGATGGAGTATTAAATATTACATATTGTAATGGAGTGAAAAAGAGTGAAAATGATATGTAAATATTTGTCTCTGAATATTCAGGTGGTTAATTTGGGCATAGTTTGGTAAGCTCTGTCTGTCTTTATTCATTATATACTTCTGACTTATGAAAAACAAGAATGTGTTATTTCTTTCTGTTACTAATTAATAGTTACTAATTACTAGACTAGTTGACATAGCTGGTAGAAATAAACAAGATTCTGGGCATACCATCCTCTCTGCTAAAGACATGAAGGGGTATGTGCTTGAATGTTTTTCCATTTTTTTCCATTTCCAGATGTATATAGATTTGTCTAATAAAAGATATTACTTCTCCCTATAAATCTTTTTTTCTTATCTCCTTAAGCTGCAGCACACTATTTCTAATTTTAAATAGGTTCATATAGTACACGTAGACTTCACGGAGACTTTCATGCAGATCAGATATATAGTTATCACTTAAATTCACCTTCCGAAGGGATGACTCTATTTCCTGTCCAGAACATCATGGACTCAATTTTGGTGCTTTCCAAATGCCACAGGATATTGTACCTGGCCTCCACCTGCCCCTTCAGAAAACCATAGGTCTCCTATAAGTCCAAAGTCATGTCTGCCCACCTTCTGTGGATGTTTTGTGTATCCTTGAATATTTCAAATGGTGCTATGTGCCTGCATTTAGGCTGCTTAATCAAACTTCTAACTAGAATTGTAGCAGTGAATATATTTTCCACTTAAACAGTCTAGTGGGAATACAGTTGCCACAAGCACACATACAGAGCTATTAAATAGTGCCTAGGAAAATTCAAGCATCAACCTGAAACAGCATGTGAATACCTTTATGTCAGGCTGGAAACAAAATTAATGTGCTTTAATTATTATATATTTTCTTTGTGAACCTGAGGCTTCTGCTGTCCCAAGCCACATTCAGCATAGGAAATAGGTGAAAAAAAAACCATACTGAATGCACTAAAGAGATTTAAATATCATGATAGTGTGAAACAGAGATTTCAGATATTACAGTTTTTATGTTCTACATATTCCCACTTACCAAGGCCTGAGTAGATGTATAGTATGTTAGTAGATGTATAGTACGTTAATAGCAGAGATAAGGCTGTATCCTATTTCAGATAATGAGAAGCTATGTAAAGCCCTGGAAATAAATATTATTTTTTTAAAAAAATTCCTTATTTTGATGCTATAGAATAATTTATTCAAGCCTAGTGGTGAAATGCTGCTAGCAAAGTATTATTTTGTAAAGGATATTCTGTGCATGTAATTTCTCTCAGTGTTGTTTGTAAAAACAAAATCTCATTTTATTTCTTTTTGTCTTATGTAGCAATGGATGTATTATTCAAACCATCTGTTTATTGAGATGTTGATTGAGGCCTCAGTTCAACAAAATGTTCAATGTGCTTTCTTGCTGAAAAAGCAATACAAAGCTTATCGGTAGTCTTACTGAAGTCAACTGGACTACTTTGGCACTTAATGTGAAGTATATAATTTGTTTAAATGGGTCTTCAAAGGTTGCTCGTAAAAAAAAGGGTTTCATGTAACTTTATTACACTCCTTCACTCTCTTATTTTGAGTGAAGAATTTCAAGGTATTCCTGAGCACAGGGGGCAATCCTTTTTCAGTCTTTTCATGAGAAATGACATAGTTCAGAAAATACTATTTTGCAAATTGTGTATGCCTGGTGATATGATTGTTCTCAATGTTGTTTGCATAAAAGATAAACAATATTAGCTTTAGTCTATTTTGGATTTCTTAGCCTTCTATTTGCTTAAAATACAGGACAGTTATTCTAATGTACTTCCAAAGTTTGAGTAAGATTGTAGTTAGAATCCAAATAAAAATAACTCTGTATCTGAAGGAATATTCTTGTCTGCAAGAGTGCTGAAAATAAACTATTTTTTTTCATTTATTCATTTTCAAACTGAACCCCACCCCCCTTTTTTGTTACAGTGCTCATCATTGCTGTCATAGTCTCTAGGGTGCTTCACACAGTGTGATTTATGTTAACATGAATGCTGGAAGTAGGAGGTCTTCCTAAGCAGGTAGTTTTGCAGTAGTGTATGTCTAGAAATGAAGGCAGGGAACATCAAGCTAGCAGCTGGAGGACTGCTGGCCAGTTATTTCATGAAGTTGCTGGAATAATTTAGAAAGTGATGTCCACAAAATCTCCTGACTGGACTGTCCTGGACTCTTTGGAGAAAACTGGCATACCTACAGACAGCTTTTGGCCAGTGGTGGATTTCATAGAATCATAGAACAGCCCAGGTTGGAAGGGACCTGATCATCTTTTCCAGCCTTTCGTAGGAAAGGGAGCCAAGATGAGATTATCTTGCACCCTGTCCAATTGTCTTGAAAACTTCCAGTGATGAGAACTCCACCATGTCCCTTGGGAGCTTTTTCCAGTGATTGTTCTCATTGTAAAAAATTTCTTTTATCAAGATGAAACGTCTCCTGATGTACCTTGTACCCATTGCCCTTTGTCCTCCTTATGTGGCTCCTTGTGAAGAGAAAGCCTCCATCCTCTTTGTAGCTGCCCTTTAAGTACTGGAATACTGTGATGAGCCTTGTCTTTGCCAGGGAGAAAAGACCTAGCTCCTTCAGTCTTTCCTCAGAGGGCAGGTTTTCCAACCCTTTGATCATCTTTCTGGTGCTCCTTTGGACCCTCTCCAGTGTGTCTGTGTCTTTTTTGAATTGTGAGGACTGTAACTGGGCAGAGTACTCCAGGTGTGGCCTGACAAGTGCTGAGTAGAGTGGAATGATCACATCTCTATCTCTGTTAGTAATGCCCCTGTGGATGCAGCCCAGGATCTGATTTTCCTTTGTTGCTGCAGCAGCTCACAGGTGACTCATGTTCAGCTTGCTGTCCACCAGGACCCTGAAGTCCCTTTCAGCAAGGCTGCTCCCCAGCCACACAGATCCTAGCCTGTACTGGGCTCTTTGGTTATGTCATCTTTGCACTTTGTTAAACTGCATACAGTTCTTGCTAGCCCATCCAGGTCTCTGTGTAAGATGGCTTTCCCTTCTGACGTGCCTCCTTAGCATGCAGTTTAGTGTCATCAGCAAACTGTTTAGCAATGGGCCTATGTCTTCCCTGTGCTTGTGCTTACTGGTCACATATCTGAAGAACCCTTTCTTGTTGTTCCTGACATTTTTGGCTGATTTCAGTTCTAGTTGAGCCTTAGCCTTCCTGACTGCATCTCTGCATGCCCTAGCAAGGTTCTTATAGTCCTCAATGGGTATTTGGCTGCCTTTCCATGGCTGGTATGCTTCTTTTCTGCTTTTAAGCACACCTAAAAGCTTGTTGTTAAGCCAGGGTGGTCTTTTGTTCTGCCACCTTTGTTTTACTTTGTAGGACATGGATTTTTCTTGTGTTTCCAGGAGGTTGTTCTTGGGTACCTCCCAGCATATGCAAGCTCCTTTGACCTCCATGGATGCTTCCCTCCACGGATGCTTCCCAATTCCTCACAGTTGGGCTCTAAGCATATTGAAGTTGGCTCTTATAAAATACAGGTCTTTGTCCTACTACTGGTCTTCATTGTGCTCAGCAGGAGCTTAAGCTGCACAATGTTATGATCACTGTAGCTGAGATTGCCATTGGTAGTTATGTTGTCAAGTAAGGCTCCTCAGTTTGTGAGCAGTAAATCTAGCAATGCACTGTTCTTAGTTGGCATGTAGCAGGAAGCAGTCCTCAATGCATTCCAGGAACCTGATCGATGACTTGCATGATGCTGTGCTGTTTTCCCAACAAATGTCCAGGTAATAGACGTCACTCATGAGGACCAGGTTCTTGTGGTTCATGGTTGTGTATAGGGGCAGAGGGAATTAACTCAACAACATACTTGCATATTTATAAACTTTAAAGTCTACTGTCAATACATATACCAACAAAATGTATATAAAATTACATAGAAACCAACTTAGTAATGATACTTTGAAGAAGAAAGTGCTGTAACATTTTTTATCCTCTGAGCATTAAGGTTATTTGAGGGTTGATTTGATGTTGGAATTTTTTGTCATTAATAGAATATACCTGAAGCATGATACAGGGGAACATACCTCTGTGATCTTCATGACTTCTGTGTCCCCTGTGAATATTTCTGCTCTGTTTCTGCCTCTGAAGATGCTTTTCATTCTTAAATTTAAATTTTTTGGGCAAAAAACCCCCCCAATATCAAGTGCATAGGAGTATCTGCCATGGAGTTGGATACATTTGTGTTCAACTTCTAGTTGAATATGGAAATGTAAACACTGACATACCACTTTCTGTTTGAAGAGCACTGTCATGCATGTAAGGTCCTCAGCCGGAAGTTCATTGCATGATCACAAATTGAAAAACTAAAATCTATATTCATGAAAGGAGGTGTTTCTCTCTTGGATTGAAAGATTTATAGCAACATCTGGGAGCAATTAGAAAGGCTTCTTTGTTCTTTGGCACAGTTAGGTCTTCATATAAGGAAAATAATAACACAAACTTTTTCTTTAAAATTGAATATTCCTCTACTAATGTTAATACAAGTAGGGTTCTCTATCTTCATTTGCTGGGTTTAGTCCTGAGACAGGATTCTAGATGAAGAACATAAATATACAAAGAAAAATAAATATTCTTTTTTTTGAAATTTATGTCAAGTTGCATCAGAGAGTATTGTCTCTGTGTTTCTTTTAGCATTGAACATCCTTAGGTTTCTTTGACTTTACTGTTCCACTTTTGGCCTATACATTGACTAAGTACTTGTCTGAGATAAAGGTCATCGGTTAGGAACAGACACCAGCAATGTTAGGAAATTGTTTTTAAACAATTTAAAGGGGTTTAAATGTGAAGATCTTGAAAGAGTTCTCTTTAAATGAAAAGTAAGTCGTAAGGTCTCAAGCACAGCTGTGTCATATAAAGCAAACTTTTATTTGGTTTGTTTATAAATTGCAACATAAGGAGCTGGGGTTGGGGGTTGTTCAGCCTGGAGAAGAGAAGGCTGTGGGCAGACCTTATTGCAGCCTTTCAATACTTAAAGGGGGCTTATAAGAAAGATGGGGACAGACTTTTTAGCAGGGCCAATAGCGATAGGACAAGGGGTAATGGTTTTAAACTAAGAGGGTGGATTCAGACTGGATATAAGGAAGAAATTTTTCACAATGAGGGTAGTGAAACCCTGGAACAGGTTGCCCAGAGGGGTGGTAGGTGCCCCATCCTTGGAAGCATTCAAGGACAGGCTGGATGGGGCTCTGAGCAACCTGATCTAGTTGTAGATGTCCCTGCCAATTGCAGGGGGGATGGACTAGATGACCTTTAAAGGTCCCTTCCATCCCAAAGCATTCTATGATTCTGTGATTCTATGAGCTTTATATGGAGTTTTGCAAGGCTGAACATAAAGCTCATGTTTACTTTGGTTATGAACAAATATTTTATTAGCATTTATAAGTATTTATAAGGACATGCTTTTAAATCTACTAATGTAAAAAGAAGTCAATGCTGATTCTGTCTTCTAGACATGGATGTAGACTACTGAATGGCATTGTAGTGGATTTAGTAACTACAATTTGTCGGGAGAAAGATACATAAAAAAGGTGAGGATTATGCTCTTTTTCTGCACCCAGATAAAGTGTGTCTGTGTTCATTTAACAAAATCAGCCGTGTTAGGTTAAAAATAAAGGTACCTGTCAATTTTATTGAAGTTACTCTGAATTTGATGAGATCAGATTATCATTTAAGCTTCATTCGTAAAGAAAACCCCATGTAGGATATACTTGGAAATACACAAATGAAAGAAGAATATAAAGTGAAACTGTAAAATGTGAAACACTATAATAAAGTATATATATACAGAAGTTTAGTTTCAACATAATAAAATTCAGGAAAAATAAATTGGTTGAAAATCAGTGAGTTTTGTTAGCTTTTGCATCATTGCTAAGCAGTTCTCTGAGGCAAAGATCACACTGCTTTCAAAAAGCTGTGAGTCAAGAGACTCATAGAGATGATGCTTGAGTAAAAATGTATTGAATGAAAGATCAGACAAGGGAGAGGGGATTCCAGGAGTAAAAACTGCAAGCAGATTTTCAGATTTTTATATATATAAGTGTTTGTTTTTCTTTATCTTGTGGATACTAGCACATGTTCCTTTTACTTTTGGTCAGAATAGTCTTGGAAATCAAAATGTTTAGATGGTCTTTATGAAGTTTATTTAATGCTGTTGGTTAGAATCAGAATGTCAGGGACCTGTATTGATTTACAAGTAAAATCAAGGGAGAAAGTCCATCAGTAGAGCAGTGGGAGGTAAAGCACTATCAGTAGGGAATCTTTACTGTCTGAAGACTAGATATCATAGTTGTTACAGAAAAATACTGAAGGGCTTTTCTGGGAATATAAGTTAGCAACAGCTAGCCAACCAGATCTAATACAAGATTTACTAATGATTTGCTCCTAAAGAGTGAGCTGTTCCCTGAGAAGATGTGTTCCTATCTCTTCACTTGCAGAGATGTGTTCAGCTTTCCAGAACTGCTAAAATACTGTTTTCTTTGTGTTCCATAAGTAGTGATAATTTTGAACTGCATTACCTAATTTTTGAAGCAGTTTGCATTTTTGCAGGTAGGTTATTAAGATTCAGCCAAGTGCAGTTCAATGTAAGATGTATGGAAAATGTTGAAAATGTTTTCATTTAAGGCTTTGTAATAGTGTAAAAAGTTACTTTTTTTTTTACTATAAGCATTTTTAATTTTTTTTTTTGCGTGTGTGTGGTACAAGCATCACTGGGAGCAACCCATTGCACATCATGGAATGATGTGGTCAGTTAGGCTTCCTTAATGTGACCTTACCCCCTTAAAAATGGATTCTTAGAGTGATAATTAGGTCTGTGGTCAGTGTTGTTGTCCTGTGTGTCCCTCCCCCTTTTCTAAGCTGTGTTTTCTTTGACTTCTGTGGTTGGAAGTAGTAACACATAAAACCAATAAAGAAAGCAATTACTTTTTCCTGGAGATAACAGGGGATTGAACAAAATACTTAAGGTGTCAAAGAGAAGATGGAAGCATTTCAAATGTTACATTTGGAATCATGAACAGAACATACACAGTAGCTTCTTTGTATAAGAAGGACCTCGATAAACCGGATCAAGTTCAGTGTAGGGCCACCAAGATTGTCAGGGCTGAGGGACTGGAGCACTTGCACTATGAGGAGAGGCTGAGGGAGCTAGCCTGGGAAAAAGAAGGCCTCCTGAGAACCTAACAGCAGCCTCTCAACACCTGCAAGGAGGTTATCAAGAAGATAGAGCCAAGCTATTCCTGGCAGTGCATGATGTGAGCATAAGAGCAAAGGCATAAACTGAAAGAAGAGAGGTTTGAACTGGATATAAGGAGAAACTTTTTCACCATGAGGAAAGTAAAGCAGTGGAACAGGTTGCTCAGAGAGGTTGTGTTGTCTCCATCCTTGCAGGTTTTCAAGACCTGATAAAAGTTCTGAGCAATGTGGTCTGACCTCAGAAGTGACATTGCTTTGAGCAAGGGATTGGAGTAGTGAAGTCCTGAGGTCTCTTCAACTTGAATTATCTTATGATCTTTAATTTATACACAGCAACTACTCGTGTCGGTCATCTGAGAGATTCATCTCCAGTAGCTCTGTAGAGCACTATTTGATCTGAGGGAAACCTCTCCAAAAGCAACAGCAGTTAGAGCCATGAAAATGAAAGGTGTACTCATATTCCTGAAGAAGAATTGTAGCTTAATCACACAGTCATCATATAGTTGGTATACCAGAGTACTAGTTTTCTTCTAGAAGATACTCTTCTGTTTTGGGAGAAGCATCTGCATCACTTCCTGTTTTTCTTGTATTTTAATCCTAACAGGCATGTGAATTTTTCAGATTACAACAAAACTTCATTAAATATAGTGTGGTCTCAAATAGAATTTTTAAGCTTTTACAACCACAGAAGATGTGTTAGAATATATCAATCGTGATATTATCAGACTAATGTTAATATCAAAATGCTTAGTGAATTCATTCAGTAAAAGAAATGATGTAGTGATAGCTGCATCTCTCCTGGAAGACACTAAAATGTGCTTTTTTTGGATGTTTATAAGACACGTTGGTGATCTATGTAAGACAGTCAAAGTTGCTGAATATTACAGCTATCCAGCCACACAGGCATAATTATGTCCTGAACAAATAAATTTCAAAAGTATTGAGAATTTAAAAGGGTCCAATATTTAAAATGATGAGCACACTATAAAAAGAAATAATGAGAAACCTAATAATTCCATGCTCTGTTTAGAGCCTGGCTAGTTTTCTGTGTTTTAATGTAAGGAGAATCATGAACTGAGCTTGTCTATGCTGTACAGTCATAGGCATACTGATTAATCTGCCTGTCTGCTTTCTATGCAGCTGTTGAACAGGCAACCTTGCAGAAAGCTTGGTCGCAAACCATGTAGAGCCTTCCCAGGAATGGCTGGTGGTCTGCTAAATCATCCCGCAGTGGCTTGGCGTATTCAGACATAGTCTTTCATGGTGGTGGCCATGTCTTCGGCTTCATTTGTTTCTGTTTGCAGATAAACTGCCCAGAGAACAAGTTTAATATCCTTTGCCTGTGCTTCAGAGTGAACTGTACATACATACCTCCTAATGAAGAAGATGCCTAAACAGTATGTGTGGAATTCACCTCTCCTAACTTAATCTGTGTAAAATTCAGATGTCTAGTAATTACCTATATTTCCTTTGCAGTCAGTAGAGGAAGAATACAGAAATTTGTCCTAAAAAAGCTGCATAGACTGTATTACTGAAGAGGTGTCTATAGAGTGCCTAGATGATTGGCTGACCAGTTTTAAATGGCTGAACTTAGATGAAATGATTCTTTTCTGAGGTATGTGGGTTTTGCACATACAGACCCCCCCCCATAGATTTTATTTTGCCTTTTGATAATGTGCTTACAGTTCTAATCTGCCTTGCCTGTAGCTCTAAGGAGATATGTATTCTTTAATATGGACTGTATTATTTTGGTGCCCTGTCTTGAATCAGTGACTACATATACACCAAGATGATGACATATTTTCATAAACTAACTAAAAATGCACTAACAATACAGTAGAAGTTTTAAGTAAATAAGATTACTTGTTTTGTGTTTCCCTAAAACACAAGAATATTGTTGCTTTCAAGGCTGGTCCCCAAATGTCAGTTGCCAGTACTGTCTCAATTTTTTCAACAGTGTGTTCTGTTTTAATTGCTGTTTACTCTTATAGATTTTATCACCTGCAGGAACTTCTTAACAACTAATCTGGTTGGATAGGACTTAGGTAGCAAAGTTAATAACCACATCAGAAACTATAACACTCTACACTACTTTCTTCCAGATAACATTTAGTGAAGGCTTTCACTCCTTATCTGTCCAAACCAACCTATGCATATTTTGTAGAGACCTGATGAAATTTTTTCTTCTCCTGTTGCACTCTGTAAACCCAAAGAGTTTAGTTCTTGCCAGAGATGGAGAGAGAGAGAGGAAGGAGTCTTAAACTCTTTAAAGAGGTATAGCAGTTCTGTATGTCAGAAAAGTAGACAAAGCTCCAGGTCTTTTCTTTTGGTAAGATCCTAATTGTGTAAGGTACTAAAAATGTTTATGAGGTTCCATAACACTTTCAGATTAGCCAGAGGCTGCACTGCAGAAGCTGGTAAGCCAAATCTCCACTGGCCAATTTATTGTGATGCTATTCTTTCAATATATCTTCTTGTCATTGTCTGGACAACAGCAAGAATCTGAGGGTTGTTTAAAAAAAAAAGGAAACAACAAATACACTTCAGTACTAGTCCAACAATTCTTGTGACCTAGAGGTCTCTAACTAGTAAGATGTTATCTATGTATATCTGTTTATGACTTATTCCAATGGAGTAGTGCCCTGTGGGAAGACAACCTAGGGGAGAAAAAAAATTTTCTGCGTAAGTATGAGCTATCAAGTAGCCCAAGATTAGATAATGAGGCCTTCAACAGCCAGTAATGGAATAACATTAAGTCTTTTGATTTCACTAGGCAGTTGGATGTGCTAATGGAGATACCATGCTGGGAATGCATACATTTTAGCTGGAATTTCTTATAAGGGGGTGATTGCATATTATGATATGAATAGCTACACTAAATGCATGGAAATTTTCTGCCAGAAAGTTAAGGCCCCCTCTACCAGATAATGGCTCAGTGGAGGAATGTAATAGTGGTGAAGTAAAATCTGAAAACAGATGATTTCCTATTTAATAGTCCATTGACTTTCCTCCTAGAGTCGTCTCCGCCATGATGGCTGTGGTCTTTATTTTCATTTTGTAATCAAGCTCAATCTGTTTTGGTATGACTTGGGAAAGTACTTCTTTGTTGTTAGAAGAAGGTTTAATTCATTGAAGTGTTATGATTCTCAGTTCAGGTGTAGTTGCTGCTTTCAATTGGATTTTCACTAGTGTGCCTGAATAGATATTGCATAATACATGAAGTTGTTTTATTCAGTTTTGCCATCCATAAATGCCACCCTGTCTTCAGTATAAATGTCAATATCTTCTGGTATCCATTTGTGTCTCCAAACATTTGATATTTCCTGGATAGTTCTAATACATGGTTCTGCTATAAAGGTCTTCATAATTTTTTTTTTTTTTGTGATTAATTATTAAGCTTTTAGAAGGATAAATGCATTAATGTTGCTTTTGACACCTGGTAAAAATTATTAGTGTTTGTAGTATACTGTGAGCAGATATACTATCTCCAAAAATGAAAAAAAAACCCCAACCCCGATTAAGAGGTTTTTCTTTGTAGTGCTAACTGTCCTCCTCACTCTTCTGCTGATATTTCTGACCAGACAAATAGCTTTCCTACTTTTCTTTCAACTACAATAGTGAAAGCCCTATTTTTCTAAGAACTGCTATTCTGCAAAAAATTTGCATTCTGTTATTCAGTAAAAGATGCTTGGAGTGAAAGACATAAATATTCTGCATGTATCAAACAATACAGAATAGTAGATGTTATCCAGAGTGACTGGGGTAGATGATGTCTATCCATTGTACACCATGCTAAACTTGCTGCCCTGGTTTCTTTATAAAACCCACTCATGAATTGCTAACTGAAATTCTATTGTAAAATCACAATGATTTTCCTTGATTTACAATGTAGGGAAAATTGTGACTAAGAATCTTTAGTTTTCAGAAATACGTGTAGCAAAGGAGGGCTTGTGTATAGAGCAATAAAAAAAGGTAAATCATGAGACTTTAATAAACATAAATCTATAGAATCATCAAATGGTTTGGGTTGGAAGGGACCTTCAAAGCTCATCTAGTCCAACGCTGCTGCCATAGGCAGAGACATCTTTCACTAGATCAGGTTGCTCAAAGACCCCTCCAACCTGACCTTGAACACTTCCAATGATGGGGGGTCCAGAACTTCTCTGGGCAACCTGTTCCAGTGTCTCATCACCCTCATCATAAAGAATTTCTTCCTTACATGCAGTCTAAATCATTCAGTTGTCTTAAAATCTGAAGTGAGAAACCTCCTTTCTAAAAATTAAACATTCACAGGTATACTAAATTCTAAAGTCTAATCAAATTGTGTTATAGAATCATTTAAGTTGGAAAAGGCCTTTAAGATATTGAGTCCAACCATTAATCTAGCACTGCCAAGTCCACCACTAAAGCATCTCCCTAAGCACCACATCTACACCTCTTTTAAATACCTTCAGGGATGGTGACTCCACCACTTCCCTGGGCAGCCAGTTCCAATGCTCGACAACTCTTTCAGTGAAGAAATTTTTTATATGTGTATAATGTGTCCTATGTAAATATTTGAGTGGAAAGGGTTGTAAAGTACAAAGTACTTTCAGAAATGTGAGATGTGTACCCCTTTGTGGTCCATACAGTTTCAAGTCTCGGTACCTGGGTGTGCCAGGTATATTTACTTCTGGTGCCTGCAGAACTGTAAAGTGGACCAATGAGAGCAAGAAGTAGCAGGTGCACAGCTCCTTTTTTGACTGCATTTCTCGCTAGAGCAAAATTACTGCAGAGCATAGGACTATATTATAGAATAAGAGAAAGTATAATCTGCGTAAGTTCCTTTTGATTTTTAGTGGTTCATTTGGGATGCTTCTCTATCTCGGGCTTGTAAACCCACTAAAATAATTGCCTCTTTTAATACCACTATTATTTTTCTTCTACCCTCTCTCTTGAATATGTTTCTCATGCCAATATTTAATTCTAGTTTTAGGCTATACCTACTTTAAAAAATGTAATTTGAACATTTGGAGTAGGTTTTTGAGCAGTATCATCTGTGCTGAGCTAATATCTGGCTCTTTGACAGCATTGATTCAATGATTTCTTGTAGCACTAAAGGTAGTAGAGGTGAACTGATTACACAAAGAAAAATATTCATTAGACTTCTTACTAGAAGTAAATCTTCAGTTACATTACTGCTGGCTTTATGACCACAGTCTTAGCTTTTGGTTGTTGCGAAAGCTAGTGATTTTACTTTGGAGAAATTGGAATAATTTGGGAGTGCCTGGTTGGTAGATAAACTATTTATATGTCTATCTGATAAATATAAACAATGTGCAGAGAAGTAAAATAATTTGTACTTAAATGACCATAAAGCAACAATCATTCATGGAATTCTAATGGGTATCAATTAAATACCCATTAGTATGGATCCAGGATGCAGAAATGAAAGTTGTGTTTTCACAATGGCTTGATAAAACTGATGAAAAATCCCCAAATAAAGAATTAATTAGAGTAAATTTACCATTTAAGCTACTTTATTTGAAAAATGTATCTTCCTTTCATTGGGATTACTGATTCAGTTTCTCTTAGGCATTATGATTGTTTATTGATTTTTTAAATAAGATGATGCTTATGAAACTGAGATGATCTGTTCTCTTTTCTACACACTGGTATTTTAGGAAATGGCTAGAATACTGGTAGATTTAAGTTCTAAGCATTCACTTAGTACTGCATTCATACTCCTAAGCAAAGGAATTAAAGATAAAACCACTCTAATATAGCATGTATATTGTTCCTCCTTGGAGAGTTGAATTTCACCATGTTTTTAGATTTAAACACTTACATTACTAATAATTGCTTTGGCTTTTCTTCGGATTCCTGTTCTTTACAAACAAGAGGGAATTGGTAAAAAAGGCAGATGTTTCTCATGAGTTAAAGAGAAGATAAAAGAATAAACCGGACTGAGAGGTAACTTTACACTTTCTGCTGGTCGATTGGCAGCTAGGAGTGGCAGAATTCTGTTGTAGTGTGTTGCCTTCTTACCAGTATTGCTTTGATTGTTACAGTAAATTTCCATATGGATGTTAATAGGTCACCAGAGATGATCTGAGTTTTCACCAGGATCACCAGTCATTAGAATAAGTTTCTAATGCCTCAGTGACTCCCTTTCATCTGACTGAGCAAAAATTCTCACAGGAAATCCATATCTAGGTATTAATAATAATAATAATAATAATAATAATAATAATAATAATAATAATAATAATAATAATAAGAATAAAGCCCCAAACAGTTTCACCTCAAAGAGGTCTGAGAAAGAACTTTTTTTAATGAAGAATTAAAATACATTCTCAATGAGGAATTATTTTCTTCTCACTGGGGATATTTAAGGTAAAATAAAAGCATGCAGTATTAAAAATACTTGGAAAAGCATATGAGAGTATTTTAATCATCTTGGGGAAGAAGATGTTTTCTGTAATTAAAATAACAACAGAAAAGAATCCCTGTAACCTTGTCCATCCTGAAACTGAAAACACAGCATATAATTTATAAATGTCTGTTATACTGAAAGCAATTTCTGTTTTATGACCATGTTGAGCTTGCATAATTCTTGGTGGAAGTTCAGACAGAGAATTGCCCATAGTGGTAAAAGCATTGAATAGTATGTATTTGTCACTGTATGTATTCACAGCTTGAATTTTGCATGAACTGAACTTTTTTTGTCCTACAGCAAGTTTTAGATTTTATGAACCATTGTATTTCTGGCAATACGTAAATGTGGTTCTGAATTCCAAAAATAACATAGAAAATTGCTGTATTTCTTATGCTCTGCTTAGACCATTATGAGTTGGCACTGAAGTAATACAATGGATATACTGTTTTTACTGCCAGTAGTATGAACCTGGCTGCTTGATTGATTCTACTTTCATTCCACTGTTACAATAAAATAAGTAGTACCTTGAGCACTAGCAGTAAGGAAACCTTGTTTCCTATGGATTTGTGTCTCCTAAGTGATTAAATGGTGTGTAAGCCAGTAATGGTTGTCACTGAATTTTTTAAATACAGTTAGGGTATCTCTCCTGTGTCAATTCTCAGGAAGTCAACGCTGATGAGGCAGCCATTTCCTCCGTAAGGTATTCAGCCAGGCTTCTCTTCTTTGCCTCTTTTCATCTAGGATTTCTGTATTTGTGAAACCTCTATCCTAGTATCACATCTGGAAATATGTGGAGCCCCTTTTTCTAACGCGTTCCCCTCCGCTGCTGTTGCCCTTTCTCTCTTCAGCCTGCCTCCTGATGGCTGATCAAATAAGAGCTGGCTAGGAGTGTTCATCCATATTTTCTCCTTTTTATTCTTTTTTTGTGTTTTGAAGTTATACCAGATACTTTTAATGTTATATATAAAGCCATTAAAACTTACTTTACCACTGTCTACATTGGAGGTTATTTCTTGAACATTGCTACTACAGTATGTTAAAAAAGAGAAGTGCGGTAGAAGTGCAGAGAAAGAGAGATTGATTACTTAGATGTTAAATGTTTATACTGTAAAACTGTCTTTTCTTATTTTTCACCCACAAAAAACCAAACCAGTAAAAATAATAAAATAAAATCTAAAGCCTTAGCAGAATATATGCAGGTTATCATTGCTCAGTTAAGCATTTGTGCTAGTATTTTCAATATTCCTCCATGTACAAAGATCTGTTCCAGTGTCTCCTGACTTGAAAATATCCTTTTTGTAGTATTGTGTGTTTGCTAACAGCTACCAGATGTTTAGTGTTAATATTGCTTTATATGTTCACTCACAGTCTTGCAAATGATGCTAATACCCACTCAGAGATGGTATGTATAATTACCATACATACCGACTATAGTTTTAGTCCTTAGCAAATTTGCTGCAACTGATAGTAATGGTGCTGTAATTGTTTATCTATGATACAAATATTGAGGAATAATTAGTTTCTTACAGGCTATTAACCACTAGAGGCATGTCTTTAAAATTTCAGAACATTTAGAAATAAGAGTTAAATATCATTTCTGTACATAGAAATAAACACCATACCTTCTATTACTGTTTATTGCTTAATTTGTGATATTTCATATAGCAGTTAATGGTCAGAAGGGCCATGCCTCACTTTAAAATTTGGGTTTTGTTTGTTAATGAGTGTACCACACCCCCCCGAACCCAAACATACAAAAATTAATTAGCGTATTTTTCTACTTGATTTATTTGACTTACTGTTTAATCCCCACTGATTGTGAAACTGTTTACTTCGATATTCATAACACGTGCCATCCAGCTCCCTTGCTTGCTGTGAACTTGTAACCCCCTTCAGTATGTGATTGATGAATATAAAATTGAATCACAGAGCACAAGAAAAGTGGTATAAACATGGCTATACAGACATGATCTATAGGTGTGGTCTCAAAAATATATCTGAAACTGGAGTTTTCAGAAACTGACTTTGAATAGGACTGGACTGTTTTCCAGCATGCCATGATTTGAAGAAACCTGCCTTTGCAGGATCAGATTTGTTATGTTCAGAGAGGAACAGTGTGTATGTATAACTTCATAATCATCTGATCACTAAACTAATGACTTTGTCCTGAAGAACCTGGCAATGGCTGCAACCAGAGAGGAGAGGAGTAAAGGTTGGCAAATTGGCAAAATAATGCCAATTTGAAGCATACACATTTTAAGACTTAAAACGTGCTTTAACAAAAATTTGAAACCCAATGACGATTATTTATAGGAATTCATTTATATGTTGAATGTATATTAGAATTTGGGTCCATTTTTGTAAGATGAAGTTGTATATATATTTTCAGCTTTTACCCTATATTGCTGAGGAACATACTTTTAAAAATCAGAATTGATATTTGACAGAATAACTTGAGCAAACAAACTTAAAGAATGGTGCATTTCCGGAATGTGATAATAAAATATTGAGACCTAACAAAACTAGAACTGCATGTTCTAGTTTTTAAGATTTTTTTTCTGAAATCAGTTCGGTATACTAGAATGTGACTTATGACTACATATAAGGTCCAGACAGCTACTTGATTGTTTAGGCACAAGTCTGCTGATGTCAACAACCTCTAAATTTTAAATTATCTTATCTTTGTAGACTTTTATAAAACTCTCTGTGATTCTCTTTCAGTTGTGCTATAAGCTGTGAAACTGAATCACTAGTTAATTTATGAGTTTTCAGAAGATTTTTTAAAATTATTTTTGCCACAGCCATAAATAAAATATTATTTAAATATAATTTTACTTAGGAGAGATGGGAAACAAGAAGAAGAAAAGGGTGATTGGCTGGTGCTTTTATGACCGTACAGATAGATTTTAGTGTAGAATATGTATTATTAATACGTGGAATTTTCATTTGTTTAGTTCATTATAAACATTAAATTAGAAATTACTAACAGAAGTCATCTATCCCCTATAGACACAACCCCCCTTAAGACAGTGCACAAAGGTGTTATTCAAAACTACGAATAATTATGTCTAAATGTAAAGTGGATATCTTAGAGAATCATAGAATGACTTTTTTTTAATAGACCAGTAGGTTTTGTTCGTAGATTTGAGCTTTGAAAAATTAAATAGATAGCTGAAGCTATGCACGTCGCAGTATCTTTTTCAAAAAGATAAAGGTTTAATTTCATGCATTCCTATGGCATATCTTTGGATCTAATCTAGAACATTGTCTGCCTTGTTTCAGCAAGGGATATTACAACCCCCTCTGTTGGACCAGAGTTCTGTATGATTAAATGATTTACTTTTTTCAATGCATTTTTAGATAGCTATCTGATATGGATGTAAATATGTTTTAAATGGTAAATACTGTTCAGAGAATAGCAAAAATTCTGTTTTTATGTCTAACAATGTAAATATGAAAAATTCCACTACTATATAATCAGGAAAGTTTATCCAACAATTTGAGCACAGTTAAGAGTAGAGTTAAGCCTTGTGTGTCTGGCAGATATATAAAAGAAAATTTCAGTCTTTGCTGGGGTTGTTCTATTAACAACTTCAGTACAAAATAATATAAACATGTTAAAACCATCTTTGGAGTAATATTTTTCCATCTGATAGGTGAAAAATATATTTAAATAATGTTAGGAAAGTAGAAAACCTTTACAGACAAAACTGCTATTGGATATTGGAATTTTAATTTTTCTTATGTATCCCATTCTGATTAGGACTAATGAATGCTGGGGTAAAAAAAAATCACACACTATTTGTTTAGCTTTTAATTTTTGAAGGTATTATTTTTCTTATTCTGCTTTGCTCATAAGTAACTATTTCATTTTGAGCCATTACAAGAAAAGAATTTCTTTACTAATTACAGCACTTTTCTACTTCATGGACAGATTAAAAAAATAACTATTGTATGCTGAATAACCCTTTATGAAAACAATGTCCAAAGAAGACATCCGCTCCTCATTAAATATAGTTCTGCTTGGCTGCCCTGCACTTTTAATAGGAAATGAAGAACAACTGTGTGAAATACACTTTTGGTTGCTCTGTAGCCATATGTCAGTGATATTCCAGCAGTTAATGAAAGTCGATGAAAAGGGATAGCTTCTGTAAGTGGTACTTTAGTTTTTATGCTTTAAAAACAACTAGCTGCATCATGTCCTTATGAATTGGTTGGAGCTCTGTTTTGATAATAAGCATGTGGTTCATATAAGCATACAAATAAGGAATGAAGTATGACAGCATAGAGTGTAAACATCTGTAATTGCTTGCGTAGAGAGCAGGAGAATCACAGGTGGTTTATGGCGATGACTGAAACAGCTTCAAATGAAGACGAGATTTTTTTAACTGGTGAAAATTAAGAAGAAGCTGAAGGTAGTAAATAGTCAATATACAGAAATTATTCTGACATTTTTGAACAGTAAGTTTAAGGAGAACATATGATTACACAAATGTTAACTATTTTTCGTGTTTTATGCCCGGCATGGTGTTTTACCTTTGGCATTTTTAAGCCCTGTTAGCTTTTGACCTGCAAAGCTGGAGATGTCCTCCTCATATTTTCTTCCCTCAACTGAAGGAAGAAAAAGGTGAAATTGCAAGACCTGGAAAATGTTAATATTTCTGTCCAGAATCTTCTAATACTAAATGCTTTTTCTCTTATGTTGCTTTAGCTTTTATTCGTGTTTGTCTATATTGAACACAATTGTTCTCAGACAAGAGTAGAATGACTGTATCTTAACTGTTCTTAGGTAGCACTTGGAAACCGAACTTTGATTTTATGTTTTTAGGAGGCTAGAGTCTAGTAACTTAATTTTTTCATCCACACCTAGACATCTAGTAATTTTTTACCTACTCTGTTATACTCCACCAGGCCTCCCATCTGCCAGTCAAAGGAGGATATGAGTTTTCTCTATATCCTGGGTAAATGGAAGCAAAATTGTCAAAAGGAATGAGTTGTCTGTCTCTTTACAAATGAGTGGCTGAGGCCTTCTGAGGAGGAGAGGTTTCCAGGCTTTAGATGCCTGTGTTATGGAGGTTCCACACTTCCTCAGATATTTAAGTCTTAAAAAAGAGTAGGATTTCTTTTTGTCCTGAGCAGTTGCTACTGGCTAGCTGAACTGGAGTGCTAGCTAAGATGAATCGTGCTCTGAAATGTCTCTGTTTCTGTGCATTGCATACAGAGTTGCATAAGGCATGTGGATTCCATTCGGAGGTCCGGGTGCCTAAAGGTTCAGTGTAATGATACTGAGTATTAGAATAAATATCTTTAACCATGGTTTCTAAAATTTTAGAAATTCAGCAAGTTGCTTGCCTCACCTTGAGAAAATTATTTAAGAGGATCCAATGAATTAGTCAAGTGGCATGTCTAGATAATTAAATCTATTCAATTCAAGAAGTGTAAAATCTCAGTTTCAACTTCGTCTGGGAACTGATGAAAATAAAAATGGAGGACGGCAATTATATTAAAGAAATCTTACCTAATAACTTGATGATAGCCTGTGTATAAGCTTGGAAGAATTCTTACTTATTTCTTCATGATGCTCTCACTTATTTTGTTATTAATATTAATGAATTATATTAAAAACAAATTGGTGAGATTTCACAGAGAAGAGCAGCTGAGGTGGCTGCTTGTTACAGAAGAACTTATAATATAGGAAAATCACAGTGAATTTTCAGTATACGTTCAGAATATACAGCAAACACAGAAGAAATAATAAGGTATTCACTCTTGAATCCTCACAGTGAATTGCAAAGTTGAGCATCACTGAATGAAGGATAAAATCTGAAGGTAATTAAATCCTATTTTTCTTTATTTATGATTTGGCCAGATGAGAGAAGTGTTTTGTCTGAGAATGTAGCTGTGATTTCTTCACTGAGTTTGAATAGATGAAGTTCAATTCCTTTTTTCTCTTATTCCTGTGAGGGAATGGAAACATTTTGATATCTGAAATATTCAAATATGTTAAGTGTGTAAGGAAACAGATAGTAATACTGACATCTAAGAAGTATTTAGGATCTTTTTTCAAGTTTTAGTGGAAAAAGCTTGCAAAGAGATTTTACAAAGTGAATGCAAGTAGAAAAGTTACGGCATGCACTAAACCGTCTATAATAACGTCTCTGTCGTCTCCCATCTCTTCAACTTGCAACTTTTTGAACACCAAGCCTGTGTGACTAGATATTTGCAGAGTCTAAAAAGCAGTTTCATTGGAGATTAGTCCTCAGGTGGGTAGTTAGTGACCTTGGTTTGTGATGTTTAATGGAATTGGAATGCACTTTAAAAATGGTTCTCTTTTTTGACAACCCTTTATTAGTAGCCAGCAATTAAATGTATTAAGAGCCCTTGTTCACACTCTTTCAGCCACAGAACACTAAGGGATGTATATGTTATAATTACAATTATCCATTCTCCTCATTGTCCTGCTGAGGAATGCAACTGTAATTCTGGCAGCCAGACTACATAGTTGGCTTGCTGTCCTTGGACTGCAGATGTCTAATTGCAGGCAACCATTTCATTTCAAATGGCTCATTAAAGCAGAAGCCATTTAGCATTGCTAACATGGATCTGCATCCATGATTATGCATTTAATTAGAAAAGTGCAAGCTTTTTTCCTTTGTAATCTGGATTTACAAAATTTCTCCTATGTAATCTGTTTTGGAAGTACTTAAATAGTGTAATTTATTATCTTTTTTGCAGTGCTTGATATCTGTGTTATTAATCCGTGAACTTGATAAGTTAGATATAACCATGTTGTATGCATTTATGTTTCACAAGTGTTACATGTTTGTGTAGTTTATCCAGTTTGAATTTTCCTTAATCTGAAAATCATTTATTTTGCCACTTTATTTGTACCTGTAGCTAAAACAAGTTTAGGTATATAAGCATCTCTGTCGACCTCACCCTGAGAAGCTACTAATAAAGTAGTAAGATTAGTTTAACCCTTCTGATCCTTTCTCATTTCTTTTAGCATTAGAGGTAAGAAAGGTTTCCAGTATAAGCAGGAAAGGTAATGTCCTTGAGTCCTTTCTTCTTTTCTTGAGCTCTGTAGTTTATTTATTGTCCATTTGTATGCATGTGTTAATATCACACTTTTTGCTTAGCATAGCTGGGGCCCATTTAAATTGCATTGTTGATAGAGTTCCTTTGTTCTCTATATGTTATATATTGTTTTTACTTTTCTAATCCTCAGTGGTTAACTTGTTTTTGTAGTGTTTCAGTTAGTAAATGTAATCTGGGGGGTTTGCTGAGGCTTCCCCCCCCCCCCCCCCCTTTTTCCATCGCAAAGTATGAACTGCCAAATTTTTATATTTGGACAGACAAGGACATTTGCATTGCAAGCAGAGAATAATGGGCTCTCATTGTCCACTCCCCTCGGCTTTGAGAAAAATTTTTTTTCTCTTACAGTTTACCTTTGTGCATCTTACTCAATCAGTTGTTCCAAAGATCTCTAGCGTCCGTGAATCTGCAGTATCCCTTTCCTGAGGCAGTTACTTGTCACATTTAGGTTTCTGTGTGATCCTAGTGGTAAATCCCTTCTAGATAAGGGCTAGGGAGGTGTGCTTAAGTAAACGTGAAAGAATGTCAAAGGAAACAAGCCTCTATACAGGTGCTCATTTCCAAATATTACTAACATTTCTCAATACAATACTGTGCAGTGCTTTGACTTACAGGACAGGACTGGGACAGTCTGAACTGCTGGCTCCAGAATAGGGGAGGTCAGGACAGTAAAATACATTTAGGAAATGAAAAATTTTTCTGTCATGCTTTGGGTGGGTGCAAGAAATATGAATGAGGTTACAGATGATGAGGCAATGTACATGCTAAGGCTGTGAAATACTACCTTCTGTCTAACTCCTGTTAAAAATGAACATTATTATAAGCAAAGGTAGGATGTCTCAATGGGCTTTGCATCTTCATTTTTACAAATCTAATTAGCTTCTACTTTTCTTAAGATATGTCCTGCATCTTCTTTTTGTTTTGCATAGACTTGAAGTAAATAGGAAAACACAAAGTTTTTGAGACAAAAAAATGTTAGTTTAGCTTCTACTGCTTGAATTACAGTAATAAGCACGTGTGGTTTCTGTTCTGCCTGGTCTATTACAATTAACATAAAATGCTTTATTTATTGTCCAGGTATTTTAGATAAATGCTAAATAGGACATCTGTTCCCTTTCCCACCTCTCACAGTAAAGAGTGGACAGGATTAAGAAAACTAGTACTGTGTTCAGCTGCTGCTTGTTCACAGTAGTATCTTTGGAGCATTGTTTGATCTGTTGTTTTTCATTTGTACATCTGAAATCACCCTATAAAAGAAGCAACATGTATTTTCAACACTTTTAGAAATATGAAGGACTTGCTGCGGTTTACCTAGAGACCAATTTGCTTAGCAGAGGCAGAAATCCATATTTGTGGATCACCACAGCTGGGAGCCATCCTGTCTATCTTTTAAAATGAGTACAGTATTATCCAATGAAACAGTTTGCTTCCTTGGCGTTAACTGTGTGGATTAGAGTTTATTATCATTATATACTGAAGTTTGATTTGTATCACAGAAATTAGAGTATGGTTTCCATTCAGATCTTAGGTTTTAAAGTTTGAGTGTTTGAAGTTTTTCAAGAGAGTCTTACTCTCAAAGTAGGATATGCAATGTAAGCTAAATGTCTAGGCTCCCTCAAAACTCAGGATAACCAGATGAATCACTGTTTTTAATTCATGGCTCTCCTGGTAGTTTTTAGATGGCTAAAGTTAGGTAAATTAGTTCTATCTCAAGTGTTTTTTAAGATTCCTTTTTTGTGATGAGTCACGTTTTTTAGTTCTGTAAAGCTACAGTTCACCAGGATCAAATAGTTTAAAAGACAGTACATTTGGAAAATATTCATGCACAAAGCCATATGTGTATTATGTTCATCCAAAGAATAGCTCTGAAATCTTCAGAAATGTGTATCTTAAGAGGTGTTCAGTCTTTAAGAGGTTTTTCCATATATTTACTGCTCTCTAAGGATAATCTGGTGGTTCAGTTTTCTTTTTCTCTCTTTAAGAATGTAAACTAGCTTGAAAAAAACAGTCTCTCAGCAGATCTCTTGTGCTAGTCATAGGCAAGAAAAATGGACTGGAGTTTCAGCATATACTCCCTCCTTTAGCAGCAGTGATTAGGTAGTCTCTCAGTTAGTCTGCCTCTTGAAAGATACTTTTCACTTCATATTTTTTGCCTAATGTTAATCCTTTAAGAAAAAAGAGCAGTGCACAACTGCCAGGTTTAGTTTGAGCAGGATAACAGTTCCCAGAGGAATGTGAGCATGTGGTAGAGTACTTTACAATCTTGCTTTGCATCTCAGAGAGCTTTCTTGACTTGGCCTTGCTGCTGCTGTTTATTTCCCTGAGGAATGTCTGCGAGAGGAACTGTATTTGTCTCTGAAGTACAGAACCGCTTCCTGGGTTTATTTTTCCCACCTTTTATTTTTCAAGCAAAAGACTACTTTCTAAATTCTTTCTGTTGTGTGAATGCTATACACTGCTTAGTGGATTGTGGCAGAGATGGTGGCTTTCTCAGAATTTTAATATATAGCTAGTTAGGCAGGTATAGTTTATCCAAGGAGAATCCAGTGATGATATTTTACCAGCATTCCAATCTGATAATTTTGTTCAGATTTTAACAAGCTGAAATAATGTTAAATGCTTATTTTTTTTACTTTGTAAAGAAAAAGTAACTGACTGCACATGCTTCTGAAATTTAAACTAGGTGTATTTAAGTTGCATTTGGTTAGATAAAATAATGACTGACTTCACTCTAGAGGCAATTTTTACCATTTCCAGGGGAAGATATTGGAGAAAAGTGTTTTGTGATGAAGAGGTGCACATGGAAATACTGTCTGAGGTCTAAGCTAAGAATGTTGATAGAAAACATATAAAACTGAGTGCTCTATCTAGGGCAGCCACTCTTTTCAAGATTGCCCTGCAACTAGAAACAGGCTAATGAGAGATACTATGTATCCCTCTAATGTTTCTCTAATTTCTCCTCAACAATACCGTATCTTTTCTGACATTGGTTGCTCCAGCAAACACTATCCCTTGTACAGTGGCATTCAAATGAAACGTGGTTTTGCCTTTCTTCTGATGCCCTGGCATCTTGTGGACTTACATTCTTTGTTATACAACTAAGTAACTTCATGATTATTCCATATCATGTTAAATGAGAATGATCATATATAGCTGCTTTATTATTAGTTACAAATAAAATAACATCTCTGGCAGTGGAGCTATGACTGAAGAGGTTTTTAAACCATTCCAGAATGTATGTAGATTTTAATCAGTCTTCCTTAGTGTACTTGTCAATTTATTTACTATAGGTTGTTTTTTTTTTTCCTCTCCTTTTTCTGAAAAGGTAGAAGTGGCACAAATCAGATTACAAGGTTATATGTATCATTGAAATTAATCCATCTGATCTTTCAAGCACCAATTATACCATTTTGCAGCTATTCACATTTTTTCCTGAGTTTTTTTTAATGGAAACTTCCTCTTTCTTAAAGGGCCACTTTCCTTAGGCATGAGTATCCCTAATACAGGTAGCTCTATACACAGAACAAATAGCAATTCCATTCTTTCTTTTGGTTCTTTCTTTGGTAATTTTTTTTTACCTCATTGTAATCTCTTTTTAGATAGAAATTCAAATGTTCTTCTAAGAGAAAAACTGTATGTCTGTTTGAGTTCCATTTCCTGATTCCCAGGCTCTTGCTGGGGACCCTGAGAGCAGTCAACTCACTAATTTATAATGTAGGGATGAACAGGGTTACCAATTTTCTCCCAGAATGGGAAGCAAGGTTTCTCATGTATAAGATGCATTATTCTCTTAGGGTATCTAGATGAAACCTTTTCTTTTGCACTTCTGTTAAGAGCTTGTCTTTAACAAATTTTTAATTCTCCTTACTGAAAGATTTGCATTGTGTCTTGTTTCTTTCTAGTATTTAACATAGAGGAAATGTGACACGACACTGTAGGGCCTAATGCATTTTCATCTTGAGTGTTAATGACATCCATCAATCCAAGATTTGTATTTATTTTTAAAATGTAATATGAGTTCATTATTTCCACTACTATTTTCTGGTTCTATGACTTCCATTTTCTGTCTTTGTGTTTCTCTGGTAACTTATAGCAGGCTTATGGCTGTGATATCCTACTGCCTATTGATTTAAGGACTCTTTAATTGAAAACTATTCAGCAAACACAGTTTTCAATTTACTGTTTTGCCCAACTATATTTAGGTGCCAGGGGCTCATTTGCCACAGTTGATGGTTAAAGATTTAAAAGTAAAGCTGCATGTCATCTAGGTATACTTCAGTAATATGCAGGGTTTTCACCAAGGACTTGTCATACATCTTATAAAGTCTGCAGGCTAAAAGTGTGTGTCTGTGCATTTGTGTCTGCACGTGTAACCGCAGGAAAGGAAAAGGCAAAGAATCAATGATCTCAAAATTAATTAAAATCAAGAAGACTTTCCCCCTGCTGACAGGATATTTAGGATGAAAATAATTAAATGAGCTATTGTGGCAAATGCAATATCGATTGCTCACCAAGAGCCGCTCCTTGAAGACTTAGATGAAGATTGATAACTGTATTTTAACAGTTAGAGCCAAAGGCAACCATTCCCATCTCCAGTTTGTGTGCATGTGTGCAGTCTGACAAATGGGTTTCAACCCAACACTCTATTGACCACTATAAAAAGCTATTATCTACCATAAATAAATGGCATATACATGCTGCTTCTCCCCTCTTCTTCACATCTGTATAGTTGAAAATGCTTCATTTATGATTTTTCAGTTCCTCATACATTAGAAGTAGGGGCTGACATTCTTTCAGGACAGAAAGATTTTTTTTGTTTGCTTGTTTCAGATCAGAGGTGGATTTTTTCTTTCTTTGAGTAAACGGGGTCAGGAATTGCACCCTGGCATTTGAGATGAAGTGAAAATAAGGTTAATATTTTCAGAGTAAAAATGAAATGGAATAAACTTGAAGATGGCACCAGATTTTCTCAAGTGATCACTGGAATTTAGCTACAATATGGCTACAATAGCAAGTGAAGAGGCCCAGTGGGGGCAGCCCCATAAAGCAAAGCTGTTGGTGCCAACCCCCTGACTATTCTTATTTCACACTATTCTATTTTCAGCTATTTTGCTTCAGACTATCTCTAGTCTGTTCCTTTGGACAAAGCCAATTAGCAGATGGAGCACATAAGGTACAGCTCTAGATCACATCTTTCAGTGAATTTTATTTTAAAAGAGCCTGGTTGTTGCGCTATGAGACTGCGCCATGACATGAATCAGAACCACCACTATGTGGGAACAATCAAGAGAGTCACTTCAAAAGCTTGCTGCTGATCGAAAATAAAATCTGTGGCAGACACTTCAGAGTAATGGAGCCTTACAAAATTATTGTGAGAACAAGTCTTAATGAAAGGAAAATGAGTGGACAAGTGCTGTTTTTGTTTCGGTGAGAAACTAAACCGAAAATAGACATAGAAAATGCTATAGACAGAAAGGGAAGTAAATAATATAGGCTTAATACTTGTTTAAAATATTAAAACAAGCCTGTTGAAAGCATTTGCCTTTGAATCATTAATTTATCTAAATGTTTATGGAAGCAGACTCTTATACCTCTACTTATTAGTGGAAACACACTTGCAAGAGGAAAACAGTTCCACATCATCTAGAAAGTAAGCAGTTCTTTGCAAAACATAATAAGAAGTGATGAGAATTGAGAAGTGCTTAACAAATGCTTCCTACCTATGCTTTCGCAGTCTTGCCCTGCTAATGGCTCTGGCATCAAACTTAGCTGTTCCTGTGTCAACGTTTGTGTTGAGCTAGAGCTCTGTGAGGTGAGACTCCTCAGTTACTATACTGTATGGATAGACTGTTTCCTCTCAGATCTTTCAAGAGAAAGGGCTCACACAGAAATAATTCTCTGCAGAAATAATTCTCTTCCATCTCTTTCTTTCTGATGAATCTGCAAATAGTTGTACCTTTTTGGAACTTAAAGGCTTCTTGTGATTTTTATAACTGGATAATTTTTTGTTCCATTTTTAATTAAATATTAGATAAGAATTTGTAAAGAAATCAACTGCTAAGAAATTTGAGAGATTGAAATATCTACCTTTTGAACTTTCGATTACTTAGACCTTCCCTGTTTTGTTAAAATATGAGATGAAACAGATAATCATGTTAAAATGAAGAAACTACTGTCTTGTAGACCTCATTTGTATGCTGCCTGTTGCCTCAAACCATTTATGACCATTTAGGAAAGGTTTTCCTAAACAACCATGACATTTCCTGCACACTGGGATATCTGAAAATTTCTTCATCAAGGGCAGAAGTTAACACCATGGATTAACTACTTCAGGAGAAACCATTTTCCTTCTATGAATAGATATTATTCCACTATTCATGAAAGTTTGTCTAGGAAATAATAGATGAAGAAAATAAGATGATAAATTGTTAACCTGATTAAATTTCCTTCTGTTCAGTTTTTTTGCAAAACAATCAGTTTCATTAAGACCATAGCATTAGGCATCCAGGTTAAATATGATCCTTTGTGATTTTAATTTCGTGGCACTATATTTGGAGTTTGTTCAGTTTTGGGGGGGCATACAAATATTATATTTTTTTAACTGTAATTTTTCCATACCTGATCAATAATCACTTCCACTTAGTTTTAGAGACAGGACTGGTATATTACTTTATATTAATAAGAGACTTCCAAATATAGCCTTCTTTCAATTTTTTTAGAGTTTTGTCACACTGTAGCCACATAGCTGAATATTTTCTGAGCAGATGTATCTCTTGGGGTAAGTATTTTGAGAAAATTTCAGCTAAATAAGGTTAGCCACTTCTGGGTAGAGAAGTAGGGCAGAAATGTTACGTTTCCAGCATTAATTTTTTTTTTTCAACCTTTCCCTAAAAAAGTGCAAGTATTCACTATGTTAAAGTAGAAGCTTGGAATTTGGTGGAGTGAATCAGTGAATTTTATGTTGGCTCCACAAGTTAGAAGCTTTTTAGTGCATCTGATACAAATGTTCTTCTGTAATCCTCATGAAGCAGGATTTTGATCTGTCCTAGCTGTACTGGACTTCATATGTGTATTTGTGGCATCCTGTCAAAAATATACTCTGTGGTTATATAAATTAAAACTTGCATGTGCACAAGAGAGGTAAAGCTTACATCCTTACAGCCATTATTTGCTATGTTGGAAACACTGATTTTGTAAGATTTTTCTGACTTTTTTTTTTTTAATATGTATCTACATGTATTACAAAAACATGTAGAGCGTGTTTTATTTGTTAGGTAGGTATTTTCCCATGGAAATGTCTGCATGGTCTACTATGTATAACAGACAAAACAACTTATTTCCTTATTACTATACAAAACACCAGTTGCACTTAAGACCTCATGAAAATAATTTCTTTAAAATATCAAAATACTGTATAGAGCCATAAATTATAAAATTATCTTCATAAACTCTTACCAAAATTCATCTTTTGGTAATAATTAGATTTAGTTTTCCATTTTTAAGTTGTCTCTTGATAAAACCCCTCTTATCACACTATTTGGCAGTCTTTGGAAGAAGAAGTCAAGAGGTAATAAAAACTAAGGGAGTGTGCCTATTGCCTTGTGAAGAAGCCTGACATTGCTTTGAATTCTGCTATAGCTACATTCTGTTTTTTTCAGTACTATCTGATTAATACGGTGCTTCTTTGGGCTAATTTAGACAAGTGAGGGCATATAAGACTGGCTTAGTACGAGTGAGGATGCCTCTAAAGGATAGTGCATTGTGTAGTGCTGAGATAGCTAAACTGAGAAACAACTTCAGGGTCAGAATGCACAGAAATGAGCTGAGTGATAGCAGCAAACTGAAAACTTGTACACTTTAAAATATTAACACTAATTTTTGATCATACTTTCATTGAAATGTAAGAAGGAATAGAATTCTGTGAAATTTTCCTACAGGTGCAGATGAATACTTGTACTTCTATGCTCTTTATAGGAAAGGGATTACGTGAATGATCCTCTTAGTGTTCTCTCTTAGAACTCTCAGAAACTGTACAGAAGTTTCAAAGAAAGTCTAAAAAACCTGCAATAATTGATGAAGCTTATCACATTTGTACCTATTTATTTTTCCTTCTAGTTTATCTGTCAAAGGCCATTTGGCTAGTAGGAGCTGTTTGTGAGTATGAATGAAAAAAGTAGAAATCCTTGTGTTACTGAGGTTAAACCAGAATGTACTTGTATATTTCCTCTCTTCCTCTTCTTCCTTCTTTCTTCCCTATGCAGTCTGCAATTTCAGATATGGAGAAGCTTCTGAAATATAAGGGATTAACATCTCTAAAAATAAGATGAATGGTCTGAAAATTATGATTTTAAATCTTGTAAAGCATAGTTAAGAGGTATTTGTACACTTCAGGAAAAATAAATCCTCATCAGATTAGTCAGAGATATGCAAAAAATTTGTTAAAACTTCTGCCTCAGCTTGGATGCATTTTTATTTTTAAATGTAGATTCAGATATAGTGCAGAAATTTGACTGTTATCCTGACGATGGAGTCCTGATGGAGTATTGAAAAAGCTGGAAGTATATTCAGTTTTCAGTTCCTATTTTTGGTTTAGTAATTGTGATAATTATATACTATCAGTTGGCTTTATGATATAAATATCTTTTTGAAAGTGAACTATGTTTAGAGAGAGAGAGAGTTCCAAAATTTTGGGAAAGGATCACTGGGCAAATTTGGATTTTGTATATTGCTACAAATTTTATTGGACTTACCAAAAAATCTGATCACTATGAAGACTGTGGTTGATTCTTATATTGACCAAACCAGCAGCTACGTCTAATGTGATATCAAAATTATTTTGAGTTGTTCTTATTAGTAAGCCTGTATTCTAGCAGTGAATTACTACAAGTGACTTCTAAGTTTTGAAAATTTCATATACATAAAAAACACCCATATAATTTTTCTTTGTCCTTACTTTGTTAATTTGTCTATATTTATTTTCTTTATACTTTGAACTTCTGTGTGCTTTGCTACTTAAGGATTTCAAAGTACCTAAAACTTCAATTAAGCTTTCAGTGTCAAGGTACCTCTCAGCATTAGCCATTGAGATTCCCATTAAAAGTTACTCACCTTTTTCTGAAACATCACAATTTGAAGCTGTACTTTGTGGGCTGATATATTAGAATAATAGACAGTCTAAGATGGCTGTTTTTATGAGGGCATTTTTAGAAGATAACCTGGAAAAGTAGTGTCACAAATCAGAACACAGCTTTTCAATCATTTAATAAATTGACTTAGTATAAGCAGATTTTAATCAAAACAAAATGTGTCTAATGGAAATATGTCTGAATGTATTTAATTCTGTGTCTGCTCTGATGGTGAAGCTGGAGTCAATTTATCAGAATCTGATTACTAGAACTAGCATCATAACATGATAAAAAGTTTATTCTGAAAAAAAAACCCTAATTAATGGAGAACTTCATTGAAAGAAAAAGCAATTATACGGTGAAATGCAGTTGTTGGAGGCACAATTAC
This sequence comes from Nipponia nippon, assembly GCF_047370975.1. Classification (NCBI taxonomy): domain Eukaryota; kingdom Metazoa; phylum Chordata; class Aves; order Pelecaniformes; family Threskiornithidae; genus Nipponia; species Nipponia nippon. Next base: position 79,925,836 of record NW_028262358.1, on the reverse strand, counting down.
AAAGAAAAGAAAATGTAATATTACAAGGTCACTTTGCTTTTCTGTAACCTGTCTAGGCTATGATCTGCATATAACATACAAGTTGATTAAACGTTATACAAAATGACAAAAAACAATGAAGAATCTAAAGATGGTTATGCATCCAAAACTAAAAAAAAAAAAAAGAAATCTACTTTCTAAATCTAAAGAAAAGATTGATTTTCTAAACCACAGGCCAGTGGTCTCTTTTAATACCTTTTCCTTTAGGTATTACTGATTTTAAGGAGGTGTTAATCCAAAAACAAAAAATTTGCTTATTTAAAAGAGCCATAGGACATAACTCAATGAAGGAATTATAGAAGACTGACATAAAGAATTCTGTTTTGAAACAACAACAAGCATATAGTCTTTTATGGGCTAGTTATGTTTTACACTGCTTAAGAATTTGTTTTTTCCTGCAAACATGAACTTTGCAAGGCTGTACATGTAATCATGTTTTTTGCTGAGGATATTAAAATCTGTGTCATTAGTTCTTTCGAAGGGGAGAGGAATGTAAGTGGAGCTTGGTGAAAGCAGGAGAAGGCAATTTATTATGAAGACTCAGAACTGTTTTGTCTCTGCATTTCAAAGTCATCAATATACATTTATTTTTGTCATTTTATTTAAAAATTTGAAAGTATGTAAGATCTGAAATCCTCAAACATTGTGAAACTTTTACAAAACTTTTTTACAAAAATAGAATATGTAGAGATTCATTCTTTAGATTTTTTTTTCTCAATTTTTGATCAGATTTGCATTTAATCTCTGGATTATTCTAACTTTATGCCTCTCTAGTTGTTTGCATCGTCAGGTGTACTTTCTTGCTGCACGTGGGTACAAAGGTGTTCAGTGTGTATGCTGAGTAGGATCGTTCTGTAATTACTTATGAATTGCTTATGCAGAGGGACTTTTCATATGGTGTGATAAGTCTTGAATACTGAGCGAATATACTAGTAGCAGGCAGCTCTTTATTATGGATGTGGTTGATGGAGTTGCAGTGATCACAATCATATTGATTTTTGAGCAGGAGAACAGATGAAAGGAAACAGACTACCAAAGACAAAGTAATGAGTCATTGTTCCTGGTAATTAGGTTTTTGCTCTCTGTCCTTAAGGTATATAAAAGAGCATGATGTTTTTTTTTATTGCAAAAAATATTATAGCACATACCATAATTTCTAAAGTTCAGAAGAAAGGTTGAGAAAGTACTTCACAATAACTTTCACCTGGGAATTTTACATTTGTTTTTAAGAACATATAGAAACCTAACATCATAACACATTGTTCCTAATTGTATATAATAAGCACAGTTCTTCAAGTGCTTATGCAGCCAGACAGCATTTGCTATTGCAAGCAGTATGCTGAAAGTAATTTGCTTCTTGGATTAGTAGAGTTTATGACATGATGGGACATTTACAGGGTCTTATGAAATCACACTTTATGTGGTCTTGTTACCCAGAAAATAGAAAATGGGAGAAAATAAATTTCTAAAAAATATCATTATAGAACTATTTTTTTGGCCTTTATTTTTTTCATATGGTTAACAGTGTTTATTCCAGATAAGTATAGATGACCATATAGGCTGAATTATTTATATTGGAAACTTTTTCCTCTTTCTATGATTGGAAGGAAGTAAACCACCCTGAACACTTGTATGACATAGTAACAGATAACCTGTCCAATAAATGTTTAATTTAAAAATAAGGAGAATGGGAAGTTGATCAGAAAGTTCAGGAAATCAATCACAGCTTAACCTTACATCAGAATAGCAAACCTTGTGTAGAGGGACTTGCTTTGAAACCAGACTGTCATCAAATCACATTTAAACATTGAAGAAAAAGATGCATTTCTAAATATTCTCAGACTCTTTCTACTTATTCCCTTAACTGAAATTTTCCCCCATACTTAAGATTTAAGCTTTTGCTCCACAAGAATGACAAGGTGCCCTTCTCAGAAAACATAATTCAAAATTTTCCTGTGCACTTCAGGGTGTATTCAAAATCTTTAGCATTTTATTTGCGAAAATGAAATTCAGATCTTGAATCAAAGATCAAGCAGATGAGAGAAATACTGCTGCTGTGCTTATTTCAGAAAACCCTGTGTTAAAGCTATTTGCTAACTACATCTCCTGTGTTAATTGCTGGAAAAATTTCAAGTTGTCTGAAAATGTCGCCTCCAGTAAGTGAAAATCAAGCTGCAATGAGTGGCTACCCGCCTAACTAATTTTCAGATACTTCGAGGTTCTTAGCACCATAAATATTCTATCAAATTACATGTTTATCTGAGATTGTTTTGTGAGATGAAAAAAGTTCTACTGCTTCTAACTTTTATACCGGGAAATATGTTTTTATTCTGTCAATAAAAAAATGCATATTCTTTCCTATGTAATGACAATGTAATGGCAAGAAATGTGGCAAGAGCATGACTATTCTTTGGAGTGCTTTTCCTGTTCTTTTGTTCCCTTGACATTTTCTCAAAGTTTGTAATTGTTTCATGTTCCACTTGGCCATTTCTCTGAGGACTGGAGATCAAACTATAAGGCATTGACACAAAAAGAGGAAAATCTTTTCCTTTCTCTCTCTGTGTAAGACAAAATTACACTTTTTCCAAAAAAATTACGTGGCCTATAAAAAAAAGTTCTACTTTTTATAGATTAAAAAAAAAATTGTTTGTTCATTTAAAAGCCTTTTTCAATAATATAGGAAATAAATAATTTGATTTGTTCAGATGTTAAAACAAGTATTTTGATGATAGGGAAAATAATTTGTGTCTGTTTTGTCTCTACTTAAAATCACATACATGTCTCTGTAAACAAACATCCTGTTTAAAATTCACAGGGCAAATAAACGTTAAAGAATAATCTAAGCAGCTATGCCTTCATGTGATGATTATTCAGATGAAATACTACCATATTTTTAAAAAAAGAGTTTATGCTAACATGTTATTTGATTTTTAAAAAAGTTAGATGAACATTGTTTATAGCTTGCTGATGTTCGTATCTTGTTCCCGGTTGGAATGCCTTTTTGGGGGTGAAAACAAAATCTCTACTGTTTGCTTAATTGTACCCCAGGGTGGAGTTGGGAATATGTCAAGAAGTAAGAAAACACCAGCTTTAATAAGCATACAATGCAATTTAACAGTTCATAAAGCAGTAAAATTTAATCCCAGGCTGAGAGATTTATTAAATCTCACTCAGCAAAATGGTTTTGTGGGATGTGTTAGCAAGTGAGAATTAAGTGAAATGATTTCAGGGGCAATAGATTTTATTACCCGAGGAGAGGAGGAACTAGTTTTGCAAGCCGTTTCTTCTTAATTTCATTCACTCATTATAATTGCCTTGAGTAGGAGAGCTTTCTGTGAGTAGTGGTAGTATGTTGGGTCTCTGGAATTTGTGTATGTGCTACTGTATTTTGTCAGGCATCATCTAACTGAAATATCTTCTGTTAGTGATCTTGTGCAGCAGTTCTTTTAATGATTGTTAAAGATTTTTAAATCTAATATAATTTAAGCCTCTCTAAGATAAAATGACTCCTATTAATTTTTTTTGTTTTGTCATTTTTGCATCCATGCATGTTCTTCTGTGCTCTTTAGCTTTCCTTTCTTTCCTGGTTTCTGTTCCCCTCAACGGTTGTTCTCAGTCTTTGTTTTCATAGGCTACAGAAATTATGTTCTTTCAGTCTCTTTTTAACACTTCTGCCAGTTAGAGGATTCCTAATTCTGCTTTATTCTTCCAGACAGTTGTTACGTCTTTGTGAAATAGCATGCTGACTTGTATCACCTGCTTATGTCCTACTTATATAAATGTTAACACATCATTCAACTGCCAAAAAAAATATTTTTAAAAGTTAATTTCTTCCAATACTTTTATTCCTGTAGCCTTATATGACAAACTCCTTGAAGACACTGCTTAGAGTCCAAGTGTGCCCACAGCTATCTTAATTAATGCTACATTAATATCGTTGTTACTATGAATTGCTGAAAAGACTTCCATTATTGCTGCCCAAACTGTGTTCAAACTGTAATATGAGTTTCTCTGGGGTGCATATCCCATAGAGATACAGGATACCCAAGGGAATGTTTTAGTGAGCTTGGCTAGATTTGTCATATTTTGGATTGAGAAATACTTTTTTGTTCCCTTATTGCCTTGAAATCATCCTTAACCTGAGTTAGGTTAAGATAATATAAAAGCATTTATTTTCTTTCATGCTTTCCAATACAGTTGGAAATATTTTAGAAAAGATAAGACATACCCGCTCTACTTACATAAGGTTAACTTGGAAAGGTTTTTCTCTCTGTCTGTCTGCCCAGCTGTTTTGCTCTATTGGTTTGCTGTAGACTTTCTTTAACACAGAGCTGCCTGGAATTTCTATACACCTCATGTCTTGGGTCACATTCGTTAGAGAGACCTGTTTCTTGATATGGAATGGCATGGGGCATTTTAGCTTTTACAGCTAATCTCTTGTCTAATTCTTTCTGAATGTCCTGAAGGACCTTTTCTCCTGAATCTAGTTTACAATATGAAGTGTAAACCTCATTTCTGAAAGCTGTGTTTCATCAAGCTGTAAGTTCATAACTGTATAGATTAAAAAAAAGGTGGGGGGTGGTATGTGTATGATACTTATTATTTACTTTTGAGTGAGGACAGGTATGATGACAATCACTTGTAAAATGAGTATGGCATGACATGATTTACCCTTCTATCTTTTTTTCAAGTATACTGTAAGACGTATAATTTTACTGCAACGCAAAACCATATTTAAAAAAAAATTAGTTTAATCTCATAGTGTGTAAAGGAGTAGTAAAGAGTAAACTTAAATCTATATTTACTTTGATATTCAAATTTTTCTGCAATATATATATACAGAGAAAGATACGATGTTCTTGTGCCTCTTACAGACCTGTGTGGTCCCAAATAGTTGAGATTATTGAACATACTTGTGATATGAATATTTCCTTTGGACTATTTTTTAGGCTTCATTTCTCTTGATGTATACTTTGTTATGTGATTAAACATAAGCCCTTTTGTTCTTATATCTGTTCAATTTAAACATCTGATTGTTTCATCTTTGTGGTAAATTCAACCTATTCTATCTTTTCTTATGCATATGACTGGAACCTTGTAGAAATTCCTAAACATGATCATTTTTTGCTTTATTATTATAATAACAACTTTTTATAGAAAATTATCTCTCATATATATGTATATGTAAAACATAGAAAATAACGTAAAATTTTAGAAACTGCATTTCAGACTCTGACTGGAAGCAATGGAATATGTGTCTGTCCCATTAAGCATAGACTGTAATTTCCACAAATAAAATAACAGTAGATAGACCCATGGAGTTTTGTAATTCTCCTAGTACCATTTCTGAGAAATAATTTCTGAAAAAGGGAAAATATTCCAGATTATAGTGATTAAAATAGCACCATACAGGCCATGAATAGTTAGATGCTTTCTTTTCATCATCTTATCCAATCATTCGTTGCTTAACATTAGGCCTGAAAAACTTAAAGAAAAATTACTTTCTTCAATATTAATGTCTTGTTCTGGACCTCCTTGGAAAATCACTTTGTAATGCAGATTTAGCAGTGTAGCTAGAACTTAAACTGGCCACCGCAGTTCAAGATAACAAAAAATTTTTTTACAAATATATCAGTGATGAAAGGAGGGCCAAGGAGAATCTCCATCCTTTGTTGGATGTGGGGATTGCCACAAAGGATGAGGAGAAGGCTGAGGTACTTAAAGCCTTCTTTGCCTCAGTCTTTAATAGTCAGACTGGTCATCCTCAGGGTTTTCAGGCCCCTGAGCTGGGACATGGAGACAGGATGCAGAATGAAGCCCCAGTTGTCGAAGAGGTGGCAGTTACCGACCTGCTCCTCCTACCTGAATGCCCACAAGTCGATGGGGCCTGAGGATATTGAGGGAGCTGGCAGAGGAGGTTGCCAAGCCACTTGCCATCATTTATCAGCAGTCCTGGTCTACTGGGGAGGTCCCAGATGACTGGAAGCTAGCAAATATGACACCCATCTACAAGAAGGGTCGGAAGGAGGATCTGGGGAACTACAGGCCTGTCAGCCTGACCTCGGTGCCGGGGAAGGTCATGGAACAGACCATCTTGAGTGCCATTATGCAGCAAGTGCGGGACAACCGGGGGATCAGGCTCAGCCAGCATGGGTTTATGAAAGGTCCTGTTTCACTAACCTGATCTCCTTCTACGCCAAGGTGACCCGCTCAGTGGATGAGGGGAAGCCTGTGGAAGTTGTCTACTTGGACTTTAGTAAGGCCTTTGACACAGTCTCCCACAGCATTCTCCTGGAGAAGCTGGCTGCTCACGGCTTGGATAAGTGCACTCTGCTCTGGGTTAAAAACTGGCTGGAGGCAAATCCAGTTGGCGGCCAGTCACAAGTGGTGTTCCCCAGGGCTCAGTACTGGGGCCGGTCCTGTTCAGTATCTTTATTGATGATCTGGATGAGGGGATTGAGTGCACACTCAGTAAGTTTGCAGATGACACTGAGTTTGGTGGAAGTGTTGATCTGCTGGACGGTAGAAAGGCCCTACAGAGGGACCTGGACAGACTGGATCATTGGGCCGGGGCCAACTGTGTGAGATTCAACAAGGCTAAGTGCCGGGTCCTGCACTTGGGTCACAACAACCCCATGCAACACTACAGGCTTGGGGAGGAGTGGCTGGAAAGCTGCCTGGCAGAAAAGGACCTGGGGGTGTTGGTTGTCAGCCACCTGAACATGAGTCAGCAGTATGCTCAGGTGGCCAAGAGGGCCAATGGCATCCTGGCCTGTATCAGGAATAATGTAGCCAGCAAGACCAGGGAGGTGATAGTGCCCCTGTACTTGGCAGTGGTGAGGCCGCACCTCGAGTATTGTGTTCAGTTTTGGGCCCCTCACTCCAAGAAGGACATCGAGGTGCTGGAGCATGTCCAGAGGAGGGCAACAAAGTTGGTGAAGGGTCTAAAGCACAAGTCTTATGAGGAGGGGCTGAGGGAACTGGGGTTGTTTAGTTTGGAGAAGAGGAGGCTGAGGGGAGACCTTATTGCTCTCTACAACTACCTGAAAGGAGGTTGTAGTGAGGTGGGGGTCGGTCTCTTCTCCCTAGTAACAAGTGATAGGACGAGAGGAAATGGCCTCAAGCTGCGCCAGGGGAGGTTTAGGTTAGATATTAGGAAAAATTTCTTCACCATAAGGGTAGTCAGGCACTGGAACAGGCTGCCCAGGGAAGTGGTTGAGTCTCCATCCCTGGAGGTATTTAAAGAACGGATAGATGTGGTGCTTGAGGACATGGTATAGATGGACTTGGCAGTGATAGGTTAACGGTTGGATCTTAAGGGTCTTTTCCAACCTTAACACTTCTATGATTCTATGATTTGAAACTACCTGTAGTTTGGAGGTAGCTGATCAAGGCTATATGGTGAATCAAGCTTCGAGTAGGGTAATGCTAGCACTATTGGCACCACACTATATGAGAACTTGGGGAAAAAAAAGTTCTTATGTTACCAGTTATTCTGTTTTGTAGGTTAAAATCACATTCTCCTAATATAATTCAAGACCTGGCCCTTAAAATTTTCTGAACAGGCAATAGTAGAATCTGTAATAAAGAAACTGCAGATTGTTTAAAAAATCTTAGCTTATTTTTACATGTACACTATCATAGTTTCTGTAGTTCATATCCAGTAATTTTTAAAGACAACTTTGTCATTTTCTGTCAAACGGGACAACTTTTAAGGAAAGTAATGGACAGTGTTAGCAATGAGAGCTCTTCTGCACTGTAGGTGGTCACCCCTTTCTGACTTCTAAGTGTTGTCAGACTTTGCTCACATCTTTATTCTCATCTATTTTTCCTGAGTTGTTTAAAGGAGAGGAAGTGGAATCAGCTTCTATGATAAAGTCAGTCTTCAAAGGAAAATAATAATAATTAAAAAAACCTGCACAGGCGCCTATTTCTGTTCAACATGCTCGCAGTGGAAATAATCTAGAAAATAAGACTAATATGGGAAAAAATGAAAGGCAGGTGGTGGGGAGTTCGGTAGAACAAAAAAAAGGGAAATGTTTGTTTATGTAATATGCCATTTATTCAAGGTTTTGTAATTAATAATTATGTATTGTGTGATAAATTATCGGTAAGGATAACTGAGAGAAAAATAAGTAATTATCAAAGGAGAAGTACTGCTTAGCAGGCTCAGGAGATTGATTATGGGACATTTTTGAGGGCTTTGAAATGAATAAGTATGCCATTGTAAACCCTTATTGTGCAGTGCATCCTAAATATTTCTCCATAAAAAGGCTGTGCCTAGGAATGAGGAGATTTGAGTAGGCTGTCGTGTTCATTGTACCTCCAGTATCCACTACTTACTCAGGCTGTTAGATCAAAGAAACAGAGCTCCTGTTCTTACCCTCCTAATTCTATTATGTCATCTCTGTCCCTCATAAAGCTGACCAGAAATAGTCTGGATATATTGGGAGTTGGAAAAAAAAACAAAAACAAACCAACAACCTGACTTTGCATCCAGTGTTCTATCCAAGGCATTACTGTTGTGTAAGAAATAAAATACAGTTTACAAGGGCCAATGGAAAATTCAGTCCTTCTGGGACATGCCCTGCCTCATGTATTTACACTCCTTTTGCCAAATGGGTATGTAACATTCTCATTATGTTATAAAATCTTGCAAGGACAGGTGCTATAAATAAAAGCTCAGTGAAAGAATCTTGTTGCAGTATGGAATGAGCATGTTAAGACTTTGTTAAACCAGTGACCACAGTCAGTCAGAACTATGTTTATTTCAGAAGATACTATGGTCTGAGATGACTGCGTAGCTAGCTGAAATTCTGTAACAAATTATATTATATGGTGAAATAAATTCCAGCATGCATTAAAGACTTCACATGAATTGCTTTTAACATGTCCACACATTTTCAAGGACTTTGTTAAAAAAAACAAAATTGGAAAGTGGTCTTTCACTTTTATGCATTTATCTGGATACTTTTGTCATGGTCACCTAGGAAACAAATGCAGATATACATTTGCGAGCATTTGCATTCAGTTTCATTTCATTTTTGATGCAGCTAATGAAGTCACACTTGAAAAGAATTTAAGCCTCATTTTAATTAATGCACAAAATTTTTCAGAATACATTAGTGACCATCAGACACTAAGCAAAACCCTCTGAACAGTTTGGCCTTTTAAATGTAGTTGGACTTATCACAAGGGCAAAATTTGCCTGACTGGAGACAGGAAGACAGAGATAATCTTGAAGAGAATAATGAGCTACATATGAAAAATATAAACTATCTTGCTTAATGTAATAGTACTTATTCAGATAATACACAGGTAAAGATAGCATAAGAACTAAAAAGTAGAAAAGTATATGCATACTTTAATAATCAATGGAAAAAGCTTGGCTCATGCAATGCAGTATTTCAAGTGAACAGTGTCCTCCCTTGAAATTTTTAGTGAGTCAATTCAGTTTAACACAGAACTGACTAAAGAATCAGAATACTACATTTCAAGATTATTTTTTTTGCTTCAGTTTTGTTTTACATGGAACATTTTGCTTGTTAAAGAACTGTTTAAAAAACAAAAGAATTTTAGCAAAATACTTGTCTTTGCATAAAAATCTAGATATATTTAATTTATGATGTATTTGTAACCTGGTACTAATGACAGTAGTGACCGGTAAATGCAGGTTCAGATCTCCACCTTGTGATAGGACACAGCCTGTCAACTGAGTTATAGAATATTACACTACTGCATTTTCTTTCTCCTTTTACTTGTCTTTGATGAAGAAATATTTTTTGACATCTTTTCTGAATCATTTACAATTTTTATTGTGGAAAATCCAATCTTGTTAGACTGTCTAGAGAGTTTCAAGTTGTGCTATAGAAGAGTTGTATCTAAATTGAATTCTGAGACAAATTTTGAAGTTTTATTCCTTCTGTTACACGCATAAAAGCTTTCATTTTTTCTCCCTTCCTTTTCCTTCTTTCTTTCAGAGTTAAATGGGTATTAATTTGCTTTTACTGGACATGACTTGAATGAATAAAGTGAAGTTCAAACACAAAATACAGATCACTAAACAAGTATGTATCATACTTGCAAAGAGGTCATCTTTAATAATATCTTACACTTACCATAAAAGAATTTTCTAAATGGTTAAGCAGTCTAATCCTCATAAAGGTAATCCTTATAGTGTTAGGGGGATAGTTTAGTTAGCTAACTAAACTTTTTTATTTTTTTTAAACTCTTACTTGGCCCTCTTCTTTGGCTCCTTTTCTGTGGAAAACATTCCACACAGTCACTGAAAAAAACTGGCAGAGTAAAGAGGGCAGTTATGAGATCTTGTGTGTCACAGATTTGTAAATACAAGAATCTTCTGATCTAGGGAAAGTAAACTACTAATGTTGCAAATAACTCATTCCTGTCTGAGATCCACACTGGATCAAATACTAAAGAACAAAAAGTAAATTTATCAAGCTTCTCTTTTCCATTCACTTATTTCATATGTAACTCAATGTAGGAAATTTCTTGTTTTCAAGTACTTCACAGAGCACTTCTTAAGTAGAAGACCATATTTCTTCATAGACTTTTATTAGTAATAAATTTAATTAAGGTGAAAAACAATCACATTTGTTTAATTTAACATTTAATTTAAAACCTGAGGGTTTTTTCCTGCTTTCAAGCTGGTTTTAATCATCTGTATTTGAGTAATTGAAAGTTCTTCCAGATCATGCCTATGTAACAGTTCTGTTTTTTTTTTTTTTAACTGTAGATTATAGAGGACTACAATTTGTTATAGTAAAAGCTGAAATATGATTTTTTCTGTTTGAGAAGTGTACTCTTTCTGATATAGCTCATGAAGAAACAGAATTAGCCTAGCAATCCTTCATCTACAAAAACATTGTTGTGCAAATAAGGTGCACACACAAGTCATGATTCGGTGTCATTAAATGTGGAATCTGCAATATTTTTTAACCCTTAATAGTTAACTAGGCACAGGTATTCCAAAAGCAGTTAGCACATTTTTTGAGTCAGGTATCAAAGGACATCAATGAACTCTTATGTACTCTAAGTCTGAAGATGGTTGTGAAGACCATGATTCCTCTGTTCTGTTAGGCTTGCTTGGTTTTTATCCATTTGTCAGAGTGTGAGCCCTTTCTCTCACTTTTTTGGAAGGCCTTAAGATACAGACCTAGATCTCAGGTTGCAGCTGTTGTGCATAAACAGCTCATTTGGTTTCAGGATTTTCCGCTGATTCATGTCTAACCTACCTGCCATGCTGAAGGTCACTAAAAATCATACCTTTTGTATGTCATAAGGAGGGCAGAAAAACTTGGCAGAGAAGCAGTTTGTCAGTTCTATTACGTGGGGAATATTTCTTTTTGGCTGAGACCCAGGCTATAGTGGGTTTCTACTGCATAAGCTTCACCCATGTAGGTTAGAATCCAGTAAAAAACCACTACCCTGCCAACCTCCTGCCCCAGCTCCAAGCCTCCAAAACTCAAACTCTCCCTACATTACTGATTAACCAGGGCAAGCAAGCGTGTGACAAAAATCACAGCATATATCTACTACAGTTTATTACATGCCTTTGACATCTTTGGGTGTGGTTGGGAACAGAGAAGAAAAAGACCACCTCTTACTCTGAGGAGGCCTGGGGAGAAATAATAGACTCTTTCTCTGGTAATAGAGAGGACTCTTTTTCTACCTTCTTTATACTGAGTCTAGCTCCATCAGAGCCCTTTCACAGTGAGCTTAGAGTACTTGCATGTAATTTGTTAGACAGTATTTAGCAAGTAATTTAGCAAGACTCAAAAGTGATTATACAGAAACTTATGTAAAAAACAGAGGCAAACACAACAGGAGGTAAAGGAATGCCAGAACAGTTTGAAAAGAAATGTGTAGTATTCAACTCAGTTTGAGATAAAAATCAAACACAGATTGGTACTTTCTCTCTATTTGAGATATATTGTGACTGAAACCATGTCTCTGATTAAGCTGTTACATCTGAGTGCTAAAAGCTTTCTTGTTACTTGACAGTCTCAACTGAAAACCAGACTTGTGGTCACAGACACCTGTCACCTGACATCTTAATCACCTAAGTCAATCTCATTCTATTTCAATTTGATGAAAAATTTCTGTAGCTTCTGTAGTTGTAGTAATTTTTTTCTTTTGTAGTTGTAGAAATACAAATTACAGTATCATGAGCAGTATTTTAGTTGAGTTTATCTGTATCCAAGCAAGTCATTGTAAATACTGAGCAGGATTGTGAAACCAAAAACACCCTACAACCCATGGTTCATAAACTGTAGCAAGATATACTTGTGACATACAACATGATTCTTAAAAAGTTTATACAAGCTGACTTGAACAGTACTAATCTCATTTTTCAGTAAGATTATTTTCTTGTATTATGTGTGTTTCAGTGAATGGAAATGGTGTAGCAGGTTTCTATCTGAAATTCAAGAACCATTGCTTCTCCTGAAGTTCTACCTCTTCTTCCTTCCAGACTGCCAATCTCTGTTTAGATAAAATAAAGAATCCTAAGAATTTAATTAGGTACCTTTCCTCCCTGGTCCCCAAACAGTGTCTTGCTGAAACCTGCAGTACTTCCTGTACCACAAACCGTAGTTCCAAAAGTGTGATTTAAGGAAGAGAAAGTGGTATGGATAAAGGACAGCAAGACATAAAGCTTAGCAAGCCTAATGAACAAGACCAACAGCTATCAATTCCTAATGTCTCTCAGAGGAAAGGTTAAGTGACCAACCAAGAGGAGGGCCCAACCTGCAAATTCAAGTATATACTTTATATCTTTTCCTGAGTTCTGTGCTGTTTATTTCTCTTGCAGTAAAATCAACGATTGCACCCAGTGAGATGAGTGCAATATTGAATCACTAAACCAATGTATTTTTGAGTATATGGTTCTATCTGTCTTTATTCAGTACAAGCATTTAAGCCTACATTTAACTTTAATCTTCCTATACAAGGTGGATTGTGGAGTCTCATACTATGTGAATAAGGGGTTTATCTTGTAGCATCTGAAAATCAAATAGTCACTCAACTTCTAGCCAGTGATTATTTTATATTGTGTGCATTTAAAAGAAGTACATTCTGATTTTGATTTATTTCCACTGAAACAATACTCACCAGTCAGCTATGAAGAATATTATCAGAATTTGAATTACTTCTAAAACTGCAATGACTTTTTTAATGCTTCCACTGGAGTTGGCTGTCTTGTCATCCTACAGATTTCCAGCTCAATGGCTTCTAGAATTTGACAAAAAGCCATGTTGCTCTGCATTTGGCATAAAGTCCATTTGATTCCTGCTCATGAGTCTTATCAGTTCTGTGCCCAAATTTATATCTAATTAATCAGTTAATGCTGTTTTTGAACTTCTGGTTGCTTCTTGATGGGCTGCTTTTGCTAAAGTCTCACAGCAATTTCAATTTTCCTTCATTGGTGCAAGGACTCGAGTTTTAGAAGTAAAGCTGATTAAAAAAAAAGTTTGCATTTCTGAGCCAGATTAATGTGTTGTACTTATTGTATAGTTTATTTTAAAAACTGTTGTCTAGACTCCAACTACTGCCAAGTACTGCTTCTAGAATATTAAGCTTTGTATGACGCTTACTCAGCATGTCATTCCAACTTTTTGATGTTTTGCTGTCTCCTTGTCAAATATCAGCTTGCCTTAAAAGGACTTTAATGCCTTGAAGATAATGAACAATTTGGCAGCAAAAATATTTTCTGGCTGATTTGGAGCCCCTGCGTAAACTACTTGGCGTCTGATGTCATTGAAACCTATTATACTGGCTATTTTAAAATTAGGATTTATTTCTGTTTGAATTTTGAATTCTATCCTTGGGAGAGACATTTAAATGTAAACGTATATTTTCCCCTTTAACAGTAGCTTATGGGCTATAATGGTAGAGCATTTTTGCATTTTTATGTTTAGTTTTATTGTAAAGAGCCTTGGGATGTATTTGCATGAAAGGCACTATATAAGCTAATTTTGTATTGCATTGTATGGTATTGTGACAAGTGCAATAATCTCCAGGTTCCCTATCCATTAAAGAACTAATTTCACAGCTCACTAATTATGTGAATGAGAAGGGGAAATAGGTCCTTTTTCTCTAAGGTATGCTGAGCAGATGGCATAGCATTCATTTCCACCAGCTGAATCTAAGGTCCTCTCTTGCTTTTGGTTCCAAGACTTGCCTCGGCTTATCAAATAGAACAGGAGAGAGATGTCAGTTTCTTGTACAGCATGACAGTGTATACTGAGAGGCTGTCTTTGTCCTTTGCTAATACAACATTAGTTAGCACATACCAGGTCTAAACAGCCTATTTATTTAGGGTGGGACATGAAAACCATTAAAATGAATGTGCATTTTAATGCAATTCTAATTTGTCTCTGATTTATAGAAGATACTGGTTAGATCTGTCCTTTGGATTTAAACTGATACCCATAAAAAGTTATTAATGACTCAGTTGAGTACCTTTGGGGCTGTATCTAGCCTGTAATTTCAAAACAGAAAAGCATTATTTCCTTAGCCTGTGCACTTTCCTTCATAGGTAAGGTTTTGCTACCTTGCTGATCTTTCCTTTTTTTCTTTCACCTTACTCATGGAAATAACTGACTTGAATCAAACATGCATACAGTGATTTATATAGCACCCTAATGCACTGCTTTTTTTAAAGTAAAACGAGTCATCAGAGATACCAGCGTTCTCCTGTGATCCTGAAAAGTTGGTATTTGGGCCCTTATTTCAGCATTAAAAAGAGAAAAGCTGAGAGTGAACGTCCTGACACATCTTACGTAGGACTTGGCAATAAGGCTGCATTTTACAGTGCTACACAAGCAATCAGATAATTTTCTTGCTTTAACATAATAAGTAGTATTAATTTTTTCTTTCCTTCTCTCACTGCTGGGCTGTCACATGTTTTTGTTTTGTGTTCATGGTTCTGGTTTCATTCTAATTTCAGACGGATGCAGCACTAATGTATGATGCAGTTCATGTGGTGTCAGTGGCTGTCCAGCAGTTCCCACAGATGACAGTCAGTTCACTACAGTGTAATCGCCACAAACCATGGCGCTTTGGGACCCGCTTTATGAGTCTCATTAAGGAGGTAAGTCACTAATAAAGTATCCTGCTTCATTACTTTCCTTTCTCCCAACTCCCATTTTCTTTTGTTCCCACTCTACTTGAATTCTGCTTTTCTGTTTTCAATAGCTGGGAATCTCAACTTGTTATGTGTAAAGACTTTAGCAGGCAAGACAGCATTTTTATTCAAAAGTGGGTTTTCCTGAGGTATTAGTTGGAACAAAGCAGCATAGAAGGGTGAAATAACTGCATTCTAAATAAAACTTTTGTTTGTAGATAATTTGGGGGGGGGGGCAGGGGTTGAAATATTTGTCACTTAAAAACCCAAACACCTGAAACCCCAAACCATAGACTGACTATGAAAAATTCAGCAACTAAATATTGGCATAAGTTCAAAGGAGCGAAGAAAGAAATTTACTCCCTGGTTTTAATTGTCTTTTTTTCTTTTTTTTCTATTGTGATTTAGTATATGTGGCCTTGGTCTCTTAGTGTGCTGTTTAGATACTGATAGATAGTGATTTAAAGTAAAGTTAAGAGATTTAAGGTGCTAAAGGTGAACAGTGTAGAGTATTCAAGTCTCTTGTACTGTAAGTAACTCTCAATACAGTATTTCTCATTCTAGATATATAAAATACTATGATAAAGAGAACTGTTTGCAATGGAATATAATCCTGTTTTTAGTGTTGGTTCCTTTTAGGATGATAATTTTGTTTTCCATATTCCCTCCTCTACTTTAGTATAGTTTTAGAACTAGGCAGATTTTAAGTTATAACAAAATGAGGATATTACACTTTATTAAAAGTAAGGAATCAGCTCTAGAAGACTGGCTCAGTGACCTCAGTTTTTGCTGTCTCAGTGTGGTTTCAGCGGACTCAGCATCTTACAAAAGTAAGCCTTTATTTGAATGAAATTTCCTGACAGAAAAATGAAATCCAGCATTAATGAAAGAGATTGAGCCTTGGGGGAGGGAGGGGCATGTAGGGAAGCAGAAGGGGAAATGCGTGCATGAATGATGGAGGAATGAAAATAAAACAGCCTTTTATCTCATTTAGTAAGAAGAGTCTATTAACTAACATGGAAAGTTGTTTAAAAAATTGTCTGTAAGACTGAAGAAAGCTTGATTTAATTAGCAAAAAGTGAATACAAAATATTTTTAAAAAAAATCAGCCACAAGGTAAATTATTTAGATAGAATGAATAATTAATGTTCCCATTCTGGCAGACATAAAATTTGTTCTTTTTGGGCAAAAAAAGGAAGAGGTATTTATTTATAGAAATTGTTTTTTCTTTCTCCATAGGCCCACTGGGAAGGCCTCACAGGCAGGATAACTTTCAACAAAACCAATGGCTTAAGGACAGATTTTGATTTAGATGTTATCAGCCTCAAGGAAGAAGGTCTTGAAAAGGTGTGTAATACGTTTATCTCCAAAGAGATGGGAAACAAAAAAAAAAAAAACCCCACCCCCTAAAACCAGTAGCATTTTTAATAACATTTCATGTGTTACATAAAACAACGTACCTGTTCTCTACTTGATATCTGGTTTCAAAGTCTTCTAGTAAAAGCTGTTATCTTGGTGTCTGACAGTTAGTGGCCTCTTAACTGTGTGCTTCTAGCCACATTCTTAGATTCAAGAGGACTGGAGAAGAGTGAACAGCTAGACCTGGAGTCATGCATTAATATACTCTGTCTTCAATCTATATTGAGTTTAGTTTTAGTGATTCCAATCCCATTACCTATCCTCATGTGTGAATCTGTGGGTATGTGTATTTGTATTTTCTTTACATCTTACTAGTTCAAGAAGAAGTACCTCAAACAGAATTAAATAAAACAGCTTCATTTTGGCAATTTTCTGTGTTTTAAGTGGGAACTTTGATTCTCTTCTTGGAATACAAAGTTTTTATCTGTAAGTGGTACTAAAAAAAATTAACAATAGGTAGCCTGACAGGTTTCTCTGTCTTCTGACATGAATTTTTCTTGTAGAGATGGAGTGAAAGACAAAAAGATTGAGAAATGCCCTTTCTGTGTAGCCTAATATTGTCTATATTTGAATTAAAGGCCTTGGGAAGCACGTACACATATGTGGCCTGCCTACATGACATGATGATCTGAAATCAGATCATTTTCCCTCTCTTCTCCAACCACCCTGCCATGAAGAGGCAATGCAGGATGCTGCAGTGTCTCACACTGTTGTGATCAGCAGACAAAGGTTTTATAATTTGCATCTGCCTTGTTTGTATTTAGCTGTGGTGTTCAGTGTTCTGTACGCACCATGTTTTCCTTCATCTTCAGATAAATTTTTATCAGCTATTGCCCCAAGGTGATATTGTGGCCAGAAATAAAAGGAGAAATTAAGGGAAGGCACCATGCTGCAGGGTTGCACTTCCTTTCTTCTATAGATCATTAAATGGAGAAGCTAGCATAAACAACATATTTCTCTTAAACTTTTCCCCCCAATACTAGTTTTGGAATATTAATTTTCTCATACTAGGAAGATTTTTAAAAAGTTCAGAAGCCACAAGCTTGCTTTGAAACACTTACATAGGTAATAACATTTTTGAAAATGTCTGGTGGCAAGCCTGTGATTAAAGGACTAATCTATATTCTCACTGATAGTAAAGAGTCTTCGTATGAAAAAAAAAAAATATATATATATAGTTGTGATTAGATTTGAAAAGCAAATTAGCTTTGTGTATGAGTAGAATAGGTGCAATGCAACCTGTCTTCCTTACTGGAAACAGAAATGGAAGAACTGATGACATGGGAATAGCTAAATAAGTCAGTTGTGACTGGAGAGTCACTGAAGTGATAACTGTTGAAAATGAGGAAAGGAAGTCTTTCTAATTTAGGATGGCTTTAAGAACATTGGGTGGCATTTGAGAACCATCAAACAACATAGGTTTTCTGGAAAAGAAAATCTTTACAGTGTACTTAATTTCTTTTCAGGCAGAAATGCAAAATAATTAAGGAAATACAGACAGTGTAATGTATTTGTCTTTTAATGACGTGATACTACTATACAATGCTATTAAAAAAAGAGTTGGCTGTATTACAAAATTTACTGTGTGGACTGGAAGTTTTCTGAGAGAACATTGGTGTAAAATATTGCATAATAGATGTGCAGTGGGCTAAAGGAATGGTATCTTCCATCTGGATCTGTGTTATGTCTGTTTTTATTTCACCATCAGTATTGATATGAAAGTAGAAACACAAAAGCATGTTAATTTAGTTCTTAGTTGACAATATATTATGAGATATGTGCTCCACTGAAAATATAGAAGTAAAAAGGTCTACAGAGATCAGAAATATTGGAAGAAAATAAAATTCAACAGGAAATACAGTACTCTAAAACACATAATAGAAAAAGGGAACTTGGGAAACAGTAATAGTGAAAGATACGGAAGAGACAACAGAAATATTTGTAAAAAGATATGGATATTTAAAAACAACCAGCATATGCTTGAGCTCTGTATACAGAAGTTCACAGCAAAGGAAGATAGTTTTACTGTCTTCATGGCTCATTTTGGCCATGTGATAAAAGATTGTGATAATATTAGTTTTTCACCAAAATGTGCTGACAGTCTCTGGGAAGAGCAGTAACAATTAGTTACCATGTATTAGAAAAGTTTAGGAGTTAGGAAAGCGTTAGCAAAGAATGATGAGGAATGCTACAGGTTCAAAGATACCTATGAGCAAAAGTAGAGCAGTTTCTGTAGGGTGTAGTGATATGAGATTAGGAAAAGGAAAATTAAAGTGTATGCACATTAGATTGAATTGCTTAGTAAATATTTAGAACATATAGGTTATTTTACTGAGAAAGAGAAATCAATGTTGACAAATAAATGTTTTTCTTTGAAGAAAATTTAGTTATTCGGAAAGAATGCAAACTGTACTTTTCTTGAATCCAGGGTGAATCATTAACCTCTAGAGCAGGACAGTTCCTAGTAGATAGAGTACGCTTTACCCAGTCCTTTTATTTAAAAGAGCTGTCCCAAAGGTTTTTTTTCCACAAGATTTTCTTCTGTTAGAGCTATGATGAATCCTTCTCCCTTCTCTCTTTCCCCTGCCTCCGTCCCTTCATATGTGCACTCCATCTCTCTGCATTGCACTTTCTCTCCTGCTTTCTGCTACTCTCTCCTTCTCTCCCTTCCCCCTTTCTCCCCTCTTCCTTTCCTCTCTCTCTCCCCCTCCCCCCCCGTCCATTCCCCTTTCCATCTAATCCTTGTCTGCTTGCCGCTCTTCATCTCTTTGCTCTTTCCATCCTCTTTCTCTCTATTTTCTTCTTTCTTCAGGAGCCTTTCCCCATCTTTCTCATCTTGTATATTACAAATGTTCTTCCCAAACCACCATCTTGTCAAGCCTCTCTGTCTATGTAGTTAGAATTCCTGAACAGTTTTAATTTCTTTCTTTTCTTCCTTCCTTTCCTTTCCTTTCCTTTCCTTTCCTTTCCTTTCCTTTCCTTTCCTTTCCTTTCCTTTCCTTTCCTTTCCTTTCCTTTCCTTTCCTTTCCTTTCCTTTCCTTTCCTTTCCTTTCCTTTCCTTTCCTTTCCTTTCCTTTCCTTTCCTTTCCTTTCCTTTCCTTTCCTTTCCTTTCCTTTCCTTTCCTTTCCTTTCCTTTCCTTTCCTTTCCTTTCCTTTCCTTTCCTTTCCTTTCCTTTCCTTTCCTTTCCTTTCCTTTCCTTTCCTTTCCTTTCCTTTCCTTTCCTTTCCTTTCCTTTCCTTTCCTTTCCTTTCCTTTCCTTTCCTTTCCTTTCCTTTCCTTTCCTTTCCTTTCCTTTCCTTTCCTTTCCTTTCCTTTCCTTTCCTTTCCTTTCCTTTCCTTTCCTTTCCTTTCCTTTCCTTTCCTTTCCTTTCCTTTCCTTTCCTTTCCTTTCCTTTCCTTTCCTTTCCTTTCCTTTCCTTTCCTTTCCTTTCCTTTCCTTTCCTTTCCTTTCCTTTCCTTTCCTTTCCTTTCCTTTCCTTTCCTTTCCTTTCCTTTCCTTTCCTTTCCTTTCCTTTCCTTTCCTTTCCTTTCCTTTCCTTTCCTTTCCTTTCCTTTCCTTTCCTTTCCTTTCCTTTCCTTTCCTTTCCTTTCCTTTCCTTTCCTTTCCTTTCCTTTCCTTTCCTTTCCTTTCCTTTCCTTTCCTTTCCTTTCCTTTCCTTTCCTTTCCTTTCCTTTCCTTTCCTTTCCTTTCCTTTCCTTTCCTTTCCTTTCCTTTCCTTTCCTTTCCTTTCCTTTCCTTTCCTTCTGTCTCTCTTTCTGTCTTTCTTCATGTGTTCATTCATTTTGTGGGATGAGAGAAGATGGGGAGATGGGAATTATATATGTGCCATATTATGTGTCATATTTCCATACTGTAAATAGCTATTATTTCATCTAACCTCTTTCCAAATATGGGGGAGTGATTTCTTATGGGAAGGACAACAGTTCAACCCAACAATTTCAGCTGTAATCTGTAATGCTTTTACGACAAAATTAGCTATCTTGAGGAGAAAAATACTTATGGAGGGGTGAGAAAAGAGTTATTGTGAAGTATTTCTAGAAGACCTATTTTTTTGAGAGTTTGTAAAAAATGTCCTAGATAAATTGCCTGGTTAGTATAATGGGAAATTACCTAAATCATATATTTTAAGTGTGATGACTGCTGAAGTCAGTGACAACAGAAAAATTGCTCATTGATTTGAAAAAGATGCCACGTGTAATCTCAGATTTTACATAAGATACCTGTTCCTGAAACTCTTGAATGAGAGGTGATAATCAAGCATCAATCAATAAGTATGCATTTCCAAATAAAAAATCATGTCTGACAAAAACGATAGATTCTTGTAAGATGAAAATGACAAAATTAATAGATGATTGGAGTGCTGCTAATGTAATGTACAAAAAATTTGCTGACAGTCAGTCTGGACACACTGAAACTATTTATAGTTAAGCACAGTGAAAATCCCAAGCTGTGGCAATCCAGGATAATAAGCAAATTATGATTTAAATTACAATCAATCAGTGTTTACACTGAAGCTGCATCATGAGGAAAATTATTTTATACTTCAGGGATATAACAAATACCTGAATTTAATACCACTTTTGATATGAAAATTTGTCACTTAAGAAGAATCACATTTCTTGAATAGAGATGTTAACAACTGGCTTGAAATCTTGCTCAGGAACCTACACACAGGATGAATATAAATGACACAAAATGAGTTGTAATTCATTGTCCATCATATCAATGTAAGAAAGATCTTGCTTTATCTTTATTAATGACCTGGGAAAAAACAGCAAGTGGCATAAACAGAGGGTTTTGTAACAGTTAGAGAAAAAAAGAAAGTGAGATAACAGATCTATGGAAACCAGAATTATTGGTATTAACATGATATTGGCAAAGAAGATAAGCATATGAATATTTCTGAAGAAAACAAAATAAATGAAGCAATTCCCAAATGGGGAATACATAAACAGGAAGAAATAATATTAGTCACACTAGAGTATAAATAATTATTTTCTTGATGTAATCACGGTTATTACTAACTACTCTACAATAAAGAAAAGATGGTAAACTGTAGACGCATTTATCAGTTCTTCCGGGATTGAATACGGCTCTGATTTTGGCTGCAGAGTTAGACAGTTGGTACCACTGCAGAAGGGCAATGATCCTTCCTAATGCTTGTGGCACTTCACCCTAAGTAGTATGTACAGCTTTGGTTGACTCAGAGCGAAAAAAACGTTACTTTTCTTAGGAGAGTTTTGAAGGAAATTAGCAACAAAGACACTTGCTTATTCATAAAGATAAATTTCTTTTTCTCAAACATGCTGAAGTAAGAAAGCTACTTTAATCTATTGAATTTTTGTGGATAATATCTCATGAGACTGATGCTCAGTAAACTGCTCTAGAGTATATGTAAACTCAGAAATTTTAAGTTTCAGGAGTGCACAATGCTTCTTTTTTGGGAGGGTGGTGAATTATTGTACTGGTTTTGGCTGGGATAGAGTTAAATTTCTTCATAGTGGCTTGTATGGGGCTACATTTTGGATTCATACTGAAAATAGTGTTAATAACACACTGATGTTTCAGTTATTGCTGAGCAATGCTTATACAGCATCAAGGCCTTTTCCTCTTCTCGAACTGCCCCACCAGTGAGTTGGCTGGGGGTGCACAAGAAGTTGGGAGGGGACACAGCTGGGACAGCTGACCGCAACCGACCAAAGGGATATGCCAGACCATATGATGTTGTGCTCAACAATAAAACTGCGGGGTGGAGGTTGGCAGGGGCTGCTGTTGCTTGAGGAGTGGCTGGGCGTTGGTCAGTTGGTGGTGAGCAATTGTTTTCTTTTGTGTCACTTGTTTTTCTTGGGTGTTATTTTCCTCTCTCTCTGTTATTTTTTTCCCCTTACTATATATATATATATATATTTAATTATTAAACTGTCTTTATCTCAAGCCATGAGTTTTCTCACTTTTACCGTTCCAATTCTCCCCTCATCCCGGGGCGGGGGCGTGAGTGAGTGGCTGTGTGGTGCTTAATTGCTGGCCAGGATTAAACCACGACAATTAAATTGGATTGGTCTTGGTAAGGGTAGTAGCTTTGAAGAAAGTCTGGGTGTTACTAAGAAGAGGCTACAAATTTGATTTATTTTTTTTTTTAATAAATAACTTGCTGAATTGCAATTGGCATGACTATAAGCAGATCTTTACTATATGACAAATTGCATTTTTATTGTAAAGAGGAAGCATGCACTTTAGACATGCTGTAGGAGATAACCTGGGATCATGCTGTATCTTTGAAAATAAATGGGATAAGAGGTGGCTAAAACTTCTTACAATACTGTTAAATTTACATAGCTGTGTCTAAATATTCACCTGTGAACTTTTTATTTTTATGCAAGCTTAATTTATACTACGATCTATAAAAATTGCCAAGTCTGAATATACCTTTCAAATTACATTTATGCTCAACTTTATAGATCAGCTCAGAAATGGATTATGTTAGTGATAAATAACCTTGAGAAGAGGAGAATTTTCATAAGGTTTGAGAAGGTTTATGTCCTTATTCTGTTACCAAATGTATTGCTAAATGTCACAAAAATCCATCTAATATTTCCAGAAGAGACTAGTAACTTTGAGCTGAAGTCCAATGTAGTTTTCTTCTCAATTCCCTACTAGATTGCTGAGCAGACTATATAAATTTTATGTGTAGACTTACTGTAATCAGCACTCTCCGTTCTAGATAAAAGTCCAAGAATGTATCATAATTATCTCTAATTATTCTACTGTATGAACCTGTGAAGGTTTTTGAAACAATTTTTATTGTACACATTGACTGTGTGTAGTTTTCAGTATTCAGAATTCAAATTATTATTCATTCTGATTTAACAGGTCTGATATTTTTCCTTAGTTTTTATTATTTGGTAAGTAATTCTTTTCTAGAGTATATTCCTTCACAAATCATGCCAATTGCATTTACTATGAAATTAAATTAGTATTTTTGGAAATAAGCACAATTGTACTCATCTTTTTTTGGAGACTGAATGCACAAAATACTTGAACACAAAAGAATCAAATTTATTTTAAATTTTTGTGAACATTAGCCAAACTTCTTTTCAGTATTTGCTGAATTCTTTCCTTTGGTAATGACACTGACTATTTTTAAACACTTCTGTTGAGATTTAGTTTTGCAATTGTACTGTGAACTATTGAGTAGTAAATATTGTGAAGACTATTTAGAATTTTATTTAAGTGGTATAGGATTGATTGACCATTTGGAAACCTGAGAGTGTACCTGCCTAAAGGTGGATGGCAAACTTTTCTTGTGGTGCATGAGAAAAGAATCTCTAGATTCATCTAGTCCAGTATTCTGTATCTGAAAGAGGCCAGTTGCAGAAGTCTAGAGAAGAGTATAAGAAAATGACAAGTATACTGCAGTACTCTGCCAGAACACTCTCAGAAACTCCACTTATTGAAGTCTAAAGGGGTGGTGTCTTCATAGACACAGGTAATTTTCTAATAACTACAGAATTCTGAGAAAAGGATAGCTCTACAATCAGAGTTTGAGCACATATTTCCTTGTTTTTCGCTTTATCTGCCTTTCAGTAATGACTGTCTCAGTGGTCATAATCTCCAATGAAAGAAAAAAGATGAATTTGCTGTTAATTTCCTATTAGTAAGATGTCTGGTAGTATGACAAACATGTACTTTTCACTTGGATTACAGGTTTAGGACTCGTTCCATACAGTTATGTAATGAAGTTACATTGTGTTGCCACCATTGTCTTAGATCAGATGATGCAACTTAATTAAGAGACTGCAAATTACTTGAGGATTTTTTTCTGGAAACTGTTTTATTAAAAAAAACAAAAACCAAAACCAAAACCAAAAAAACCCCAACTAAAAATAGAGAATTGTGGTTTATCAAAGCAACAATAAAAGAATGGAAACTTCTGTCCAGACTTTCTGCAGGACTGCAGGAACCTGATAGTTACCTAATAGTTAAATACATGGAAGGTTGGATGCAATTTTTAATTTATCACTCAAGCGTAGTCAGGAAACTGTATTCCATGTCCTTGAGGAATCCCCCAATTGCCATGTTACAGAACATTCTATGATATTCAATGATGAGTCTTTTAGTAGCTCTTGTTGGAGTTGTTTCAACTTGAATAGGCTGATTCTTGACTAAGCTAATTCTTTGTATCACAGAGATTCTTTGTCTCACTGTGGAGCACAATGTTGCTTCATGGGAACTCCTGGTTTTGGTCCTGTGCTATGGATATACATGTTAACATTTTCAAATTGGCATGCTCACTCCATAATAGTCTAGCCGTTTAGGGGACTTGAATGGAAGACTAGGGGATTGAGGGCTTGACAGCCTCCTTGTGACTGTATTTACTGTGTGAACATTCTCTCTAAGGTGTATATTAGACTATCAGTTTGTTTCACTTTTTAGGAAAACTTGAAAGTTTCTTGGAAATAAATGTAATGCAGTTGAAGTAAATTGTAAGTTGTTTGAATTGCAGGTGTACATAGTAGAGTACCTCGATTTGCTTTTTCTACATTTTTGACATTTAAACTCTTCTAGTGAAAACACATTAGCACTTCCACTCTGAAAGGCTACCTTGAAATTAAAACACTCTGCTTAAGCAATAAAAGAATGAATTTGCTGCACTGTTTATGCACAGTTTTCTCTAGAAGAAGCAGCTTTGAGAAAATGTTTGTGTGATCTGGGAGCTATACACATCAGTAGTGTATCAGAATCTGTGGCATAAGTTGTTGAGTTTAAGCTTATTAATAAAGATAATGCAAAGAGTGTCTTATTTGGAACATCTGACTTTTGTTCCATTTTTAGATTTATGATTCACAAAAATAGCCTTACAAGTACAATTAACCTTATTTAAAAAATAATGCGAGAATTTATCAAGACAGAAGTTTCTTTTTAAAGTAATGCTGTTGATAGTTCTTATAAGTCTAGATGGATGTAGTTAGATAAACCCCAAATTCTAACAGTTGATAATTATTCATTTGCTTGTGGCTGTGGCTATGTTAAAAAGTAGGTAAGTATTTTAATTAGCAATGTATTAGCTTTTGCCAAGATCACATTTGAATTATGAACTTGAACTTCAATTAAGTATATGATTTAATGAATTTAGAATTTGAAATTGATCAAATAAGGTGATGGCGTTCCCTTAGAAATTTTTGTGCTATTTGTGTACCTGATGTTGAGTCTCATAGAGGAGATTAGTCCAGCTTCAATTATGTGAAGAAACAGCAGGGGCAGGCTCAAGTTCCAGTCTTTGTCACTCCTTGTTATTCTGACCTAGTTTGGTCTTTCTTTGAAGTAAAGGAAACGCTATGATTGCCATAATTAACAATATTGCAACTAAAAGTTCTCGATCCTTTTACAATTTCTTCATCGTGGCCAAACTGCAAGGCTGAACATTTTCAGTTTCCTAAAAACCTTTCAAGTCACGAAATGAAACAGTACTAAAAGAGTAAATGAAGAAAAGTTTTTTTGATAGTAAGCTTTGGTTTCAGTACTTTGAAATGTTGTGTTAGATGTTATTTTCCAATTGTATTTCTGAGACACACATGTTCCCCTTTCTTCCCTTCCTGATTCTTTTGTCAGTTTATGAGGTACTGAACGGCCAAAATTCAAGAATCATAGCCAAAGGAGTGACTTCTTGGAACTGAGTGTTATGCAAAGAAGAAAGATCAAATATTGATTTCTGTGGGACAGAAAATCATAGAAAAAGAGAACGAATTTATCTTTTCTCTGTTACAGCTTCTGCTGATTCATACTCTGCTGTGTTATTAGTTTTAGAAATGAAACTCTATTTATTTAACCCATACCAAGTTGCATCCTGATCTTACTTGGCAGCCATACTGCCACAAATCACTTAAAAGTCTATGAACAATTTCTTAGGAATCAGTTTGAAAGATTAAAAAAAAAAATACATACATATATATATAGTCACAATCAGACCTCACAGAATTTTTTAATTACTGTTTAGATTTAGTTTTAAAATGTCTTTACCTTATATTATAGATATTGCTCAGTATTTGAAATTATATTTAAAATCCTTTCTAAAAACAAACAGGAAACATTTGTTTGGGTTTTTTTTTAAGCAATGGAGTAATACAAACATTCTGATGTCTAAAAATGGATAGTTGTATTTACTGCTCATCCATTTTAGTTGTATAGTCGTGAAATTGCAGATAAATGATGTAATCATAAGCCTCATTATTTATTACTTAGTATGCGAGACTGTCCTTGACCTGAACCTTAAAGGATAACCCTGAACCTCCTTACTTAGATAAAAATCCTATTGACTTTACTGGAATAAGAATTTCAAAGTATAAAATGTCAAATGAGCTACGTACTGAACATTTATTTGTAAATCAGTTAAGTTGTTACACTTAACCTACTTTCAGTCTTCTCCATTACATTTTCCCCAAAACATCTTTTTGTTCTGCTGTTCTCCCTGATCACAGAAAATGGTAAATCCTTCTGTAAAGACAATGCTCTTTGCTCTGCAAATGAACTTCCACCTAATTATTATCATCAGATGTGGTTTATCTTGAAAAATGAAAGTTGAATGGAAAATTAAGTATTCAGAGTACCTTTAGACATTCTGTGCATCATTTTTCCACTTAATGTCATACTTCACAAAACACATTTTGAGGTATTGTGAATCATATTTTAAACAAGCAGACTTTAAAGGTAGTGGCAGAGAATAATGGCACAGGGTTTAATAATAAATATTAGCAATCTTTCTTTTTTTCCTGTAGCAATCTGTTTTTCCTTATAGTGTTCTTTTGTAGATGCTGAAATGTAATTAATGGACAATTTACACAGTAATTTACTGTTTTATAGGTTGGAACTTGGGATCCATTGAGTGGCCTTAACATGACAGAGAATCAGAAAGGAAAACCAGCAAACATAACAGATTCCCTGTCCAATCGCTCTTTAATCGTTACTACCATCTTGGTAAGCAATTATATTTGCATTTCCAGAAATACAGTTGTACAGGAAAGCTAATAGAATATGCTGTACTAATTACAACGGTAATGAACAGTCTGTAGTATACGTTATAGTTACTTAGAAATCACTGTGTCATGAGTGAACTCCAGTTGTTAAGCTAGTCATGGATAT
Organism: Nipponia nippon; assembly: GCF_047370975.1. Lineage (NCBI taxonomy): Eukaryota > Metazoa > Chordata > Aves > Pelecaniformes > Threskiornithidae > Nipponia > Nipponia nippon. Next base: position 79,898,093 of record NW_028262358.1, on the reverse strand, counting down.
TTACTCTCATCTAAATTGTAAGTAAATTATCCCAATTTTAGAGTTATGTCAGTTGATTAGTAATTTCACTGTCATTATTGACTAAAATGTTTGGTTCTTTCACAAAGCTGTTTAGTTCAGCACCATATGAGAGGACAAAAGGTGTTTGTTTAAAAAAGTGGTTTGGCTATTAGCCTGATGATTTTAGCCAGCAAAATTTATTGCTTTTGTTTGGTAATCTAACACCATGATATTACCTCTAAAGAAAGTATGAAGTATTTAACATTTATTTTAATCATCGTTATTACTTGATTATTAACTTGAAATTTTTACTTATACAGAAATTTAATTGAGCTATCATTTGAACTAGATCAGAAGTAACTTCTTTTTCATTGCCATCGTTGACAAATTCACAGTGGTGAATGAGGTATTTTTTACTTATAATTACATATATTTAGTTACATAAAAATAAATGTTCACTAATTTCCACACGATAATTTTGAAATAGTAATTTTAATTTCAACACAAATGAAAAACTTTCCAGAAGTGTCTTCTGTGTTTGTTGGCTGCCAGCATTATCATGAATTTGCAGATATCAAAAAATAATTCACTTGCCCACAGTTTTATTCTTTAATAAGAAGTTTTTACCTACCAACATATATTTTGACATTTCAAGCTAGAATGAATTTTCATAGGTACATAGATACAAATGCCAGTTTACTTCTAACCTTTTATGTAACATAAGCCATAGAATTTCATTCAGTGGGTAACTTTTTGGTTACTTATAAGGTCTGCTTTTATTTGAAGACAAAAATCTTCTGAAATCCTTTGTTTCATTTATTCCACTAATTGAAAAATACATACTTGATATATAATTGGAACACGGCTGACACTTTCAGATGTAAGTTCTTGTTATGCTAAGACCAGCACAGTTTTACCACAAATTTCTCTTTTATCATTAATTACATTTCATAAACATATAATCTCTTGAGTTTCTTTTTTATAAAATGTAAATGAACCTCTTATAGTCCCTTAAAGTAAAAGCATGTTTTCTAGACTACTAGTCTGTCTTTTTTCTTCCCAATGCCCTTCACAAGTTTTCAAATTTTGTATGTATAAGAGCTACTGCATTATCAAGTAATGTTTCTTAGTAATTCCAGTTGACACTCCCCCCCCACCCCCCTCCTGTTATGTTGTATCCAGATATCCTGCCTAGGATTTTTCTTGAAGCATTCCACTGGTATATAACTATGTTTCACATTTTTCCTAATTGCTTTCTAGTATTACTGCTTTCCAGAATATAATCCTGTTAGTTAGGTCACTGTATTAGTGACCTGTTCCCTTCATTAGTTGGTACTCAACCAGCCTTTGTATCATCTGCACACTTCATTAGCAATCATTGTATACTTGATTCCAGATCAGTGATAACAATACTGGGACAAGGATCAATCCCTGCAAGATTGCATAAGAAACACTCAATAACTTAGGGTGTTTCAAGTTTTTTTATGTTTTAACATCTATCTGTTGATGAGGTTTGAGTTCATATACTGTATGTATCATACTGATTTTGTATAGTGATACTTACACTTACATGATTTTGTTTGAAATAATGATCTCAAGAAAAGGTAAGCTGCACAAATGTAAATAGCAGCACTATCAATGCGCACTGATTTTGGACTGGTAAAGCTCACAAAAGTAGATTCCTGAGATTTATGATAGCAGCTGCTTTCTGTAATCAAGGATACCCTGTCTCTTAAGGGATAACTTTTGGTTAGTGATGTTGTATAAGCATCTGTCCTCTTTGCACATATCTAAATGAAATAATAAATAAAAGAAATATGAGGACTTTAACTTGGTGTTACGAGTTGCTCACTTCTAACTGCCTTTTATACTTCAGTTATTGTTCAGTGAAAGTTTTGGTAATTGCAATAACTCCTTTCAGCTATGAAGACGTTGTAAGAGTGGTACTCAGAATAATGGAATGAACCAAAAATTGTTCTGGTGCAGAAAGCACATGTACTAGCTTATTTTGTAGCTCTATCTTTTTGTGCTTAATAAATACATTTCTGTTGGACAGAAAGCATATTACTGAATATTCATTTCATAGCAATGCAAGGGAACAATATAAAATATTGCAGCTCCTAGAAATATATTTTCTTCTTCATCACCTTCCTTTTCTCTCCTTTTTTCAGTCCAGAAAATACTGCTTTAAATAAAAGGCAATTCTCTCATTTAAGCTGTTCACGTGATTTTTCTGTGCTGTTTTTTCACTTTAACAGTTCTGTACTATGATCTATAGCATACTGCCAGCTATGGAGTCTTGATCAGTTTTCTCTGTAGTTTGCTTTAACACTCCCTTTTCTTTTAAAGATACCAGTCTTTCTTTTATTTTTCATTCTCGCTTCTGAAATTCTGAACGATATCTTTTTCCTCCTTTATACTATAATCATTAAGATCTTTACAACTGTGAGTATACCCTGCTTTTTCAGTGGTGGCTGAGTCTACTGAAGATGAAAAAATATTGATAGGCAAAATAATAATAAATAAACTATGATTCATAAATTCATCTGCTGCAAGTAAGGATGGAACTATGTGATCTTTTTTGTCTTGAATTCTGAATAATACATGTTATAGGTAACCATCTGAAAGATTATTCTTTGGTTTATGAGAAATTCAGTAGCTCTGTTATGAAAAGGGGTCAGTGGTTCCCAGGACTTCATCACATCTCAGAAGTCTACTGGCATGTAGTTTTGGTGCAGAAGCATGTCTAGTTTCCAAGTTCTGGTTCCATAGCAGCCCAAAGTACCAGCTGAACATGTCCAATAGAGTGCTGGTCAGCTTTTGAGGAGGGGAAACATTTGGAAAAAAAAAAAATGCTGTTTGTATTTTTTATAAGCATAGCTTTGGATATCTCAATCTTTTTGACCCTATGGCTTTATTTTATTTTAATGCCATCTGCATTGAAACGTCAGAATTTCTTCTACAATTAAAATTCTACATTCTGAATGTTCTATGTTTAATAAAAACAAAACCAAAAAATCTTTCAAGTTCATTAATAAGGTTTTCTTATAATCTGATTCTCCTAAATTGACTTGTTATGCCAGCTATCAGAACTCCGATTATTTTTTTCTTTTAGATTTTAGATGTAAGTATCTAAATATGTGCATGGTGTTTGTTTATGCTAAATTGCATACCACCCTGTACATCCTATCATACAGGTTCATTTGTCCTGTTCTGCTGAAATGGATGCTCCTTTCCTTTCCCTTATAGCTTTTATGTGCTTTTCTGTATCTGCTTACATCAAAGCTCTGAAAAGCTCACAGCTGTCAAGTTTAATTTTTTCAAGAAATGTGTGAAAGTTATGAAAGGTGTGTGATAATCTCAAATTTAGCAGCTTTTTGTTACTTCACTTTTGAAATGTGAAATTACTTTTTTTACTATACTTCCCTGAAAAAATATCTTTGAATATTTTAAAAGAAGGAATAATTATAACAGAGTTTCAAAACAATTTTATTTAGTTCAAAATGTAATATCCCTACACTGTATTTTATTCATAAATGCTGCTTTTTCAAATGGGTAGAAATCTGATGCCATATAAATGCCATCTTGTTTTCAAAAAAAAGATATAAAATCAAGCAAAGCCCAAGGTTTTAGCATCTTTGATTTTTTTTAGGTATGTCATTTTTAATTTTACATACTTTCTCTCCCTTGTTTTTGGACCCAAAGGCTATTTAAAGCATGAGCTTTTAATAGCCAAATTTTAAATTAATATATAAAAAAAAGAGTAACTTCACCTTTTATGTTTATAAAAATGGGTCACTCATCACTTGTACACAGAATTGCAGATTTGTAATCTTTTTCATTTTCATTTTTATTATACATTTTGAGGAATGGTATCTGATCCAGGCATTTTCTCATAATTACTGTTGTATCCATCTGGAATGATTCAAGCAATACCTACATTTTGAGATATTAATAATTCAATATTATTTGGTTCCTGCTGATGTTATAGTCCTAAATAATTATTTCTCTCTCATAAGTCTGTTTGAATTTTGTCTACATTTTGTGCCATGAAATAGCTGAATCTGTTTTTGTCTAGCAGAAAAACTGTAATCTTGATGTTTTTCTATTTTTAGTTTACTCAGACATGATAATTTTTTTCTTTGGAAGCTAAAGGAATATACAATTCCTTACTTTCCAGTTTTAGTACTTTTATTATCCCCTTTTTATGTACTTTCCTGTCATGATCAGTGTGTCCCTAAATGCCTCTCCCAGACTTCTCATACCCACTTCAGCATCCAGAGCCTGCACTTGCTCCTTCCCGAACTTCATTTCACTCCTGCCTCAACTCCACTTGTCTGTCTTCAGCCACCAGTGCAGACTGTGAACTGACTGATTTCTTGAAGATGTAGCAGAAATGTAAAGCAAACTACTTTAATGTGTTTCAGGAATTTTTCCACTGAGAAAGGTAAATTAGCTTGCTTTATAGTTTATAGTGCTCAAAATGCAAAAAAGTTTAAGTTGAAAATCACCCTTGCCCTGAGATCCAGCATAATGTCTGTGTACTTCTGATAACCTTTGGGGCCTTCAGACTTGCAAGCTATCCAGAGATATGCTTGGCCACAGTGCTTGTTTGTATTATTTCAAACATAAAAGTAAGTGATGCTTATCAGGAAAAAATGATGAGGTTTGAAGGGATTCATAGTATATGAATGAGTGCAGCAGAAGCTAAAGTTTGACTTAGTAGAAAAAGGTCAATAAAGCTATTTTTCTCCTGGCTGGGTGCAAGCAGAAGGTAGGATGGCCATGTATTTATATCTCTGAATAATCACTGCAAAGTACTTTCTTTGGGTTCCAAGTTTACATCATCATCCCAAACAACTTCTGTCAAATAATTCTCTAGTGCTTCAATTCCTTTCTACTAAAATGTTAGTAATAAAAATATACTTCTATATAGTGGCAAGGATCAGTTTATAACTCCATTTCAGGATTTGCACTTATGAACACCAAGGGCCATCAGTCTAGGAAAATGCTTGCTGTATTTGTTGGATATCTTGGGTTTGCATTTTTTTGTTTATTTTTGCCTAGTTTTTTGAAAATTTAAGATACAGCATAAGAAAATAATGTTTTGCTTTCCATTATAGCAAGACCTAATCATGTCTTCGATATTCTTCATGTATCATGAAGACAGTATGATTCAGTTCAACTGAAAAATAGATTAGTACAGTCTGCAGTGTTGCAAGTTTAATGATTTCATGTTCTGGGTTTTTTGAGTCAAGTGGTTTTGCTTGAAATAGGCATCCACTCATATCTGTTTTGCTTTACTGGAATGGAAACTTAGTACACATTCGTGGGATGCAGCTGAATTAATTTAAAGTCTGGCCAAAGTTAAGTGTAAATTGTAGGGGAATAAAGAAAAATATTTTTTTTTAGGAGCCTGAAAAAATGAGGAGTGAAACTGCAGAAAAGAACATCTATGGCTTGAGTTCTTTAGGCCATGATTTATCAAAGCATAGTTACGACTACATGTTTCATGACCCAAAAGGTCATACTAGGGAATCTTTCAGGAAATACCTTAAAAGATGTCAAATAAGGATATTCATAATTATTTTCTATTGTAGATAGTATAGTGGAGGAAGGCGACGTTGGTGTTTTCTTGTGTCTGGCCTTAGTTTCCATTATTAGAATATCCTGGCTCAAATTACTAGTGAGATGTCTAATATATTACGTTGTTTTGATTGATTGTAACTAGTGGATTGCTTCACCTCTCCCACTTGAATTTTGACTGTCAACTGTGAAAGCCTATTGTGTGTTCCTTACATCTGACATAAATGTTAATTAGATATGGCAGTCTTTTAACTCCAGTATCTCTGGTGAACAGAAGCTAATGCATAAAATTCTTTGTTCTGACACTGACAAATTTTGAAGATGGTTTTCCTCTTTTCATCATCAGGGTTTCCACTTTTTGTTGTTGCTTTGTTTTGCTTTTTTCAATACTGATAGTAATATGAAAGTTCTAGATTCTTTAAAAAATACATATGCCCATGTTGAAGGTATTAATGAACAATCCATATGTTTGATAACTATCCATGGAAATTAAAATTAAAATAATTTGAAATGTAGACTTTATTGTTGTTGTTTCTAGTAATATCTTTGTAGTTGAAATGTAATACAGCTCACAGGAATAATTCTTCTATTTCTTGTCCAAATCTGAAAAGAAAACATATAGATCAAGACAACCAAATATAAAAAATTCTATCAGTAAATTTTTTCTATGCCCACATTTGTATAGAATAAGTGGGTTTTCATTCAAGTGTTGGTTGTACATTTTAAACACTAAAACAATTCCGAAAAGCTACAATATTAATTCATAACATAAACATAAGACAATAATCTTGTATTGTGTAGGGAAGCTTTAAGATTGTGATGCAACTTATGCATTAAAAAATAAATATAAATAAATTTTTCAAGTACAATGCATAAAAATGTGTAATGGAAAAATTGTTATATTCACATCTCTAATGAAAAAGGTCTTTGGAGGTAGTATACTTGCTGTGTATCATAGAAATGATGCACTTAGAGAATTATTGTGAGAAAACCAATTGTTTACATTCATGGAGGCTTAGCACATAAAGTCAGAAGAAAACATTTTGATCACTCAATCTGGCCTTTAATACAATACAATTGAAACTTGACTCCTCGTGTCTTTTTGAAATCTGTCCAATTTTTATCTTATTTGATTTTTGGACTTCGGACAACTATTTCTATCAAATAAAGACTTTATGTAATCTCTCTACTCCTTGATGTAAACCTGTTTTTTGCATCCAGAAGGGTGCTACCCCCTCTGATGATAGTGTATGACAAATGAGTGTCATCATCTGATTATTTCAACTTCTCTGTCACTGAAAAGAATCACTGTGGTTAAAGTTCACCACGCAGCCAGGAGGACATCACCTTATCAATAAGGCAAAATGTCTTTATTTGTCAACAGTACAAGTAAACAGAAAGTTTGTATGAAAACAGCAGTCATCTGTCACTTGGGGGGGTCATAAAATTCTTGAATGAACTTTTGTAATTTTTTTTATACTACTCAATAAATTCTTTTGAAGGATTTATCTTCTATTTACAGATATAATTTTTAAACTACCTGCTACTTTACTCTTCCTTGTGACAACATCTTTATTTGCAGTAGTTTTAGTTAGTGTACTTCACAGTAAATTTTCTCAGAAAAAAAGTTTACTTGCATTTACTACTTTATCTGCATTCGCACTTTTAGTACTTATCTGGCTTGGGGGTGGTGGGGCTCTTTTGTATCAATCTTCATTGAAGATATTTTAGTCTTATGAAACATAAAATGACTACTCGGATCTTAAAGTTTTGTAGCAAGCTGACCTGTTGACGAAATTAAGTAAATAATTGCTCCCAACAGGGTTCTCAGGGTAAACGTCTTTCTTAAAGCTATGATTTGCATTATTGTTTCTCAAAGCTTTCCTTTAAAATGTTAAAATATACACTATTTTTTTGAGTCCATCTTACCAAAATCTTTGTCTGCATGATATCTCCTCCTTGTTACTTACTGTTCGCCCAATATTTGTGTTATTTTTTTTCTTACAGGTCAATGTAAGAAAATGGGTCTGTGTTTAAAAAAAAAAAAAAGGTACACTGAAAAGAATCACAAATATATAGTGAGTGGATACCTAGAAAGGTTTTAACACTTTGCTCTTCAGAAGGGGTTACTTGATTAGGATTAAACTTCGGCCAGCCAGGTTTTAATGAATTTAAATATGTGCAATTTTCACTGCAAAATTTTATGTAGCACCAATTCAAGAGGCTTAGGTTTTACAGTGAAACATTGCTTAAACAGATAAGAAAGATATAAGACTAATTTCTATGTATTATGAGAACTTTCTTTGATCCCTTTCCATGTTTGTTATCAATGCTCCATTATTTTGCAAATGTTTACTTCAAGGCAGGTTTGGCCTTCTGTCAGTTTATATGTGAAATAAGTAATGAAGTTGACAATTTTATTTAAATTAGCATTAACTTTAAATTCTGTTATTATTTATTTACTTGTCAGTTGAATCTGATGTGAAAAGTGCTTTCAGTACCTTTGAGTTAGGTATTTATATTTTACTGTTTAATTTTTTATTTATTTATTTTAGGTAATTTTAATATTGAGTGTCAGTCTGCTATATATTTCCATCAGATTGGTGTCTGTTATGATTATAAAAGTCTGATTTTGCTTTCTGTTATATAGATATATGTATTACCACTTAGTGACATGTATTTATAAATAGTCTTATCCTCTAATTTATCCTTTACAACATTCACAAATAATCATTCAATTAATATATGACATATGAACAAGAAATACAAGCATTTTAGCTAACTTGGTCATTTCTTAATGGTTGAAACAAGAAATTTAACTATTCTGAGAGTGCATATTTTCCTGCTGGGTTTATCATCGTGATTCTAATTCTTCTCTCTCTCTTTTTTTTTTTTTTTTTTTTATCGTGGCAATTATTATTAGTAAATTTTTAATTAAAAAAAAAAAATTCTACCTTGCATCCTCTCTAGACCTGATTCATTTTCTTCTCATAATGTTTTGTATTGAACAAGTACTTATTTCTTCCTAGTCAACTAGGTACTAGTTAGCTGCTTTTGCACATGATTGATTTTCCTTGTGCTGAGACAAAGGTCATATAAATCAGATGTCTTTTTAACTAGGCATAAACCTGCATTTCATGAAACAAGATCATTTTGTAGTATATCACTTTTTGAGTCACTAGAATTGACTGTCTTTCATTTACCTTCTTTCACTGGACTGGAATGATCTCCAAGAATAAAACCCTAACCGCTTCTGATCCTCTTAAATCTTTGAGAGTTCTGCAGACTATGGCAGAGTTACATTCATCTGAATTTAAAGACTACTAAGATATAGAATAACATTTCTGGAAAGGAAAGATTCAATCCTGCTATACACTTGCTTCATATAGAATTTATTTTAGACAAAAATTACTCCAAAAATATTTTTTAATTTTCTTTATTCTTCAGAAATATCTTTGCAAGTGTGTTGGATTTTCTTATGTTTTAGGCTGAACAGTTGTTAACAAATGTATTGATAGAATTTTTTATTTCTTTTGACCTGGTGGTTTTTAGAAGGCACCTTTCCTATGCAAGATCCAACTTGCACTCCACATAAGATCCCCATGGGCAAGAAAAACAGTAAAGTCACACAATCATTGACAATCAGACCACTGTTTCATAAGTAGTCATGATACTTTTTGCACTTGAAAAGCAAACATCTTATTGCAACTTATTGCATCCAAACTACAGTCAAGCTTCAGGAACACAATACAAGACCATACACAGCTTTAAAGGTATATTTCCCTTTAATGTTATTAAGATGGTACTTAGAACTACAGAATATAAATTCTGCATACCCTATAAATTCTGCTCTGGCACTCAAACACTCATTTTTGTGGCAGTGTAATACACATATTAAAGATCGCTTCTGTCATGTTAGCAGCCATGAGCAGCTTCAGTAGGCTGGTATACATGGTCAAGTTGAGTGACCCCCTGTACAGTGAGTAGTTGGTTAGTTTCCTGTTTTTTCTTCAACAGCCTTTAAAAATATGGTTATGATGCCATACCTTGATGTTTCCCAAACAAACTCAAAGTACTGTAGTCACACATGGTATATGTTCTTGTTCTATGGTCATTGAATAAATCACATATGTATGTGATGAGATTGAAGAAGCCAGCTAACTTAGCAGAAATTTGCTGAAAATCATAAAGACAGCTCATACTTGGAAGACCTGTTTTTAATATTCACATGTTGAAATCTAACTGGTGTAACAATAATGGTGCTGTAATGTTATTGAGAGAACCAGTGAAAATAGTCTTGACATATGCAAGAAAATTATTTTCAGCTCTGTAGTGCTAAATTTTTCCAAATTGCTCACCTGTATTACACTGACAGAATATTTACAACCACCCATGCGTAAAAGGGTGATTGCATTCTCCAGATAACCCAAGCTCATGTTCATAGAATTAATTAGCCAAACTGAACATTTCGGACTACTAACTGTTCATGTGACTATCTCCTTCAGGTGCAATGTGGGTGCTTAGCACCAAAGAGAATTTATTTGCAGTATATCTCAAATTTCTAAAAAAAATGAAAGAGGGTTATCTTGTTATACTGTTGTCCTGAGACATTAGAGATAGACAATAGAGATATTGGCAGTTTACCTCTATTGTCCTGAGACAATATTGTCCTGAGACAATAGAGATATTGGCAGTTTACCTCCAGTGAAAAATCAAAGTTTCTAGTTGTTTGCTTTCGTTCTTCCTCTAAACTGTCCTATTTTAAAAGGAACTCGTGGTGTGAAGACTTTCCCTTCAGAGAAAAAGCTATCCATATGAAATATAACCAGTTGAAACAAAGCCAATGTTTGATTTCAGATTAAATTTGATGGTTTGGTGATAGAGGTATACACTGAAAGCTGGAGGAGTGTACTGCATGTTTCTGAGCACAGATACATAAGCATACTGTTGCTCAGTATATCTCTCTGTTGGCATTGAAATTACATCCTTTCCATTTCTTGCTTTTTTCTGAAAATATTTACATAAAATTCTATCAATTATCTAGCTGTAGAATTAGATGTATGCTTATATATAATCCTTTTGAGTATATGTAATTTAGACTCACCTTGTTCTTGCACAAGGTTTATAAACTTCTATGATTTAAATTTTGTGAGAAAACATCAATTTATCTACCTTCCCAATTTCAAATGTAAGCTAATGATATCAAAACTTTATTTACCCACATCCCTTTCATCTCTCTTGTTACTCCCTACGCCCTTTATCTTTTAATTTATTTCCATATTCTAAGTATTTCTATATGTATAAACTTAATTTGGGTAATTCCTTACTGCTGAGCTGGTCAAAGGTTTGCTACAAAGTTGGCAAATTTCACATCAAGAATAAGCTAAACTAGAAGCAAGATTAATTTGGATGAAGAAAAGGGTTGTTTTTCAAGTGCAATAACTCTCCATTTGGTTGCTTTTATTTCAGGACAAGCATACTTGATAAAAATACGTGGTAGAGTCCCTTTCCTATAGCCTAAGTTAATTTAGGCACATTTTCTGGAAACATTGTCTCTGCATGAGGATTTATTCAGGCATCTTTTTCTTGGAGCGTCTGTGTATAGACAGTGCTTATTCGATGGCTTTTACTTCAAGACATTCATTGCATTCCAAGCAATAATAAAGGTGTTTCGAAGATTTTAAAGAATATTTTGTAAACATTCTGAAAACAAGTCTGACCAATTCATTTTGTGAGCTTTTTTTGTTAGTTTGGTCTAGTAATTTTTAATGGTCACGTTTTCAGCAGCTGAAGGACAAAATTAAATTGTAAACAATATTAAAATAAGTATAAACCAGTTGCTGATCTTTACAAATCACTCAGTTTAAATACTCTGTCTACCTAAATGATGATAATTGTCCTTGTGAAAGATTTTGGTGGAAGTGATAATCCCCCAAGAAGCCATGGTGATCATATGTTTAATGCATAGACACTTTCCTGAAAGTGTTCTTGGAAATCAGTTTTACATTAGTCCATACTATAAATTTTAAACTTCAACAAATAAAGCATGTAGTAGATCCTTTGCATGGACTTGTCCAGAATACATAAATGCCATGTTCAATATTTAGAATGTGTATTGTATATTACCAGAGGAAAAAGAGAAGAACTAGAGAAAACTTTGGGATTAATAAGTGCCAAAAACCTTCCTGATAAATCGCAGATGAATCCTGTTGAAGCTACGTAAGAAAATGCTTTGTATGGCAAATAAAAGGTCTGAACAGAAAAAGCAAATGATTTGGACAGTGGAAGACTATAAGATAAAGCAGCAAGAGCCCTTAAGTAACAGCTTAATGTAAGGATTGTGAAAGTATTAAGAGAGTATTAATAACATTGATCAGTCTTCTCAACAAAAGGTTTTTTTCCATAATAAAATATTGTAATTATTAAATAGTAGTGTAGAGACTATTGTAGCCCTTATCCAAGCTGGTCACAGTAAAGAATAATAAAAGAGTATGGAGCTGGAGCTATCAATTCCAGAAAGTGTTGCAGGATTTTTTTTAACAAAGTGTAAAAAAGCATTTGCAGAACAGATAAAGTGATTGAGGATTACTATAATGATCTCCAGGAAAATATGCGAAAATGTATGGATGAGCTGGATGGCTCAGTGAAGAAAATCCTGCTGTCCTTACTAAGTAAAGGAGACATAAAAGCATGAATTGGCAATTATACTGCCACCCTGATATCACACATATTTAAATTCTGCCCCATATAATTCAGGATTGCATGGAATGGAAGACAGAAACAAAACTGTTGTCAAGAATCTTGTCAAGATTCCAGAGAGATGGGGGGATGTGTGATTCTGTAAATATCTGAACAACTCAGAGAGCAAATGTCTAGGATCTGTGTACACGAGCATTCCAACCTACATAGGAATTTCATAATGCCTACAGAGGCATATATAGAATGTTATATATGGGACGTACAAGTCTGATGTTTTTTACATCTGAAACAGAGTTTTTTATACCTTCAGAAATAAATTCAGCTTTGTATTTGAGGAAGTTTATCCTATATTGAAAAACAGATGTAAAAATCCTATATTTTGCTAAATGTTATTTCTTCCTATAATTATAAATATTCTGCCAATCATTTTAATTTGTTTGCTATTCTATTTGCACATCATGTTATGCAAAAAAGTCACTTTGTAGTTTAAATTAAATATTAGAAGATAAACATTTAAAGAAAATAAATTCAGTTTTCCTGGAATGTATATTATAGAATTTGCTTTTTGAGTTAACTTTTTTCTGGTTTTGCTGTAGTCTTGTAAATGGCAGCCCTTATCCAAGCTGGTTATAACTTGAGGCAACAGAACAGTAGGTGACTTCACTGACTTTTTCCTCCCCCTGTGGGTTTCCTGTGCTTTACCTAGCAAAACATTGAGAAAACAGTTAAAATAGTTGTGTAAAGAAAAATGTAAAACGTAGTACTTAAAGCATTTGATTGATGTTTGGGGTTTGAATGAATTTTTTCAGTTGCCAGAGCACATTGTTTCTGCATTTTAAGAGGCTTACCGTGTCCATCTAAACAATGCATTTAATGTTAATGTATAATGTAACTTGTTATGGAGCACTTTTAAATTTAGTGTTGTCCTGGTTTCGGCTGGGATAGAGTTAATTTTCTTCTTAGTAGCTGGTATAGTGCTGTCTTTTGGATTTAGTATGAGAATAAAGTTGATAACACACTGATGTTTTAGTTGTTGCTAAGTAGTGCTTACACCAGTCAAGGACTTTTCAGCTTCCCATGCTCTGCGTGGCGCACAAGGAGCTGGGAGGGGGCACAGCCAGGGGGGCTGACCCAGATTGGCCACAGGGCTATTCCATACTGTATGACATCATGCTCAGTATATAACTGGGGCGAGTTGGCCAGGGGGGAGGGGATTGCTGCTCGGGAACAGGCTGGGCATCAGTCAGGGGGTGGTGAGCAATTGTGTCGTGTATCACTTGTTTTGTACATTATTATTGTATTATATTATTATTATTACTACTACTACTACTATCATTCTATTTTATTTTACTTCAATTATTAAACCGTTCTTATCTCAAGCCAGGAGTTGTCTGACTTTCACCCTTCCAATTCTCTCCCCCACCCCACTGGGGGGGAGTGAGTGAGCGGCTGTGTGGTTCATAGTTGCTGGCTGGGGTTAAACCACAACAGTGTTTATATGGATTCCTTGAAGATATGTCTATGGTGTTTACGGTGTCATTTTTTCAAATAAAAATGAGAAAGAGGGTCTCTGACTAACTTCAATTTGAAGATAAATAAAGGCTTCAGGCAGATATAACCAAAAGCTAAAAGGATCTGCTTTTCATTTTTGTTCTTTGTACAGGGAGTGGTATCATGACAGTGTACTACTTCAGGTTAAAAAGAAAAGAAAGGTGTGGGGACACTCATTATCCATTCTGTCTTCTTAATTTTTACAGGAAGAGCCATATGTTATGTTCAAGAAGTCTGACAAACCCTTGTATGGAAATGATCGATTTGAAGGTTATTGCATTGACCTCCTCAGGGAGCTGTCTACTATCCTTGGATTTTCCTATGAGATTAGACTGGTGGAGGATGGAAAATATGGAGCCCAGGAAGATGCCAGTGGACAGTGGAATGGAATGGTTCGTGAACTAATTGATCATGTAAGTTAAGTTTTGGAACCTTTCTACTATCCATTTAGATTTCAATTCTATCTATACAAATTGTATAACTTTTATCATAATGCCATTTGAATAGTACTGTTTTGGAAAATGCAGATGTTTAAAGAAGTAATGCAAGTAGATTCACATCAATGGTTTCTATAATGTAGAATTTGTTTTTTAAACGAAGACTATTCTGCATCTTTGTTTTGTCTATAGGCAGTGTTTGTTTCTGCCAAACTGGTTTAGCTCTTCCGTGGTATATGCCTAAGTCAAAATACAGCATAGATAGTATTCAGAATTTATTTCTGAGAACAAATATATGGTTTTTTGTGACAAAACATACATCTTCATTAATCAATAGAAGTCAGGCCTCTTTCAATAGTGGATCTGAGACTTTGTCTTAGAGAAATTTCTGTGTATGTAGTGTAAACACATACATTATTTGATATACACAAAGAGGAGGAACATCTTTCTTGAAGCATTAACTGTAAGGTTCAAACAGTAAGACAAAAATATAAACATATACTGAAGCAGCAAAGTAATGCAATGTGCGTCAAAACAGATAACATTACAATTACTTGTAAATGAGTAAGGCAGGCATTACTTCATGTCCTTCAAAGCATGCTTTCCCAGTTGGTCATGTCAGTTCAATTCAGTCTCTTAGAAACATTTTAGTCAATTTGAAAATTATGTCATTGTCCCTTTTTGCATTTATTTGGGTGAATTGCTCTCTATATAGAGACATTTGATCAAATAACAAGATAAAACTTATTCTGCACATCACTGTCATTTAAAATAGGAAGAAGGGGAGACTGTTTTATAGCTATTTCAAGTGAAACCTCCTAATGATGGCAGAAACTACATGAATAACTTGAAGAAAAATATTCACTAATCTTGTTTCAATTTGCTTTAAGATTTCAGCAGATGGGCATAACATGTGCTAATCAAAATATTAATATTTACTAGAAGGGTTGCTATCTCTGTGCTTTTCTAGTAAATAATAATCTGGTATTGCTGTTGCAACAGATGTTGATTATGCCTAGCTTCACACTTTTAAGAAGAATGCATAGGAGTATTACATTTATATTATCTTTAAATGTGTGTGTGAGTTACACCTAGTACACATACATAGAAAGCAAACGTATTTACCTAGACTCTGTCCATCTCTATACATGCATATTTTCACATGTGTATAAATGCATAGGCATGCATAGTTATTAGATTTCATGGTTGTTAGGTAGTATCATCATCTGGAACTAATTTTCCATGATTGGAGTGGATATTGTGGAAGTATTTCTTATATAATTCTTCAGAAGCAAAGAAAAATCACATTTTGGTATGCTTTTATTATTCATCCCTAAAGCTTTCTTGAACAAGCACTAGTATGGCCTCCGAAGCTTTTCACTAAGATAATCTTGAAATAAAATGCATTTGAAGAAATTGCAGCAGTGAAGTATGTGGAAGAGGAGCTTTTCCAATCCTTTCCTCTTGATAACACAGAATGGAACATGTGTTCCTTTTTCCCATAGATAACATTTAACTAAACTTAGATTAATTTTTTTTTTTAGCTTTTGAAATGATATTTACTTAAGAGTCAAAAAAGTTTAGATACTATACTTAGTGCATCATGGAAGATGTAGTCTAACTTTTTACCCTGGATCATAACTTTTACTAGTCTCTCTCAATTTCTCAATTGTTGAAATTTTCCTTTAAAATTTTCTCTGTTTTTATCTGTTCTTATTTTGAATACATGCAATTTATTTATGCATCTGTGCCCTTTATTTGCATGCATGTTGTTGGTACATTTTATTAGCAAGCAACACTTCAGACCTCAGAACGGATGCACAAGAATTTAGAGAGGAATTCCAGATAGGCAGTTACCACATTTGATGTTTCCATATGGTTAGTACTTCGTTTGGCCCATTAGCTTAGCTTTTTAGTCTTTCTTTTCCCTTAGAGAATATTTTTTAAAGTGTCAAAAAGGTTCTGTTTTGTATAAAATAATGTAATAGACTCAATTACTATTTCTTTTGGAAAGGTGAAATGATTCTGTCTGCATTTTTCAACCTGAGTTTCTGATTAAAATAAATAGACTACAGAATACAGACAGAGTTCTGAAAGTTGCCATAGTACTTAAATCTATTTGAAAAATATTTTTAGAATTTTTTTTTTTAAATCTGCTTGCTATATTTTAACCATCAGTCACTTAAGTTCAGAAAGAAAGGGTACTATAGTATATATCTTTACAAGGATAGTTTGTAGCATTTGTAATTCAAGAATAAATAAAATGGATAATTTATGTATATTGTGTGTGTAGAAATGAAGATGCACAATTTATATAAAGATAAAAAGTACCAAATAGAACCTAAATTTTTAAGTAAACTGTTTAAATCTGTCACTTTACATAATTGCTTGGACTCAAAAGTGTAAGTGAAATGAAGATAATGCTATCTGAGCAGAGCTCAGCATATCATGTCAGTCTCAGGCTTGGAATTCTACACTGTGAACAGAGACTGAAGCCTTTAGATCAGGCTTTGTGTGTTTTCAGTCTCCTTTCCTATAGTTTACTTGCATTTCTTCTTTTTTGACTGTTTTACTCAGTGTTCATGTATGCCATCATTTTGATACTGGTCTCCAAAAAATGACTAGTTTCCTTTTGAATAAATGATAAATACTGAAAGTGAAAAATTGGTTCAGTGATTGCTTCCCTTTGAGAACTGAATGATAATGAATTCTTGTTGGAAAAGACGGTGGTCTCTATAGCTGCAAATGGAAGAGAAATATTCACTAGGACAGCAAATATAGGTGAGATTTCCCCATGAAAACATTTTAAGTTTAATGTCTCCAGTTAAGCAGTCTGATTTCTTTGCCACAATTTTTCTGTCAATATTTTACCCTTCTCTCTGGTTAATTCAAGACAAGGGTGTTGGATATTTGGGGAGGGGGAGCTAAAATGCAGGTATCTCCATCCTTTACAGATGCATTCTTCATAAAGAGGTATACTTTATACTGACTTGTTGCCTTTGGTTCAAGAACTTTATTCAAGGATACATTTATTGAATTGGTTTTGAACTGAATTATAAATTCTGGAGATTTCAGGTTGTTATGTGGTGCTAAAAGTTGTTAAGGGGCTGTTTTATATTGTATGAGATATCATAGTGTGAGTGTGTAAATTATGTTCGCTATAGCTAACAGATACTGATAGAATAAAAATATATAATTTTGCTTTTTTTCTGTTAGACATTCTACTTTACAGCTCCAAAATTACTTCAAAACATTCTCATTGTTGGATTCTAAAACAGACAAAAATTACCATTTTATACTTTCCCAGAGATATAAATGAAACTGAAAAATCCACTGGGAAGTAATTTGTTATTATTATATACCATTAAAAATAACCTTTTTTTTCTTGGCTCTTTGATTGATTCTTCTACAGCACAAAGCTTATGCATTACAGGCTTACAGATCTTTTATGATTCATAAATAATTATATAAAAGGTCCAATTTTTAGATCATGACTATTCTTTTATTATATGTGAGAATTAAATGGGAACTTTTCTTAGTGTCTGAGAAGAGTAGGATTTTCAGCTTGGAGGAAGTTAAGACTTTTGCAGTTGGGTAATTGGAAAGCACTACTTAATTTGAATTATCTTGAGACATAGCTTTGTGTTTTACTTCAATATCTTTTGAAGTTTTTAAAATAAATATCTTACTAATAAATGCTTACATACTAAATACTTACATTTATAAAAATAGTAGTGGCCTTTTATTCTCTCAATAACAGAATAGCTTCAGATGTCTATAATCAGTTTAAAATGTTTCTGGAGACATCTCCTCCAATAACTTGTTATTTTTCTTTTTTTTTTTTTTTCCTAATTTAAGGGCCTTATATTCTTGAAGGACCAGAGCCAAGCTCTTTGTATTACTGTGTAGAGGTGAAAAAAAAAATCTTCCAATAAAAAACTATACAGATTTTTGGTTGCTTCCTTTTTGAGACAAAGAAAAATCTATATGAGTAAAGGAATTTAAGTTTCTTCCATCTTTTTACTTTCTCTTCTTCCCCTTTTCAAATGCAGCTTCATCACATTGTTTGGACTCTATCTCTTTTCTTCATACTTACAGCAAGTCCTGCCATTTAGAGCCTCATAAGGAAAGGCTCAGAAGCTTCTCTTGCCTCCTCTCCTCAAGGACAGATACAGTCTTCCTCCTTGTAACTTTCATGCAAAAGGTTGACAGTTGAGATTTTCAATACAATGCAGGATAGTTTAGCCATGCCTCTTTCATTAATCAAGATCTCAGAAAATTTAACAGTAGCAGGGAGTTAGAGACTTTGGGAGAAAGAAAGATTAAGCATTCTGTCTTTTTACACCAACATTATATGTGCTGGACAATAAAACCTGTGTTCTGTCAGTGCTCTTCAGAGCACCATATCTGCTTTATGGCTGTCTCATGGTATTAGTGAAAACACTGGTCTGATGTTGATGTTTTCAAAGCTATGTATAACACTTAACTCCTACTGACTTTTTTTTTAAATGATGAACCTAAATTAATGTACTGACACTTACTCATATGCTACTACTTATTGAACATTATTATTAGTCCTTTTTCAAAATATTTCTCCATAGAGGAACACTGGACTGTAACTTCTTCATTTAATGATAGGGTTTTTTTTATCAAATAGAATGCTACATCACCTCCTTCTTTCTGTATTTCTCAGAATGACTTAGTTGTTTCTTGCAAGACTCCCTAGATTTTTGCTAAGGGCTGCTGTGCTAGTCATCATCATCAGGTTCAAATAATAAGAATGTTTCACAGGACAGCCTATTTAGTAAACCAGAGGCAGAATATCAGTAGTGACTCTAGAAACGTGTTTTGCCTTTCTCACCTGAATTTGGAAAATTCAGGACTTCGGCACAGTGGTTTATCTCTCTTTCTTTGTGGCCAATATTTATGACTATGAACTGTCATTCATTTCATATTTCTTTAAAAATAGATGTCATAGTTGAAACAGTATATCAACTGAGTAAACATTAGAAGAGAAAAAAAAAAAAGGCCCGAAATACAAGACAAGTGGAGATTCAGGAAAAGAAGATTCTCCAGAGAATGCCTTTATATATGACAGCATTTGAGTGCACTGCTGATGAGAAGTTAAACTGGTGCTGATGGAAAAATAGTGAACTAGTATTGTAAGATCTTAGGATTTGCAAGAAAGGTTTCAAACTATTTCAGCCTTAAGTTTAGAACATTCTCCTATATCAGTCTTTTTTAATATTTATTCCAATCATATTAACAGGTATAAAATTATCAATTTAAATCCAGAAATGGTTATTTCTCCTTCTTTAACACGTTTTCCATTAATACATAGTATAGATTAATCACATCACCACATAATGATATATAGGAAAATAAAAATCGATAGGAACATATCATAATGCAGAAGTGATTCTAACTCATATTTCTGCAAAAATCTACCTTTTTTCCCTGACCTATCTTTCTCTGTCTAAACCTGCATCTCAGACTTCTCTTAATGTTCGTCTTGACTATCTTATAGTCAAATTCATTTGAACATTGCCAAAACTTATCTCATTTTTTTTTTACTTGTCTTTTTTATTCCTTCATTCACATCACTGTTCCTAACACCAACATTCTCATAAAAGTTCAAGACCATAAGGGAATCATTTTAGATGTCTTCCTCTTTATTTCCCTTTCCATAGAGACTGCGTTCCCATCTAGCCATGTCTTCTATAAATCTTGAAAAATCAGCCTTTTTTTTCTTTTCTTGCCCATACAGTAAAATAGGTCTCAGGCCAGACCTTTCTCTTGTATGTTTGCCTGCAGCAGCGACCCTGTTTCTGTCTTCTAAGAAGTTCATGAATCCATTTCTTGAGCTCCGTGTTCCTCACTTGTTTGACCTAACATTTTATATGTGTGCTTTTCTCTTACTGTGCTGCACCAGTGCTGTTGTAAGTGCTTTATTTCCATATCACTATTCCTGTTTGAATCAGGAGAGTATCATTAAAACTCCGTGATATTTTATTTTTGTGTTCTATAGGAATTATTATTAACAATTGTTCACATTTCAACAGAGATTTTGACTCTGAAATGAATTCTAAAATAGATTTTTTTGTTTGTTTATTTCCCGGTTAAGAAAATTTACTGACTATAACTGTTAGCAAAAACAGTTTTTCATTAGAAATTCTTTTGGCAGGTATTTTTCAGTCAATTAATGATAAGTGCATTTCTCTTTGAAATTTGTTGTTCTGGTTTTGGTACTCTATAGAGGAAGGGAAACAAAATCTATTCAACATTTTGATTGAAAGAAGTGATAATAAAATTAGAACTTTAGCATCAGATGTTGAGTTTAGGATCATATGTTGACCCCCAGTCAATTTGGGGTCTTAGTGATTTTCCTTGTGAAGACTTGGATAAAGACTTGTTGTCATGGAACTTTTTAACTTCAATAAAATACAAGAATCCTAGGACACAAGTTTTTTATCAGCTATCTTAGGAATAATTGTATCCCTCTTACTATATCATGTCAATGGTGAGATACAAGGCAATGATAAACATATTTTACATTTTTCTCTACTTAAGTAAACAAGCAAAAGATTTTTGTTAGAGGAAAAAAATATTAATTTAATTTTGATGCTATTCTCTCTCTCTGAGTTCTCCATACTTGTGGTATTATTTTTAAGCTCCTTAGAACAGATACCACTCACAGTATATTAAAATACATTATAAGATGTCAAGCACTGCAAAATAATTGTCGAGTCTCTTGTTAACACTTCTCTTGTCTGAAAAAGAATCATCTTCACCAGCATCTGGAAAATGAGTGTGCACCTTTTGTGAAAGTACAACATACATTTGCTTCTGCAAAAAAACCCAAAACAAAACAAAAAAACCCCAAACCCACAGAAACTCAGAGCACTGCTTAATTTTCTTTGTTTTCTGTTTTTCACAAAGATACTTATTTGCATTCTTAGAAGGAGGAACTGGGTGCATGTAATTGCAGTATTTTATTTGGTAACACTTTAAAGTTTAGTTCTTTAAGTTTGGCCTTACAAAAATGTGTTTCTGCGTTCTTGAGGTGGTAAAGCTTTCTTTATTATAAGTGTATAAGTTGTTGAGGTTTTTTTGTATTTCTTGTTTTTGAAGGACTTTTCTTTCTTTAAATATACTAGCTATAGACAAGCTAAGTACAATACAATATATGAACCAGTTTAAAAAAGAGATCTTACTTTTTTTACAAATGAATTGTATATTGAAATTTGTAATTGATCATCAATATTAAGAAAAAAAATCCTACTCTATCTTCCTTTAAAATTAAGCTGTGTTGAGTGCATTAAATACACATTTTTTTGTTTCTAATAAATAATATTATTGTAAAGCCCTCGTAATCCTGGGCAGATTTTCTTTATTCAGAGAACTGGTATCTTTGACTTGTGTCCATTAACATATTAAATAGATACAATTTTGATGACTGTCTTCTGTGCAAGTAAAATTATTTGCTGAGATAATTAACATTATGGTAATCTTGTTAATTTTGACTCATTTAAAAAAATGAGGTTTATCTGTGAAAAGCATGGAATTTGAGAGGGTAAACAACGTGGTAGTTTTATGAAAGAAGGGCAGTTCATGTGTAATCGATATGAAAGGTAATTTTTGACAATGCCTGCCTTTGCTCTCAGTGTTGTTGTATAAACAAGGTACTAATTACAGATGTTCTCAAAGAGGATGGAGCATTTTGATATGAACTCCTTTTTCCGGATACATTTTTAGAACCTATGTGATATCTTACATCAGGCCTCATAACATCAATTTAATCCTGAGTACAATTCAACGGATTAGAATATTGTACCTCAGAGGGGGAAACAGGCTGCGAGAGACTAAATTCAGGATTCAAATGCCTAAATTAATGTTTTGGTAAAAGCTGCCTGTTGGAGCACTAGCTACGTAGGCTTCTGTTTTAGCCAGTAAAGACCTAGTAAAAACAATCATACCAGAGCTGAGAGATAAATTTGGCTTATCTTCTAAAGCTATGTTCAATGAGTAATCCAGGTTAGATGCTCCATGATCTCATGCATATCTGCATCAGGCAGCAGATCATAGAACCATAGAATCGTCAAGGTTGGAAAAGACCCTTAAGATCATCGAGTCCAACCGTTAACCTAACACTGCCAAGTCCATCTATACCATGTCCTTGAGCACCACATCTATCCGTTCTTTAAATACCTCCAGGGATGGAGACTCAACCACTTCCCTGGGCAGCCTGTTCCAATGCTTGACGACCCTTTCGGTAAAGAAGTTTTTCCTAATATCTAACCTAAACCTCCCCTGGCGCAGCTTGAGGCCGTTTCCTCTCGTACTATCGCTTGTTACTAGGGAGAAGAGACTGACCCCAACCTCGCTACAGCCTCCTTTCAGGTAGTTGTAGAGAGCAATAAGGTCTCCCCTCAGCCTCCTCTTCTCCAAACTAAACAACCCCAGTTCCCTCAGCCGCTCCTCATAAGACTTGTGCTCTAGACCCTTCACCAACTTTGTTGTCCTCCTCTGGACACGCTCCAGCACCTCGATGTCCTTCTTGGAGTGAGGGGCCCAAAACTGAACACTGTACTCGAGGTGCGGCCTCACCACTGCTGAGTGCAGGGGCACTATCACCTCCCTGCTCCTGCTGGCCACACTATTCTTGATTCAGGCCAGGATGCCATTGACTTTCTTGGCCACCTGAGCACACTGCTGGCTCACGTTCAGGCAGCTGTCAACTGACACTCCCAGATCCTTTTCTGCCAGGCAGCTCTCCAGCCACTCCTCCTGCAGCCTGTAGCGTTGCATGGGGTTGTTGTGACCCAAGTGCAGGACCCGGCACTGAGCCTTGTTGAATCTCATGCAGTTGGCCCCGGCCCAAAGATCCAGCCTGTCCAGGTCCCTCTGCAAGGCTTTCCTACCGTCCAGCAGATCGACACTTCCACCCAACTTGGTGTCATCTGCAAACTTACTGAGCGTGCACTCCATCCCCTCATCCAGATCATCAATGCAGATGCAGGACCGGCCCCAGTACTGAGCCCTGGGGAACACCACTTGTGACCGGCCGCCAACTGGATTTGACTCCATTTACCACCACTCTGGGCTCGGCCGTCCAGCCAATTTTTAACCCAGTGTAGAGTGCACCCATCCAAGCTGTGTGCAGCCAGCTTCTCCAGGAGAATGCTGTGGGAGACAGTGTCAAAGGCCTTACTAAAGTCCAAGTAGACAACATCCACAGCCTGTGACAGAGGACATCTGTCCTATTGTAGAGCAGCACATTTGAGGACAGGTTGGCTATCCAGGGTCTCTCTTATGCAGTAGACATATTCAGGAACACAAAACACTTTTCTAGAACTTGATTAGCTGAATTGCTCTTTAGACTCCATCATCTGTATTGATTAGACCTTCACTGGCTGTGATGGGAGTTTACACTGCTATGAATTAAGCCCGTAGCCCACACATAAGTGTCTGGTGCCACTTGAGCTTCCTTAAGCTGTGCAAGACACTCACATAGTGCTGGAAGATCTAAGACCTATGGGAGACCCTTTCATTGATGGAACAGCAACTAGAGGCATGGGGATACCTTAGAGCATGTCACAAGCTCTAGTCCAGTTCTGAAAAGGGGCTGGAATAAGAGCCCAGGCATCTGCCTTTTGGTATTAGCTCACACTTAGGTCTTGCTTGAACCAATTGTGAGGTTACAATCTGTCTTTACAAAATTATATTTGTACCGCACTTCCTACAGTATTCATTGAGTGTTTATCTTATTTTTTTTTTAATTACTGTCAGTAAATGTGAGTAGATAAATTCCTCTCTCAATAAAGTATACTAAGACTTTTCTGAATGCCAATCCTTGTTTATGCAAGTAAACAGCTATTTTCTCATGGAATGATGCTATTTTCCAATTATTTGTTTTCATTATCCCTGTCACCTATCATGTTTGTATTAGGAGCTGGAAAAGATAAGGATTATCACGAGAAACTATAACATGAAAAACAGCTGTCTAAGAACCTTTATCCATTAAGACAGAAAATAGTAATTTTGCTAACAGTGCCTCCATAACAAGGGGTTTTTTTGTGTTCCTAATTTTTCTGTACCTTTAAATAGATATTTTAAGCTGTTTGTCTTTCATCTGGTTGTATAGTTTAATGATATATTTTTTTATTAGGCTAATAGCATAAAATAAATTATCCTACAAATCTTAGTTTAAATTAATCATCTTGTTTCTTAGATAAAACATCATAGGTTTTGTCCATTTTTACTTGAGGAGTAACAACATCTGTTCATCATAAAAATGAAAAACGCACCCAACAACTTGCATGTACTCCAGTTTCAAAATAAAAAATAGGCTTAGTAAAGCCTATTTTTTTTTTTTTTTGTGAAAATACATGATTTCTGTTGATGGGACAGTTTACACGATGCATAATATTACTCATCAACATAAATTATATTCACAGACAAAGAGTTATTTTTCATTTCTTATGACAAGGAATATTCAGGCTATTCAGGCTAAGGGAAATATGTAAGAAAGAGGAGAGAGAATGTAAGTACTGCTGTTTGAGGTGGCAAAGATAAGTGTTACACAGATTTTTAATGAACGATAGGAAGGAGTGAGTGATCATGTGAGTGCAATAGATAATACAACAGGCTTATAAGCTTATGTCAAGGGAATTCCAGTGTGACGCAAACCCACCTCCCTTCTAGCAGGATTTGAACCCACTAATGCACCGGGAGTTCTGGTGGGACTCAAACCCACCTCCCTTCTAGTGGCACTCAAACCCACCTCTGTTTTTCTTAAAGATTTTTTCTTAAGCAATGTGCGTGCGGTGCCCCAGCCTAATGCTTGGGGACCCTGATATTGAGGAAGGCAGGGTTTTATATATGTTACAATACAGTTGCGTGGACTAATCAAATCACCTGTATTAAGAGGTAGGCTAATCAGTTACCATTGTTTTTGTAATAAGTGTGTGTTTATCCCATGCAGGATCAGTGTGTGCTTGTCCTGTGCAGGTGGTTACTGGTGTGTGTTAATCTTCATTGTTCTAAACCTGTGCAGGTGGAGTGGTTTTGTACTGGATTCTGGTCAGTTGCTGTTCTGAGAACCTTGAGTTCATCTGTAGGCTTCGGTCACAAATCTTTTCCATTGTCTGAGAGTCTTTCTTTGCAACCAGCTGATGTTGGTTCTTAACACTTTGCATCTACATTTTTGAAATGAAGTGGAAGGCGTTCAGGAGTCCTTCAGAGGAAGGGTTTCAAGGTCTAGAAGTAAGGCTAAAGAAAACTTGTTTTGAAAACTGTGACATTTTAGGTAAAACTTCATCTAAGTAAATTATATTCCAGGGAAATATTTTAATGTAAAATCCTTAATACACTGAGGAAATCTCAGCTCAGTATACAAGATATAATAACATATACTAAATTCTGACGATTCACAAATCACTTGTTGTGTTTTAGTTTGAATGAATATCATCAAAAGGAAGATAAAGACTCAGCTCAGCAGAAACTGTAACATTTTGCCTGTCTTTGAATGGTTCTCACCTGCAGAATCCATAAAACTATCTTGATCTTGGAGTTTCCAAGTCTTTGCTCATTATAGATTTCATTACAAAATGTCCTGTTCAGCTATAAAGCTTTCACACTTTTTATAATAATTACTGCTTTGCTTGTGTGAATTTACATGGAATACACTGAGCAGTTTTGCATTACAAAAGTGGAACTTAAATTGTCATTTAATACATAATATATAGTACTTACAGAGTACAAAATTTAGGCTACATTTTTGACAAACTATGTGAGACTTGGTTACATTTTTTTCAAACCTTAGGTCTAAGCTAGCACCTGCAACTGAATCTAAGGTGTCACATGATGAAAATTTTAATCATGCTAAACTTTTTCTATATATAAAATAAATTTGAACTCTGATCCTTTAGGGAGATGATGTTTTGGGGGTAACATTCCATAAACCACATAGTGTTTTGGAAGTCTGCAGTTATAGTTGTGCACGTATATAGTGCAGGTATAGTTGTTGCTTGAACCAGCAACTCTGGTGAACATAGGCAGATGGTAAGCTGAATGCCTGCTGATTTCTGCTGAAGTTTTTAATGTTATTTTCTAGTATCTTGGCATTTTATTTTATTTTTACCTACCCTCTTAAAAAAAAAAAAGACACAATTCTCTTTTTCCTGTATTCTCTGTATATGTTTAAAATATTAGTTTGTATTTCAGTTTCCTTATGCTTATCTGCTTGTATTTTCAGCTGTCTTATGTTTTGCTTATAATTTCTCTCCTTCCTGATTTATCTGTTTAGCCATTTGAAGGCCATCTGTGCATTTTTATTTCTTGGTATACATTTATTTACCTTGCAGATTAAGCATTCCTGTTCTATGCTGAACGATTCTTCTCTGAATTTCCAGTAATCATTATTAGTTACATTTGTTATGTTGGCAGTTTTCCAGCACAACCCTCACTTTAAACAAAGCTACTAATTCACATTATTTAATATTTAAAAATAGTATTCCAACTCCTTCTAGTTATTCTGTGTCACAATAAAGTCTCCGTAATTCTTTAACTGTTAAGTGCCTGTAACATATTTTTCATGTGTATGTTTACTGTTTTAAATATTCATATTATCTTCCAATTATTACTGTTTGCATGCTTTCTTTTCCTCATTAAAGTAGCATTTAATTTCTGTGTGAAATCTGTCCTGGGGTCTATAGGATAATTTATTATGATAATTTGTAGTATGCCAGAAAATACCACTTGTGCTTTTTGTGCCTTTCAGTCTAATTGCTAATGCATTAATCCACAACTTCAAGTGCTCTGACCTTTTCTTTCCAATGTCATTTGTCCCAAGCTGAATAAGCAGCAGCAGGTGTCTTCCTGACAAGCAACTAACCGCATCTCTTTTGTTGCTTGAGCTTCTGTTTTTTCACTTCAAGCAAACTGAATATATTCACAGACTTACAGAACTTCTCTGCAAATTCTTATATTGTATGTCTGAATTTATCAATGTAATCACTCAAGTATGCCATACTATGCATCTACTGTTCCTTTTTATTTTGGTTTGCTTTAAGGTGAAAGATCAAAGAGATGGTCTTTTGCATGACCACAGAATTATTAACAACTACACCTTTACTACTACGTCAAACCAACAGCCAAACATAGGTCTCTATACTGAATTACAAGGTGACACTAATTTGCACGTCTACTTAGTCACTCTCTAATAAAGGCTGTATATGATTTTCCCATGGAAAAATGTACAAACGGATCCTAATTCAGAGTAAATGTTATGCAGAAAATAAACTTCAGATAGAGTGCAGCAGAAAGTATTGCAGAAAGCGATGAAAAAATGCCAGGGAAATAAAAAAAAACTCAGTCATCTAAAATGTCAAAGAAATCCTAAGCCAGAAGCTTAGGTCAAGTGTGCAAAATATATGTATTAATTCACTGAGGAGCATAGCAGAAGTGCCTATATGAATTCCCTATTAAATTGCAGGCAAGGGATGTGTTACTGATTTCAAGTACAGGACAGACTGAAGATGTAGTTTTCAACAAAAGAGCAGTTGAGAGTGAGCAATTATTTTCCAAAAAGCAAGGAACTTCCACACAGTCTGCATTTAGTAAAGCAAGGCCCATCAATATTTCTAATATTACAGTAAGACATAGAGAATAATAATGCATACACTTTTTCTTAATAGTCATAGATGTTATTCATTACATGATCTTTTGAGCTGATCACATCATATGTTTCCCAAAGAAACTGGATGAAAAATTTTAAGTACTTTCTCAAGTTATTTGACATCAGAAGTGGTAGGAGACTTTCGCAGTAGGGTCTTCTCAGTAAGTGCTCTGAGATCTGTGGAATTTTTCTGATGATCTGTACTCAGGGGACTGTTTATCTGAAATTTCTTGAGACTAGGGGTAAGTGAATTTTGCCTTCCTGTTCGTTTAACTACAGTATGCCTAAGTAATGTTTTCTACAGTTAGAGTATTATGGTTTTCTAATTTTCATTTTCACAATTTTAACTACTACTAATGAACCTTTTTTCTTTTAAAATCCCTTTTCTGTTGCTATGTGAAAACAACCTTTCTTCTTTTTCCATTTCTGTTTTTTCTCTTTTTCATTCTACCAGTCTTATTGAATCCTACCAGTGAATTGCCAAAGAATTGAACTTACCTTTTGGAACAGCATCCATACTCTGTCTTTTGACATTCTGCTAGGTAACTCAGGATTTTATTTAAAATATAGATGAAATACAGGAAGTACACTAAATGACTTTACTAGCCAGGATCCCTCATCATAAATAGCATGTTTTGCTGTGTAAAACTGTTAGTTTGTAATTTCTGTTCCTTGCCTTGACCATTTTCCTACCTACCAATATTCATAAATGGAATGTTTGCCCACTTGTCCCCCCATTTCTTTTTTTTTTCTTTTCTTTTTTAGGTGTGGCCAGTCACAGGTTCACAAGTTTATGGAAATGATGGGGAATAATTTCAAATGTTCCTTGAGAAGTTGCTGGCAAAAGAATGCCAGTACTGGACCAAATCAAGTGTGAATTAGGGACCAAATATTTTAGAGGCAGGGTGAAGGAATTAATATATAAGAATTAACACAGAACATGCTTTAAGTCTAGCAGGTATAACCCCTATTTATAATTATTAGCTATTTGGACATGCCTGGCTAATGCACTTGGTTATAGAAAATGATTACGTTTCAGTGACAGATAAAAACTGTACAGTGAATAATTTGAATTCATTTTCACTGCATTGCCAGTGAAGTGAATCATAGTCCACCAAGGCAGCAGCATGAAGTTTTTCAAATGAGACTCCAAAAGACAACTCTTTAGCTTGAGCATCATCTATGCTTACAGGAATGATTAGGAACTGACTGGATCCAGGGCTAGTGCTGTATTCATAAAAGTGGTACATTTTTCATATCCTCATACAGTTATCTGATCTTTACAATCCTTTTGTTGCTATAATGATAGTGAAGAATGGTAGAAAATAACATGGGGCTTATTGTTTCTATGTATATGTCTGCTGAAGTGAAATATATGTGAAAATTAGAATTCTCTAATAGCAGAGTTAATTTCCATTGGGACTTATTCCTTTTAGTAGGTAAATTCATGTGTCTATATTTTCATTCTGTCTCTTCTGGTTCAGAAAAGGTTGGTCATTGGGGTTGGCCCCAATTAATAGAAATTAAATTTAATAGAAATTAAAACCTGGAGAAAATTGATGAAACAACTTCTCTATTCAAATATGTGCTTTTCCTCCAAGGAGGTGATTTGCGATTCTGTTTTTCATGTAAAATCTTCGGGTAGTTATTTTTACAGCTTATTGTGAATCTGTTCATTCAGTCAGTTTCTACAATATCTATACTTCAATGTACAGTACTTGATCACTGCAAAGATCAAAATAAGTTCAGCTGTACAGGGAAAGTTGATCGGTACCAGTTTTCCCAATCTTCCCTTAGTCCTCTTCTCTGCCTACTCTGTTGTTATTTTAACCTCATTAACCATCATCCCAGAAGTAATGATTAAGGAGTTTGATTGTGTGCTTGGTAGATCAGGAATTCATGAATTCTACTCATAACTCTGAACATGGCACACTCTGAACATGTTCATTAGAAATATTGCTACTTAACCTCTGCTTGGATTTGCTTCATTTGGAAATGGTAACAGAAGGATTTTGAAAGACTTGCAGGGGACCTATATAAATCAACTAGAGGTGTATTCATGAAGCATAATTAGCACAACCAAATGAATTCTTGTTACTGATACTAAAAGCTAAAAAAAAAAAAGTTCAAAAGTTCTGTGCTGCAATTTGTCTTTTGCTCATAATGGAAGGTAGGGAGGAGGGACTGTGGAATCCTGGAGTATGTCAGCTTTCAGCAAAACAGCATTTTAGTAAAACAATTTCAGGATGTCCTGGCAGGAGATGTGTCCCTGGGAATGATGCCCAAAACACAATGTCACCCATACTGTTTGGGGAACTGAAAGATATTAATTTTGATCTGTTATTCTTACAACATCAAAGATAATTCAGTTGTTTAAGAAAATTATACAAAAGTCAAACATTCAGAGTTAAAAAAGAAAAAAGAAATTGCCAGTGCAGCCTTACTCAAGTCCAAAATGCAGCAAATGAGTGTTGGGAAGAAAATCATGTTACTTTGTCAGAATAGCTTGAAATTGGTTTGCACAGTCAATTTTTATTCTGCTATTTCCTGACCCCTGAAGGCCTGATTAGCAGTAATGTGTGGTATCTTCCAAAGATGAGTAACTTCTCTTCCTGAGAATGTATGTTAGTGTGAAACAAATACGTGTACACACACACATATGCATACCAATGACGGCATATAGATCCTTGTAAAGAATGAATGTATATTTCTGTGTGGATGTGTGGGGCATGGTACTCATAAAGTGCCTGTAGAAACTGTGAAACAGTATAGATACTTGTTAGATATTTTTTTACTCAGGATATTGGATAAATAAGTGACATACTGAGACAGTGTTTTATATATAAAACCCATGTAATTTAAAAAAATGGTTAAAAGTTTTCTTTTACAGTAGTAAAGTTTAAAGAAATGGAAAGTATTATGCTTGAAGAAAGATTTTTTACGTCTTGCTTTGCTTTAGAAGTGTATACGATAATCTGTTATTCAAAATAAAATGTTTATTTATAGTACGGAAAATAAGTTGTTAACTAGAAAGCCATTTGGTGTCTGACGCAATATGGATTTTTCCGTGAAAACAGAAGACTAATGTATATGTATTTTGTTAGATTTTCTTTGTTATGTGGATTGGTATTGTGAAGAATGCTACATTTATGTGAAAATAAGTGTATGGCCACAAATGTATCAAAATCTTTTTATGTACAAATCCTTAAGTCATTCTTCAAATGCATGGTAATTGATTATCATTATTAGTTTTTAAATTTAGTTTGCTCAGATAGAAAAATAATTGAGCTCTTTCAAAATGTCATGTGCAGCATTCAGCCCTGCCACTTCCATGTCTTATGATTTTGAAGTTAGTTTGAAAATGATCCTTCTGGCCCTCAAAAAAGCTGTTGAAATACTGTAGTATTTCATAATTGCAAAATGTAAAAGCAAAACCAGTGTAAGATCTACACTTATACTATTGTTAGAGTGTAATAATAAAGAAAAAACTGGTCAGTTAGGAAAAGCCACCATAGAAGCACAGTGTCATTGCTCTTCTCTGGCCTCAGGTTGTGCCAGGGGAGGTTTAGATTGGATATTAAGAAAAATTTCTTCACTGAAAGGGTTACCAAGCATTGGAACAAGCTGCCCAGGGAAGTGGTGGAGTCACCATCCCTGGAGGTATTTAAAACGTGTAGATGTGGTGCTTATGGACATGGTTTAGTGGTAGATTTGGCAGTGTTAAGTTTACGGTTGGAGTTGATGATCTTAAAGGTCCTTTCCAACCTAAATAATTCTATGATTCTATGATTCTAATCCTGTTGCTATTAGAGACCTGCATAAAGGTGATAGAGTTTTGCTGAAAGAGCAGTAGCAGATTACAGCAGGAGCCTGATTTCAGATGTCACTCAAGTGTGCCTGAATCAGAAAACTAAAACCAAGCACAAGCAAAGAGTGCTATTGTACCAACCATGCTTTGTGAGAGAGAAATAGCAGATTTCAATTCTAGACTTAAGGTCCTGTATCTAACTTGATATCATGTTATCTCTAGAACTTCTGTTGAATTATTCACTATATTTAAATGTTTAAATTTATGAGTTTGAAGTATCTTTAAGAAAATTGTTCTGTAGTGTAGCCATCAGACAAGAATATCTTCCCTTTTCTCTTAATTCCCCACTCCAAACCAATAATATAGAAATAAGAGAAATGAGATATATGCCATATTTTAGTATTTAAATTCTTGTAATATTTGAGTAAGTTCTGGATGTCTTTCTAATTTTAAAAATTATTTGATCTATTTATTTAACTACTTGTAGCTTAACAGGAAGCCAACAATATTACAGAAAGTTTTAGGAGACTATATGCCAAACCTAGTTTCACTAGTTCCAAACTTTCTTTCTCTGTCTCCATCTAAGAAGAAATAAAATTGCAGTTTTGTTAGAGGTGTGCGTAGAGAATTGGAAAGAGCAATTACTTACACTACAGCATCAAAGAATTGTTGAGGCTGAAACTGACCCTAGAGAGCACCTAGTCCAAATCCCTGCTCAAAGCATAGCCCACTAGAGCAGGTCACCCAGGGTCATGTCCCATCAAGTTTTGACTGTCCCTAGGGATGGAGACTCTACAACCTCTCTGGTAAACCTGCTCCAGTGTTTGACCATTCCTACAATAAAAAGGGGTATTTTTATGTTTAAATGGGATTTTCTGCATTTCAATTTGTGCCCATTACCTCTTCTTTAACTGGATACCACTGAGACGGGTCTGCCTCTGTCTTCTTTGCTTCCGCTCCCTGCTTCAGTTATTTGTATTCATTCATCAGATTCCCCTGAGCCTTCTGTTCTTCAGGCTAAACAGTCCGAGCTCTCTCAAGTCTCTCCTCATATGGCAGGTACTCCAGTCTCTTAATCATCTCTGTGGCCCTTTGCTGGATTCATTCTAGTATGTCCCTGTCTCTCTTTTACCAGGGAGCCGAGACCTGGACCCATCACTCCAGATGCATGTCACTAGTGATGAGTAGAGGTCAAGGATCACCTTCCTCAACCTGCTGGCATTGCTTCTGCCTAATGGAGCCAAGCTGGTCACCATCCTTCCAGAGTTAGTACTGGCGCCTGGGTTAATATTTCCCAGGTGCAGCATTTGGCATTTTCCTTATTTGAACTTCATGAGGTTCCAGTCTGCCTCCAGCCTGTTGAAGTCCTTCTAAATAGCAGCATAACCTTCTGGTCTATCAGCCAGAGCTCCCAG
Organism: Nipponia nippon; assembly: GCF_047370975.1. NCBI lineage: Eukaryota > Metazoa > Chordata > Aves > Pelecaniformes > Threskiornithidae > Nipponia > Nipponia nippon. The sequence continues at coordinate 79,864,919 of NW_028262358.1, read as the reverse complement.
TTTTGTATAAAGCGCATACTTGCTGAAGGTGCACTCTGTCCCCTCATCCAGCTCATTAATGGATATGTTAAACAGCATTGGTGCTGGTGTTGACCCCTGAAGTACACCATTAGTGACTGATCTCCAGCTGGAATTCATGTCGCTGATCACAGCCCAGCTCAGCCAGTTTTCATTTAACTTCATTGCCCACTTATCTAGTCTGTACTTCATCAGTTTTTCTCTGAGGTTGTTATGGAAGACAGTGTTGAGAACCTTGCTAAAGTCAAGATAAACAACACGCAGTGCTCTCTACTCATCCACCAAAGCCAGCCATTTCACTGTAGGAAGCTATCAGGTTGGTCAGACAACATTACCCTTTTATAAATCCATGCTGATAACGTTGAATTATCTTCTTGTCCTTAGTATGACTTTCAGGATTTTCTCTGTCACTTTCCCAGGAATTAATTTGATGCTGAATGGCCTGTCTTGAAGACAGGAGTGACATTTGTTTTCTTTCAGTCCTCAGGAACCTCCCCAGATCTCCACAACCTTTGAAAGATAATTGAGGTTGGCTGACATTAGCCAGCTCCCTCAGCACTCATGGGTGCATTCCATCAGGTCCCATGGACTTGTGTATGTGTAGTTTGTTTACATGTTCCTTCACCTGATCCTCCTCCACTAAGGATTAAGTCTTCCTTGCTCCAGACTTGCCCCATAGTCTCAGAGACCTGGGATTTCTGAAGGCCAGTCTTCTTACTGGTAAAGATTGAGGTGAAGCATGCATTGAGTACCTCGGCCTTCTCCATGTCCTTTATCACCACGTTCCCTGCCCCATTCAGCAGTAGTTCCACATTTTCTCTAGTCTTCCTTTTGTTGCTTATGTACTTGTAGTAGCCCTTCTTGCTCTTGACGTTCCTCACCAGATTCAACTCCAGATGGGCTTTGGCTATCCTAACCCTGTCTCTGCATGCCTGGACAGTGTTGCTATATGCCTCCTGGGTTACCTGTTCCTGTTTCCACGTCTAGTATTCTTTCTTATGTCTAAGTTTTGCCAGGAGCTCCTTGTTCATGCAGGCCTTCTGACATCTGTTCTTGACTGCCTGAATGTGGGGATAGGTGATTTTGAGCTTGGAGGAGGTCATCCTCATCCTTGAAAATCAACCAGCTCTCCAGGTCCACTCTTCTCTCCAGGATTGTCTCCCATGGGATTCTCCCAAGCAGGTCCCTGAAAAGGCCAAAGTCTGTTCTCATGAAGTCCAGGATTATAATCCTGCTTTTTTCCATGTTGCCTCTCTTCAGGATCCTGAACTCCACTATCTCTTGGTCACTGCATGCAACACCACTGCCAATCTTCACGTCCCAGACCCATTTATCCTTGTTTGTAACATGAGGTTCAGCAGAGCATCTCCCCTTGTCAGCTACTTCATCTTTTGTGTCTGGAAGTTATCACTACAGTCTAGCAACCTTATGGATTGCTTGTGCCCTGCTGTGTTGTCCTTCCAGCAGATATTGGGGTAGTAAAGTCCCCCACAAGGACAAGGACCTGGGAACATAAGGGTTGTTCTAGTTGTCCGAAGAACTTGTTCACAGTAATGCATTGCATTGAGAGCTTTGTAGCTATGACAGTGACAACAGCCTCTCCACAGACAGTATCTGCACAGCGTGCCAGGGAAGATCCATCTGGGATCTGTCCAGTGCTGCACATAAGCAGGGTTCCCTGCATCAGAAGGGATGTGAGATTTATTCGGCATCTATATTCCTCTTTTTATTGTATCTTATTAAAACAGATAATTTATTAAGCCATTTGTTGTCAGGCCTTTCTTATTGAGATCCAGAAAGAACCCTGCATCGTCTCTCTCTCTGTCTCACCCCAAACACACACCCCTCTGTGCAGACATGCATGGCCTGTAATCCCCTGCATTTAATGCATGAAGTTCAGCTAAACTGTCATGCATTATAGTGTAAAAATTACTGCAAAATCTATTTTTGAAAAGAAACATAACAAATCCATAATTTTCTGTGAGCTATTGCTCTCTCTTCAAAATATGTGAAGAAACATGTTCAAGTGAGAAGGTATGACTGAAATTTGAAACTTAGTTGGATGCAAAATACACACTTGTATGAAGCTGCAGTGTATCCTTCATAGTTTTATAATGGTAGGTGAGAGATGTAACTATTGATGCAAAACTGTGTCTACCTGCATGTGCACCCCCTCCCCTCCTTATAGTTGTTCATAGTAAAAATTTATTTTGCCCAATATCCTTTCTTAGCCACCAAGAAATGTCAATAAAATGGAATGACAATGAACAGAATGTTCATATTTACCCCATCAGCAGTGAGTTGTGGATAGGGTCTTACTGAACTATAAGATAGAGGTTTGGGTTTGTTTTTTTTTCAATAAAATAGTATTAATGAATTTTCTTCAATTATTTGAAAACATTTAAAGTTTTGGCATTCACAGGTTCCAAAAGCAAGGAGTTTTACAGCTTAATTATACTTAATGTGAAGAATCATTTCCTTGTTTCTTGTTCTGACCTCATTTTATTTACTGTCCTCCACTTCTTTTTGTGCAGGTTGACACAGAGCAATTCTTTTGTAGTCTTTCTACTTTAAATAACTCAGTGTCATCCATAAATGTTGTTACTTAACTATCTATCCATTTTCTAGTTGGGCAGTAATTAGTCTAGTAATTTGTCTACATCTGCCTGTCATGCTGATCAGTGTTGTTTCTTGTCATATTTGTGTTCTTATTCATTATGTATTTGTACCCCTCTGTTGATCCTTGTCTACCAGAATGAAGCAGAATTCACATAACACAAGGAATAAATTAGAACAGTAATGTCATTTTTAAGTGTTTCATAGATTTCATCTTATAAATATCAGAAACATTTTAACTCAACCACCACAGATTTCGTCCTTAGGATTTGCATTTTATTTTTATTAAAGCTGATTGTTAATAAGCTTATCCTGGTATCTTCAGTATTTAAATAATGCCTAGAGCTTGGATAAGCATTATTGAATTTAAATAAACGCAACAAATTTTTCAAATGAGTTAACTTATATATACCCTAGGCAGAACAGAACTAAATTAGGATCTAGTGCATAAAAACACTGCTAACATTTTTCTTCCTTAGATTTGTGACAATATTTTGGGGTAATAAAAAATGTACTGTATTAGCCATTCTTTTACAATTATGGCACATGTAATCCATTGCATGATATATAATGTCCTGAGGATATACACAATATAAAAACACATCTGTTTTTATTTCATATATGATGGAGTTCTCTAAAAAGACCATTTTTTGTTATTGTTTATAATAATGATCACTTGTAATTGAAGCCCAAGACACTGGAATTTAATGATTCATTGAGAATTTCAGTGTGTGGATTCTTTTTAAAATAAAGTCTAGTCCTTGTGATGCACCTGGAGGGGATGAGTGTACAGGAGGTTGATTTTGTCCATTTTAATGGGGTTTATCCCATTAATTAAACTGAGAAAAAGATAGATTTCAAAAAGTTGTCAATGGAGAATTGTTAATCAATAAGAGGTAGTATATCCTGCAGTGATCTATTCCCATCCAAATGATATGCAAAAATGTTATTAATAATTTTGATTCCCTTGTAAAAAATTGCAGATGACAAAATGATACAGAAAAGTGGGGGCAAGTCAAATTTGACACAAGTCAAACTTGATTGCATGATGAAATTAATTCGCTGAAACAATTTGATAAAAACCCATATATTTGAGAACAGAATTTACATCAGAATTAAAAAGTGTGGGATTTTTTTTTTGTCCTGAGTGCAGTAACGGAAAGTCTAGGTGACATAGCTGGTTAACAACTGGAAAAAAAACACTTCCAGGGAGTTGCAGTAAATCTGGAAAGTATAATGATAAAAATGCTAGCTACAAACAAGGAATCAATGTTACTTCTGTATTTTATTTCAGGAAGCTGCACTGGAGCATAGTGTCCACTAATTTTCATATTTAGTAACCATCTCTGGTATAAAAATACGATTTTGGAAAAAGCGTGTGATAACTGTAAAGAAGAACTGTAACATTGTAATGAATTTAAGTACTCTTATACTTTTTTTTTTTTTTTTTTTTTTTTTTAAGGGGAGACTCTCCCTTTCCTGAACCCTGAGCCACAATATCTACCCTGTCTTGTAAATATTGTCTTTGGCAGTTTGCCCTTTCTGTGGCTATGTGAATCTTGCTCTTCTAACCATTAGAAGAGCCCTTTGTGGAAAACTCTGCTGGAGTGAAGTGATAAGAATAAAAGCTGAGATTTTCTTATTATTGTAACTTATTTTCATCCATCTTCATGCTAAGTGTAGTTTTGTGGTCCACTGCCTCTAGTCTTCTTACATACAATTTGTGTAACTGTTGATTAAAACAAAGTTGGTGTAAAATACTTTAGTGAAACAGCATCCTATAAATCAACAGATAGAAACTTTGTGACTATTTTGAAAGGGTATTCATATTACATCTATTCATCTATTAAATCTAATCCATGCTGGCATAGCTAAATGAGAATGGACTAGAAAAATTCCTAGGTTTACTAACCTTGAATACAAGGAAATAATGTAAATTAACTAATTACAGAGTTCCTGTTGGTTTTAATATTAGTATTTTTCCTTGACTAAACATTCAGAGACTAACAAAGGAGCAAACAGAAAACAATACTGAAAGTCAGTTCTAGACACTTCTAGGTTGATCAAAAGATATACTCCATCCTATTTAAAAGCCATTATAGGAAGGATTCAAAATGATTTTGTCTAATTGAATTCATGTAGCAAGTTGTTTCTGTAGTAGTAGACAGCAGGCAAATTTCCTCTGCAGAACCTTTTGCTCTTTTTTTTTGGAGCTCTAGATCTCCAGGGAGATGATCTTGCTGGTTACTATATCAGGACCCTCCTCTAAAGACTCAAGGGCTTGTAGTTGACACAACCATTAGTTACCATAGCTGTTCAAGACTTTGCCAAGAAAAGTATTAGCCATGCTGACATAAGGATTTCTAAAGAAATGAAACAGCTATGAAATATTACAGAGTGTCACTAAAATGAATCTGAGTAAACTGCCTTTCAGTAACTTTTTGTTGCTGAACAGTAACAACTTTTTGTTGCAGCTCAGCAGTTAGTAACAAATGTGTAACTTGAGCCAGTACCTATTGAAACTGTCATCATATCACTTTATTAACATAATAAAGTAACAACTGCTAAAGTTGCATCTATATATGATATTGTTAGCAAATAATTTTAAATGATACAAGTCAGGATCCACAAATAAGAAGGTATGAAATCCAAACTCATCTATCTAGTCTGGACTTGTTTTGGACTTTATGGTATGTTACTTACATTTAGCAAAGGTAACAATTTCTAGTAACAGCTTTCCAGGACCTGTGAGGAGGTTATCAAGAAGATGCATCCAGGCTCTTCACAGTGGTGCCTGGCAGGAAGACAAAAGACAATGGGCATAAATTGCAAACTTCCAAGGATGGAAATAGCATAACTCCTCTAAGCAACCTGCTCCACTTCTTGTCTGTAGAAACTTTTTCACTATGTGGACAGACAAACAGTGGAACAGGTTATCCAGAGAGGTTATGTAGTCTCCATCCTTGGAGGTTTTCAAAACTGACTGAGTAAAACCCAGAGATGCCAGGTGCCCACCAAAGCTGCTCTATCACTCCCCCTCCTCAGCTGGACAGGGGAGAGAAAATGTAATGAAAGGCTCATGGTTTGAGATAGAGACAGGGAGATCACTCAGCAATTACCGTCATGGGCAAAACAGACTTGACTTGGGGAAATTAGTTTAATTTATTACCAATCAAAATCAGAGTAGGGTAATGAGAAATAAAACCTAAATCTTAAAACACCTTCCCCCCACCCCTCCCTTCTTCTTGGGCTTAACTTCACTCCCGATTTTCTCTACCTCCTCCCCCCTGGCGGTGCAGGGGAACAGGGAATGGGGGTTGCAGTCAGTTCATCACACGCTGTCTCTGCTGCTCCTTCCTCCTCAGGGGGAGGACTCCTCACACTCTTCCCCTGCTCCAGTGTGGGGTCTCTCCCACAGGAGACAGTCCTCCATGAACTTCTCCATCATGAGTCCTTCCCAGGGGCTGCAGTTCTTCATTAACTGCTCCAGCGTGGGTTCTTTCCATGGGGTGCAGTCCTGCAGGAACAGACTGCTCCAGTGTGGGCCCCCCGTGGGGTCACAAGTCCTGCCAGCAAACCTGCTCCAGCATGGGCTTCTCTCTCCATGGTTCCACCGGTCCTGCCAGGAGCCTGCTCCAGTGCAGGTTCTTCCCATGGGGTCACAGCCTCCTTCAGGTGCATCCACCTGCTCTGGCATGTGGTCCTCCATGTGCTGCAGGTGGATATCTGCTCCACCATTAACCTCCATGGGCTGCAGGGGGACAGCCTGCCTCACCATGGTCTTCACCACAGACTGCAGGGGAATCTCTGCTCTGGTGCCTGCAGCACCTCCTCCTGCTCCTTGGTGTCTGCATAGTTCTCTCATGTATTCTTACTCCTCTCTTCTCTGTCTGCTCTTGCGTAGGGTTTTTTTCCCCTTCTTAAATATGTTATCACAGAGGCACTACCACCATTGCTGATTGGTTCAGCCTTGGCCAACGGTGAGTCCATCTTGGAGGTGGCTGGCATTGTCTCTGTCGGACACAGGGGAAGCTTCTAGCAGCTTCCCCCATTACCAAAACCTTGCCACGCAAACCCGATACACCCTGCTTTGAACAGGAGATTGGACTAGAGACCTCCTGATGTCTCTTCCCACCTGAATTGTTCTATGATCCCATGAAAGGTAGTAGAAAAACATGAAAAACAATTTATATCAAAATAATCTGAGTGGCTAGTTAAAATAAAAATAGCAATAAAGCCCTAATAAAGTTCTAGTGGTTTCAAAAGGAAATTAAGATCTTGTGTCAAGGCCAAAAGCTTTTCACAGGGTGTAAAAATTTTTTATAACATAACAGCATGAACAAGCCAGTTTAAGATAGATCACAAGCTTAAAGGCAAACTACAGATCTTAGTTTTTCAAATCAGTGACAGGAAGATGCACTTCTGTGAACAGGAATAATGCATAAGCTCTCTGTGCATTGAGCCCATTAGATGGGTTTACAGAATTGAAGTTGGGCATTAGCCTTCCCCTGTTTAGCTTAGGGATGCATTTTGTCCAAAGGGAATGTAACTGAAATTCAGCTCTCAGGTTAACAACCCTAAAAATCTGAGGTGGCTGAAGAAGTTTATGTATTGACTTAGGGTCTTAGGCTGAAGAACAGATGCCATTTACATAGGCTAAATAACTCCATTATTATGGCAGAATATTTTGTAGTTGTAGAGTCTAATTAAAAATTACTATTAGCCATTTTGCGATTGCTGTGTCTAGACTGTATTTAAACTTTTCATTCCTTTGAATAAAATAGGTGAGATAAAAGTTTTTCAGAAAAGGATCATCAAAAGAAAATTCAGTCAGTGTTTATTTTTCCTTTCCCCAACGTTATTAGTAGAAGCTATTAAATGCTTTCAAAGTTCAATTTCCCCAAAAATTAATGTGGCAGCTTCTCTGGGTTGTATTTTATAGAGTTAATTTTCACATACAAAATATCAATATCTGCAAATACCAGCTTACTGTACATGCTATGGCCCATGCACTACTCAACATTTATGTGCAGATTTCTAACTGAAGTTATTTGTAGCTGCATGCATAGATTGAATTCAGTATAATTTTAAAATTTGTCTTCTTAGAGATTATGTGCCAAATTTCAGCCCTATGCAACTGAAAAAAATGTCCTCCCTTTTTTCTTTAAATTTTACTTTATGTAAAATAGTCAGTCAACAAGCTGCTTGGAAGTAAAATGTGAATGAAGAAGCAAAGGAGGAGGATTTTAGCATGCCTTAGGGACTTCTATAGCAGAAATAAATCATGTATACCTTGAGTCATTTGTTGGTGAGTGAACATCCTACAACTGCACATGGCAGCAAGACAGGGAAAACTACAAGGCTGTGAAGAGAGCATGTGCAGTCCTCATAGGGCACAAAAAGAATGGAAGGTCTAGCAATCCCTGCTCACAGAGTTCTGCAGTAATGTAGACCATGTTGAGAGTGCATATACTAGTATGAAAGGAAAAAATATCATTACCCTTTAAGATGGAGGGTGAAGATGGAAAATCAAGTACTACTGAGAATGTACTGTTAAAAGTCATCTTCAAATATCTGGTGCACTTTGAGAAGGCAGGGTAGGAATAACTGTCAGTCGTTCAGTTGACTTTGAAAAGTGTCTTGTAGAGTATGATAAATTCTGTTTCTTCCTCCCTTTTGTCCTGGACATTCTCTTCCTTGCTAGAGAACTTCTCTTTGAAAAACTGTCAAGATGGATGCAGAATGTGAGTGCCATTCTCCAGTTTATCATGCCATGTCTTTGAATGGTGGAGTGAATGCAGGATTGTGATTTCCTCACAATTGACATAATTAAAGTAAGAATTTATTGTGAGGAATATTTTTCTCCAGTCTCTGACATCTACTGTTGTCATTATTGTCTGCAGTGTGCTCCTTCATCACATGGTATGGCTACTGTTTGTGTTGCTGTACAACTCTGATTTTGCTTGGGACCATGCCTTGTGTCGGAATGTCTTTGTTGGACTGACTTGTTTCTAATTGCTATTGTAACCTTTAGTTGGTGCAGAACTTTTCTCTGTAGCAACTAGCTTATCCTCACCAGTCCTTGGATGCTGTCATAAAAAGGCCTTCATCTCAAGTTCTCTAAGGTTGAGAATAAGTTCTATTTAGGATTATGCTTTCAGACAGATAAAACTTTTTTTTCCTTTAAAAAATATAATCATACATACATTCATTCTAAAAAATGGAATCATACATCATTGCCAAGTGAGACAAATATTCTTTGTTATGGAACTTATCAGAAAGTCATTTTAGGATGTACTCATTTGTAAATGCTGATAAATGTAGATTGATAAAATCCTAATTTTACACCATTCCTCTCCAATTCATCCTGAGAAATTAACTAAAGAGAATTCTCTTTAGGAGACCCTGATGCTGCACTTTTGGAAACTTGGCCCCTTATTTCTCTTACTTTCAAGTAATGCCATTTCAGAATGAAACAATTGCCAAGAGAATTGAATATTTTGGAGATAACATATCTAATTAGCAACAGTGGTTACATGTGACAGTATTACATCTTTATGTCAGTCATTCTAGTAGCTTTTTGTTTCCTCAGTCAGTAAAGACTCTGGATATTATTTTTGTTGAGATGCTTAATTTTTGTTCTTATGGTAATATAGCAGTTCAAGAATATTGAAACAGAGTTACTAAAGCTCTGAAGAAAATCTTGAGATATCAAGATATGGACCTGTATTTTGGATCTGTGCCTCCCAGGTTGGGATATCTGATTCTGTCATATGAGACATGCATTATTTCTTGTTCGGTTATTTTTCTAATTTCATCTGCAGCTTCCCTAAAGCTTTGCTCCACTGGAGATAGATAGTTACAACCTATATTGACTGTATACTGTTTTGCTTTCATCTAATGACCAAGGGTTGGAGTTCCTATAGTATTTGTTAAAATAAATGATTTGTTGTTCATTAAGGCTCTGTTAATGTTTTAAGACCAAAATTCACAACTGCCAATAGCCTTCCAAAAGATCTATTTTCTCCATCTTTGGGCAGCTGCCTCTTCTGACAGTCTTTAGTGAGCTGCCTTCAGACTCTTAGGGTAAGAACTGCTAATTTCCTCTCAAACTAATAACTTGAGTTATGTTTCTCAAACTTCTACATGTTAACCTATAACTTTTAATCCAAATTAGTTTTAGTTTCTTACTTTACTGTTTTCTTTCTGCATCAGCTGGAATATCATCAATAATATGCAATCCATAAAAACTCAGCTGCTGTGGAATAAAGCCTTGCTGGTCTGATTAATACCTATTAGTTCTGAATACCAATGAAAATGAAGCGTATGTCATGTTTTTGACCAGTAAACGCTTACCAAATTAAATGCACAGTGCCAACAGTTTCACATTGTAACACAGAAGTAGTTTACTAGAGCAGATCTAATGATGCGATAAATGCTCATAACAACAATAGACTATAGTAGAACTTTGTGGTGAGACAACAGAAAGAAAAAGGAGCATTGAAGTGCTGTAACATTGTGTGGGATTTTCAGTGTTACACAGTATACACAACACCAACTGAGCAAAATAGAATATATAAATGTATGAATTTATACGATTTTATTGGGAATAAAATCTCTGGATCTTGGTTTAGAACAGGCATTCTGAAAATGGTGTTACTTACAGCCATGTTACTTGGATAACAGTATTTCATGGTAGCTATACTGTTTCTGTCATTACATACCTATATTTACATGTAGTTTACAAGGAATTCTTAGTTTACAGCTTGACGAGTCTTGTACTGTACAACTTCTTGCTCTGAACTTCCCTCTTTTGTAAATGCCCATGCACATGTACATGCACACACACACACACACATACACATACACATACACACACACACATCAAGAGCTGTTGACAAGAGATTAAAAGGTAGATGCTGTAGATTTCTTGTCACTATGATTTCCATAAAGTTTTGAATAAAATATAGTATAGACCATTTACTAATCTCCTATGAATTATTGCCATAATAACTAAAACTAAATGTAAATTGACAATACATTCTATTTTATGATTTCATTTTAAATGGTGCAATTGATTAATAGTCAGTTATCTACAAGTTTCATGGTGATTTCCTCAAACTAGTAAGGAGAGTTTTACTTTGTAAGAACTTACTCCCTGTAGCAACCTTTCAGGTTCCCATTTTAAAATGTTCTTCATTTTGTACCAATATTTTTACGCTAAAATAAGCAAAACTGCTTCATGGCCCTTTCCCTACACTTGAACAAGCATATTCACATCTGTTCCACAAATATATTACCTTCTAAAGAGCACAGTGAAGGAGTGACAAAGAGAAGACATACATCAATATGTACATTTTCAAAATTTTTAAAAGATGTGATAATGGCTGTTCATGTTTTCTGCAAGATGGAATATTTTTCTTTGCTTCTATCTCTGTAATAGCACTTTTAATTTTCTCTAAATGCTGCTATGTCAGTTTAGCAAATAGGAAGTAGAATAAATCTGTTTCCTTACTTATAGTGAGAAGAGAGTTTTAAATTTCAGGCTACCTAGTACAAGAACAAACCTCCTCCATGTAAAGTTTGTGTTTTGCCTAATCTGATTGTCTGCTTCAACCTGTTTCTTCTGACTTATGGCCTGTTTCTCTTTTTGTATTTCTGTTAACAGAAAGCTGACCTTGCAGTTGCACCATTGGCAATTACCTATGTTCGAGAGAAGGTCATCGACTTTTCCAAGCCCTTTATGACTCTTGGAATAAGTATTTTGTACCGCAAGCCCAATGGTACAAACCCGGGCGTCTTCTCCTTCCTGAATCCTCTCTCCCCTGATATCTGGATGTATATTCTGCTGGCTTACTTGGGTGTCAGTTGTGTGCTCTTTGTCATAGCCAGGTAACATGTCAACTTTTGTGATTTTTTTGGCAATTGTTATCATCTTTTTCTTACTAATAATTGTCAAAAGTCACAAAAATTTTCTTACTTTCATACTCTTATATTTTAACTTCATGATGTACAGAAGAATAATTAATGATGAGGGTTCTCACTATTAATTTTCTCCACTGCCATGCTAAGTCTCCAGTTTGTTATGTCACTAAGTCTTGAGTATGCTAGCTAGCTTTCTCCTTTTATTTGCAAATTTAGAGACACTAGAAAGCTTATGGAAGTTTTTAGTTAAGTCTTTTCCCAGTTGTGCTGTGTTTAGAAAGACAGGGGTTGACATATTTTATTTTGTTAGCCTGACTTCATTTAATGCTATGGTGCTTAATCTCAAATTGAGTACTTAGCTGCCCATGTTAATCCTAGATGTCCAAATTGGGCCTCTACCTGTTACAAAACAAGCTACTTTATGTAGATTAGCATCTTAGAACTAAGGTAACAATATTTAGTTTTTAATCATGTACTAGGTAAGATCCCTGAGATACCTCACATAATTTAAAGTCCCAGATTGGAATGTGTTTGGAAGCATGTTTAGTTGAGCTTTCAGAGTTAAAGACCTCAATACAACAACTGTTAAATTATAAATTAGTTTGATATATAGGGCTCACTTTTTCATCTGTTTTCTTCAACATAGACAAGCAGGAAAGCATATTTTGTCAAAAGTTCCTATTATAAGTTTCATTTTCTTTGTTAACTAATTAGGACTGACTCCAGATGCTCACAGGAATATAGTCTGACATGTTATAACTTTGACTTTTGCTGTGACAGCAAAAAAAAATTCAGAACAGTAAATCAATGATTCTCAAAGGGGTGGAGATGTAGTCTCTTTTGCAGATTCCTCTTAGTAGACACTTTTACATATTTTTTTAATCAAATACATATAAACTATATTGGCTTTTACCCCTTTAATAAGATTTTTTTTTTATCTGTAGCAATGATTTTTAGAAGGATATGTTTGACTTGATAATGCAATCTTCCAAGATTTTTATGATTTCATTCTGTGGTACGCAGTGGAATCTTCATATTTTTCTTTTTCTATTGTGCTGTAGTTGATATCAGAGTTCTCCATCTTTCTTTGATATTATCCGCTTCATTTTGGAGAAGTTGTATCATTTCTCTACTAAGGGGAGAGGAAGTATCTTTAGAAACCACTTTAAAAGTAATTTAGCAAGATCACTTGTACATAAAGTACATGAGGTATTGAAGTAATATAGATAACACTGAAACTTACTCTGTAATGAATAACTTCACTTGTGTGCCTTCTTTAGAAGTCTGCTTTAAAGAGCCAGACTTATGTTGAAAGTTTCTTGAAAGAACAGTAGATTTTAGTGGACTATATAACTAGAGAGTAAACTCATTTCTGAGGTGTTCCTGTGATAAAGGTACTTCTGAAAGCACAGTTGAGCATAAATCACAAGTGTTATCTTGTGAAACACCTCACGTAAAATATTTATATATATGTCCAAAAGTTTTAACCCTATTGTTATCACTGAAGGACATTTTCAGCATGAGGCATAGTGCTTTTGACAGGCAGCTCCCAGTAATGTTAGTAGGAGTTGTATGGCTGAGTTCTTAATTATGCTTTGAAAATGTGTCTTGTCATATTTTGTAGGAAAGATACATTTTCTTTAAGCCTTTTTTTTATTAAGCTATTCAGTCACTTGATCTCACTAGCAGAACTGGAAAGAATGTTTGTTTTTAAATGGAAGCACCACATAGTAGACCAGTATTGCTGAATTTTTTTTTCACTTGTCTGTTTTTGTGACCAGCACCATAAATTCCTTATTATCTTCATTATAAAGCAGTATGAAATAGGTTTTATACTGAGCAGAGGAGTTTGTTTTTTGTAGAGTTGTATAAAATACCTTTTTTATGCCTAAGTTTGTATCAGCCTTCAGATCTAGAGATTTTCAGTTCCTCTTAACTTGTACAATCAAATATTAATAACACATTTAGAAACAAAAGATCTAGGATTATGTAAGACAATCTACAGATTTTATTCATAATGCAGAATGACTTCATGGTATGTGATAGCATTTTCTAACACTATAGTTCATACAGGGAAACAGGTCTAAGTTAAAAATGTAATCTGCTGAATAATAAAGAGAGAAAATAACATAATTCAAAAGTAAAAGACTTTTGCAAATATAATTCACAAAATGTATCTGTCATGTAAAGGGAGATACTGCTAACTGAAGTGTGGTAGTCAAGAGGACTTCGCAGCATGGTGTTGACTATGTATTTTCAGTACAGATTATAAGTTAGGTATTGCACAACTGATGATGTATTTTTCAGTCCTGGTGTTATGAAACTGTTGGACTGTATGCCACTAAATTAATAGGTTCCACCTAGAGTGTTTTATTAAGAAGATTTCTATTTCATAACAATCCTTCCATAATGAATGTTTAACTACCAGTGTTTCATAATAATTACTATGTGTTTCATAATAAGATGTATCTATGTTTGGAGCAGTACTTAGTATGTCTTTTAGGATATGATGTTTTGTAATTACAGCTCATCAGTATTCAGTGTAGAATATTTATTTTTAGATTTAAACCTCTCATTTTTGTGTCAAATGTTTCGTGATTTTATTGTTTTACCATGTCTTCCAGACAGTGTTGGAATGTAAGAGCTTGGTACATTGAAAATGGAAAGTACAGTTCTGTCGTGGTTCTTGGATTTCACCCATTAATTAGTGGTATGGTCCTATTTAGGGAAAGATGAAGAAATTAGTAAAAGGTTCAAGAATCTTTGAGAGAGAATTGGTGATAGGACTTCCATAGAGTAACATATTAGGCATAAATGGGGAAAAAATGTAATATAAATCTTTATTAGTCTTTATTTGAAAAAGTGTTGGATTTTCCTTCCAATTTGAGAACCAGATATAAAGGGCTGGAATCTTTGCATACTCAACAAGACAAAAAGCTAGGAGAGAGATTTATTTGTTAGCTGGAGGGCTTTTCTATGTCATTTTCCTCTTGTAGTACCCCCAAAAATGATGAGTCATCTATTTATGTGGGCGTTACAGATTTTGCATTGTGGATAGGATGAACATGTATGTGCTGTACACAGTGTTTTCTTTAATTGTCATTCTTTGTGGGGAATTATAGTAGGCTGTGATTTCTCCATATATATGAAAACCTCTTAATCTTGTTTGTTGTGGTTGTTGAATCTAAGTAGTTATGGTGGTTAGTCTCTGAAAGTTCCTTTTGTTGTCGTACAGGCTGATGACTGATAGATAAATGCAGTCTGCTTGACACTGAGTCTATTACTTTTCTGTGAACAGAGAAAGTCATATAGCATTTTTTTCTCGTGGCAACAGTAATAGATCTGTTTCTGATGCTAGCTAGCAATGTCTTTGTGTCACTGCTAACAGTGTCTTGTGTCATCTGATGTCTTGTTGCATTCCAGTTCCAATATCTTCCCTTTTTGCCTCTGCCTTTACTTGTTTCTTTGACTTAGAATCCCCGTTAAATTCACAGTTTACATGTGATTAGAAGGAAAACTAAGACTGGAGTAAAGTATGCCAACTCCTTTTTGGAGTTCTGTCAAGTACACAATGTTTTCTGATCTGTATAATGAAAAATCTTGATTATTGGAATTTCTTTTCATTTCTGTCCATTGATGCAAACCATTGTTTCATTTCTAAGAAACATGCTGATTTCTTACAGTGTTGTATACCAACTTCATAGACACATATTGTCCCCTCTTTTCCATTAGTCTGTGTATATGAAACAGCTGTTTCCTATTTTTGGTCTCTGCAAAGTCTGATGTGTTGGTAACTGGTGGATACTTCCCATTCTGCATAGGCAATATGAAGAAAATCAGTTTCATACTTTTAAAAATACTAAATATGTTTGATTTACGTAGGTCTTCCAGTTAATGACTTTCAAAATGAATCTTTAGCTGGCTTTCCTCATGATTGTATTGTATTTTTTGGAGTCTGTTATGTATGACTTTAAACATCCATGCCTTCATAAATCTTTTCTGAAAACACGTATTGGAGGCTAAGCTCCTTAAATATTTTTATCCAATTATTTTCCACCCAATTTACTGGATTTCAAGTTATTCCATGCACATCGAAGTATTTCTCTGTGTAGTAAGGTTTGTTTGCTGTGAATGTGTCTGTCTGTCATAAAGCAGTTTACTCTTAAGTGACCTATCTCCATAACTGGAAGAGATACACCTGCCTTAGCATGGTGCTTCACCTTTACGGATCAGCTGTGAAACAGATAAACTACCCTGGATAAAGTGGTCTGCTAATGAGCTCTTATGATTCTTATACTGAGCTGTCTGGAGTATCAGTGAATATTGCGTAAATATACATTAACCTGTGCTCACTGCCCTAATTGTTAGTATTGAATCATGGGTTATTAAAGGGCTTGATTCACCTTTACTTATACCACATTCTGTATGTTAGGTCATCCCGCTTTTTCCTCCCTTCAGCAGAGTTATGCTATCCTACTTCTTGTAAGTCAAGCCCTTGTGCTGGTTTCAGCTGTCAAAGCATTTAGTATCAACTATTTTTCCATTTCCTTGTAAGCAGTGATAAAAGCACAATGAACATTGCCTCATCACCAAATTATATTTTTCTCTTACCAGCTGGAATAAAACATAATAAAAGAAGACAAGAGTTTTAAAAATGTCTCCACACATTTATCTTAATCTTTTCGCTGTGAAGAAGCTTAGGAATAGCCTGCTGCTTCAGACTTGAACAGACGCCTGAGCATTATCTCTCTCTGGAGTGCATGCATATCCTTTTACATCTCATCAGTCTTCATTTTTATTTCATATTTCTTGATCAGCTGATTTCTGTCCTTGAGCTTGTCTGATTGATTTTCAAACTGCTCCTTGAAAAATATCTTGATGGAAATGAATTAATGGCAGAATGAGAGGGAATTACTTTTCCGGTTACTATGGAGCTCTGGTTCCTAAATTATTATGTTGATATTTATTCAAGTAGGAAGTTAGCATATTTGCCCTTTGTTCTTAGGAAGCATTCTTCCTACGAGAATTTTATCTCTTGAGGCCTCCCTAGAGGTCTACAGCATATGTTATGAGGTGTTTTCATGAATGGATTCATCACCCAATAGGGCAATCCAGATGGCAACCCTGAAATCTGCTTCTCTTACTATCTTACAGTTTTAGGATAGTTTTGCCTCAGTTGTAATGCAAGTGGGGATATTGTCACTTGACTATAAAATACTGTGACAAGGATAAAAGCATGCCAAAAATTACACTTTCCAAAACTGTTCTGTAACAATTATTTCAGAGATTTTTATTTCTGTTAAACCAAGTTGCAGCTTATGACCCTTAGTTGATTGCTTCCAAAAGATTCGGTATAGTCTGCTTCTTTTCATATAATTTTTCCAGTTGAAAAGCAAATCCTTGTTAATGTTAGAGATCATCTTTATTGTGAACAGACAGCAAATGTGCCAGCCTCTGGAACACTGTTTTTTTTTTTGTCAAGTGAACCAGGCAGATTGCATGACAAGAATTTTTCTCTCTCTTTGATGGCTTTTCTACCCTTTTATTAACTGATACATTTGTGTAGCTATACCAGGAAATCCTAGTATTCTGTGAGAATGTTCTAAAAAGCTTACTTTCTGAACTAAATTTCTCCTCCTTTATATCAGACCTGGAAAATTTTAATTTTAGATTTCTATTATTTGAATAGAATTTCAATAACTGAGGTTAATATAAAGAAGATACCTCAATTATAGCATATTTTTTTGCACTCATAAGGAAATTATTAAGCACATGTTTTTCACTTAGTCTATCCTGCTTTATGTTATAGCAATGAAATTGTACAGTCATCATGCCTGGACAGCAGTCACTGGAAATGTAAGCAAGACTTGCACATGATATTTCAAATATGCTCAGGTATATCTGAGTATCACTTTTCACAAAATGTGGATGACAGCTTTAAATTGATTAAACAGAATGGGAGTTTACTGTGCTGTATGCCATTAATATTATCATAAATCTGGATAATCTGTAATAGTATTTAAGTTTAATTTTCTGTAGTCAGCACACAGATCTTATGTTCCATCTTTTTTCTATATCAAAAATGTGAAACACACTGGAATTATAATGCTTTCTTATGGTCATCATCTAAGTTGTGTAATTATTTTAAGAAGTTATGACACAGATCACAATCAGTGCTATAAAGTCTAAATGTTGTGGATGAAGATATATGGCTGAAAGAAAGACATGTATATTAATGAGTTAAGCAGCAATCTCTCACTTTGCATCTTGACACTCAGAAAGATCCTTTGATCTCTTTGACCTCCTCCACAAGAGATTTATCTACATTCAGTGTCAGTTTATAGAATATCTAATATATAAATAAGCAACTCAATATGGACTCCTCATCCTAACCCCTCAGGATTCTCTTGAATCACTTCTGAATGCTCTCAATCCCCTTCAGCTGTTCAAGGAGAGACAAGAGTATCAAGAGTTCTCCGGGTGTCCATATAAGCACAGCATCTACATAATAGCCTCTATTAGAATACTGTTAGAGATTACAGTAAGGGAAAAATTCTTATCTTTTACTCTTTTTAACATAAATAACCTCCTTAGATTTTAAGGGGAAAAGACAGTACTCTAAAGCCTTGCTATATTGGTGTAGATCAGTCTGACATCCCAGATACTGCTTACCATGCATCAAACATAAGAAGAAACTACAGCCAGCAAAACAACTGAAATATTTTAACAGAGGATGGCTGAAGAACTCATAACTCACCTTCCTTAGCAGTCCAACAGAATATATAGTACCCCCTCATTGGCTAAATCTCCATATGTACTTTGAAGAAGAAAAATATGGTCAATTCTGTATTCTTCTGTCAAGAAATTGATTTTTTTTTGTGTGGAGGTCTAGCCAAACTTTGTCTTCTGCAGAGTTAAGATGTGTGTGGGGCCTTCTTAGGAAACAAAGCAGTAGGTCTGGTGACTTCTGCCATAAGGAAAACACCTCGTAATATGCATCTGTTTGTAGCACTTGCTCCATCAGTATGTTTTATGTTAATTCTTGTTACTTTGTAGATTAATTTACTCAGAAAATCGCTTTTTTTGTTTGTTTGTTTTTTAAATGAAGAGTATGGTAGTATCCTTATGCTGTGTAAAATTGAAGATGGCCGAAAAACTCTCTTTCCATCCTTTCTGTTAATTTTTTTTCTCATTATTCTGAAAGCCATCACAAGGTTCTTCAATTCATCACTAATTATCCTAGGTATTTTGAATGTCTGAACTGAATCATAACTGTTCATCCTTAAGGAATTTGGTGTCTCTTACTACCAGCAATTCAATCTCTTCATTCTCATTTCCTTAAGCACCTGTGTCCAAAGACAGGAATTAAATTTTAGATAGCTATAGATAGATCATTATCTCCAATTAGGTGGACAGATCATTCTGTCTGTACTCATTCTGACTTTACTTTTTAAGCCTTGTTACATATAGGTGTTACATATTTATAAACATATATTTCCTCTCCATTTTGATGGATCTTTTACAGAGTCTGAGAGGTATTTGTGGAAAGTTGTATCAAAACTCATATTGTGCTATTTTTCATATAATGATTTCCCTTGTTTTCAGTTTCTCATTTACATGTTACACTGAATATTTCACTGCCCAGATATGTCAGGATCTTATATATCCTCTTGAATCTTAACAATACCTTGTATCTTAGGATCCAAAGGCTGTTCACTAAAGCTCTTAGAGAGGATTCAGCTGGATAAATCATCTTTACTAGTTTTCATTGGTGAATGGCTTCTGAAGTAATGAGTTTACTCTCTGTCCTTCTTCCATTTTGAGTTTTGACTGACTAGAATTTTTCTGTTTGATTAATTCTGTTTCACACAGTTCATTGCTAGACATCTGCCTGAATGCCATTCACTGTTTATCTAAATCATTATTTCAAAGTGCCTGTGACAGTTTAATAATTGCATTTGCATTCCCTTCATCTCTAGAACAAGCTGGGAGATGCTGAAAGGTATTATGCCACATGTATTGCCATTTGTTTTCACACACATGTAATCCTAGCTCATATATTCATATTTCAGTTTACATGCCCAGTTTTCTGTGATTTTTTTTGCACGCTATATGACCAAGTTAAAAATATTGTAAACATGCATACTATGGAATTTGCTTTTCAAAGTATCCCAACACTCAAAACAGTGACATTTCTCATATGAAATTTGTATTTGTCTAATTGGGTTTAACTACAAGCAAGCTAGAACTCATCTACCTCATTTTGTGTCTTCAAATGCCTTGGGTAAACAACTTCTATAGGTGAGTCAATATCTGAAGACTGTTTTGTCAAATATATATACCATCACACAAAATAATGTTTCATATCTACCATGGACAGTGATTTGTTAGTCTTTGTGTACTGTGTTACCATCCATTAGCAAATAATCCCATAGTCCTTGCTGAGAAAGGTAAAAACAGTCTGAGGAACAATTTCATTTAGTTTTGAAAGATCTTCACACTGTGGTAACATATGCAGTGGTTTATCCTTATTTTTAACAGCCCTTGCTAATTATGAGCATATATAGGACATGAGAAGAATATTGGATTACTGTGTGAAGTAGTTTGCTTGAAAAAAAGTTGAGAGTCTCCAGAAAAAGTGCTGAACATTCTTTTCTGATATTGGATCATTTCATTCTGTTTTGTCAAAATATTTTTTCCCCAATATGTGACAAGAAAAGAAAAGAAGATGCAAGTCTAGACTTGGCACTCTGTATATTTATTTAGCAAATCATAGCATGGAATAATGTTAAACATGCCTAAAGAGAAGGTTCCTCTATAGATGAATCTGAGTGTTTTCAAGCTAAAATGATGCTTTTGAGAAAGACCAGTGTGTCTTATGTTTTTGGAGGTAGAGGGGAGGAGGCTTATTTGCATTATTTTGGTTTTTTTTTCCATGTGTTTTACTCTGTCATACATAGTATTAGTGGGGAGGAAGAAATTGTAACTCTCACCATAATGCATAGCAGCAGTTTACTCATGATATGTGCAAAACCATCTTCAACCTAAAGAACAAAACACAAGAATCTAGTGGAATGGGTATAGAGTCAATAAGAATCCAAGAAGGTACCACTGTGCTGTCAAAAGATTTTGTTAATAATTGGATACAAGTGGTAATCTGAAAGTGTGCAAGTTAATTGATTGACTCCTTTTCCATTAACATCAGTGACTGAATTTACAGATTGCCTGATATATCAGAAGATGAATTCAGCCAGCAGCTGAGCTGTTGCTTGTTTGTTTGTTTGTTTGTTTGTTTCCCCTGAAAATCAAGACAGAAAAGCTGATGTAAGAGACATTTTATGTGTAGAAGTAATTTCACATATGCATCCTGCTTGGAACACCTTGACTTGACAGTGAGAGGTTTCCTCAAGAAAAATGTAGGGGTTATAGTGATAGGATGGAAAATGGACCATGAGCATTCATGATTTCTATTTACCCTGCTTCTGGAGGGTCCAGAAACATATAATAATATCGAGCAAAAATGGCTGTAAGGATTGAAAGGCAGTTTTTATGCTAAATGAGCCAAACATATGAAAATGAGCATTATTTTTTGCTAAATATGTGGACCCATATGCAATGAATTTTTTTATATCATCTAAATGAAGAGGGAGATAAACTATTGGAAGCAAAGCCAATATGATATGATGGTTATTAACCTAGTAGAAAATCCTAGCTACAGATGTTCAGAGGAAGAACAGTTTCTGCAGGATAGTATTTCAGAGCTGTCCTTTGAATTCTTTGGCTTCAGGATTACTTGTAGGATAGGAAAATCTGAGTAACAAAAGGATTTTATGGATTTTTATTCTCTAAAACAGATCTTGTATTGTTGTGTAATGTTAATAATACAGATACAATATTAGGCTACTTTTAGATATTTGTAACTGAATAGTCAAATGTCCAATTATTTGGAGTGGTATAAAATGTCTGTTGGAATATAAGTGTGTTTTTAAAATTAAATATCAGTTTCTGACTTCAGAACTAGAAATAATTTAGTTTCTGCAAATTTAGCTAAAATCAGATTTCCTAAATTCCTCTGACTCTCCATCATCATTATCTATTGTATTCTGAAAATATGACGCTAAATTGGAGGAAAAACAAAACAGAAAAAGAAAACCCAAAACCAAAATAAACTTCCCAGAATCTTACCTCTTGGAAAGATAGAGCATTTCTTTTCTTGGAGGAAAAAAATGTTAGACTTGGGTCATGGTTAAACATTATACTTCAAACCAGAAGCATATCTTTAAAAGAAATAAGGAAATAAATAGGGACTTTTTTTTGACTTTAAGTGTTATTCAGTATCTGGAGAAAAGTAAGATTGTTCCCTACAAGTTCCTGTAGGAAGAAGTATGAGAATTATTTATTTCCTGCTTATCTTGCTGATTTAGCTGTCAGCCAGAAGTTTACCTGGCTTATGCAAGCCTCCAGTCTCTAACTCATTAGAGACTAGGAGTCATTTAAGCACCAACAGGGCTTGACTGGAAATCAGTCTGAAAAAAGAAGTATGGTAGTTGTTTTTGATGCTAAAACTAAATCACTAGTGTCCTCCAAGCATTTCTGTTTTATCTGTGGAAATCACTCTGTGTTAATTTGAATGATGGTGAAATTGCTTTAGTGTAAAGCTAATCATGCATTTTCAGACTTAAGAACAAAGGTGAGTGCCTTTTATGAGGTGCTGAGGTGTTTTTATTATTGTATTATCAGAAGTTCCATCTTTAGCAACAAAGGTTTCATTCTTAGAGGGAAATGATTATACAATATTGAGAAATTTCAGCATCATAGTTAAAAATCCCACATCAGCTAAGGGATATAATTGATTTTATTAGAAAATAATAAACCTTTAAAATATCAAAAGGTTCATCATTAATAATTTTTATAGCACATCAGAGAAGAGTTTAAATGTAAGTAATTTTTATTAAATAGGCCTGTTCTGGCACTTCGCTCTCATTATACTGTTTTGTTTTGTTTTGTTTTGTTTTGTTTTGTTTTGTTTTGTTTTGTTTTGTGTGGTCATTAGATATGTGTGGCACCTGCACTTGCTGATTAGGACTTGCGTAAAGACTTTACAGCAGATAGCCTCTAGCTGTGAGAACCATGAAGGCAATGTTACTTCATCTTGATGGGTTCATTCATATAATTTCACCAGACTAAAGATAGCAAACCACCCAGATGCCTCTTTCCATTTCAGTTTCCTTCCTCAACTATGTGAAGCAGGAATGCTGCATGGAGAACTTTTCATGGGGTAAATAGTGAAGTGGTAGGTAGCAGAAGAAGGTTATTCAGTTTCTTTCCATTCTTCCATATTTTTAAAGGCATTCTTGTCCTTTCCCATGAGAAATAGCTTTAGCTTTACACAGAATAGGATGCTTATTTGCTATTAACTTATTTGTTTTGTGGAAGTAGAGACACTGTTTCTGTACCAGAGCACCATCAGCAGTGATGTAAGACAGTTTTCAGCTAAACGGTACTACAGCAATTAGTTCATGTTCTGGAGCAATTTTCTTGGTAGATATGGAGTGAAAATTAGAAGGTTTATAGGGTGATGCAGGTTCAGAGAAGTTCCTGTGAAAGAATTCCACCAGTTAGAAAATTCTCTGGTTTTGTGGCTGACACAATGTAACCAATGAGCCCTCTCCAGAAGAAAAATGGAAACAGTTAGCAGAATTTTGTAGGTTGCACTGCTTTGCTATGCTCACAGAGCATGGCAAAGCTAATGTCAAGTTGCAAAAATATCTGAAAAAGGCTTTTAGTCATATTTATCCTCCACACACTTCTCTCTTACTTTGTCTCTCTTGCTCTCCCCTTCTTCTAAACAAGCATGTTAGAGGAGAGTTAATCATGTCAAAATCCTGGTCAGCGTGCCCTTCATTTACTGGAATGAAAGGAATTTTCACCTTGCTTCAAATGTAACTGTAATTAGATAAAGTAACTAGGTCAATGGATACCAGAGGCTCCTCATATCTTTCTGTTCTGTTGCTGCTAGAAGCCCAATTCTGCCTCCAGCTTAAATGTTGATGGGGATTGTTAATGTTCGTAACACCTTCCTCATGATCCTGACTTTCATACTGCGGTCATTTGTGCCTGTGCAAAAGCAAATATCAAACCTAAGGAAGATGGTGGTGTTGTGCTTCTATGCACGAATGTAAATGACTCCACAGGCGAAGGCAGTGGAGATTTCTGGATGGTATGGAAAGCTTAATTGGGCTTTCTTGTAACACAGGACAGCTTTCAGAGAGCATTGCCAAGCAGGCTTATGTCTTGTTACATAACAAATGCCAAATTCTTCCTTTAAAGAGTCCACAGTTCAGAAGTAATAGTTAAATAGTTTAAATAGTTAAACAGGATGAAAATTTCTATGAGGTGTGAAGAAAATGAAGAGAAAAAGTTTCTTAAGTAGTCAGGTTCAGCAGTCATAGTTCATCAGCTACCAAGGCAGGACCACATTTCAGTTTACTGTCTACATTATAAAGCAAGTGAATTTTGATGAGGATTTTGAAAGACAGGTATTGATTTTGGCCTTGAGGCTTTTCTCACATGAAGTCTGGATGAGATTCAAATGGCACTGGTGGAATAACTGCACAGGCTAGCCTATGGTAATGACATTAAAATCACTTCCAAGTTTGTCTTTCTCTTGGGGAAGAGCAGTGGATATGAGGAACAAAGAAGAAAATCTTAACAATCTTAACTTTTCAGATTAATTTGTGTGGAAAAGGGTGTGTCTGTAAGTATTGAAACATGATGGAAAGCTGTGCAGGTGCATGGGATAAGAGCGTGCACTCACTGCCTTTACAGAAATATACAAGTTGCCCATAGGTCCTGTATCACATAGACCAGAGCCCTAAAGATATCTTGAATATGTTGGGAAATCTGAAAATTTTGAGACATTGGTGTTTAGGCAGCTGAACCTCTCTGATGTTGTTTAAGTCACAAACATTTGTTTTGGCAATCTGGTCAGAGGGAAGATAATAGATTAGATTCAGGTAGGCCATGTGGTACTGGAAGCAGTACATTTGAATCAAATGTCAGGGTTAAATACAGAGTGGAGTCAAGTTGGTCGTCCTTGGTAATGAAAAAGTTAGTGTAATTGTCCTTCCTCAGAAAAACAGAGAGCAAAAGGAGTATCCATAGTCTATTTCTGTAGAAAAGAATGAGTTACTGCATATGTCCAGAAGCAGTTTGGATCTAGCCCCTACATTGTTGACATACCACTTCTAGAATCACAATTTTTTGGAAACATAGTCTGGAAGAAATCCTGAGCTGATGCAAGACCTGATACATTCAGTACCCTGACAAGGTTTTATCAAATTGGAGAGGCGGAGGGGTGAATTCCAGCTCATTGATAGCACTGTGAAGGAGGCACATGGTTGGCAAGTGTGTGAGGATGACAGTTCCTGACTGTCAGTGCTATCAACGAAAGAAGCACTGGTATCTCATTAGTATCCACCTGATTGTTTTATAGGTAGTTCATATCCAGGCTTCATTTTTTTGTTTGAAGGTGAGAGAAAGGTTTCTCGATAATCGAAGTAAAAAAAAAGCTTCAAGTATTTATCCACCATCAGGATGTGGAGCTGCAATTCAGCAGAGTCCCTGTGACCACACAGACCTCAAGGTATTCAAGTAGACCCTTGTAGTTCAGTTGAAGTTACTTGCAAACTTAAAATGAGTCATGCATTTGAATTCCTTTAACCATGGTCTTTCCTGAAGAAAGCCTGTGTGTTCCATTAGCAGTAACTGAAATATTTGTGCAATTATTGGTACAGTTGAGAATTCTAATCGAATAATCAAAAAGGATGAAGCATTTGTAATCAAATGTCAACTTGAATAAGACAAGAAATGATTGTGCCATTATGTTCCTGTAGAAGTCAATGTGAAAGCTGTCACTGATTTTGATAGTAGCACAGTGGATCCCAAAGACTGTATATACTTTTCAAGGGCTAGGGTCCAGGGCTTGCTTTCTGACCCAGAGGACAAGTGACATGGTGTGGCCTATGTTTCATATGACTAAATGTTCCATCATTCCAGTTATCCCACTCACAGTGCTTACCAGCATTTCCTGTCTCTCTGAACCACATCTGGGTATTATCTGAGAGTCGCGTAGGCCAAAACTGTGAACAGGAATGTGCTAACAAGTAAAGTGTATGGATGATTGCATGCCATTGCTGAAACCTGAATCATTCCCTTCGCTTACTGATATAGATGTAACCACAGAAGCGCATAGAATTAGTTGGTTTCCTATTTATGGTAAATTTTTGACAAGACCTTAATCAAGTACTTTAAATACAGAATTATTTCTTTTCCATGTATGAACAAATTCATAAATAATTAATTTATGACTACTTAAAAAAGAACCAGCTTAGGTTTTGGGTGAATTTTTGTTAAACGTGTATTAAAGTCCCAAATCTGAAAGCTATTCTATTCCTTCAGAAGGCCATTGGGAGTCACACGCCAGCAAAAGGCAACATTATGGGCCTTATAAATCCAGCCATGGATTTTCTTTTAAGTCAGTGTATCTATTTATTTACTTATTTCAAGTCAGATCTAAGATCTCAGTTCATCAAGCTTTACCAAGCTGTCTTAAATTTTAAACATGTGATTTCCCTGTCTAAATTGATGAGAATAGTAACATTTCCAAATCAAAATATGTTTAAAAAACATGTTGAATTGCACAGAGGTTCTCACATAATCTTGTATTTACTGAGGAAAAAAATGTACTTGGTGAAGAATGCCTTTTGACATCTCTGTGGATTTTGGTGCTGTCCTTAATACAGAGACAGTAGAAAAGAAAAGGATTTGATTCTTATTTTGAAACAAAACACATAAAACAATAATTCTACAGGTCTTAATTTGTAATGACAAAACTTTTTATTATCAGAGTGCCATATAAGTGCAAAGAACAATCACTATAAATAAATGCTCCAAAATACTCCACATGACCCCATATTACCACAATTAAATTTTGTAAAATTTACTGGTTTTATTTAAAGGACATTCTATTTTGACAATTTAAATACTTAAAGAAACATTATGTTGCTCTTGGAAATATTCTAATGGTTTATTCTGTATGTAAAAATCACATCCAATGATATTTTATTAGGTAGTGACTGTACTGTAATAATTTTTTTATTCCTATCATTCTGATGGGTGACATTTAATGTATGGTGAAGGGCAACAATTAATTATTATGCACTCTAAACTAGATAACTCCTTTGCTGTGATGCTCAATGTTAAACTAACCTGCAGTCAAGAAGGCTGTTTTAATATTGAATAGAAATGCCAGCTTTGTTGTACAACCTTAGAATGAGCTCACTCCATCTTTTTTTAAGAAGTCCATATATTTTTGCATTGCAAAATATGATTTCACACTTCATTATGTGCCTTTAGGAGGTCCTCTGCAATACTCTACTTCTTCCCTCAAACTTGTGTCAAACTCTTGAGTGTATTGAGGGAGTCAAATAAGTGCTTCCCTTTTAAAAGAGGGAGGATTTGAATTTCTCATGTACCCTTCTTATATTGTGTTTTATTCTTTTAAAGAGAAATACTGTTTATTACTTTATGTTACTAATATAGAATGGAGTATCACTGTTGTGTATTATTAATTTACTGTCTTATCTATAGATATAGAATAACCATTGTAAAAATTTGTTTGGGCCAAGATAGTAAGATCTTCAGATCAGTAGTGCATATGAGTCCCTTATTATTGCAAACATATCAGTCATTCAGCTCTAAAACTTTAACTGCAATAAACAGCATAAACAGCTTTGCAAGGGCCAATACAGTGTTACACTGTGTTGTATTAAACTACACCAAACACTGGCTGACCACTTTTCCTAATAACACTTATTTGGAGATATAGACAAATAGAGGATATGATATCATAATGTCTAAGACTTAAAATAATCTTACAGATACAGTGCTTGTTATGTGTTTTTATTAAAAAAATAATTAAATGACAAATGAACACAATGACTGTGCAGCTCCTATCTTCTACATAGGATGTTGAGATTCCTTGAGGTAGAAAGACTGACTAAATGTAATCTTTGAAGATTTATCAACTTGAGAAGTATTTTGGTAAACTAGTTTTTGACAACTCAGCTCACCCTTGCCAAAATTTGTTTCAGTTTAAGAACACTACAAAATGTGGTGAAGTACATGACAGTAATAGTACAGGGGTTTTTAGGTTATAGACCATCAGAAATGCAAGCACTAACATTCTTCAGACAAAATGAGGTGAATCATATTGATCAGTAAAGTTTACATGTTTTTCTTATTTATTGTGTACAATATATGAATTTTTTCCTGAAGCATGAAAGTCTCCTATTTTTTTTATAATGTGGTAGAGCATGGCATAAATAACCACATGTGTTATTTCAAACTGTTGAACTAAGATATTGATAACATTTTGCTACTGCACAGTGTGCATATTCTTTGAATATTCTTATATCAGCAGACACAGATTTGCTGATTTTCTTTGATAATAACTTCTGAGTTCCAGATCAGAACTTCAGTTTCTAGGATTTATTAAAACTGTCTTGAAGGTGTGTTTTGGGGGGTATATAAGAGAATCCATGCTAAAATTGCTGTTCAGTAGATTTGACAGTCTACCTGTAGGAGCAGATCAATGAACATAGTAGGAGGGAGGCAAGTTATTTTATAAATTCATTTATTTATTAAGCTTAGGAAAATAGTTTTGGTTTTTTCCTTATCATTTTAGGGTTACTTAATAATTCATTCTTAATTCAAGAAAAATATAAATAAAATGGAGATAATTGATACTTCTGTGGACAGACATAAACAATGTATTTTGCAATCTTTTTTTTATATTAAAGCATTTTCGAAATGGGGAAATAATAGATGCATTTTATTTTTTAGAAATGAGGGTAATGTATCATGGTTTCAGGATGTCAAAGTGTTTACTAGTTATTCATAGGCATAGCATTTTTTAAAGATAAAACTCTTCATAATACACAGTATTTTTTTTTTTTGTTGCAACATGACAGAAAGATAACTACTGTTGTTCAAATGTGTGCAATTTTCTTACAATTAAAAATCCAACTATTTCTTAGCTTCGGCTAAAGTAATGCAAATTTTACTATGTATAAAAAAAATTCTTTTTAAAACAGTAGAACTGTTCAGATTGGAGTACAGGACCATATGAGGAGAAATGATAAAATTATAGAGAAGAGAGAATTATGTGGAGGAGATAAATCATACTTTCCTATTTACCCTTTTTCAGAATGCAGAAAAGGAAGGAACATTACATCAAATTGAAAGTAACAAAATTAAATCAGAAAAGAGAATTTAATTCATTTTTTTGTAAATTGATAATTAACCTCTGGAACTTGTCTCAGACTAAAATAAAAACCGAGTGCTTTGTAATAAAGCTATAATGATTAGAAATGCAACTGCATCTGAGGTAATGCTTCATGTGTAAAGCAACTGGTGGAGGTTATAAAGAAACTTTCCCTGTAGTGTGTGGGCAATTTTCAATTTTGTTGTAGTTTTCAACTTTCAATTTTTTTTTCAGCTTCATATGAAAAACCAGTACTAATACTAGTCAGAAACAGAATATGTTTCTGTAGAAACTTATTATTATCTCTCTCTCATTATCTGTTTTCCCTATCCAGAGAGCAGTAGAGTTGAGGGGAAAAAAAATCATTCATCAGTGTGGAAAATAGCAAGCATCATGAATTTCTCATGTTAATATTTACTATGGTCCATTAAAAATAATATTCCTACTGATTATGAAAATTCTACCTCATAGATGGTGCTGTGTGAAGTCACTTTATTTCATGTTCTATGCATTTCATTAACCTTTTTACACTGTCTTTTGTGTAAATTCTTTGTGCATCAGATAAATCCACAGTTTAATTCATAGATTTGAGAAACATTAGTGCAGCCTGTAGGTCTATTACAGTGTCCACTGAAGATCATGGTAAATATTTCCATCAACTTCTGTAGACATAAGCTAAGGTCCATTTGAACAGTAAAACAGCAAAGATAACATGGAATGCAGCTAAGTAGAAGAAAATGATAATTCAGTGAGGTGAACACATATAGGGTAAAATGTTCTTCTGAGTTTATTGAGTTAGTATTTGAAGCAATGGTGAAAAATATGTCCTTGAATTTGGGCCTTTATGAATGTTACCGGCATCATGACCATTATGAAACAAAAGCTGCAACTGTCATCTAAGTTGGTTCAGAATATGCACCTGAATATTTATTTTATTGTAGTAAGTGACAATTAGGTAAGTTTTTCCCTACTTCCCTGTTAATAATTCCTGGTTTGCAAATTTATGTCTAGCAGTTCAATTAGGTTAAATGGCATGTGTTGAGACTGAAAACTGTTGTTGATTAAAATAATTTATAAATCATGACAGAGTAGTAAACAGGTAGGCTTTCACTCGTGTGAAAAAGAAATTTCAAGAATCATAAACATTTTGGTTAATGCATTTGTCAGTTGAAGACACCAATCTGAAAAAAAAAAAAAAAGAAAATTAAAGCCAAAATTTGATTCTTAATGAGGTACAGGTAACTTTTAATTTAGGTAAAGGTGTTGTTTTTTTTTCCAGACACGTTGAATAACTGCTGATGTTCGAGCAGTTTTAGCTATAACAATAACTGTCACCTTTTTTTTTTTTTAAATCCAAAGATCAGAAAAACTTTGTGCATAGCATCTTTAAAAGTGTCTCTACCTGTTTACTTTGCTGTCATTATTAAAAACCACACAAACAAATATTCTACTTTTACTTATTGTATGCAATTTTGACATTCAGTTTTAAAAAGGCATAAAAATGCACATAAAATAATTGGTGCACATAACTAATCATAAAAGTTAATGTGATAGTATATATTTTATATGATAACTAGTAATTTTGTGTAAATTAAGCATATATTTGTCCATACATTATCTTTGACTATGTAGATTCAGTAAAAGTTAGTGCCTATAAATTTAAAATATTGCTAGGGGCAATCCAGATATGAATTTGCTATGTCTCATGCAGTCTTACATTATACTAAATGGTGACATAAAAGCAAATATGTTTAGTTAAATTGGTAGTGGCATCCTTTCCTTTGATTAAGAATACTTCATAAAGTCAAAATGTGGCTTAGTTGTTTGATGCTTACAATAATACTGCTTTCATTTTCACCCAGTTAATCCAAGAAAATCCATTGGAACATTCAGTTCTTTGCCTTATTTTTTGAATTTTTTTTTCAGTTGATTAAAATTCAAACATCTTTTTTCAGGTCGCAATATCAGTACAATAGTTTAACCACTGTTTTTTTGTTTTGTTTTAAAGAACAGCATGAAAAGAGAGTTTGTGGTCAGGTGAAAATATTTTTGCTGAATTGCCTAATATATTATGACTGCTTCATTTACAGAAAACAGTACTGTTATTTTGCATGAACTTTTTCCTGCTTCATTCTCAAATTTAAAGCCACTCTGCCATAAAGGATGTATGTGTAAGAACTTGTTTTATAGCAGGGCAAAATTATTCATTCATAATATAAAGCAATTTAAATTTGGATGGATGAATTGTAAGGTTATATCCAAGCGAGCTACAGTAAAATTTGGGTCCATTCTGTTGGGCCTTAATCAAAGAAGCATGGATAAGGTAGTTTCTCCTTAGTTAATGATTTTATTCTCTATTTATTGCTTAATGTACGTTTGGGGGCTTTTTTTGGAAGGATAAACCAAAATGAATTACATGTGTATTTCTACAGGGAGAACATGACTTGAAGATTAAGTTATTGCAGTTGAACTTGACTGAAAGTGCAGTATGTTGGAAGTACACTACATCATAAGTTTGTTCAGGAAGGTCTGCTCTTAAGTAATGTATCCAAACCAAAACAGATTTTTTGACTTTTGGTCTTTTTCTTTAAAATTCTGAAGCAGGGATATTTTGCATTTGAAAATGAATAAGAAAGAAATAGAATCAATCTCCTTAGCCTTTATCTCTTCCTTACTGTCTGTTTTCATTTTTGTGACTAATCTATGCTCTAAAACTAAAAATCATGTTCAATCTTTTGAGGAATGTTTGTGACAATATAGTAATCCTTTTAATAATTCTGAACAGTTCTTCCTTGTTTATAGTGAAAAGAAAATGTTTTGTTTGAAGTTTTATAGTGTAGAGTCAAATTAAAAAATTTTTAAACAAGTATTTGAAAACATATATTTCTCTAGTTGCCAGCTTCCTCTTGTTTGATTGTAAAGTATGAAAACCTAGTTCTGTTTCATGTAGTTAGACAGTAATTGCTCAGGCAAAGTTGAAAGGGATAGGCAGTATTTCTTAAGCGGCTTCATTTTACTGATGTTATCAGATATAGATGAAGGAAAAGCAAAATCTTGCATTGCCTAAGACTGTGAGGAACTTTATAGCTGAATGGGTGTTAAAATATAATTAAGCAGGATTCTTAAGAGCATGAACTAGAAGTGATTTTTTTTTCAGTTTTCTCAAGAGATCTAGTGATCATGCACTACTGATATTGATTGTTGCTTGACTTAATAATAGAATTAATTATGGTCCTTTTCACTTTATTTCTGCTTCTCAAAACTGGAAAGAATCATCGCCATTCGTAGTAGCTTTAGATTAGATCACCCCAGTTGAATAAACATAGCTGGGCCAGAACAAAGCTACTGAATGTGTTCTCAGCTTAACTAGGAGTGGCAACATGAACTGCACTGCATTTTTTTTTTTTTACCAGCATTCCTGCTGGTGTTTCCTTTCTCCTACAACTGAGTTGACATTAGTTCTGCAGTCTGTTAGTGGCTGCAGTAGCAATCCATAACAAGGTACATCCAGCAGGAATATTCTTCCAGGAGCGTAAGCTGTGTCAATAGCAAAAAACTACTCTTAAGAAAACTATAGGTACCCAGACAATACAGAGAATCTGCTCTGAAAACAAAAAAACAAACAAACACCCTGCCTGCATTGCAAGAAGAAGGTATTCCTATGCTACTTTTTTTTATGGGACACTTCCATGATGCAGAGAGTATTCTATTAGCTTTGTTCCATGAGTGATTTTTATATTAGATTTTCTTGTCTGTTTTTTTTTAATAGTAGTTTTTAAATTTTGTGTGTAACAGTATTATGTATGGGTCAGTTTGACAGTAATAGTCATTAAACTTACTTTTATACTAAAGAAATCTGTGTATAATATTTAAACAATTATCTGCTCACGTGGAATATACAGTCAGTAAATGCACTACTTTTCCTTAGGAGAATGAGTGAACTTAACATGACCATCATCCCAAAGGGCTTAAAACTGAACCCTAGATTTTCTTAGAAATGGTCATTGAAGGACAGACCACAATTTTCCACTTACACAGGTCTCATTTGCTTTTCTTCAGCAAGTGGACAGGTGGTGATTTTGAATGCCTCATCTTTGTATAAGCTTGTGATAATTGCATCCATTTAGTCTACCATGTAAGGCATCCATGCATTTTAATCTTTTGTTTACAGCTACCTAGCACTTCTTATGCTTTCCCATTGAAGGCTAATGGAGAGCTCAGGTCTTAGCCTATTCAGAATAAAATAAGCAGTTAACTAAAAGCTTTGAAAATGATAGCCTCACTAAACTATTTAATAAATTGCTCAAGTGTCATTTTTACACATAATTCCGAGAGATTGCTTCCAAATGCTTAATTTCTCAAGAGAGGCATTTATGAATATGCATTCATTAAAGTGATAGAGTATGAGTTTGAGTGCATTTCTGCATTTTGCCATTGTTTTGTGGCTTACATTGCAATTAATTGAAGAATGTCAAACCTGTATAATGCAGTTCCCCAAAACCTTTACAAAGCAGTTCGTCAGGATTCAGTATCTCTTAACTGATGGCAGTGTAAGGCAGAATCTGTCAGATATAAAACAGGTGACATTTTTGTCTTCTAATGTACTTCCAAGAAATATATATGTATGAAAAGATACGATTAAGCTAACTTGCCAGAGGACATGAAAAAATCTTCATGGAATCATAGAAAAAATCAAATTGTTCAAAAGGATATACTGTGCAGCAGAACTCAAATACTGCTTAATCTGACTAGGAGTGAGTGCTGATATGCTCAGCCTGATACCAGATATGAAGCTATAATCTGCACAAATCTCAGAAATTTAAGAGCCAGTTTCCCAGATGCACTGCACTGCTTTTCTCCATTCCTTCCCCAGAAATACGCATTATGAAATTATAGCTTAGTAATAGCAACAACAGCAATAACAATAATTACATACTTTTTATAGGTAAAAAAAAAATCTTCAGAATAGTAATATTCTTTCTTTCATAAACAAATCCAGCCTTTATATTTGTGTTTTACAGTAGGTTTATCCCAACTGATTCCTTCCATTTACTGAGTGGGGCTGTGTCGTCTTCTGCCACATCAGAAGTCTCCAAGCAAGTAGGAGCAGACTCTTTCTTATACATAGCCTAGACTACCTAATGGACAAAACAAATAGATGAAGTGTACTGTTCTCTGTAATTCCTGTTATTTTGATGGTCTTAGCATCAAGGATTGTTAAACTTCCATTCAGATAGTAGTGCACCCTTATTGGCCAGTGTTAGTTTCTTTATTTCATAACATTTAAAGATTAGACAAAGGGAAATAATTCTAACAACCAAAAAATAAAAGTAAAGAACAGATCTACAATGAGTAAGAGACAGGGCTGTGTGCTGAGACTGTATATACTGCTTTTGTCAGAATGGAAATA
Organism: Nipponia nippon; assembly: GCF_047370975.1. Classification (NCBI taxonomy): domain Eukaryota; kingdom Metazoa; phylum Chordata; class Aves; order Pelecaniformes; family Threskiornithidae; genus Nipponia; species Nipponia nippon. The sequence goes on along the minus strand of NW_028262358.1, from coordinate 79,830,624 downwards.
GAATTGTGCATTTAATATTTAAAGAGTAACCTGAAACAACGTAGGGAACACATTTGCCCAGATAGCAGTTGAAATGTAATTCCAACATAAGTTTAAGTGCGATTAATAGTTTTGTTCATATACATTATATATTTGCATATTTATATCTACATATGTATATGGATGTGTATATACATGGGTGATGGCTCTGTGTGTGATTTGTATTTAAATATTCTGATATTTTTACAAATCCTACTATCAGATAGCTTTTTTCAATATCAGTGGTGAACTGCCTTTTGCTTGGGACCTCAAGTGTTGTGGGTTTTCCCACAGGTGTAGTGGAGGTAAGGTTGGATACTTTTTGCACGTGACAGCTGATCTAAAACCTAAGAGGGACAGAGCAGGTTCTAGGGTCTGGTTACAACTTCCTTGGTACCATTCTAGTTCACATGGACAGAGATGATCCTCTGGGAGCAGTCACCAGCATTAGGATTACTGCTATTACTGTTCCCATGGTAAACAGTATACAGGGAGTAATTTAAGCCAGGCTCAGTGGACGAAACCACAGCTATCTTCCATTGACCTCAAAGTGTTTGGTAAATTACCCTCAAAATTGGTCCTTGTGTTTCTTCATAAATAAGTGCCTTATATATTTAAGGAATTGTTTTACCCTTTGAAATGCATCTGTAAGGGTTTAAGTGGATGTGAAGATCTCACTCCCACCTCCCTGTTTTCAAGTTCTCAGTAAAAGGGAAATCTCCCTCTCTCTCCTTCTCTCTTATTTCCCCAGTAAAATATGATATTCCCTATAAACCTCTTAGGTAAATAATTTGCCATATAGGCTATAGGTTTATGCTTATTTTTAGAGTACATCAGAGCCATGCAATTGTTCTTAGTATTTCTTTTCCTGACAGTAGTTACAATGCATTGACTTTGAAGGTTTCTTTAAAGTCAGCTCTTAAAATCATTTGCTCAAATCATCATGAGATGATTAGTGATGAATGAAGCTGAAAATAATTGGAGATTCATCTTAGCAATTCAAATGTTCACTTAAGCCATATGGTCTTGTCTTTCTACACTCTTAGAAATACATTTAGAATTATAACCCATCATGGAGTGTTTTGTCACTTTGTTTGTTAATAAAAAAAAGATGGAGAATTCTGTGAAAATGAAATAGGCTAGAGAATTTTAAAAAGCTTAAGCTGGTGAAAGACTGCTCAAAGTAGAATACTAAGGAGAAACCTCATTAGTGTTAGGGAAAGAGTCAAGCTTTTGACTTGGTGGAACTAGCTCATATCTCTAAATATGATTGGAAAGCAGCCAAATGCTCAGATCAGGAGTAGCAAACTTGAATAATGTCATCCCCAAAGAATATAATTCTGTAAATATGTTCTTTGGTGCAAAATATTATGTCACTCTCTACTCAAACCCACTTTTTTTTGTAAAACATATAATTCAAATTATAATAAGTTTCACGGAGCCAGTATCTTCCATTAGCCTCCAAGTGTTTTGTAATTACCCTCAAAATCCATCCTTGTGTTTTTACATAAAGAAGTACTTTATATATATAAACGGTATCTTAATAAAGTCTGATGAAATACAAGTGCGAGTAACTGCTACCATTCTGTTCAGCCATTACTATTCAGGGTATAAAGTGCATTTAGCCTCCAAATTAATTATAAAATTATTGATTCTTAATAATGGAATTTAAATTAATTATTAAATAATAATTGATTTGTAATTATTTGTTTTAACAAGGATTAGATTGTTTTTTGTAATGTACGACTGTAACCTGATATATGAACATATGCAATAATGTAATACAAGAATGGCTGACTTTTTTTCTTGACAGAATTACTGAATATTCTTATTATAGCTAAACCCTCTGCCCCAAATAAATCTATGCTCACTGCTACAATAAAATAATAGTACTCACTGCAGTCATGCCATTTATGTCTCAGCTGGGCCTATCTTTTAAACAATCAGAGCATTTTAAAGGATTCTGTAAGCATTGGAAAGATAAAATAATACCCTTTTTGTTTTTCTGAAGCAGCTCACTATGTTATCAAGTTTGTAATTATAGCAAAACCACCTGATTTGCAATTAAGTCTCAGTGGAGTGAGTTGATATCAGTTTAATTAGTATAGAAACTGACCATAATTATTGTAACTTTTATATTATAACAGGGTGGAAGGAATGAAAAAATGCTCAAGCAGAGTTGTAGAGCTTGCTAATATAAGATGACAGTCATATAATTGTAAAATGATTTCTTACATCATGAGAATACTCACATTTGTTTTGTTTCTCAGGATTGTTTAGTACACACTATAAAAAAACAAAAACAAACAAAAAAAACCCAAACCAAAACATCTCTTTTAAAAGCAAAGCTATAGTACTAGCTCCTTTAAAAGATTACAGTGGGTGAAAAAAACCCACAATATTGTTTTGAAGAAATGAAGTAGAATAGGCATCAATTGTAGTGATCTTTTTTTCCCCTCAGTAGAGTGGTGAATAATAATATGCTTCCCTGCAGCTATATATGACAGGCAAAATCTCTTTGCATGTAGTAATTAGTTTACAGCACCCTATAGCCTGGAGCCCAGCAGGAATTATTTGCAAGCAAGTGCAATATAAACAAAAAGATAGTTCCTGTTGTAAAGCAGCTCACTTGCTTCTTTGGTCACCAACCAATTCCTTCTTAGGAGAAATACTTCTCTTATTTTAGAGATGAATATAGATGGTAAGTTAAATCAGCAGAAGGTATAAGAAAGCTATCTTGTTTTAGGATGTGATTGTTGCTTGAAACAAGTGATAAACTTGGTGAATTTAGGCTATTCTAAATACAAAATGAAAATGTTTCATGGGGTTTTTTTGCCATATAATGGATTGAGCGAAGTAAATAAAATTTTATGCTTGCAGAGAGTTGTAAAAGAAAATATAGGAAAGAAAGAAGGGTACCCCTCTTTCAGAATTTTTCTTGAAGTCCCTGAGGGGTTTAGAGAACCCTTACATATTTCTTGCTAAGACACACTTTGACTGAACCCAGATTCAGACAAAATATTTTTGTGGAATGTCTTTAATGATTTACTTTCATACCTATAGGAGTTATATCAGAGGCTTACCTATTTTATATGTACACACTTGATCACTCAAGGTTCAGAGCTCACAGCGAGAAGAGTAACTCTCCCAAACTATCAAAGGCAGATCATAAAAATACCACAGTCTGAAAATTTAACGTGGTGAAAAGCTAAAAGAATGGCTGATATCAGTGGCAAAATTCACGTAATGAATTCCAGTCCCTAGTAAGGATAATGGCATACAATCACACTTTTTTTTTTCCCCTCAAGTTACCCTCTGCAACCGATTCTAATGTAGCAATGAATAGTCTTAGCTTATCCTTGTGGCAAGATAATATGTATTAGCTTAAATTCAGTGAAGATAGTTTAAACTGATGTATTTGACCTTACAATCAATGGGACAGACAAAAAGAGAATATACAGATGATGGTGGTGACCTGCCTGGAATTACGAAATGATCACTTAATTATGTTTGATTGTGCATCTGTATTCTTAATAATGTCATGCATAGCACCTTGTTTTTAACAGTTTTTTTTTCTCTTTAAAATAAATTTCACATCTGCAAGCAAAGTCATTGTGTAGTTGGATAAACAAAACTCAACTGAGTTAGTAATGGGGTATATCGGCCAAGTATGCTTCTCATAACAGTAGTTACTGCTCAAAAAAATAAGGAAAGGGAGCCTGTCAGAACCCATAGCAATTTCTAGACTGCTTGCGATGCATGCTTGCAACACAGGGCATTTAGCCTGAGTAAAAGCTAACTTGGGCTGTGAGAGCTAACTTTAGTATCTGTGTGCTGTGGTGTCGATTTAGATACTGTACTTCATTGTTTGCTTACCTTCTACAAAATCATTATCTTGCTTCAAAATTCTTAGTACAAAAGTGGTTGTTTGTTAGAGGAAAGTGATATCAGATGACAGAAACAAAACTCTATGCCAGCTTGCACATGCAGGTTTGATTTATACTATACGTATTTCACAATTTTCCTTTCTAGCTTTTCCTTTAATATTCTAAATTCCAGAAAGGATACTGCTGAAAATAAACAGATTCAAAAGTTTAAAGAAAAAAAAAAAAAGAAGAAGAAATAGTTGTAAGCGGGAAATAATTTCTGCCTTGGGACTGTGCATTTAGTGGACATTCAAGGTTGATGCTGGAAATGCTTTGAAATGGACTATAGAGGAAGAAAGGACTTCTTTCATTGAAATTACCAACAGATATATTTAGCTTATTGGACAGTCTGTGAATGGGCTTAATACTTAGTACTGTGACCGTATTTGTTAACTTTGTTATCACAGATGTTACAGACTAGGAGTGCTTCGATCATAAATATGTTATTTATCTCCCACATGACCTGTTTTGTTCAAAAGCGGAACAGTGCTCCTGAGAGATTAGTTTCTACTTGGCTAAATAGTAGCAGTAATTGTCTGATTGAATGAACAATAAGCTGTATTTTCCCCTTTAATTCAGAAAAATGAGTTTCTCATGTATAAACTTGCAAAAATATTTTTCTTAATATATATAACTTTTTATAGTAATATTTTCCCATATGCTAAATAATACATATTCTTATATATTTTTATATACTACACAATATATATTCCTATACAATAATTAATAATTTTATGTTCCTGATTTCTGAGATGCCTGCCTTAAGATGCCTAACCATCCTGTACTAAAAAACTCAAAAATATTGCCTGATCCTTAGAAAATATCTCACATCAAGCTCCTGGAAAATTAGAGCTGTCAATCTTTTAATACTGTATGGGTCAAACACATCAGAGAGGCCAGGGTCCTCCAGTCTCCTTGGCTATGTCTGTTCCATTGCATAGTCCACAGCTGAAGCTCATGCTTGAAGACAAACTTGCATATAATCCATATTTCCTACATCCTTGTACACAAGGGCAACATGCATATTAACTCCTTCAGGCAGCTTACACAGCAATCTTAAGCCCCGCTTGAGCAGTGCTAACAAAGGCTGCTCAACTCAGTCTTGTCTTCTCATGTAATTACATGTCTCCTAGAGAATATGGTAGAATTATGGAATAAACTGGGTTGGAAGAGACCTCTAGTTGCCATCTACTCCAATCCCTAACACTGAAAGCAGGGAGAACTTTGAAGGTCTCCCAGAGCCATGCCCAAGCCAAGTTTTGGACATCTCCAAGGTCTGAGATTACACAACTTCCCTGTAATGTGTTCCAGTGCTTAAGCATTCTTACTGTGAAAAACTCTCATGTCCAGACAGAATTTCTTTTTCTGCCTTTTGTCCTTTCTCTGTACATCTCCAGGAAGAATCTGAGTCCATCTACCCTTCAGGCAGCTGAAAATAGCAACTAGATCTTCCGCTCTTTTTATTTCTGCAGGCTGAAACCTAGCTCTCTCATTGTCATCTTCTACATCATGTACTCTAGTTCTCTGACCATCTTGATGATCTCTGCTGGACTCCAGTATGTCCATGTCTTTCTTTATTGGGTGGCCCAGATCTGGACACAGAACTGGACTCCAGATGTAGCCTCACAGTTGCCCAATAGGCAGGAACAGTACCTTCTCTGGACCTTCTGGACATACTTTTGCTAGTACAGACTGGTATGTGGTTAGGATTTATTGCTTTTAGGACACTCATGTTTAGCCTGTCCACCAGGACATCCAGGTCCTTTTCTGAAAAGCCTCTTTACAGCGAGTCAATACCCACCTGTACTGTGCATGGTGTCTCTGCTTCCAAACTGGAGGACTTTTCATCTGCCTTTGTTAAACCTCATGAGGTTTTGGTCAGACTGTTCTTCCATCTTGCCAAATTCCCTCTGAATGGCAGTCCTGCTCTCCAGTGCATCAACCTTTCTTCTCCTGGTTTGGCATTACCCAAAAAGTTGCTGAAGTACATTCCATTCCACTATCCAGGTTGCTGACGAAGCTATTAAACAGCTTTGGCTCTTGTATCAACCCAATGAGAAATACTGTTCATTATTGGCTCTTCTTCAAGCCTGGAAGTCCAGCCAATTTTTTCTCCACCTTGCAGTCCACAGACATCCGGGCATTACCTTCCCAGTTTGGCAATAGATATGCTAGAGGACACTCTGATAAACAGTCACTAAAACCAAGATAGCATCTTCTTATCACTGAAAGTAGTTAAGTTGGTTAGGTACGATTTGTCCTTGGTAAGTCTCCTCTGGCTCTTCTGAGATACCTTGTCCTTTTCTATCTGGTAGTGGCTTCCAGGAGCACTTTTCCCATAATCTTCCCAGAGACTGAGGTGGGGTTTACTGGGCTGTAATTCCCTAGGTCTTCCTCCCTGCCCTTTGTTGAAGATAGGTGTGACATTTTCCTTTTCTAGCCATCAGGGATTTCCTTTGATGAATGTGACCTGATGAAGAGGTCTGTCTCTACAAACTTTCTCCATCTATTTACTAAAACTAAGTTTAGAATGGGACAGTGGAAAATACTTCCTTTTTTGGAGAAATTCCTGAAAGTTATAGGCCTATCTTTTGACTATGCTATAATAGTCAGTTTGTAGAGGCAACAATGAATGGAGAAGAGTTTTGTTTGATAAAGTTTTCAAAAACTAATCAGTATCAAATCCTGCTTACCATAAACCTCCTGATTTATGTCAGATGAGGAACACCCCAAAAATTTGTAACAGTCAACACCAAAAAGAGTAACATTCTCCAGCCAGAGAGAGATGGTGTTCTTACATTCAATAATGTTAAGACATGTCTATTAATATTTTCAGCACAGTATTGTTTATCTTTTCCTGTTTACAGAATACTTCTAGGGCTGTCCAAGGATAAATTCTAATCAGCCAAACTAAGATGGCTGTTAACAGTACTTTTATTTCACTGATAGGTACCAGGCAGGACTGACTGTTTATATAATGCATCATTATAAGGGTAAGCCTTGATTCATTGCAAATCAGTGCTTACTTCAGCTGTCTGAGGGAGGATAACAACAGGCTTTTGTAAGTGGGCATGCTACCATAAGTGAAAACAGTTCATTTACACATGCAAAAACTTAAGACAAAAAGTGGGATTTTTATATAGAGGCAGTAGCAGGAATATAGAGAGTACTTGATGATACCTTTTCTGGACTTCTATAAGCACTTATTAAGTTATTATATCTCCATCAGAAAGGCCTAATGTTTCCTCTATTTGAATCTCAGAACCCTAGTGGGACAAGAAGCATATAGAGCTCTGTTGTGGCCTTCACATCTGTAGCATACCGCTTCTAGACATTCCCTAGGATGTTTGCCTACTGACTGAACTAACTATATTATGTGTAAACTTTTGTATGTAAAATGTCTATGTAATTCTTTTTTTCCAGCACAAATTACAAATAATCAGAAGACAGTCCTGGAACAAACAGTTAATTCCTTCAACTCTTTCAGCCTTCTTTTCCCTTGCCAGGTTGAACTAGAAAATTAATTGAATACTGGTAGTCTTAACTATTTCTGGTTTTAGTATTGGTTTCTTTACTATGACAGAATGGATAGGGTTTTTTTTTAAGTCAATATGAATTGAATCAGATATAAGAATGGTCACTATTAGAAAGACGTTACTTTTTAAGATAGAATGAAGATTGGATTCATTTGGATTATCCTCTTCATCTCCTTTGATCAAATTTTGTGTCAGATAAATGAGTTAGGATACACTATATTCCAGATCCTCTGTGACCTTTTTCTTTCTTGTCTCTGCTGACAGCTTTTGTCACAGTCTATATTCAAAATTTTGGTTTCCCTTGGCCATTCTCTTTCTTTTTTTCAAATTAATTCTTCATTTCATCATGTGTTTGGCTTTTTTTATGCTGGTGCAAGGTATATATCATTGTGTAAATTTCTATAGCCTGCAGCAAAACTGCAGACTTATCTCTACAGCTGGTCTAATCCAATCCTTTTGATTCCTTTAAGCCTACAACAGTATCCTTATAACTTCTTGAATGCAAGACTTGCAGAGACATTGGCTTCCAGGGGTTTGTCTTTCCTGTTAATATTCTTTCCATATTCAAAGTGGACTAAAACCTGCTGGTTATCTTCTCAGCTCACCTACATTCATTCAACTGTAGCCAGAACTAATCTTCAGTTGTACTCATAATTTCTGGTTTCATACTGAATGTCTTATTTTTTAAAATGTTTATGATTTGTTTAGTATTTCCATGAGATATGTCAGTGATAATGCAATGTATTTTCAATTGTTTTCTTGTTTTACAGTATACTAAAAAGCAATATCCATTTATGCCCAAACAATTGGAGCAGCACAGATCAATAAATTATTTACTGAGTTAGTCTGGGGATACAGAGTGATATTGTAAGCAGCAGCAATAAAAATATAGAGAGAAAATACAACACCCTCTTTTTTTTGTAGTCTGTGCCATCACAGCTGAAGAAATTACACCTTTGGGGTAATTTCTCTTCCTAATTCATGCAATTTTCTCTTTGCAAGTGTAAACAAAACATTATCTTAGCAAAGATTAGTTGTGTTTTCTAACGATCACAAAAGACGTATTACCTTTCCAGGATTCAATGCAGGACGTTTGCCTGTGTAAACTTGGGGTTTATCCACACTTGACAGGGTTACTATTTTAATCACTATGGGTTTATTAGTCAGGAGCATGCAAAGTCTTCATATTTGAATAGTTTATAGCACATAGCTTTAACAGATGTAGAATCCATGCTAATCAAGTCCTAATTTTGTATTTGTGAGATGGGCAAGGAGATAAAGAAAGAGCCACTAGTGTTGACAGGGGTGTGGATTTTCCATCTTTAAATGTTATGGTATGCTTTTGTAATTTTTCCCTTTGTCCTTAAAATAATAATAATTTTATTAAAGATAATAATACTCTTCAAAAGCAAACTAGCCGAAAGAGATGACCCCTACAGTTCTGATGTTATTGGTTCTTATTTTGTGGAAGGGTATCAGCTGGAGAAGTTGAACTACAGTTTTTAAGAATGACCATACTGTCTGTACCTTTAACCATTACCCTTAGGACAGCAGCGCCTTGCAGTATCTCAGAAACCAAAAAAATGAGTAATTGTGATTGTTTCTTACAGTTCCCCAGAAGTTCCTTGCATTGCATGAAAGAGAGGAATATATCCTCAGTGTTTTTTGCTGAAGTTACTCAGATCCACTTAGAGTTATTAGAATATTTTTCCTGAGAGAACCCATGTAAGAAACCCTTCAGCTTTAAAATAAGTTATTAAAAAAATTAAAGCCTTTTTGAGAATACAGCTTCTACTGCCAGATTGTCCATTATAATTTTGACACTATTCTCAGTAAATTCATTTGAAAATTATAAAATTAACCCATAAAAGCAGCACTGAAGTAATTAATGTTGTAATATAGAAACAGCATTGGCAAACTCTGAGATTAGAGTAAAATCCTAGCATAGAAGATGAGAGTTTTCTGGCTGCTGCCTATTTTAATTAAAATAATTATAAAGATGAGATTTTAGAACACTTCATACCAGAACACAACATCCCTGGAATTTTATCTCTGGTGCCAAATTACAAAGAATTAAAGGAGAAAAACAATTTTCCACAGTATTCTTCACTGATGAGTATTGATAGAACCTAAATTATAGCCTAGCGTCCTATATTCTATGTATATGTAAGCACAGATTTATCACAGAAAGATATATTAATTCCTGCTTTAGAACACTTCTTTTGGTGCATATTTTTAGACATATGATGCAGAAGCATGTCCATAGCTACTCTGCCTTATCCCCTCACTTCTCCTGAGATCAGGCTTGTAACTGAATCATTATGTTTTATACATATTCAAGTCACAAACAGAATAATACATGATTAGCTTTATGGTTTAACCATGCTGTTATATAAAAGACTGATTTTATTTTACTACTGTCCATATTTCACATTTAAACAGACTAGTTTCTTTTTCTACTAAAAATACCAAAATATCCAGTACTCCCTCTCGCCCCCAAACAGAGGAGGTTAAGCTTTATTTCTTAGTGTCCAATGAACCTATTACCACACTTTCTTTGAACTCAGCTTCCATAAATTTGAGTCTGGTCTTTATAGTTACACAGAGGACACTGTGTAATGCCTTCTTTTTCTCTGAGAAGGCAAAAGACCCGTAAAGGTTTTCTCCCTCTGGCAAGCACCATTTAAAAATGTTTCAGCAATTACTTAATGTACCAAAACCAGTAGCAATGATGCAATACAGTGGTACTGAGCCCAGGACAAGGGATTCTATAAAATGTATAACATTAATTTATAAGCTCTGAAGATAAGTAAGTCAATCACCTGTCAAATATGAACCTTTAAGAAATTGGAAATAATTTTTTTGTGTAATATAACTTTGGGCCTGCAAATCTGTCGAAGATGTTTAAATCAAAAGAAATCACATGTGCTAGTCAATACTTGGAAGGAAGAGTTCTAAGGAAAATTCAAGTACTGCAGGCAAAGTGTAGGGTGATCATTAATATTTTTGTTAAGAGTTGGCATTGATCAATAAAGACACATTGTGATACAGGGGCGTATCTCCTGTCTTTTAGGCAAAAAGTAAATAAGAGTTCTATATAAACAATGATCTTTAGAGATTCTTTTGGATTTATTGTAATGCGAGCCAAGAAAGGAATGGCGTTCTGTCTAGTTTATGTTTTATAAGAAGTGGATAAGGCAGATAACAATTGTATAATTTTACAGTGCCCTAACTAAATATTGATGCGAAGCTGAAGTTTTATTACATGATGTACAACAGGGCTATTAAATGACAAAGGAAATGTTAGGCACTTTGAGCAACAGCGAAACCTAGAGCCTTGAGTTAAGCTCTGAAGCAAGTGTGTTTAGAGGGAACAGAGACCAAAATGTCTCATTCTAGGATCCAAAAAGCTGCAAGTACTCTGAACTGGAAGTGGCCTGAACAAATAAAAAGGAAATACAGGGAGCAAAGACGTGTCTGAAAACACCCTCCTGCTATAATTTTTTTCTGCTCTTTATGGCTGTCTTCACACTGTGATCATAAGCTGACAAGGTTTGATTCAGACTTAGAAAAAGTAATCACCTACAATTTAACTCTCCTCAAGTGTATTATTGTTCATGACATAATTTATAATTTATTGACCAGAGCTGTCCAGGAATCGTCAGTGATATAATTTTTTAGTGGGAAATGTGCCATAGCAAAACATTTCTATAAAATGTGATGGTTTTTCTGAAACTTTCATATTCCTAATAGAATTTCTAGTCAAAATAAGAGAAGACAGTAGAAGAAGAAACAGGTACCCCTTGAAAGTGAAAGTTTTTTTCCTGTTTATGTCAGTTACTGACTGAAGAAAAACAAGGACTTGGATTTGGAGTTTCTTCATTCCCTGGTAAATACTAAGGATGCAATAGACATTTAAATCATTTATCTCTGACTGTGGGCAGAAGTAGATGTCTACAGAACAGTTAAAAGCATAAGCAAGTCTATAGCAGTACTTCTCTCAAGTACAGTCCCACAAAGACAACAGTCTGTGGCTCTCAACTTGAAAGATTGTATTTTCTTATACAGATTAAGATTTCTTTGAAAACCTGAAAAGTATCATGGACTGAGGAAGATTTTTCTAACCCAGGACTAAATAGCACAGTTTAAAATATGCTACAGACTTCACAAAGCAAATAAGACATGGTTTCTGCCTGGAGAAGCATACAAGTCTAATTTTAGACATGGCAGAACAAGTGAGCACAACAAATAGTGGGGGAGGGTGGGAGCTGAAGAGGGTCGCACTAAAAAGATTACATGGTTACTTAGGTTCATTTCATGCATATCTTGATAGTATTGCTGTTTCATTTGTATATAATATTTCTAAACCTTCTATAAATATTCCAGAAGTAGCTGGAGAGGCAGCAGAAAGAGAACAGGGAGAAATGTGTGTGAGATTTAGCAGAAGTAAAAGAGGTGATGAAGGGAATCAATTCTGTATAGAAAATAGTGGTCTATATTTGTGTACAGGCTCTTTCGTTTTTCTTTGTGACCTTCAAGCCATCAAAAGACATTTATATGATGACTAGTCTCGTGTAATCTATGTGGAGGCACTTACATTTTAGACTTTCTCTTTTGCTGGGTATCTAAACATAGCTCTGCTGAATAGTTCCAGAACAACTGTGTTAGTAAACATTTAAGCCTTATTATAATTTGTGGATGGAGCATGGGAAGGTCCTTTGTGCTGTGTGAGGGCAGGTGCTCAAACTGTTGACCAGAACTCAGATCTCACCTCCCAAGGGAGGACTCTCATTAGAGGAAGAAAGCCAATTATATGTTGGGGGGGGGTTCACCTTGGCTAAGGGCCAAATGCCCACCCAGCCACTTGCTTGCTTCCGTCTGCAGCAGGACAAGGGGAGAAAATAGGATGAGAAAGCTCAGGGGTCAAGATAAAGGCAGGGAGATTGCTTACCAGTTACTGTTGTGGCCTAAATTAGATTCAGAAGGTGAGAAACAAAGACAAACACTGAGACAACACCTATCCTACTTCTTTTCCCAACCTCAACTTCACTCCTTCACTCTAGATTCCTCTATACACCCCCGAGCAGTGAAGGGAGGGTTGGGGGCAGTTTGCAGTCAGTACATAGTGGTTTCTCTCTCACTCCTTCCCCCTCATGCTTTTCCTCTGCTCCAGCATGGGCTTTGTCATGGGCTGCAGTCCTTCAGGAAGAGAATCTGCTCCACTGTGGTTCTCTCCATGGGCTGCAGGGGAATCTCTGCTCTGGTGCCCGGAGCACCTCCTCCCCTCCTCCTTCTCTCACCCTGGTGTTCCTTCTGCTGTTTCTCACTTTTTTCTCCCTTCTCCTCTCTTTCTGCCTGGCATTTTTTGCCCTTTGTTAAATACATTTTCCCAGCGGTGCCACAATCTTGGCTGAGGGGCTGTTTTCTTTTTTTTTTTTTTTTTTCCTTACCATTGTCTTTACTCACCTTTTGTATGTCTACTGGCCAAAGTTCAGTAGGTGGACTTCCATCCTAGGTTTTCACCTGTGAGAGAGGTGCCCTGCTGGACATTAGAAACAGTGAGTTCAAAACCGCTCAAGCTGAGGAGGGCCTGGAATCTAAGTGTCTTAACTTGCTGTTTTAGTCACTCCATATGTTTGAAAGAGGTTTTCTCTTCTATTAGGCACAAGACTTAGTAGAAGACTCAGCACTGTGAATCAGAGGCACATACTATGCATCCCTGGACCAGGCATCTGCTGAGGAAGCTCAGGCCCCTAGTCCTAAATGTTTTCTGTTTTATGATTGCAGGCCTGGAACAGTCACCCTACAAGATGAGCTTGGAAATCATGAGGAAAGGATGTGCAAGTCCAGGGTGCTACTGAAGGCAGAATAAGATTAAGTCACCAGAAGTGTTTAGGCCAGACATAGGGTCAGGGAGTTGAACAGTTCAGAGGAGTTTGGCTGTCAGACAGTAATATGGGTTTTGGATGCTCTTTTGCTGCTTTTCTTTGACTGCACTATAGAGCTGTAGATGCTGAAATTAATCTTGGCTTAGCAAGACAGAGCTTGTGGTTTGCTTTTTCCATTACCCCACTGCTTTTTCCATTACCCCACTGCCAGTAGCACCAGACATTGAATATCAATACAGAAAAAAGGAAAAAGAGGAAAGAAAGAGAAAGAGAGTGAGCAAGCACCTAGAAGAGGTGATAGAGTAAAAGCCAGCCAGTGAGTGAAACTGTACCTCAATATCTCTGGCTGCACAAAATCTTTCCAATTCTGGTGCACCAAAGACAGGGATATCTAAGGAGATTCAGGGATTTATAGACTGTGAGATTAATGTTTGCTCAACATCTTCACTTTCCCTGCTGATATACCTTCGGCTTCAACCATTCTCCCTTTCCCTGCCTCCTCTTGGCCTCATCCTTATTTTCAAATAACAGTGGAATTAGTACCACTTCAGTTTGTATTGTATAAATAGTTCTTCTTTTTAATTGTTTCGAATCCTCAACTCTGATTTTTAAACTCAGGCTGAGAAAATAATTTACTGATTGCCTGGATATTCAAAGGTCTTTCTAGAAATGCAGATCAGAAATTCCCAAAAAGTAGTCAGTTTTCTCTTTCTCTCATTGTATCAATATACTCAGGGAAACCCATATTTGGGTAAATAATAGTAATGCTCTCTGTTAAAGAAGTAAGAAAGTAGGCTATTTAGAAGGAAAATGCAAATAAAAGCTATAGTAAGTATTAAGAATAACACATTTTTGGAAGTAACACCCAATTGTTTATTACTATCTAGATATAGGAATAAAGAAATACAAATGCAGAATTAAAGATTCTCAAGTATGTTAAGAGTACTAAAGAGCAAATCACACAACGGGGAAAATCATATTGGATATATCAGTTTCCTTGTGTCACCGAAAAGAAGGCAAAATGTTTTCTAACACAACAAATACTCTGTTTCTCTGAGTTGTGCTTCAGATACAGAAGTCAGGACAGCCTGTGACTCTTTAAGTATAAAGCCAGTTTTAAACAACCTATGTTGACTCTATGGCCTTGTCAGAATTTGCAACAGCCAAAAGGTACTAGCTGCTTAATATTCCTGAAGGACCCTCCGCTGCTTAGGGATTGTCAGAGCACCACATGCATGCATTGGATCCTTGCTAATGTTCCTTCCCTTACTAAGGCTGCTCTAGAAATCAGTTAGTCTGGCTCATTGCCCACTCAGATTCCCTTTCCATTCAGGAAATCTTCAGCGCAGAAGTCTTCTCTTTCTTTCTTTTATTTCTAATGGGATATCTGAGTCTAACTTGCAGGCAAACTGTAGAAAAATCTGAGCTGGTTCTACCCACCCATAGGCTTTCTTCCCCTATCATTTTAACTTTTTGCCTGTTCTGCTACGAATATCACTGTCTTCTGTGTTCATCTTCTACAATAATACTGCCTTTATTCTGTATCACTGGGTAACACTGTGCAGTTTAGATCAACATCACTTTCTGTTCTCCTAAACTTTATCTAATATTTCTAAGCTCTTTGTAGTCCTTTGCCCTCCTTAGTATTCATAACATCCTCCAAAGTACTGCCCTCTGTGTTTTGATTAGTGTGTTGCTTATACCTTCTTCCAGATTTTTACTAAAAATATTCATTAAAATTAGCTTAAAAAGAACCATGGAGCAACTCTTTGGACATTGCCCCTACTGTACCTTACTTGAGATATCTAAGAACTGTTTAGTTCAAGAATATTTGTTTTTAAAGACTTCAGTACATTTAGCAGGATTCAGGATACATTGGCTGTGGGAGAAGTCTACAATCAATGTGAAGTTCACATACATTAAAAGATAGTAATTTTAAATAAGTTTTCTTCAGAGTCGTGACTGTCTTTTTGCATTTAACTCTATGCACATTTCTTCTTTTGAAGAAATGGATGGACTAATGTTTTGGAAGTTCAAAAATTATATAAAGACTGAAATCAGTATATTTAATAAATTAGGCAATAAGAACTTCACTAGTGCTGTAAAAATGAGGTTGAATGTATACCTCTAACTCTTATTTCCAGCATATAATCTTTAGTTACAATTGTAATATACTATTTCTTTAATGCAGAATATAATGAATTTTAAGAAACCCTTGATTCACATCAGTAGAAACAAACGTTTCAGTTACTATATACTTATACTAATTATCACATAATAGTCTAAGAAATTTTTAATAGTTCTGACACTTTTAAGTTATATTTCTTCAGTGTGTATCATTGGGTAGAACAGTACTAAATACCTAAGCACAGTACAATCAAAAGAAAGATTCTCTTTGTCTTCAGCAGGTTTGAGAACAGATCCATACTTAGTATATGTTTTACAGTATTTCTTTTCAACAAACAAAACAGCCTTTCTTAGTTTTGGTTCAGATTTGAGCTATGACCAACCTGCACAATTCTGTAGCCCCCAAGGGTACTTTTATTTGGAGTTAACAGCAGGACTAGTAGCTAATACCACAGTAAAAGTAGGCAACTTCCATAAATCATCACATATCCACTTTTGCTGGATGATATTATTCCTCTATGGTTCATGTAGCATATAGCAGGAGTTTACTGTATAGTTTTTATGTTACTTGTATATAAGCTAATTGAGTGTTTAGTTTTCGAATATTAACCCGGAAGCTGAAGCTATAGAAAAATGGAGCAGGATATTTTCATTCATATAGTGAAGATTTTGGCCCTGATCCTGCAATAACTTACGTATTTGTACTTAATCCCTGACTCAGTTGGATTTAACAGGATCCTATTCATGTTTAAAGTTAATGGTGCCTTTAAGCCATTTAAAGGGATATGGGTAGAGCTATAGAACACAATTCTGTAAAGATGGTACACAATTTGCACATGAATCTTGTACCTTTCTAGACTTTGGATTGATCGATATCCCCTAAGTTTAGAAACCTTAACGGTAGTCTTTTAGGTATCTAAAAAGTTAGTCACATTAATTTCCATTTATAGACAATAGCGAGGTGATGGTGATTCAATGCAACTATTTTAGACAAGGATTTTTTGTATATAAAAGAAGTGTTGGATGACTAGTTCTTGTCAGGCAGCAACAAAAGCAGAGTGTCTCCACGAGGGAAGATGATGTGGAAGATGACCACAGTAAAAGCAGGGCAATTACTGCACTGACAAGGGTATTTGAGCAGGGCAGGGGTGTTGGCAATAACAGGCTCTGTTCACAGCCCAGCAATCATCAGATAAAGGGAGGTAATGAGTCGGGTCTGACATCCAAGCAGCCAAAATCTTGATTTTTCTAAAAAGCATAATTTAGAAAAAAGACATGCAGGCTTTAATAAAGGGAAGAAGAAACATGTTTTATTGTTGAATAGTGTATTACATTATAATAAACCATCCATCTCATATCCTGGATATTCTTGAAAAAGTTTTAAAATATAATTTATCTGACTGCCAGTTCTTATGCAGTAAGATCTGGATTGAGGGTGTAGTCCTGTACAGAAGCCCTGAAAAACAATGTCTAGAAGAATCATTCTTCCTCTTTGGTCTGGTGAATGGGACAATGTGTAATTTGCTAGGGCTAAGAGTATCTCTCATGAAAACCCTGATGCTTTGTTGTGTTCAACAATATCCAGCATTGAATCAGTATGCTCAGTAGTTCATGAAGAAGATAGGTTAAGATTCTTTTCATTTCTCAAATTGTGCTCATTAGATGAAGCCTTACAGCTTGTGAAATCTTTGTAATAAGGGTTTTGCAGTGAAAGCTGTTGTCTACCCAGTTCTTGGTCTGATTATGCAAGAGAGATGTCTGTGTGCATGTAAGTGGATAATCATCTTTCCTTTACATTTCTTCATAGTCCTTATCCAAAGAAAACTGGAGGAATGAAGGAAAAGTATCTGGGTTAATTTGGCAGGTTTGAAATAATGCTAGAATAGTATGCACACTTTAAGTGTGTGCTATTTATGTCTGTGGCATATATTGCTGAGCTATGCAGGGTATGTTGGTTTATACATCATGCTTTAGATAATATTTTTGTGGCACCCTTTTCTCCTAATTGATTTACATGTTCATTTTCAAAAACACAGTAGCAGCATTGTCTGGTTCTAATATCATTGAAAAGAATGCAATTCAAATAAATTAAACACAGCTACCAGTAAGTAATCTCATTAGTCCTTTAAGTCATACTTGCTCCTTTAAGTCATACTTGCACCATAGTTCTTTACAATCAATATTCCCTTCCCTTCCCCGAAATTACTCACAATTCCATAAATATAGGGAAGTATTCTATCTGAATCAGACCAAGAATTCAATTTACTGCATTTGATTTTTGTCTTATAATTTCAAACTATTCTGTAGAATATAGATTTTTCTTAGCCTTTCCGTACTTATTATGTGACTCCTATTTGGGACAGAATGGAAGACAGTATCATGTCTGAGATAAGGGTGAAAAGTTGTAAGTCAGTATGGATTTTTAAACAAGAATTAAACTCCAGGCACTATAATGGTAACTGATCACTATCATGGATTTTTAGTTAAATATTCAATATCAACCTGTGGTTTAAACATTCCATGTGTTTTGCTTTTTTCATCCTCAGAAAAAAAAAAAAAATCCCTGCACCTCTCCCCAACCTAAAAAAGAGAGACTGTTTTAGATTTTCGGTGAAAGTTCACTGTAGGAATTTAACAGGTAACATGCTGGATATGATTTAATGACAGTACATACCTGTTTTGCAAATATATGAAAGCAACACAAAAAATTAAAATGGTGTGTAAATATTAGTAATGGGGCCAATCAGTCTTTATCCCATAAGGACTAAATGTATGTTCCCAACTGGTATAAATTCAGTTCTGTGTAATACTCCTAGACAGCCGTGTGTTGGTATAGTGAAGAACCAATTGCAAATATTACCTCCCTAATCCATTTTCTCTTCCCTCTAAATTGCAGTTTTTGTGTTTTCTTCTCTTTTAAATAAGTTTACAGAAAATAGAGCTTAAATTAAAAAGTCTTTAACTCCAGATATTAAAGTCTGTATTAAGCATGTCTATTAATTTGCTTTTAAAACAAAATACTATCAGAGAGAAACTGATGGGTCTTTGAGTTGAGAACTACTTAAACTGGTGGAGGGTACACTTTTATACATACATTCTCAGCAGCTTTAAATTGCGTCGATTTGTATAGAATGTGCTAAACCACATCTTTTATGAAAGCAGTCAGTGTGTGACAGAATGTACTGCACTGAGTATAGTTTGAGAGCACAGAACCCTGTATCTACAATCACGTTTAAAGTAATCTAGACCGAGTCTTGTGGCTCTCTATAAGACTGTGTCTTTGTTTATTGACCAAAACTGTAGAAACTGCTCTAGTTTATCCAGTATTAGTCATGTGTCTCTTCCTAAGTTTGTCTCAAACTATGGACATTGGAGAGGAGGAGTAGGTGCTTGCAGGTCAAGCATTAAGGAACAGAATCTTGTATCGTCATGGCAAGAAGACTTCCTGTGCCCAGAAAGTGCAAAACCAAGCTCCTAAATAAAAAGGAAGGCTGAGATGCTAGCATTAGAGTCCAGTTGATACCATACCATCTCCTTAAGCCAAACAGACTCAAGATGGACTGCTATTGAGTCTAAAAGCAGGCATTCTCAGTGTAGACTACTGGAAAGTTTATGCCTGAGAAGGGACCTCTTAGTTGATGCTGTCAGTATAGATCTTACCTTAGAGGACTCGCAGAGTTTTGTACTGAACTGAACTTTCTAGGATCTCAAAGCCTAGAATCATGAGATATTTTCCACTTTCTGTCCTGGCATACCGTCTTCCATAGGATACAGAAAAGCAGCTTTGCTAAAGCTGGTCTCTTTTATGTGCATTGCACATAAAGAGCATTAAGAAGTTCCACAACCAGATAGCATAGTATGAAGTATAGTCTGTTTTCATTTACACTGTTCATTCATGACTCTAACTATGTAGGTATGCCAAAGATAATATGGTAGTCCCTCTCATCAGACATTGTTTATGATCATTTCTGTTCTTCCCATACACTCAGAGGCTGCGCTGAAAAATTCAGTATCTCATTAGGGAATTATCTGAGCAGGTTTTTTCCAAAAACCTGTTGTTGTTTTTTAAGTATTCACTATTACTTTTACTTAGCAGGCCTGTAAGATCAAGGCTCCATTATTTGAAACACTATATGAATACATAGCTTAAATAAATTATAGTCTGTCTCAAATAATTTGCAAATGAAATGGTGCAATTCTGAAATAGGTCTTCTGTCTGCTCATTGGGAATTCTAATTTTAATTTCTAATATCATGGAATGTCCCTAAGGTAGAATCATATTTGACACAAATCTTCCCTTTCCTGTGGACTGCTAATATTGCTGACTTCTAAACATTACTTGTACTAGCCAGTAGTTTTGGAAAAGTAATTCTAACTTTTCAGTGGCTAGCAGCAAAGAGGAAAAGCAGAGCACAGGTTTTGTAAAGCTTATTTAAAGTCTCTTTTTTCAAGTATTTCAAACACCTGAAGGTGTTAGAGAATAAGTAAAGAGACTGTATCTGAAACGTTAGAATAAACACTAACAGAGATGGGTAAATGGGAAGAATACCTGTTATCAGCTATCAGGGAGATCAGTCTTCCAATTTGCATCAGCTCATTTGGGTACTGAAATTTCCTTTTTGTTTTACGATTGTCTTCTTGATTGAACTAGAGCGTTCTGCGTTTACATTAGTAGGAGTGCAGTCGGTTCATCAAGGAAAGTGATTATTCCCATAATAGCATTTATTAGACCACATTTAAATACTGTGAGCAGTTCTAGGCCCCCCAATACTTGAATAAACTTGAGCAAGGGTCGCCAAAATGCTTGTGTTCTGGAGCACAAGACTTGTGAAGAGACGTTGGAGGAACTAGGCTTTTTTCAGCATCAGGCAGGAGGAGTTTTCCTACTAGGCACTTTCTAATAAGAGGAACTGATCAAAAAAGATGGAGTTGGGCTCTTTCCAAAGCTGCATAGTGCTTTATACTTTGAAACAAGGGTGGTTCCAGTATGACATAAAGAAAAAAAACATTATTAGAATAATTAAAAATGGAAACATATTGCCCAGAGAAGTTGTGGAATTTTTATCTTTGGAGGTTTTTGAGACCTGACTGGACAACCTCCTGTTCTGAATTAGTGGTTGATATTACCCTGAGCAGGATGCTTGATGATATGTCCTCCTGAGTGAACCTGAATTTATTCTATAACTCTATGACTTGCAAATATTTATTGCGATAGGTTAAACAGTATAAAACCTGTACACATATGCAGTACTTATAAAAAAATTAATTAAAGGATCTGTAGTATAAGACTCTTACATCAGACAATCTAATAACAGACATTAAAATAAGGTGGGATAACATTTATCCATAATAGGCCAATTTTATTTTCCTTACTTTTTTTTCTCATGCATTTTTAAACACTCCTAAGTATCTGTAAAAAAAACAGACATTTTATATCCTATGTTGTGGAATGAAGAATAAAAAATAGAGAATTCTAAAACTATGGGATATTACTTGGTCCCAGACTGAGTCTGGGACTCAGATTGCAGTGTTTCTTTTTCCTAAAGCCAGCTTCTGTGTCAGGATGTTTCTTCCTTTCATTTTAAATATGGACCATTTTTCTGCTCTTCACAACAATATCAAAATAATTAAACAAGATAAGATATCAGAACAAAAAGGTAAAGTTATCAATTTATGTTTTAGACTGTTCAGTAAAATTGCAGCCACTAAAAATAACATTTGCAGATTAATATTTATTTTAAATCTCTAAAATATGTTTGCTTTACCTGGAAAACATTGTCCTCACAAGAACAAGATATTTTCCAATTTTGTCTTCAAATATGTCTCAGGAAAAGAATATAAAAATCTGCTTCAGTTTCACTGAGTGCTTGGTTTCCAAGTTTTGTTGGTTTCACGACAAAATGATGTGAAAAATGCTTACCTTTTTCAATGAGATGGTAAACTTGTGATCTAGTTTTATTGCAAAGTAATAGAAGAATTCAAGTCACAATATTTAATTAGAACCCAGTCAACTTTTTTGAACAGCACGTCAGTATTACATTGCAGAACCAAATGAAATGTTTCTTTGTCAAGTACAGACTTTTAAGATGAGAGGTGTTTTAACATTACATTAAGAGCATAAAAGTGGAACATTTGATTTTCTGAATTTTAATGTGTTTGAAATATTATTGTGAAGAAAATTGCATTTTCTGAAGTGACAGATGCATTATTCAGATAGCTTTGATTATATGATAGATTAAAAAACATTCTTTCATAAGGGATGCCTATCCCAGGATTTCTAACAGAGTGGCTTTAATGATTTGAGAAATTAGGAAAATATATTAATATTGATTTAGTAATTAAACTCTGTAATATTATTAATTATTGTGCTGGTTACATTCTACTGTGTTGCAGTGATTTTCAGTTTTTTGCTCAAATATGTTATGCGCATGCATTAACTCATATTCAATATCAAAGATCTAAAGGCAAAATTTAAGCATAAAATAAAAGTCCCTATCAACAGTGTGTCTCCAAGGCCAGGCATGGTGATTAAATCTCTTAATTGATTAAAATAATCTTGCGCATTGGAATTGAATTTTAAAGCTGTACAAAGGTATAATGAGGAAGAGAAAGCATTGCAAATCTTTGTTTCTGAATGGAATTGTAACAAAGAATAATTTACCTAGACATGTTTGCTTGTTTTAGCTGTATTTGATAAAATAATATTTAGATATGAACCCATTATAATGCACAGCAATGTCAAAGTCATGAGTTAAAATTCATTATATATAATCTGCTTGTAATCTATTGCCAGACTCAGTTAGGCATTGTTCTACTTCTTTGATCTACCTATTTTTGAGATGATTGATTTCACTGTCTTTTTCTTTTTCTTTTTTTCTTTTTCTTTTTCTTTTTCTTTTTCTTTTTCTTTTTTTTTTTCTTTTTCTTTTTCCTTTTCTTTTTCTTTTTCTTTTTCTTTTTCTTTTTCTTTTTCTTTTTCTTTTTCTTTTCTTTTCTTTTTCTTTTTCTTTTTCTTTTTTTTTTTTTGTTTTCTTAGAGCCTGACCCTGCAAGGTGCTTGTGAGTGTCCCCTGCTTCTTTTGGAAAGCCTTTCCAGGGATGCTACTGTGCACCTCACAGGACAGGATGCAATTCTTTTAATTTGCTATAATATTTTTTCCTGTGAATTATAGAGTTTAGTCCCCTTGTGTGTTGATTAATGATGTCACTTTTACCCCCAACTATTTATTTTGTTACATTAATTATTTGTAATTTTGCTGAGAAAAACCTTTTGTCTTAATGTATATTTTTTCCTGGTTAATTACTGTGATTTAATGCATATTATATTTTCTTTCAAGATGCAAAATACTGACACAATGGTTATAAGGACCTAATCCTAAATGGTACCAAGTGCCCGCAATTCCATTGATGCTAATAGAAAAATAAATGCTTTGATGTTTACAGGTGGCACTCAGAACCTTTCAGAGCCAATCTATATACTACTTTATTATTATCAGCAATAGTTAAGAATGTGAATCTTCAGCATTGTTTTATCTTTTAATATTGCTGTTAAATATAATGCAGTCATACTGTAAAAACTTCCAATCACTATTTTCTTTATAACCTTTCTTGTTTTTCTTTTTCTTTTGCAGCAGATTTGCTGGATAGACTTTCTGCTGGCCGCATTTTAAATCTGTTCTTTTTTCTATCAATTACCACAGGTTTAGTCCCTATGAGTGGTATAATCCACACCCTTGCAACCCTGACTCTGACGTGGTGGAAAACAATTTTACCTTGCTAAATAGTTTCTGGTTTGGAGTTGGAGCTCTCATGCAGCAAGGTATACGATTCAGTCTGCTCTTTCTCTTGGGCACCATATCCCACTTTTTGCTGGGGGTAACAGCTCTCTGGTGCAAGTCACTTGCATGGGTGCCTCTGTCCATGTAACCATAAACCAGCTTTTTTATGTTTATATATCCAGGCATTCTCAAATTCCACCTTAGGAATAAGTCTGAAGACAGATAAAATTTTTAAAACTCAAAAGTACAGCATAACTATGTCATTTCTGTCCTAAACAGAATCAGGTACATTACTGCATCAGTAAAAGAGCTCATCTGTCCATTACCTAACAAACCTTCATTTAAACAACCTAAAAAATAGTATATCTTTGTCAGGCAAGACTGTAATGTAAATGTCTCTCATTTGTTTAATTTTGATCTAGAAATCTTTCAATAACAGACACATTTTATCTAGTAGTTAGTACCTGTCAAATAAAATGTTAAATATGGGAGATTTAACTCTTTCCAGCCACATTTTATGTTTTTTAAATTTGGAATGACCATTCTTAGAGATTTGAATAAATAGTCTATAATATACAATGCATCCACTGAACAACTGATGTCATTGCTGACAATAAAAATGGCAGATGTATAGTCATATTGCTCAGAGTATGACCAACAACCAATTCTAACTAGCACTGTCTTAGTAAAATCCGTAAGGTAAGATACATTCTTTAAAATCTATAATTTTCCTTTTGTTTTTAAAGTATACCAAAGATACATATCCATAAAAATATATCACCATTTTATTATGCTTTTCCATAAGGATTTGAACAGAGTCACATAATTTCAGGCATATTTGAATAACACAGATTCAGCTTTTTGTTCTGACATTTCATTGGGCAGTACAGCATAATAAGAAAGACTATTAGTTCTGTTGAAGAACCACCAAAAGGCATGACTCTTCTTTCTGGAAAAATAACCAATGCATATTACAAAAAATTCATAGAAAATGTTGGCAGGAGCTAGTGCATGTTGGTATAGTTACTTGATGGATATACCTGAGCAATCGTTTTTAAAGTTATAAGTACACCAACTATAAATAAATCCTGTTTTTAAGTCATCAAATAAATTCATTAAGCTCTGCTGTAACTGTAATAAATGTTCTGTCATGTATCAGGTCTGTAGACTTAAAAAATCTCTAAGCTCTCAGTGAAAAGTGTACTATACTCAGAAAAACATGAATTAATGAGTAAAAAGGAATCAAGATTCTAAATCAGAAATAAAAATACAGCTATATTTTGGTAAGTGTTTAGTATCAACTACATTATGAATACACGTTTCAAGAAATTATATAGTCCAAGCACAACTCCTAAATACATGTTTGTAAGATAATGGTTGCTTTCAAAGGAGCTACCAAAAAATGGATACTGAATAAAACAAGGTATTTTGAATTCTGTTCACAGTTCTCAGGATTTTCAGAATCACTATGAATGCTGAGTTTTATTTCTTACATAGCTGTATGCTTCTCCATATTTCTGGAGGAGGGAAAAAAGCAATTTAGGTTTTTGCATCATCTTTTTGCAAGAAGAAGGTATTTTAGTCCCTAGCATCTAAACATATCTTGACAATCAAAATAGGAAAAAAAAAGACATTAGTTTTAAAAGACATTTTGGAGGATAATAGTTTTCCATGAAGAAAAACTAGTTTTTCAGAATTAAGGCTGACCTTCTGTCCTTGCCTTATATTGTTTTGCCTTTGACTCAATGCATCTTTTAATAAACTTTCAAAGGCACCATTCTAATGATGAAGTATCAGTCTTGATTTTGAGAATTGCTTTTAAAAAAAAAAATTCAAGAGCCTAAAGTCATCTAAAAGTAGGCTTTTGCACAAGCATGAAAGTTCTCACCTAATGGCAATAACTTTCAATTAGAAACAATATAATAGCGCTTGGGCCATACTCACATTACCTTATTAAGTGCTGCTTCTTTACAAAACATTTGCTTAGTGCTGGAGGATACATGATAGAGGGAACTCATACATGTCTTGCTGACACCTTTCACTCCCAGGAAACTGTGGGATATAGTGCTGGACATGACGTTACCTTGGGTACATGACAGTCAGCCCCTAACCAGGCTCTGTTTCATGGGCCTAGGCGGCACTCGGTTTCAGTCCTTGGTAAGGTATGAACTTGTGGTAACTGGGGCAACTGCAGCAAATGTTTCCACTCTTCTTTTCTTCCCAGTCCTGTCTGACTTTACTTTTGTTGCATTTAAATGAAATGAGAGCAATTAAAAAGAGTTGATGGTGGTGGGCTTATTGGGAAATCTGTTAGTGTTATGGTGTCTAAGTGTCTGACTAACAGGGCCTAGGAGCAACTACATCAGAAAGGTACTTTTCTACTTTTTTCCTTGCAGAATTCTAGGCAGAGTCTGGCGCTGGAGTTGGCTGTCATGTCCAAGTCTGTCAGCTTTTTTTGTTTGAAACAGCAAGGGTAAGATGAACTGCAGGGTAAGATGGGCTGTTTTTGAATACGATAGTCCAGTTATGATACCACTTCTTTTTTCCTTTTCTTTGGTTTTCTTCCTTTTTGGTTTTTTTTTCCCCTTTCTGTTCTTTTTTTTTTGGCATTGACGTTGGAAGTTTGGCATAATCTTTCATTTATATGAAGATGTGTTACCTTGCTGGACCAGTTCCTTAAATAATTCAATATGAACACTAAAATTTAACAGTAATAAAATAGTCCATCTTGCCTTCATTCCATTTTACCCAGGAGATTTACAAACAAGCATAGTGACCAATTAACAAAAAGTGATTGTTTTGGTACAAAGGTATAGTGGATATGGTAAAACTCTTTCTTTGAAAGGAAGTTTCTGGATACTTCTAAAAGATTTTACATAAAGTTCTTACAATGAAGCTTGAAATTGTTTATTTAACATCATTAGAAATGTCATCCATTCAATTATAACGTTATGGAAAAAAAATCCATACATGCTCATTTGTAATAAATATTTGTGGCTGTAAATTACATTGAATTTTATTTTTTCCTATTTTTAGTAATTAGACACAAGAGGAGTTTATGTGCTTCAATTTGTCTCATTAGACTCTAAATTAGCATTAATAATTATGCAAATTACTATACAGTGTCTGTCGTCCCCTCCATTCTTTAGTGCCATGAGCAGGCAACTCCAGCAATGCATTATAGTCTATCTTTATCTAGTTTATGCATAGCGGTCTAATATTTTCACTGCTGCTCTATTAAATTAAGTGTGTGGCATAGCCACCCATGTTTATCTGAAATTGTGGGGCTAACTATAGAGATGGGAGATGTTAATTTTTTTATCTAAGCAGTCAATAAGCAACCCTTTACAGCATTACAAATGGCAAAAGTCAAAAGCATATTTATAATAGATTTCAGATTTTGTATTTCAGATATGAAATACTTTATTTCCTATCTGCCTCTTTCATCAGTAGCTTATTTTTATTTACTCCAGTGAGTTTTTATAAAATACTTAAATAATGTTTATTTAGTGCCTTGAAGATAAAGTACTGTATAAGTGCTTCAATATTAGTATTAACTTGGAGATTCAGTCCAGCTAGGATTTTTTCTGGAAACCCAGTTCAAGTAACTGCTTTTTTCACATTGCTATATATATATATATATTTATAACTTTTAAAAAGGCACTGATCATTGAGTCTCCCATTACTATGTTTTGATTCCCACAGCTCCAAAAAGATCTGTCTTTATAAGTGTAATCAGTTCTTATTTTTCATTTCAGTTGTATGTGTTTGTACAAGCAGTACATGTAAGCCTGTAGCTTAAAGATTTTTTTGCACAGTGATTCCATCTCCCCACTGTGGCAAAAAGTGCTGAACACTTATTGATTGTTTTGTGTGCATTGGTTTCACCTTTCTCCCCTGGTTTTCGTTAGGTTCTGAGCTCATGCCCAAAGCCCTCTCCACCAGGATAGTGGGAGGCATTTGGTGGTTTTTCACACTTATCATCATTTCCTCGTACACTGCTAACCTAGCCGCCTTTCTGACAGTGGAACGTATGGAATCCCCTATTGATTCTGCTGATGATTTGGCCAAACAGACAAAGATAGAGTACGGGGCAGTTGAAGATGGAGCAACTATGACTTTCTTCAAGGTAAGCTTTATATTCTGTTTGAAAAGATCCTATATCCTGATTGTGGGGGAAAGTTTGTGCACCTTGCTGAGGAGCAACGGATATGATTCCCACTGCTGTCAAAAGCAAGTGAAAATCACTTTTTTGAGGATTTGCAAGATAGCAAAGGAAGCAAATGCAAAATCTCTCATGGGAAATAAAAGGAAATTTCTTTGATGATTTTTGCTTAAAGAATTGAATTTATAGCAGTGGAATAGGTGAAGAAACCTGAACACTTTGCTCAGATGGATCTCCTATAGCTGTGTACTAGAGTGAGTTTTATTGGATTAGGAGTTACAGTATCAGTTCAATAACATTATACTTAATCATAGTCTTTGTTCAACCAACTGGACTACACTAAAGATATTAGTGGCTCGACTGAGAAAAACCTTTTGGACTTCGTATTTTTGAGAAACTTTTGAATAAAATTTGGGCTCCATATAAAAAGCTTAGATTTTTCCAGGTTTTCTATTCCTTTTAACCTGTTACTAAGATCATTCAATTTGAAATATGGTGAAATATGCTGCTGGATTAGAGAGGAATCTTTCTTTCCTAGCTTCATCAAGCATTTAAGTGGGCTTATATTAGTGAGAAGTATGCATGAAGGGAGAGAGGATGGTTTCTTCTATAACTCCTTGTGTTTGATAGCCCAGAGGTGTCTCAGATCTTCCAATGGGAGAGGCATTTAACAATATCTGATCTTTGGTACATTTTGAAGACTTTCAGCTAGTATGTTCTGGTTTTATGAGTTATTATGCTGTCACCTAAAGCTTTGTGGTGATTGTTACATTGGCATCTGAAATTAGACAAAATGAGGTCCAAGGTAACTTGTAAACCGGTGCAGAAATTGAAGAATGTGTGCTCAGTTCCTCTTACCAGATTCAGAGAGTAATTCAAATTTGTTTAGATATCAAGGCTACATAGCCACTATTTAATGTTATGACCTTAGAGCCAATTGAAGTGTACACATAGTTTTAATTTTTAAACAGAATTATAGGACTTTCACCTTCTGCTTGGAAATAAAAATCAATTCAACTTCAGTATCTCAGAATATTTTAGGCTGCTTAACTTACAGCATGCATTGGGGAGGTTCTGAGTATTTTCCCCAGAATACTTGTTGGAAAAGGAGCTGATTAAGTTAATAGAAGTAACTAATCAATTAGAGGTCTCTTGATGTCAGGAAATATGTGAAGTGGTTAAAAGAAACAACATTGAAAATTTAAAGACAGGTTTTTAAAAGAGTCAAAATGATTTAAGTCTCAGGACATAAAGAGATGACACAAGGTGTTTATTGAGTTACCAGAAAACACTACAGGGCTTTAATTTCATTTTTGTCTGGCATAAAACTTTGAACTTGTTCTAATTCAGATTCAGATTGTGAACTCTAAAATATTAGGAAGCAAGTTTAAATTAGCAGTGTCTTTACTTCTGGATGCCAGAAGCACTTTTCCCTGCATTTTCTTAACTTTCAGTTTTCCCTCTCCCCACCCTTAATTTTCTCTCTTATTCACTCTTTTTACTTCTTTGTATGTGCATAATCTGTGTGTTTTTTAAGCGTGCAGAGACTATTTCTCTCTCTCTGAATGTTTTTCCACTCTGCATATTAATATACTGCTCCCTTTTCTTCTATTTTGTATAAGCAAATTGCTTCAGGAATATAATTTCCTTACATGAAGAAAATGAAAATGCAAGAAAATATTTTAAAATAAGACTATAAGTGGAATTGCCTTAAAAGGTACTACTAGAGTTGAACAGCTCATAGATACTACTACTAAATAATAATATCAAAAGCACTTAAGAACAGGAAACTGATGAAGGAAGACAAAAAAATATCAGAAAAATATCTTAAGGGACAGAAACGACAGTGGATGTAGATAGTATAGAAAAGTATAGATAGTATAGAAAAGACAGAAGAGTTGCATACATTTTCTGCATTGTGTGTAAAAAAACAGGATAAATATTCACATTTTAAATTCCTTTCAGAATACTTTCTGTTTTATCAGTAAGCTAAAGGAGGGTTTTAAATGGTATATATTATATTTTCTGATATATAGACAAGTGAATATCAAGTAGGAAATAACACTGCATTTTTATATGGCATTAGGGAAACTATTAATGAACTATTGTGTCCTGTTCTGGTGGCCACACTTTGAAAATATGTTTAAAATTGGAAAGAGTTCATTAAAGGTGAAAGAATGAGTGCAGGTCTGGAAATAAGCATTGCAGTTAGAGGCTAAAGATCGGTCTGTTTAATCTGCTGAAGAGAAGGTTAAGAGGTGACTTGATCATGGTCTGTAAGTGCCTTAATGGGAATGAGACTTTTGACAGCAGATGACTGTTTAATCTAGCAGAAAAACGCATAATAAGATCCAATGTTTCAAAGCTGAAGTTCAGCAAATTCAGACTAGAAATAAGGTGCATGTTTTTAAGAGTGAGAGAAATTAACCACTGGTACAGCTTATCTAGGAGTGGGCTGGATTCATCCATCACATACACCCATTGTGAGGAAAATAGATACAGCATAGCCCAAACACATTATGCTTTTGATTTAGAGGCTACTCAATGAAATAGATAGCCTTCATTACACAAGAGCTCAGATTAGATTTTAGTAGTCCCCTCCTACTGCAAAAATCTATGAGAGTATGACTTCTGAGGCAGGTTGCACAAAGATGATTGAGACGATAAATTTATCATTTGTGTGTATGTTTTTCCTTAGCTGCTTTTTCTTGTTTTAATGAGAGTGGATTGAGTAAAACAGTGGCATTATGTTACAACAAGAAATGAAGGCACCAGATGGTTTCCTAATGCTAAATGAAATTATCATATCTTGGTAATAGTTATTAGTTCCAATCACAGTGAGGCTCAGTAGCTGCCCATGAGACTGACAGTAATTTCTGCATAAATTATCTATATAGCAGTCCATTGAATTATTTCTTAAAAAACCTTTGGAACCTGACCAAAGCTGTGTGGTGCTAAAACAAAAGAAGAGCCTTTTTGAAGGAGAAACTAAATGGGAATCAGACAAATAAACTACTAACTACTAGGTTAAAACCTGCTGAAGTTAAAATCTTGGACAGCACAAGGGATATATGTTGAAAATGCTGTTAACCTTGTGAGTCAAACATCCCTGTGAAATAGCTTTGATGAAAAAGGAGAATGTTGTCTCCAGAGGTTTATTAGGTCCTCCAGATCATTGTATGCCTCCTCATGGTCTGAGAAACATGACATTACAGCTCCTTTTAGAAGCTGGAAAGCAGAGGAAATTTTCAATGCTCTCTCCTCTTAAGATCTACTTATCTAGTGTGAGCATGGAAAGGAAGTAGTTGTACAAGTCTGTTATATACCTGGTGGGTCTGGTGGGCCATTTCATTGGAACAACAAAGAAAACCTCACTATTATTCAAGAATTAGAAGGAAAGAAATGTGAAAGTAAATTCTAAGACATATCTGCTGCTAGGCTTGTGGTTTCCACTCCTGATATGTGTTTTGGTGTTTCTCAAATTGTGGAGTTTTTCTTTGTTACGAACATCTCTTCCTTTCTCTTAGCTGCTTTTGTCACTATTGACCATTTTCAAGTTTCAGAAGCCCATCTTCCTTCCTGTTTGGAGTAAAAGAAAAAGCATTTGTTATTTTAATGAAAGGTACTTATCTCACACTGGCTGTTTTTGGATAAAAAGCTCAGATTTTTCATTGGCCCTGATTTCTGTGGTCTCTCAGTCTATGTTTCTCAAAATCCCAGTATCTGTTTTCTTGCTGAACGACAGTTCTAAAATTGAGAAGAACAATGTTAATTCCACCCTACTTCTGTTTGTACCACAGTTCTCCATGCTCACACACAAAGAAACTACTATAGCACACATGCTTATATGTGGTCTACAATTTTAAGATTTGTTTTTTGTGAAGTTGCTGTCTACCATTGTTTTTCTCATAATTTTTCATATCTGTACCTTTCTATGTCAGAATTTTTTTATTTCTGTGGTTTTGTACAGTAGCACGCACAGTGGAAGTTTTCTCAGTTATGCTTACTAGACATTTGCATACCCAATAGTAAAAAAAAAAAGTAATTTTTCATTCTCTAATAGCAGTAGATTAGTGTCATTACTTCTGTATCAAGAATTAAAAGTCTTCTAGCTCTCTGTGAGTTGTATATTTTATATTCTTGTTTTGCTGATAAGGAAGCTGAAGCACTAAAAGGGAATGCATCTTTTTCAAGATCACTTGGTGAAAGGCAGATAGGGGACTAATTCAGGAAAGCTGACTCACACACCTTGGAATTATCTGATACACTATTCTATTTATTGTTTACATTTGCCAGTTTCTTTCCTTTTCTTCTTCAGGACCCCTTTTATGCTCCATCTCTACTTTTCTACAATATCCTCCATTTCTTCCTGCACTGCTTTTTCTCCACAAAGATCCATGCTGCTGACCCTTTTCAGTCTCATACCGCCATGCCCTCCCCACCCCGCCAGCTTTTTACCCTAGCCATTTTGTTACCACCACCCTCAGGAAATTTTGGGGGACAACAATTCAGCACTTAGTGTCTATCTTCCTCTTCCAAATTCTCAGCCTATTGTTAAAGGAGATATCACGAAGCTTTACCTATACATTGCAAAATCTCAGACGTAGTCTCTTAAGGCTGAAAGAAGGAGTTGTAGGGGAATTGGGGAATTTTCCCACTGCTTGCAACTGGATTACAAGTGACAGATCCCCTGACATAAATGAAAGAATAGCAGCAAGAATAAAGGTATGAATGCCATTCATTTGTCATGAGTGATGTGGGCATATACACACACAGAACCTTCAGTTGAATGCTGCAAATAAAACATTATGAAGTTTATCAGTGCATATCAATTATTTGGTGGAATTTTTGCAAGTCAAAGATGAAACACCACTTCTGAGCTTCTCAAATATCCACTGACTGACAGTGACTAATGGAAAACGATTTTTTGAGTTCCAGCTTCCATGTGCTGATCTGGATAATGCTTAAAAAATAATGGGTAGCAGATACCACAGATACATGTTCAGTTTGCTTTAAAATTATTTCACTTTATAGATAAGTTGCATTTGGATGTAACAAATACAGACTTGTTTTTATGCATAAAAACACATGTGGCACTTTTGACTAAAAAGAGAATTGAATATAAATACCATGTAGTCTTTTTTTTTTTTTTTTTCTTCTTTTTGTTCATCATGGTTTGGGCCTATCTGCTAAAAACACATACTGTTAAAATGCATTATTTCAATTTTCCCACGATTATTCCCTCTGTGAAGGAACACCTACTCAGTTAACCACTACTTCTTTGAATGTACAAAAAAAGCAGGCACAGTTGCAAACCTGTAAAGCAAGGTCTGTGGTTGCTCCATACATTTGTAAGAACTGAACCTGCAATGCCAGAGTCTATGAGAATGAGATACAGGCTTTTTCCAGAGACCTCAAAACACCTCTGCCTCACCTAGTTCTACTTATTTCTTTAAAAGATCAAGGAAGCTAGGCAGAGGTAGGTAGGTTAGATGATGCATTAACACTGACTATAACAAAAGCAGCAGTGCATTTGAATTCTAAATAGAAGAAATTCAGATAAATTTGGTACCATTAAGTTCTTTGCGGTGAACTGTCTTTCTTTTGATTCTGAGGGCAGAAAGCAGATCTAATTCACATAAAGGACTTCAGTCCAACCAGCTCTGTAAGTACTGGGACAA
This sequence comes from Nipponia nippon, assembly GCF_047370975.1. Lineage (NCBI taxonomy): Eukaryota > Metazoa > Chordata > Aves > Pelecaniformes > Threskiornithidae > Nipponia > Nipponia nippon. The sequence continues at coordinate 79,797,506 of NW_028262358.1, read as the reverse complement.
AATGACTGAAATGGTTTTATGCTGTCTTGACCCTTCCCCTTCTCTGGAGTTGTCAGAGCCATTACTGTTCCTGCAGTAAATAAGAGCATATGTTTGGCTGCCTGTTGCATTGCAGTGCTGAGGCATGAAACTAAAAACAGATGGAATGTGGTAGAAATCTACTGCCTTTCCACCCTTGCCTTTGTCCATGTCCATGCCTTTTCCCTTCCCTTTCCCCATTCCCCATTCCTCATTCCTTATACCCTTTTCCCCTGTTCCTACATTATGGGCTGAAAAAGATGAGCACAAGGACTAGTCAACTTTTCATTTCTGCAAAGATTTATACTGCATTATGCCATATATCCAGATAGTAAGCACTCTTAATAAGCTGCTAGATAACATGTGGTATTCATGAATAATTATGCTTCAAAATCACAAGATTCATATTTATCATTTACACCTGTCTCCAGCTACAGCTCTTAGAAACCAATGAAATATGTGCAAATGCTTTTTGGGGTCCTCTCACAGAAATATACATAACTTTCCAGTGAAAACAAGATTAGTCATTCACAATAATTAAAACACTGAATTAAATAGTTAACATATGAATTGGGTCCCCACTAGTTATTTTTGAACAGAAGTTGAAGAGAGACATCAAAAAGATATTAAAAGTTGGCATTAGGAAAAGTTGTCTTTGTCTTTGAATCAATTAATATTTTCCACAGCTCAGCATCTGTTTGTGCCTTACCCCGAATATTCATAGGGGAAAAAATTTTATGCTGATCTCCCCACAGAACTCTCAGGTGGGCTAAACTATGTAACCTGTGGTCTCATCTGGCTTTCCTGTTCCATAAGTATTTCTCAGTGTGAATATAAGGTAGAGCTAAAATGAACATACCAGCAAGAAGCTGACATTTGTATTATTTTTCAAAATTGCATCCGACAACAATATGCATAATTAGTGCACATGCATTAATGATCTATACTGTAGGTACATGATGGAGTTTGAATAAAGCTGGTCTTTCTCAGTGTATAAGGTATGGTAAAATATAGCAAGATCTAGTTGCCACTTGGATAGAAATACAGGATACAAGAAATTAGAACCCAGAGGGGGAAACAAAATTGATAATTAACAGTACATTTGTCCATAGAAAGTCAATCCTGATGATATACAAATATTATCCAGACCACACTTTGAGTCCTAAATTGTGTCAGGATTTTTTACCAGCAAAAGACAAGAATTTCTACCAAATGTAGCTGATTCAGAGGAATGTTATAATCTAGATATTTGAAAAATCATTTTGTAGTTAAAAGAAACCTTTCTGTCTTTTTTTTTTTTTTTGAGAATATATAGTGATGCCACTGAGGACAAGAAAAGTAGGGTCTTTTTCCTTTGAAGTCAGATGGATTTTAATCACTACTAATCACTGCAAATTGCTTCTGGTCATATCTCTCAATAGGTTTCATGCTGTGTTGTTTTGGGATCAACTTAAGCCCATCTGTGAGTAGTCCAACCTCTTCTCCTGCCTTCAACCTCAAGCTCTGTTGGCGCTACATATCATAGGGCTGTGGCAAGAGTCAGTCCAGCTTTCTGATCCAACTGAAAATGAATCTTTTTTTGTTGTTGCATGTTTATTTTCCGTTGTGAAAAAAAGCTTCACTGACTGCTAGAATGCTAGAACTCATGCGAGAGGAGCAGAGGGTGTCCCTTTCCATGACAGGGTGATCTTATATCGTCCTGCTAAATGTGAAAGCCACTGGGAATCCACGCCCTTTGGGAAGTGAGTTCTGTTGCCTAGACATTTGGAGGTGTGAAGATGAGAAAATCAACCACAATATAATTGCTGATACTTCCAGAATGTATGTTGTCCTTATTGTAGGTTTTGTCTTAACTGGTAAGCCATTTTGTTTCCTTTCTCCCACCTGATGTGCTTCACTTTCTGGCCTCTTCAGGGCCTGTAATGGCACTGCCAACAGGATCAGTTGTAACAGTATGACTGAACTCTGGATTCTGATCATAGGTTTGGTTGCAAGGCTTTTTCTTCAGAAATACATAGACTAATTGCTATCTAGCCTTATCACCTTTCTCTCCTTCTCCTGCTGCTTTCCTCCAGGAGGCAGGGCAAGAACACTTTCCTTTTCTCTTCCCTTTTCAGCTTTTTTCTCTTCATGTCTGTCTTTAGATCATGAGCAAGGTGAGAGCGGGAACTGAACTAGATCATAGAGAATCCTTCAACTGCAAACAGCATTCGGTATGAAAGACGGATTTCAGACTTAGGGTTTGTTTAGGAAATTGAGAGTACATCTGAGAACATTTTTAACTATCAGTATGAAAAAAAAAATGTCTTGCTCTTCAAAGCAAATAGATCTATCACCAAGTAGCCATGTAAAGTTTGCAGATTTGATCTATGACTCATCCTGGGAATGTGATTCAGAAACAATACTTCAGAGTGAACTGTCTCTCGGTTTAGCCAGTTTTGTGTGAAATCCTGCCATATAAGAAACCTTCAGTGTTGAGTTCCTGCCCACTGAAACAGCCTGAAAGTCTCCGTTCATTAGCAGAGGTGAACATTTCGTTCCGCCTTGTCAGTTTATACATGATACTACTGAGGTGTTGTGCCATTGCATTAGCATTGCTTTTTGTAGAGAAATATTTCCAGTGCCGTAATTGCTCTGGACACCACCTGAAGTCATCTTATACTGATGAATTTCTTTTCCAGAGTTATTCATTACTCCAAACAGAATGCTTGTTGAGATTGGTTAAACCATCCTTTTTGCAATACACCTATGGTAATAATTACATAAGCCTTATTGGATATGGTGCCTTCTAAACATTTTTCAGTATCCATGCATTAATTGAACTTGTTTAACGTACACAAGATCCTTAATCTGCACAATATAGATTACCTGTTCATTAAAAAAATATACTAAACCATGCTTTTGAATCATAGAATCATAGAATCATTTCGCTTGGAAAAGACCCTTAGGATCATCGAGTCCAACCGTTAACCTAGCACTACCAAGTTCACCACTAAACTGTGTCCCTAAGCGCCATGTCTACATGTCTTTCAAATACCTCCAGGGATGATGATTCAAGCTGTGCAACCTGTTCCAATGCTTGACTACCCTTTTGGTGAAGAAATTTTTCCTAATATCAGTCTAAACCTCTCCTGGTGCAACTTGAGGCTGTTTCCTCTCATCCTATCACTTGCTACTTGGGAAAAGAGACTGACCCCCACCTCACTACAGCCTCCTTTCAGGTAGTCGTAGAGAGCAATAAGGTCTCCCCTCAGCCTCCTTTTCTCCAGGCTAAACAACCCCAGTTCCCTCAGCCCCTCCTTATAAGACTTGTGCTTTAGACCCTTCACCAACTACGCTGCCCTCCTCTGGACACACTCCAGCACCTCGATGTCCTTCTTGGAGTGAGGGGCCCAAAACTGAACACAGAACTCGAGGTGCGGCCTCACCAGTGCTGAGTACAGGGGGACGATCACCTCCCTGGTCCTGCTGGCCACATTATTCCTGATACAAGCCAGGATGCTAATGGCCTTCTTGGCCACCTGAGCACACTGCTGGCTCATGTTCAGCTGGCTGTTGACTAACATCCCCAGGTCATTCTCCTCCGGGCAGCTTTCCAGACACTCTTCCCCAAGCCTGTAGCATTGCATGGGGTTGTTGTGACCCAAGTGCAGGGCCCGGCACTTAGCCTTGTTGAGCCTCGTACAATTGGCCTCGGCCCATCAATCCAGCCTGTCCAGGTCCCTCTGTAGGGCCTTCCTAACCTCCAGCAGATCAACACTCCCACCCAACTTGGTGTCATCTGCAAACTTACTGAGGGTGCACTCAATTCCCTCATCAAGATCATTGATAAAAATATTAAACAGAACTGGCCCAAATACTGAGCCCTGAGGAGCACCACTTGTGACTGACCACTAACTGGATTTAACTCCATTCACCACAACCCTTTGGGCCTGGCCATCCAGCCAGTTTTTTTACCCAGCAAAGAGTATGCCCGTCCAAACCATGAGCAGCCAGTTCTTTATGATCAGTGTAGCCTACTGATCAGAGGATTGTCTGCCCATGAACACATTGGTCCAAAGATAAGCAACATATTTCTTAGCATTTTTTTTATTTGTTCAGATATGGCATGTGATCTTTCTATTTACTCATCAATGTATTGTGTAGGAAATTATGAGGGGTTATTTTTTTTCATATCTTAAAAGCTGAGACAGTCACTTATAATAATGGTGATGATCATAAGTAATATGATCTTTTATGCTGAATTTAACTGAAGTTCTCATAAGAGATATTTAAATGTAATTTCCAACCAAAATCCAGGTAAGTTATTATGTGAATTCTGTTGTGAGTCATTGTGATTTGAGGGGAGATGAGAGGTTTTATTGTATTTGTACATACTATTAGTAAACTATTATTTCTAGTTAGAAACTAGGCATTGTGAAAATTAACAAAAGATGTAGTATTGCTTACCTTAAAATATTTATATTTCAGTAGTCTATCATTGCATTTGAGACCTGAAATCAGGTCTCCCTCAATGAGCTATAAAATACAACAAATATCTTGGAGGCCTTTGAAGACTTGACTTTTTAGTCTTTCTTTGAAGAACTCTTACTTTCCTGTGCAACAGAAGGCCAGTGGTAAGATAGAAAATGTTCTGTTCCTCTTTCTGTTGCTCTCACAGTCTTTCTGTTTCTGTCTTCCTTTTTTTTTTTTTTTTTTTGATACAAAAGACACTTAGCTTCCTTGACTTACAAGCAGTCTTCCAAAACTCTTAAGAAGCTTCTGTATGACATGTCTGATAGAAGTTTCACGTGCTCTTTCATACATTTCCACTTTCTGAAAAAGGAAGACGCGTCCCTAAAGGAACTTTCTGTGAAGAAGGAAGACTAGCACCAAACATTTTCTGTGATTTGTTGGGAAGGCTGTCTAGCTCTTCTTTCACCCTTTTACCTTATCTGACAATGAAGCTCTGAGAATAGTTTCTTTGACGCTAGAACTTCTAGCTAAGCCAATCCAGGTAGTTGTCGTTCAAGTGTATTTTTATTCAGGTTGAATTGCTGAGGAATTTACTTGGATTGAACAAAGACAGTTTGGTTCCTTAATTTGTTTTATGGCTACACATAGTATTTCTGATGCAACTTTTGTTCCCTGAAGTGCAGAGACGCTGAGCGTAGTTCGTTATAGATGTGCAGTCCAACAATGGTATTCCAGTCAGAGGTTTGGCTGCCCATAAATCCCATAAAACCAGAAGTTAGCAGAGGAAACACTGAAATTTCAGTTATAGCATCCTCTTCCAGTCACAGGTGCGTCATAGAAGAAATCTCTCTTCTGAAATTAAGTAGTTGTTTGGTTTTTTTTTTTTACAACCTGTTCATAATGGAGAAGATTTGGCTGTCTCAGTGGCTGTCTTTTCAAATGAGATCATCAAAGATGAAAGGAGGATTGAAGGGAAACTATAAGGCTCATCTCATAGGCAGTATTGAGGCCATTACTTTTTACATTCTTATTCAGCTAATAATGGATTTCTGAATTTATTTCCATTTATTTTCTAAATACTCCAAATAAATTTCTTAACACTTCCAAAAAACATTAAGACTCTTGGTCTTAATCTTCAGGTCTTCAATTTTCTTTTCAGAAATACAGAATTTCTTTGATAAGTTGAATCTCTAACTTTTAGTGGAATAAATCTAACAGCAAAACCAGTAGAACCTACAAATGTTGCAGTTGTAATATCATGTGATTTGAGATGTTTTTTGTTATTTTTACATTTGTTGACATTAGTGATGGAATCTAGTCATTGAAAGCCTCCTGTTACTATGTATTTGTCATTCAAATTTTTAATATTCTATTTTCTTACACTGTATTGCATTACACAAACCCTATTTTGATAATGTTATCAACTGTTAAGGTACCTAGTTTCACTTCATAGGTAGAATGTGTACCAAAGGTAATTTATTATTCTTTTATAGGCATAAGAATTGTAAAATGAAGCATGGCATCCCTAAAATGACAATGAGTAAAACCAGGAATAGGCTGTATTCCTGAAGTTTCTCAAAATGTGTATAGTAGGACTGTACTAGCAATAGATTGGTACATGGTAAATTTGCCAATAGATTAGTGAATTGGTGGATTGGTAAAGGAAGAATCTCAACTGTTGATTGAGAGATTTAATAGGAAGACATAATAAGATTCTGTGTTTTGGTCTCAAAGCCGGAAAACAGAAGACACCCCCTCCCCCGATTATTTGTTTTACTAGGAAAGATGTAGTTTTTGAAACATGTAGGGCAGGTTTCTCCTCACTCCAAAATGTAGATACCTGCTCTCTTCTCAAGTAGTCATCTAGTTGCCTGTTACTGGTACTGGAAAGAAACTGAAAGGCACCAGAAAGCAGTTCTTCCATACTACCTTAAGTAACTGTCCTAGAAGGATGGTGTTCTCCAGAGTTACAGAACTTTTCCCATTGACCACAGAAAAGCTTAGGTTAGTACCTTGGTCTACGTGCTTAATGTGTAGGTGACTACAATTATGTAAGATGAATCTTATAAAATTTCTGGTCACTGTTTAAGAACTAGGCAACTTTCATATATGTATAAACTGCAGTATGACTGTAAGGAGATTCTGTGATTAAAAATTATCTATGTATGCAAATTAGCTAATTTTACAAGGAATAATGCAAATAATTTTAATTCCATAATAAAACTGACTGACTTAACTAGCACTGTGGGGATATTTGTCTTATTTTAGATGGTTGATTTAAAGGCTGTGAAGAATTTCTTTTCTTACATGTTGGCACTAAAATGAACGCAAAAAACAAAGAGAAAAATCTGTTTCAAATCATAGAAACAGTTCACAGTTTGGCTTACAGTCTGAGTTGAACTATGGCCAAAATTCTGGCTTGTGTTTGTAAATGTCATATTTAAAAAAATTGAACTGGTCACAATGAATGTTCCTAAAAGTAAGCCAGTGATTGCAAAAGCCTGTCTTTCAAAAACAAAAGTAAAAATAAACAATAAAAGCAATCCACCATTTTGCTTTGCTCATGTGACTCCATATGCTTGATCATATTAGAGGTTGAGTACATTTATCCTCCACCAGCAGGGCAGATGTTGCTGTGTCATCTGCTGTATAGCTTGTCATGTTTTTTACATTTAAGAGTCCAATTAATTTTTTTTATTAAATTAGGGTGACAGGTGCAGGCTTTTGATGTGTGCACCCGTAATGTATTTGCATTGTTTGCATATTTTGTTGGAAGTATGTGGTAATCTTGACATATTCTATGCCAGAATTTTCATGGAAGTTTTAAATTGAAGGGTACGGTTCAGCAAATTGGGTCAGCTGAATTATTAAAGTTCAGTAGGTGTTAATCAAGAATAAACTGAGGTTATATACAGATTACCATGTCTAAAACCACTTGAAGCTCCAAACATTTTTATGTTGTCATCTCTAAGATAGCATTTGGATTTCCAAAATTGTGATATGGTTTAATTTACAACTCTTAGAGCAACTCTTAATGCATTTAGAGGAAAGGGACTCTTCTTTAAAGTTGTTTGTTTGTTTGTTTGTTTTTTCCTGGATTAAAAAAGAATAGCAAGAATAAGCTAGCAAAATGATGTAGTAAATTTTTAGAATATGGAATCACCTTTAAGCCTGAAGATGACAACACTGCAGTTATTGATTCCTGTTTCTTTAATTGTATAGTCAAGTTCTGTCCACATGTTTGGGTTTCTGCACACATATGGGAGATCAGTAGGTTGACACAGCAAAACTAACAATTTTGTTTACAGAAAAAATAAAGTTTGCCCACATCCAGAACAAACTATACCCTCTAACAGATTCTGAATCATTAATTGTCTTTTGCACATTTTATTTTTCCGTACTTTCGGGCTTCTTGGTTAGAACGTGAAACAGAGGGAAAATGATTAAAGCTAAATAGAATCAAATTGAATCAAATCAAGTAGAATTTCGGTTGCAAGGGACCTACAATGATCATCTAGTCCAACTGCCTGAGTACTTCAGGGCTGACTAAAAGTTAAAGCAAATTATTAAGGGCATTGTCCAAATGCTTCTTTAACACTGACAGGCATGGAGCATTGACCACCTCTTTAGGAAGCCCATTCCAGTGTTTGAAAGCTGTCTTAAAAATTATTGTTAAAGAATCATGATTTCTGACCCAACATTTTGAAGTAAGAATTTTGAAGTGGACTGTTTAGAGGCTAAAGTAAAATGTATAAAGAAATCTTTATTAGACAGTAATGTAAAATACATACAGAAATCTTTATATAGTAATTCAAGTATATTGTTCCAAATGCATTGTATGTCTCTGTCTTGTACACTTTGAGGCTATATTTTTAGTAGTAAATAAAACAGGCCAGGACCATTTGTAAAGTCAAGGTCACTGGGCTAATCTCTCTTTTCCATCAAAATTAGGTGATCATGCACAAACACCCTGTTAGGAACAGTCTTTGGCATGTGGTTGACATCTCCTGAGCTGTTATCTTGGGGTGGAGCCCAGGTATCATTTGGGAGGTTATTCCTTAGGACAGGCCAAAACTGTTCCAGGCCCCATGCTAACAGATGGTATGGACCATTATGGGCCTCTGTCCTGGGCCTGTTTTGCTAACTGTAACAGGTGAATCATAGTCTTGATTTGGATATAAGGTAGTGAGAACCATTAGCAGTTTTGCTCAGATATTGCCAGTAGAATGAATTATGTCTGATTGAACTCTTTAGTAGAAAAGTTGGCTGAAGAGGTGAATACTTTTTTCTTCTCTGTCCTGCTCAAATAAATTTTTTTTTCTTAGTTGTACTGGTTCAACTTAAAGCAAATCAACTGTTGTGGCAGTAACCTGTTAAAATATTTGTACAACCTGAAAATCCTAAGATGAAACTATATCCTTATTTCTTATTTCTTCTTTCTATGCTTCTTTCATAAATAAGTTCCCATTGATTTCAGTAGGTATTAGGTGTTTCGATACCTTTGTGAATCTAGGCTTAAAGACAAACAAGGAAAAAAAAAGAAAGAAAAAAAAAGAGCTAGTTCCAAGTAAGACTATACACAGAGCAAATTGTGGCCATTAATGCTTAAAGAATCTGAAGTTTCACAAAAAAAAAAAAAAAAAAGAAAAAGAAAAAAGGAAGTCAGTTAAATGTTACACTTCCAGAGTCTTGGACTAGAGGAAAGCCAAAGTAAAATGCAAATAAAACACCAATGGTTTAATAGTTTCAGTCTGTTTGAAACCAAAAGGTTGTATTTGAACTTTAATTTAAACACGCAGTGCTTTTTGTCATGCTGGTGTTTCCCACAGCATTATAAATGAGGACTATTAGATAATTGATATTACTTACCATTTTAATTTCAAATGAAATATTTCATTAGTGTAATATGTATCAAGAAAAAATTATTTCATTTTACTTGAAAAAAATCTTTGATGTCTTTGTATTCAAGGACAGCAAAACAAACATGCTCTTTGTTCTGATATTATCTAATGTGCATTACTGATTTGTAAATATATGTTTGGATCATATTTTAAGTGATGACTAATTTCAAGCTTATTTCCATAGTGAACACCATGTATTTTGAGATGGATGTTTTAAGTGGGACCCAGGATTATTCCTCATTTCCTTAAAAAATTCAAAACCAGATCTACTTTGCATAATTTTACATAGGCAATGGTTCATTATAAAAGGAACAAACGCTCTTCTTCTCCACGTACACCCATATAAATGATGCCTACGTGTTTGTTTGCATAATTTGCACACAGCATTTCCCTTGAAGGTATAGGAAACACACTGCTATTTTACTGCACTCCTTTTGTTGAAGAGGAAGTGGTGTCATTGAATAGAATTGCCTCATCAGATGCTCTACAAAAGTGCCAAGTTGTAGCAATCAATAGGGAGATAGCAGATGTGAAGGTTAGTTGGCATCAAAGAATATGAGTGGAAGACTTTCCTATGGGAAAGAAAGTGCTTCATTACACTTCGTCTATACTCAGAATATTGGTTCTATCAAGCTTTCAGAAAATTAGAATATGATGACTTTCATGACTCCAGCTCTAAAAGTCACTTTAACAACAGTTAAAAAGTTAGATAGATATCCATCTGGACAATTGCACTAAGTGATCAGGATTTTATTAATTTTAAACTGGAACATTGCAATTTGTTCTCTCTCTGAATGAAGCAGATCCAGTGCAATGACTCTGGGACAAGAATTGGCTCCCTGGGTGATCACTATATTGTAGATGAGTGTAAATACTTCTTTAGGAGCACGTTCATAGGAAACAAACAACATGTTATCACTTGTCTAGAGCATAAATATTTAAAGGCTTTTCTTCAGAAAATTCCTTGTTTTGGGGCTAGCTTGCATATTTATGTTTGTTTCTTTTTCTGAACAGTATAAGCAACTTTTCTATGTTTGTCCACACAGGAACTGCTACAGAAAAACTGACTTTCAATACATCAATCAAGTGGATGCTCTTTAGAGAGATTGTCCTACAGGGAATGGCAAAACTGGAGAGTCAGTAAACAGAGCGATGTTGAGCTGGCAAGTCAGTGGATCATAGATAGTATTTGTCAGTATGAGAGCTTACAGTTGCTGATAGCAGTTGAATGCTTTTCTGAGCAAGCTGTAAAAAGGAGCAGGTGTTAGTGAGGATAGAATACTTGGAGGGAAATATTCACTGACGGATGATTTCATTCATTCACTTTGCAAACTTGTGAGATACTTTATTTTCAAGAAGGTGAATTAGAGATTTTGTGTGCTTGAGATTGAACATAGGGGTTTTTTGCCTTAAAAAAAAAGGCCAACTCCTTAATTGTATATCTTTCTCTAAGAACATCTCTAGTTACAGGGATGGATACATGTTTCTTATAAAACATCGAAGCAATTTTCTCACCAATCTTTAAATTAAAATACTGCTTATTGGAAGTTCTGCCCCTAGTTGCTCAATTAATACTTAGGGCAAATTATATTTATTGGCAATGTTGAGGAGGAGTCAGCATTAATTATCTAAAAGCACCTTTCTCACTGAAATCCAGCATGGATTGAAATTTAATTGTCCCTGGTCCTTGAGCTCTGTTCACACTAATAATCAAATAAATGCTCTAGAGCACACACTGAATCAAAGGTTGCATTGACAGTTTAGATATTTAGTGCCAGATTTGATTTGCTGCTATGCAGTGCTTCAGCTTCCTGTGCCTCAAAGTTCACAACAAGGAGCAGAACTGAGGGCTTTGACATTAAGAGTTTAAATGAACATCACATGGTGTCTGTCGAGATTGCTCTTTCGTCTTAGAATGCGGCATAGTGATGTTTACAAGCAAGTTGCTTCTACCTTCAGTGCTTACAGATACGTTTGGCAACAAAGGAAAATTACTTTTCCTTTGGCTTTAAAGTGAAGCTGAGGCATTCCTGTCATGCAGTAGCCCAAGACCAAATATTTTGTATCTCAATCAGCATAGCCAAAAGCATCATAAAAATCTGTTAAATCATCTCTTATCTTTTTGCATTTTTGCTGCTTTCGAACAACAATTTATCAAAACAAGCAAAACAGAGATAGCAATAAAATTTATCTAACATGCAAAATAATTTACAACCCGGACGTTATTAGGCTCTTATTTTAGCTAGTAAATCCGTATTAGTAATGGAGAAAATAACCTTATTTAATTACACTGAAAAAGTTAAATGTCAGCTTCTTGAAGTTATGAAAAACTTTAAGCACTGAAGGCTGAAATCTTCAGCCTTCTTATTCCAATACAAGTGGACACGGACAAACCTTTTTTTCTGTTGCTGTGTTACAATGCTTCTGTACTTGCTCAGAAGCAATGACACATCCTTTCAGCCAATCATATCTCCTGAGATTCATATCCACTGAGATCATATCCACTGAGATTCAGGGTCAAGTTTACCTGTAAGTGAGATGATCTGTAAGTGAGTACTCTGACAGCTATTCAGCTGGTCTAAAATCTGTTCCTTTAATCAAGATTGATTTAGAAGTGTAATAACACCCCTTGTATAGTTTTAATTCACTTATTTTATCTCTTTACAAAAAAAGCACTGAGTGTTGTACTTTTCAGAGTGGGAAAATATGGTGTGAACACATGTAATATAGAGCACATTCTCTAACTGTATTTGCATAAATCCCATTAAAATTAGCATTTTGCAAGCTATCATAAAACAGAGAAAACAAGGAAAATCCCTATAGACCAAGATTAGTGACAATATTTGATTGTCACTACAGGTAGGTGTCTCGTTTATTAAATATTGCAATTTAGCTAATTAGACTATACAAACTGTATTATCTTTCACTGTAGGTCTCCTGACAGTTTTCTGAAAACAATGAGCATTTTAATTGATTACCAAAGCAATAAAGTAGCAAGAATTAAGTTAAACTTCTTTTCCGCAGGAACTACATTGTAGTAAGTAAAAGATTAGGAATAGAGCTGCTTCAAAGCTCAGCTGCAGGAAACTTAACACATGGATGCAACCAGGTGCCATGAAGAAAAATGTTTATCAGTCAGAAGAATCTGATTCTGTAGTTAGTGTAGGATAACTTTTTATGATAATCCTAAATCTAAGAAATTTTTTTTCATAATCCCATGTATTATCAAAACAATTGTATGAGGTGAAACTTTGTACACTTTACTAAGGACAGTGGGTTTATTGCTGTCCTTTTTAAGCTATGAACTTTGTATCCCTATGCAACTATGTCCCAGTGAATTGTGCTGAAAGTTTCCAGCTGAATAAATGGGTATTAGATCAGAAAATTAATTTGTAATTGTAGCCTTCTATGTATAGTTATCAAAAGCTCTTTCCTCTAAATTTTTATTTAAACTAATACAGATATCTGATTTGCCAGAATGTTTTCTGCTAAATTGGTCAACAGAAAATACATGAAAATTTGCTGCAGGATGTTCACAAATTATTGATGCAGAAATATACAGAATGAACACAGCAGTGCTGTTGCTGGTGCCAGCAAATGCACGCCATTAATAAGTTTGAGGTATTATTAAATTCACTGTGTTTTACTGAAGCAAGGAACGAACAGTAACTGGGATTTGAAAGATCTCAAGGAACATATAGATCCTTTTATATGTTAATTTATACTTAGGAGGCATAGAATAATTTCCTGCCCCTAGCTCATTTGTGGCAACTACTGAACCATAACACTCGTTTTGGACTGATTATGTTCAGCTCTGTCTTCTGATTGTCTTTATGGTCTTGATTGCTCCAGGTCAGTTTGGTCTCTTGGGACATTCTGAAAAATGAATTCTTAAATTAGAGCTAATGTTTGTGGGTAATTCTGCTCTAAATTCTGCCTATCTAGAAAATTATTTTAGTTCTACTGTACTGTCAGAAATAAAATATCATACTCCAATGCACTTTCTCATGAAAATAGTATCTTGTTCTCTCATCTGTTTACAAGACAATTATGCCATGCTCATTCCTATGTTAACTTCAGAGACTTGCAACTCAATTACCGGCTATTGTATTAGTGATAATGACTACTGTTGTGTTTTTCTTGTTTGATTGGATTTTACTGTCTTACATTTGTTTGTCTCCAATATCATAGGCACTGTATTAATGTGGATGTACATTAAAGCCATAGTGCAATTCAAATAGTTAAAATCTGGGTGAAATGAGTTATGTACTGCAATTCATAAAAGGCACAAATCCTGAATGGAATCCCTGCCATTCACATGATGAGATTATAAGAGGCAGTAGATGCACTGAAGCATCAGTGACTTAATTTTCATGTGGTGACAAGACTTTCCCTTTGCAGTAGAATCCCACATGCTAATGTGATGATCTAGTTACCATTTTCTGCAATAAACAAAGTTATTCAGCTTTCACATGTCCAAACATCTTTTTGTCATGGAAAGCTTTTTCCCTGCATGGGCCATCTGGGGTCTTAACAGCTTGCTTGCCTCCAGCTCTTCTGGGTACTTCCTCAGCTTTGTATTAATGCAGTGAAGTTTGTACGTGCTCAGTATACACAAAGTATAGGCTGTTTTATTAAAGATACAGTTATACGAAACAAACAGCTGTAAAAAAAAAAAAAACAACCAACAAAAAAACCCACCCAAAAAAACCAACACCACCTAAACCAGAAAAAAAAAAAAGACATGAAGTAAATTAGGATGGACACTTAACTGTTGTGTGGCACCCTGAACCCATAACCATTTAATCAGTATCTTAATTAAACCAAACTGTGACCAGAAAATCTGAAATTTGGATCTTAGTTTTGAAGTTCATAATACATGGAACTAGCCCATTGAATCTAACTTAAAACATGAACATTTATGTTCACAAAGTCTATTTCCTGTCATAGAACACCACAAACCCCAAAGGAACCAAGCTGTAGAGTTTTCTAAATATTGCAGTTGGCTAAAATAGCAAAGAATCAAAATCCAAACTAGAAAAAAAAATTACATTCTGCCAGAGAACATTTCTTTTTTTAACACATCTGTGTTACTTTCTCTTCTCTTCCCATTGCCTTTTGTTTTTGTTTGTTTGGTTGGTTGGTTGGTTTTTGTTTGTTTCTCTTTTTTAATTTGAGGCAAAGTTTATTTCTGAGCAAAAATTTCTCTTCCATGCTGAATGCAATTCACATAAATAATTGCCTGAAACAAGGTATGATCGGCATTGTAAAGCTTTGAGTCTTATTCTTTCAGGTAGATTTGCTGTTTAAATTTCTATCCCTGCTAACCAGATTAACTTCCCTGAAGATTTCAAATTTCTTGAAAACTTTCTGCTTCAGTCATATGTATATAACTCATTTTTTATTTAAACGTATGGTAATGTGAAGGGATGGCTTGTCCCCACTGAAGTTTAATGGATTTCAAGTTAAGGGAGGAATTTCACTGCATTTACGAGGTTGCAGAGCTGATTTAAAAATTTTCTCTGAAAGGGGAGGTTAAGAGTAATGAAAAACAATTGTATTTTTAATAATATGATATTTGAGGCGAGAGTTACCTGTAAATTACCATTACAGTAAAAAGTAGCAGTTTCAAGTGAAAAGGGAACTATCTCATCTCTTTAATTGCTGTGGTTAACATCATCCTCCTTAGATGCTTCAATTTTCAGGCTGCTTTTCTTTTCTAATGCCATATTTATAACAGTAAAGTTTTATTTGATAGACTATAGTGGTTCTTTTAAAACATTTATGTTTAATTGTAAATGTTTCTTCACAATTTTATACTTTAGAGATTATATATAGTGGTGAAACAAAATTTATTAAATTTGTTTGAAAAGCTGTTTTCAGACTTAACTATCTCAGCTGATTTCTTTGCTTTTTATTTCTGAAAAACAAATGTAATTAGACCGTACTAGAACCTGGTTTCTTGAAAAATTCTCTTAAAAGTAGGAAGATTGAATTGTAGAAGCACACACAAGCTCTAGTACAATATATGTGTGTCCTATTTCATTGTGCTTCTTAAACTTAAAATTGTTTTGTTAGGCTCAGTTATCTTTTTCAGACAATAAGGAAAAAAATTCTCAGATTCAGGTATGCAGCATTTAAGTTTATCAGATTTCTGCCTACAAAACAGTTTTATGGAGGAGTTACTCATCCGAAATTTAAAATAAGCTGGATATGTAAATATTAATAATAGCACTGTTTTTGAAGTGCTCTCAGATAATTTGACATAAATAAAGTGATTATTGCTTTCTTAAGGTCTTTATCATTTAATATTTCCTCGGGCTTTTTAGGACATCATAGCTACAGCTCATGATATAAGCTTGTAAAAAAATAACCCTATCACTTTTAAATCACAGCTGGTGGAACAACCACAACAGGTCTTTAATGTTGATTCCGCCCCAACAGCAGGACTCCTCTGTCGTTGGACATTATTGTAAAGATGTAACATCTGTGTTACACCTTTCCATCTGCCTAGCATTGATATTTACCACAGGTAGCAGAGAAGTAAGTGCTTATTAGGTGGCCCTAGATCAGAACAGTATGGTCCCTTTTAAAGTTCAGAAAGGGGAACACATCTTTGTGATTACTAGGTTTCAAGCCCGAGGTTAGGAGTGGGTTTTTTATTCCTCAGAAAGTTTCTCTTTAAATTAGGTACTGTGAAATGACATGCAATGTTTTTTCCTCATTGTATTTCTAATCTCTGTGATCCCTTTGTGTCATTTCTGCACAATAATGCAGTTGTTAAATACAACTAGACCTAACCCTAAGCCCTTTAGTCACTTATGCTGAGTCCTCTATCATTAGTCTTATAGTCCTTTTGTTTTAAGTTCTTTCATTATGATTTAAAGCCATTAGAGCCATGGTTTAAAGCAATTATTTGAATTAATTGTATGACATGAAATTTATGAGACATTGATGCTTAGTTTGACATGTTCTCTGGCTTCCTAACAGCTCTCTCATAGCTTAATCTGGTCCTTCCTTTGCTTCCAGACCACAGAATGGCTAGTTATTATTCTCCTTTAGATCCTGATTTAGCAGGAATTTTCCAAGACAAATAACATATGGCTAGTGATATCCTACAACATGCCGTTCTTTAGCTCTCAAGTGACTTCATTTCATTCCAGCCCTTGGGAATGGTTGACAATATCTAAAATTCATATTTATGCAAGCAACAAAAAAAAGCTGCCTTAAATTAAGAGGAAAATAAAATAAATTTATTTTTATTCTCTCCTTTTTCAGTGGAGAGGATGTGGGTTGGCAGAGGGCCCCATAAAAATCTATTCAGGCCCAATGACATATTGTCCCACAGGATAAAATTGAGAAGAATCTTCCAGAAGGTCAGGTGGAAGTGGAAGGTGGAAGTCTTTCCTCTGCCCACTTCTCTCTTTATTTCCTGAGCCCATCTGAAGTCTCTGCAAGGTGGGAGGTATATGAACAGTGAGAGTGCCCAGGGTCCTTAATTTCCTCATCCTGTTCCAGTCCTGCTGTCTAGTGAAAGTATCTTGTCCTTGCAATTGAAAGTTCTCCCAAAAATTTTTTATATATGCAGAAAAGCAGTTTCCAACAGAAAAAATTTATTTCAATAGAAAAATCTCACCAGTTTAGTAGGCATTGTTATCAGATTCCCCTGGATGAATTTATCTGAAATCACTCATCTTTCTGTCCTTAACGTCATTCATCTTGCCTAGCTTCAGAAGACAGAAGCTAGTCATCCACCATGACCAAGTCTTTTAGTTCACTTCTGTAGTTAGTGTAGGACTGGGATAGCTGGCAGAATTGTTCTTTAGAGATAACCTCTTTTTCCTTTTCTGTTGAATGTAAAGTGAGTGTCTATGAATATCTTAGCTTAGAATAGGTGAGTAACTTCTAAAGATCTAAAGCAAGCAGCATGATTTTCTCCCTAAATGTATTTATAGTTCATTTTCCGTGTTATTTTCATTCTAGCATTGTGTACATACTTTTTGAAGTTTGGAAAGTTTATAAATGCTCTTTTATCCCTTTGAGGTATACGCCAGTTGGATACCTCACCCATGTTCTTTATGAATTCAGGTATTCCATGTCCTCTTTCTTTTGCTCTCTTTTAGTTGACCAAAACTGTATCTTTAGTTTTGCTGGTTACCAACTGAGTCTACTAGTATCGTTAAAACAATACCATGCCATATTAATCTCTGTTTTTAAATATACTGTCCAAGTACCAACCAGAACCAAACATGTTTTTCTTATAATAAAAAGTGCTGAAGGAAGTAATCCTGAATTTATTACACAGTATTCTTATTTTAAGATAAACCGTAGTGTTTATATGTTGATTACAGAGTATTAGTATTGCATTAAATTTTTATGGTACTCCTCCCAAATCTACCTGTCTAAAATTACTCAAATGAAATTATGTATCCACCATTTCTCCTCCTAACATGCCATCTGTTCCACAGATAACTTAGGTAACTAATTGCTGTTTTAGTCAAAGTACAACATTTAAATCCTCAATTGCCACCTGTCCCTGCAGTCAGCAATTTCCTTAGTTTCCTAAGAAAGTTTGCTTATGATGTTACACAGAAATGACTAAGTCTGGCTATTCTGAACAGCTAAAAGTGCCTACTTCTAAGTCTCTTTGGGGGCCTGTCAGTCCTCCAGGGACTGGTCTGGAAACAGGATGACTGCATCTTCCCTTACTCCTACAGTGACAGCAGTGCTGTTATAGCTTGGTTTTAGCTGGTGACTCAGTTTGTAGAAAATGCATTAGAAGGAATATCTGGAGCTTTTAATGTTGAGGTATTCAGAGAGGAGAACTCTTTCAGTCCATACCATTTAAGATATCCCATTTTTGTGGATTATTATGAATGGAAGAGCAAATAGATTAATAGATTAACATTCTAAGATAAGAGAAGGGAAATAAGGCACTTTACACACCTGAAATTTCAGGGTTTGCTCGACTTGAATGTGTATGTGTTTCATCCCAAACAACCCTTTGTTACTCAGTTTAGTCACGTGGAGTGCAAGTTTTCTGTCTTTTTGTCAATGGGATACATTCAGGATGCAGAAACATTCTATACCACTTGTTTCTGCATCCTATTCATATTGTGTTAAACATAAATTTTGTTTCTAGTTAGTCTATTTTAATTTAGTCTATTTATTTCTGTGTAGTAACTTGAGTAGATATACCCCCTTTCCATCTTGGTATGATGTCAAAGGTATAAAGAGGCAGAAAATTGAGGCCATTCTACTTAGAACAATGAACATGAATGTTTCTTGTTAAAAAAAGAAATCAAAAAGAAAAAGGAAAAAAAAAGATAAAATTGCCACTTCAGAGCAAGCTATGGATTTCAGACAAACTAGGGTAGCTTTAATTTGTACTCTGCCTATTTGAATAAGGTATTTAACATAGTAATTACTTGAGTATTCATGTTCAATAATTGCTATAGCACATCTGCAAAGAGTCTAATTCCCCTGCCTTAATATCTGTAAAATATACAGTATATTTTCTGTTCATCATTTTTAATCTTCTATTTGGTAAAAGTAAACATGCAAACCAAAAAACAAAGGTCCAAAAAAAGGTGATTAAAAATGTATATATTGAAATACAAAACAGTAATTTTGCTTATTGCTGTGACTTATTACATTTTGCATATTACTGTGATGATGCTGAAGTGCTCATATCACCATGTAGTAGAAGTATCCAGTTAGTTAAAACAAACAAACAAAAAAATTAAGAAGCCTCACAACTGGAGCTGATTATTGCCTCGATCAAGTGTATCCCTAAAAAGTGAAGTGAGGGAAAATACACTGTTGGTAGAAATTAATCTGACCTGTGCTGGAGAGATTGTTTCTGGACTTTTGCTTTCTCAGGGAGTATTCTTCCTGATCAATCCAATCAATTAATAACCTAGGTTGAGATCTGAAGGAAGGCCATTCTGAGGTCTGAGCATTTAGTTTTACAATGTAGCTAAAATGTCTTTGCTTAACTCTTCTAATGAAGTAATCCTAGTCAAGCAGCTGTCACTTCCATGGTGAATGGCTTGTGAACACTTTTTAATGCTAGTAACAAAACAGTGCTTCCTTAAGGTTTGTTTGGAATTTTTGTCTCTTTCTGCAATATAGCACATATATAGCACATATAGCACTTCCATTCTTGGTTGCATCTTTCTTGGCTTGTCATTTATCCTTCAGAGGTGAAGAATTCCTTTTACACCCCAAACCTTGATCTTACACTTCACATGTGATATTAAAAGACATCAACAGTCTTTATGACTACACTTGAGTTGTTACCTCTCTGTTGATGTTCCATTTGTTCAGACATCCAGAATGCTAAAGGATGGTGTTAATCAGTAGAGTGTGTTTTCTGAGCACTAGATTGTTAGTTGTCTCTTCCTTATGGTTGCAGTTTTTCTCACTTTCATTCATTAGCTTTCTTGTGAATACGATCCCAGAAAGATGAGCTGAATAATCCCCATCAGTGACATTTAATGACAAAATGGAAATGCCAATAAAAATTGTAGCAATGGCTTATTATAAAACCAGATAAAGGAATCATTAGAATTACAGGTTGTACTACTTCCTATTCACTGTTACACAGTAAATGATTATCAAGCAACTGCCTGTTCTCTCATGAAGCTTAAATTTCTGTTTTTAAAGCTGTTTCCTGTAACATGGCACAGTCTGTCCATAAAGAATATTTTGAAGATTAAGGTCATCCGCTAGAGAAGACAAACTGTCAGATAAAATAATAATAAATATACATTTAAAAGACCGTAAATGAAGATACATGATATAATTAAAAGCTAATTATGAGGGGAATGCTTTAAGGGAAAAGAGCTTATCTTTCCCCAGATCTTACTGTAGAGAAACACACAATGTTTAGTGCAGTCACTTTCTCCCTGCCTGAGGTTATCATCATGACATATGGGAGATTATCACTAGTTACATGCTTTTTCAGATACACTGTTAGATGTCTGTGCATTCTTTGGGATGTCTCCAAAGTCTGTATCCCAGCAGGTGTAGTAACCTTGTTCAGATTACTTTCTCTGTGCAGAATAAACTTATCAAGTGAGGGAACCTTTTGCCTCTCTGTGGAAAGCACACACATTAGCAAGTGTTTGCAGTGGTCATAGGTAAACTCCAGAGTAGAACAGATTCTTAATCTGTATGTGGCCGACAACACAGCTGAGTTACAAGGATGAACAAGACCAGTTAGAACTTACCGTACCGTTGAACACAGATATATAGACTTCAGTGGTTTAGATTTTAAAAAAAAAAAGATGTAAAAAAACCCCAAACAAAGTACATTTATTTCCCTCAGCCTAATTTCCACCTGCAGTTTTTTAAGCCTCTGAGGCCTTGGAACTTACCTGGTACCCTTGTGATTTTGGGAAAACTGTGATTTTTGGTAACTATGATGCGTCACCATATAGATCAGTTGAATTGCTCTGTAAGGGAAAAAATATGCAAAAGATAGGTATGTTGAAGTATTTTTTTTCTTAAATGTTTCATAAAAATCAACTGCTTCCGATGATCGTGTGAGGCACTGGTTGTAATATATGTATGGGCTTTTCTTTGGTTGTTGTTAATGCCGCAGATGAGTTCTGTAGGCCCATAACAAAGTTACAAAAAGGAACAACAGTGGCTTTCTGTCCCTGGGACTGATCCAATGCCAAACACAGTCTAAATTATGACAGCTGGTTGGTTATGGCTCTCAACAGTGCTTTGTTAGCAAGAAATTGCCTGAGCACTCCAGTACTCCAGCCACGCCGAGTGACCATATGGAAGTTAAGAATTTGGCTTGCAGTTGCTATTGCCATCATGGTATGCCAATTGTGAATTCATTCTCCAACACTGTAGGTCCACATTAATGACTTCACGTGTTTTGGCCACATTATAATTTTCTTTCTGTTTATAGTGATCTTCTCATTACTTAGGAGAACATGTACTGAAGTTAGTTTAGGGTTATTTCTAGCTAAATGAAATCTAGGAGTCTAGTTATATTGGCTCTTTAGCCTTGGCTTCTAAAACATAAGCCTTGCAACTTTGTCCTAGAAAGACATTGAAATGTCTGTCTGCTGAGCTGAAATAATATAAACCTAGGAATATGCTCTATGCTTCTGTAGTTGTGACATTAGAACAAGCAAAATATCTCCCATATAGATACGTCTAATTTAAGTAAATCACAGCAAGTGGCTAAAATATAAGAATATAAGCATGGCCACCACAGAATCATTTAGCTCAGTATCTTGTTTATGACAGTAGTCAGTCTAGGGTGAAATATGAGAATGTGGCACGCACAGTGATACTTGTCTGAACTGGCAGTGATTTGGAACTCATATCCTTGAGATAAAAGTTGCATTATTATGTTTAGTAACTACATTCAAAAATAAGAGGAATCAGAAAGCAGAGACAGGAAGAAACTATAAAGGCAGTGATTAATAAAAGATCAGACCAGATTAAGTCTTCAGATTCAGTTGGATTACAGAAGTATTTTATGTTACATTCAGAAATATTTTTGCTGGTTGGAAGATCGCTTCTTTATAATGACATATTTGTCCTCCAAACTGTCTGCATATCACCTGAGTCCACTTTTCGTTTTGTAGTAGAAATGCTTATCAGTGCAGTCACTGTTTTTGCTGATGTTTCAGGGATAGTAGAAACAGGTCTATGAAAGACTTGATAGGCTTGCAGGTCTCCATTTTCAAATGCAAAAAAACAGGAAAATTTGATAGTGGAGTAAAAGCTGCGAGGCTAACTGTCAGTGAAGGTAAGGTCTGGAAGAATTATGAAGGGTCAGACAGATTGTGCCTCCAGTGAGGACTTGGCAAAGGGAATAGGATCATTCCTGACATGGAAGGGCGCTGGACAGTTTGGCAGCTAAGGTCAAGCTTTGTACATTGCTCACCTGCTGCCTTTACTCTGGAAATGATGCACATAATCTCTCCCAGTCATTATTCTGCAGCCAGCCTTGTCTCTGGCCTTGTAAAGGGCTCCAGAAATGCAGTCTCGTCTCATCCTTGCTGTCAGCTTGCTCCAACTGTTCACACACCCGGTCGAATGGACCCTATCAAGCTAATTTCATGATGTTAGAGGTCAAACCTGCCTTTTCCACCATATCTTGCTTGGAGAGTTGTGGTTTTAACAGAAGGGTTTTGCCCATCTGTACTGTTAAATGATGTATTGAGTTAAAAAACATGTTGAGTAAAAGAGCAACGTACTTTGCAGCAGAAGTACCTATAATATGTGAAGCTTAAAGTGAAAAGCACCACCATATATTGTATATTTAACTGTATCTTTACCTTTTAGCCTGCAATCACAGCCTACTGATAATTAGACTTTGAATATGTAAGCTGTTTATTATATACTTCATTAAGTATTCTGTTATTTGTGGATTTCACTGTGAAAAAATATATCTGTATAGAGATAGATTTCTTAAAAAATCCTGTAACTTTTATACATATGCAGCTGGTGGTATGCTGGTTTTTGGACTTACCTTATGGTAAGAGGATATAAAAGGTTTAGGCTCCCTTGGCTTCAGTGCATACTTCCTGCCTTCTGAGAAGTGAGAGGGCAATGGTGAATGGAAGTCATACTGTAGGTAATGGTCATTATTACATGCTTCCCAGTGTAGGTCTTTAATAACAGAATGTGAAAAGGGTTGCTCAGGACAAGATGGTTTTATTCTGAAAGGGAAAGACCCATGACTGTGAGTTAGCATGTGTACAACCACTCCTCTATATCAGCAGTCAGTTATTTGTTTTTGCTACATATGTGGGCTCTGCTAATGATGTGAAAACTGTATTAGCCATTATAGTAGCTTACCCTGTTTTTTCTTCTGTTTGTTAGACCGATCACACTTTCAGGCCTGAGTCCAAGGCTGCAGGCCCAAACTCCTGAGTTCAACCTCTATTTATCAAGTGACTTTATGACAAATTCAGGCCACTTAATACCTCTTTTTACTTCAGTTTCTGTATTAAAATAAAGGAGATGATATTTATGTACTTCAGTAGATGATGTTAAGAATGGTGCATATTTGTTTAGTGCTTTGAAAATGAAAGGTTTCATTTTGCTTTATTTTCTTTGTCTGAGGATCCTTCTCAGAAAAGACTATGAGAAGGTTTTTTGCATTGTCTTCTTTGACCTCCCTTTCCCGCATTTTTCCTTCTAAACAAAGGGTCAGTATCTTTATTCCTGAATTATCTATGAGGGCTACAATGTAAGGAAGCAGTGTCTTATGCCAAAGAGAGGTGAGCTGGATTCCTACTCTATTTCCTACACCTGTGGGAGGAGAAAAGGCTGAAGTTGGCCTATGCTCTGCATCAAAACCACTTCCATAAAGAAAAAAAGATGGATCATTGTCATAGAAGGGGAACAGAAGGCCCAATATGCAGACTGGACCCATTTCTTAGGGAAGTCTGCTGCCTCCCTGGGGCCCTGGTTAAAGATGTGACGAGAAAACTTCCTACCGTGGTACGGCCCTCAGATTACTATCCATTATTGAATTTTCAGGTAGGCAGTGAGGAAGCCACAACTAGAAGTCCGAGGGCAATCAAGAGAGACTTCAGGGCCTTAGGGCAATGGCTTAAGGGATCAGGAGCACAAGTAGTGTTCTCCTCTATCCTTCCAATCGCAGGGAATGATGAGGGCAGACATAGGAAGAGCCAGCAGATCAATGCCTGCCTCCGAGCCTGGTGTCACTGGCAGAATTTTGGTTTTTTTGATTGTGGGTCAGTTTACACAACCCCAGGCCTGCTGGCAACAGACGGGATACACCTGTCTCAAAGTGGGAAAAGGATCTTTGCATAGGAGTTAGCAGGGCTCATTGAAAGAACTTTAAACTAGGTTTGAAGGGGGAAAGGGATAAAACCAGGCTCGCGAGAGATAAGCCTGGGGGTGGCACGCCAATGTTTGAGGGATTGTGTGCTAGCGAGATCCTTTGGTCTGCCGTGTCAGTGGAGGTAGAGGATGGAGATCCATGTGGCAGCAAAGATGTAAGGGCTATGGATGTGTTAGAAACCACAGAAGCACCTGAGAGTGGTCACATAGGCATTAGGGCTTCTCCCCCAAAAAGGTGGCAGGAGCAATAGACCAGCTGAAGTGCATCTACACCAATGCAGGCAGCATAGGCAACAAACAGGAGGAGCTGGAAGCCATTGTGCAGCAGGAAAACTATGACATAGCTGCTATCACAGAAGCATGATGGGATGACTGGCACAACTGGAGTGCTGCAATGGATGGCTATAAACTCTTCAGAAGGGGTAGGCAAGGAAGGAGAGGCGGTGGGGTAGCCCTGTATGTTAGGGAGTGTTTTGATTGTCTAGAGCTTTACAATGGTGATGATAGGGTTGAGTGTTTATGGGTAAGAATCAGGGGGAAGGCCAACAAGGCAGATATCACTGTGAGAGTCTATTGTAGACCACCCAACCAGGATGAAGAGGCACACAAAATATTCTATAAGCAGCTGGGAGAAGTCTCACAATCACTAGCCCTTGTTCTTGTGGGGGACTTCAACTTACCAGATGTCTGCTGGAAATACAATACAGCGGAGAGGAAACAGTCTAGGAGGCTCCTGGAGTGTGTGGAAGATAACTTCCTGACATAGCTGGTGAGTGAGCCAATTAGGGAAGGCGCACTGCTGGACCTGTTGTTTGCAAACAGAGAGGGACTTGTGAGTGGTGTGATGGTTGGAGGCTGTCTTGGGCATAGCAATCATGAAATGATGAGTTTTCGATTCTTGGAGAAGTAAAGAGGGGGGTCAGCAGAACTGCTACCTTGGACTTTTGGAGAGCAGACTTTGGCCTGTTTAGGAAACAGAGACTCCCTCGTTGAGAGAGTCCCTTTGGAGGCAGTCCTGAAGGGCAAAGGAGTCCAGGAAGGCTGGACATTCTTCAAGAAGGAAATCTTACAGGTGCAGGATCAGGCTGTCCCCATGTGCCGAAAGATGAGCTGGCAGGGGAGAAGACCGGCCTGGCTGAACAGACAGCTTCAACTGGAACTCAGGAATAAAAGGAGAGTTTATGACCTTTTGGAAGAAGGTGCAGGCAGCTCAGGAGGACTACAAGGATGTTGTGAGGTTACGCAGGGAGAAGATTAGAAGGGCCAAAGCCCAGCTGGAACTTAATCTGGCTACTGCCATAAAAGGCAATAAAAAAAGTTTGTATAAATACATTAGCAACAAAGGAGGGCTAAGGAGAATCTCCATCCTTTATTGGATGCAGGGGGAAACGTAGTGACAAAGTATGAGGAGAAGGCTGAGGTACTTAATGCCTTCTTTGCCTCAGTCTTTAATAGCAAGAACAGTTGTTCTCCAGATACCCATCCCCCTGAGCTGGAAGACAGGGACAGGGAGCAGAACGAAGCCCCCATAATCCAAGGGGAAATGGTTAGTGACCTGCTACATCACTTGGACACACACAAGTCAATGGGGATGGATGGGATACACCCAGCAGTCCTGGCTAACCGGGGAGGTTCCAGTTGATTAGAGGTTAGCTAATGTGACAAGAAGGGCCAGAAGAAGGATCCGGGGAACTACAGGCCTGTCAGTCTGACCTCAGTGCTGGGAAAGGTTATGGAGCAGATCATCCTGAGTGCCATCATGCAGCATGTGCAGGACAACCAGGCGATCGGGCCCAGTCAGCCTGGGTTTATGAAAGGGAGGTCCTGCCTGAGTAACCTGATCTCCTTCTACGCCAAGGTGACCCGCTTAGTGGATGAGGGGAAGGCTGTGGATGTTGTCTACCTGGACTTTAGTAAAGCCTTTGACACCATTTCCCACAGCATTCTCCTGGAGAAACTGGCTGCTCATGGCTATAGACGGGCGTACTCTTTGCTGGGTAAAAAACTGGCTGGATGGCCAGGCCCAAAGTGTTGTGGTGAATGGAGTTAAATCCAGTTAGTGGTCAGTCACAAGTGGTGCTCCTCAGGGCTCAGTATTTGGGCCAGTTCTGTTTAATATTTTTATCAATGATCTTGATGAGGGAATTGAGTGCACCCTCAGTAAGTTTGCAGATGACACCAAGTTGGGTGGAAGTGTCGATCTGCTGAAGGGTAGGAAGGCTCTACAGAGGGATCTGGACAGGCTGGAGCGATGGGCCGAGGCCAATTGTACAAGGCTCAACGAGGCTAAGAAGGCTATTAGCATCCTGGCTTGTATCAGGAATAATGTGGCCAGCAGGACCAGCGAGGTGATCGTCCCCCTGTACTAGGCACTGGTGAGGCCGCACCTCGAATACTGTGTTCAGTTTTGGGCCCCTCACTACAAGGACATTGAGGTGCTGGAGTGTGTCCAAAGAAGGGCAGCGTAGTTGGTGAAAGGTCTAGAGAATAAGTCTTATGAGGAGTGGCTGAGGGAACTGGGGTTGTTTAGTCTGGAGAAAAGGAGGCTGAGGGGAGACCTTATTGCTCTCTACGACTACCTGAAAGGAGGCTGTAGCGAGGTGGGGGTCAGTCTCTTTTCCCAAGTAGCAAGTGATAGGATGAGAGGAAACAGCCTCAAGTTGCACCAGGAGAGGTTTAGATTGGATATTAGGAAAATGTTCTTCACCGAAAGGGTAGTCGGGCATTGGAACAGGCTGCCCAGGGAAATGGTTGAGTCATCATCCCTGGAGGTATTTGAAAGACATGTAGACATGGCGCTTAGGGACACAGTTTAGTGGTGGATTTGGCAGTGCTAGGTTAATGGTTGGACTTAATAATCTTAAAGGTCTTTTCCAACCTATGAGGCTTTCCAGGCTTTCTGTGATTCTATGAAGGATGCAAGGAAACTTTCACTGGATAATTCTAAGTCACGAATTTTCTCCACTTCTCACAGCCGCTATGAAATAAAAATACGTATCTGCCCTTGAGTCTGAGAGGCTAGTGCTGTGCACCCTGTCATACCTAGAAGGCCAGCTAATACTTTATAGAAATCCCAGAAACAAAATATGTCATATCTTCCCCTGACTACTGTCTCTGGACTGGGGAGAGTTTACAGTTTTTCCTCCATACTGTGATGGGTCATTTAATTTTCTGGTTTTCTGTAAAATTAGGTTAGGCAATGTGGAATCCTCCCACAGTAGAAACCCATCTTAACAAATCCTAGAAAAATTATCATAAAGAGATTGCAATGCTGATATCATAGCTTGTCTTCTCACCTTTGTCTCCACAAAATTTCTTTATTCCTCAGTACAGTGTAAGGTCTTTCACATTAAAATCCATTACCTCCTTACAATAGGCTAACTTTGAAGTTTGCTATGGAAATTAAAAATAGTACAGGATTACATGACAGAGAAAAAAATAAATCATATGGTAGACTGCCATCAGAAATTACTCTAATTCTAGCAGAGATGAAGGAGTTGTTTTAAGATGGGTCATGAGAGCATTTATTGCTGCTGAGGTCCTGGAATTTACCCGACTCCCAGGTTAATAGTGCATGATATTTGTTTCCAGTCAAGATTAAAGATAAAAAAACAAACCCAACATAAAAACATTTTATGCTTTTTAGGAACTTATTAAATTGGAGTAGCAAGTTTAGCATGAATGAGAGTGTGAAAACCCCATCAGACCATTCTCTTAAAATAATTCTATAAAATAATACAGGTGTTTAGAGGAAAGGGAGTCTTCAGTAAGGAGTATGAATAACTCTATTTCATTACCCAGTTTCATTTGTTATAAGCAGGAATTCAAACATGGCAGAATAAATCTTCCAATTTTTAGATTTTGGAACCCTCTTTTTTTCTTTTTTTCTTTTTTTCTTTTTTTCTTTTTTTCTTTTTTTCTTTTTTTCTTTTTTTCTTTTTTCCTTTTTTTCTTTTTTTCTTTTTTTCTTTTTTTCTTTTTTATATGCCATTTATATACAAAAGTGTAGATTGAAGAGTATTACAGACCTGTTAGACTGTCATTCATCAGCTGTCAGGTAAGTATCCTCATAGTATCATTTAATTCTGATTGGCAGCTGTTAGGTGTTCACCCCCATCTCATTTTTTCCCTTAGAAAATTGCTCACTTTCAGCTTATTATCTCTCTACACTCTATATCTCATACCATTAAAGCAGTCTGGCAGTGTCTGACAGAAGGAAGCTGGAAAATCGGTAGCCTCCAGAGCATGTCTTCACTCTGAAGCTTTCTTGCTCTGTTGCTGCTCCCGCCACTAGGGCTGCTATTCACAATATGGGAAGAAGTCTTGATGATAAAGCCTTCTGTCAGCAGTGTTTGACCTATCATTAGCTAATTGATATCTCATTAGATGAAGTTTCTCTCTCGCTAAATTAATTGTGAATAGTTGTGTTGGTTTTAATACACAAGCTTTGTTTTCTCATTGTTTTGGGGTTCATTTACTTTGATTATGTGTTATCTGTGGTTGGCCCTGTATTGCAGACAAATTACAATGGCTTTTACAGGCTTTTTGACAGCTGCCTGTATTTAGCATCACAAGCGTATTTCTTATAGTTTCTCTCCTTCACTTCCTGCCCCCCCCCCCCCCCCCAATCACCCTCTAATAAATACTGAATCAGGAGTAATAGGATGGTTATTGTCTGATAGCTATAAAGAGAAGTAAGCAGGAAAATCCTCGGGATGCCCTGCACAATGGTCCTGATTTCACCATGCAAGAGCTGATGCAACAGTCAGGACTATGTCAGTCTCATAGCTGCCTTTAAAGAGGAGCTAGCATCAAAATGAAACAGAGGTTAAAATTGTTTACTTCATTTTTAAGACCGTTTATTTCAGAATGGAAAGTGTGGATGGTGAAGTCCTCAGAAGTTTGAAATTCTGTTATACATGTTTTCTCTGAAAGACTAAAGGGTGTTTTGTAGGTTGTAAGTGTGGCATCTTTCATAGGTTGCACAAGTATAGGAATAATATCATATCAAAGATTCATCAATTTGTTTTCCAAGATTCAAGCCGTACAGTGACATAAAATGTGCAGTGACAAAAACCCTTGCTTGAAGAAACTTCTAAAATTAATTTCCATTCACTGCATTAAGTTCATGGTAAAAAGAATGAAAGCTGAAAGCTGATTAAATTGGTATTTTTCATCTTTATTTGCTTTTTAAATCTTAGAGATGGAGTAAGAGGAGAGAAAAGAAAGGGATAGAGTCAATAATAATAAAAAACCCACAAAACACACACATTTATATAGTCAATTTATTTCCCTCAGATGTGTTCTGATGTTTTTAATTAATCTTCCCCTGTTGGGAATCAGGTTTTCCTTGATAAGTTACTTTTTGCTAGCAGGGGAAAGGTAGTAGCAACAATGTCATGGAATTAAGCTCTCTGGGCTCACACGAGAGTGCACAAAAAAAATGATAGAAATATGATGCTGTTAATTGTAAAAATTAAGCACTTTGAAAAGGATGTCATATGAATTAGGCTACTTCTGTTCTTCCTGATGAGTATCAGAGCAAAACTTCTAAGACTTTTTAGTTGTAGGCTTTCCATACCAGCTTCCAAATGGTTGTCTGTCCACTTTAAACATTAAGACAACTATTTATTATAACAATAAACAATATATGTTTATTTTCTGTGTTAGATTCCTTGTCCTAGAATGGAATTGATCCAGCCTAAACTCTGATTTCCTCTTTGTTCTTCCCACTACATGTTTACACTTGATGATCTTCTAATTGGATTTAGTATAACACAACAGCTTTCTTCACACAGACCCCTGCTACCTTGATTTCAGTAGGCAACCATTAATAATGAGATAAATACATCCTATATGTTATTGTAGGTGTCTAACATTATCTTATAAACATATTAGGAAGAGCTATGCATATTAGTGCAATATCTGCCTATGAAAATACCTAAATATCTGAATGCTTCTGTATGTATTAGATATTCAGGCACCAAAAAACTCAGGCTCCTGCACTTTCTTCAAAGTGTTACCTCCAAGCTCAAACTGTCTTGAGGTGACAAAAAGTGTTGCCTACTATGCTTTAATATTGTTGAACATAAAAAACGGACATGTAAGAAATTCTCATGGAAGTATATTGTTGAATAATCAGAGTGGTTTATTTGCTATTGCCTTTGCCTTTGCCTTTTTCTTTTCTTTTGTGTGTTGTCTTTACTTCTACAACAGGAAGTTCCATTGCTCCACCTTGACTTTGCACAGGTATACCCTCAAAGTTTAAAATGCATATTAACAATGATAACTAAACAAAAAATCTGTTACCCAAAACAAATGGAAAAGAGAGATGTAAAACTTACGTAATAAACCTTTATGTAATAAGCCCTTGTTAAAGATTAATCTTTAAGAAAAATCTGAAATACTTATGGATGACATTGGCATTAAACAGATAAGTTTCAGCTTTTTGAGGTGCGAAAAGTCTCTTGGCTTATTTGGGTGATTTTATTATACACTTAAATATACAATTTTAATTTTTGTTTGTGAATATGAAATAAAGACGAACTTCCAGTAGAATTTTCAAAGTAATACTGCACCATTTCTACTGATTCAGCTTTCATTTCTCCATAGATCCTTGCCCTTACTGTTATCTAACACCTGCTGGATTTTACTGACCTTCACCACTGCAGTACCTCATACCCTAGCAGGAGTTCAGGCAGCCAGATTCCAGCAGTTTGTGAAGTACTTTGATGGTACAGTCAGTCTTATGCCATGTTTCTTTAAAGGGTCAAATTTGGTTTTATGGAGCAAAGTTTATTCTGTTGTTTGGAACAAATATCCTGGGATGCTGTAAAAAGTATCTTTGGCCTAAGCTGGCTAACCTGCCTTCGAGGCTGATTTTTTTTCAGGACACAGAAAAGAGAATCAATCTTATTCTTTAGGTACTAGATCTAGGCAAAACCACAAGTTTTACATGCTTTTATTCCACAACTTGCATTTTCCTAGTAATTTATTAACCATAGAGCTTAACTGAGCTGATTTGTGTCATTTTTTGCAACTGCAGTTAGCAACAGCATTTGGTGTAAAATCAGAAGTCTCCAGGAGATTCAGATTTCAGAACTGATTTTTTCTCCTTTTCCTTTCCTTCTGTTTTCCCCCTAAGTTTTGCTAAATGAAGCAGAAAAATGTAGACAACTGTCACTATTGAAAATTCAAATGTTTAAACGACCAACAAACAAGAATATTTCAAGTTTCTTTTAGTTTCATAAACATGCATGCACGTTATGTTTGTGTTGATAACACACATACACAAAATCCTCTCTAATAATTTGAGTCTTTTGATTCAGCTCTGCATCTATTATTTTGGGAAGTTTGTCAACTCTGTTTTGGCTTAAAGTTGCTTGTATTTACATGACAATTTAAGTAGTTGCTTCTTGTCTTTCTTTTTACTACCTTTGGGAAAAATCCTTTTGCTGTAACATCAAAAGTACTGGGGCTGAAGTAGGTATTGACCCATAACCAGCAAGCTTTATTTCAGTCAAATAATAAGGGAAAGGCTAATGCGGTCTTTGGAAAGGCATACTTTTTAATAAAAGATCAATAATAATAGTCATGATTTAGGGTAATATTTCTTTGACTAATTCATAGCCCAGATGAAATGTAGTTTTCTAGATTGGCGCCCTGTATCAACTATGCTATTCACTTGATCTCTTGCACTTACAGCAATATTAGATAACCTATGCAGAGTGTGTGTGTGCATGTGTATTATATATATGTATATGAACTGGATGTGCACACACATATACATCCAATTTACTTATAGTCATATAATTTTGCTTCAAGCAAAGTCATATAATTTTGCTTCAAGCACTCTCCTTGTAGACAATTTCATTCTTTCTTTGCCAATGTCTTTCAGGCTGTTGCAGATATAATACTACTTTAAAACTGAAATGTTCTGGTAAACTGTAGGCCTTTGAGTATATAGGATCTCTGCACAGTCAAATTTTTATTACTTTTTATCCAATTTTGAAATCCATTCTCTGTTTCATTAGAGCCTTGTGCCAGGAACTAGTGTCACCGTATGTGACAGCTACAGCCTCCTTTTGGCTACAGCTAAGAATGGGTATAGTAGTAACACTGACAGTACATAAATAATTGGAAACCATATGCAGACTGACAGTTTGTTATATCTGTGACTGTACAGAAATTAAAATGTATTCTTAAAAGATAACATTTTAGATGTCCTAATAAGATATACATGATTGTATAGACCTAGTTAATCTCCTACATAAAATGAAAGAATAGAATCATAGAATGTCCTGAGTTGGAAGGGACCCACAAGGATCACCAAGTCCAACTCCTGTCCCTGCATAGGACAACCCCAAAATTCACACCATATGTCTGAGAGCGTTGTCCAAACGCTTCTTGAATATTGTCAGGCTTGGCACCATGACTGCCTCCGGGGGGAGCCTCCTCCAGTGCTCCACCACCCTCTGGCTAAAGAACCTTTTCCTAATATTCAACCTAAACCTCCCCTAGCATATCTTCCTGCCATTCCCTTGGGTTCTATCCTTGGTTGCCAGGGAGAAGAGATCAGCGCCTGCCCCTCCTCCTTCCCTTGTGAGGAAGCTGTATACCATGATGAGGTCTCCCGTCAGTCTCCTCTTCTCCAGGCTGAACAAACCAAGTGACTTCAGCTGCTCCTCATACAGCTTTCCCTCTAAACCCTTCACCATCTTTGTGGCTCTCCTCTGGACACTCCCTAGTAGCTTCGTATCCTTTTTGTACTGTGGCGCCCAAAACTGCACACAGTACTCAAGATGAGGCCGCACCAGTGCAGAGTAGAGCGGGACAATCACCTCCCTCAACTGGCTAGCAATACAGTGCTTGATGCACGCCAGGACATGGCTGGCCCTCTTGGCTGCTGGGGCACACTGTTGGCTCATGTTCAACTTGCCATCGACCAGAACCCCCAAAACCTCTCCGTGGGGCTGCTCTCCAGCCTCTTGTTCCCCAGTCTGTATGTACATCCAGGGTTTCCATGTCCCAGGTGCAAAATCTGGGACTTGCTCTTGTTAAACTTCATACGGCTGGTGATTGCCTAGCTCTCTAATTTGTCTAGATCTCTCTGCAGGCCCTCTCTGCCCTTGAGAGTGTCAACAGCTCCTCCCAATTTTGTGTCATTGGCAAACTTCGATAACAAATGTTCAAGTCCTGCATCCAAGCCATTTATGAAGATATTGAAGAGCACTGGCCCTAAGATGGATCCCTGCAGAACCCTACTAGTGACTGGTCACCAGCCCAATGTAACCCCGTTTACTATAACCCTTTGAGCCTGACCCGTCAGCCAGTTGCTCACCCATTGCATTTTGCGTTTATCCAGCTGTATGCTCAACATTTTGTCCAGGAAGATACTGTGAAAGACAGTATCAAAAGCTTTACTGAAGTCCACGAAGGTTACATCAACTGGCTTCCCTTGGTCAACTAGATGGGTAAATGTCAGAGCCTGGGACACAGAAACAGTTCTCTTGCACTCTATGAAGGCTTTGCCTCTTTCAGAATGATTCAAGTCTCTTTTGTGGCATCTTGTAGAATAAACTGCATGTGTTCATTTATATATGGGGACCCTACTGATGTACATAATCCAAATTAGCAGGCAAGTACCACATTTGATTACCTGTAACATGCCACATAACCTCATATAGGAGTTTCATAGAATCATGGAATGGTTTGGGTTGGAAGGGACCTTCTAAGAACATCTAGTTCAACGTCCCTGCCATGGGTAAGGGACCTCTTTCACTGGGTCAGGCTGCTCAAAGCCCCGTCCAACCTGACCGTGAACACTTCCAATGATGGGGCATCAACAACTTCTCTGGAAACCTGCTTCACTGTCTTACCACCTTCATTGTAAAAAAATTCTTCCTTGTATCCAATGTAAATCTACCCTCTTTCAGTTTAAAACTGTTGCCCCTTGTCCTGTTACTACAGGCCCTGGTAAAAAGTCTCCCTCTGTTTTTATTGTAAGTCCCCTTTAAGTACTGAAAGGCTGCAATAAGATCTCCCTGGAGCCTTCTCTTCTCCAGGCTAATACTCCAACTCATGGAGTTCTGTGGAGTCTCTTCTGCTCCAAGTAGATAGCAGCTGGAGCTCCAGTAACCTTTACCAGATTTGCCTGTGTTTGAGTTACTGGAACATTATAAGTGAAGTTTCAAAGTCCAAACTTGTATTTGTGGGTTTTCACATTGTTGTGAATAGGGCCTGAATATTGACAGAATGCGGTGCATAGGTTTTATTTTGTCCATTCAGAATTCTCTAGGGCTCTGGTAATGTATGTCCATACTGCACTTCACTAGGTAGTATCAGATGTTAATCCACATGCTGCAGAGGATAAACTGCATACATATGACATGGTTATTTATCTGCATTCAGCCTGTGGAGGATAGGGTCTGATGTATTTGTCTGACATGTTAGTTTATGACTAAAGAATTAGCTGTTCATCTTTGAAGGTGTCTGTCTTCTTTTGTCATTCAGGCTAGGAACCCCCAGACAGAGTACAAAACTGTTTGAGAATTGTATCTACATATTCCTATATGAATATTATATACAAAAGTTGTTCTTTAATATTAAGGTTCTTGAACAAGTAAAGCAGTAAGAAAAAATTAGGGCTTTAAATGAGGCACAGGTGTTTGTAAATATAACACATACATTCTTCAGAATGACCTGTTATCCCCTTAAAATAAATTACTAGAAATATCAGTCTTCTGTAACTAATTATTGTAATATTAAAATGTTAAAAAGCAACATTAGTTTTTAGACAAAGCACACTATCAGTGCTATTTAGGTACTGGCCATTTGAGAGAGGCATCATTGTTTGAATGTGTTTGATAATAATTGTTATGCTAAATATTCAAATATTCTTCATATTAAAGCCTACAGTAGTATCCAATCATCTTGTGGTCTAAATCTGTTAGGTACTAATTATGGTTATGTTAAAGAAAATCTGAAATTTTGCAGAAATATTTCTTCTCAATTTACTGATACTTAACCAGGACGAAGTTTAAGCAATAAATATTAACAAATGCTACATTAATAAATAACAGATGTATTTGTGAAAAAGTAGTTTTTGATGTGAAACCTCTCACCCAGATGGATGTAATGAAAGTGAAAGCAGTTGTTTTTCTGAAACCACTAATATGCAGTAATTCTTTTGAATACAATTCTTCTACTAATATTTTTCATTAAGCATTATTTTTCATGTTCTTTCGTTCAACTGTCCTCTCTTTTAATTTTTTGTTTTGCATTGACTGTCTTCTGTCTCAGAGTTGGAAACCTGTTTGTACCCATATTTATAGATTCTAGCCTCAGAGCCAGTTACCTTGGAAACTGTTTAAACTGCCTCTTCTTGACTATATGTGTTCTATCAAATCACTGAACTGCCTTCTTCCCTCTTTCATCTATTGCTCCACAAAGCTTGGTACTAGAAAACAGACATGCCCAGCTTATTTCTTACTATAACTACCTTTCTTAGCTGCTCAAGGTGACACTGTGCAGTAGGTGTCTGCTCATTTTCAGGTAATCATTAAATGTCTACCATATATACTTTTTTGTTAAGAACAAATAAAGAATATCTAGATACTCTTTTCTGTTAACAGCTACCTTTGCAAGCAGCAAAGTTGCACAACAATAATAATAAGTATAATAAGACATTCCCTCTCTTCAGAGAGCAGCAAGTTACTGCTTCCCTTTCTCACATACTCCCCTTTACTGTGATGTGGAAAGCACAAAAGTCAGTATGGCGAAGAAAATTGTTTACTTAATAACTAATTATTTTGAGAATGACAGTCTTAGAATAGTACAAATAAAGTCATTTGACATTTCCCAAGAATCAGAATTCTAGTAATACAGGTACGAGGTTGTAGATTCTTATCCTCATCTGGTCTTAAATAAAATAGCTCTATTGAAGTTCTTAGTATCTCAAGATTAGTGCTTTGGTTCTGTCTTGATGTCTCTCTACTTTTCTATCATATTCAACCTGTCTCGAAAGTCCTGACAAAAATAGTGATGCAGATATTTTACACTGAGAGTGGCAGGCAACTGGAAAGATGTTTATGAACACAGTCAGGTAAGCAAAGAGAATTTCTTTTTTGTTAGAGTAATGCTCAAATTGAATGTGCAAGTAAGAGCTTCACCTGTGTACCCCTACTTTTATAACCAAATGAATTTTATGACATTCTCTGAATATTTATAAATTATTTATAAGCATTGACACAGGCACTTAAGCTTCATCAAGAACGTAAGAAATGTCAAGGTTAAAGCCCTGTGAACTGTTGCACCTTCTTGAGTTTCAAAATCCCATGAAATTTAGAGTTCATGATGGCAAAAAATGATGTGAATCCCATCTAAGCTTAGTGTAGCAATCCAAAAGTTCTGCATCTGATTGAAACCAAGTATTCATGTTCCTTTTATAATTAATGGAGAGAGAGAGGAACATTAGACAGGACTGAAGACACAAAGGGTACGAAGATCAGTGCTAGAGACAGGGAGAATTAATTAACCTTATGGACATGGTTCCTGTTTCTCGCCATTGACAATATAAGGAACCTCAATGATTTAGGTGCCTGACTTTTAAACACCTAACATGAGATAAGATGAAGCTAGTCCTTTGGTCTGAAACCTAGGAATGAAATGAGAAATTAGACTTTGGCATTGCAGATCATTTAGTCAAACAAAGCTAATTTGTCAAAAGCAAAAGCCTTAATGGAAAGATTTGTTTCAGCGAAACTTTTGTCAGAAAGAGTAGTCATGTCCAGGAATGCCTTTGTCTCTAACAGGTTGTTCATTTGTTTGGCTTTTTTGTCAAAAATATCCCCAATATATATGTAAATATAAACATACACACACACACACACACAGAGTGCAGACTTTTGATCAATTTCCTTCCATCGGGTGTGGTGAGAGGGTCTCTCACAGAGACTCCTCTTTAAGGGGAGTAAATTGGTCATGAGTGCTTGCTACTGTGGAGGCTCACCATATTTCTTTCTGGCTCTCCCCTTCCACCGCTTACCTCATCATATTAAATTAGAATAAAGTTCTAATTCTCTTCCTTTACCTGAACAACAAATTGTGCTATGTCAGCATTTTTTCTCAGAACAGATTGTATCTCGATCTATTCAGATAACCTCTAGCTTTCTAGCCACAGGTCATGTATTTGAAAGGATAATGAGTAGTTTACTTCTGAAGAGTTTTCAAAGGAGATAGTTTCAACCCTCCCATATGACTTCCCTCCTGCAGATCATTGCAGATGTATAAGGAGATACTAGTTTCTGGATACCTTCGAGAAGAAATGGGTAGAATGTAAACGGACACAAAGGAGGTGTTTTGGCTAGCTGCATATAGCAGACACCGCATATTTCTGAGAATCATTGAATATAAGGCCCCATATTGTACAGATTCACTGGAGTTAGTATTCAGCAAATCTTAAGAATTGTATTGCAAAGCTGCAATATCTTCTACTGCAAGTTTTATGATGCTCTTCTAGATCCAGAATGCCTAACTCCTTCCTTATCTCTTCCAGAAAATAAAGGAGGCTCAAGATCAGCTGCTATATAGGAAGGGTTGTACCTGTCAAGCCTAATTATTTAGTCTACTTACATTCAGTTCTTAATCTGGGATCGTAATCTGGGATCTGCAAGAAACACGTTATAAAAATAACCCCCCCCACAGATACACTCATATTTATATATATGCACATACAAACACAGAGAGAAGGATGTATCTGTATCTGTATATAAAGAACTATGGAGAGATATACTGTTGCTAAGGACTAAGGACTGGCTGATTTGGGGATTTGAACTAGTAGGAGTATTGCAATGAAGAAAAGGATGCAGCCATAAAGAAAAATGCTTAAAGATAATCTCCATATTCCATGAGTTTGGCTATGTTTCTATGCTCTATTTAAAACTTTCTAGAGTTTACCTCTTCTTTAATGAGAAGAAACAGTGGTTCTGAACGTCAAGGACCCCTTTACATGAATGTCACTAGTGGCTTTAAAGTACGGGTGTTGGCAGGGAGGTATAAAGAGAGGGAAAATGAAGATTTTCATTTTATGGAAATTGATTTTCTGAAAATAATGTTTTAAAGCAAACCTTTAAAAAGGCTTTTTCTTGCATCATTAGAAAGGATTTTAGGGGCTGTATGACAACAGCATAATGATTGTCATTTTCCTCTGATTTTCTTGCCCTGAAGAAATATTTTAGATACCAAAACACTTTCCTCACCCTGGATTTCTGACAGAGGCAAAATCTTAATTGTCATGGATACACTATTTGGGAGAAAATGTAAACCAAACAAAATACTCCATTCAGGTTATATTAGAACATTGCACAGACACAGCTTTATAGTATCTTTTTTTTTTTGATCTTAGCTTAAATAATTAAGCTTAAATTTATTAAAAAATTACACCTCACCTTCCAAATCAAACAAAAATTTAAAATAACAATAAGACATCTTTAAAAGGCTAATATGTTTTTCAGTTCAGTTTTTTTGGAACAGAAAAGTTGGTCAGGTTGATTTTTTCTCTAACAACATTTGATAATTCAAAAACTTTTCAGGGAAAAAAAAAGGATTCTGTTGAGTTCTATCCAGGCTGAAGGCTTTAACTTGATAGTTTAGAAAATGTTCTTCTTTTGGAGCCATGAACGCTAAGGATGCTTCAGAGAAAAAGTGGTAGCTGATTCTTTAAGAAAAAATGACTTATTCCAAATCTAGATGTACCTAGGCAGATAGGTACTACTACTTCAACGAAGTCTCTTCTCCAATTGTCAGGATATCATAATTTCTTTTATTGCTTAGAAGACGGTATCAGTGAGTAAACAATGTTCACAAACTTGTATTTCCATAAACGCATTTATTTTCTAGGAGTTCTAAGCCTTGTTTCAACTTCTTTCAGTTTCTAAGTGCCTGACTCTATGTCTTGTTTCTGGTGATATCTTTTCAGCCACAGTACAAGACAGACATGGATCTTGGTTCAGAGGAGGGCCACAAAAATGATCAGAGGACTGGAACACCTCTCCTCTGAAAAAAGGCTGAGAGAGTTGGGGTTGTTTAGCCTGGAGAAGAGAAGGGTCTGGGGAGACCTTGTGTGGCCTTTCAGTACTTAAAGGGGGCTTATAAGAAAAAGAGAGAGAGAGATTTTACCAGGGCCTTTTTACATTGGACACAAGGAAGAAATATTTTACGATGAAGGTGGTAAGACAGTGGAGGAGGTTTTCCAGAGAAGTTGTTAATGCCCCATCATTGGAATTGTTCAAGGTCAGGTTGGATGGGTTCTTGAGCAACCTGATCTAGTGAAAGAGGTCTGGGACGTTGAACTAGATGTTCTAGTCCCTTCCAAACCAAACCATTCCAAGATTCTATGAGTGAATGAGAACTGTTTTATCGATCCACTGTAATGTTTTAGCCTATTTGCATCATAGAGTAAAGAATTGAAGGCATGGACTGCTGGTTATATGGGCATGATTTGCTAATACCAATGTTTTTCTTTATTAAGTAAGTGTTTTAATAAATTACTGAAACATTTAGCAGAAAATAGAAATATAGTCAATGCCATTCAGTCAAGCACCCTAGGCATTATCCAGAAAGAGTACCAGAAGTTTTGCCCGTGCAAGTATCATGTCAGAGGGTCCATAATATTTATGTTTGAGTGTTCACAAAAAATATATCTTTTATTTCTCACTGATGTTTATTTGTGACCACTGTTTGCACTCCATTCCAAACTAGCCAGCTCAGGCTGGAGTTCTATTAAGGATCTCTGACCTAGATGTAAGTTTTTGATATTCTGCAGTTGAAAAATAATATTGTCCTCTACATGCAGCTCCTCACAGATGTACAATACCTATAGAAACTTCCTTTTTGAAACATCAATATCTACGCTATTTTATATAATGGGTGCAATATATACACAATTAATGTTTGAAATACATAACATGTAGGTCTTGCATTTGTTTTAGATGGTAATTTTAAAGGGACAAAACTTCCCACAAAAGTCTGAAATTTTAATTTTCTCTCAGAAAAAATGAAGTTCCTGAGACTTCAAAAACAAGTATAAATTAATTTATTTAGACACAAATATTAAAAGGACAATAGCTTTAGTGTCAATTTCTGAGTGATTATTAGAATTGGGAGAACTAAATAAAAATGAATTATAGCTTGCAGGATATTTAAGCAACATTTTTAAAAAATAAGATGGTTTCAGTGAGCTGGTATATTTTATATTCACTGATGAGTGTGATTTGCTAGCTTTCTTATGTCTTTCTCAGCATTGCATATTTGTATTAATGGATGATAAAAACAAAGAAGCAGACTAACTTATAACCTGTAAGTCTAGGACAGCCGTGTAGACAGTAAGAAATAGCTTAATTATTGTCTTCAAAGAGGTCAAAAGGTTGATCCCAAAGACAAGTAAATTTATGCATGAGCTTGTATTAGTCCCTACTCCATCATTTGATACTTCAAGTAAATGGGTTGCTCTGCAATCCAGAAGAAAAGGTACTGCACTGCGGCTGTGGTATTTGGTATTGGTTAGATAAAGCCTATGTAAAGGAAGAGAAAATAGAATTTCCATAAGCCTCTTGTCAGCTTCCAGTCTGAAGTAAATTCATACATATCAAAAAAGACTCAAAGAAAAGAAAAAAAAATAAAGTGGAAAAATAAGCTGGTCAAAGCAAACGCTTAACACATCTCTACTTTAGGCATTAATCATACTATACGTGAGTGAGTATCGAAACAGTTGAGGTGAACAAGGAGGTTTTTTGGTGCAGGCAAATGGAAAAAAAAACAACTAAGCTGGTGATTTAAAACAGATTGAGATTTTTAAAGTGAGACATAAAGGTCACAAAATCAGATTCAGATTGCTAAGGCACAGTGGGCAAGTTTTAATGAATTCTCAGTAAAGCTTTTTAAGACAAGCACTCAAGACTGGAATATCGAGATAAACCATTTTTTTTTCTAATCAATAGGAAGAGAGCTAAGGAAAATTATAAAGAAAGTTCAAACAGAACTGTGAAAACTTGGTTTTGAGAAATGGAGACTGATTTTAATAACTTTTCTACAGAAAAAAAAAAGGTTTTCAATGACTGACTTATATGTTCGGGGGCAGCAGGGATACTGTTTTGTCTTCTTAAAATGTTAGCAATCTAACATCTGTAAACAGTAGAGAAGGTGGAATTAAAATAAGAAAGAAGAGTCTTAAACAGAATCATTATACCTAGCAAGAAAAACAGTGCAGTGATACAGATAAATGGAGATAAACATTTACTTTTTGTACTTTAAGATGTAGGCAAAATGGGGATATAAACAAGATGTCTTTTCAGTGTAGCAGAAATCCACTTTTTCTCCAAAGCATTATGATAAGTAGTATAAACAGACTTTTCCTATAGGCTATTTTAAATGCCTTTACTAGACTTTAGAGAAGATACCAACACAGGGAAAGGACAAGAGATTGTTCTTCTATATCCTTGGTGAAGGGTGTCTCTCTAGTCTAGTATGGACCAGATAAGTGGAGAGTGAGGTGGACTGAAAACTGGTTGAACTGCCAGGCTCAAAGAGTTGTTATGAACAGCTTGAAGTCCAGCTGGAGATCAGTCACACACAGTATGCCCCCAGGGTCAATATTGGCTCCCATACAGATTCATTCATGACCTGGGTGGTAGGACAGAGTGGACCCTCGGCAAGTTTATAGATGATACAAAACTGGGAAGAGGAGTTGATAGACTAGATGGTTGTGCTGCCATTCAGAGGAACCTCAACAGGCTGGTAAAATGGGCAAGCAGGAACCTCATGCAGGTGAACAAAAGAAAATGCCAAAAACCTGCATCTGGGAAGGCATAACCCCATGTACTAGTACACGTTGGAAGGCTGACCAGCTGGGCTGCATTAGGCAGAACATTGCCAGCATGTCAAGGAATGTGATCTTTCCCCTCTATTTAGCACTGGTGAGACATATCTGGAGTGCTGCATCCAGTTCTGGGCTCCCCAGTACAAGAGAGACAGTGTTGTACTGGAGGAAATCTAATGAAGGGCAACAAAGGGCATTAAAGAATTGGAACATCTGTCATTAGAAGAGAGGCTAAGAGAGCTGGGTTGGTTTAGCCTCAAAGAAAGGTTGGGAGTGGGAGGCATTGATTGATGTTTATAAATACCTAATGGGAGGGTGTAAAGAAGATGGAGCCAGACTCTTCTCAGTGGTATCCAGTGAAAGAATAAGAGGCAATGGGCACAAATTGAAATATGAGAAATTCTATTTAAACATAAGAAAAACTTGTATTTTTATTGTGAGGGTCAAGCACTGGAACAGGTTGCCTAGAGGGACTGTGGAATCTCCCTCCTTGGAGATACTCAAACCCTGGACAATGGTCTGGGCAACCTGCTCTACTAGACTTTGCTTAAAGCAGGATTTTGGGCTAGATGATCTCCAGACATTCCTTCCAACCTCAACAATTCTGTGATTCTGTGACTGGGACAATGGTATATGTGCCATCTTCTCACAGAACAGGAACTATCCTCCATAGTTTTAATTTACTTGCATGTTCTATGTGCATTTGAATTAACGCATCTTAAATGGGCCTTGCTTGGAAGAAATCTACAAAAGAGCATTCAGGAAGGGGGCAGTGATTGCCTTAACAACACATAACGAGCTGCTTCTCCCTTCCCTGACCAGCTTCAGTGTCAGCAAGGTTCCTTCTGGAATGGAAGATGAGCCATTTCGAATTTTTAGCCCTCTTTAACTTAAGCTAGACAATTGTTTTAAAGACCAGGCTTAGAGGTTGCTCAAGTTTTCTTCTGAGCCTAATAGTGAAGGAAATACAAGTCCTGTTAGTATAATAGCAGGCAAAACCAGAATCATAGGATCATAGAATCGTTTAGGTTGGAAAAGACCTTTAAGATCAAGTCCAACCATTAACCTAGCACTGCCAAGTCCAACACTAAACCATGTACCTAAGCACTACATCTACCTGTCTTTTAAATACTTCCAGGGAATCGTGCTGTATGATTGTGCAATCCTGGAGTAAGAAGAGCAAATTAGCAATTTACTGAGATTTTTTACTATTCCTGCATTTTACTCAAAATGAGAAAATTAATGGAGACGAATTATAATGCAAAGAGAATGCTATGATTATAGGGCTGTGACTTCTATATAATTTTTTTGTTTGCTGTTTCTTTAGACTTAATCATTTCAGAGTTAGCTCTTTGGATTTAAAGGCAAAAAACTGTGAGGGATACCATAATATCTGGTCATTATCCATTCTTGTGGGAAAAAGCTAGCTATAGAATATATTTGCTAGAAAAAAAAAATCCTAGAATTACAGCAAATACTGCCATGATCTGAATGGACAGAGTGTTCTACTTGACAGATGCTATCACATCTGTCATGGTGAACATGAATATACTCTTCCCAGAGATCTTCGGTAAATTGGCACCTTCCTGGAAGGTTCAGTGCAACTTTGTCAGATAAACATAAAACAGAATCAAATTATAAGAATATAAACACAAATTAATAAGATTATAGTACTTGTCCCCATTTGAGAAATGACATTGAATGCATAGTGTTGATGCACACTACTGAAGTTAACTATTGTTAAGATGAAACAGTAATAGTT
Organism: Nipponia nippon; assembly: GCF_047370975.1. NCBI lineage: Eukaryota > Metazoa > Chordata > Aves > Pelecaniformes > Threskiornithidae > Nipponia > Nipponia nippon. The sequence goes on along the minus strand of NW_028262358.1, from coordinate 79,753,645 downwards.
GATTAGGGTCTTATGACTAAAGTTAAAAGATATTTATGGAGCTATGCACTTTAAAGCAGGTTATTTTTCTTTATTAATTTTATTGCTGACAGATAATGTTTATTACCTATCTGTAGCTGATTATTGTAAAGTGAACTAGTGGTGCATCAATCCAACTGCTGACCCAGGTCCTCATTAGAAAAACCTATTATGTTAATTGGCACCATTTAAGCAACCTCAGCAGATGACCAATATTCAAACTAGAGATGAAACTATTCCCTTACTTCCCCAAAAAGTTTCATCCACTTTGTCGTGTTGGAAGCTGCTTGTATTGTCACAACTTTGGTTGCTTTTCTTCTTGGAATATGCAGAGAAATCAGGTTTGCAGTGTTGTTACAATACATTTCCTAACACAATGGCTTTCAAACTCAGGTGAGCTCTGAAATCCTATCTGTGAGTAGTGAAGCGTCACCTGAAACAATATAACCACAATAACGCATTGATAGTGGCATTAGTAACATGTGCCAAAATACAATCACAAGCACAATCAGTGCAACTGTTTATTTTTGTCAAACTACATGGAAACTAGAGAAATATAAGTGGTATGGTATAAAATGTAGAATAAATTCTATTAGTTTTCTGTGCCTTCACTTTATTTTTGTTGCCATTGTTTTCAGTCCTTTGTGACACATATGAACAGCAGGACATGAAGTCAGTCACAGGTAATGGTATTAACTTTTACTAGAGTATCACATCTTTATTTATTATTCATTGAAGGTTTCTAAAATAGTTTTTCGTAGATTAGTTTCCATAAAAGTCCCTAGAATTGAATTTTCTGACTTTTCACAAATAGTTTAATTAAAACAACAAAATAGGGAATAAAGTCAAACACTTTAGTGTTTAGTTTGTTTAGTCCTAGCTGTCATTATGTGAAACTGCTCAGCAGAATAATTTGGTAGCATCAAGAAAAGGTTGGCTTGTTTTGGTAAGAAAGTTAGTAAAGCTTTTAATATAAATTTAGCTAAATTTAACTTAATGAATGCTCAGACTTCATCAGAAATTGTGTTTCCCTTTAGCTTTTTGCTGGATGAATAACAGAATTACTTTTTGATGTCCAATTGATCAACTTACTGACGACTTGACAGGGAGACACAGAATCTGAAGTATGATGCACAGCTATACCCAGCAGTTCCATGGAGGAAATGTCTAGAATCCTTAGCAGTTCTGATAATGCCATACAATCATTAACATAATAAATTTTCATAGGAGTTATGATATCACATACCAGCCCATACAATATTTCTGTGATGGCACATGGATTTCCATTAGAGCATGTCAGTATATAATGTCAAATATCTCTTCCTCCTCTAGACTGTATTTCAGAACTCACATGTCACATTCCACAGAGTAATTATTTCATGTTTGAAGCATTTCATTGTTGATATAAAATTCTGTGTAGCCCCAAAAATTCATAGATAAGTGTAATTGCTTTTACCATATGTAACTATAAATAAATGTAAATTAATATTTTAGTCAATAATAAAAATAATTTACTACTGGAATTAGTAGAAATTTTTAGTTAGAAAGCTTAAATTATCATTAAGACATCTCTGGAGCTCACATGGTGTGATCTTGCTGAGTACCACAGAAAATTTTTATGCCAGCTCAGAAATTCTCTATAAAAAAATCATTTTTTGCTAAATAAAAATTTTCCATGGTTAAGTTTTGATTTTTATTATTGTCTTCATTTTTCTGCCCAGTGAAATTAATATGAAATTTTGCTGCCTCCTATTTTTCCCCTGTCATTCTGTGTCTTTTGTTCCTAATACATTATTATTTAATGCTGTTTTGAAATTTGATTTCACAGTTTCTTATTCTACTTTTCACTGCAATTCAGTGTGTCTGCAATTGCTGAAATACCAAGATTTTCTGTAAGATGGAAATTAGATTTTTTTGTTTATCTCAAGTATTTAATAGGCTTTGAACAACTTTCAACTTTTGGGGAATGCAAGGCAAGTACTTATCACTAATATCCTTCTCTTCCTCTTCTTGAATTTGTACAATATTTGTGTAAATAATAAACATCAGTGTAGTGTACTAGCTATGTAATGGAAGTTTGACTTGTAGAAATTTGATCTGTGTACTAGTGAGAGGCTTAAATTATCCCTGAATTCACTGTGTTTAGTTTATCACTGAAGTTTCACATTATCTCTCAAGTGGGATGTGTGCCTACCATATTTGCTCATGTAGCAGAAAAAAAAAAAGGAAAGGATCGAGGGAAGGTCATATCAGCCTAGCTTCTTATTTCTTTGTTCTGGCTGATTTGGCTCAATGTTAGTATCATTTTAACTTTGATTTCTGTCATTGAAGATGACGTTTAATAAGTCTACACTTGGACTTATGTTTGCATTATAGGTGCACATGCTACTTGAAAATGCTGAAAATGGGAAGAAAAAAGAGGCTACAGTACTTTTCACCTTGATGTCTCCAACAATTCAGGGCAACTAACAGGAATAGAACATCCATAATTTTCAGGCTGCAATGCTCAGGCCGTATCACATGACGGACACTTCCCAGTGCAGACCTGATAGACCATTTCACTCTTGTCACAGAAATAAGTATCTGATCCTACAACCAATGTCAAATGTGCTCAAATTAAAATTACTTTTGCAATTTAAAGTCCAATCTAAGCTATTTCTAAAGAAGATATAGTAGCCAAGTTTCTTCTGAAACTGCAAACTGTATGTTTTTGTAGGTAGATTTTGAAAAGCACAAGTTTCTGCAGTTGATATAAGGTAGTGGAAATATAGTGCATGAATTTTTCATTGATTTTACTTGCTTTTCCTCTAAAAAAACCATATAAAATACTGGAATTTTGGATTCAGTAGTTTCAGAAGACCACACACAATAATCCTACTCAAAATGATCTTTTTCTTTTTTTTTTTTTTCTAAGAATGGTTCTGCACAGTTCAGTTATCTATTAAGACCTTTGTAGTAAGCAATAATAAAATAAGTATTTGGCACAGAATTAGCCTGAGAAATATTAGAATTGTCTTTGGCTAAGTTTTGATGTATTGTTTAACAGAAAACACTAACATGACTGATTTAAATCACTGAAAGGTCAAAATGATAGACTGGTGATGAACTTTCCCTTCCTTTTTCTTTCCTTGGAAATTCCTAATTACTTTATTCCCACTAATTTTGAGCACTTCCCTCTGAAAAAACTGGAATACACCAATTAATAATAATGCTGCAAAGAGAATCTTTTCCCCTCTCTTCTGTCATACACTTGCTGTTCTGGCTGTTCCAAATTATAAATAAAGCAGTGCCTTTGTAGAACTTGCTTAGTCTTCAGAACCTATACTATATCCCTTTCTCTGTTAAACTACATTACCAGCTGTGTTTACACTACCTATACTCACCTATTACAGATGTCTGAATTGCAGTATGCAAATAAACAGATGAATTGTATCTTACTCTGACTTTTGACATGTTATACAATTTTGTCAGTATTGCAATTTTCTGAAAAGTTAGGTAGGGAGGCTATGTATCAGTGCTAAAAAAAATACTCAAACCTACATCTTATAATTTTGCTATTGCTCATATTTTCTGTACAGATTACTAATCGAACACACATAAATTCATCTACACATGTATTCTTCAGCAACCAGTTTGGCTGAAAAATTCCTGTGTCTTTTACTGTAGCATTTCATCCCAGATCTTTTAATTTTTTTTTTTAACCTCTCCATTGTTGGAAGAAAGCAGCTCCTTAAGTGTTACGTTGCTTATTTTCTCAAGTATGTTGTTTAGGTGTTTCAAGATAAAACTGCCAGAATTATTCCAAGACCTGACAGATTTGCTAACAAACAAACAGTTCTGATCAGTATCCTACCACTCCTCTATACCTTTGATATGAACCACATATGGCATCAATCCTGTTTGCCTGAATTAACTCCAATTTTCTAGTGACCGGGGTCAGATGAGTACAGAGAAGACTCATCTGTTCTTAGCTAGCACATATGGTCCAGTGTTGTTGGTAATTTACTTACTATAATAAAAAAGTACTGAATGCTAAATCCAAATCCCACTGCAGAATACCTCAGTGATGGCTTATGCTAATCTATAGCTGGCAAATACTTTACATGAGCTATTTTGTAAAGAAATACTTGAAATTTTTGGCTATTTTGGATGTTCAGAGTTTTGTTAGGTCTGGCAACAGAACTGATGGGGGAATTTATTGGGGAAAAAAACACCAATCTGTCTGTGCCACTAGACTGATTTTGATGACTATCATTACAGGCAATAACTAATGCTAATGCTGCTGCTTGACAGGTGCCAAAAAAAAAAAAAAAGTGAAAATGGAACTTCCGTTAAGTTTTTGAAATCTGTGAAGATAATGAAACAATATTTATTGCTAACTGTTGTGGGCAATAAATTAGCAAAAAATAGCTAGTGGGCTTTTTATCCCTTCTCCTCATTCAAAGCAATCTTGAATGTTATGAGTTTGATTTCTAATGCTGCCTGATGAGTTTCAAATCACAACAGCAACAGAGTGTTTTGGGCATAGCGTATATTAATGTTGCTTTGAACATTGCACAAACATCTTCTATGCCAGTGTAGATGCTATGAGAATACAATTGTTAAAATCATGGCATTGTGACACATTTTTACGGTATTAGAGGTAGTTCAATGATGCAACTATGCACTCACTGCTTTTGGAAAAAGGCATTGCTTCCAGACACAGTGCAAAAGAAATGTGGAGTTTTATACTGCAGTTTGCATCTGAGAACAGGCAGAGTGAGCAGAAGTGGGTTTATCTTTACAGAACTTGCAGAATATAAGATCTGCTTTAAAAACAGATTAAATTTGCTTAATGTCTTATTCCTACTTATAAAGGAAGAAACCTACAGAAGTGTGAGAAATATCACACTTGTCATCTTCCACAGTATTTTACAAAAAGAACTGTTGTGATGTTAGTTATAATTCAGTTGAGGAGTATAAATCATGCTGGTATAAAAAGCAAGAGAGTTTTCTGAAGTCCATCAGTGATTTTGGAGCTATAAAATCCTTACTTATTTCCAGGTCAAAGCTGATGGTGAAAACTTATTTCAATAGCATTAGGGTTTGGGTTTTTTTAACTATAAATTACTTTAAATATTTAACATTTGTTCAAAATCTTTGGTTTTTAAAACAAAAAGTCAGCACAATTGGGGCAAGAGTAAAAATGTCTTTCTCTGAGCACTGCATTTTTCATTCCTTGTAGCTTTATTCTTGGCAGAAACACCTTTCCTACCTTTTTTCATTTGTGCTCTATGGACCATGAAAACTGCCGTTATGGAGGAGAGAACGCTGTATGCATTGGTTTTATTGTTTTTATGCTGACATGACAAAATATAAATCGTCTGGTTCACTTAGGGCTTTTCAGGCTTCAGCAGTTCTGAAAAAATAGGGAAAAAAAGCAAAAAAGAAGGGGGGGGGGTAAGAAAAGAAATGCCCTGAGGTCAGAGTCAATGCGACCAGTCTGACATAAAGGAGAGTGTCTTTGTCACTTTTGTTTGATGACTGAGAAAAAGCCAGTCTCATAGTTCTAGGAGACAATGAAGAAAATACAGTACTACAAAGGTCATTTTTATAACTAGTTGCTAATCTGGTCACAAAATCAGATGATACTCAGAAGTTCACTTGAATTAACACAGTCTGTCTGTTGGGTGATAGAGGACAGCTAAGCTGATTTAAATCTGGTCTGCTGTCCAGCACAGGGGGAGGAATGTATAATATTTTCAGTATACTTAAGTTGCTAGTGAATCATAGAATCATAGAATCATTTAGGTTGGAAAAGACCTTTAAGATCATTGAGTCCAACTGTTAACCTAGTGCTGCCAAGTCCAAAACTAAACTATGTTCCTAAGCACTGCATCTACCTATCTTTTAAATACCTCCAGGGATAGTGACTTAAGCAGTTCCCTGGGCAGCCTGTTACAGATTAGCATGATGCTCTGTAAAAGCTATCCCTTAGCCTACAGCAATGATTCAAAACTGTGCACTGCACATATGTGAATGCAGAGTTTGGAATGTCTATGGCATCATATTTTATGGAGGCATCAGGTGCAGATATGCAATTAAGACCAAATTGCGTTTTACACGTAATGTGCTCAGCTATGTCAAAATTGGTAAATATACTGCTTCTGCTGCATCAAAAAACAGCACTTACTTTTGGAATGTACAATTAGCTAAGGCTTACTGGAAACTAGAAATTATTTCAGTCATTAAAAAACAAATTTAAATGGATTATTTAAAGTAAAATATCTGGAAACAGGACATGTAGTGATACTGTGTAAAGCTAAAAAATTAATAAGATCTGATATCTTCCATTCTGATTCCTGTAGCTGATTCTGATATTTATCATTATTTGCATATATTGCTGTTTAGCTCAGAAGTCTCAGTAATAGATCAGGATCCTGTTGTTGTCCACTTCAGAAACATTGAGCAGTTTGGAGAAAATAGTACCTATTCTAAAGAATTCAGATTCATATTAAGAAGTGGGAGAGGTGGATCAATGTACACAGATATAAATTACAGAAACAAGAAGTACAAAAAATGCACAACAAACATATCATCGGTCATTGATAGATATTTGAACAGTAGCAATCAGCCTTTAGAAATTTCCATTTGGTGCCAGTTCAGGAAAGCAAGCAGGTTATTTGTGTTTACTTACAATTTATTTTCATTTATGCAAGTGTTCAAATTCTTTCAGATAGCCTTATCTTTGAATTTCCCTGTATTTATAATGCTTGAGGACACTTACAGAATTCCTAAAACATTCTTTACCTTAGGCCATTGGTTTGTTCTCTCAGCTATTAAGCTTGTCATACTATAATTTGAAATGTATTCAATTAATTAACTTTGTTTATTTCTCTATAAATGGTACTAATCCTCTGTGGCTTAAAATAATGGAGACATATCCCAAATGTGTTAGAACAGCTATGAGCCATAAGAGGATCGTCTATAAAGTTTGCTCCACCTAAATTTGACATCTAGCCTTCTTATGTTTAGAAAAAAATCTTGAGATACGTTAGTGCTTTTGCTGTTATTAATAACATCAGAAATGCATTTTCTAGCTTATTTTACAGCTATGTAGATTTAGGGCATGTGTCAAAACAAAATGTCAAACTTACAAAAATGAATAAGGAACAAATAAAATGTGTTATATGAACAATTCAGCTTGGATTTCCATACTGGTGTTCAGGATTTCCAAGGGGTCATGTATGAAACAATTGAGATGAGTCTACTTGAGTTTCAAAGGGCTGAAGGGTGAGGAAGACAAGAAAACACACATTTCCCTGGCTAATAATGGGCTTGCCTTTGGCTTGATGTATGAACTACATAAGTTCACAATGTTTTGGGGGTTTGTTTGGTTTGGTTTTTTTCTTTTCCAAACAGAAAATGATATGTTTTGTTTTGTTTTCTTGAAATTGCTCAATGTCAAAATTTGAAGAGTCTCCAGAAACACCTACTACTGTATATAACTTCATACTGATAAAGAATCATAGAAATCCATGAAAATTCAAAGTTGGAAGGGTCCTCCAGAGCTCCCTTCCTCTTGTTGGAGGAGATCTGCTTTCCTAATTGAAAGCAAGGCCTTAGATTAGCTTATTCAGGCCGGTGTTAAGCTGTTTCTAATATTTCCAGTGAGCTGATTCTGCTACTTGTCTGGGCTACCTGTTCCAATGCTTAGTTGTTCTCATAGTGAAGAATTTTTTTCTGATATCCACATAGAATTTCCCTTCAAGAGCTTGGGCCATTGCCTCTTAACCTGTCACCATGCATCCTAATGAAGAGAGTACCTTCAACTTCTCTCTAAACTTCTCTTTAGGTAATTGAAGAACGTGATTAGATTCTGTGTAAGCCTTCTGTTCTCTAGGTTGAACAACAGCATTTCCATCAATGTTTCATTGTAAGTTAAGATCTCCAACCCTCTGATCACCTTGGTGGACACTCTCCAATTTTAACATCTCTCTTGAACTTGGTGGACCAAAACTGAACACAGCATTCCTGGTGTGGCTTGACAAGTGCCAAGTATTGTGGATTAATCACATCCCTTGTTCTGTTGGCTATAGTCTTGCTGATACAGCCTGCAGTTTGCTTTCCTGCTGCCAGGATGGGCTGCTTACTTATGTTCAGCTTGCTATCGTCTTGGATCCGTAAGTCCTTTTCAGCCAAGATACGCTCCTGCCAGTCAATTCCCAGGCAGTACAGATGCTTGGGATTATTTTCTCCCAGGACAGACTTTGCTTTTATCTTTGTTAAACCTATGCAATTCCTGTTATACAAATTTTCCAGCCTCTTGAGGTCTCTCTGCATAGTAACTTTTTTTTTTCCAGTGTATCCACCTCTCCTCCCTGTTTGGTGTCATCCACAAATTTGGTGAGAGTGCTTTCAATACCATTTTCCAAAATGTTTATAAAGATATTGAATAGTATCAGGTCTAGGACTGACCCCTGCGGCACTCCACTCATGACAAGATGCCAACCTGGCTTTGAGCTGTTAACTACCACCTTTCAAGATCAACATCTCAGTTCTCCACCTGTAGGTGCTCCATCTGTCCAGTCCATATTGTACCAGCTTTTAATCAAGGATGTTGTAAGAAACCATGTTGGGCACCTTGTTAAGGCTCATATAGATGGGTCTTTATGAATGCACTTTTCTTATGTCATTCTTTTTGTCAGTGCAAACACATAAGTGATGAGCTTGGTGAAGTAATTCAGAAGTGGCATTTCATAGTCTGTGTATTACAGAAGGTCAGAATAAATGTGCATAATTGTTCATTTGGCCTTAAACAAATCCATGAATCAAGCAACTTTAAGAAAAGTGGCCTGTGTCCACTAAGAATGCAATGCTCAGGAAAACAAAAGTCACATAGTTCTTATAGGCAGCGTAATAAATGGAAAATAGAGTAGTAGGATTGGGAGTCTGTGGGATTTTTTTGACTTAAAGATTGTCATGGTTTAATTCTTATGTGGTGGTGAGTGCTTTCGTAAAATACATAAGATCTGGGCTTCTGACTTTTTTTTTACTTATTTTTTTCTCAAAATTTAGTCTTAATTACCTTTAATCTTTCCTTTGTTACTATAGCCTCTTTTGAGTTTAAATATTGCATGGGTGAAAGCAAGGCTGAGGCATTGTCTGTGATACCCAAATGCTTTTAGAAGCCAGGAAAGAAGTTGAGTGCTATCATTAAAATAGAAATCTCCAGTAATAGCAAGGTGGGGGTCAGTCTCTTCTCCCTAGTAACAAGTGATAGGATGAGAGGAAACAGCCTCAAGCTGCACCAGGGGAAGTTTAGGTTGGATATTAGGAAAAACTTCTTCACCAAAAGGGTAGTCAGGCATTGGAACAGGCTGCCCAGGGAAATGGTTGAGTCTCCATCCCTGGAGGTATTTAAAAGACGGGTAGACGTGGTGCTTGAGGACATGTTTTAGTGGTGAACTTGGCAGTGCTAGGTTAACGGTTGGACTCGATGATCTTAAGGGTCTTTTCCAACCTTAATGATTCTGATTCTGTGATTCTATGATTCTATGATTAATGGATCTGTAATTTTTCCTCTGTAGAAAAATGTCAGAATTTCCCTGGCACATTTTTTGCTGTGCATTTATCCAATCTTCTCTTGTATCATGACATCTGCTTCCCTGTCCTTTGAACCTTGTTTATTCTGGCATTCATTCAACATCCTGATATTTTTCTAACCTTGTGTTCCAGAGTCTCACTGTTCAGATATTTGTCTTTCCTAGCCAGTGCTTCAGGATAGAGCAGTAAGTAACACATTACTAACGATGATTCCTTCTGTTTCCAGCCTCACATTTGTACATAGCATTAGACTAACTTGGAGCCTTTGCCATGCTTCCTTTTGTGATCCCTGACATGCACAGTTATCCTCCAATGATCTTTAATTTATGAATGCTGAGTCACTGAGAGTTACTGTCACTGACAGTATCCTCTGAATGTCGTTGTGAGAGCTACCATTTTATGCACCAGGTAGATGAGTTTCTTGATTTGCTTAAGCTTTTCATCTCCATCTTTCCTGTTAGTTAGTTCTCTTTTTTTATTCCAGTGAAATTCAAATGTCACAAAGCACAGGCAGCTTTCTTACTGCTCTGCATTGTCTGCAGCATTACTGAGGGAACATAAGCATGATAAATCATGTCACCACAAGTTGTCTTACACAGACATCATTTCTGGTTGATTTCAATTTAGGTTGGATTTCCAGACAGCAATTTCCAGTTAGATGAAACAATATGGTGAACTAACCCAGACAAAATAATACACTTCATTGATGGATTATATAAATTGATTAACCAGATTGATTTGCACACGGTGAAAAAAAGATGGAAACAATGTAAATTGCAGCATCTGCTTTTATCAGTATGAATGACACAGTCATAACCAGAAGAAGCGATATGTACCCATTGGAGCGTCATTCTCTTTAGTTCAATGTCAAATGGACTCCTGATACTTTTGATTGTTCTGGCTTCTTGATTTTACTCATGTGAGTCTGCTGAGCAGCTTGCCAAACACAGAGGAAAACCGCTTGTGGTTGTATTTTCCTGAATCAAATGCTGTTGTTGTTTTTGGTTTTGTTTTTTTGTTGTTTTTTTTTATTATTATTTTCAGATAAAACATTCTCTGCTGTGTGTAAAGCAAATCCTATAACTTGTACTATACACATTTTTGGTAAGAATTTCTAAATGCTAGTTAGAATTTAGGGGTCACAAGTAGATAGGCTGTTTTCCTTGGCATCATTTCAATTCTGACTTTTAGCTTTTAGGGGTGGTAGAAAGTGGTGCAAAGACATTGTAGTGTTCTGTCTATATGAGAAAACTGAGAGATCACTGTGCACTTTCTATCACCCTTGTTAGCTTCACAGTGGTGAGCCATGTGCACTGATGTTCTAGGCTTTGTGTTATCTTCTACAGTCTCACTAATCACTCATAGACTTTTTTTTTGTTTTAATTATTCCAGTAAGTGAGCTATCCTGTGCAGGAGCTTTCTCTGATTTTGTTGGTGACCTTTGTTCCTTCCTTTTCAATAGTAGCTGTGGCTTCATTGTATCTGATTAAATCAGTCATCATAATATAAGCACCCTGTCCTTTAGAGGACATTGTATTTTTTCACATGATCTAATGCTTCAGTAGAGAGCAACCATTCCCCTTGCTAACATGTTTTCATTGTGGATTTTTTTTTTTTTTTAACAGAAATATAGAAATGCATATGTATTACAATTTATTCTTTCTTTATTTTCTATTATAACTCATTTAGCTTTTTCTTATTTTTTCCTCAACACACGTCAGCAATGTGTATCTAACAGTTTACTAAAATTGTTTTCTCTGCCAATTTTTTATATTGCTCGATTTTTTTTATAGTGGCTAAAATGTTTGTTTTGTGTACTGGGGTAAAGATTATATGTCAAAAGAATTAAACACAGGTTCTTGGTAAAATTTTACAAATATTGAAAAACATTCATTTTCTATTCTTTCTGTATTACAGTAATTTAGATTCTTACAGAGCTGATGTGAATTGCTTAAAGTATGTTACGCTACAGTGCAATATTAACTGTTTGCAAGAATTATTTGATTTTCAAAACAAACCCTATGAGGAGAGACCATATCTGTTTGGTCTTCTCTATTCTATATGTTCACAGTATATTCTGAAGAAAAATGATTTCCCCTTTCATTGTTACTAAAATCTTTTGCAATCAGCCACAGAATATGTTCAGTACACTAATAATGTGTTCATGCAGAGTCCTAAAAGTCTTCAGTTTTGCTAGCATTGACACTGGAGTTAGCTCAAATGCTTGATTTGCTAAGTCCTGAGGCAGAGTGAAATAACTCTTGGATTGTATCTCAGCAGGGGGACAAAGTAATCTTTTTTCTAAATAAATGTTCTTTTTATTCCACATACACTGTTAATTCTCGTCTGGGGTGGAATTTATGGCTGCTAATCAGCTGAACTTCAGAAAGGTTTGTAGTGTCAATCTTTAGTATCTCCACCAGAGCTGACGGCAGAGTTATGTTTAAGGCTGACATTAAAAGGTGAAAGACTCCTTAAAAAGTCTGATTATACTAGTTCTCATGCTGTATTTCTACATTTTATTTACTAGGTAAGATTTAACATTACTGAACATTTTCTAATACATCTTGAGTTTGAAACATTATTAAACAGATTGGGGAAATGTAATATAAGATGTTCAGTGCTTCTAATACCTTCAATGTATCCAGTGGTTATGATCTCCTAAGCACTGTGTTTACAAAGATGAGGGAAGGTAACATCTTTTTTTTAAAGAAACTGAGGTGAAAGAAAGAAAGAAACTCCTCTATAGTTACACAACATCACTTTGTGCCAAACTAGTATCTCCTTTTTCCCAAACAACTGTCTCTCTTCCTGTCACAACAGTTCTTTGCATTCTGGGAATATTACAGCAGAAAGCACATATTCATTTTTAGGACTTTTAGTAGTCAATTTCTGAATGGCAAGCTAGTGTGACCAGAGTGTGATATTCTGTCTTACCTTAAATCTTTCTCGAAGTATTTTTGCCGTGTACCATGGATAAAATGTTTGCTGCCCTCTGCCTCACAACTGTTTTCTCCATATACTGCCATCTCTAAGTGCTTTGATTACTTCAGGTTGCCACACTGTGCATTAGGTTTTCAGAATTGCTCAGGAGTAGCTGAGTGATTGAAATAAGAGTAAAATGTGCCAGAATCTACAGATTCTCCTATAACACTCACCAACATTGTTGATGAACTTGGCTACAGTGAAATACTTAATAGTTTTCCACTGACTTCAAATACTTCTAGACCTTCATCCTACATAAAAACATATAAACAATAAAAACCAGAAAACCAACAGATATTGCGCATTTTCTTGAGAATCCATCCAGCTGTTTTGTTTTACACAGACAAGATGAGAGGTACAGTCACCCTTAGAAGAATGCCTTGGTAAAACCTGACACGTAAAAAATACTATAAGACAGCAATGTGCGAACAGAATTTGCTTTCACTCTTATAAGCATATTATTCTTATTCATGTTGCATCTAATATTTCTCTTTCAGAAATCCAAAATCTCCACTTATGACAAGATGTGGGCCTTCATGAGTAGCAGGAGGCAGTCAGTACTTGTCAAAAGTAATGAAGAAGGTATCCAGCGTGTGCTTACCTCTGATTATGCATTTTTAATGGAGTCGACAACCATTGAGTTTGTCACACAGCGGAACTGTAACCTGACACAGATTGGAGGCCTGATAGACTCAAAAGGTTACGGTGTTGGAACTCCCATGGGTAGGTGATATGTCAACCATTTGTTCTCCATTCATTAATCTTAGTTGCTGCAGTAGCATAGAAAAGCTCTAATAGACTGTTGCTTTCTCTACATTGCTAACATTTTTTTTCATTCTCTTTTTCCCACCTAGAGAAAATATTACATATTTTATCAACATTTATGGATTTTATTGAATTTTCTAAACAGAAAAAAATAGTTACTTTATAAAAAATTGGACATTTTCATATGATATTTTTCTCTTACATGGTGCCTTCCATATATTCAACAACAAGAACAAAAAGTACTTTTCACAGCAGTTTATTTTATTAAAAAATAGTTTTAAAATGTTGATCTCTTTAGAGGAAGAGGTGCTAGTAGTACAAGGCTTGCATTAGCAAATGGGGATAATGCTTCTATACTGAGAAGGCTGATCACTGAGATTATTAGAACAGGAGGAAAGATTCCATAACATGCCATGTATAATCTACAGACAAAAAAAAATACTGAAATAACCTTGTTTTGCAAAACCTATGGTTTTGCAGATCAATTCCAATCTTGTAAATATTTTCCAGTTCAAATGTTCCTGACTAGGTACAAAACTTTTGTTGGAAGATTAGAAGCTAACTACAAACATTAGTTTTGCTGCTAGAATCCACAGGATGGAATTCAGCAGGCACTGAGGTTGTGAGTTCCCATTGACTGCATTGATTTTTGAAGGACATAAGCTGAGGATTTGGCTTAGATTTCAGAATAGATGGGAATAAAAAATGGCGTGACACAAAGACTCTGTCAGTACTGCACAGTGATCCTACTTAATATTGTAAGATCATTCTGCTGACTTCTTTGCAAGGCCAGTATTTATTTTAACTTTAGTTTTAAGAAGAATTTATCTCTTTGTGATTGATGTGAATATATTTTATGTTTTTCTGAAATAGGTCTTTCATTTGGTACTGCTTTTATCTGTATTAATAGTATACACTAAATCATTGTATGGGGAAAGTTGTGTCAGTACTTTAAATCAAGGACATGGTAAGGAAGGTTAAGAAATAAACTTTACTGGAATATCTTGGATGAAGAGGTATCTAGTATTATCAAATATAGGTTTCCCTATATGTTGTAGATATTTACTGCAAATTTAATAACATCTTTATAATTTTCATTATTTCAGTAATTTGCTATGAAATGGACATCTCCTGCAGAAATTATGATTCTGTTCATTCTGTCTTCAAATATTTACTTGTTAGGAATCTAGTTTTAATCCATATACCAAATTTTCCACACTCTTCTGTTGTGGCTTCTTATATTGCTGAATATGTTCTGTAGACGTATAAGTGCCAGAAGGGACTGGACTTCAGTCCTGCTGCTCTTTTTGACATCTCATATTTTCTGATATATAAAACTTTTGTTCTTTGGAAGGTGAAAACCAACTTCCATTTAGGTTTAGTATGGGGAAAATTAAATCTTAGTGATAGTTTAAAATCCTTGAATAAGCTGCATGCAAACTTGTGAAGCATCTGAAGCATGCCCCAGAAATATAAGTGCCCGTGGAAGTGCCAAAGTGATATGAAACAGAGACCAGGCTATTTTACAAATTATTTTGCTTATGTGTAAATCAGAGAAGCAGCATAAACACCAGAAAAAAACAGATGAAAAACAATGATAAAGCCAGAAACAGACTTCTAGAGCTAAAGTTTAGAGGAAGAAGTATTAGATGTAAAGAGGCAAAGAAGCAAGTATGTAAAATGTCTTTTGGTCTTTGTCCCCCATCTTATTTGGGGAGAACAGGCACTATGCGTGCACTATTTCTTCATTAACTGTGAATCATATCAAAGACATTATTCAGCTCTTATTCATCTGCCAGATTCCAAGCAATAACAAATTATCTGTGTCAAGAGAAATAATAGTGTTGTACAAAGGGATCTGTGAGCTGACAAGTGTCTTGAATCAAGGTGAAACTAATAGAGGACATACCTGCAGGAATCAGAGATCACCAAAGGAGATAAAACAAGAGTTGAAACAGTGTTAAACTTAGCAAAAGATGTTGACGTAAGATCTGAAAAAAAGATGAGGCCTTCATAAAAGGAAATACAACAGAACTTAAAATAAAATGTAAAGTAAGGTTTTTCACAAAAGAAGTGAAGGTACAATAAAACCACATCTAGAGCTTTCTCAGAACAGCTAAGAATAAGAGATTAATCCTGTGTTTGGGCAGTATCTATAAAATGCTATCCAGAGAACTAAAATTTATAAAAGTTTTGTATCCTGTGTATTAACCACATAGTCTCAGAGGAAAGAGATTGAGTAGCTTCTGATAAAATAATGCATAGTTCATACATACATTTGAAAGGAAACCTTGTGAAGAAGCATATCCATAGTGCCTGTCAGAATAATTTTTGTTAAATATATTGTTTTATTGAAGATAAAAAATCTTACAGAGCAGTGGATAATACAAAATAAACTCATGCATTGTAGCTAATCTCATTTCTAGAGGAAAAAATAATTCTGGAGTCCTTAAAAGAACTGATGACATGATTAAATCTACAGAAGTAGATTTCACCATTATTTAGTGGTTATGGAAGAAGTTTATAGACACACAATTAAGTAATATCTTTTTAGAGTTAATAATTCTAAGAATAACTTGTCAAGTGCTTGGAAAACTACAATGTAATGGTTTCACAAGCAAAGCACATGTTACTGCTTGTGCCTGTTTGGGAAGCACCAGATCTCTGAGCAGAACAATACAGAACTATTTCTATTAGAGGCATGGTATCTGAAAGATATAGATGTCATCTCCCCAGATTTACAAAAATATCCAGTTTATCTCCTGGAATAGTGGCTTGAAGTTGCAGAAATATTTGCACATAAGATTAAATTTGTAGTATCCAGTTGTTAAAGACCTTATGTCGAATACTGTAGGATGGATATGGTTACTTTTGGAGAACAGTATCAAAGGAAGTAGGTGCAACATATCTTGTTCCTTTTGAAGGCTAATAGAATAATAGTTAGTGAGAACATAATTTCCTTGAGTCTAAGTAGCTACAAGCAGAAAAGGTAAAAGCTTTCCTAACAGAAAAATACGCTACCAGAGTAGTTTATGATAGGGTAATCACCTGGAAAATGCAACCACCCAAATATAGCACCAGCTTAGAGTACTGCAGTAAAAGCTCTCTACTCACAATATGAAAGTTTTAAATTCAGAGAAAGAAAGTTGCACAAGATCAGGAGAAAAAAACAGCAGATCAGGCAGTGTATAGGTATCAACTCCTTCCAAACACACCAAAGAAGCAAAATCTGAGTTTACATGATTATTTCAATCCTTCTAAAAACATTAGTGAAGTAAACAAAGTGTATATTGCTAACATGTAGCCTTGATGAAGGAAATTGGAAATGGTGTACTTTTGGCACAAAGTAGGATCAGTGTGCACCTTTAAAATCAACAGAATATACTGATATTTGGAATAGGTGCAAGGCAGCATTCTGTATGATATCTTTGCTGTTAGCTTTATTGAATACGTCACATATGACACCCGCAGCACTGAAAAATAAACTAGAGATGGTGAATTTGATAAGTTATACATACAATAATGATTCCCATGATACATGTTTATAAATTAACAGTCTTGTATATACCTGAATTCATTTTCAGTCAGACACCTCTGTGCTAGGCTAGAAAAACTTCATTTATAATGGAAAGAGAAGGACAGACCTGGGATGAGTTGTTTGAGAGCAACTGATACTTTGGAGCAGATAAGGGAGAACCTGTTTGTAACTGGGGTTGTGTTTGTTTTGTTTTATTTTCCATCTTTGCAACTTTGTTTATAGCTTTGTAACCAAGAGTGCAACACGTGCTTTGCTAGAGCACATTTCATTTTTTTTCTTCCAGTTTGAAGCTCCACATGCCAGAGTTTTGTACTGGCTTTATTCTGGCATGTGCGATTAGGAGGCACTATTTTGCCAGTCCTGTGTTCTTCATCAATGAATCTGGTAGATACGAAAAATTTGGTTAACATGCATAAAGTTTGAAGTATTCTGTATAGTTTATTTCTAATAATAAATATATGAATATGTATCATGTACAATTATCTATTAGAAATATATATTTCTTTTAGTGGTTGGAATTTGGCTTTGTGTGAGCATACACCTCATCATCCAAGAGTGGTATTCAAGGGACGAAGCAGGGGGGGAGGGAGGGAAGAAGAAAGAGAGAGAAAGAGAGAGAAAGAGAGAAAAGACACAGAAAGCAAATGAACAAGGGGCGAGGCGCTGAGAGAGAGAAAACAAACCCTGTGGGTATGCAGAATAACTTCCACTTTTAATGATAGATCCTCTGAAGTGTTACTTATCACCTCCAGTAGTTTTAAACGTCCCATTTCTTCATCATGCGTGATAAAGGTGTTTAAAATTGAGTTTGTTCTTTAATAAATCCCAGTTGGGATAAATTTACCATTGCAAAGGATTCCTAAATGTTTGATACTTCCACATGCTTATGGCCTTCATATCAAACATAAATTGTAACTTTTTTCAAGAAATCCTAGTCTATCCAGCAATATACATTTCATGCCCTACTGAAACACAATTAATATGACTTTCCTATGGTCAACATACTGTAAAGCACAATAATATTATGTGACAAATGCTATTTTCCATAATGAGTATTTATTAATATCATTGTTAATGTGAAGTGAACCACATGAAAGGTTAAAAATTTAGCTTCTATGCACTCTATATTAAGGCCTTAATGGTCTGCAAAGCTACTTTTCACTTTTTTTTTACTTTTTACTCTCCAATTGGAAGAAACATTTGAAATCACCTCTTGGAAAAAAGCAAATCTTCATGTCTCCAGATGGTTTCAGGTTATAATTTCTTTTCCAAATTCCCGTTTCTCTTCAGTATGTTAGACAGTGGGCTACTTTCCATCTGGGCAGATATTCTATTGAATTGCTAGTTGCTTCTATGTTGAACCTGGAGTACATAAATGGCTGACAAGTGTGTATGTCAAACACATTCCATATGAGCAGATCTACTGAGCATGCACCTTTCAGGTAATCTGCACTTATGTGGCAAATCAGGACTATCCTGTATATGCCAGACAAACTCTGTATGTGTGGAGATACATGCAAAGTAATGCCTTTGACATTTTGAAAGTGAAAAACAGTAGGTGTAAGTAATCCTAAAAATTTGCATATATTTCTTCTAACTTAAGAAATACAAAGTAGAAAGAGATCTTTGAGAGATATGCTGTATATAATAAATTAGAGCTAGTGATTTCTCTACTGTTTCTCTGTGATTGTTGAGCTGTGGAAAGTTACAGAATTAGATTAAGAGGGGGCTTTAGCTGTATAGCAGTGATATTCCTATAATATCTGATAATGGTGGGGTGAAAAGTAGTTTGAGAAAAAGGTGAAATACACATTTTTTTATCCTTTCTTCCTGTGCAGTTATTACAAGAAAATAAATTGTGCTATTAATATTAATAATATCTCAGTTGCAACACATAGTGAGCTGAATCTGTTACATGACCCTCTTTACTTTTACTAGTTTTTTTACTGACTTTTCCCTTACTGTGATTGAACTATGACTTTTGCTACTACAGCATATCACCATTTGTGTCCCTGATCTTTCCATACTGATGGACTATCAAGATGCCCTGAAAAATGCTGGAAAGAGTTTGAGGCTCAGATCTTTAATTGTTAACTTGAAAATTGTTAAAAAAAAAAAAAAGTTCTCCCCTAACTATATAGAGGCTCTTCACTGTACATGGGGATAAAATACAACTTTCAGGATATAAATGAAACTAAACAATATATTTTGGGGTCCACATACCAAGTGGATAAAGCCACAAATGTTTCATTGCCAAGCTAAGTCTTATGGAACTACCCATTATACAAAGCTGCAATAACTTGCAACAGTAAAACAGATCCAGGTATCAAAATTTATTCATGTAAGTACATAAAATATATCTGCACAGTGTATATTTATATGTTCACAATAGAAAGCTGGCAGCTACTGTGATACAAACAAGTTATACCTCCCACGTCAAAAAGAAAAGTATATGAATAAAATAAACAGCCTTCCAGCAGAGTTGCCTTGGCTGCAGACCCCAGATATCAGTATACTCACTTAAGTTCAAAGGATGAAATGAAACTTCAAGGCTCTCATGTTGTATTGATTCAGAGGTGCCATTTTTAGTGAAGTTCTCTTTTCTGTAAATTCTAATGAAATATCAAATAAAATGTCTTTGTTCACAAACATTTTTATTTCTTAGAGAAAAAAATATATTTTTCACAGTACATCATTGTTCTTAAAGATTCTCAAAATTTTGCCCACTCAACTATGACTTCCAAAAAGTCTATTTGGCCAACTATGTAATGTGCAGATCACTAGCACATAGAAATTTATTTACATAGTTTTGCACAATGTAGTTAATCTTAACTTTTTTTTTTTTTACTTGGGCATTCAAATCTTTTATTTTTGGCAAATCAGAGCCAAGAGTGGGGTTGGCTTTCCTTTCTTTTCTTTTTTTTTTTCTTTTTTGAATTTCAGTCAGCCGTGTAGCATGTAATTAAAATGTTGTTTGGAGTAAGCACATTTTGAAGACAATAGTATTCATATAATTTCATCAGACATAGAATCTAGAAAGAGTATTTCACACTCCACTCACTTAAATTAAAGATTTCACTGCAGAAAAAAAGGTTTTCAGGCAATAATTTATGATCTGCTATTTCATATCTTCTCTAGGAATATGACTACATGAATTATTTATATTTATCTAAGCCATTAATAAACGCAATACAATAGTGTTCTTCCTACCCCAGTGATATGCTGCTGGATTCAAATAGAATTTAAACAAACAGTTTAATGAGCAAACATATAACACTTAATTATCATGTTGTATCGAATAACACTGTATAGGTTCAGCTGATTTATATTGCCTATTCTGTCCCTAGGGACTGACCTAGAAAAAATATTCACAGTAGAAGTTTTTTTTTATAATATTGAAATTTTTTAACTGACCTGACCGTGTTCTTAATGCAGGTATTTTACAAAAGATTTCATTACCTGCCATTTTAATTTAAGTGCATGTTTCCAAATATAGAAAATTTTAAATGAAGACACAGTGGGGAATATAAATTACTTAATAGCAAAAGCTTTCAATAGATGCTTGTAATTTCAAAGATTAAAACTTAATGTAGTAAAAATACGAACAAATAAATTACTCTTATTTCCTAAATATGCAATAGAAAGTGAAAAAAGATATCATGAAGATGATCTCAAAATAGCCTTAACTCTCTTCTTAGAATTCATTCAGCCTCCTCCCTTGCTGCATTTGTCATTCCAGACAGAGATTTGCAGCCTGGCTTTGTAATCATTTAAAAATTAGTTTACTTTTCGAGCTTGCATGTAAAATAAAAAGTACATAAAATTGGAGTAAATAGCTTGTAGGTGTAAGAATAGCACTTCATCATCCTATAGATGTGTAGGATGTTGTCTCCTGTGTTTTGTCTAGCTTTTAAAAGACTAAAGCCTTGAATTCTACAGGTAAATGTCTGAATGAACTGGGTTTTTTAGCAGTTTCTACACTTAGAACATGAACTACATCCAAATTAATATTTTAAACAAATGCTCTGAATGTTTTCTAGTAAAGAAATCTATTATGTTATTATGTATTTAGAACATAGAGGTGCTAGAATTTTTCCTGCTCTAGGTGCTACCTGTAACTGTGGTAAAATGAAGTCCAGTTTAACAGACATTAAAGTATGAATAGAAAGCCTTTAGTTTTCCAGAAATTACCTAAAAATGAATCTCAAAATTGAAGGTACAGTTGTCCATAGTCAGACATTATAGCCATCACCAAAGTAGGGGGCCAGTCCATTCTTTAAACTCTGATTGAATGAGAATGTATAGTATGTTTATCCTGCAGTTGTAGATTCTTCTGAAGGGAGTGGGATTATGACACAGATAAGTATCATAATGTTAATGAGTTCTGGGCCCCACAGTTTAAGAACGATGTTAAGGTACTTGAATGCATTCAGAGTAGGGCAACAAAGCTGGTGAAAGGCCTGGAAGGCATGTCCTATGAGGAGCAGCTAAGGACTTTGGCCTTGTCTATCCTATCCTATCCTATCCTATCCTATCCTATCCTATCCTATCCTATCCTATCCTATCCTATCCTATCCTGTTCTGTTCTGTTCTGTTCTGTTCTGTTCTATCCTGTTCTATTCTGTTCTAGTACTTGGATGCCACTGTTTATGCAGTTTTCTTTTTCTCTTTTTCCTTTTTCTTTTTCTTTTTCTTTTTTCTTTTTCTTTTTCTTTTTCTTTTTCTTTTTCTTTTTCTTTTTCTTTTTCTTTTTCTTTCTTTTCTTTTTCTTTTTCTTTTTCTTTTTCTTTTTCTTTTCTTTTTCTTTTTCTTTTTCTTTTTCTTTTTCTTTTCCTTTTCCTTTTCCTTTTCCTTTCCTTTTCCTTTTCCTTTTTCCTTTTCTTTTTCTTTTTCTAATTTTGATTTTAATTTATTTGTATTTTTCTTTCTCATTTTCCTTTTGTTTCTCTTTTATTTTTCTTTCTCTTTTTCTTTTTCTCCTTTTCTTTTTCGTTTTTGTTTTCCTTTTCCTCTTTCTCTTTTTTCTCTTTGTTTTTTTTTTTTTTGCTTTTATTCTTAGACGATATTACAAGACTCCCTGAAAGGTTTGATTTGGAATGTTTTATTTTAATTGCTGAGTGCCTACACCTTGCTGCAGGATTCCCAATATGTTTTAGTGTAGGGGATATCATCAGGCCAATCACTTTTTTTCGATTCTTGCCAACGTTCAGTTCTGATAGAGTTTTCATCTTCTTGGTTAGAAGACGAAGCTCTCCCTTGCCCTTCCAATTGCTTTATGGGGACAGATTTGTAGGAAAAGACAGACTTTTTTCCCTAAACAAGTGTTTGATGAGAGTCTTTAGCATGCTTGATGCTTCCATTCTATGTGGTGCTCTTTATTGTTCCTGCACAGGTGCACAAACACACACAGATTTTCAGTCTGTTCCTCTATTTTTAATTGACTTCTATTAGAACCAACAGGGCTAGTAAAGATTTATATCTGATTCTGGGAACCAGATCAGTTATTTAAAAAAAAACAACAACCAAAAAAACCAAAACACCCCCCACCCCCCAGGCATAACATTTCTGTCTATAACATACCTGAATAAGAAAGTAAGGCTGAAGTTTCACTGTCATTTTAAACTGGCATGGGGCTGCTGCAGTTTGCAAAAACTGACTGCTATATGAGCTGGTTTAGTGACCTAAAGTGGCAGAAGACTGTTCATCTTTTTTCACAAAATTAATTTAGTTCATGTTTAACTATGTAGCTGCTAATGAGGCTGGATGAACACACAGTATGAAGGAAGCAGTGACAGCAAACAAAGTGGGATGTGGAAGAGGAAATGGGATTTCTGCACAGCCAGCTGTTAGACTGAGTCTGAAGACAATCCTGAGAGCCTTCCCTGTTTTGTGATAGTTGCAAAAAGCTGCAATGTATCTCTCAGTGGCAGAAATAAAACAGCTATAATTTAACAGGAGTAGTTGTGGGGTGGAGGGGAGCTGTAAAAGTGAGTTTTCCATATTTTAAAAAAATTTCTTTTTTCCATGCCTCATATCCATTCTATCTCAAACTTTGCAGAACTTGAGCAGTACAGTTTTCATCCCCCTTCACATTGGTGCTTCTTCAATTTTTTTCTTCTTTTTGTCTTTTCTTCTGGAGATCTAGGCTAAAAATCAAAGAATATTATGTCAGCAAAGAGCCGCAAGAAATGAAAACACTGACTTGTATTAAATACCTTTTTTTAAAAAAAAAAGATCCATAGGATACTTTCAAAATTAACTGTTTGGAATTTATCAACATTCCTTACTCTCTCAAGTCAAGCACTTACTGTACCTAGGGCTGTTTTCTGTGTCCTAACATCATTCTCTTTTCACACCTCCACCAAACTGAAAAGGTGACATGTTTTGAAGAGGCATGTTTTAAAAACTTTCCTTAAATCTCAGGCAAGACTAGAAAGCAATGACATTAAGCACAATGACTGCCACTAAGCATGACTGGCACATTCCTTTCAATTAATTTGTACATTTGGCAGCCAGTGATCAATGCAGAATATAATTTTAAACATTTTTTTTTCCAGGAGAAACAAGACAGGGCTTTTTTTTAAATGTTTCCATTACTTGTCTTAAACATTGAACAATTTTCTTAAATCAGAATCATGTTGCCTTATTTGAAGAATTCAAGAAGAAGAACATCCTAGGCTCCACAGATACAGTCAGTGAGATCTTGCTTTGCTTCTACTCTTGCAGTAACTCAGTTGTGTCTGACATTGACTAGTAAACAGAAGGTCTATACTTTTTACACATCTATTTTTAAACATATTTATGTAAAACCAACAAAGCCACAGGTGTGAATGATGCAGGAACCTTTCAAAAAGCAGGCAGTTCCAAAATTGAAAGGAATAACAGGTAAATGATGTATTAATTTAATGCCCAAAATTGTTAACAGTACACTTGCTTAACATAACTGAAACTAAATTCTACATATCTGAAAATACTGAACAGCTCAGAAGTTTAAAATTTGCATTGATGAAAATATATTCCTGGATTTCCTCTGCAAAATACTAAACTTAACAGTCAACACTGGCTTTCAATTTAATCATTATTGAGATTTCAGACTCTGCAGCTATTTCCTGTTTATATTGTGTGGGACACTGAAGATATCTGAGCTATCCTTGTCTATTACCTGTTGTAAAGTACTGCTACTGGAGAAAAATTTCCATCTTACAGTCCAGCACTCTGTCTACATAGAAAATGTGCATTTGTGTTTATATGTATATATATATATATATAAAATAAATTCTTAGGTAATTTCAAATAATAATTGTAATGAAGACTGTGAAATTTTTGCACTCTGAACTTCAATACTAAATGCATAAACATTGTCCCCTGCCTATAGTTTTCAAAATCTAATGCACTACAAAAAAATAATAATAAAAAAATCTAAGCAATCATTTGGTTTTATTGTTAAGACACCTAGTTCTCTTGAAGCTACTTGTTACCTTCAGACCATAGAAATTATGTAATATGAGCATTTTTTTCCAATCCTTGGAGATGAAACATATAAACAAATCTGTCTCTGTAGGAATAAATAGGAAACCATGTACCAAATCAAGAGGTCTTTTTCTTCTGCTTGCCTGCACTTAATCTGTAATCCTTCATATAATTTGAACTGTAATATTCATCACTTATACATGCATAAAAGTGCTGAGCTTCAGTTCTTCTGTAACTAAAACAAATTAATACATTTGTCTTCATTAGTTGAACATAATGCACAAGAAATAGGTGCAAATTATTTATTTTTATGCAGGTCAAACCATGTATTGAAACTAATTTGAGAATTTCAACTGCTTGAGCAGTTAATTTATTGTTGCTGAAATGTAAGAATGTGTAGCTAACATATTGCATGAAAGAACTGTTTTTTATAGTTACCTCAGAAGCATGAGCATATTTAAGCACTATCTGAGAGGCATGCTAAGAGACTGAGCTTTATATCGATAAAGAATTGCCAAAACACTTAATGTCCAGTAGCTGTTGCGAGCAGACTGCCTTGAAGAAGCAGTTTCTAGTAGGAATTTACTGAACAGATGTAACTGAAGCAAAGACATTATTAAAACTTCAGTGTTGATTTTATAGTGCCTAGGACCATATGTATGTATTGCATTGTCAAAGGCTCATCTACAAATGTAAAATGTCTCTGTCCTCATATGTCGCCCTTAATTAGAAACAAACTAGTGTGTTGCATCCCAGCACATGGTGTTTGCACGGTTTTAGGCATTCTTGATCTGAAAAAGCTGCAGCATCAGCTATTTATTTTGTCCGTCTAGCATTTCTTGGCTAAGTATTCCTTTTTCACTGCCTATTAGAAGGAGGATCTCATTTCCCGGCAACCCAGGCTAACTGAATAAGTATCACCCTCCACCCAATGTCCTGTAGCTTAACAGAAGTAAACAAGCTTCTGTAGTAAACAGAAGCTATTGGCTGTCTTTTGGTTTGAGCCTACCTAGTTTCATTTTCTGCACCCAAATGATTCCCTGGTAATGGAAAAGAAATTTAAAATTCTGAAAGCTCTTCATAAATCTGAATTCTCGCTATCATCTCATCCAGCCCCACTGTTAAGGACAGAATTCTCCAAGTTGGATAGGATAAATGAAAAGACTAGCACCATGGCTTTGAATCTGTCATGGTGCTTTACAGACAAACAGAATGGTGAGTGAAACACTGAAAGCCCGTGTTTTTAAACACTCTCTGAATAGTTGAGGCTTCTTATTCTCACTGTATATGTGATGCACGCAGTTAGCTGATGCCTCCTTTTCCCAAAGATCAACCAAGAACTGGCTGCCTTGCCTCTGTAATCACTTTAACCTTGTAAATCAAATTGAGGCACAGAAATATGCATGGAAAACCTCAAAGAGTCAGCTTCTCTTATTTATCAGAGGGATTAGAAATATATGGAACATCATTTAATAGAACAGTAGCAGCTGAAACTTCTTATCATGACCTATAAATGCAATATGAGACTTTGTAGGAATTCTAACAGTTCCAAAGACCTAATTTTTTTTTTAATAACTTAAATGAATTTTGCCAAGATTTAAGATGGCATTGCAGTTAGATGTACCCAAGGCCACTTCATACCTCACCCATGATGAAACAGCTAATGGGAAAACATTGACATTCATTCTTTTCAGAATTTACCTTATAGCTTGGCAGGGGGTTGGGATGTTCTGCAAAAGCATGAAATGGCTTTTCAGGTCTGGACACTTTTGTTATGACCTTACACTTTTCTTGTCTTTCAACATACTCTGCCTGCCTGCCTGCCCAAAATCTTCACATATAGCAGGACTGCATGTAGCATTTCATTAGACTTCCTTAATTCAGCTATTTGTTGCTGGGTAGTGTTAGACAAATGCTTCCCACAAAGGAGGCTGTATTTGCAAACCATTCATATGTGAGTGATACAGGTTTGCAAGGAGGATTGAAAAAAAAAAAGCACTGTATAAATATGAAATACTTTTAGCTGTGGTAAAAATAATATCACTGATTTTCTCAGTACAGGTTTCAACAAAGGTATCTTCCTGTTCTGCAGCTGCACAGTTCAACAGGGTTAGAGAGATAATCATATAATTATGATCTTTTCAAACTGTCTGTGATGTTACAATGCATGAAGAGTCTATGAAAAAAGTTACCAACTCTCGTTTGTTTGAATTCAGTATTTAATCTGCCTAAGAGCTGTGCTTTAGAGCTGTTTATAATGGTAGTTTGAGGAGGGGCTGAGAAAACTAAACTGTGTTAAAAAAGAAAAAAGAAGATAAAAGAAAAAATAGGATAGAATATGCATGTCTAATACAATAATGTAATCATGATCTGAGTATTTAAAATAGTAAAAAAAAAAGACCTTCATTCTGTTACAGGTTATCTTGGAACTAAAAAAAGAAATAGAGAAAAATGGTGTATATTAACTATTAAACCTGTTATCATCATATCTTATTTAAATTATTAATTACGGGCAACCATTATACATGCTTTTTTTTTAATTTACTCATTGTGGAGGATAGATATGTTTTAAGCTAGTTACAAATTAATATATTCAAGGATGTCCCCTTTCCAATCCTAAAACCGTAAGTACTTAGGAACACAAGAATTCATGAATGGCTATTATAGTCCTAAATCTCCCATGTATTCATCTAATTTTGATATCAATTATGTAGCATACTTATAGCTGGAAAATTATGAGAAATTTAATATGAAATAAATCTAAGCTACATGATCCCTCTTGGTTACATTTCAGCTTTATAAACCTACATGAACTTTTTAATGATGGTTCTATAAAGAAATAACCAGAAATTAGCATGAGTTGGGAATGGTTATGACTGGGGAGAAGTGAAAACAATTAGAGAACACACCACTTGCGAAAGGGTTTTGATTACATTTGGCTTAAAATACTGATTTAAAAAGTTTCCTGCCTCTTACCAGCAACTTGCCTTTTTATTAATATTTAAATCTATCTCATATTTTAATTCCTTAATCATAAATGAATAGGGCATATAAATAAATGTTACTCATCTATTGGGTGGCAAACCCAAGATTTTCACACCTTTCTACATTAAAAAGATCTATGTCCACTCAAAAGTTTATTAATATAGCAGTTGTTTTCAGTGTACTTGGGAAGTGTGTTTAAACTCTGTGTCTGGGATGCTTTGCTATTAATTCATATGTACCTTAGAGTTGAGAATCCTGTAATGTCTGATCATTTCATAAATATAAAACAACAAATTTGCTGTGAGGCACAGAGCTAAGAAACAAGAAGAAACGTTTCACTTAACATCACAAAGAAAGCCTGTTATCAAAGCTATGTTTAGAATCCACATCCATCTCCTGGTGTAATGCAATGATCTCAGGTTTGTTCTATACTATTAAAAATACCTGTCCAATTGCTACTTCTTACCTAAATGGCTAATTTTGCTATTGAGAATATCTTTTCATCAGTGGCTTTTTAAAAATTTTTTTAATTGGTGAGCCTTGCTCATTTACTTGGAGTTAAACTGAGATCCAGATTTTGGGATCAAGCAGGATCTGCTTCTGTGTCAAGTTTGCAGGAAATGTTGCCTTTTCTATTGATTTATTTCTCTTCTCTTCACTGCGGGGTGTTGCTTGTTTCCCATGATTGCCAAAGGATTTTAATCCATCAAATCCCCAGCTACAGTAATGGCATTACTCCATGACCTGAAGAGAGTCCTCAGTGATCTTTTCTTATGTGAAAATGAACTGATTTTGAAAGTGGAGCCAGGGACTGGGAATTGACAGAATCCCTCTTCTTTCTTCATGTGTTGCTTGGAGACTTTTGAATCCACAGATAGGAAGAACGTACCGAGCTATGTTGACCCTTCTCTCTGTTGCTTCCCTCCCATCCTAATTAGAAAGGGTTAATGGAGTTAGGGAGCAGAGCTGGCTGTGACATTTAAAAAAAACCAAACATTTCTGTGGAGCTAAAGTAAGTGCTTCTCCTGTACCCAGTGACCCTGAGCTTCCTATTCCTTTTCTATGGCATGTTATAACTGTGGCTGTCAGTCTTTACTGCTGAGCGCTGACTATGCTACAGATTCCTGGAAGGTGGTTCAGGCCCTGTGATGCATGAGGGCGTAGTTTTTCCATGGTCTAAACATCTAGTCCACAATTACATGTAAATGAAATCCCTTCTGTCTTGTTTCTGTCATGCCTGTAACTTCAGTATGCGTGACCTTTAAGAGAAACTGAACTCCACATACTGTATCACCAGTTATCCCCTAGCAAGGAATGTTTGTTCCAAAGGTCTGGACTAAATTTTGTCTTGTAAAAACAAAAGGAAAACTTCATCGTAGTAACTGATGGACAGAGATAATAGAACAATATAACAAACAAAACTTTCAGATGTGATTTAACTAAGCATGCAGTCAGTTTGGTGGCAGAACATTTCGTCTGTCATTCTTGATGGAGCTAAGCTATGGGATAAGTACAGAGAAATGTCGATATGCCAGTGATTCCACCCATCCCCAGTAGTACAAATGGTGTCAGCTAGCATTCTTATGGAAATTTCAGATATGCCTACACTGGAGTGAGACTGTGACTGTAGCTTATGTATCTGTATCCAAGCTAGCTTTAGGATAGATAGATCGATCTGGTGTAACCACAGTGGGAATGGGCTAATGCTGAAAAAAAAGACCCTCAAAACACAAATAACCCAAAACACCCTCCATTCTGAGTTTGGTGCCTCTTCCTTTCAATTGCTAAAACTAGAACTTGAACTGGTTTCTTTGCTCGATGTAAACTCATGGAGCAGATCATCTAAGAGTGCCATTATGCGGCACGTGCGGGACAACCGGGGGATCAGGCTCAGCCAGCATGGGTTTATGAAAGGGAGATCCTGTTTCACTAACCTGGTCTCCTTCTATGACAAGGTGACCCACTTAGTGGATGAGGGGAAGGCTGTGGATGTTGTCTGCTTGGACTTTAGTAAGGCCTTTGACACAGTCTCCCACAGCATTCTCCTGGAAAAGCTGGCTGCTCACGGCTTGGATGAGTGCATTCTGCGCTGGGTTAAAAACTGGCTGGACAGCCGAGCCCAGGGAGTGGTGGTGAATGGAGTCAAATCCAGTCAGCGGCCGGTCACGAGTGGTGTTCCCCAGGGCTCAGTATTGGGGCCGGTCCTGTTCAACATCTGCATTGATGATCTGGATGAGGGGATCGAGTGCACCCTCAGTAAGTTTGCAGATGACACCAAGCTGGGTGGAAGTGTCAATCTGCTGGAGGATAGGAAGGCCCTACAGAGGGACCTGGACAGGCTGGATTGTTGGGCCGGGGCCAACTGCATGAGATTCAACAAGGCTCAGTGCCGGGTCCTGCACTTTGGTCACAACAACCCCATGCAACACTACAGGCTTGGGGAGGAGTGGCTGGAGAGCTGCCTGGCAGAAAAGCACCTGGGGGTGTTGGTTGACAGCCGCCTAACATGAGCCAGCAGTGTGCTCAGGTGGCCAAGAGGGCCAATGGCATCCTGGCCTGTATCAAGAATAGTGTGGCCAGCAGGAGCAGGGAGGTGATAGTGCCCCTGTACTCGGCACTGGTGAGGCCGCACCTCGAGTTCTGTGTTCAGTTTTGGGCCCCTCACTCCAAGAAGGACATCGAGGTGCTGGAGCGTGTCCAGAGAAGGGTAATGAAGTTGGTGAAGGGTCTAGAGCACAAGTCTTCTGAGGAGAGGCTGAGGGAACTGGGGTTGTTTAGTTTGGAGAAGAGGAGGCTGAGGGGAGACCTTATTGCTCTCTACGACTACCTGAAAGGAGGTTGTAGCGAGGTGGGGGTCAGTCTCTTCTCCCTAGTAACAAGCGATAGGACGAGAGGAAATGGCCTCAAGCTGCGCCAGGGGAAGTTTGGGTTGGATATTAGGAAAAACTTCTTTACCGAAAGGGTAGTCAGGCATTGGAACAGGCTGCCCAGGGAAGTGGTTGAGTCTCCATCCCTGGAGGTATTTAAAAAATGGATAGACGTGGTGCTTGAGGACATGGTATAGTGATTGACTTGGTAGTGCTAGGTTAACGGTTGGACTCGATGATCTTAAGGGTCTTTTCCAACCTTAACAATTCTGTGAGTCTATGATTCTAGTCACATACAGCTTCAACACCTAGGTATTAAATGAATATCTTTCCTGTTACATGTGGCTTTCTCCTTGCAATAAAAATTTCAGTACTAGAAAAAGTTCTTGATAATCTAAGTTTTGTACCTAGATGCTGAATATGATGGTGTATTCCTAACTACCTTTCTCTTTTGCTTAGGCCAAGTACACAGAGTATGAAAGAATATTGCAAGATAAGTAGAATAGTCTCAGGGTTTTTATTAACAAAAGAAAAAAGTAACAGGAACAAAAGATGCTATCAGTGGTGTAGGAGTGTTCAGAATGGATTTTTCTGTCTAGCAAATCAAAAGTAACATGTAACTATGTCCCATGGGTACCAACTTTCAAAATACTGGACAATTCGTAGTGATTTCTTTTGGTAAAATGCACCTGGAATGATGAAACAAAAAAGTTCCTGGTTTAACATTTTCTTAATGAAGGAGTTAGGGGAATGTTGCTATTCCTTTTTACTTACTTAGGGCCAAATTCAGTTCTACAGATCCGAGTATGCTCCAATTCCTTTTGTATTTGATGGAAAAACAGTAAAACAGAGTAAAATAAAACAGTAAAACTAGGAGTAACCAGGCAGGAGAATTTACTAAATTATAATCTAGTAGGAAGCGTTTTCAAGACCAGCCGGATCAGCAGGATTTCAACATACTAACCTGTATGCAGTGAAGTCTCAATATATAAAGCTTCTGTGTTCGTAATTTATGACTAAACATATCATTATGTGCATAAATCTTTATATACTGGGACTTCAGGGCAGAAAACTTATCTATGTATAACTTCTGCAGTATTTCTCAGACTTTGTTATCTTAGTTTTGTACGATGCTTCAGACAATAGAATTTTATGCAAATTTTCATTTTAATTTTAAATTTTCATAAGCAGGTAACTGCAAATAGAAATTATTGCACCCCTTACTGAGTTTGTTGATCATAGGAAGGCACTAAGGTTTCTATAATCTATAAGAGAAAGTCTTAAAATTCTTTTCTGCCAGAAATTCTCATTCCTGCAAACACCAGCTAGAGTGGGATCAGCAAATAATGTATAGATTATGTTCTGTAGGCCCTCCAGTCCCAGTTTGTCAAGGGAATATCTCATCAGTTGCTAGAGAGATGAAAGCAGTAGGAACGAGGAAAAGAGAGGGAAGAAAAAGTCAGATATTTCTGCACTGGACTTCTCCCTTTCTCTGCACTCAATGGAAGATTATATACTCATCTTTTTCCCCGATTTTGAGATGGATTTTAAAATATCACTGTGTCTATCCTCTCCTAGTCTTCCCCCCATGCACAGACTAGTAAGACTTTTTTCAACTGCTTGTCTTTTTATTGAAAGTTGAGATGTGACGTTCACATTTCTTCACATGGCAGAATTTTATCCTCTCTTTTTTTTTCCTTCTGCTTTATTACTTTACTCTTATTCATACTGAATTTATTTTGCAAATGCATTCATACACATTGTCTGGGAGTCTTAAAGTTTCTGTTTTCTTTTTTTTTTTTTTTTCTCTTGAACTGTAAATTCTCTTAAATGAACTATTTCTGATTTTAAAAATTGTCAAAAAAACAGAACATGGCCTTCCTGCAACACCTCGTGGAAGGGTTTGATTCATTTTTCAGTTATGTCATAGGAGTGATAGTAAAAATTACCAGTTAACATCAAAAATCTTTTACTTGCTGAAATTTTTCATTTCTGCAAGGAAAATAGTTTTAACATCGAGAGTGTAATCTGGATGCCATGTCCATATTCTCTATTTATTTTCTCTTCATTTTGTATGGTAACTTTATCATCCACAGATCAGTCCACGATACTTTTAGCCAATTCATATGCTTCTGGGTGGATTTTCCATTGCTGGGACTTGCAATCCAGCTTGTATCAGAAAAAAATGTAGGAGCAAATAAAACCTTAGGAAATAATATTGCTGCTGTGCTTCTTTTGTTCTCTTAATAACTGCTTGAATAAGCATAAACAGCATTAAAATGCCTTTTTTTTCAAATATCAGATTATTAGGTGTACTCATTGTTTGTTGCAAAATGTGAATCAATGAATTTAGATCATTGTAAGTCATTCAGAAATAGAACTACAGCATTGAATGCTAGCTTTTTCATGGGTATAAAATTTTAAATGTTTAATTTAACAGCAGCAGTATGCAATGTTGGTCATTCCACATTGATCCTTACTTGTGTCATTACCATTTTTAAGACAAGATAATAAAGTATAACAAATACAAATATTGCAGTAGAAAGACCAAAGGCCCTGTAATCTGTCTACTCCACAACTATTTGTGCAAAATTTTGCAAATCACCAAAAGTAAGTGATACTGTTGAACTGAATCACTATTAACTGCATGCTTCTAATGCAATCCTAGTAAACTTAACTAATTGTAGATAGGATTAGCCTATGCTTTATGGTTTCTATCTATGAATTCCTCAGTTAATTCATTTTTTAAGTGCTTCAAATGAACTAGAACTGTATGTGTACAAATCTGGTCCCTAGAATATATAAATAATACATGAAGAATAGTTGGTACTGCCTATATTTAGACCAACAGAAAGTGTGGAAATGAAATGCAAATCAGTTTAATTAAAAAGCAGCCTGTCAGATCAGAAGATGGCTTAAACTGGGTCCAAAATTGTTTCTCAGAATCTAATGTTATTTATGTTGTTCTTGTTAAATATTTATAGGCAGTGTAACACTGAAAATATCCCCAAAAGATTATAGTATACACTTACACTTCCCCAGGCTCTTGTGGGAACTCACTTTCCTTCTTCCATCTTACTGAAGAAATGTGTCAAGTACAGGGTTTTGCAGAGTTTCAGCATAATCAGGATGGTCTGAAACAGTGTGGCTTAGGCCCCTACATGCACAAGAGGGTAGAAAAGAGGTTGTTTTCCTTTCTCTCTGCTTCTCCTATAGTCCTGTGTAAATAGAGTTTAGCTCCTAGTACAGAGCATCATTCTTTTCTAAGCATAGAAGATAAAAGCACAAGTTCTTGCAACTTAAATACTTTGAGGCCAGCTTTTCCCACCTTTTATTCTGGAATAAAGGGAAAGCCTAGTGTTTTGTAATTAATGGTCCTTTCTGTGTTTTACTTCCATGCTGGCACAGCAACCCTTTAATATTACCTTTATTCTCGTGATAAGCTCTAGATATATAAGAAGAAATTAAAGAAATAAAGAATAAATTGAAAGAAATTCCAGAAGAAAAGATATGTTTTCCAAGAGTATAAAGAGTATAAAATATCCTATCCATGCGTTCCTTCAGCTCCTTCACAGTTGATCATAGTACATGAAATAGTCAAAAGGGCAGCATCTCTCTAAAGGATGCTGAGATTTTTTTTAAAAGGTATCAAGTTAATTAAAATGCATTTTATTACTCAGCCAAAGGAAATACTGTAAAAATTATAGCTAGTAAGTAGCATTATTATGACAGAAAGAAAAAGAGGAGGGATTCGTTGTAGAATTGCATTCATATCACATGAAAGAGGGGATGCCATGCCTTTTCATCGTCTCTTTTTATTTCTTGGGATTTCTTAACCACTTTAATGAAGAGTCTTTTGTTCCTGTTTTCGAAGGAGAAGAAGAAAAATTATGGCTTTGTTCTCTCCTTAAACATTACACAAATCTTAACATAGAAAGCACTTCTAACTGATGTGATTTACTCTCTAACATTCAGAAAAGAAAAGCTTTCTCCATTAGCATTATTCATTAATTAATGTAGATTTTAAAATACTCATTGAAAAGTCCTTATGCACTATATAAAGAAAAAGAGAGTAGATGACATACAAAGATATGACACTACCCTTTGAACTGCCTCTTGAAATATTGAAATGTTCAAAAGCTGCAAAATTATCATGTCATTTTAAAATACTGAATTATGAGAAAGAAATACATTAAAATATGAAAATTTACATCCCTGTTATCCAAACATACTTAACCTTATCTTTCTGCATTGCTACCCGGTACTGTTAATAAGTAAGTGCATGCTTGGAAGGTATCTTAAGTGCCTTACAATCTATCAAATAAAGAGTTTTGTGGCTTGGTCCTGAAGCATACATTGTTGTTTCTTCTTTTAATAAAGTAATCGTATAGTGTTTGTTACATATCAGACCTTGGATTAGCTTTAGGGTAACAAGCTATAAAGCAACAGCCTGTAGATTTATGTGTATTGGACTAAATCTAATGCAGCATAATTAAAAGCCTGATGGAAATTGAAAGATTAATACTATTTGGCTGGATATAATAGTCGGGCATGAAGATGTTTGAGACCATGGGACTAAGTGTGATAGGACTTGTTGCATCAAGTTTCCTGGTTTACAGGCAACACCAGCTGGATCAAGTTTTGTGCTTATGTATTTACATGTGTGTGTGTGTGGGGGGGGGGGGGGCGGTTGTATTTATGTGACCAGTGTGACCGTGGTAAGAGGTTAATGG
Organism: Nipponia nippon; assembly: GCF_047370975.1. Taxonomy (NCBI): domain Eukaryota; kingdom Metazoa; phylum Chordata; class Aves; order Pelecaniformes; family Threskiornithidae; genus Nipponia; species Nipponia nippon. Next base: position 79,718,699 of record NW_028262358.1, on the reverse strand, counting down.
CTTTTCAGTAAATGTTATCTTTGTAGAGGATATAGTTTTTCCTGTGACATTATGTTATATCTTATTTCTGTCAGGAGTAACTAACTTTCCTTAAAATATAACCCATGCAATATATGTTCCCTGTGGTCTCTTTAGGTTCTCCGTACAGAGACAAGATCACTATAGCAATTCTTCAGCTGCAAGAGGAGGGCAAGCTCCACATGATGAAAGAGAAATGGTGGAGAGGCAATGGCTGCCCAGAGGAGGAAAGTAAAGAGGCCAGTGCTTTGGGAGTTCAAAATATTGGAGGAATCTTCATTGTGCTGGCAGCAGGATTGGTGCTTTCTGTCTTTGTGGCAGTGGGGGAGTTTTTGTACAAATCAAAAAAAAATGCCCAGTTGGAAAAGGTAAATATTGTCTTTTACTATTTTATTTTATATTTGTGATCTATTTAAATAATACTTTAAGCATTTGGTAGCAAAATGTAGGTGATGCATACTGATTGTTTATTGCATAATAGAGTACTTGTATAACAAAGGATCACAACAAAGTACCCAAAGTTTTACATTTACAGCTTTTAATTTGTCTTCAATGTGTTTAATTGTAGCCAGATTTCAGGACAAGTGACTATTTCTCCTCTTATTCAAGCCTGAAAAAAGACAGCTTTTTACTCCTGGAAGTTCACTGCAGTTAATTTTATGGATGAAGAAGAAATCCGAAACTGTAATGGGAAACAAATTAATCTTCTACAGATAATTCTGGTTTTCAAAAGACAAACTGTAGCTCAAAGTCAAAAATCTAAAAATGTCTCTATAGAAATGTTCTTTACAGAAATTTATACTTGCAAAGTTGTCCTGGTAGCATCTGGAAAAGATTACATCAGCATGATTTTTTTTGGTGGGTTTACTACTGATATGATGTCCTGTCATTTCAAACTGACTCAGTTTTGAAAATTCTAGTGTTAATTTATTCTGTACTTGCAATTTATACAACCACAATACTGTAATTGTGCCAACACTAGTAAAATTCTTGTGAAATTCCTGGTTGGAATTATCATTTTTGCAAAATAAATAAATCTCTATATATGTGCCCATGTTTAAACTGAAACTCAAACTATATATTTTATTATTATGAAATATTCTGAATTTTAAAAATTCAGAGAAACTGTTGGATTTTACTAGGTCTTTTTCTTTTTTTTCTTCTTCTCCTTTTGAGGAGCTTGTGACCCATGGCAATTTCTATATTTCTATTTAGTAATTTAATTTAATAAAATCAGTAGTAAATCCAACCGCTATATTTATATCGGTATTTTTCCAGATGCTACTAGTGAATTTTTGTAACTTGAATTATTATTCAGAAAATTTACAATTTGTTTTCACTTCTTTTGAGGCAACCTTTTGGTATGCAAGTGTCCTGTTATAAATATATTGTTAAAGAAGTTTTTTTTTCCTCATACACACAAAGGCAGAGTGAGGTCACAAGGTCTTAAACACAGTTTGAACATGGGTACATTTTATTAAATTGTTAAAGGACCATTTAGATCCTCTTCTCTATGATACTACAGGCTGATTCCTTTCTGTTAACATACTATTGGAATGTTATGTTCCTGAAATGAATTTGTGAGGAAAAAGATACCAATTACTTAAGTAACCCATGTAAGTCTCAATAATATTGATCTATTCCTAAGATGGATATGGATTTCGTATGGACATCAGTATAATTTGGTTTAACTTTTCTGGATTTTCAACAAACACTCACTTAGAAAATTAGGACTGTTATGAAAATAATCTTGTAAGATGAGTTCAGTATTTTGCAGGGTGTGAATGAGTATCTTATGTGACAATAACAGCATGTTGGAAGTTACATGAGGAAGCAAACAGAAACTTCTTAATTAAGGACTTGTTTCTTTAAGTCCTATGGTTTTGTGGGTTTGTTTTTTGGGTTTGTTTTTTTTAATTTGCTTCTTTTTTATTTTTGTTTGTTAATGATGGATAGCAATAGCAATGACTGAGGTATCTGACCTTTTAACAGTACTTGTACCAGAAATGTCTCATCATATCATCAAGCATTGAGATACTTTAAACTGAAGCAGCTGAAAGAGTCAGGTCTCTCTCCTCTCTTTCCTCCTTGCCACCAGTCCCTTCCCTTCCCTTCCCTTCCCTTCCCTTCCCTTCCCTTCCCTTCCCTTCCCTTCCCTTCCCTTCCCTTCCCTTCCCTTCCCTTCCCTTCCCTTCCCTTCCCTTCCCTTCCCTTCCCTTCCCTTCCCTTCCCTTCCCTTCCCTTCCCTCCCCTTCCCTTCCCTTCCCTTCCCTTCCCTTCCCTTCCCTTCCCTTCCCTTCCCTTCCCTTCCCTTCCCTTCCCTTCCCTTCCCTTCCCTTCCCTTCCCTTCCCTTCCCTCCCCACTACACCCACATACCCTGATGTCAGGAGAACAGTAAAATTTCACTAAAACTTTACTTATGGAATGAAATTAACAGAAAATGATGCCAGCACCCCTACACATGGCGTACCCCAGCATCCCCTCATCCACTCTTCTCTCAGCACCCACAGACCTTCAGTGAACATCTTCCATCCTCTCCAAATGTAGCAGATCCCCTTTGCGTAGGAGAGGGAGTAGAAGCAGCCAAAGGGGAGATAAGCAGTACTGTCATCTGTCTCCAGTCTCTACATCTCCTCTGCTGGGATGTGTAAACCATGCAGGTTGTGTAAACCATGGCTATCCCACAGGGAGAGAGGAGGCACCTATTTTTGGTAACATTTATAGTTTCATCCCTTTAGAATCAGAGCATCATTCTGGTATTTGTATAATGCTTGTAAACACTTAGAGAGAGGGAAGATCAAAGATCATATTAACAACCAATGAAATAAAAGAGATCAGGTAACTTCAGCTGCTGAATGTATGGCGTATCCTGGGATATAAATGGGCATATTAATATGTGTGTCTGCTTTTTAGTGTATACAAAATATACAATTACACTTCTAGTGGGGAGGCAATGCAGATTTAAAGTGTATAATCTAGATATGTTTTTTTAGCATTTTCAGTGTCACCCCACTCCTGGAGTGCACACATAAACAGAGACATTGGCTGGTGTGAACCTAGTTGGAGGATTGAAATCTTGAAAGGAACTAAGCTCAGAAAAACAGCAGACAAAATTGTGTTATTTGCTAAAATCTGTTGCATCTTATAACCAAAGTGGTTCAGAACATCCATGCTCCTGATGTGCTCAAAAATCCAAAGGAAACATGTGACACTAGCTGTAGTCTTTCTGGGAAACAGATGTCAATAAGCAGAATACCACACATGAATTCATGCCATCACAACACTTTCCAGACACAGAGAAATTCCTCTTTTATTGACACCTTTCAAAAGCAAAGATAAGTCTGGATGTTATCACAGTTTGACTGTTAGTCACTGACACTTACTATGGCTCGTTTGTTTGAAAAATGAGTGTCCTAATTTACTAGGTGTTTTCTAGAAGATCCAGATCTGATGGATGTGAAAAGAACAATATATGGATTTAATTGTGCTGTCATTTATAGCCATTCAAAACTCATTGAGCCATCAGCAGGTCAGAAGTAGGTCTGCTTGTGAAAAAATAGCAGATGTACATTTTATTAATTTTGAACTGTTAATTACTTCAAAAAATGTGAAATGAGACACATGTCATTGTACCTTAGCTGTTTGTTTCACTAGGGGAGATCTGGTAATAGACTTCCTATAATACAAAATACTAGAGTAAATCTTAGACCATACTGAAACACTAACACCAACAAAGTATTTCTGGAGTTGTATGATCAAATCATAACCTAAACATCACTTAAATTAGCCTCCCTGAATAGTTATTTATTTATAATTGATTATAAACCCAATGAAAACAATAACTAAATTGATACTGGTTTGTATTTTACGTATGTTTCCCAAGGAAGACAAAGCCAATTGAACTTTCCATGGTAAATAATTCACTCCTCAGCTACACAGTTGAGTTGAGAAAGATCAGGCTGGATAGTTTATCTCACAAGGTACAATGAATGAGCAGTTAGCAGGACTGGACCCAAAGCAGACATCAGTAGCTGTGAATATATATGTGTGTTACATACAAAACAGTGTTTTATTTACAGCTGCAGATTCTATTGAACAAGAAATTCTGAATGCTGAACTGTGACCTGTATATGAGTCTATGTCTTGGAAAATGGCACAAGCGTAACTGGTTGACTCTTGCCCAAAATAAATTGTTTACAAAAATTTCAAACACTTTCTGAAAAATGCACAAACCACGTTTTGGTTTTGATAATGTAAGGATAACAGGAATAGAAGTTTCTGATCTTAGCTGGCTCAAAAATTCATGCAGCTTTACTGAGCTGCAGAGGCTTTAGGTTATGGTAGTATTTGATCTTAAACTTATTAGAAATTAAGTGTGGTTTTGCTACAGTTGCCAATAATTCTGGATTTGCTGTCTACCTCAAACACACATTTGAGTAATGTGATAACCTGGGGTGTATTTTGAACTACATAACTCCTCTAGTCCTACTTAGTATGTGGTCTCACTGTTTTTTTTCAGAGGGAGTATCGGGAATGACAAAGCATTGTCCTTGTGTATGTCAGAATTTTGACATCCCAGTTGACACATCGGGAAAGGGTAGGAGGAGATGACAGGTTGGAGGCTGTCCCGACTGCATTCCTGCAGAGTAACCACAAGATGGTGCCTTCTAATTTCTCAGAGGGAAATTTCATTGTTACTTTTTAATAGAATTTACATCACAATGCTCACCTGTTTTTTAATTGCAGCCTGTCTTAAAAACATGCTAAAGGCTTTTATTCTTTTCTATTGTTTATAATACAAACATCTAATTATGTCATCTGCTTGGAAACATGTTATGAAGCAGACCTTTTTTATCTAGCCAATCTTGACAATAAATGCTCAGTCATTTGCATTTTATAATTGCTTTTGCTGGTGAATGACCTGCTCCTTGATTTTAACAGACACTCAGAGGGCAGTGAATAAGCAATTGTAGAAACAGAAGCCACTTAAAACAATTACTATGTCCTTTTCTTTTTTATTGACGTGCTTCAATGTGTTATGGGTTTATGTCCATTTCGTACTTTTAGTTTTGTATAGCTCATATTATTGTCATAAGGGCCAGGGAAAACATTGACCTTGAAGACCATTAATATTTAACATAATATATTGATGATTCTCAGTTTGAGAATTTATTGACCTTTCAGTCGTTTTTGATTTTTTTTTAAAAGTCGTCTCTGACATTACTTGCATTTTGATGCCACCTTCACACAGTGATTAGATATTACCACAAATGTCAGCTGTGTGGTAGAAACTACATGTGCACTGCTGAAAAATTTAGGATTAATTTCACAGTATTGCTGAAGGCAGTGTCGAGAATGTATTGAACATTGCTTGTTGTCACCCTTGCAAATGGTTGTCCTTAGAATCATAGAATCGTTAAGGTTGGAAAAGACCCTTAAGATCATCGAGTCCAACCGTTAACCTAGCACTACCAAGTCAATCACTATACCATGTCCTCAAGCACCACGTCTATCCATTTTTTAAATACCTCCAGGGATGGAGACTCAACCACTTCCCTGGGCAGCCTGTTCCAATGCCTGACTACCCTTTCGGTAAAGAAGTTTTTCCTAATATCCAACCTAAACTTCCCCTGGCGCAGCTTGAGGCCATTTCCTCTCATCCTATCGCTTGTTACTAGGGAGAAGAGACTGACCCCCACCTCGCTACAACCTCCTTTCAGGTAGTTGTAGAGAGCAATAAGGTCTCCCCTCAGCCTCCCCTTCTCCAGACTAAACCATCCCAGTTCCCTCAGCCTCTCCTCATAAGACTTGTGCTCTAGACCCTTCACCGACTTCGTTGCCCTCCTCTGGACATGCTCCAGCACCTCGATTTCCTTCTTGGAGTGAGGGGCCCAAAACTGAACACAGTATTCGAGGTGCGGCCTCACCAGTGCTGAGTACAGGGGCACTACGTTAGAGAGTGTTTTGATTGTCTAGAACTCAATGAAGGTAATGAAGGTTGAGTGCGTATGGGTAAAGATCAGAGGGAAGGCTAACAAGGCAGACATCCTGGTGGGAGTCTGTTATAGACCACCCAACCAGGATGAGGAAACAGACGAAGTATTCTACAAGCGGTTGGCTGAAGTCTCACAATCTCTAGCCCTTGTTCTCGTGGGAGACTTCAACTTACCAAATATCTGCTGGAAACAGAACACAGCAGAGAGAAAGCAATCTAGGATGTTCCTGGAGTGTGTGGAAGATAACTTCCTGACGCAGCTGGTAAGCAAGCCAGCCGGGGGAGGTGCCCCACTGGACCTGCTGTTTACGAACAGAGAAGGCCTGGTGGGTGATGTGGTGGTTGGAGGCTGTCTTGGGATCAGCAACCATGAAATGATAGAGTTTTCAATTCTTGCCTGGTCATGGTTTCTTTGGAGGAGGTGGCATTGGCTTGAGAAGTTATCTTGAAACCTTGTTTTATCAGTGTAGTGGACCCACACCCTTCCCAAGAGGCAAGGAGGGGCCAAGGGCTGCTAGGCTGAAAACCATATACAGTTAACACCATGTCCTGATTCTGCTTCTCTCAAATATGGTTTAACTGTTCTTGATTTGTTTATGTGAAGTTAGTGTAAAAGCTAAGGTCCTTCTACAATCTGTTTGCACCAGGATAAATTTAATTCATTATGTCTTAAAATGCTGGTTTTTAGAATTGAGGTGAGCAAAGTGCATACACATAACTTGTCCTATATGGAATAGTCTTGGAGGAAGAAGTTAATCAGTACTGAAATATTGTGGGTGCTTCTTTATCAGCAGGATATGTAGAAAGTCAGTATTTCCATCTTTGTTTTAATTGTTATCTTAACAACAGCGCAAAACAAAATTACCACAATAATTTCATGTGAAAAATGAAAACATTGTTAGGATCCCTTCTTACTTTACCAGAGTATTTTATGGTTTGGGTTTTTTTCCAAATTTTACTAAATTAGTTTTCATTAAAGTCTTTTTTATTACTTTCTCAAAAAAATGCAGTTAAATCAGTATTATTGGAGTTCAGAGAATAATCCTAATAGTTTAATATCAAAAGCCTTTGATATTTGGGACAGTAGTTTATAATAGTATTGGAACAACACCAAAGTAAATCCCAGCCTAGTGATTTTTTTTTTCCTTTCCAGGGGGAGGCAAGCTCAAAAGATTTTAAAGTTGAAAAGCCTGTTCCTCAGGCTATAATAAACAAAAGAATGTGAGCATCCTTGGTAAATCGAAGTAAAAGCTTTGGGATTTATATCCCAAGTAACTTTTATACAAGACACAGTCAGTGATGTAGTCTGTATTGTCATGTCACATTTTGTAATGGAGTAACCTCAGAATTTTTAACGTTGGCTGGGAAAAGCAGCAGCAGCTGTGACAACTTATGAAAGGAAATGTTTTTCCAAGTTTAGCACATTGCATTCTGCAGATATGCAGTTGGAAAATTGGGAACTTCTATCATCCTGTACTCCCTTGAGCACTGTATGTGGATGTATAGACTTCTATGGCTAATTTGTGTGTGTGTAATTGTACAGATTACGTGAAGTTGAGGTATTAATTATAATTAAATGCCCTTCTGGAAACCACCTAAGTACATATTAGAGGATATTTTCTAATGAAAGAAACTGTTACAAAAAAACAATACAAAACAATTCCCCTGCCAAAACAAAATCAAACCCCCAAAACCCCCCACCTTTCACAGAAAAAAGATATGAAAAGACAAAAGTGGGAAAAGTGGGAAAAAGCAATTTGACTGACTGTGGCATTTTAAAAATCATTTGCAAACAATAAAACATTAAAAACAAGATCTCTATTTTGATTTTTGATTGCAGCTCAACCAATATCTATTTGGTAATGGGCCTTGCTTCTGAGGTTATTTTTAATATCTTAATTTATATCATTCAAGAAACAAAGAACAGAAAGATTAGAAATGTATGTAAAGCTGACCATTGCACAAGTACAAATGTAGGAATATGATTTCAGGAGGCTTACTATTGTACTATAGATATTCACTCAAAGATCAGGACTTAAATTACAGGTCTGAGCTACAGAATATTTTATGTTTGACAAGAATTTAAAGTTGTATAAAAAATTTTTGGAAACCCCTACATGTAATTTATTTTATAGCAAGTACAGTTCACTTTCACTCATCAGTAGAAAGAAGAAACATTAACATTATATAATTATTGTCTCCTCTGAAAAAAATATTTTCTTCATTCTCAAGGAAAAAAAAATGTCAGATTATAGAACATTCATGTCTTTCTAATAATTTTTCATTGTCTTCCCCTAAATATTACTTTAACATGGCATGTATACAAATATTTTAATATATAAATATTAATCTTTGCATTTTGAATTAATCAGCTATACTATAGCTAAGTGTAGTAGCAAACATAGTTTAGTTCATCTGATTTAGATTACTTTGACTTTTGTATAAGCCAACAAGTAACAACAAGCACTTCCAGCTGCCTTTTAGATTGAGAAAATATCCTAGACTGCCAGATGAAACCATGTAATTATAGAGAAATGGATGCTAACCATTTTGATATTATGTAGTGCAATATGACTATAATAGTGTTTCCAAAACAGTAGAAACCATTGGCATCAAATTAATACTAATAGTCTCTCTCTGTTCAATATGATTTGAGGCCATGCCAAATTTTACTATCACACTGAACTGTAAAACTAGTATAAATTTTTACAGTGGATAATGTACTGTGGACTAAGCAAACTTAAAAAAAGCTGTTTAGATACAGCTAAACTCAGGTAAGAAAGTTTGTATTTATTTTCTAAAATATCTCTGTAAGATGGACTATTTATTTTCAAATTAAACTATATGGTGTTATATACAGCATTTTAATCCACATGATAGATTCATACTCCAAAGGATTAATTACATATCATCATCACTTCCTTTCACCATGCTTGAAGATCAACAAACTTGACCTTCCTTGGATGAACAGAGAATGAATTTAGATTTAGGATCAACAATGATTTAACAGGTGAATGAACTTTCACATCCAGTGGCTGAGAGCACAAGATCTCAGGTGACTGATTTCAATGCAATCAGGATCATCTCTGCTGAAAGGCAGGGAAATACTCTGCATAGCTGTGATCACAACATACAGAACCATTAAAATGTTGCATTGGATATCATTCTAAATCAGATAATCAGTATTATGTATTCTGTTATTTATTTGCTCAGCGGCAGCTACATGGCTGAAGTACTATGAATTGCTATCAGCACTTTTTAAGCACCTGGAAGTCATTTGTAGCCATAGTCCAGGGACACTGTACTGCAGTAATATGTTCTGGAAGACCTGGACTGGCGTGGCAAGCTTCACACCAGTAGAAATTATTGCCACTGACTGTACTTATCACCACTGATCCAATTTGAAAACCCCGAACCAAACTTAGGAACCTGGAGAAATCTTGAGATTGTAAACCTCTTTCACAAGAGGTGGAACTGAATAATAAGGGTAGATAATATCTTCTGAATACTTTCCTTTCCTTGTCCAACATAGCACCTATTTCCCTGGGATTAAGCTGCCATCATACCCCTATTTCAGCCAGGTACTGGAAGTGCAAAATGACTGCACCATCCTGGTCTGACAAGAAAGTAGGACTGTGTATCATCTGCGTGCTGATGACACCACAGCCCAAATTATTTCATTATCTCCTCAGTGGCCTCATATACATGTTGAAAGGAGAGATGACAGGATGAAACCTTGTGGAATCCTGCATGAGAGAGAGCCCTCGGGGCTGATGAGCAATTGCCCTATGCCATCCTCTGGGATTTCTCTGAGAGGAAAGAGTGGAACCACACAAGTGCAATCCCATCTGCCCCAGCCTAGGTCCACAGGTGAGTCAGAAAAACATCATGGTCAGTGCAATGGCCAGAAAGGCTGCTGGCAGACCTAAACAAATCCACCTTTGAAAAAGCTTTCTGCACTGATAGGAGTTCCCCATCATCCACAGGAACTAGTGTAGCTGTCAGGCTGCACTCAGACTGGAAACCAGGTTAAATAGTTTCAGAAGACTTTAAATGGAATCAGAGTTGATTTAACAGAGGTCCCTCTCATCCACCAGAGTGCATTTTGTTTTGTCAGGAAATAAATTTTAGAATTTGAGAGTGGCTGAATTGTTTTTTTGGACACCAGTTGATAATTCATTGAACAGATCATTTAAGGCAAGCTGGAATCTTACTGTCCCACTGGGAGACGCTAACAATCTATGCTAGAAGTGGCCAGCAATGAGGTCCTTGTATGTCACCTAAGTTCATCTCGTAACTCAAACTCAGTGAGCACTTCAGCCCGCAGAAGATTATTTCAGTGTTGTTTTGTTACAAGAAGGGGCAGTCCTATCAGATTCTCGTTGATCCTCTCCATAAAATAGCTAGAAAAGTCCTTGAAACAATCAGCATTCAATTCAGTGACAGAGTGAAGAACCTAATGTTTCACTAAGCTGTCCGGAACAACTCTACTGGTCTCGACTTTGTAGGTACTGTGTTGGAAGCAAAGCTTAATTTACGGAATTACAATTTTCATTTTGCTTGGTATTATTGTCTGTATTTCAGTAGGCAATGACATCTCCCATACATTTTGGCCTGAAAATAACTTCCTAAAATGGCTGCTTGTTCTACTTCTACCAAAAAAGCAGTAAGTGCTAAATCTGAAATTGAGAATATATTGGTGATATTTTCAGCTAATTGATGCGAACTTAGTCTGCGGCGTACTTGTGCATTATACTTGCTATGGATTGGAAGTGTACTACATCAGAAAAGTCTGTGGCAAAATATTTTTAATGTAACCATATTATGTATATATAGATATATAAGTATATAGATATATATGTGTACCACCTTCGATCAACAGTCATGTCTAAGACTAGGTATTTAACTAAGCAACCTAAAAATCTGATCATTACAATTTAACTTCTTTTGAAATCATAATGGTTGAACTACAGTGAAATATGATTTCTCTTTTTCTGAGGTTATTTTAATTCCATGAATTGTTCATCTCTCTGTTATCCTAAGTCAATATTTTGCTAGGATTCGTGTTTCTGTCTAGGGGGTTTAAGACTGACAGGTTTTCCATATACACATTCAAAATCCCTGGAGGAGTGGCATATGGAAACAGAAACTGATTAGGAGGGAGGGTCAGGGTAGTGCTGTGCATTCATTTTCAGTTAACTTCAAGAAGATGAAAAACAGTTTGATTGATATATCCTCCTAAATGCTAGAACACTGAGCGATAACACAACATAACAAGGCGATGCAATATTACTGCTGTTACGGTTTTAAGAAAATTAAACAAGGCTTCAAATACTATCTGACACACAAGACTGGAAGTAATGAACTTCTGGGTAAATCTTATAGTTTTTTTATTGAATGTTGACAGTCAACTTTATATTAACTGCATCAAAGAGTGGAAAAAATATAAAACAGCAAGCAATTGGAGATTTTTATATTTAAAACACATTGAATATTACTCACTTAAATCAGAATGTTAAGAGTGGTGCAGGCATGACACTCCTGTTTTCCTGTTGCTCTTTTTAGGCTGTTAAAAGCAAAATCTATGGTGATAGTCTCATAATTTTTTGTCTAACAAATGCTAATAATGATTTCTAATTACCTTTCTAAATTTCTATAAAGCAATATAATGAAAACAATTTAAATATTGTCTAGCTTTCATATTAATACATACATGCAAAGATATGTTTTTTTTTCTCAGGCCGTAAAGCCATACACAAGCTGTCTAAATAGATTGTAAACAGTGGTAACATTTTGCAAAATTATTATCTTGATTTTACATGACTTGTGAGCTGTCAGCTGTGGCAAATGAAAGAAGTATCAGTTACTTTTCTAAAGCTTTTTCAAAATTGTTTTGTGTTAAAAGGCTAAGAACTACAGTTCTGATTAAAATTTTCTTTTGTACACTTGAACTCCCTGCTTAGAATTGCAGCTCTTTTTTCTAATGTTTTATACTGATTGCTTTGCTGCAACAAAACACTTACACTTAACTGCACTAGTGTTTAGAGAACTGTATGCCTTCCTTCAACTCTTCTGCTATTTGATTAGATCTAAGATGACTTGGAGGCAGCATTTACTTTCTGGTAACATTTAAGAAGACAACTTACGATTTTGTAAGGGTTGGTGAAAAATCAATAATAACTGATGTTCTTGTAACATGCCTGCAGTGTGGAAGGTAAGTCAGTGGCAAAAGGTTATGTTCTTTGAATTAAGTGGAGAGTCTTGTATTATACACTAAAAGTGCTCACTTTCATGATAGGCAACAGTTTTGAAATATAACCTATAAGTTCTGTAAAATTTCACTGTTTTTCTGTAACAATCTGAATGGTCAATTGAAATCAGGATCAAGATATTGGGTTATAGTTTATAAAATCTTATCTGAAAATGTCATTTATCTGTCACAAAAGAAATATTCTAGAGCTGCTTTTTTTTTTCATGTCTTATTACTCCAAAAGTTGTATCTTAATGGTGAAAGAACACAAAGTTTAACTGTACAGAAAACAGAGACTGTACACAGGTTGGAACTGAAATGGGACAAGAAAAGTATTTCTATTAAAAAAAAAGGTCAAACATAAAGTATTCCTTTGTAAACCTTTTTGAACATGATTTTGCAATATCAAAAATATCAAAATTTCAGCTCGAAACTCTTCCTTATATTTCTCAGACAGAACCCAAAGAAGAATAAGGATCCAGGTCATGAACTTTTACATAGCCTTGAATTAATCTTTTTTAAAATACATAAGTGAGTGAAATTTGGGGGAAAAAAAAAGAAAAAAAAAGAAAAAGAGATGTAATATTTCTCTTATTCAGTGCTCAGTTACCAAAACAGTGGTACTGTCTGGGAGCTAATACTCTTTACTGTTTTCAGACATTTGATATTTTAAAATACAGAGCATATATAAAAAACTTAGTAAATGAAGTCATTATATCATATTTTAATACAATATATGCATATAAGTTCCCATGAACTTAATTTATACAAAATAATTTGCAAACACAGAATGGAAGAATTTTCTAGTTAAAATAATTATCTCAAAATTGTGTTAACTGCCTTTTTAGGACTGTCAATCTTGCCAACAATTCTCATTTAATGAGTTTTCAGATCCAGGTAAAATTCTCACATAAAATGTGTTGGCAAGTTTCTTGAGATCTCATTTTCAGGATATTTCAGAATATTGGCATCAAGTGCATGTATCTTCCTACCTCTCGGCTATTGATTGTAGTCCTGTTCCTACTGACATTACCTAAAAATTCATACCCTTTGGTAAGTGTTTGCAGATCTTTGAAAAAGGTTTTAGTGGATTGATGCATCTTAAGAAGGATTCACTCTGTTTTGGCACTCTTGTTAGGTGTCTTGGCAAAAAAGACAAATCTTGAAAGTGTTAAGTGCGAATGCACCATTTTTAAATTTAGAAGGATTTTGTTCCTCAGAATGTTTCAGTTAGGTCTTTGATTCCAGAGGTGAAAGCCATATAATGGCTGGAGGTCATGTAACGCTGAGAGTTGCAGCATTTACTTCTTAATGGATTCCCTGTGAAATTCCTGTCTTATGTGCTAGGTTTCCCGCATTGTGGAAATGCCAAGATCTGCAAGCCTTAGGAATTTAGTCTGTAAGCCATTAGGGAGTATTAAATTAAATCTTGCCCTTTCGAAAGATTTCAGGGCTAATTTCAGATTCATAATCATAACTGCAGTTCTGATGTTAAGCAACAGCACTTTCTTAAAAAAAGAGATAGTCTAAGAGAATTGAATATTTTCTTTCGAAGTATAGCTGGATAAGGAGTTACAGTTTTCTGCTTTGTACACAATGCTAAGCGAAGATATCTTATGCATGAAGATCTGACATATTACAGCTCAGACCATTCAATTAGGAATTTTAGCCACTTCATTCACACAGTGAAAGCCATAAGTTCTGTCTTGGATGTCAACCCAGTGTACCAGAACATTTTTAAAAGGGATTGCTAATGAGCGTCCATTGCAGAAGTCACTCCATGTAGCCAGCCAGAAATGATGAATTTTGTCTTGAACTTTGGCCTCTGAAGGACTTGTGCTTGACCCTGCACCAGAGCGATATACCTTCCTCTCCTTTGGATTCACAACTTAAACTTTTCTTAGTTGTAGGTGGTTAAATCCTTTCTGTCATAAATCGAGTAGGTGTCATATCTTTATTTCAAACTCAGCAGGAGAAAGGAATATTTGAAAGGAAGTGTATCACAGCCAGAGTAAGATGACCCTTTCCTTCCCACCTTCCCTTACGCATGCAAACGACTAGAGAAGAGGGCATTTGTTCAGGATTTGGGGGATTCCAGTTCAGTTCTAACCCATGACTGAGACAACTCATGTTTGTACTCTTTTGCACTGGACAGAATTTTACATAAACATATTGAAGTCAACAGTGAAACAGGAGCTACCTGAAGTCTTTCCTCTGCCACTGTGTGGTATAATCCCTAATCTACAGAACAGCCTGTGCTGCCCCTCTCTCACTTTCTCCTGCTCTGCCTCTGTTAACCGCTTCTGTGCAAAGTGGAACGGGATCAGTAGGTGGAAACTGCAAGTGTTTTTACCTTGCAATGGTCTAACGCCTGTAGGTTACAGCACTTTGCTGAGACACTGAAGCTTAAATCTCCTCCAGCAGAAAACACTGTTGAATTGATGCTCTCAAAGGTGTCTCACATTCAGCTCTAATGCTCCAGCTGATGAATAGCTGCACAGAAGAAAGTTGTAATGTCTGCCACGTGTCCTTCTTTAGCAGTTGCCACTTTTTTTGAGGAACTGGATTTGTTAGGTCCTTTGAGAGCACACCTACTGAATTGATGACCTTACACATGGTGAACTTGAGTACGTACGAACTCTGGTGGGATCGAGGACTAAGCCAAGCACCAATGTGTTTAGCAGAATTTCTACTGACTGTGGCCAAATGACGAACCTATAAAGTTTAATGTGGAAAACTGAGTGCCTTACTGCTCAGAGTGCCTTCAGTCCTGGAGGTTGGAAGGTGAATGCAGATTTTGATAAACACAGTTTCAATTTAGGCTCCCAAAGAACTAGGTAGAGTGAGGTGCTTAAATATTTTCTGGATCTAAGCTCCAAACTAGAGGTTTGTATGAATAATGAAGATGTAACGGTTTACAAATAAAGCAGAGTTCTTGATTGGAGAGATAAATTAGACAATCATATATTGACTGATGATCTACCACTAATCAGACAAAATCAAACAATGATCAAGAGAAGAGATATTTACAGTAATTCCAGGTGCTCTGTCTTTTTTTTTTTTTTTTCCTCTCCAGTTGCTCTCCCTGGACTGGAGATTAGTTACTAAGAAAGCAAAATGCAAAGGGCTAGATTATACCTCAAATTTGCTTTGGGTGAGAGCAATTGTCAGAGGCTTGTCATAATATCTCAGGCTCTGGGATGTTATTTAGTTAATACACTTCTCCACTGGAGAACATTTAAGTTAAAGTAAAAGATAAAAGTCATTAATTCACAGACCTCAAAACTGAGGCTGCTCTTCTTCCATATTTCATCCATACTCCAATTCTCACACTGAGGAGAGGCTAATTGCTCACCACAGTGTTAGCAGTCGAGCATTCAGTCAGACTGAGGGAATAAGGGAGATTTTATATTACTTTTCAAAATTCTTGTTCTGTAAAATGGAAAAAGGGCTTTGAGGATCTAGCTTTTGATGAAAACATGTTAATAAACTCTTTTTCTCATAATATACTCTTCATAAGGATCAATTAAACTGAATATTTTTTGCAAATGTATACTCCACAAATGATAGTAGTGGAAGACGTGTTTAGATACACAAGATATTAAAAATAATGGAATAGATCTTTGTTTTCAGTAAGGGGTCTGCATTTTAACAGTATTTAAACATTAATTTAGGTAAACTTCCTACACTAAGGCCTGTTGTTTTTTTGAGGAACAGCTATTTAAATCATATAGAAATGAAATGTATTATTTTTTTAAATATGGGCAAGGAGATTTTACTGAACACCTAATATACATGTTACATTCAGATGCTATCCTGTAAGGCTAAACTATGTTAACAGAACATCTGTTTGAAATATTTTTATGATGTATCATATGCATCCATAGTCAGTAGCTGCCAGATAAATAATTGTAGAGACAAGGTAATTTTTTTCACTGAGTCATCACAGCTTGATAAGTCATTTTAATTATTATGTGATGCATATTTAAAAGACAACAATTTGTTATAAGCTCCAGGCTGAGACAAAGCAAACTTACAAGACTGACAAGACTGTGCCAATAGAGTGAATCTGCTTCTAGTCATTGTAGCTAAACATTTCTTACAGCTGCTTTTTTTCTTCTTCCTTTATTTCTCTCTGTAGAGGTCCTTCTGTAGTGCCATGGTAGAGGAGCTAAGAATGTCTCTGAAGTGTCAGCGTCGATTAAAACACAAGCCACAGGCCCCCGTTATTGTGAAAACAGAAGAAGTTATCAACATGCACACGTTTAACGACAGAAGGTTGCCGGGTAAAGAAACCATGGCATAGAGCTGGGAAGTCAAATACCCCAAGCACAAACTGTCGTCTTTTTTCCAAACAACCTTGCGAGAATGTTTCCTGTGGAAATATGCAACCTGTGCAAAATAAAATGAGTTACCTCATGCCGCTGTGTCTATGAACTACAGACTCTGTGATCTCAGCAGTTGCAATGGCCAGACTCGAATCACAAGCATCATGGATCAACCAAGTTATGCGGGGTTACACTGTTCGTCATGGGTTTCCACCATTCTGAATGAATGAATGTTCCATGTAAGTTTTGTGGCTGGTTTCAAATGCAGTCTCAGTGAGAAATTACAGGTTCCTTTTGAAGTTCAACGGTTGCCAGGAGATGGAGAATAAATGTCCGAGACGATACTAACCATGAAAGGAGTCTAGTAAAAGTAATATCTCAGAACTGTAGTGGAACAAGAAACCATATGTTCTTCCGAACTTCCAAGCATAGAAGAGTTGGTAACTGCTGGTAGACTGAAACTACCATCTGGACAGGCGATATGAGCTTCCTGGATGGGAGGAAATGTTAAAGTGAAGAAATTGAATCCCATGAATAGAAGGATAAATACGAGGATGCTCACCTGCTTTTTGGACTGTCTGTGTCACTGAACTAAGTTAATAAATAATAATTAAAAAAAAATCAGTAACTTAAATTTACCTGGGCTGGAACTTTGATCTAAAAAAACAACAAAAAAATTCCATAATTTTGACCCAATTTTTAGATGAATGAAAGTTTCCTTAGTACAAAGGAATGTATCTTACAACTTTAGATATAAGCAATTACTTTTTTTCTTTAATTGTGAAAAGAGGGAGGGGGGTGGGAAGCAGTGTATTTCACACATAGAGGGCTTGCATTTTAGCCTGAATGGGTTTTGAAACCCTTGTTCCTGCTACTAATTGAACTCAATGGAGCCTGTGCAATTCTCGCGAATATTGGAAGTGGGATGGGTCACCTAAAAGAAGTGAATGTGGAGAACTTTAAGGAGGACTGCATTTTTCAATACAGTCACAGTACTAAATGAACAAAATTCTTGAGCAGTTTTTTTTTAAAAAAAAAAAAATGTTCAGGTTTATTTGTGGAAATGCAAGATTTCTATGAAAATAGTTTTTGTATGGAAATTTTTGTAATACTTTTTATCAACAAAATAAGAACATGTGTTTCTGTCAGGGGTGTGATGCCAAGCATGAATGGTAGTGCGTGTGCACCACCAACGTTTGGTGAAAACTATTTTTATCAAGAAAAAGGAATCTTAGAAGAGACATATTTTCAAGTTAGATAATATAAAAAATAGGTGCACTACCACCACTGCTTACCATGCTACACCCTTGGTTTCCACTAGGCTGATAACATGCTGTCATGAACAATTGTGTGTAAATGGTAAAAGACACAGACCTCTTGACCACATTGTGATAAGAGTTAAAGTGCACTCAGTTTGCTGTTTGAATCCAATGCACAAAATTAAAAAAAAAAAAACAACATTAAAATTATGTCAGTTTTAGTTGTTTTATTTTTGCTGTGTGATTTAAGCAATGTATGTACAGTACTTTGTGTCAGTACTGGTACTTAGGCTCAGCTTAGTGCCCTATCCTGCCAATTCTTGCCACTAAACACGTGGCCAGAGACTTTGCTGGGATTTCTGAGAGAAGCCAGTATAGCACATTGTGATAAGTTTTTGCAGGATCTGGCTCTTAATTGCTTCAAAGCTAATTTATATGTTCTGCCTGTGGTGAGTTGCTGGACATAACATTTTGGAATACTGCCCTACAGATGCTGAATCTTGCACCTCCATCTACTGTAAATTTGTATCATCTCAACTAAAAATGTGTAGGATGGGCTATGTAGGAATGTTATGTCAACCAAAAAAAGATTATGAAGGTGGTCTTTATATGGAAAATAATTAATTTGGCTAATTAAAAAAAAAACAAAACAAACTTTAAATCATCATAGATAATCAGTCATTGGTGAGTAATGAGATAATTTGTTTACTGGGGTTTAATTTAATCTTATCATCAACTTTCTAGCACAGGAGTATAAGATATATCATCCAAATTGTAGAAAATATATCATGAAATATGGGGGGGAAGAGGGAGGTTTGTGTCTACTACCCAGTTCTCATAAATTTTCATAGAGACTGAGCTGGCCACTTCCATTGTGAATAGGGACTGAGAAAGCAAATTCTCTTATATTTGTGAGATTTTCATCCCAATTTATGCGATAACAAAGAACAGGTTGTCTTTGTTTGAAGTATAAACTAGATAAAAACACCTTCAGCAAAGGTTCTGAAAATGAATATACTTACGTAATACATATTTAAGTTTACGTTAATTCTTTAAAATACAAAGGGAAAGAAAGTAACTCATACAACACAATGAAAACTCCTAATTATGATGGTATGGAATGGAAAAAATAATTGGCTATTGCATTTGATTGATGATTTACAATAGAGTTTGTAAAATCATGTAATAAAATACTGTATTATATTCAAACAAACCTTTCTTTTCTCCATTAAGGTTGTTGAAATAAGCAGGAGCTCCATTCTCACCTTGGTGCGCATGACTAATTCTCATTAAGATTTATGTGAGCCAAAATAAGTGTGATTGCAGAATATGTCCCAAATATTTTATTGGGCCAAAATCCTCCAAGAAACAAGAATCCTAATGCAGTAGTGTGGCTTAATTAAGATTTCAGTGAGAATTTCAGCCTTCCATTACTAAGGGAAATATGCAAATTAACTGGACAATTGTATTTAAGATTGAGACTAGAAATGCATGGCTCCACAGATTCATAGTAGGATAACGGCTTTTTAAAAAAATTATACACTAATTCGTCCTGTTACTTTGTTGTGCATTAGTAATTATTTCTGTATTTTTCTCAGAAAATTAAGACATTTAAGGAAAAATGACTAACAAAGAGTTGACTGTCAAAGTAGCAGAAAATAGTACTGGTAGTTTTGTACCCCAGAAAGCTCAATGATTCATTTTCCCTTTGCTGTTATGAAGGAAATCCTCTATTCTGAAGAAAAGTTCCTCATTTTGAAAGGCCTCTGAATGACTTAGTCCCAAAAGGTCATGTAGTATAAATTTCTATAGTGTCATTAAAGTAAATGGAACTACACCAGCTAAAATCAAGTGAGTACCTGGCCCATGAAGATTCAGAATCTGTATATAACTGCTTTATGTGGTTTCTTATTAGTGTGTTGATTTCCCAGGACAGGATGATGGGTGCTTCTCTGACTGACCTTGAATGTCACTCTAGAGAAGACTTTTAAAGCAGTTATAAATCAGTTGTATGGTGCTACCTGGTGGATGAAAATTGGAGGTAAAAACTGAACGGGACTTTTTTTTTTTTTTTTTTACTGTACCTGTTTCAAGAAAGATAGGAGTCTATAATCTTTAAGGATTCTCAAGATCTTAATTTGGGTGTTCAGGTTGCCTCAGTATGGTTATATAGCAATGGATAACTATGCGGATATTACAGAATAAATGACACAAAAAAAAAAACCCAAAATTTTAGCTTTTTGAGAAATGTCATTAGTGAAGGACTGGTAGTGGAAATTCTGAGCCAAATAGTTGGATGAAATCAAGAGATATGTGGTGCTTTATAGTAAATGAAGATTTGGCCCATTATAGACATCAGCAGGCCATTTAATAGTATTCTCCTATACACAAATACAAACATATCCAGGGAGTATCTGACAGTTTTTTTATGAGATATTACTTTCTGAAGTTTCTATCTCAATTTTTCGTTGAAGAATTCAGTATAGGTTTGAAAGAACCTGTTATTTCATGTTTATATTACTTGAGGCTCTGTGTAATAATCTTTCCTGGTTTCATCCATAGTCTTCCAAAAAACCAAAATAACACTGTTTAGCCCTACTACACTAACTAGTTAATATTTCAGAACAGAAAAGACATAATTTATGAAGAAAAAAACCCACCAAAATCCAAAGCCTCCAATAGAAGTAGGAGAAATGCCCTGATATTCTACAAAATCAAAATGTTTTCAGGGAAAAATGGTTATGAACAAAGATAACAGGATACAAAGAGGTTAAAATGCTATAAAATAATTTTTATATTATTAATATATTAAGGATATTAGAAAAATATTTAAAGTACTTTAGACACAACTTCACTCTAGTCTCCAAATACACTAGAGTCCCCAAATACATCAACAATCACAAAATATGATGATCGAAATGCTGACTACTTTGAAAGCAGTGTCAAAACTCCTACTTCAAAGAAATCAAGATTTTGTCCAATACATCCCCAAATGTGTACTGATACAATACAATACTGATAGAATATTAAAGGCAAAATAAGAGCAATTGTGCTTTTTGTCATATTTTCAAAGATGTGTAGGAAAAGAAAGGGTCACTGAGGTTGACTTGTCTGACATCCAAGATCATTGCTTTCCAACCTCAAGTATGTTAGTGTTCTGTTCCTTTCCAGTCTTGCCTTTTCTCCTTCCTACAAGCACCTCTGACACTTTCAAATTAATTTTCAAACCCCTTTTTATTTGGCTTTACTCTAAAATGTAGTTCTGATTAAAAATAAAATTATTCAAGCACTTCATCTCCCCAGTTTGTATCCACCAAGATAAACACACTAGCTTTTCATGTGACTGTAATCTAATTGTCCTTCTCTTCATTTAGTACCCCTCTCTGTCCCCTTCCTATGTTATCTCCTCCTGTTGTTCTTGTACTTGCCTAGACTGTAAGCTCTTAGGGGGCAGGGAATCTGTCTTTGATTTGTTCTATGTAGCACCATGAACTATGGAGCTATATAAATAATAAAAAAGTAGATCTTCTTAAATGTTGTTTGAAGTGATAGTGATCTGATTGACTGCCAGTCTAGTAATATATCATTTTAGCTCATTGCCTGAAATCCTAATCACTAGAGCAATAGAATAATCAAAAAAAAAACCAAAAAAACAACCCAAAGGCATGATGACACCACCTCATCTTACTGGAAATTTCCCTACATGGTCGGGGTGTAGGAATATAGAACACCATGCTCGCATAGCTTCTATAAAGGTTTTAATATGAAATCAGCTACATTAAAAATGGAGAAAGTAGGTTAACACATAAAAAGAAGGGTTATATGCACGATGAACTTTGTGAAAGAAAACTTTTAATTGGTTTAAGCTGGGAAAAACTATGATTAAGCAATTTGTTATGTTGAACACCAGGCACCTTGCCTTCCTTCATTGTGTCTGCCCACTGAGATCAACAAGCCTCTCATTGTCAAAAGCTATGCCAATCCCATTTTATTAATTATTTTATGGACATCATTAGAAATTTTCAATGAATGGTAATTTTAATTAAAACTAAAGAAATACTTCCTCTTGTTCCTATCCAACAGCACTAACTTTCTGTGACTGCTGGAATGACAGAGTTGTGGGAATTTGAGAAAAATGCTAGCTATAGATAAATGAAAGAAAACAATTGTTGCATCTGATCTTGAAGACAAACATATCAGCTTTCTCTTTTACCTTTTTCTTCTTCAAAGAATGCCACTCTGTAATGATGAACTTTATTTTTCTGAATGTTGAAGTGTACACTGGAAATTATGCATAGATATGTCTTTCAGGAGTTCTCAGAGCCAAGAGAATGCATTTCTTTCCTTGTAATACAATGTATGCATAGTTTTTCCAACTACTTAGGAAATCTAGCATGAGCTAAAAATAATGGAAAAATCTTAGAGTTCGTTCTTTGTCATGACTGGAGGAGTTTTGCTTGGAGGAAATAGCAGACTTAGTCCTACATTAAACTTACCTGAAAAAACTATATGAAAACATTGAAGATGATTGGTAAAGGTTTGAGCTGTTGTTAAAGAAGTTCTTTGGGCTACATCATCTACCACAGACCAAATTCATAGTGACTTGATTTTGAAGGTACAAGTTCAAACCTTACAATGAATTTATGCCAAAGGTTGTCTCTTGCTGACTGTTAAGCCCATGGAGTGGAAGGAAACCTAATGTAGTGAAGGTAACCATATCATTCTCTTTATGCTTTAACCATGTTAACTGGCTGGGCCATTTAGACTTGGGCAGATCAACAGAAATTTCTGATATGTATCTGCTAAGCCATTCCATGCATTAATGTCTATGCCAAAAATGCTCATTTGTGTTAAGTAAAAATTATTTGTTAGCTTATCATAGAGGCATGTCTTACAGAATCATAGACTCACAAAATAACAGAATCATTGAGGTTTTGAATTGTTGAGTCCAGTGACTTACTTCTCCAGATGGAAGGATCTTCTGGAGACTGTTGAGTCCAATGTCCATGTTCAAAGCAGGGTCAACTAGAGAAGATTGTGCAGGATGTTGTTCAGTCAGGTTTTTATTATTTCCAAGGATGGAGACTCCGCAACCTCTCTGTTGCCAGTGTTCAATTATACTTACAGTGAAAAAGATTTTTTTCCTCACAATTAAAGGTAATTTATTGCATTTCAGTTTGTGCTCGCAGCTTCTTATCATCTCACTGGACAGCACTGAGAGTGTGGTTCCGTCTTCCCCGTCAGATTATGCTGAACCTTCTCTTCTCTAGGCTGAGGAGTCCCAGGTGTCTCAGCCTCTCCCTGTATGACAAATGCTCAATCCCTTAATCATCCTTGTGGCCCCTGCTGGGGGCTGTACTCACTCTGTTATGTCCCTGTCTCTCTTGTACTGGGGAGTCCAGAACTGGAGCCAGCACTCTACATTTTTCTCACCAGTGCTGAGTAGAGGGAAGGATCACGTTCCTTGACCTGCTGACAATGGTCTTCCTAATGCAAGAGGATTCTGTTGCTCTTCTTAGCTGCAAGGGCACGTTGCTCGCTCATGTTCAGTTTGTTGTCCACCAAGACCCCCAGGTCCTTCTATGCAAAGCTGCTTTCTAGTTGGTTGGCCCCCAGCCTGGGCTGGTGCATGGAGTTATTTATTCTTCTCCAGGTGCAGGGCTTTTCATTTCCCTGGCTTTCCTTTTCTTTATTGCTGCTGTACATGCATTCACATTATAGGAATCCCTAATTTAACATCATATTCCAGAAACTACCTATGAAACACAAGGATCATTTTAGTTTCTACAAGACAGTGAACCAACTCATATTCCACTTGTGAACCTGTGATACCTGCTATTAGCAGGCTGAGTTTCATGATAACAACTCCTTCATTTTTCTTGTAATCTCATTGCCTTTTCTCTACCTTTTTGTTTTTGTCCTGGTAACTGGATTTTTTTGATTTGTTTCGGTTTTAACCTTTGTGTTCATGTAGAGTGCCTGCAAAAATGGAACGCTAACAAAATGCAAACTTTGTATAATAGCAATAAGAAAAAAAGGTAAGTGGTTTCTCAGAATGGTATCTATCTTGCCTCCAAGATATTCTGGTCCAAGAAGTTTATGTGATGGCATCACATTAACTTGAGTTAAGGACCCACTTCCAGCATACGAGTTGTTCAACTCTTCTTAATGTGTTTGGGCCCTTTGTAATATCAAAAATCTGTACTACTAGCATTGTTTTGACAACCCTAAGTTCAAGCATGCTGCACATCAGCAGTACGTCTGTTACGTCTTTTGCTATTTACACAACAAAATTAACGTGATATGACTACAAAGATGCTGGGACTTCAGTTCATCTACACACCTAGCCTACAGGCCTACCAGGATTTCTTTGGAAGTTGGTAAAAACCCACAAACAATATCATAAATCAATTAGCTAGTCTTAAACTGTTGCTCTGAACAAACACTACAAGGTGCCATTATATTTTAGAATCATAGAATCACAGAATCGTTTAGGTTGGAAAAGACCCTTAAGATCATCGAGTCCAACTGTTAACCTAGCATTAAGTCCACCACTCAGCTATGTCCCTAAACAACACATATACATATCTTTTAAATACCTCCAGAGATGGGGACTCAACCACTTCCCTGGGCAGCCTGTTCCAGTGCCTGACTATCCTTTTGGTGAAGAAGTTTTTCCTAATATCCAACCTAAACTTCCCCTGGCGCAGCTTGAGGCCGTTTCCTCTCATCCTCTCACTTGTTACTAGGGAGAAGAGACCGACGCCCACCTCGCTACAACCTCCTTTCAGGTAGTTGTAGAGAGCAATAAGGTCTCCCCTGAGGCTCCTTTTTTCCAGGCTAAACAACCCCAGTTACCCCAGCCGCTCCTCATAAAACTTGTGCTCTAGACCCTTCACCAGCTTCATTGCCCTTCTTTGGGGGCCCCTCAATGTCCTTCTTGGAGTGAGGGGCCCAAAACTGAACACAGTATTCAAGGTGTGGCGTCACTAGTGCTGAGTACAGGGGGACGATCACTTCCCTAGTCCTGCTGGCCACACTCTTCCTGATACAAGCCAGGATGTTATTGGCCTTCTTGGCCACCTGAGCACGCTGCTGGCTCATATTCAGCTGGCTGTCCACCAACACTCCTAGGTCCTTTTCTGCTGGGCAGCTTTAAATGGAAGATAAAATGAAATATGGTCTTTGTAACAAGCTATCCGTGGATGAATACCTGCTAGATGAACTACAAGGAGTCTGGTTCTAGGATATAATTGAACGATCCAATTTTCCATCTGTTTATTAGGATGTCGGGCTCTTAATGCATTATCATTAATACTGACATCTTTGGCACTAAAAATTGAACAATGTGAGCTTTTCTTGAATATCCTAAATTCTACAGACTTTGATTTTATCCAGGTTTATGTATCTCACTTGTTAGGAAAAGGTTATGGGAACTAGATAATCGATTTTGGGCCCAGTGAGTTCAGCACCCCATTGGTGACACAGATTATTTTTTAAAATGGATGCTGGTCAGCCATTTTTCTTAGTAAATCATTAAGAAGGTGAGTGAGTATGCTATAATCATGCCACTTGTCTACCACCTTGCCCAGCATAAATGAAATTAATGGGAATTTTTACAGAATATTTGGACTGGTAAGTTACAGGAATTGATATGTATTAGTCCACGCTTGCCTGTGTTCCTCAAAGCTTACTCATATGTGACATGATGGGGACTTTTAATGAACGATATGTATTGATACACTGATTGCTGCATGAAACCTACATTCTTGGCCTCCTAGGCAGATCCATTTTATGATTTTGCTGTCTCTTTTTAAAGTGACAAATGGCTTTGTGAAGATAAGCAGGATAAGCAAATGTAGCTTAAGTTATTTATTTTAAAACATGTTAGGAGATGGATCTAAAAATTATAAATATGGCATGAAAATGTAAATATTGATTAATCCATTGAAGAGCTGGCATTAAGGCATTCATTAAAATTCAGTGTATGAAAAGGCAGATAAGATTGCCTGTTCTTGAGTGAAACGGTTTTTTTTAGCTTCTCATTAGCAATCTTTAATCCTATTTCTAAACTTGTATCAATCTCTCTTTAAACCTGTCAAATAACCAACAAGTGGCTGATAAGAGATTTCATCATTTAATTCTCTTAAATTTTCTTTTCAATAATCTAGATGATTCATAATTACAATTGACTCCATTTTTGTCTGCTATCTTAATTATGAAGTCCTTGCAGTGTGTCAGTTTCTTTAAAGACTTTGAGATAACTAAATTATGGATAATTTTTGTTATAATTCTGAAATAATTGCTCAAAATTATGGATATTTTTTGTAAAGTTTTCAGAGATGTAACCAATGTCCTTTTTTCATCCTGGAGACTGTTGAAACAGCTTGTGGATTAAATTTACTCATATATTTATATCTCCATCTGTTGGAGAGGCAGATATTTTGTTTGTGTTCCTCAATGCCTGTAAACAAAATTTTTCATTTAAATTTCCTTGTGATAGTTTTACTTAGTATATATTTCCAGTGGGAATCTTCATTACAGTATTTGATTTCCTAACAGGCATTAATATTTACATCCTCATAATGACCCCAAAGAGTATTGCTTTCCAATTAAAGAATGTAATAAGTGACACAATGAAAAGTGAGTTGCCTAAACTTAGATAGAAGGTCTGTCTGCAGTCTCCTAAATCCTTACTTAATGTGGGCGGATTGTGGTTACATGGCCATTTGAATGCAGCATAAATCCAGGTTGCTGCCAAAAGAAGAGATTCTGTTCTTTCTCCATTTTCTAGTCTTTTAACCACAACCCCTCCTTTGGGCCATCATACATCCTTTTTTTTTTTTTTTTTTTTTTTTTTTTCAGCCATATGATGAGAAGGATTTCTTCTGCAGAAAACTAACTGTGAATGAAAAGGAGGAAGGGAAGATGAGTTTCCAGCTCATGAGAAACCTTAAGTGAGCTATGTATTATGACAACCAACTGCTGTAGGCAATGATAGCAATCTAGTCTCCCCTTATGTAAAAAACCTTTTTCCCTCCAAGTTGAGACAGAAATACTACAAAGGCATATTTCGGCACTTGAAAGGAACTGGAAAATTATGTTGGGTTGTGTCAGTTCTAGCACAACTTTAGTAATGGAAGGCCTGGCCCTGGCATCACAGGCTTGTTCGGCTTGGATGACAGCCAGCCCTCCTATGCACAGCTGTTTTGGGAAGGGAGGTCCTGCAGCAGGTGAGTCCCCCCAGCGCCTCTGCTAATGAGCACCCAGAGTTGCTCTGAACACTTTCCCTGCCTGGATGGGTATCAGGTGCTCCAGCCAGCCAAGTCCTAGTTTTCAGCTCTATTCGGTGTAAGGACTCAGTTCTTTCTCTGACTTGTTTGCAGCTGGAGTGCTGCAAATAGTGTGAGGAGGCTGCAAGAGAGCACAGGGGAACCCACCACATAGGCTCAGTTTTGGGACAGAAGAAGACGCTGAAAGCATCATCACTTTCAAATGGCTTTGAATCAGAATTTTCTTTCTCTGGACCATCTTAAACATAATGATGTTTTCCAAAGTAATCATCAGCTATTAGTAATTTAATTCCTGTTTTGTGTATTGGAACATGGATATCCACAAGTACAAATAATAAACCTTCCTGGGGAAAAGAAAAAAAGTCTCTACAGTGCCCAAAAAAAGTGTGTGTTAAACTGCTTGGAGGCACAGTTTTTCAGATCATGTTTTATTTTTTATTGTTGTCATTTTATCTCTCCTTTGCCCTGGTATTTATTATTCTTCCTTACTTTATCGCTGTAAGAGAGAACTATGAACTGTGAAAGCTCACTTTCATTCCATATCCATTCTTGGTATTTTCAGATTCTGCTATCCAGACTCTCTCTGGGACAGAAATGTAGCAATACTTGTTTTTCTTCAATACAGATCAGGTGCCTCTTTCAAGTTTATACTGTTTTGCCTGCTATTGTTCTCCTAGCTTGAAGAATACTTCTATATGTTAATCCACTTAGCCTTAGTTTTTCAGAAGCTATATCTCAGTTAACGTTTAACAATATTACATTTTCCAAGCAGAAAGAAAAATCCATGTCTCATTTCTGTAAAACAGAGACAAAATAGTGGCACCTTCTGCAACAGAAACATAAAGTGAAAATCATTTTGCAGTTGTCCTTATGAGACAGTGGGACTGTTACGCTGTAGTTCAGTTTCTGTGCACAGAAAAAATGAAAACAATGGTAATCATATTTAAACTCTGGTAATAAGTGGCTCTGTTCAGTGACATGGAGAAATCTCCAGCAAACACATAAATAGCCAAAACAATTCTGCTTGCACTGTAGATGTGTCAAACCCTGACCAAAGTTGTGTTCACTCCACCCAAATATGCTTGACGGTATGATCAACCATGTAGTTTTCCATTACAGAAATCCTGATGTTGATTCATCTTACACCAAAGTCTGATTTAATCCCTTATGGTCTCAAGGCTCCTGTTTCATAAATCAAGCTTTGCACTAAACACAGTTTGTCTGTAATCAAGATTCAAGAACATGATCCCGTTTTATTCAAACCGTCGCTGAGCATCCCCATTTCCCAAAAGGATATTAGTTCTTCTTCAGCCCTGCTGTAGATATTCTGGAACGGAAAAGAGAGCCCTATTGCCCCTTTTTCACAGAGCTACAGATAGACCATGGACTAGAGAGAGTCTGCAGATATAGATTTCTGCATAATGTCTGCATTTGGGAAATGAGCCAAAGGTGTCTGTTGTGGCTGCCAGGGCATGGGACATCTCCGCTACAGAAGCAGCCAGAGCCTCTGACCAACTGTGAGCTTGTAACGGAAGGACCAGAAGGTGCATTTGGATCTTCATGCCAGTTCTTATTACTTCTCTAGTTAGGAATCATATAGGCGCTTCACCTTGGAATGGAAACAAAGGGGAAGACAGAGGTTAATGAGATTATGCACATGACCTACAGAAATAATATGCAGAGAAGACTGAGCAGCCTTGGGTCCCTCCTCACCTGTCTTTCTTCTTCTCCTTTTTCTTTTATTTTTTCTTTTTTCCTTTTTCTCCTCTCCCTCCTTTTCTTTTTTCTTTTTTTTTTTTTTTTTTTACACAGGAGAATCAGTGGTTCCCATGTAATTCTGTATCATATACTGTTCTGTCTGTCTTGATATCTGTTTGCAAGCTGCATTGTGTCATTTGTAGCTTTTCCTCTTTAGCCTGCGCTGCTTGTGCTTTCTCTACTGTGAAGAACATTACATTCACGGAACATTTATTTGGTACTGTGAAGAGAGATTTGCGTAGCTGCTGTGCAGGGAGAGAGTTAGAAAATGAAAGTGAAAAGAAGAATCAGTGTCTAATAATCTGTCTTTGTCTTCATTTTGTTAACTCATTTCTGTGTAAGTATTGTCTGGGGAAGGTAATAAGTGAGAAAACATGCCATCAAGGGATTTCCTGCAGGAGGAGTTATTACATGATCAAAGGCCCATTAGTGAATAGAACTGGCTTGGTGCTATTTTCATACTTACTCTCTAAAACTCTGCCCATTTCAGTGGCATGGCAATCAAAGCACTGAACTGCATCTGGTATTTTTAGAGGAGTCTGACTCACACCTAAACATTAAAATATGTAGACATTTATTTTCATTTGGCTCAGTGAGGTAGGAATAGATATAATGAATCCTCCTCTTTTAAGAATTTCAGCTGCTGAATACATGGTCTTCCTAATCAATGGTCCTGAGGAACTCTTCAGATATGAACTGAAGGGCTGAACTCAAACAGCAGAGGAAGCTAACATTGAATACAGGATTGTAACATGTGGAGTTCTGTTTTAGCTTGGTGGATATCACACCTCTTTGTGGTGTGGTGGATACCATGGTGGATAACACACCTCTTCGTGAGAGAATTACCACAGGAAAACATGCTGAAAGCATTTAAACCCTGACTTGAATATTTTGAACCACACTTAAAAATCTGTTCTTGACCCTCATTCCCCAAATGTAAAACAGCAAAGATCATGAAGGCTCTTTTCTACAGGTTATCCAAAATGGAGAGTATTTCTCAGACCAGTTTTTAACCCTCTGTTGTTTTAGCTGTAGACAATACAAAGGATGAGCCTTAAGACTGAAAACTTCTTTTGTTTTTGTTTTTAGCCTTTAGCAACTTAATCTGCATACTGTTATGAAGATGATATTTTGCATATTATACTCTCAGCATTTTGTAAGCACAAATCGTCCATGGTTGACCTTGTCCTTGACATTTTTAGTTCTCTGAAATATTTCTGGCATATTCCTTTTAAAAAGGAAGGGTTGGCAATTTTGTCCATGATGTTTGTTCTGAGAAGACACTGTTTTCTTCCATGAAGCTTGTGTGGTTCCGAAGAGACATGCAAAGGCTAATGAAAATGTGCCACTGAAGCCGCGGAACAGATACCTTTTCTTGGGGAAAAGAACTGCACTGTAATGCAGACAGCTACCAACTGTAGAAAAATTGGAGTGAAGAACATTTTAGTAACATAAGGAAATCCAACATCCAGATCCATAAGAACACAGAAGAGAAAGAAAAAGAAACAAAAGAAAATTAGACTAGTATTGTCTCTGCTAATTCACTTTATGTTGGTTTGTAAGCTTCCAGAAAAAAAACACTGTATAGCAGTGGCTGTATTGCATGAACACATGGCTGACTAAATTCTGGACATAAACTTGCCCTTCTTACCTCTTCTTCCAGACTAAGGAGAATTATCTCACTCTTTTATACAGAGCAGTTTATTGCTGCCTCTGCAAGCCAGCTATTGTAACCAGCAAAGAAGTCCTGCACTCCTCCATTTCACTAGTTCTCTTTGCTTCTTTGCAGAATGGAAGGGTAAAATAAACATTTGTCTTTGTTCTCCTAAGTGATTCTAATTTCCCCCTTGGTCTCCTGTTCATCCAAGATAGGACAGTGACAGTCTAACCTTAATCATCTCCCTGGCAAATGTAATTTAACAGAAACTGAGTAAGTATGACACAAATGAGTTGTGTTCGCATTTAAAGCTGGAGAAAAACACTTATTTTATTTTCCTGTCTTAACTTTGATAATCTTTTAGTATCCTTGGAATTTACAAGCTGAGCTTTGTAAAAAACCTGGGAGGGTCCCTGACAAAGGGGACTCTTAGAAGTGAAGAGCCTGTGCTCTGTCTTGGGCTGAGGAACTGGGTTTACAGGGTCTGATATAAAAGATTGCAGTTATAGCACTGAATCAACCTACAGGCAGTTTAACAGGGAAAGAAGGGGAAATATGAGCTTGGTGAGTGTTTGAGATTATTAGAGCTTAAAAAATATCCTTTAGACTATGGAAACCCCGTCAATGCTCCAGTAAACCTAAATATAAACTATGCTAGTGAAGGTGTAAATTGAAAAAGAAATTGGAAACAATGATTTAAAGAGCTTTGGGATTAACTATTTATGTTGTTTACAGAACCCAAAATCCTGCTAGGTCTTTTAGAGAGTATATAGCAGACATGACATTTTTCTTTACTGCATCCTCCCTTCCATTTTCCTTGCCTATCATTGTCACTGGAGCCTTAGACAAGGAAGACGTGACAGAACTTGCCGAACTCTTTATGTCTAGCTCAGTATTCCAGTGTGTATTCCAATGTATGTAAAAGTATCATTGGAAGAATAATATTAAACAGTCAGAGCAAGACACCAGTTTGCTAAAAGGTTTTATTTACCTTTGTGTGCAGCATATAAACTCAAGTGTGTTTAGACCCTAGCTATTTGCAGGAGCCATTTTCTAATTATTCCATTTACATTCAATTATGCCTTTTGTGGACTTCGCTGAAACAATTACTATAACCCAGAGAGCAGCCTTTTAGGTAGCTACACAAAAAGCATGTTATTATCATTCACTGTTAACTGCAAGCTGAGAAAACTGCAACAAAAATAACAACCTGCTCTTGTGACTTATTTTGTGGAGGTACAAGGCTCCCTTGTGTGAAGGTCATTTGATGACAAAGTTCCAGATCATCAGGAAAGTAAGGGAATAAATGACACAGCTAATGGTTGAACTTGGATATTCTGAAAAATCAGACATACACATGAAATAAGCTGGATGGTGCCATGAGGCAAGCTGGAGTCTTGTGAGGTTTTGTTTCCTTGACACCATGAGCCAGTCAGTGACTTTACATGATGTACACACCCCACTGAACCCAAGAAACTGTAAAACTTCAGCCTGGTTAATTATGGGTTTAAAGCTGCAATGTGTTAAACAAGAAATAGCAAGGACATGACACACAATGTGAAATTCTCTTTGTTCCGATTTCACTTCACTTTGAAGTAAAGAAAAGATATGGAAATAAAAGCAGACAGACTGAATAGCATATAACACAACGAGTGTGGTAGTCTAAGTTGTTTTGAGATATATCCTCTGTGAGGATGACTAATAAGTGCTGATGTTTGCAGACTGCTGCCAGTGACTATACCATAAACTCCCACCTTTTTCTGCTTGTGCTTCTGCAGCTTCTCTATACAGGCTTGCAGCGCTAACCTACCAACCACTCTGTCTTTCCATGGACTTTTTCATAATGTAAATGCAATAAGGTAATTAAAAAATGTTACTATTTGAGCATTTGATGTGTTGTAAGAAACAGTGAAAACTGTTGTTATCTGTAGCAAAGAGTTAATTAAAAGATTTGGTTCTTAGGAGTTGCACACTTTCTCTCTCAGGATCAAGCATTGGGTCCAATGACCCAACTGGGAGCACTGAGTTTTGCTTCAGTGCCTGTAACACTCAATGAGGCAGCAGAGAAAGGTAAACACTAAGGATATATTTTAACTCTTGCTGTAGCAGGAATAAGGCACAGGAATAGTTCTGTCTATTAGTTAGCTAGCTGTTGCAGAAAGTTTCCTCTAAGCATTGAAATACAGCTGCTTTCAGTAAGGACACACTAAGCAACAGAAATATTTTTATGGAGAATTTTTTCTAGAGAAAATATTTTCTTCTGAAGCAAAAAACAGACTGAAAGGTGGACTCTTAGTAGCCTTCTTCATAATAACTGTTTGTGTGTGTGGCTAATCATTCTGTCCTATACTAAAAAACACTGGCACCACTGGTTCCAGTTGGTAGTCACACAGCCTGGTTACACGCTCTCCCCATGGAGCGTGTCCCTCACAAAGCCACTGTGTTTCTGAGGTGCCATCTAGCCAGAGAAGGGCTCTGTTTCCACAATAACTCCAGCTCTGTTTTCTGGCACAAGTATAACTAAGGTAATCCTGTTATGTAGAAATATTGCCTGGGGTTATATGAGCTCTGTGAGCTTTCTGGTGATGGAGGTGGGAGAACCACCATCTGTGGTCTGTCTGTAACCTTGATTCTCATTCATGACTGCTTTCCAGTTAGAGGAGAAGAAGCAGTGAGGTCTAGCAGGAGATGAGGAAAAGGAAGGTCTATTTGCAAAAATCTCCCTTTATCTACGGTCAGAGCCACATTCCTTTTTTTATAGAAGGTATACAGAACTCCTTAAAATAACTGTTTTATAGATGAAGAGAAAAGAAATTAAAATTTCTGTTTCAAGTATTTGCACCTATGCTTTGAGATGTTCTGAAAAATCTCTGAAGCACAAAATGAAAAAGGTCTAAATTTTAGTATTAGAATTTAACCTGTGACACATTTTAGGAGGTTCTACACATTTTTCCAGTAAGACAAACTCACATTCCATGCATTGTAACATGTTAATTTGTGTTAATACTGGAACAAAGAGCTGGTCATATTTAGAAACTTAATATATAATTTTGACACAATCAAAATTATCTGTCACCTATGTGAGAGTTTTTCCCTCCACATGTAACAAGATTTAAGGTTTACAGACATCAGAATCATTGACTGACTACAATCTTTCTAATTTTACTTTAAATAAAATACAAGTACTTTTCTATTACACATGAGAAGAGAAAATCAAACAAAACAAGGATAATAATAAGATATAATGAGACACAATTTTGAAATATTGCTAAATATAAGCTGTGACATACCAAGTTGAAGAAATAAATTAATCAGGAATTTTGTAAATATGAGTAGACTACTGCTGCATGTTATAAGGAGAAAAGGTAACTATGAAGACTGTAATGCAATCTCTTTGTTTATAGCTAGGTCTGAAGTGAGACTTAAGGAAAATGAATTTCAGCAGAACAAATTTTGGAAGTATGCAGGAAATGATGGGTGAAATTGAATGATTTTGAGTAATGGAGAGAAATTTAAAGTGTTTAGAGATAAATTTCTTAGGCACAGAGATTATGCATGCCACCTAGCAATAAATATAGTGAGTGGTGGGTATTATTCTATTCTTCTTTTTTTATAGCCGATGTAGATAAACAGGGAAATGAAAAAATGACCAGCAGTAAGAAAGATGTATACAATATGTTAATCAAAGTACAGGAAACTGTTCAAACACTGTCAAATTGCTTCAGAAAAGAATAGATAGGACAGACATTGAACCAAACTTGTGAGTTTTGAATATTTGATTTGCTGTAGATACATAGAATTCCCATCATTTTGTCTGAATATGAACAACCTAGTGAACAATTGCTACTATGTTGCAAAAACCATTGCAGTAGCCTGTGTTACCATTCTGAGGATTTCTAGGCATCCAAATCAGAAGGGTTTCACTCAGCTGGTAAAGAGCTGATTTCAGTGCTTTCAAGACTGTTTTAAAAGCAGTATTATTTTACATCAGGAACCTTCCCAAAAGATAATACAAGTCCTGAATTTCTCAGCTCCCAGACACAAGACTGCATAATCATCCTTTATCTTGTTCTTTCTCTTTCATTTGACCGAAGAATCTTGATTTTTTTTCCCCCTGTAGAGCTTCAGCTGAATGAAAAGGGGATGAGACAGAAGAGGCTGAAGGCTGTTGCCTTCAAGTTGCACTATTTTTGCTCTCTAGACTATCCCATGGTCAGGGATTAAGAGTTTCTCCTCTCTCCTAGATCTCTAAATCAGAGATTTAGAAACAGAATTCAATAAGTTAAAGAGTGTGTTAAACTCAGACTTTTCTTATGAGACATTCACATTAAATGCTTATAATCTGTTCTATATGTATCCCTTAGGGTATGATGAGCTCATGATCTCTTTGGTGCTTCCTCTGGGACCAAAGGGTTTTCTTTTCCTTCCTGGAGAATTAGGGCATTAAATTAGGGAGAATTAGGGCATTAAAGGGAGACTGATTTACTGGTTCACACAAAGCTGTCTACACTGCAAATAACAACAGCTCATCAGCAGGTGCCTCTCA
This sequence comes from Nipponia nippon, assembly GCF_047370975.1. Taxonomy (NCBI): domain Eukaryota; kingdom Metazoa; phylum Chordata; class Aves; order Pelecaniformes; family Threskiornithidae; genus Nipponia; species Nipponia nippon. Next base: position 79,683,594 of record NW_028262358.1, on the reverse strand, counting down.
TACTTAGTGACCCTTCAGTTTTCTTGACGATGCATGATGAGAGCATATGACACCTCATAGCACCCATGTGCCATGCTGTTGAACAGAGAGCAAGAGATAAAAAGAAAAAAAAAATCTATTTTCAAGTTAATTGAGCAGGCATGATAAATGACAGATTAGGAAAATGCAATTCATGCAGAAAGCAAAAAGACAAGATGATACTTAGCACTTTAAAGAAAAAAGGAGTACAGTGAAATTAAAAAGTTAATTTCTCTAGCTTTTTGTGCAAGAGTTTTAAAAAATATATTCAGTATTGCTGAAAAACTGTACTGAAATGATAAATTGTATTATTTTTGGAACTATTCTAAGTCTCTCATATGGAGCTCTGAAAGATAAGAACAGATTATTAAAAAAAAAAAAGAAATAAAATGTATTGAGAAATTCATCAGACCTATATTGCTGTCTTGATTAATATGTGTTTCCCTCTTGTGAAAGAGAGCACTTTAAGATATTAACAATGTAACATTCTGAGGTCCATCTTATATCAAGGCATTACATTTCAGTTTACATGAAAGATGTCTCTGGCATCTTCTACCAATTCTGGTACTGGAGAAATGTTTAACGCAACACTTCAACACCTATCATCAGGTTTGTTTGATAGCTTTTATACCAAATAGGTGACCAATACATTTTTGAAGAAACCTGGTAGTTGCTTGTCGATTGACCTCTCCAGAGCTAAGAATTACTCTGCTGCTCAATATATTAAAAAAAAAAAAAAGTTCAAACTAAATATTGCACAATGATGTTGTGAATTTATTTATAGGCATCTTGATGAAACAATTAGCACTTACAACCCTGGAGGAATTTAATTCCTGTTTTAGTAGAGTCTACTATAGGCTTTATCGATAGAGATTTTGTTTCCAGATTTCCAAGCTAGTTGTTTTAAAATTAAACTCTTTGGGTATGTTCATACTAGCAAGTTAAGCAAGTGATTTCTGGGTACACTAGGATTTAAAGCTCGCTGGCGCCTAGTAGCGTTTTGGGTGGGCTTTTAACACTCTTCCCTCAGAAATCCTGGTCCTGGCTCAGGAGTGAGGAGATGTCCTGGCCCAAGGTGATCTGGATGGGCTATCTTGCTTTAAGGGGTAAGAGCTTTCTGTGTTGGCCTTAGTGCCAGAGACCTGTTTCATCACCTGTTTAATTTACCAGTATACAAAGAGCCTGAAGAATAATTGGATTAATTAAAGTGATGTGCAGTTTTGTGTTATACAATACTACTCACTGTAGTGAGCTGTGGGCATGCAATTTAGTGTTGTAATACAGCCATCTAAATCTTGAAACCTGATCAGGCTTAGAGTAAAATCTGCAAAACTGTGGATACTCCTAACTCACATCCATTGTAGCCTGTTCTTTAGTCATGGTCTTAACATGGATATTCTCGCACAAAAAGAAAAAAACACAGACTGCATAGTCAGCTCCCTTCCTTGCTTTTCCCTTATTCAAAGAAGCAATACAGGATGCAGAAGGCTTAAGTTCATATGCCCCTTCTTACTGAGGTAAGCTAAGGCTTTGATTTGAGTTGTCCTAGAAAAGTATAGCCATGAGGCTATAGATAGCTTGGGGGTAGGGTTCTCTCAGACTATTGTGTTGAAATTCTTCAGTTAAAGCCACCATAAGAATATTAACTAGAATCATATTGAATGCCCTCCTTACTGAGTCCCACTGCAGAATGGGACTGCTGGATGAATGACAGAAATGGGACAGATGGAGGGAAAAATTCTGCTTCAGTCCTGTAGGGCACTGCTTCAAACACAAGTCCTCCACATTCCATGTTAAGGCCCTAATGAAATGGTAGTTTCACTGGATAATGTGGCTCAGAAAAAGATGAGGCAGGTTTTGACAAATATTTTTGAAAATACTTGTCAAATGTCTAGCCCTATAAAAAAAACGGTATTAATTCCAAGTTTAATAGTGCTGCTTTGGTTGAAGATATGAGGTAGTGGGAGTATGAAGATATGTGGTGTATACCTACACAGAGTTAAGGTAAAGCTGAACAATAAGAATTGTGTAGCTGTTGGATTTGTCTGTCTAGGTGTTTATGTACTTTTATTAATGTAATTCTTAGTGGCTGAAGCTTCACTAAAAGTCAGCGGGATGTAGGATGACACGCAAATCTTTTTAATGGATTTAGGGTCACAAAAATTATAACACAGAAAGTTAGACAACAGAACAAAGAGAAACATTGTAGCCAAGCTCAAGCTGTTATTTGAAATGTTTATGCTGTTTTGTAGTTATGTTGGAGATATCTTTTATTACAGGGTGTTCTAACACACAATGTTTTCAAGAGATGATGTGATATCTTTTTATTATTTTTTACTATAGCCAGATGCCATAATACAGTTCTAAAGGCTAAAAGAAAACCAGTAATAATTCAGATTGTGAGTACTCTGGCTTTATTTTTCTATTATTATTACTTTAAGGAAGACATATTGCTAGAATAGATGAAACACTTTAGTTGTTTACTGTTTTCATTGTTAGTACAAGTATAATTATTTTGATTTGTGTAATACAGTCATTAACTTAGACAAGTAAATTTCAGTTTAGTAGTATTAGCATTAGTATTAATATTAGTAATAGTATTAGTATGATAGTGTTAGTATTGGTATTGGTATTGATGATGATACCGATATTGTTATTAGTGTCATTTTACTTTGAATGATTCCTTTCTAAGAATTCTACTGTGCTTAATATTATATCCTACATTACTTATCTAGATAATATGTTGAAACTTACACTGAGCTAAACATCCTTACAATGAGTGTATTTCAATGTAGTCACAATGGTATTTATTTGCAGCTCTTGTAAAATTTGTCTTTGTTGTGCAAACTTTACTTTCTTGTAAAATTTTACAATTCCTGCATAAGCCTACTGTGTATTTTCCATAGGTGCAAATGTCTTCATAACTATTAAATAAATATATGTACAAGACCTGTTCACTGGGTTTTGTTATATACTTTCATTATGGAAGAGATGGAAAATTTTAAGCAAGTATTATTTCAGAATCATTTGATATTAAATGTCTATGAATCTAGTAGGTTTTTTGGCTACCTATGGCTATACATGCAATAATCTTTTCAAAGGACAAATAATTAATACTGCAGTAGTAGTGTAATTATGTGACATACTAAGGCTATAAAAAAGGCAGGGGAGTTATCTTTTGTTAAACCAAACTTCCTTAGGCCCTGAAGAAATGTTTGCATTTTTAAAAATGCACCTATTCTAAACATCTATATTACCACTTGGTGTAGAAATGAAGACATGCACAAGAGCTGTGTAGTATTTTCTAGGTAGCTGGCATATAATGTAAATATTTTGCTTTGACACTTCCATGAAAATGTCACAGCTTTTTGGTGTCTGGTGTTTACTGGACATAAAAGTCCTGTTTTTCAAAGAGTATACCTTTTTCTCTTTACAACCATAAAGTTATCATCTTTATCCTCTGCAGCCTTTAGGAGTTTCCTGAGTGTTGTTTCCGCTTGTCTTTAAAAAGGCATAGCCTGGCAAAAAATTTGATCATCTCTCTCCCGAGTCAAAAAAAAAAAAAAAAAAAAAAAAAGGAAACATGGGAACAAATTGCTAAAACTATAAATTCAAACTTTGTTAAAATAAATATTTAGGAGCTCTGAAATTCAGTAACTAGTGAGGTATGTGCATAAAATCACTAGGAATAAAAGATGCATAAGGTCCTCTTAGTTCACCTTCTAATCCAGATGTGAATCAAGTAGATCCAGAGATGTTTATTCCAGAAGTTATGTAATATGTTCACACACACACAGAGAAATCAGTGCTAGACGGTTTACAGCTTTTCTACATGACCTATTCCAGTATTAAATGATGCTTCCTACTGGAAAATTTCTATGGGCACACCTGGATCTAAACCATATTTTGTGTTCTGATTTAAGCTTGTTACTGATCACCCCACAAAGGATGGAGAATTTTATTGTATTTTGAGGCAAAAAATTATTGAGTTTGTTCATTTACAAATGTCTTGGGTTATGAATAGTTAGCGTGCCTAAACCTGTTTGAGGTCAAAGAAAAGCAGCCTCCCTGGTTTGTATACACCATTTGCACCAAAAGCTCCCACTTAATGCCAATCAAACAGTATTCACTTATTTTTGCAACTCTGATCTTTCTGGCACTTAATGCCTTTTAGTTCCACCTACAAGAAAGTAATTTAAGTTCATTTCTGATTGTTAGCTCAACATTACAGAAACAAAAAGAAGTTCTAAAAGAACAGTAAAATCACCAAAAATATTTAGCCACTATTTCTGTAAGTTTTATCTAAGTATAAATGAATGAACTGTGACAAATGTGAAGAATGTCAAGCTCAAATGTTGCAGAGTATAAAAAGTCACAGAAGTAGTACTCTCAGTAAAACTTCCTTCTCCTTTTAAGACAAAACTTTCTGGAAAGAATTTTTATCAGCACTAAATATTATTTCTCAAAAGAAACAAAGTGGATAAGAGGAGATTCAACTTCGCTCTTTTTCAATCAAAAAGTTTTTAATTTTCTTTGAAAGAGCCAAAAAAACCCAACAAAACCAAAACAGTATACTAAGGGTGGAAACATTTAATACAACCGTAACAAATCCAAATCAAGCATTTGTCAGGCAAACATGTTGAAAATGTTCTGGAAGTACTAAAGTTTAGAAAAAGTTAGCTTATGAATTAGAAGACTGAGGATTGGGAAGACTATTTCTGCAGTCTTCTTGAGAAGGTTGCTCATCCATATAATTCCATAAGTTGAAATATGTGCCTTCTCTGAATGTCCTGTGACACTGAAAACTGAAAACATTTGACAAAGCAGAGAAAAAGCAAAGTAGAATCTTTTCTTATGCAAAGAAATTAAATAACATATAATTGAAAACAGACTCCCACTGAAATCTTCCAATGAGTTTGTAACCAATCATTAAAAAAAAAATTCAGAAGGAACTTTAAGTAAGTGCCTATGTCACTTAGATTGACTATATCACTTCAGAAAAATTCTGTGGAACTTGGGTGCTGAACAGAGGCTCTCTGAAGTAAGTGAAATCATTCACTTTGGCCCTAAATATGCTTTGGTTTCTAAATACAGAACCTCAACATATACATATAAAAATGACCCTCATCATAGAAATGTCAAAGAGGAAGATTTCAGCCCTGGAGATAAAGAACTTGAGAGATGATTCTATAAACATATAGGCATTCGTTTAATTATATACACATGATTAATTCTATTTTTAATGTTAAATATGTCAGTAAACATTTGAAGAAAGAAAATTATATTTGACTGTCTAGATATGGCTTTGTAAGCATTAATATATGAAGATTGTACTAGGGGAAGAATACCGATTGCATCAAAATCATAGTATCAAAATAGTTTCAGAAATAGCTATTTCTTCATCACTTTCTCAGCTTAATCTATGCTGTATCGAGGGCAGCAAGAAGCACACTTTGGGACAAAATTTTATACATCCTTGACACTGCACGAAAGGATGAATTTACAGTAGTGATAAAGTATTTAATATCTATGCCATATCCACAGGATCTCTTGTGTTATAAAGCATTTAAAAGTGTAGTCACGTTCTTACATGTATTTGTGGAACTGGTTGTCACTGAAATGATAAGAGGATTTTGGATTTCAAATTAAGCAGATATTGCGTTTAGAGACACATCCTTAGAAGCACATAAGCTTTTAGCTACCCTTTTGCCCCAAAGAATGTTTTGTTGTTTGGTTTTTTTTTAGGTTTAGCCACCCATAAATACACACATATACACGTGTCCCTATATGAAGAACCGAACGATATATTGCCTAAATTACAAAAGCTTTCTCTTGTTGTTATTGTAGCCTTAAAAACTTGGAATATTATTCAGAATACCTGATGAAAAAGTAGAAAAAGCTCAGCATATGTGTACAGCTTAGGACTTTTCACACTTTATATATCGAGTTCCATAAGTATTTGGTAGTGAAAGCATATAGGTGGCAAACCTCTTAGGTGCTAGCTGACTTGTTTCTATTCACCTTAGAGAAAACCACAGACACATACAATATATTCCCAATACTGCTCTTATGTCTAAGAAAGTGTATTATTCAACAGAAGATGCCATGTAATAGGTTGTCAGATACTGGATCACTCTGAAACTGCACTGTGGTATACATACTATGTACCTATAATGACAGACGACTAATGGAGGAGACCAGTGCAGTGACTTTAAAGAGAGTATTTTGGTTTTGCTCCAGTCACCCACATAAATGAATGACCAGAGAAAGTGACTGAAATTATGCAGTATAATTCCGACTGAGATTAATGAGCCTGTAAAATATACACTAGTGGTAAACCAGAAGAAAGCAGTGAGATTTTGAAATTGGAAATTCTGATTTCTGTACCTAGCATTTTCTGGATGGCCATGACTCAGGGTTTAGACCAAATATCTCCAAAATAGTTCCTCCTTGATAAATGTTTAGCCATCTTAGAATTGGGCCTACATCACAAGCACTAGGGAATTCTAGATCGTCACAGCAACCACTGTTCATCACTTTTGAAAAGACAAGTCAGCTGTAGTTATAGTCTGTATTTTTAGATACCATCTTTTCCCTTTTGAGTGGTTTTGAGTTCTTAAAGCTATCTGACCAAACCTGGGTAAAACTTCCTCTAAATCAGCACAAAAGTTATTGACTTATTAAAAGAGAATAAAGATAGTTTCAGTACTAACTGATCACACTGAATTTTAAAGAACAGATTCTACTACTTTCATGAAAACTTTGCCTTTCAGGTAGATTCTCAACTGTATCATCCAAGAATAAAATATTACTTAGTAGATATCCCGACTCTTAAATACTCACTGACTAGTAATCAAATAGGAGCTAAAGCTCTAATAACAGCAAACAAGAACAGCAAGATGCCAGTTTGAAGAATACCACTTCACCAAAATATACTCCTAAACTCTGTTTCTCAAATGATATGTATTATCCTTTTTTGTTAGAGTATATTTTCAGAGTATCCAGTGGTATTTCACACCTGCCAAGATTCTGATAGATGTGACAATTGTTTTGGATGAGCTTGAAACTCATATACATATATGAAATTTGTATATCTAAAATATTTGTCTCTTTGTAATTTAACTGCTAATTTGAAAAGTTACATGATCATAGATTACTTCTTTAACTAAAATTCCCAGTGATTTATTGAGTATGGATTGGTTGACTTCAGGAATTGATTAAATGGGACATTTCAAAGGAAAAAAAAGTTTTTAACTAAAACAGAACTCAACATTTTGAGGTATTTCATTCAGCTTAGTACATGAGAAAAAAGCTAATAATACTGTAGATTTACAGTGAAACAGTGCAGAAGAATATAATTTTCAATAATATTGAGTAAAAGGTCAATAATTGCTGAAATGTTTATGATTAGGCTTTTTGTTTTATGATGTATAACTTTCAACTTAATGTTATTGAACTATGCTTGTATAGCCAGCCAGTCAAGTGTCTCCTCTTTTATTTGATTGAGTTCTATTTTGCTACATCTCCAAAAAAGAGGCAAAACTGTTTTCTTGTTAAAAAAGAAAAAAAAAACCTGTTTTCATGTTAAAAAAGCATAAATTCCTATTTTCTATTTAAGTAAACACAAAAAGCCAGCCTTCGTATTTAGACACACTTTGCGAAGGTCCACAAGAATCCTTATTCAGCAACTTACTTAATGATTAAAGGTTTTTGTTTTTTAAATCCTGTGTAAGTGCAAAGAAAATAAATCTGATTTCCTCAGTAAGTATACAAGTTCTTCGATGAATGAATTTAAATATGTGATCAAAATTAAACAAAGTGTTTTGTTGAAAACAAGCCTCTTCATTGGAAATGGAGAACATCTTCAGAATTCACTGTATATTGTGAAGCAGGAAGTTTTTGAAGGAACTGACAGCAAGAAATTAGAATTCCTTGAACATTTTCCGGCATCAAATGATATAGTACATTTGGGTGGTATTTTTCTCCCTTTTCTTATTGTCCATTTCCTGTCACTAACAATACCTCTATTTTTACATATTCATTGAGGTAATAACATAATTTGCCCTTCATCATCTGTGTCATGCTATAGAACAAAATAATTCTTTTTGAAACTACTATAAAATAAAATCTGCCACTCTGCTTGTTAATATTCTAAAGCAAAGTATGTTTTGAATAGCCAGAATAAATTCTAGTGTTGAACACAAGATGGTTATTCATGCTGAAAATGTTAACTCAAGAGTTTACAATACTGAAAACATTTTAGATGTGACTGTCTATAGAATAGCTCTGTCATGGACAGTAATATACATATGAAAATAGATGTTTTGGAAAATAACAGAAGTTTCCAAAATGAAGGCTTCAGACAAAGAGATGTGAGCTCTATGGATAATATGCCTTCAAGTTAGAATGGGCATGTCTCTGTAACTAGAAACGCTCCTGTAGCATTCCAGTGTCTGTGCTTTAGGGACAGCTGCAGCAGCAAGAAACCACAAAGACTGTCTGACCCAACTAAGCCAACAGCAAAACCCAATCACTTAAAAGTTCTTTCAAAAGATTAGTTTTCTTATATTTTGGTGGAATGCTACTGTCATTTTAATTAATTTATTTTAAGAACTCTCATAATTTGTATGTGTGTGCAGTAAGATGCAGACTTCTTGCAAGACACCAATATTATTGAAAGAAATGGTTAGACTGAGCTCAAAAATTCTGTTTCTACATAAGGGAGCATTCCTGAGTTATTTCCCTTGGCTTTCGTAGAACTTGACCTTTCCCTTAGGGCTGCAAAGAAATATGGATCATCCCTGGAGTACTGTCTTCCCCACAGTGCTGGCAAATCTATCCATTGTCTTTGCTGTTGTTCATGTCTTTTCTAATTTGCAGCTGGCTCAAAGCTGACCAGTTTTATCCATAGTTTGTCACAGTGACTGAAAACAACAGATTGAAAAATGGCTCTTTTCTTTTTACTGATGGTGCTCAGAACCTAACCATCAACGTAAAACATCAAAATTCTCACAGGATGTTGTACTGTTGTTTAACCTTAACATGCTTATTGTGACTAGCCTTTCCCAAATATGAAATGGAAGTAACATTTCCAAATCTATTTATTTTTTTGAAAAAATTGAATTGTTTTCAGACAGGCTTGTGACTTCAAGAGTTATGCTCATAATTTGGAATATGAGTTTCACAGTACTGAAAGAATTAGATGAATTGAACTGTGATAATAGGAAAAGCCATAGGCAAGAGCTGACTGAAGAGCTTTTCATAAAGAGGAAGACTGGGCAACAAAATCTAATATTTATTCTGCAATAGTCAGGAAGAACTGGCATGGGAGTAGAGAGGATAAGAACATTTTTTTTCACTTGTAGCCAGAGTTTGAGGGGAGAGAAGCAGAAGGGATACATTCAGGTTATTTTCATACTTGTATTATCCATGCCCTATTCAGCTGGACAATATTTTTGAACAATGTGGCTTTGATTTAAATTTTTGGTAGTTACAGCTCGTACTGTTGTTTTTTAATATTGAAATGCCTCAGACTGGAGTCAGGAATTAATTGTGTTAGATTGAATGCACAGGCACTGTTTTAAGGGATTTAGTTAGGTCTCTAAAGTAGTCTAGAGGTAAAAGGAGAGAAATGTGATTGTTCTAAAATTGGAATGGTACAGAAGACAGATTTATTCTTTTTCATTCACTTTTTGGTTTTGACATTTTTCACTATTGTGCGAAATACTCCTATATATAAGCCAGATAACAACTTTGGAAGTAGTGGAATCTGTCAAATAGAGGAAACAGAGCCTCTAAAGCCTGCTGAAAAAGGAACGCCTTGTCCTTGTTTCTTTCTTCTCATTTCCATGAAAAATAGCTGAAAGCTGTGCATAAATTTTGATTTTGAGTCAGGTAAAACCAAGTAAAAGCTAGGCTGTAGAAGTAACTTGTTGCTGAGTTTGCGCTTCCAGCCTCGAGATTCTAACAGGCATACTAATAATTTATTAGACCACTTATAAGCAAGTTTTTTTTCCAGTTGGGAAGGCGGGCAAAAAGCTGTCTCTGCAGCTGATGTTATTGCTTCTTCTAGGCTGGAGAGGCTTTTATCCAAGATGGTTGGCTCAGTCACCTTTTCAGTTGAGTGCATCTTTTCCATAACCCTCAGACTTTCTGCCAGCTCACATGCTTCATCATTTAAGTGTTCCCCAAATACAGCCCTCCCCCTGTCCCCATCCTTTATTATTTTTGCTTTGCGATGAATGGTATTTGGGTTGTGTCTGTACAGTAGCTTTATTGTTTGTTTTCTGCTAAAATGAAGCTTACAACTTTGTAAAAAATCATAGAATTGTAGAATTATAGAACAATCGAGGTTGGAAGGGACCTCAAAAGATCATCTGGTCCAACCTTAAAAACCCCTACAAAAACCTCAGTGTAGGCTCTCACTGTTTGACTGTAATATTGTTATATTACAATAAGACATCCATGAAAGTTGGACAGTAACTATTCAGTAAGCAAAATTACTCTGCAATAAGGTCTCAGGTCTCAGCATCTCAGGTATCATTGAGTACTGTGTCCTTTTCAAATAAATGTAAATATTGTGCCATTCAAAAAAATTGACAATTTTAAAATTACATAAATACATGAAATGAAAACACAGGCAACAAAACAGTACAAATGTGCAATGGATTCCGTTGGCTTTCTGGGATTTTTTAGAATGTGCTTAAACATTTAAGTTGAAATAATGCTATCTGTAGATACACTGTTTTTTTGCTCTTGATATCATGAATGCAGGAATCTCTGATGGAGTCCATTTTAATGTCACTGATGCTTTTGCATACATACTCAGTGTGGGAAGTACTTTTTCCTGCTGCGGCAAGGCTGGGGAATAGAATTATTCTTATACAGTATGAGAGTCTTCAAGATTCAAGAGTTTGAAGAAATATTTTGAAGTAATAGTTTAAAAAAAAAATTTAGCTTAATTCATAGCAATATTTTTCTCCTTAAAATTATCCTTGCCATATAAAGGGAAAATAAAGCAAATAAAAAAAAAGAAATCTTACACAGATCAGTTTGACGGAGTCATTACACACAGAGATGAGTAAGCATAGTCACAGGTTTAGATTTTTCAATGCCAAATATATTTCTAAGGTAGGTTCTTCAGATTCTTCATGGATGAGACATTTGAGTTTCTGCATAGCCACTTTACTGATTCTGCCTGTCTTGAATTATAATGTTGGAAAGCTAAAATATAATACAAGTTACAACTCCGGGGAATATCTTAATACCTGACATGTTCTAGTATCACTGAAAGTAAATTTGGTGCTGAAAAATAAGATTGCCTATTCTTTGCCTTAGGCTTAGTCTACATCATGAAGATAGTGCACCAAGAAATTTTTGGTTATTGCGAAATATAATTGTTTCAGTTCCATTTTTTCTCTCCTGATCCTTAAAGCAAAGAGCTGCTAGGCACAAATATCTGTTTTTATTAGCTGAATAACCTTCATTTCTATCAAAAGAGGCTTTTGGGCATTTTAACAAAAATACTACTAGCTCCCGCAAATGACTGATCTACTAACTTTAATACCAAAGTTGTTATCCTAAACTTACATTCAAGCACTCTAATTGTGAGAACCATGACAGTTTCACTTTGTACTGTCAGTTAACACTTTCTCTATATACCATAATAACAGCAAATTCCAATTCCCCAGCTTTTATTAAAGAGCTTTAAGGCAATTTTCTGCAACAGGTCCTCAATAATCTCATGACATGGCCCTTCAGGAGCTGAAAGCAATGAAAATGTTGTCAAGATGGAAAACCTGTAGATTAACTAACAAAGCTTCTCTTCCCAGCACCACCGACAGCCGTGCTGAGACCTCGCATATTACAAATGTATACAAAAAGTGAGCTCAAACTTGCAGAGGCCAGAGATTTATAAATTTCCTTGAGTCATTACATTATTAAGGTTAATACAGATAGATAATCTAGAAGTACTCTATACTCTGGGATTGAACAGGTATAGCTATGAAAAAGTAATTTACCTGCAACCTTGTATTGCCTCAATGTCCTTAGGGGCTTAGAATAGAAAGTACCTCTGATGGTTGTGTAACAACATTTAGTAAATGTTGATTTAAATGGTTGCTACTGTATGTTGCCATAGTTACATGGTGGCTGTATTTGAACACTGTCTTCTGGAGAATTTTTATTTTCAATTACTTTAAACAGAAATGTTTGATACTTTTGAAACAAAACTTTTCAAATTAAGATTATTTTTTCATTTTGGAGTGCATTTAGGTGAATACAAAATCTTGCAAGTTTTGCAAAGTTTTTATTTGTTTAAATAAAAAATATTTGTGAATTGAGCATAATCATTTTTAATGTAAAACCTGCACATATTAGACATCCGTATGGAATCTGTGGATTCCAGATTAAGAACCTAGTATTCCTGAGTTTTTCGGAAGCTCAATTTTCACTTGATATTCATTTTTGTGTTATTTAGGTGCACTATACATTTTCTTGTAACACATCTATGTTGCTAATCTTGTATACATTTTAAAAGTAATAATTGAAAGGACACTTTCCACTCTTACTAGCTCACTGTTTGTGATTCAGTCCATCAAGAACTTTGTTGTTGTGTAGCTGGGCAGACTGAATATATGCAGCACAATTAACGGTAAGCCTTTTTTTATCTCAAGGGTGCTAAAGCCTTCTTTCCAACATTTAAGCGTCTTTAAGTTCTAAAGCAAGTTATTAAAAAAATCCCTTCCAATCACTAAAAGATCTAGTCAGAACCAATCAAGGTAATGAAAAAAACCCAACCCATACCTCATTAGCTGTTGAGAAGACATATGTAAGAAAGACATAAGTTGCCCCTAATAAGCTTGCTCAAAAAACACAAAAAATGACCAATTCTGGGAAATTCAGCCTGAAAAGTGCCTTATACAAAAATTTACTCACAAATAGTGCACTTATTCTCAGTTTAAATACCCTGTCCACATCAGTGATATAGTAGGTTATTACACTGAACTATTTTAGAATTTCAGGTAAGTGTCTGTAAAGCTTTCAAACACCAATTCATTATTCAGTTAGAAATTTTGTATTTTTTATTTGATATTTGATTTGTGTTTAAAGTAACTTTTCTATCTTTTGGACATGTGCCTTTTTCTTCTGCATACAATGTCCTAATAATTTCATGTACATTTGATGCAGAAGAACTAATATAATTTAATGAGAAAAGCTATGCTCATTTTCAAAAGAGGGTGGAAATTCTGATTTTCTCTGTTGAGTGTCTGTATTTATGCAGGTGACATTTTCTGGGCATTTTGAAAGAGAAAGGCCTTTAATTTTGATCCCACTTATACATGTAAATGACTTCAGTAAATTAAAAGTGTAAAATAAGTATGAAATTTTGGGTTTGATTCAGTTCATTAGAAACTTGTCTATTCTATAGCCAGATTGACTGATTCATGGTGTACTACTTAGCAAGTGACTTGAGAATAACAGCTTGTATTTCATCATGTTGATTTTCAATCGTTTATACAGACCAAACTATTGGAAGTTGTATAATGGTGATTACAGAGAACAAAAAAATAAATTGCTAATGGAAACTTTGGAAATGCTGACAATTGCTGAAAATATTGGAAAAATCTACTCCAAAAAAAGTTCAGCTTTTTTTTTTTTTTGTTATATTTATGATAAAGGAAATCATATCCTGCCTTTGCTGATGAACTCTTTTTGATAGCAGCAGGTAGTCCAAACCTCTGGACTTCATAATAAGAAAAGCTCCTGGCACTATTGACTGTATTAAAAAGAAAAATATGAATAAAACAATATCTGTATTAATGCTTTCCCATTTCACTTGTTTGCTTTTGAAAGTTGTGCTTTAATTCATTATTTCAAACCTTCAAAGGAATTTGGATTAAAGCATATTTGAGAAGTAAGTAATTTAGAAATTAAAATCTGTAAAATTTTACTCAGCTTTTTGTTCAGTGGACAGTGATCTTGACAAATAGAAATAATCTGTATTCTAGTATCTCTCAACAGTGTAGAGTTCTTTATGTACATTAAAAAACACAACTGTACCTTGCACTTTCTGTGAAGCAGAGTGCAGCTCAATGCAGGGCTGAAGCTCCTCTGTATTTCTCTATTTCCCATCAAGCTGCACAATGGGGAGGACCGAAAATCTTACTCTTGTGAAAATGGACAGGGGAGGGTACATAGGGAGAAGGCAGTTTTTTCTCCTTCCTACAATATGTCAATCATTTCAAGTGCATATGTGAATACAATCTTTTCCACAGAAGAAGGTGATAGACATTATATCCGCCCTGAAGTGAAATAGTGATCAGACAGCAAACCATAAGAATGTCAGAGTTCAATCTTTAGTACTTTCATGGAGCAGCAGAATGGTTTTATGTTTTCAAAGACAGAGGTTAATCCAGCTTTCCTTTTCATAGTTACCTGATTTCACCTCATTTTGCATATAAGGTTTTCTCTTTGATGGTTTGTTTGTCCAGGAGAGCTGATATATACACAAGTAAACAGACCAACATACTTTCCTACACTGAAATAGCAAGAAACATAAGCTTGGCAGAAAAGCACTTACAAAGTCTGTAACCCCCCTTCTTTCAGTAATCTTAACATTCTACCCAGCACAGTGAAGAAAAATAGAATTGTGTAAAAAATTAAAAGAAAATCAATTTTCTTAAAGCAGAATAAAACCTTTTAAAATATTCTGGTCAAGTAAACTAATATAGATAAAATAGGAAAAACCTTATCAACTTACTGAGTTGAAACATATTAATAAATGATATATATACTTCTAAAGCTAAAGTTGATTAAGGCCATTTCATCCATTAAATAATAATTTTCTCATATTAATAAGATTTTTTTTAAAATGAGCAGTTAAATTATGTGCTTTTGTCATTATTGGTAATTATAGTAGTGAGGAGTTATTCATTTAATAATATTGAGATAAAAGAGTTCATTAGTTCATATAAAGTTAACATCCAATAATGTGTCCCACTGAGCAATCCACAGTTTTCACCCTTATAAATTCTCTTTCTAGGGAAAACTGTTTGAGAGATTTATTCTTTTAAAAATTTCAGGACAAGTCAGTTGTTGTGCTTTAAGCTTAGTATTTAGAATAAAAAATCTGTTCTTCTAAAAGAAGACAGAAAAATCCAGTTTTACAGTGAATTATTTTATTTTTTGTTCATTTCTTTACAAATATTTTAAATAACTGTTTGCCTGTCTGGCTTTCATTAGTTCTCTGAAAGGTCATGAAATTGATAATAAGAAAATGATAAAACATTGCACTTATTTCCTATTAAACAGACTTCTAGAACTTACAACACTGATAATTCCACTATATTCTGCTTCTCATTTTCAATTGTCCTGTTCCAGAGCCATTTTGTTCAACATCTAGAGGGGGAGCACTTGTGAAGCTTGCTTTTAAATACAGCACAGGTAATTTATGACTTTGTCTACTCTCTGGAGACTAAGCTAATTCAAAAGTTTACCCCTGCCTGCTCATCCAGTAATAGCTAAATAGCACAAACAATTTCAAATACATCCTGGGTGATTCTCCTAGTGCCCTTCTGACTGCAAACCCAGAGTAATAAGGATTCTTCAGATTTTAGTTTTGAACAGAGAATGACTTTTGAATCTTACAAATTTTGGCAGGAAAATCAGACATTGCTATTTCAAGCTTCGGACAATTCAAATTGGTTAAATCTTGAGAGAACAGTATTCCAGTCTTCCTAATTAAAGTTTATCTAAGTCTGTTTTTTCTGCTTGTTTCTAGGATTTTCACTCATGAATGTTCAGTTTAAAATTTTGCTTGCTTCAGCTGTCATTGCTGACAAAGACAAATGATTTTATGAAAAATGTGGAAAATGGAAATATTTTTTCAAAAAATGAGTTTTATACGTCTTCAGAGCTTAAAGTCATTGCTATACTGTACTTTGTTTTTCTTGGTGCCCTATTGAAAACAACTAGCAGAACTATTATTAAATCATTAATTATATCGTAAAAGAGAACTGTGAAGTAATAAATACTTCCTGTGCTGCTGAAAAAATTACCACAACTGACGCAAAGAGGCCTTGGGATGCTGTTTACTTCTGTAAAGACTTTTTCATAACACAGTTGCTAATATATTTTTTTCTTTTACCTCATTTCTGTTGCATGTCTCACTTTCTCTTTTTATAGGAAGATTTTCTAAGTGGTATCCAATCAAAATTTAATAATGGCCAAAATAAATCACTGAAGAGGTACAATAGTTTTATAGGTTACCAGACTGACTGGTCAAAGATTTGTTTTATTGAACGCTATTCATGAATAAGCTAGGTATAAAACTATATTTCATATCTAAAAAAGCATGTGTTATTTTTCACATGCAGGAGAAATTTTTGCAGGCAGCTGGAAAGCAAGTTTCATGAGAACATCTCATCCATTGTTTCTTTCTAACAAAATTATCAAAAACTGATAGTGTCTGGCCTGAAGTGTATGTTCATTCCCTTATTTAATTTTTAAAATGTATTCTAGGTTTAAAGATGTGAAGTTCTGAGACAGCTGCTTCCTCTTGCAGGTGCTGCCAATATTCCATCAAGAAAGATCCTTCCAGAAAGTTTAGTAGTCATTAAATCACTTAAACAGTTTATGATGTATGAAGAATAAATGTAATGTAGACTTAAAAGAGTTTAGGACTGAAGCTGCTTTTGCAATTGCTTAGGACTTTTTTTGATGGTTTCTTCAGCTGATACAT
The DNA here is from genome assembly GCF_047370975.1 of Nipponia nippon. Classification (NCBI taxonomy): domain Eukaryota; kingdom Metazoa; phylum Chordata; class Aves; order Pelecaniformes; family Threskiornithidae; genus Nipponia; species Nipponia nippon. The sequence continues at coordinate 79,666,835 of NW_028262358.1, read as the reverse complement.
AGGAGTGGAATGAATGGTCCATCAATACATGACTGGCCTACCGTTTGGAGACTCACTAGTGGTAAAAAGAGCAGAACATTTCACTATGAGGAAACTATTATTTCTATGACTGCTATGAGAAACACATTTTTGCGTTCAAAAATCATCAACTACACACACACACACACAAAAAAAAAGAAGCTGGGAGGGAGAATAGCCAGGACAGCTGACCCAAACTGGCCAAAGGGCTATTCCATACCATATGACATCTTGTTCAATATATAAACTGTGGGGAATTGGCTGGGGAGCAGTGACTGCTGCTCGGGGACTGGCTGGGCATTGGTCAGCAGGTGGTGAGCAATTGCATCATGCATCACTTGTTTTGTATATTCTTTTATTATTATTATACCTTATTTTATTTCAATTATTAAACTGTTCTTATCTCAACCTGAGAGTTTTCTCACTTTTAATCTTCCAGTTCTTTCCCCCATCCCATCAGGGGTGGGGGAGTGAGCGAGCAGCTGTGGGGTGCTTAGTTGCTGGCTAGAGTTAAACTGTGACAAAACTCTTTGTGGCAGCATCCCAACATGGCTCACAGTTGTAAATATGTGCATAGAATGAGTTGCTGGTAGATTTGTAGATTGGTAGATTTTTGTAAGGAGATATGTAAGTCTCATGTACCTCTAGACGAAAAAGTAGTTTTGCCAGATGCCACATTAAGCTTCTTGAGATGCAGTCATACTCATGCCAGAGCCTCCATTTTAATTTTTCTTTTTTTTTTTCCTAGAAGATAGGTGTTCGGGACCTCTGCTGGAATACAGTTTTTAGAGGCAGTTCAATACTTTCCTTAAAGAAATATGAAGAGAGCATATATGACTAACAGTGCTTACTATAACTGTCCGCCCTACGAAAAAAAATTAAGAAGAAGCACCCACCAATATACAATGCTTACTGTCAGGCCAGCTTCCTACAGTTTTAAGCCTGACCAGGCATTTTAAAATTATTTGTGTTGGCTGAGAATTACTGTGTCTAGGAAATGACTTTTTTTGTGCTCTTGTACTGAGAACGGGCTGTAAAGCATAGCATATTTTTTGATGTCTCACGTTTCTTACTAACTTCATTAAATCTCTTGGTTGGACAAGACAAGTGTCATTCTGCTCCAAAGCTAGTTTGTTATTTTGTGTGTCTTCAGTATAGGCCTTAGCATATGCTGCGCTCTATGACATCACATGCCAAAGAGGTTTAGTAGCCCTAACATGCAATTAGCTGGTAAGGAGGTTGGCCATTTATTGTGTCATAGCATTGCCTCCTCAGTGACAAGATGACATATGACATCATCATATGAATCTAAATGATAGTCATGCACCCCTTCACATCACCAAGATGGTGTGACAGAGTTCAGAAGTCTGCAAAGGAATGTGTAGAACAATAACTCTGCCTGCTTTATGACATGCTTGTTCACTTAATTAAAAACTTGTGACAATATCTGATATATTTCTTACTTGTTTCTTTGAATTGCTCATCTATAACTGTGACAGATAACCCTTTTTCCAGGAAACTTTCACATTGAAGAGGAGTGACCTATTCAGTTCAGACATACTGTAAGTAATTCTCACACTGGTACAGTGTATGCTATATATCACACATTGTGCCACATAGAGGGAAGTTTTACATCTGCACTGTGACATCTTCGTCTTCTGCAATTTGTTTTCTGGTCTCTTTATAGTCCAGGCATGTATCTCTGGCTGTTACAAATCATGATTGCCTATAGGAAAGGAAAAAAAAGCATTGACCAAACCATGTTATTGTGAGCAATATCATCATTGATGGTATCAATACTAGATAATGCTGAGGTAGACTCTAGGACTCCTAGCAGGAGTACAAATGATGTCTAAATGATTAGAAATGAAAAAAAGGAAACAAATATTCTTTAGATCTATTTCTTATTCTGCTACTGACTCAGAAGATTTTGGTCAAATCTTTTCAAGAGTGGCTATGAATCTGAAATATAGACTAAGAAAAAGAAATAACCCAATTGTAGTATTGCATCCTATCATCTCTAAGACCTGATAAAAATGCAGTCTTGTAGAGTGAGGATGGGAAATGAATATTCATCTTGTCGCTTTTTAATGTAACTCTCTGTGTGTTTCTGTGCATGTGTGTCTGTATAAAATAGATTTGAATATAACAGTCACGTGTATTAGTATAGAAATTTGTTTTTGTTTCTGAATGTAAAATATGTTTAACTGACTCTCACAAGTATTAAAAACCCCAGTCATTTAAAATGTATGGCAAATATGAGAAGGTTATGAATTTGCTAACCTAAGTATCTTATAGTTTCACCAGCTTCTTGGAATTTGCTATATGTAATATGAAACATTAAGAATTATATTTAATTTAAAATAAACTAAAATGAGAACTTGAACTTATACTACAGATTATTCTCCTGGATGTAAAAGGCAGAAAGGACCATTATGATTACTTTTCTGATCTGTGTAATATAACCAGAGAATACCATCAGTTCTTGGCCTATATCTAGTTGATAAATAGAAGTATACCTGTGAAAAGAGACATTGGACTACATTCAAGCTTGCTGGTTCCACCCTATGCAGAGATTACATTCAGAATTAGGGAATATGATATCATCATGACTACAGCTAACTCAAACATATGTTGTGACTGCACAGAGATAGACAAGATGTATGTCAAATACAAGCAAGGAGACACCCAGTATAGTGGAACTCTTCATATTCTTCAATCTGGTCTTGCTCCGTCTTCAATTCATCCCTGCAACTGACTCCACCACCTCTCAGCAAGAGGGAAGGATGGCAGCTGTCATTAGATTTATGGTTTATGATAATTTTTCCAGATGGTGCACAGTAGGTTGAACAAAAATTCTTACAGTACAGCTGAATAGCTGAATGGGAGAACCATACAGACATGCTGAAGTGCCTCCAAAGAAGCAGGTTTCAGAACTAGTACAGCCAGAGTGATATTCATGATAAATTAGCTGCATATCAGTCTGGCTACTCTTTCTTCTAGGACCAATTATGTCATGGTATTATAGTTCAGGACAAAGAACACCCCACAAAAATAAGAAAAATTACAGAAAGTCAGAAGATACAAAAGAGTATCAAAGTTTTCTTTGATACTTCTGAATTTTAGTCCATGACTATTACATTTTTATGACTTTTTGGTTTTGTACTTTTAAGATATACTCTCTGGTTTTAGTTTGTTTGTTTGTTTACTTGTTTAGCTCTGAAATAAATAATTTGGGACTGTAGACACTCTACAATGCTAAAATTAACTCTAGTATTTTCTCTATCTTTCTCACAGGTAATTAGAATTTGCTGTTTCTATGTTGTCTGAAGTAAATCAGATAGATTTACATAAATAAACATGCCCTTTCTGTTTGGGAAACTTACCATTTTATTTGCCTGAGAAAACCTAGTAGCTTCAGTCTGAGGTACATACATGTGCGACGTAGACTAGCATGAGGCAAAAAAAATGCCTTTCAAGTGAGAATTCCTGCATTCTTCAGCTCTTGTCATTTTAAAGACACTGTACTGAATATTGGAATTGCTCAGCAGGCACCGTTGCATGCAGAAATAGCTGGCAGTGCAGCCACAATATGTAAGGAAAAAATGAGACAAAAAAACTATCCTACTTCCCTGAGCAGACCGAAGAAGGAAACAGTAGGCAGGTGGAATACTTCAGAGGGATGATAATTCAGAAAGCTGGAAATTGCTTTAGTTAAATAGATTGTCAAAGCTCTGTATAGAAAGATTTTCCAAAGTTTTTTCATGGAATGAGGGGAATACAGATTCCAGATATTCTTAGTGATCTGATCATTCTGGCTGCTGAGGAGCTGTGTTGGCAATGTGGCAGGAAACTAATTAAGTTCATTTGCATTTTGAAAGCTATTTAGATTTTGGAGAGTAAGTGAATTGTGGTGATGATCTGTACTGTGGAAAGAATTCTGACTAATTCTACTCACAGGTATTTTCCCAGCCATCATTCTCAGGAACTACTGACTGATGGTTAATTTTGTATGGCTCAGTTCACCTGGAAAGAAGATTGCCTTTCTTCCCCATATTTTTTATTTAGATTTTTAAAGATTTATTTTTCCAGGTTGGTATGTTTTTTAATAGTTGAGAAAGTTGTTCTTAACAGAAAAAAAAAAAAAAAAAAACCAACCAACAAACAAAACACAAAAGAACAAACAACTCCAAAACAAATAATCAAAGAAAAGACTGTTCATCAGTGAATTGAATGTACAAGCTGAAGTAAACATTTTTTTACTATGTAGCTGTTCCACTTTAAAACAAGAAAGAAAAAAAGTACTTTCCTTTTTTACTCAGCCCAGCTTTTGAGTTTAACTGTAAGGTAACTTCTCAGTTGTTCAAATACTACTCCAATTATCACTGAATGTTAATAGATAACAAATATATAATTCCTTGACAATGATGATGACTTTTATTTCATCATATTGTTGACCACACTTTCAGCAGTTGAGATACTGAGAGTTAAATGGTAAAAAGCCAGTTATGAGATCAAAGAAAAGCCTGTAGTAATCCTGAAATCAAAATCACATATTAGCCAATAATAATTTGATCTGAGAAAATCCATAATAACTTCATTTAGGCCTATTTTCCACAGTAATGAGCTTTAACTAGTCTAAGTCTTAAAAATTAGTAAAAACCCAAATTCTTTCAACTCTCCATAATGTCTTCTACCAACATTTCCAGTATGACAGTAAAAATCATTATATTAAATATTATCAAATATATAGTGAGAATTAATTCTGGCTCCCAGAAAAATAATAACTGAAATTATAAGTATCTGAAAAAAAAGCCAAATACATATAACTCCTTATTGATAATACACAGGTAATTCACCCAATTTTTACAAAATCCTACAGTTAAGCTTTAGTAAAGATGTGGATTAAACCCATCTCTGTGCACCTCCGTCTAGTTCCTTACCAGCTTCTGAGTTGTAGCTGGTCTCTTTGAAATTATCTATGTCTACTCCAAGATGTAGAAAATATGGCTTTGCCGTGTTTGTAAGTCTGATACCATATATATTTTTATAGCAATTTTTTGTTGAAACGGAATAAATAAATAAATTCTTAATTTTTTATGACAGCACATATCAAAGGTACAGGTAATGAAGTAACTTTTTTGGTGTGTTAACCAGTATCTAAGGACATAAGAAAATAGATAAACAAAACCATTTTTAGATCACAGAATCACAAAATGATTGAGGTTGGAAGGCACCTCTGGAGGTCATCTTATCCAGCCCCCCTGATCAAGCAGGGTTACCAAGAGTCAGTTGCCCAGGACCATGTCCAGACACCTTCTGAATAGCTCCAAGGACAGAGACTACAGAAAATCTCAGGGAAACCTGTGCCAGTGCTCTGTCACTCTCACAGTAAAAAAGTGTTCAGACAGAACCTCCTGTGTTTCAGTTTTGCCCATTGCCTCTTGTCCTGTCACTGAGCATCCCTGGAAAGAGCCTGGCTCCATCTTCTTTGCACCCTCCCTTCAGGTATTTATATGCATTGATAAGATCCTCCTGACCCATCTCTTTAGGCTGAACAGTCCCAGCTCTCTCAGCCTTTCCTCATAGGAGAGCTTGTCCAGTCCCTTCATCATCTTGGTGGCCCTTTGCTGGAGTCTCTGCACTATGACCTTATGTCTCTTGTACTAGAGAACCATGAACTGGAAACAGAACTCCAGATATGGCCTCACCAGTGCTGAGTAGAAGGGAAGGTTCACCTCCCTCAACCTGCTGTCAACACTCCAACTGATGCAGCCCAGGATACCATTAGCCTTTTTTGCCGCAAGGGCACATTGCTGGCTATTCAACTTGGTATCCATCAGGACCCTGAGATCCTTTTCTGCAAAGCTGCTTTCCAGCTCAGACCTCAGAATATGCTGGTGTTTGGGGTTGTTCTTCCCCAGGTGTAGGACTTTGCACTTCCCTTTGTTGAACTTCAGGAGGTTTCTGCCATCCCATTGGGCTGATAGTATTAGATCAAGTACGTAGATCAAGACAAGCTATGAAATCAGAAAAAGGCTTTACACATTCAGAAGCTTGTCAGTTTTTTCCAACTATTCTACAAATAAACTAATAGTATCTAAACCCGGGTGATTTTCCAGATGCCTTGTAAACTACTTTCATGCTAAAACCATTCTAACACCTCCCTGTTAAAACTTTGTTTTAACTTTTTCTGTTTTCAGTTATTTTTCTCCTCTAAACCAAGGTTATGGGTTTTGTTCATATGGTTTCAGCTACTCTTTCCATGCTATCTCCTTCTCCATATGACTCTTCAGAGAACAGCTTTTGACTTGGACAAGCTGTGTTTTAATGTATGGCTGTTTAAATAATACATGTCTCCCAGTTTAGTTCAAAGATACAAGCTTTATCTCACTTGGAATTTTCTGCTGAATTTTGATCATAAACTCAAATGTGTAATTCCAGCACTTTATTGCTAGCATTTCAGCACTTCCTGTCAGAATAAATGTATCTAATGGAGCAAGCCATGTAGAAAATAACTTCTAGCATTTTTTTTCTATTATTGAAACAAATATAAATCATTCCAGTGCTCAGCCCCAAGCGGAGACGATATCTGCCTTTAAAAATAGCTACTTCAAAGAAGTTAGAACATATTTGCATAAACTGGTTGTCAGATTTTTTGTGTTTAGTTCAAGGAGATTAAAAGTAGTTGTAAAATGCCACATGGGGAATTTGTTCATATGGTGTCCATAGGGATGAACAACTTCATAACTTGGATTTTACATAGAATGTTTAAAAGGACAAATTTTAAAATAATATTTCCCCTCCCATTAGGGTTAAATACATAGGCACTTCTCAATGGAGTATAAATTGCTTTTGTTTGCTTAAATTCTGCTAATAAAACTTCTCCAGAAGGGGTACATATTTAGTGTAATTAGGTAGTTGGCCCCTGTGGTGGTAAATGGAACACATAGCAGAGGAAAAAGCTGTGTTTCACAGTGTTGAATTAGAGACACATATCAGATGTGCATCCAGTGGGATTCTCTGAAAATAAAAATAACTCCTTCCTCTCCTGTTTTTCAAGCTTATCAGAAAAGAAAAAGGGGGGAGGCGCTGCTGGGTGACCTATACTGACCATGTGAATATTACACATTTCTGTGAGGATGACGAACAAACAAACTATAATGCTTGTTGAATAGAGAAGTATATTGAACTGAAAGAAGACATCAGAAAGTGAGCTTACAAAGGTTTTCTATAGGGGAACCAGATCCACCATGGCTGAAGTGGTGACATCCCAACAGTACTAGACCACTGCAACATTTTAGGTTATATTTAGGAGGAGGTTGTTGAAATGGGAGCCTATTTGAGGAAGGACTAAGTATCCTAATTTGAAGATCACTGAATTAAAAAATTATCTTGATTTTTAGGCTTACTCTATTTCATGTATGAATTGGTGAAGTTTAATATTTCTCTAAATTATTCTTACATAATAAGAATACATATGTAAGTTACATAGCAGGCTATTCCTACTAAAATAAACAAGGTCAGGACATTCCCAGGCATCTGAATCTAGTTGTCTATTTTGTCAAATTGCCTTTATTGATAAACTTTCAGAGTGGTCATGGGCACAGTGCAGGAATTGTCATGGGACAATAAACAGTTTCAATGAGTACATCCTGTCTAAGAGGTCAGACAGATTGATATATGAAGAAGTCCATGGCATTCCATACCAGTTGTCCTTAATATTGGAAAGCAGAACTAGCCACATTTAATTTATTAGTATAAATCTAAGGACAGAGGGTCAGAAACATGGATCAGTCATACATACCACAGGTTTGCCTTTACCTTTTCATCTCATATATTGTCAAGGGAGAAGCCAACAGATGGATTATAGCCAAAATGTGTTCCTCAGATGATACAAAACTAAGCTGCAGTGAGAAATCAGCTGAAAACCAGTCCATCATGACGTAAAAGATAGGAATTGAAATGAAGACATAACATTTTGCACCATTATACCACTTATTTTATTAATTGATATTCACTTATTAATAAAATATTGATATTGCAGTGGGTAAATATTTTCTTTGGTAATACATATCCATGCAAAATTCTCAGGGTTCTTTGTTTGTTTGCTCTGGGTTTCTTTTCCTGGGTAAATTCAGATGGAAGAATTAGAAAGTCAGTTTTGGACAGCCAGTTACTGTACATAGATTTCCAAAATATTTTTATGAATGGTTTACTGTTAAAGTTATTGGCTTAGAGGATTTTGAATCTTTTTCCACTTGTTTCAGATTTTTTCCTATCTTTTCCCCAAAACTCCCCTTCTTCCTTTCCTACAACTTCTTTCTCTTTTTCTCAGTCTGGCAGATTACCTTTGAACAGGATAAGATTTGATATATTCTAAAAATTTATTTGGGAGGCCTTATTCCCTTTACTTATGTGAACCTTAAAACAGTTTCCTCACAGACTGACAGATGATCAGTCTTCATTTCTTGCCAAGCCATTGCTGGTGAATATTTTCTGTTCTGTATCACTTTATGGAAGAAAAGGAAAAGATCATCTTGAGTGCCATCACGCAGCATGTGCAGGACAATCAGGACATCAAGCCCAGCCAGCATGGGTTCATGAAGGGAAGATGCTGCTTGACCAGCCTGATCTCCTTCTATGACAAGGTGACCCGCTTAGTGGATGAGGGAAAGGCTGTGGATGTTGTCTACTTGGACTTTAG